>NW_026442074.1:8860236-10211545 GCF_026898425.1 Galleria mellonella | reverse complement strand
CCTAGTGTGGGGCCCATTTTATCTTGTGTATGTAACTTTGTGTTTTTTTGTCAAATAATAATAATAATGCTATGCAATTTAGCACAGGGAGGATTACCATCCCATTTTATATTCCAAAAATTAATTTAATATTTAATTATCAAAATATAGTTTATAATAATTAATTATTAACTGCTCCTCTCCATCCAAAGGTTACCTGGAAAAGATCGCTTTCAGCGATAAGATCCCATTGTTTTCTCAAAAGTAAATATATATATATATATATATATATATATATATATATATATATATATATATATATATATATATATATATATATATATATATTTAATTTTTTTTGTTAAATATCTCCCATGTACAGATATTACAATTTTATCATATTAAATAAAATCAATAAAATATATTTGACAAATCATTATATATATAAGATTATCCGAAGACACGACGACAAAAGGGCAAAAGTAAATATATATTAGGTATATATATACGATCTTATGAAACGACATATTTTTAATGCTATTCAAAATCACAGAGCTTCGTTAATCACAGTGTTGCTAATGAGTTGACACTGCTTCTGTATTGACAAAATTAAAACATTAATCTATGCAATCGAAGATACCGATAATATAAGATTACCGGAAGGAGACTTTGTACAAGAGTCGATTGCTTGGGTACCTCTGTCCCATTCGTGTTTCTACCATGAAGCAGTTGTGTTTGCATGGCTGTGTTTCGGTTTGAAGGGTGGGATATGGCGTGAATTTACTGGGTACGGAGGAATAACATCTGAGTCCTCAGGAAAGACAACGCATGGGGGGTATCATGGGCGTAACAGTATACTCTGTTATGTCCACGGTACTTACTGCTCTTGTCTATAGGCGACGATTACCACTTTCCATCAGGTGGGCCGTCGGCTTGTTTGAAATTCTAAGTTGTATAAAAAAAAAACTAAATGATTATATGTATAATATACACATATGTGTTATATATTCTTTATTGCACTAAAACATACAGTATTAATAACAATTCAGAACCTAAACAAAAGTAAACTTATCTCTAAAAGAAATTTCTTCCAGTCAACCAAACATAGAAATACTCATAAACTAATGGCAACGCATGGGGGGTATCATGGGCGAAACAGTATACACTGTTATGTCTATGGCACTGCTCATATCTATAGGCGACGGTTACCACTTTCCATCAGGTGGGCCGTCAGCTTGTTTGCCATTCTAAGTTGCATAAAAAAAAATAAAAAAAAAATAGAAGGACAATATTAAAATTTCAATAAAAAAGTATAATATAAAACTTTGTTTGCATTTGATAAAGTTCATTCGTACTCATATTATAAATATGCAAGTGAGTTTGTTTGTTACTTTATAGCTCCTTAATGGCTTAACCAACCATAAATTTAGCAAACACATACTAAATGTTAGCCGTGTGGTCCCGGCATAGAATAGGCCACCCCTTCCTTTCCTGTGGGTGCCGTAAGAGGCGACTGAGGTAGGGCGAAGGATGGGCAGTAGCGTACCTAATAAAACACCTCCAAAGCCTAACTGCGATTGCCAATCCGCCTGCGAAACGCAGCAGTTACTGGCAAAATCCCCTAAGGGGAGACTTATGTTCAGCAGTGGACAGTTAAAAGCTGATATGATACTATATGTAATGAAAAAAGACATAGGCTATATATATATATATATATATATATATATATATATATATATATAGGCTTCTTAAATCGGTCAGTAAACATATCCTAATTACGCGGACAAAGTCGCCGGTAAACGCTTGTATTTCATAACTGTTACTTCAGACACACACCCGTAATCAAGTTTATCATGAAAAGTTAATCAGAACACGAACTATTAAATAGTTTACTAATGTCAAACTAGCAATTTAATACACATTAGTACAAAACGAAACAACTTCTGATACAATTTACACTTGAACCTGACATAAAGTGGTTCATAGGAGTTTTCATTTAGCCCCGCTTTACTCGTATGCGTAATGCACACTGAAAGCTAAGCTAAGCCAACTATACATGGTTGATATTAGTACCGCTCTGATATCAATATATATTATATTTTAATGTAACAACTACCGGTTTATCTTAAAAATCATGCTCTCAGTACCCACTTAATGATGAAGCCCAAATTATTTACCCATATAATTACCTAATCGACTGCAAACCTTGTCATATGCGAGCGTACACCAAAAGCGTAACCGCAAGTGCTTGGGAATCCAAACCCAGTACATTGAACAAAAAAAAACAAAAACTACCGGTTTACCTTACGTGTAATTAGATCGAGAAAGCTCGATTGATTTCAAGATCAAGTCGTGATTGTTAATCATGAGCGGCTGTGACGCGAGCGCAAGCCTTACTACGTTACCGCCTTGGTCTTCTGAGCGCGAACTGTAGGCGTTCGCAGCAACGTCACAATTAAGAAAGGCGTTCCAAACTATCTATATATTGGTTTCCTCTAGACACTGATGGCGAATTATCATCCAATTGTTGGTCATCATCCATTATATTAATTTCGGTCGGATTCTTCATTTCAATGTTATATACTAGATAACGGTTATAAATATATACTTAAACTTATAATTATTTTCCTTAATGTGTCATTCTGTCAATTTTCTTAATTATACAATACCAGAGGGAGTCTTTGTACAAAAGTCGATTGCTTGGGTAGCTCTCTCTGTCCCATTCGTGTTTCTACCGTGAAGCAGTTGTGTTTGCATGGCTGTGTTTCGGTTTGGAGGGTGGGATATGGTGTGAATTTACTGAGTACAGAAAAATAACACCCGAGTCCTCAAAAATGGCAGCGCATGGAGGGAATCATGGGTGAAACAGTTCAGCAAACACTCTGTTATGTCCATGGTACTGCTCATGTCTATAGGCGACGGTTACCACTTTCCATCAGGTGGGCCGTCGCACAGTGGGAACTCTCCTAAGAAAGCCATCTCATAAATACTTTTTCTAAAACTCTGTGGATATGCATGTATAATACCTCAAATTGTAGCTAAAGAGTTACTCTATCATTATAAGTATGATTCAAATCTGTTACTATTCATACTTCATAGAACAGAGCATCTAAAGTCATGGAATGAAAAAAATACAAAAATAATTATGAAACTTAAATTTCGTTTGGTATAATTTTATAGTATCAAAACAATAGAAGTCATATAGTGTGATACCATTTTAAAATGCTTAGAATGTGTACTTTACTATAAAATAAAAATATATTTAGTTTAGTACAATATTACTTAACCAAAGATCCATATATCGTTATATGTATTATTTTCTTTTCTCAAACTTTCAGTTGGAGATTTGACAGTTGCCGAAGCTTGCCGAAGTTCTGATTTTGATTTAATTTATTAGGAAATATAATGTAATTTGAGGGCAAAATATTTTTTTTTTTGCAGTTTTACTGCGTAATATATTTAAATCTAGTATAATATCATGGTGAGAATGTTTTTTTCTAAATACGTATATTAAGATTTTTTTCTTTATTTTAGATTCTCTGTCTGGACACTCAAAAAAATACTTTTGTCTCAATTATTACTTTATATTTTATCTTTTGCGTTACTTTTAACAAGTATTTCACATAGTATTTATTTCCCATTTCCATACAGACCTATTCTTTACCGCATAACCGAATAATGATGAATTTTCTAAATCAAGTATTTTTGCACACGTCTATGATCATTATTAAGTATAAAATAGTGCATTTATATATGAAATATTACAGTTCTTTATAAGCATTTGTCATTTCTAAACAATTGTTAATTATTTATCTCTCCGCAATGAGTGAAGTCTCGTGTACCGGACGCGACTTAAGTCTCTTATTGTTGAAAGTGATACAAATTATATTGATTATATCTCAAACTATGTACGAAATAATATTACCGAATCTTCAGATGCGAATATAGCAAAAATTATCGCAAGTATTTAGAAGTCCTTCATAACTCAGTTTCGTCAACGCTATACGAAATGTGGTCGAAAGAAAGAACAGTTTTTAAATCAAAATAGCAATTGGTTTAATGTCATTTTCACTGTAAATCTAGAAAAAACTACATGCGAACCTGAACCTTCTACTTCGACAGAGAAAAGAGGAAGACCTTCTAAAAGATACGATGACAGTTCAGAAAGTACAAACAAACGGAAAAACAAGGGACTGCTTGATACCTATGAACTTGATTTCATACTGAACTCATATGTACAGGGTTTAAGGTCACGTGGTGAAGTAGATGAACCACCATCATCGTTGATATTTTACGAGCATGGCCGTCAGAAAAAAGAGTGAAATACGCAGTAATTTTCTTAATGAACCGACACATATAACAGCATATTCAAAAGATGAAGATCTTAGCATTTTTGTAGAATTGGATCTGAACAAGGCACAGTAAGAAAATATGATGAGTTGTTTGATAGCAAAGAATTGCTTATTGTTTCCATCATACAAGTTGATTCGTGAAGTTACAGAATCTTGCTATCCGCCAAAATCACAAGGTGTTGATTCATTGTGAAAGTGTGATACGTTACTTTTCTGTCTTGCCTCTTGGGCAACTTTCAGAAAATGCTCAAGAGTCACGGAACAAAGACTATAAAGAGTTCAGGCTTCATCATGCAAGACAATGTTCGAGGGTAGCCACTAACGAAGATGTTCTACACGCACTTTTATATACCTCTGACCCATACATAACAAGTTTAAGAAAACCTTCCAATAAAAAATATTTAGAACTTTTTGATGAAGTAAAGAAGCTCTTGAGTGACTTCTAAGTTATCTTTATAAGGGCTTTTGTTTTTTACGCAGATACTTTTACTTATTCCTGTATAAATTTCTTAGGACATAAACGTAAGCTTATAAATTTTATATTTCTTATATTCCTATATTATTTATAACTATTAGAAATAAATTTTTACTCACAACGCATACATAATTTAAAAGCATATATATTTAAGAATATCAGGAAAAAAAAATCATATACATATCTTTATTAATACGGAAGTTATAGATTTATGAGATGAAAAGGAGTCAAAGTTCCCACTGTGCGTCGGCTTGTTTTCCATTCTAACATCGATCGTAGCTCATGATCTAATTTTAGTATAAATCCACATAAATTAGCATTGACTAAACAATATGAAATTTGGTATACACTTAATATGGAATGAAAAAAAAAATATAGGCTACTTTTACCTCGATCAGAAAATATATAGTCATTATAAGCCTACTAAGATGTTAAATACTAATAAAAATAATAATATACACCAAAACATATATATATATATATATATATATATATATATATATATATATATATATATATATATATATATATATATATATATATTATATTGTTGCATATATATATACATATATATACAACAAGGTAAAATGCGATAACCTGAGTGAATTACATTAAAATAAATTAGTTTCGCTTAGCGTATCTCACAGTGTGACTTGCACTTTATACCCGTACATGCAAAGCTTCGTCTATTTACGAATGCTCGAATGTGTTTCTGTACATGTCGAGCTTTATTATAATCCCCACTTTATAAAAAAAAGGCGGTGAATTTATAGCTGTTGTTGGCGTAATATGAATAATGTGTTTTTTATGTCTTTATAAATATTCTTTGTATTCTAAAGCCGATGGTAGACAGCTACAAATATACAATGCAAAAACGCGTATTAAGTACAGAGAAATACTCTGTCTCTTTCTCTGGATACATGTGAGGCTGATTTGTGTATGTTCATGTATGCGCATATGTGTGTGTGCATGCGCGCGTGCGTGCGTGCGTGCGTGCGTGCGTGCATGCGTGCGTGGGTGGGTGCGTGCGTGTGTGTGTGTGTGTGTGTGTGTGTGTTTGTGTTTATGTGTAAGTATAAAAAGTAACAAAATAAGAGTATATAAGTAAAAAAAATATAAAACAATGGTATTAAAAGTATGTTTCTACAAAAAAAAAACGATTTCAATTGTGGCAAAACCAGTTATTTTGATTTAAAAATTAAACTACTTGACCTATTTTGATAAAATATTTATGGGACCAACCTTTCAGTACATCCTTTCAAGTAAAATTAATATAATATAATATTGATACCGTCTAAGGTCCAGTTAATAGCATATTATATTTTTAATCCTGTTTCTCGAATACTACCTATCGAGCGATGACCCCACTGCCAAGCAGCGCTGCAGCACCAAGCTGCAGCTAAAGCTGAGTAGGGACCATTGCAGCTTCTACCACAGAATTATTATGTTAATGTATAAAGTTATAATTATTATTGTTATGTATTGTAGCTGAAAAAAATATTTTTATTAATATTATTAAAAAATAAATTTCCAAATCGGTTTGCAAATGTCGGAGTTACAAACATAAAAAACACAACTGAATTTAAACATCATTCTTTTTGAATGAAGTCGGTTGAAAGTAATCTAAAAGTGTAATGGTGTTTAACACAACATGAACTGCTCTATAATTTATGACCAAAGAAACTACATTTTAATCGAAACCATCTTATTTTTCGCATATGGGGTCAGCTAAGCCGATGCACGTCGACCCATACGGATCTTTTGTGCTTCCCCCTGCCTTATACCATCATTGCATAGATCCTATGTGTTACCCTAAAGATATCCCGCGGTTTAAGATATCTGTAGTCCCCTGGCTCTGGATAAGCCGTTCCCAGTAGACTCATACGCATACTTGCCAACGAATCACAGTTGCAGATCAAGTGTTCCATGGATTCCGATTTCTCCCCGCACAGTCTACACAGTGTGTCCAAAGATAGACCCACCTTGTGTAGTAATCGAAACCATAGTCAAACTTCTGCCACTGTCCCATTCTATGAAGTCTATTTATTTATCAATTAACTTCAAAATGAAGAAGGTTCTCCATTCGGGTTTATTATTTTTAATTCTTTGTTCCAAATGCATTTTCCAAATATTTAAGTAACAAATATTACGATAAAAATCACAAATTTTCCCCTTACCAGGAAATTTTTGTTTGAACCATGTGTAAATTTACAAATTTAAAGACTTAAACAGTGCCTGTGTGGCAAGGGTCCCAAGATACCGGTAAAATTATGTAGCTGAATTGCTAAGCTAATACATTTAGCAAGAAATTGAATTTAAACATTAAATATATATATATATATATATATATATATATATATATATATATATATATATATATATATATATATATATATATATATATATATATATATTCGTTTATATATGTAATTTTAATATGTATGTATATCAATAATTAGTAGTACCGCATTCGAGTATTCTGACACTTCCCCATGTACACATACATATTTCTACTAATGAATAAATAAATAAATTCATATTTAGCTCAACTAAAAATTACAGCCACTACAAAATTTTTTATTATGCAACTTATAATGGCAAACAAACTGACGGTCCACCTTATGGAAATTGGTAACCGTCGCCTATAGACATGAGCAGTACCATGGACATAACAGAGTATACAGTTTCGCCCATGATACCCTCCATGCGTTGCCATTTCTGAGGAATCAGATGTTATTCCTGTGTATCTTTTAAATTCAAACACAACTGCTTCATGGTAGAAACACGAATGGGACATAGGTGTCCAAGCAAACGACTTTTGTACAAACTCTCCCTCTGGTATCAGGTGGTCCAGGAGAGTAGAAATTTTATCAAAAAAATTTCAAAAGTTTTTATATCAAAATAACTGATTTACCACAACTGAAGTCGGTTTTCTTTTATTTAACACAATTTTAATGTACCTATTTACAATTTAGTTTCAAGACATAATAGGCTTCGACTTACACTGTTTAATATTATTATGAATAATATAATGCTACTATAACTAACCTCGTTTCTCGAGACAAATATAATTATATATAATGGGGTAAAGTAGGATTATAATTATAGTATTAATGCCTATTAATTTCAATCAAAACTATAGCATAATCTTAATTGGAGATAGATAGATAATTTATTTACATTACTTACAGCAACAAATTACAATACAAACATACACATAATACACAGTAAAAGAGATAAAAGAATGGAAATAAAAAGCAACAAAACAAAACAAAAAAACAAATAAAACAAAATATATAAACCAACAATTTCCTTTCTTTCCTTTCCTTCGTGCGTGTGCCATAGTAACACGAACTAGCTAACACAAAGGTTGTTTTTTTTAATTATAATATTGTTTGAATTCATCTTTTTGCTAGATGAAGTACCTATACGTATGCGTAGAAAGTCTCCCACTGGTAAAAGATGACGCTACTACGTAGACATATAGATATATAGATATTACATTATAGATAATATTATTTAAATGACACCCACAAGAAAAGAAGGGCAAGTTCATTCTATGCCGGGACCACACGGCATACAATTAACCTAATTATTAATACAATGTTCAATAATGCTGATTAAGTTACAATAAAGCTAACAATACAGGTACACGCCGCTACGAATGCTTACAATCAAGCTATTCAATCACTAGATTGATAATCAAATAGAATACCAATATATACATCCTGTATATATTGGTATATATAACCATAGATTATATACATAGAGTCTCCATACTAATGCCTAATAATAATAATGAGAATAACGGGTCAACTTTTACATACAATTTTGTACATACATACATATATATATCATACATATCTGTCACGTCTGTCTCCCATTACGGTAGGCAGAAACAATGGAACGCCAAATGCTTCGATTTAAACAAACCTCTGTCGCTTCTTCCACATTCATCAATCTTTTCATACACGCTCGCCGGTTACGGGTACTTTTAATTTGGCCCTTCTTCAGCACGGCGCCTATTTGGTCAACATACGTCCGTCTAGGGCGGCCCCTATCGACATCTCCATTCATTCTTGCACGATAAATCTCTTTCGTAATTCTTCTTTCATCCATCCTCTCTAAATGACAAAACCAACGCAACATAGAATTTTGTGTGATAAATAATTATGAGTGATTCCTTTATAACTTCTATATTTATTTTGTATTGTAATTTTTGTATTTTTAATGCGTAAAAACTAATTTTATTCATTAAATAATTAAATATAGATACATCAAAATAGATTGTGTGCGTAAGTATATAGAACACTAATAAAAAAAGAGTCGGCTAATTTGAAAATTAGCTGATAAAAAGTTGAGCCGTTTTTGAGACTCGATGCTCTATCTATATAATGTAAGTAAACCTTGTTGTTTGTTGTAGACAGTTGTAGATTATTTACTGGAGGGAAATTTTGTAAAAAAGTCGTCTATTTGGCTACCTCTGTCCTATTTATGTTTCTGTCGTAAAATTGAAATAAAAATAGCCAGTACATGTAGGTACACCAAATTTAGCCCATCGTGAGGAATTCCACGAGATGTAATCACCATGATTTCTAGGGGGATCCACGTGGAGGTTAACTTGACAGGGTACATTGCTAGCAATGGAGCTGTTAGATTCCATTACTAACAATCCTTTTTCCCCCAGTGTCTCATATTAGGTCAAAGGAACTGGCTCAGCTGATGCTGTGAGTGTCCCAGCGCAATGTAAAGCTGCACAGCGCTGGTCTTCAGCCAGTCCCTCTCTTAACAGAATACAACAAAAATGCAAATACGTACAATTGTAATTGCCTCTTACAAAATAGATATAGACATAGAAGTATAGACAAAGAATGATTATATCAGAGGAAGTATGAAAGTAGCGCCAGTGATAGAAAAGTTAATAAGTAACCGTTTATCCTGGTATGGGCACGTGACGCGCAGGAATGTGGAACATATTTTAAAGAATGTATTAAGAATGAATGTAAATGGCTATAAGGGCAGAGGAAGACCTAAAAAGATATGAATGGATCGTGTGAAGGACGATATTTTTTTTTTTTTACAACACAGGGGGCAAACGAGCATGCGGCTCACCTGATGGTAAGTGACTACCGCCGCCCATGATCACCCACAACACCAGCGGCATTGCAGGTGTGCTGCCGGCCTTTTAAAAAGGAATATACTCTTTTCTTGAAGGTTATGGCCGGAATGGGAGTGAATGCGGAAATGATTGGGAATAGAGAAGAATGGGAGAGGAAAACATATTACGCCGACCCCAAATAATAATTGGGATAAGGGAAGGGAGATGATGATGATAGAAGTATAGATAAAAAAAAAATGTTATTACGCGGCAAATCAAAATAAAAAAATGTAACAAATAATACGAATCAAAGACGGTAGTGAGGTGAAAAATGTGTTAGGAACCCTCCATTCAAAACATTTGGGTTCCTCTTCTCAAAATTGTTGTCTTGAAATAGCTATTTACAAGACGCGCTTACTTAAGCGTACCTACTTAAATATTAAGAGTGAATTTAGATTCATACAAATTAAAACTGATAAAGAGGCAGTTATACCTACCATTTTTTTTTTTATAAAATTTTGCGAGCAAGTTGACCGGCTACTTGATAGAAAGCCGTAATCATTGCCTATGTCCAATACAGAAAATAAAATTTTAATATTAAAAAAAATATAGTTTATATTTTTTGTTGTTCTGGCAACGTAATTTTTTTTTTTTTTTATATAAAGAATATTTTTTCTAAGTGGCAATATTCTAATATTGTATTGGAATCTTTTCAATCACTAATCCACCAGACCAGAGAGAGACTTCGTACAAAAATCGTTTGCATGAGCACCTCTGTCCCATTCGTGTTTCACACGAGATAAAGTTGTGTTTGCATGGCTGTGTTTCGGTTTGAAGGGTGGGATATAGCGTGAATTTACTGGGTACAGAGGAATAACACCTGAATCCTCAGGAATGGCAACGCATGGGAGATATCATGAGCAAAACAGTATTGTATACTCTGTTATGTCAATAGTACTGCTCATATCTATTGGCGACGGTTACCACTTTCCCTCAGGTGGTCCGTCAGCTTGTTTGCCATTCTGAGTTGCATAAAAAAATCACACAGAGTGGTGTGTTATATCACTTTTTCATTAATGTTGGTTAAATAAAGTAAATAAAGTATGGTAAATTAAAAATAAGCCTTTTCATTAACACTACAAATATAAACAACACCATGGGCGTCACAGAATACACTGTGATACCTATGGTACCCTCATATATTACCATTTTTACCAATAAGACCGCCTTACTGTACTTATACAATTGTATCGTTATATTTATCGTCTTGTTTATTTCCTATATTGTATAATGCAAATAAACTATATTCATTCATTCATCCTGAGGACTATGGTGTAATGCCTCCTTACCGTGTAGTTTCTATTACTAAAATTCTATTACAAGTTCTAGATTTAGAATTATGAAATTTACATATATTTACCAGAGAGACCTTGTTCCAAAGTTCTCTGCATGGGTATTTTTGTCCCACCTGTGTTTATGCCGTGAAGCAGCTATATTTGTGTCAACACGTTTGCTATTCTAAGTTGCAAAAAAAAATATAAACGCATCACTTCAGAATGGCTGTGTCTGTTTAATTTTTTTTTATTGTGTTTGTAATATTCAGGACAAAGTTTATACGAGCTTGAAAGATAATGTTTTAAAAATCATAAACGAGATGGTAAAGCTAAAAATTGGAGATAAATAATCTCCATCTGTAAAAGTAAGTGAGTGAGAGATAAAATTTGATCTCCTTTGGCATATCCGTGCGAATTATGCTGGATGATACCAGCATACAATAGGCCAGCCCTTCTATTCCCGTGGGTATCGTAAGAGACGACTACTCAATGGTAGAGGGATAGGCAGAAGCGTCCCCCTTAAAACACCACCAAAAACCAAACAGCGGTTGAAAACCCGTCTGCCAAGCATGGCAACTACTGAAACCCCACCTATAGAGAAGACTATATTCAGCAATGGACAGTTAAATGCTGATACAACAACTAACTAGCAAGAACGATCACCACTTTCCATCACCTTGTTTGCCATTCTAAGTTGCATAAAAAAAATAATTAAAAAATAAACAAATACATTTAGTATTACAAAACAAGCCCCTACCAGCCTCCCAATTCATTTCCTTGCGAAGACTTAATCGAAGTTTTTTTATTCCAAACACCGTAGCTTCAGGGGAAAAAATGCTTAAACACGTTCTTAATTAACACGATTCATGGGAGGAATTAAAACATGGTACAATCAGTGTTCGAGTGGCTAATTGCATTAAAACAACATTCTTGGCTGTAATTTGAAATGTAAATAAGTAATGTATTTGGGGAAAGTTGCCTCTTCCGACTCAGAATTTCGATTGTACAATTAAAGCATCGATATTATTAATTAGCTCTGGTGGAATGTTTTATAATTACGACAGACTTAATTTCTGTTGAGTGCTTGTAATTAAGTTCACTAGGTCGGGAATATAAATAATAAAAGAGGAGGTTTTAAATTCATTTATACTTTTTGTGTACAGTTTACTTTTTTATACTTATTAAAATTGTACAAAAACCGAAGCGTGAATAGCAATAAATTTAATATAACATATAATAAAATTGTAGAGGTCGAATCACTGTACATGAAAAAAAAACGCTACAAACGAAACCAGGGGGATGTTAGAATTGAAATAGAACAAATACAGATTTTTTAAAAATTTTTGTTTCTCTATTCGTCTGTTTGTACGGACTAATCTCCGAAACTGTTAGATCCATTTAAATGAAATTTTACATTGTGATACTTTACATTCCCGGTCAACATTATAGATACTTTTAATCACGTAAAATTAAAGAATTCCCGTGGGAGATAGTTAAAAAACCATAGTATAGTACACAACCTACTTAAGTAAAGTAATTTTGACCTAAGGCAAAGAGTGAGAACGACACGTCATCTATTAATTTTAGTCCAGTATTCCCAGACATTAAAAAATAGGTAGGTACATATGTATATCGATATATACTAAACAGGAATAAATACCTAGTACCCAGGAAAATCAGCTAGTATGTACTAATTTAATTGGTCACTCAGCGATTACTATGAAACAGGCCTGCGAGCCTAGTGTAGTAATCACTGATAAGTAAATTGTGTACACGCATTTTTGTTTAAATAAATTTATTATTATTACTTATTCTTAGCCCGCACGCTCACACCTAGCGAGGAAGCATAAGCTTAGCACACAGAGCCGTAGGGCTCACTCGCACGCTGGCAGCTTGCTGAGCCTCCCCCTACGGGGTCTCATCTGGCAGGCGAAGACCGCGCAGAGCGAGCCCGCATCGGCATGCGAAGCTCTACATAGACGCTAATCAAGAAGCCTTCAATCTGCAGCAGCAGCAATCCAACGACCCGGACATCGTAATGCCCGGCGTATGATACCACCAGAAGGGAGTTAGAGCTCCGGACTGGTTTCCCCATCCTCCCACGAGAGGGTGTGAAATTACAAAGATTACTTATTCTGAATATGTTGATAAATATCTAGAGACCGAATAGAATAGTTAAAATAGGTTATGTAAAACGTTTTAGTTTATGAATGAAGGACTTTGCTTACTTGACAATTTGAATACTTCAAATTTTCAGAGGAGGCCGAGGAATGGGCAGTGGCGTAGCCTAAAACATCATCAAAGCCTAATTGTAGTTGCCAACCCGCCTGACAAGCGTAGCAACTACTGGCAAACCCTCCAATAGGAGGCCTTTATTCAGCAGTGGATGGTGGACGTGCCCACCGCTACGCCACAGAGATCGTAAAACTATTTTTTTTATTTCGAATTGCATGTACTTAGGGTGGAAAGGGATTGTTAGTAATGGAGACTAAAAATCCCATTGCTAGCAACCAGATGGAACTCCTCGTGGTTTCCCCTGGAAACAATCATGGTTAATTCCTGGTGAATTCATCATGATGGGCTAACTGGCCTGTTTTCATTCTCATCGATCACCCTTCACTGGTGCTCCGCCAGCGTATCCCGTTAGCGCAGGCGGGGTTACCATTTCACTTTCACCCAAAAAAAAAAGAAACAAAATTGCACGCAATTAGTCACATTTTTCTACATCCTAAAGACGAAACTGGCATATTTTATTCATTTTCTTTTTATGCAACTTAAAATGACAAACAAGCTGACGGTCCACCTGATGGAAACAAGTAATCATCACCTATAGACATGAATAGTGATGAAATATTATATTATCAACTAACACACACAAACATGTCAATTTAAAAGTGAAAACAATTTGAATTTATATTAAGAAGGCATTAGTGTTAGAGAACTGTAGTACCTAATGAGGGTTGTAATTGGGACTTAGGACAGAGGGCTTGTCCCACAAAACTTCAATTAATTTGAATAATTAGATCCAGTTCCGAACGGGAATTATTAAATTCAAATTAGGTACCTATTGTACTGACTAGACTTCTAAATAGTCAGTTTTAATCTATATTTAAAAATATAAGACCTATTTTACTTAATGGATCATCAGGTAACCCCGGCTGTGCTATCGGTATACACTGACGGAGCATCAGTGATGGATGATAGGTGAGAAAGCGGATCAAATAGCCCATCGTGTCGAATTCGCTAGAAATTAACCAATATGGTTTCCAGGGTGGACCGCGTGGAGGTCGACCTGATAGAGTATATTGCTAGAAATGGGGCAATTAGTTCCCATTACTAATAATCTTGCAGTATGGTCCCGGCATAGAAGCCACCCCTTACTTTCCCGTGGGTGTCATAAGAAACGTCTAAGGAAAGGCAAGAGAAGAGCAGCAGCGTCCCTCTTAAAATATCAACAAAATCTAAATGCAGTTGCCAACCCACATACCAAGCATGGCAACTACTGACAAAACCTCTCCTATGGGAAAGCCCTATGTTCAAAAGTAGACAGGTAACAATTTGATATAATAATAATAATAACAATACATCTTTAACTTCTGTTTTCTGTCAAAACCATTCATTTCTATTCGGATGCCTTAGAATTATTCTCTTTTTATGCGACGTTACACTGAAGCATCATCAAGATAATATCACAGCGTTTCATATAAAAATCATAAGTTAGGCGGATCTCGTTTCACAACAAAGCTTTAAGGGAGGCACCATCAAAATAAATGGGCACATAGCATTGAATGGGCTGAAATACTCCAAGGGAATACAGCGGAGATATATTTATAAGAATATGAAACGTGTTCTTAAGCTGCGAATATTATTTTAAATCAGGTGAAAAGGATCGTAAAAGAGCGGCCAGTGCGAGTCGATACCGTTACGAGTGTTTCGTACCATTTTTGAAAGTTATTACTAAGGCTTAACTAAATTTGTTTGTGAAAGATTACTTTGGATTTTCAAAAGTCTGTAATATATACATCTGTTTTTTTTTTTTATTTTCTTATAATCATCATCATTATTTCAGCCATTATCCGTCCACTGTTGGACATAAGCCTCTACCATAGACTGCCATAAAAAACGGTCCTGAGCCACCTGCATCCACTGACTTTCTGCAATGAATTTCAGGTCGTCCCTCCAACTAGTGGAAAATCGTCCTACGTTATCGTTATACACGGGCGCCATTCAAGAACCTTTCTTCTCCATTAGTTGTCGATTCTTCGAGCTATGTGACCAGCCCATTGCCACTTCAGCTTGCTTATCCTTCGAGCTATGTCGGTTATATTGTTTCTTTTGCGAATATCCTCGTTTTAGATTCTATCACGCAATGAGACTCCGAGCACAGCCCTCTCCATGCTCCTTCTCTTGCTTATAATATTTATTACATATTCAACAATTGTATTTATTTTTAAATTTGCTTTGTTATGTATAGAGTTACAGTAAAAATATAAAAAAAAATTAATAAAATTTTTAACCAACAAATAGTGGTAGCTCGCCCCATAACACACTACATTATAATATACTCTGTGGAATGTGGGCATATACAGTGTTACCTACTTTCAACACAACAGTAACAGACCACATATTATCCCATTAGAAATTATTACTGTAAATATACTTATTAAATTTTTTAACAAAGGAAAATCTCAAATTACCTTCATTTTTTACAAATACAATTAATTTATTTATCTAAATCAATCATTAATATGAGTACGTTATATTTTAATGTAATAACAACCAGTTTAACTTACATGCAATTAGATCGGGAAAACTCGACTAGTTTCGAAAGCATTCGGGACCCTTAATCCGCCGAATAATAATACCGCGAACACTTGACTGACCACAGATATCACAGCTGCAAGCGCCGGTCTTAAAATTTTGCAGATAGATTTTTTATATAGTTTAGGTAAACGTAGATAAGAAAGGAATTTTGAAAAACCAACCCAGGGGAAGTAAAAATGAAATAGGATGTTTAAATGGTATTTCGTCAGTTTAGAAATAAGACACGTGACACTTTAAAAGACTGACAATTCAAAACAAAATCCGCATAAAATCAAATACTTCTTATATTTTTCATGTATTTTACTTCTCATCATTTCTTGAATTTTTTTTTTATACCACTGAGGTGGCAAACAAGCAAACAGCCCACCTGATGGTAAGTGGTTACCGTAGCCTGTGAACACCTGCAATACCAAAGGTATTACGCATGCGTTGCCGACCCTGAAGAAACCTCTTTACCTCCCTTTTGAAGAACCCTATGCATGCATTCAATACAATAATTGAAAACAAACGACAAATCCTCGAACACATTAGGACAATACGAGTATGCAATTACAAATAAATCCACACTGGATCCCCAAAAGGTCGCTGTCTAATTTAAATTAACCCTTCAAAAGCTCCAGCTCAAAACAAACACGTCAACAAAAGAAAATTTGAATTGCAAATGCGACAGCTATTCTTTTAGAGTACTTTAATTTTTCGTATTGTTTAGAGGAGACATAACGATGGATTGTTTCGGCCTATCTATCTATACTTATAATAAATCTGTATAGAGGTCAATTCTGTACATGAAATATATTTCCAAAATAACTATCAGGGGGTGATTAGTGATCGATACTGATGCCAAAAGTGCAATCAGTAAAATTTTTGTGATATTTTTGTGATAATATGATAGTTTCCAGGGAGAACCGCGAGGAGGTCGACCTGGTTGGGTATATTGCTAGCAATGGGATTCTCAGTCTCCATTACTAACAATCCTTTCCCCCCCCCCCTCTATTTTATGTTGGTAATAAACATTTCTTTGTTATTCTATACTGGCAACAAACCTTTTGCTTGTTATTTAAATTCATACGTACGTGTCCCAGGCTGAACATTTCCCAACACCCTCCAATACAGTTTATCGAATACATTATCTACTACATCGCTGATATTCTATTGGTATAATGTAATATCGAAAAATAAAATATGATAATGCGTCGACGGTGCCGCCGTGTAGGCACTTAATGGACCGAGCAAGCTATTCATAAACAAACAGAAATTCATATGGATTTATGTAAAAAAAAAATTAAAAAATAAAAGAAAGGAAGGCACTGTTTCTTGGACGTGCATATGTGTTTTATTATTATTACTAGAGATACTCTGTTATGTCCATGGTACTGCTCATGTCTACCACTTAACATCAGGTGGGCCGTCAGCTTGTTTGCCATTCTAAGTAGTATAATATATATATATATATATATATATATATATATATATATATATATATCTACGTTGTGTTACAAAATGAATTATAATTCAAATTTGTTGTAAATGATATTTATGTTATTTACTTATAAAATGTAAAAGTATTTAATAATGTAATGTAATGTAAATACATATGTAAAAAAAAGCTGTAACTATTCCGAAAAATTAAATAAATAAACATGGGTAGATTTTTAGTTTTTCATAATTAAATACAGCTAACGAGTCCGATTTCAACCTGTATTAGCGACTTGACATACCCGTCCATTTCTCAGCTCGACACCCACAACACCAACGGTATTGTTGCATTTATAATATTAGTTTGGATTTTATAATTTTAGTTTTCCCTAACTGTTCTGTTCCATAATGCCTTTTAATTTGAAAATTTAAGAAACAATCAGCCAAATTTATCTTACCCTTCTTACCCTTCTCCCTATTTTATCTTTTTTTAAAGAGGTTTTATGATTAATTATTATTTGTCGCTGACTAGTTGTATCTCGCCGTTTCGTTCGTAAATATAACGAATTATTTTATGTATTAGAAACCTGGATCTGGCTATGATTCAGTATTGCAACATTGTCATAAAATTCCATTCGTATCCGTTCAGCCGTATAAACGTAATCGAGCAACAAACATCCAAACATCTACGCCATTGTTTCTCAACCATATTTATGTCGCGACCCACGAAAAAGCTAAAAAATTAAGTGAAAAGTTTCGCTCGCTCCTCCGACTCTCTCCTCTGACTCCGTCACTATAAATATTATAATAAAAATATAAAATTTAATTAATACTTTTACTAATAGCCATGTGGTCCCGTAATAGAATAGGCCACCCCTTCCTTTCCCGTGGGTGTTGTAAGAGACGACTAAGGGAGGGCGAGGGATGGGCAGCAGCGTCCCTCTTAAAACATCACCAAAATCTACGGTTGTTAGTCCGCCAATCAACGGTTACCACTTTCCATCAGATGGACCGTCAGCTTGTTTCCCATTCTAAGTGGCATAAAAAAATTAATAGTCGTATCTATTTAATTAAACTCGTGCATCGCTACATTAAACGAATCTTTCGAGCTCTTATTATTTTTCAACACATTGCGACTGCCTTTAATAATCAACGCGACCCACCCAAGGATCGCGAGTTTCCCGCTTCAGAAACGACGTTTTATACAATACATTATAAACATTTCCAATACAATACGATACAATTGTGAAATCCAACGATCGCCTTCATAATAACCCTTCTCACAGTTCGAAAGCTATCGTAACTCGTTCTAGAAACTTCCATATCAGTTACTCGAATAAAATGGATGAAGTTTGACAAGTCGAAAGTTGTAAGCCATAATCTTTTGTGTTTCACCTTTGAAAATTCAACTTTTAAGGGAAACTCATCAGTTGTTTTTGAACGGTAGACAGGCGATATTGAAGAAGCTGATTACATGTTTATTATTAGTATTGTTCATTTATCGTGTTTCATGTTCGCAGGATCAGATATAATTATTAAAAATTATAAAATAGAAACATGTTTTTTTGATTGAATAATAAAAAGTTGGTAATTAATAATAATAATAATAAAGTGATAATTCACAGAATGAAATTACGAACAGTAGTCATAATGTCAATTTATTCACAATGTATTTATTTATTTATTCACATTGTATTCATGCGTTGCAATTCCTGAGTCCTCAGAAATGGCAACGCATGAGTGGTATCATGGGCGAAACAGTATACTCTGTTATGTCCATGATACTGCTCATATGTATAGGCGATTGTTACCATTTTCCATCAGGTGGGCCGTCAGCTTGTTTGCCATTCTAAGTTGTATAAAAAAAAATTCCATAATCATCCATTAAAAAAAAACAAGCATCCCATTGCCCGTCTTTAATAGCAAGGACGAGATGCCTTAAACACTGTACAGCAAGCTATAAAAAAAATCACAAAATATAAAAACAAGTCAAAGAAATATCCCATTTCTTTTAACGTTATACAAATAACCTCTCTGCTGAAATAATTCACCGTAGAAGCCTGAAAATAATAGTTGCGTACTGAAATGTGGACTAGATTTATATCTACTAGACTTACTGTTATTGGTTTTCTTCTCTCTCTGTTATAACTAACTCTTCCCGTGACTTCGGTCGTATTAATTTCCATTTTCAACATATTGACTATATTTATTTACTTATACTTTTACATACATTTTAATTTGTCTACAGGGCGGACCTAATGCCTGATGGCATTCTCTACCAGGCAACCGTTACGCTAAACAGAGAGCGTAAATGGCGGTGCATTGATTTAACAAAACAATTTGTAAATTAAATAAATATTTTGGGAGACAACAATATTAATACATTTTAAGATAAATTAACATACAAACATATAAAAAAACACATAAAAATTATACATACATAAATCACATACAATACAATACATACATGTATATAAATAATTAAAAATAACATATACACATATGTATGTGTATACATATATATACATATAAATATATATATATATATATAAATATATATATATATATATACACATATGTATATACCGTGTAGTCCCAGCCTAGAATAGGCCACTCCTTCCGTTCCCGGGTGTCGAGGCGACTAAAGGGGGACGGGGCTAGCGAGCAGCAGCGCCTCTCCTTAAACATGTCTAAAGCCTAACTGCGGTTGCCAATCCACCTGCCAAGCGTGGCATTTACTGGTAAAACCCTTAAGAGGGAGGCTTATGTTCAACAGTAGACGGATAAGGACTGATATGATGATATGTACATACATACATACATATATATATATATATATATATATAGAAAAAGTGTAACTATAAGCCTGTATAAAGAGACCAAATGCAAAAGTAGAATTGCAGCGTTCGCATCTGCAAGAATGAATTCAATATTTAGTAGGCAAATACCGGTGTGCACATTCAGCTACTTGAAACTTTTTTAATACTCGCGCCTGCAGAGCAAAGATTCTTAGAGTTCCGCATCTATAAATTCATTTGCTTCGTCAGACAGTAGGTATCAAATTTTATTGGCTACTAGTTTTTCATCCGATACTTCGTATATGCTTAAGAAATAGAAAAATCAACTAGGTAAAAATTGTAAATCGTAAAAATTTCATAGTCGAAAGATGGGCAGGAGCGTCTCTCTTAAAACATTATCTAAGGCTAGCTGCGGTTGCTAATGAGCATGGCAACTGGCAAAACCCCTTAAAGGGGAATCCTATGTTCATCGGTGAACAGTTAACGGCAGATATAATGATGATGATGATTAAAATATGTGGGCAACAAAGGAAACCAGGAATGGAAATTGACACGCATATCTAATGTTTCCTTTTGGCTTGCTTTCACAGCCCTAGTCTTTTATGTTGCTTTGACCAATATACATAGATTTCCAATTTCCATTCCTGGTTTTCTTTGTGGCCCACATATTTTGGTCCTTCGTCGTAAGATAAGGTCTGTAGCTTAAGTTAAAATCGTATAATATGTACTGTGCCTTTTGCCTTCTTATAAAATATGTATTTTATTTACTTAACGCCTCCCTACGCAGCTATAAATTATTCAAAGATGAATTGAAAACTTCCCACTTTTGAAAGTCTCTTAAAAATATTGCTACATTCTTAAAATTCGAAGGAATCCTATAAATTGGTACAGCGTTTCGGTTCATCAAAGTTGCAGATCTTAAGAGCGCTCATAAAGAAGTAAGGCCACGTAGCAAATGTCTGTAAATTTTCAAGAACATTTTTCAATGTTTCTTATTGATTATTCGAAAATAGTCTACCTACCTACGAATTAAAACGTTAATTATTATATATAATAGATTGCAGATAAATCAATATCATCGATCAAAATATATAATAAAATCGCAATGGTCGCTGTCTGTACATTTCTTTTACTTAAAAGTTTCCCTTTGGTGCAACTAATTCATGCATCTTCTTCCAGCCAGCTCTATCCCAGGCCATATCCTTGACCTCCCTATACGACATGACACCTAGTGTTTCTTTTATCTGCCCCATGTAGTTATTTCTCGGTCTTCCGCTTCCTCTTTAGCCTTCTATTTTACCTTCTACTATATTCTTTGAAAAATCGTCATGTCATATAACACATGCCTCTACTATTCTCTATATGGAAGATATATAAGAAAAACTATTATAGGGGGGACTTCATAAATGCAATTGAACAAAAAACAAACATTTTTAGAATTGTTGTCTGTATGTCTGTTTGTCTGTATCTATGGAATAAGTTCGTTATTGTATATTAAATCTTATAACGTGTCCAATGTAAATTATGTACTATAAAGATTTTACAATACAATAAATTTTCGCCATCAAATTTAAATATTCAATGACAGCTTTATAAGAATATTACTGTAATATTAACATTCTAATTTGCTAGCAAATAACTTTGAATTGGTCTTATAAAAATGGCATGTTATTGTGACTATGTTGATGTTATGATTATGATATGTTATCACACTTCGACGAGCTAAATTTATGAATACACCTAAAACCAAATAAAGTTCTCTCTGTTATATACACATATACGATCCCCATTAGTTTGCAAATACAATTTCACGTAGGTATAATTTTGTAATCCCAAATTTCTTCTAAATCAAATTTACCAGTTACTTTGACAAGCTAAGAGAAAGGTTCGCGGGTAAAAGGGTACCAAGATCTTTGATTTAGTAATACTGGGATGAGAGGGACATTTCCGTAAGTATGTATGTATGTATATATCAATCAAATATATATTTAGTTGTAAAAAATATATCCAGCTGAGACCCAATTTCATGAAAGCAAACAATTAGACCGAAAAATAATTGTCAAAATTTAAAAATAATTTCGACTTCTTATACTAAATCAATCACGTAACTGCGTGGCTTGTATGGGATTTCAAACATTTTGTGGCAACGTTTACTATTGGGCTAATTTCGCCAGTACTTGCCACGCTTGGCAGGCGGGTTGGCAATCGCAATTAGGCTTCGGTGATGTTTTAAGAGAGACGCTGCTGTCCATCCCTCGCCCTACCTTAATAGTCTCTTACGACACCCACTGACAGATTGCTGTTGATTTGATGGAACGACAACCTTAAATTCATTGCAGGGAGTCAGTGGATGCAAAAGTTCTATTGAAAGTACTATTTTTTTACGACACAGGGAGCAAACGAGCATGCAGCTCACCTGAAGGTAAGTGACTACCGCCGCCCATGGTCACCCACAACACCAACGGCATTGCAGGTGTGCTGCCGGCCTTTTAAAAAGGAATATGCTCTTTTCTTGAAGATTATGATATCGTATCGGTTCGGAAATACTGCTGCTGGAAGTTGATTTCAAAGAGTGGTTGTGCATGGAAGAAAGTGCCTTGAAAAACGCACGGTTGAAGACCGCCACTCGTCCAGATGGTTGGGAAGAAACTTTAATCTATGGCGGATTGTACGGTAGTGAAAATCAGCAACAAATATCAATATTAACAATTCCTTAGATCACTCTCCATGATAAATTTGGTATACGTATAGGTTTTTTTTTAATGGTAATAATGGTATGGTAACCCCGTCTGCGCTATTGGTACACACTGGCGGGGCACCAGTGAGGGATGACAGATGAAGATGAAAATAGGTCACTTAGCCCATCCTGACGAATTAAACTAGAATTAGTCACGATGGTTTCCAGGGGGAACTACGTGGAGGTCGATCTGACAGGGTATATTGCTAGTAATAGGGCTATTTGACCCCATTACTAACAATACCTTTCCCCCCTATACGGATAGGTTATAATCCTAACTTTGCACAGAGGATAGTTTATGTAATAGTATACGCGGGCGGAGCCGTGGGATGTAGCTAGTATAAAATTAGATCACCCGCCTACCCATGTGTACATGTAAGACAAAGCAATATAGCTTGATGTTTTCACAGACTAATATGTGATGAAATGTGGATGTTGACAAAGGCTCGCTTGACACGTCTCGGGCGGGGCTTGTCCTACGTTTGTTACAACTTTAGTGATATTACAGTTGCCTGCCTCACCTTCCGATGGTTGTTGGTTCTGTTACATCGATGTAACTATGTACAACATATGAATACGAAAGCTAAACTGCATTTTCGGGACAATCAACAATTGACAATACGTCATACTCATCGATTTCCAAGTCAACGAAATATCTTCGTATACATTATATATATATATATATATATATATTTAATAGATGATAATGGAATAGTAACTCGGAATAGAATAGTAACGCTAACGGTGTACGGGGCACCAGCGAGAATATGGAAAAACAGGTCAGTTAGCCCATCGTGATGAATACACCTGGAATTCACGATGGTTTCCAGGCGGAACAGCTTGACTACATAAAAACTTAAATTTGTCTAATTCTTTTTTGTTTGTACATTATCCGGTATTGTACATCGCTCTACCTGCTGACATTGATGCTTATTTCCACTTTGGATTTCCTGAAAGCAAACTCTTTCCACTGTCATATTACTGTATGCATTATTAGGGCGTACAATACATACAACATAACAACTAACAAAATATCTTTGAAGCACTTCGCACATGTCATAGCAACGTACATATGTGACCTCTTTCTGCACTTTGACAACGTGATATAATTTAAAAACTTGAACAAGTCCTCGTACATTTTACTTTGAAATAAAAGTCAATTTCAATGAGCATACCGTAGAATTTTTTTTTATACAACTTAAAATGGCAAACAAACTGACGGCCCACCTGATGGAAAGTGGTAACCGTCGCCTATAGACATGAGCAGTACCATGGACATAACAGAGTATACTGTTTCGCCCATGATACCCCCCATGCGTTGCCAATAATGCTATGAGTGTATGTTGTTCCAGCAAACAAACAATTACATAGGTTACCTCCTTATTCTTGGCAAATATACACATAAATAACATAGCTGCTTAATTTGTATTTTATACACTAGTAATGTAATTAATTTGCCCAACAAGATAAAGGTGTGAGTAGAGCGAGACAAAAAATATTTCCGATTTAGCTCATACTTTCGTATTTTTAAGATTTAGAATCACTTCATTGTTCATTGTCCGTCCGTCTGTCTGTTAAGATCCTTTTTCTTAGGACCACGTGGAGGTATCAAGTTGAAATTAATTACATATATTCAGGTATGCAATCTCTTAAAGCTGTGAAATAATCAAGCTTCTAAATAGACGCAATTAAAATATATGGCCTTTTACGTTACATTTATATCGCATGTTTTGACATTCGCAAAGGTGACGAAAACCTATAGGGTACTTCTCGTTGACCTAGAATCATGAAATTTGGCAAGAAGCAATATCAAGCATCACAAGTAGAGGAAAAAATTCAAAAACAATAAATTTGTAATTTCACAAAAAAAATGTTAACTTGATGATTTCATACGGAACCCTCGCTGCGCGAATCCGACTCGCACTTAACCGACTTTTTTATGATAGAAAATACATTAAAAATATTATATTTTTCAATTTACACCCTAAATCTGACTTAAAAACCAAATTGATCCAGATATTTTCAGATGATTTTACCAACGTGATTATGATGAGACTGAAAACTTGCTTAGTATTAATAAAACTTAAAGTACATTATCGTAATTGTATAGATTCAATATAGATAAGACCAATGGAGTTACTGGATTTATATGTAGAAGCATAAAAACAAACAAAAATAGTATACACATTAATTTGCACCACTCTTTCTCTCACTTTAAACATACAAACACTCACACTGTTCACCTTCTCTCACACCACACACTCAACGTTACACATTTAAAAAAAATAATTAACTGTAATCTTCTAGTTAAACAATAATTTCTTTTTTTTTCCTTATTTATCATCATGTTTATTTTTTTTTATGCAACTTAGAATGGCAAACAAGCTGACGGCCCACCTGATGGAAAGTGGTAATCGTCGCCTATAGACATGAGCAGTCTCATGGACATAACAGAGTATACTGTTTCGCCCATGATACCCCCCATGCGTTGCCATTCCTGAGGACTCAGGTGTTATTCCTTTGTACCCTGAAAATTCACGCCATATCCCACCCTTGAAACCGAAACACAGCCATGCAAACACAACTGCTTCACGGTTGAAACACGAATGGGACAGAAGTACCCAAGCAATCGACTTTTGTACAAAGTCTCCCTCTGGTTTGGTATTATGTTTGTAACTTAATATTGTTAATTCTGCATGTACAAATACAAAGTATTAGTTTTTGTGTGTTGGAAGGAACTGGCTTACAAGGCACAGGTTACCCTAGTTTGTAAGCTAGGGCAAAAAATATGTAACAGTGCAACCCTGTATTTGTTAATAAAGTTTATTATTATTAAAAAAAAAGACGTTTACCAACCTATCATTTTTCATTTACACAGATTAGAAAACCCAAAAATATACCATATTTATTACACATCCACCTAAATTCGCCTTTCGTTTTAATATTTATTATTTACGCTTCAGTGATTTATGAATTTGGCGCGTTGTATTAAATTAAGGCCACATAGTAAGTCACAGGGGGTCAATGAATGTAGGTAGCTCTAAGGTCATTCTTTGTTACAGTTTATGGGGTAGATTACGTTCAAGAATAAAGGATAAAATGTGATATTTTGGAATCAGCCGGGCTAATACTGAAATATATGGTTCGTTTTTTATAATAAATCTTGCTGTATACCTACTTTTTATATAATACTTGCTTTTACGCGCGACTTCGTTCGCGTGACCGAAATATGTTTACTGACCGGGATGAAAAGTAGGCTATTTCTATCCTTCTCTAGTTCATATAGTATGTGTATGCCAAATTTTATATTAATTATTTAATATATTTTTTTGATGGGTGAAAATGGAATGGTAATCCCGCCTGCGCTAACGGGATACGCTGGCGGAGCATCAGTGAAGGGTGATAGATGAGAATGAAAACAGGCCAGTTAGCCCATCATGATGAATTCATCAGGAATTAACCATGACAGTTTCCAGGGAGAACCGCGAGGAGGTCGACCTGGTGGGGTATATTACTAGCAATGGGATTCTCAGTCTCCATCACTAACAATCCCTTTTCCCCCATTATTTAATAAGTTAAGACGCTATAAGATAACAAACTCACTTTCACAATTCTAATATTACTAATCATCATCATATTAACCTTTAACTGTCCATGGTTGAACACAAGCCTCCCCCTTTGGGGGGTTTTGCCAGTAATCGCCACGCTTGACAGGCGGATTGGCAACCGCAGTCAGGCTTTAGAGATGTTTTTAGACCGCTACTGCTCATCCCTCGCCCTCCCTTAGTCGGCTCTTACAAAGGAAAAGGAAGGGGTAGCCTATTCTATGCCGGGACCACACGGCCACAGTAATATTTTAATCAGTTAGTAACCAACTCAAACTTTTTTTTTTATGTACAATTTAGAATGGCAAACAAACTGACGGCAAACCTGATAGAAAGTGGTAACCGTCGCCTATAGACATGAGCAGTGCCATGGACATAACAGAGTATACTGTTTCGCCCATGATACCCCCCCCCCCCCGCGTTGCCATTCCTGAGGACTTAGGTGTTATTCCTCTGTTCTCTAAAAATTGTAACCAACTCAAACTTTTTTTTTATGTACAACTTAGAATGGCAAACAAGCTGACGACCCACCTGATGGCAAGTGATAACCGTCGCCTATAGACATGAGCAGTACCATGGACATAACAGAGTATACTGTTTCGCCCATGATACCCCCCATGCGTTGCCATTCCTGAGGACTTAGGTGTTATTCCTCTGTTCCCTAAAAATTCACTGCCATATCCCACCCTTCAAACCGAAACACAGTCATGCAAACACAACTGCTTTATGGTAGAAACACGAATAGAACAGAGAAGCCCAAGCAAACGACTTTTGTACAGTCTCCCTCTGGTAATATGATATGGTCTAAGATGGAGCTTGCGGCCCCACGAATTCACATTTGCCTTAAATTGATGCAGTTTTTATTTGGATGGAGAACAACAAGCATATAACACCTGGCTCAGTGAAACAACTAAAACACTAACGTGCAAACCCCTTAAAACCAGTTGTACGAGAACACAAAACAATTTCCTTCGCAATTTCTCCCTGCCCCGCGCACCGCTCAATTTGCAGCGGCGAAAAAAAATTGCTTCTCTTATTTATTCCGCTTGGAAAATTCTATACAGGGTTTTATGTACAACGTCGGGGCGCGTGAAGGGTTAAAACACTAAAGAATGTTCCTAATATTATTTTTTATTTACATTATTTTCACTAAGCAATTTGCAAGCGAGCCGAGAGATAACACGAAATTGTGGGGTTATAGTATTTTTAATGGCCACGGTGTCTTCGATGACTGAAGAGTAGGGAATGCAGATTTATATTTTTATGCAACTTTGGAAAGTGCCAGAGGGAGACTTTGTACAAAAGTCATTTGCTTGCGTACCTCTGTCCCATTCGTGTTTCAACCGTGAAGCAGTTGTTTGCATGGCTGTGTTTCGGTTTGAAGTGAGTTTGAGAGTGAGATATGGCAGTGAATTTACAGGATACAGAGAATAACACCTAAGTCCTCAGCAATGGCAACACATGAGGGCTATCATGGGCGAAACAGTATATTCTGTTATGCTCATGTCTATAGGCGACGGTTACCACTTTGCATCAGGTGGGCCATCAGCTTGTTTACTATTAAAAGTGGCATAAAAAAATGTCAGTTATGGGAATGTTAGTCCCTATTGCTGACAATATATCCTGTTATGTCGACTTCCACGCGGTCTCCCGTGGAAACCGTCTTGGTTAATTCCTAATAAATTCGTCATCTGATCTGACGTCATCATCTACCGTCTTTATGCTTACTAATATTATAAATATGAAAGTGAGTTTGTTTGTTATGTTACTTCTAAACGCTTGGGCTCAACCTATGGTCCTGCAATTTGGTATGCACATACTATTTGAAACGAAAAAAGACATACTTTTTACCCCAGGATATGAACTAATCCCGGTAAAAGCTCGTAGTAAAATCAAAAAATAAAATCCTGTGGATGTAATACAAATATTTATACTTATAAATATGCATCTCCAAGATCTACAGACTTTTTTTATATGACAAAATGGCAAGCAAGCTGGCGACTCACCTGATGTAAAGTGGTAAACATCACCTATAGTCGTGAACACTACCATGGATATAATAAAGTATACTGTGTCGCCTATGATGCCCCTCATGCGCCTGCGACAAGTATTATTAGTAATGCAAGCTAAGGGGCCCCATTGCTAGCACTATACTCAACCAGTTCGACATGATCCCCATGTTCCACATGCTCCCTGAATTCCAGGTGTATTCATCACGATAAACTAACTGGCCTGCCTTTTCATCCTCACCCATCATCGCCTCACTGGTGCCCTGGTGTACCGTTGGTGCGGGCGGGATTTAGCATTCCATTGTCATCCCTTAAAAAAACCCTCAAGTGATGCTATTCCTGAGGACTAAGTTATTATGCCTATGAATCTTATAATTTCATTGCTATATCCCACTCCTCAAACCAAAACACAACTACATCACGGCAGAAACATAAATAGGGCAAAGACACCCAAGCAATATTACAATATAACCCTTCTGTTTTACAATATTTGAACAATATTTTCATTGATATGTACGATAGAAACATAAATAAAGTTTATGAACTATTTCCAGTCAACGACGATTTACCCACAGCCGCTTTCAATGGAGTTAGTAAATCCAATTAAAATTTAACAAAGCGCTGAAAGCCTACCGTTAATTAGAACGACGTTGGATGTGTCCGGTGATTTATGGGACACGCAAAACTCCTGGACTAGAAGGTCCACTGAAACTTTTTGAAATGAAACGCTTTACGTCTTCCTTCATCATGCGCACGACCAAGTAGTGAGCTCTCTCCCTGCTTATGTTTTTTTCCATCCTAATATAATCTGCACCAATTTATGGCAAATGTGAATAGGTCATTCATGTGACTGCAAGCTCCGTCCTTAAACCACATCATCGCTTTCCATCAGATGAGATCGTGATCGATTACGGGACCCCTTAATATTAATATGTGGATCAAGGTTTATCATACGAAGAGTGTGTACAAAAGTCGTTTTTCAAAGCTAAGCCCAGTGTTGTCAGATTCAGGCAATTTTTTCGCAATTTTGGATCAAATTTTGGAGAAATAAAGTTATTGGAGAAGTTTTTGTAGAAAAAGAGCACAATGGGGTTGGAAATATTTGAATATTTTTTTACAATTTTGGTATTTATAAACCATAAAACAGTATATGAATACAATAAAATATATCAAGGTAGTAAAATAGAGAATGGGATAATAGAAAGAGAAAAGAGGAGATTTTTTTTATACAACTGTACTGATAGTAAGCGGTTACCATAGCCTATGAATGCCTACAATACCAGGTGCATTACGCGCGCGTTGCCAAGCCTGAAGAAACCTCTTTACCCTTTTTTGAGAATCCCATACTGTAGTCTCATCAGGAAGTTCATTCTATAACCTGAGCGTTTCTGGGAAGTACCTCCCTGTCAATGGTGAGCAGTACGATGGTAGAAAATGGTCGCGAGCATTATATTGAACAATTCCTCTGAGCACAGTCCGTTGTACAAGCAGTAGAACATGCAGAGTGAGGCAAAATCTCTCCTGAGACTTAAGGGTTCGATATCATTTGTAAGCCTGGGATTATCAACAATTCCCATAGCTCGTTGTTGCACTGATCTTTTGGTTTGGGATATATAGAAAAGTGTACTGCAAAAGTTTGTAATTTGATAAAAATGAAGAAAATCGTATCGATTTGGAGAAAAAAAATGACATTTGGGTAAAAATCAAAAACGCATATGGCAACCCTGGTTAGGACGTTTACCCCTCTCGCGTTATCACTGTAAAACAGTCGTCCTTGTACGGCTATTTCGGTTTGAAAAATGGAATAGCAGTGAAATTATAAGACGCTAACCACCCGCGCTAGCTTTACACATTTATTTTTTTAAATAAAAAACAACCCATGTTACCAGCTGATAATGTAGCTTTTATTAATAAGTAAAAAAATAAAAATTTATTAAATATTTTTTATGTTTATTACTAACAAAATATCAAATTTTTCCTCTCTATAATGTTAGTTTAGATAACACCGTAAGTCACATCAGATCAACCATGCAGTAGTCCTGAAAAACATCGGAGACAAATTTCTGAAAAACTCACTAGGATAAGCCAACTGACATTACTTTATCTTCAACTAACCTAACTAGGAGGGGAAAGGGATCGTTAGTAATGTGAACTACCAGTCCCATTGCTAGCAATATACCCTGTCAAGTCGACCTCCACGTGGTCCCCACCCCTGGAAACCACCGTGCTGAATTCCAGGTATATTCATCATGATGTGCTAACTGGCCTGTCTTCATTCTCATCTATCACCCTTCACTGGTGCTCCGCCAGCGTATACCGTTAGCTTAGGCGGGGCTACTATTCCATTATCATATATTTACCCTTAATTTAGTAGATATTTTTTTATTTTGTGATTAATATATGTTTTAGAATGTAGGACCTTGTAAAAAAAAATATGTTCTTTCCCTTTTTGAGAAAATACATGCCCTCTGTGGTTGACATTGCTAAAATAGGGTAATAAAACAATATTGTAAAATTTTAATGACTTGGATTTTTTTACAGTTTGTGTTCGGGGTAACAGACAATATTAAATTAAGGGTTAAAAAGAAACCCTAACTGAGACCCCGCACGCAAAAACCGTTAATTCCGTTAACGGTTTGTTTGCCAGGTTTACCATTCTATTTCATCATCGTCATCATATCAGCCTTTAACTGTCCACTGCTGAACATAAGCCTCCTGCTTGGGGGGTTTTGCCAGTAGTTGTCACGCTTGGCAGGCAGATTCGCAATCGTAGTTAAGCTTTGAAGATGTTTTAATAGGGACGCTGCTGCCCATCCGAACCCTCTCTTAGTTGTCTTTTACAACACCCACGGGAAAGAAAGGGGTGGTCTTTGTATACACCATTATTACCAGAGGGAGACTTTGTACAAAAGTCGATTGCTTGGGCACCTCTGTCCCATTCGTGTTTCAACCGTGAAGCAGTTGTGTTTGCATGACTGTGTTTCGGTTTGAAGGGTGGGATATGGCGTGAATTTACAGGGTACAGAGGAATAACACCTGAGTCCTCAGGAATGGCAACGCATGGGGGGTATCATGGGTGAAACAGTATAGTCTGCTATGTCCATGGTACTGCTCATGTCTATAGGCGACGGTTACCACTTTCCATCAGGTGGGCCGTCAGCTTGTTTGTCATTCTAAGTTGCATAAAAAAAAAAAAAAAAAAAAAAAAAACACTGGCGGGGCACCAGTGACGGATGATAGGTGAGAATGAAGCAGGTCAGTTAGCCCACCGTGACGAATCTAACAATAAATCAATCACGATGGTTTCCAGGGGGAACCACGAGGAGGTCGACCTGACAGGGTACATTGTTAGCGATGGGGTTACTAATCCCCATTACTAACAATCCCTTCTCCCCCGAAGGGGTGGTAGACCACCCCTTCTATGTCGGGAATACACGGCGGACCACTCTATTTACATTGAAAAAAAAAAACAGTGATAATAAAAAAAAGGTCTTGGGATAAAAAAAGAGTCCAACAATAGGTACTTCCTGATCAGTCAGACAAGAAAGCATGTCTCCCATGAGAAATTATACCGACAAAAAATATGCTTTTAAACTTTGTCAAACAATCGCATGGCCAAGGAAAAACTTTACCAGTTTCCGCCATTTATAACCTCAGCGGTGACACCCGGGAGCCGAGTGACCGGATAGTGAACCAAAACTTATGATACAGTTAGCAAACTAAATAAACGCCTTAAAACCCGTAACCTATTATAAGGAAAAGAGACTAAACCTCTTATTCATAAAAACTAAAAACTTCTACAAATATATTTTGTCACTTTCCTCTAAATTGGGAATTAAATTAAAAAAAAAAAAAAAAAAAAAAAAAAAAGAGAAAAAACAAATCAATATCTAAAATAGAGTATGAGAGTTTTATTTAACTTTTTATGAATAAGGTATATTATTGTAACGGTTAAAAAATTTCTATCAAATAAAATTAGGAAAACTCCTTTTTTTTTATAAAACTTAGAATAACAAACAAGCTGACGGCCCAACTGGTAGAAAGTACTAACTATCAGCTATAGACAAAAACAGTACCATAGACAATTCAATCGTTCACTAAATATTCAAAATATACATAACAAAATGTACAGAAAGAGATATGCAACCATTTTCTGCCAACCAACCGCGCATAAACGCGTGTTCCCACCCGCCATACATTACGTCTCGACTGCCTGAAATAACATTATACCTGCGGCCTTAATTGGCAACAGAAATATTACTTCGTGCTGCTATTTCGACAGACGGATATATTAAAAATATTATTAAAACGATCTGCATGCGGTGCCCTCCTTCGTTGGAGTACCATCGCTGACGAAAGTGTTTCACTTTTGTATACTCATCAGTACATTTTACCCCACAAACAACTACTATTCGAGTAAGAGTTTAATTCTCTGGTTAAGTCTCTAGGCCTCTTTCGTGATACATGACTTACTTTGTCAATTTTTTTTTATCACAACAAATGTAGTTAACAAATGTAGTTAAGGTTATGCAATTCATCTTAATATTTTTCGTATTTTTTTTTAATTATACATGCGTAATGATAATTGTGTATTATAATATAATGTTTTTTTTATTTTTTTTTTATTTTTAGCCCATTATTTCTTTTTTAATTCATCATGTATTAAAAAATAAATACACACAATAGTTTCCAGGGAGAACCGCGTGAAGGTCGATCTGACAGGGTATATCGCTAGCAATGGCATTGCTAATTCCATTCTTCCCTCCTATAACATAACTGTAGTAAGCCATGTAGAAAATAACCTATCATACATTTCATTCAATCATTCATTCAAATAAAAAACAGTAATTGTAATTAATAATGATGAAATTAATAAAAAAAAAAACCTATACAAAATAAAGCCAAACGATTACAAATAAAAAATAACAAAATATGTACAAAATTGATGCATATATGTACGTGTACATACAAAGTAACTTATGCACAAAAATATAACATTTTTTTAGAAGTCGCTTATTGTCTTTATTTCTAAAATGTACACAAACAAAAATAAACCAAGACATTACTAACAGAACGAATAACTAATAAATTTTTAATATTAAAAAAACAACAAAAAAAAATCACTACATTACTGGAATGAAACACGCAATTTGCCTTCTACAATTGTGATTTAGCACGCGATTGTACTAAAGATATGTAAAAATAAACATGCAGAGTATGAACGTTGTTCAATAAGGTCTCAGTATTGGGTATTAGGGTTGTATATCTCGTATTATGGTGTTTTAAATAACATTGAGATTTCGCAATAACTCTATCGGAGTGATTGAAAATTTTCAATGACTCAGTAGGTTTAATGTTTTTCGTATAAGACCTTATTGTAATAATATATACCTGAGAGATAATGTAATAGATTTATTTTAGCCAATATATACTTACCTTTTTCTTAAGTAGGTACCATATATAGGTAGGCATAACCATATGAATCGTTAAATGTCACTTCTGAGCATAGGCCTAGGCATAAGCGGGGTTTTGCTAATAGTTGCTGCCAACTCGTCAGCCAAATTTGTGACCAAAACGTACATATACATATTTGTATAATATCAGAAAAAAATATAATTTAAAAAATCAACTGGGTCTGGGAAATTTATAATCTAATTACTTGCAACACTAAAAAAAATGGCGCGTTTTGCTTTTACTTATCTCTAAGAACAAGGTATTACAAAATAAAAAAATAGCAACTGGTGGTGTACCTTTCGTCCTCTTTTTACTAATTATATTTACATAAAAAGATATGAGACAACCAAATGATTTACAGTTTTTATTTTATCATCCCTTCTAAGTAATTCCTTGTTCTTAGAATTACCTACCTCGTTGCGACACTGCCGATTTATCCATTAATGTTATTGTTTTATTTTCTAATAACTGCTTTAATAAAATTATTCTAATTTTTTTTTTTATATATCCACTGTTAATCCACAAAGATTTGTTCGAAAATTTAAATTCAAAAACAGGATTTAAATTGTTCATCAAAATTTTTCTTATCTTTCACTCGGAGTGCTGTCATTTGAGTTTCAAACTTTCAGGGGTTGATTTTATTACTTTAAAACAAGGATCACAGTTTAAGAAATTTTATCGATGTTTTATCTATTCTATAAAAATTAAAGTAAGACACGCAAATTTTTTGTGACAATATTTTTTTAATTTTTCTTTTGTGTTTTACTCAAATTAAACTGGCTTTTAAACGCAAATTTCTTCACTATTACTGGTATAATCAGAGCAATGTCACTCAAACAAAAACCGTTTGTATGAAATCTATGCAAACAATTTATTAATTAATAATTTATCAATTGGAAAATTTTTACTAAAAAAATTCTAGATCGTTTATGACACCTATAGTTATTAATTTTGGACACTATATTTATACTAGTATTATAAATATACTAGTAATATATAAAGAGGAAAGATTAAATTGTTTGTTTGTTTGTTTACAATGTATAAACTTAATAACTACTCAACGGATTTTTCGAATTCTTTCACCTATAGAAAGCAACATTATTGGCGAGTAACATGGATATATATTATTTTAGAAATTTCTATCTACCCGTGCGAAGCCGGACTGGATCACTAGTTATAAATAATTGTACAATACTATTAATATTTTTTTTATTATGTTGCTACTTACTGTGCTTGCACAAATTTATTTTCCGGTATCGTCAATGTAAGGACAGGGCCGACGCTTAAATGACGTAGTGATTACTCGGTGTATATAATAAAATTTAATTAATACATGCATATATTTTGCTTTATTTCTTGTTTCAGATAAATTAAATTGGGTTTAAAAATTTTAAAAACCTATAGAGGTTTTGTTAAACTTCTCTTAGATATTAAAAAAATGTCTTACCTCCACATGTTTCTCGAAAATCAGGACAACAATCTCCAAGCTTCAAGCACGCGTGGTCGCAATAGCAGGGTTTGTCCGTCAAATCTTCTATAATGGCATTCTGGTGGGCTTTCTGAACAACGCAGGAGCTATCTCTTCCGGGGCAACAGAGATTAGCATCTCTGCAGTAATTTGCGCCACAATGCCCGGCTAAGCAAACCGCACTGGCAAAACACAGCCAGTAACGAAGCATTTTATCCGTTTAAAAAAGTAAAAAGCTACGGAATATAACTGTACAGCCAAAGAGAACTAAAAGCGATTTTCTTTTTTTTTATTTCACAAATGGCACCGAGCAAGTTATAGTTTAAATTTACGAAAATGGAATCGAGTTTCAGTCCAGTGACATTCCGAATTAAAACCCCGTCGTCCGTTGACAGCTTCGTTCTGAAACAAAAATAAAAGTTCATTATTTTTCTTTTAGGTAATATAGCATTATATTATTTTAAAGTTTTCAGTTGTTGAAAAACTTTTCGTACTTTCGTTGAACTAGTTTTTTTTTTTTTTAATTGACATTTCCGAACGTTTTGTAATCTTATAAAGTACTAGTATTTTGCCCGCTACTCCATACGTGTGGTAAGTAATAGTAGAAAAACCGATAAAATAAATGGGGTATCAAGATAAAACATACACCAGATTTTAAATTAAACCTTCAGAAAATGTAAAAACTGTAATAACCGCGTCAAACAAACATACAGACAGACAGACAAATTTCTAAAAATTATTGTATATTCATATATTAGTCTTATTAAACCCCCCACCTCCATATTTGTTTTTTTTTTAAATATCTCCCATGTATAGACATCATCAAGTTTTATTATTATTTTATTGAGATAAGAAAAACAGAAAATTATTATATTTTAATAATAAAATAATAAATGAAATAAAATAATAATGATTCGTACAACCGTAAACCGCAATCGTTCATGAATAAGTAAATAATAATAATATAGTAATATAAACTACTATTGAACGCGACACTAATCGGGCATCCCAGTATTTAGAACGTGAGTAAAACAGACATAAATATAATTAATAGCAATAAAATATTTTTTCTATGTTTTTATTTAACAATAGCCCTTGTTTATTTTTGTTACTGTTGAATGTTCATCTTGAATGTGGCATAGAAAAATCGGAACATACAATTTACAAGTAATTTCTGTAAGACAGTATATAAATAAAATATAAAATAAAACTAGATTTTAATAATTAAAATATGTATAGATAATAAAAAAATTGAGGCAAAATAAACCCACGTTGGTAAATCATAACGTTAATAACCAAGTCAGCCAGTTAATTTCTCCTAATATGAGTGAAAGATTTGGTATCTTAAATTTACTTATTTTTAAATTTTATTTATAAAATATAAGACATAATTTGTGTACAAAAAAAGGGACTTCGTTCGAAGCTAATGCCTCCTGTGAGGTTTGAACTCACGACCCCTGGTTTACGAGACCAGTGCTCTACCACTGAGCTAAAGAGGCTGACGTGCGGCCATTCGAAATAAGCGTGGACTATCTGTGACTGTACGATATAAAGTAAAGCGTGTTTCATGTATTTTATAATTAGTATTGTATTATAAAATCTTTATTGTACATACTTAATATTGAATAAATTAAAAAGCTGAAAGAAAACTATAAAACGTTCGAGACTAAAATTTTTAGTATATGTTTTTAGAATGACATACAAGCTAACGGCCCACCTGATGGAAAGTGGTAACCGTCACCTATAGACATGTAGTATGAATGTAGCAGTACCATGGACATAACGGAGAATACTATTTCGGCCATGATACCTCCCATGCGTTGCCATTCCTGAGGACTCAGATGTTATTCCTCTGTACCGTGTAAATTCACTGCCATATCCCACCCTTTAAACCGAAACACAGCCATGCAAAAACAACTGTTTCACAGTAGAAACAGGAATGGGACAGAGGTGGCCAAGCAAACGACTTTTGTACAAAGTCTCTTACATTTTATTTTTCCAAAGCTATCTAGAATTGTCACTGCGTCATAACGGTTTTTTTTGCTGGGTGAAAATGGTATTGCCACCCCGCCTGCGCTAACGGGATACGCTGGCGAGGCACCAGTGAAGGGTGATCGATGAGAATGAAAACAGGCCAGTCAGCCCATCATGATGAATTCATCAGGAATTAACCATGATAGTTTCCTTGGGGAACCGCGAGGAGGTCGACCTGGTTGGGTATATTGCTAGCAATGGGATCCCTTTCCCCCCGCGCCATAACGGTTATTCGGGATCAACAAATTTCATTATCTCCAAAATAAACAACAAATTGTTGTTCAATAACATTTTATTGTTGTTATACCAACTTGCATAGGTGAAATAATACAATAAATATATCCACTAAGGTGACATTGTGCTGACCGTGACTCTACTTGTATTCACGTATGATATATAAACAAAATTTCTTATCATAGTTTTATTGAATGTCAAATCCACGCAAATATATACAATAATAACATTATTCTGTGCCCACCTCATAAATCTCTGGTGCCCACCCCGGGATCAGGAGTAGAGCTTTCAAGTGTGAGCAAAGACAGCTTTTTTTAAAAAAAGAATACTGTTTTTAAGAAAAAACTCCTGCTATGGTAATAAATGTGAAAGTTTGTAACGATGAAGGCATGGATGTTTGTTACTCTTTCACGCAATAACTATTAAACGTATTTATTTAGAATTTGAAAAACGGGCTTTTTTTTTAATGGGTGATAATGGAATGGTAACCCCACCCGCGCTATCGATATACACCGGCGGTGCACCAGTGAAGGATGATAGGTGAGAATGAATTTGGGATTGGGATTCTCAGTCTCCATTACTAACAATCCCCTTCCTCACACGGGGAAGGGATTGTAAATAGTAATTTGTTTTAGTAGGTCCTAACTTCGTATATAGAATACTGTATGTACTGATTCACGTGAGTAAAGCCGCGGGTTACAACTAATTTTAAATATGCCAATGTTTATGTTATCCGATAAAAAAAATTAAATACATTAAATTCAAATTTTATTTGCAAAATGGTCACCTGAATTTCTCTTTGTGCCGTGTGGTCCCGTCATAGAATGACCCTCTTATCGTGTCGTAAGAGGCGACTAAGGCAGCTTAATGGTCGAGGTATCGAAACTGCTGTTGCTAATCTGCCTGCCAAGCGTGGTAACTACTGCCAACCCCCCCCCCCCCCCCCCCCCAATAGGGATCGGTCTATGTTCAGCAATGGACAGATAAGGGGGGAAAGGGATTGTTAGTAATGGGGTCTAATAGCCCCATTGCTATCAATATATACTCTCAGGTCGACCTCCACGCGGTTACCCCTGGAAATCACCATGTTTAATTCTTGTCAAATTCACCATGGTGGGCCAACTGACCTGCATTCATTCTCACCTATCATCTTTCACTGGTGCCTTGTCGGTGTATACCGATGGCGCGGGCGGGGTTACCATTCCATTTTCACCAATTAAAAAAAATGGACAGACAACAGCTGATATGATAATGAGTTTATTGTCCATTCAGCTCATCCTAATTGGACGATAAATGAGTAGCATGTTTTGATTAATAATATAAATTTGCGTCAAACACAGCGATTCTCTTAATAGTGATTGAGTGAACGCTTGATCGAATGATTCTGCTGTTTACTTAATGATCTAATTATATACAATAATAGAGGGAAGGCCTTTACTCAGCAGTGGGATATTAGTTATGGTAAATAAATCCCAGTTTGACGACATGTATCATAGACACATACGTTTATAATATTTAAATTTAGAATGCAAATTCTTTATTCAAATATGGTAGAAGTAATAAGGAATTTAACATTTTAAAAAAATATATCAAATTCAATCGTGACACAATTAATATAAAACTATAACAAGAGTTGGCACAATTGTGGTAAAAGCAGTTATAGATTTAAAAATCGAACTATCAATCGATTTTGATAACATATCTATGAAACCAATTTCATCTGAAAGGATATGCTTACAGCGTATCCTTTCAGATGAAAGAAGAATTTTCTTAATCAGTTTATAAATGACGGAAGTATGAGGTAACAAACCTAAAAAAAATACAACCGATTTGAAACCTCCTTCTTTTTGAAGTTGGCTGAAAACCACTTACTTTAATAAAACCAGTTCTTTTGGTTTAAAAACCAAACTACTGGACCAGTTTTGATAAAATTTCTCTGGGACCAATCTGAAATGAATTAATCCTTTCAGATAAAGAAAAATTCAAATCATTTTATAAATTATATAACTGAGTTCTAAAGTAACAATCGAAACACGTAGATGACAAAAAATAGTTTGTTTTCTATTATTAATTTTTATCATTATTTTTGTTCCAAATTGGTGCGGTCACCACTTTGAAACAAAAATAATGTCTGAAATCTGTAATAACGATTTTTTTTAATTTGAAAATAGTTTATAATACCTATCTTTATTTTATAATTAATTAAAGAGAGGTACATTACAAAAAATTGTATAACCCCATGAATATTTATTTATTTTATTCCGTTGATACTTTTAGGTTACATAGATTCTTCAGTTTTTTTTTTTTTTTGTTAAATATAAAAGCAATGCCGACTCTTAACAAACTTTGTGGTCTACTAAGTAAGTGGTAGTAATTACTTTGTGGTCCGACCATTCACCAAAGCACAGATAATATAATACTATACTAGTACCAAAGATTATAAATGAAGAATAAATGTGATAAGTATAATTACTAACATATATTACACACTTTAATTTCATTTCCTAATCACCTCTAACTTAACTAAATAGGCGTAGATAACAAAAAAGCAGTTCGTGACCATACTTTGAGGTACACGACCTCGGGGCAACGAACTTTGTAACTTTGATAAACACACAGCGCACCAGAGACAACAGAGCAGAGACTCATTATTTTTTTTATGTCCTTTCGAGGCAAAGGTATCCCGAGATTTGTCGTATACGGTTTGTGGAAGCAATCAAAGTTCACAGAGTACTTATTTACGCGTTTTATGTTGGAGTTTATGGTTTTTAGTTTACGAGACTCGTGTGTAAGTAGTTATTTTTTAAAACAATGTAAACTAAGTACATGATTAAAAATATTTATTTGGCAGAGAAATTTAAATTACAGGCAATTAATATTTATGGACAAAAAAGAACAAGTATTTAAGAATAATGTAAAAAAAAAACAAACGTGATCTTACGCATAAAAATATAGTATATTTGGTCACTTTTTAACAAATAAAATAAATTATATACTGCACATTAAAAAAATATTACTTTAATCGATTTAAAAGTAATACATCTTATTAATTTGCAAGATAATCAATTATCAAAGTCGATACAGAATTGGTATAGATATCACATAATATATACACAGAAAAAAAACCTATAAATTAAGAATTAACAAGCATACGGCCCGTCTGATGGTAAACGGGGCTACGGTTACCATCAGTAGGGTCGTATGTTTGTTTGCCACCAAAATAGTTGTTTAGATCCTTGATTTTTATTATTGGTAAATTTTGCAAAAACTCAGATCCAGAAGAATAAATAATTGAATTTAAAATTAACTGCCGTGTATTGACGTGCATACACTGTAAAAAAAAAACGAAAAGTTAACAAAGAAACAAAAAAAAAAAAACAAAAAAGAAGTATTTTACAATAACGTAACAGTTTCTATAAATGCTTTTGTTCATATTGAACAATAGTATAAAAAAAAATTTGTTTTGTTGTCAAAATAACTCATATTATTTTATTATTTATGTTCCCTTATTTAATTACCATATAAACAATAAAATACATATAATTATTTAAAAACTGACCAACAACTACGTTAGCAAAAAAAGCACTCAAAGCTTCTCTTCACGCGGATTAACAATACAAGGGCGACCAGACAAACAATATGGGAATTTGTTAGTCAAATACGGGTAGCTACGATCCCACCCGTGTTCCGTAATTACGAATTTAAATAACAATCAGCGGGTCTACCATGAAATGAAATTCCGATATTTCGGACTCAATTTCGTGTTTTTGTTTATACCAAAATCGTACCAATAAATGGAGTTTAACATTTCGTTCGTCATACATCCTATCATAAAAGTCCAAAGGAACAATATTTTAATATTTTTTTTAAATATTTTCAAACGGCATGTATTATGTAATTTTAGCATCAAATTTGTGTTTCGTTTGGCTCCGAAATTTCGAAAAACATTTCATGGTAGGCCCTCAGTTAGGTGCAATTTGTACACGTACACGGGACGGGCGCCGACAACGCGATAATCCAGATATCTCTCGATATGCACGAGTATCAGTACGATTATATCGGATATCTGCAGAGATTTATGATGCCGTATTTTATCGTATATGGATTATTTCATTTTACAAATTGATCGCTGATATATATCAAAGATATATCTATATAGATCTATATCTATTTTTTTTTATTTTCATATGAATATGGCCACGACACATTTTTATATTAAACTAGCTGACCCAGGGGGAAAGGGATTGTTAGTAATGGAGACTGAGAATCCCATTGCTAGCAATATACCCAACCAGGTCGACTTCCTCGCAGTTCTCCTTGGAAACTATCATGGTTAATTCCTGATGAATTCATCATGATGGGCTAACTGGCCTGTTTTCATCCTCATCGATCACCCTTCACTGTTGCTCCGCCAGCGTATCCCGTTAGCGCAGGCGGAGTTACCATACCATTTTTAGCCATTGAAAAAAAAAAACTAGCTGACCCCGCCAACTTTGTACCGATATCTTTAATTTTTTGTTTTTTTTTAATACTTATTCTGCTATTCGGGACCCGATACGGTTCGATACTTACGTCACTCACTTGTTTTGCCTTCCGGAACCTATCCACTTTATGGTATGGTATTAAAATTTAAATTGACTTCTTAGTAATATTACGGGTAATATTATGGGAGTCTAGAAAAGTGTGTGTTGTTTTTAGACTTTTTCGGACATTTTTTAATTTTTTCTCTCCGTAAGAACCATCCTCGTACTACAAGGAATATTCTAAAAAAAGAGTTAGCGAAATCGGTTCAGCTGTTCTCGAGATTTGCGCTTAGCAACACATTTAGTGATTCATTTTTACATTATAGATAGATAGACACTCTTTATTGTTTCCTCCAAAAGATGACAATAGTAAACTTATTATAAATATAAATAATTACAATTTCAGCCGTTAACTGTCCTCTGCTGAACATAAGCCTTCCCCATAAGGAAATTTTTGCCAGTAGTTGCCACGCTTGACAGGCGGATTGGCAACCATAGTTATCCTTCTAGAAATGTTTTAACAGGAATTCTTCATATTATAGTAAGTGGTAACATTACTACCGACCCTCGGATGAAAAGATTATTAGTAATGAAGCCGCTAGGCCGTATTGTAATATAAACTGTCAGGCCGACCTCCACGCGGTCTCTCGGGAAAAACTAACCAATCTGACTCAATCCTCATTCTTTTATCTTCCATTGGTGTCCTGTTATTGTATACCATTAGCATAAACAAGTGCATCCTTCTATCTTCAGGGGAGAGGGGAATTGTTAGGAACGAGGACTAGCGGCCCTGTTACTAGCAATATATTCTGTCAGGTCGACCTCAATACAATCTCCCTTGAAACCATCGCGGTACAATCACAATGTATTCGTGACGATAGGTCAGCTGACCTGCTTTCATCTTTACCTGCCAACCCTCACTGATACCTCGCTAGCATATACCAATAGCGCGGAAAGAATTAGCGTTTACTATTTCATTACCATTCATTAAAAATCGTTCCATGTCCTTCCATAAAATACCTTACGCTATAGCACCTTTAAGTCAATTATCCACTTAAGATTATGTAACCGCTACCACTATAGCCTACTATATATCTGAGTAATACGATACGCCTTCGACGAAATACTTGAATTATTAATCAAAACATTAGGAAGCTTACTGGCAACGTACTAGCGATAAACTTACAGCGGATATTTAGGTATGGAGGATTTTTTTTTAATGGATGCAAATGGAATGGTAACCATATCAGCTCTTTTAGTACTCACTGGCAGTCCCAGCAGTTGTTGGTATATATTTGGTAGCAGTATATAATATATATATATATATATATATATATATATATATATATATATATATATATATATATATATATGTATAAATATCCTGGGAGCGACCGATACGTACTGTCAAAACCGCCCTGAGAGCCTCTCTAAACGGTAAAATATTAAAGGAAGAAACGTTAACAACACTCTTACTCGAAGCAGAAGCCATCGTCAATGCGAGACCGCTCACGTACGTCCCATCATCACCACACGCACCAGAAGCACTAACGCCATTCCATTTCATACTGGGTACTTCATCAACAGAACTATGGACAAGCTCGTTAACAGATGCCGACTTGGTACGAAGATGTGACTGGAAAAGAGTGCTGCGTCTTGCCGACCATTTCTGGGCACGATGGCTGCGCAAATATTTACCCACGCTCCAACCAAGAGGATCGAACAAAGAGGCGTTAAAAATATGTGAGGATGAGGTGGTGCTTATCGCGGACTCTACTCTCCCTCGTGGCCTCTGGCCCCTACGGAGAATAGTAAAAGTTTACCCAGGCCAGGACGGAGTGGTCCGCGTAGCGGACGTCTTCACCAAAGGCGGTACGTTGCGCAGACCAGTCCGCAAACTAATTCGAAGGACCAAATATTACGGAGTATATTGTATAGTATACAGTATAATGTATCCAATGACACCAATGCCTTTAATTACATACATATTTTCGTGCAGTTTCACTTTTTATTATTAACTCATTATTATTATTAGACTGAAACAGCGGACTTAGCCAAAACCGAAATAGAAACTGAAGATTCGGTTACTAATTACCATTGTGAAATTCAATCCCGTTACCTCTTTTAACTTAGATTAACCTCTAGGGCGGATGCGGGGCGGTTAAGTTTTAAAGTTGAAACATGATAACCGAAAGTTACTGACTATAAATACAACTCTCGAAATGTAAACGTATTAAGGTTCATTAAGCAATATCAAACTCTCCCTTGTCGTATAGTCCCAGCATAGAATGGACCTTCAGTGAGGTATGAGGTGAGGACAAAAGTTGGTCAATTAGCCCATCATGATAAATTCCCCAAGAATTAAACACTATAGCTTCCAGGGGATACCGCGTAAAAGTCGACCCGATAAAGTATATTTATTTATTTATTTATTTCGAATTAGGCACACCAACAGTATACGAGTACATATTATACATAAATTAAATAACATTTTTTGTGTAGCACGCTGATATGCATACCTATAGCAGGCGTACACAACATTGACTACAGATTACATGCATATAAATGTCATAATATAATTAATATAATAAATTAAATAAATATATTGCCAACAATGGGATTACATCCTATCATTAACAATCCATTTCCCCCTGTACCTAACATAGATCTTCTATTGGAAGGGTTTTACCAGTAGTTACCACGCTAGGCAGACGAGTTGACAAGCAAACTTAGTCTTTGGTGAAGTTTTAAGAGAGCTACTGTCCATTCCTTAACATTTAATCATTAAAGTCCCTGAGTCGCCTCTTACGACATCCACGAAGGAAAAGAAGGGATTTTAACTGGTGAGAATGGAACGATAACCGCACCTGTGCTATTGGTATACGCTGGCAGAGCATCCATAACAGATAATAGGTAATGTTTATTTATATTGATGACGAATTAACGGACCCATCGTGACAAACTCGACAAGAATGAGCTACGATGATTTCCATCAAAAACCGCGTGGAGGTCAATCTGATAGGGTATATTGCTAGCAATGAGACTATTAGATCCCCATTACTAACAACCCCTTCTCCCGAAAGGAAGGGGCCCATTCAATGCCGGGAGCATACGGCTATATCATACTGTTTTTTTTTTTCATTTAAGAGTTTCCTCTTGTCGGTGCAACTAATTCATGCATCTTCCTCCAGCCAGCACTATCCCAGGCCATTTCCTTTATCTCCCTATACGACATGACGCCTAGTGTTTCCTTTATCTGTCCCATGTAGTTAATCCTCGGTCTTCCTCTTCCTCTTTTGCCCTCTATCTTTCCTTCTATTATGCTCTTAAAAAAAGAGCCGTATATCGTCATGTCGTATAAGGTGGCCCAGCATTTTGCCTCTTCTATTCTTTATCATACTGTTATAAGGTACTAATTATAACTGGTTCATATATTAATCACGGACTAGCGTTACCTTGCTGGAAGTGCTCGAATTAACTCAGCAATGTCTTACAATCAAAATTTACGCCACTAAATCAGCGCTAATCGAAGTCAAAGTTAATTAATAAGACGGAATTAAAGCGACGCATAATAGACGAGAAACTAATAGCATCCGAGCAGCTAGCAGCTTAATAGTTCTCGACGAATTATCGTTTGGTATTCATTCCAATCGATTGACAGCGAAAACATATTGTTACTCGATTAATTACCGTTGATTACTGTGTACTGAATTAAGTATTGAGATTTCTAAAGGTCTGCCTACCCCGAAAGAACCACTTGAACCTACAAATACACTTCTCGAAGTGTGTGTTTATGTCGAAATAACAAAATTATCGATTTCACTACCTCTATTTTACTGGAGGGGATCCCGTGTGATCCCGGCAGAGAATAGAGCCACCCCTACCTATTTTTTTTCTATTTTTTTAAATAAGCTATTATTATTTTTTGTCTCAATCAATTCACAGTTTTTACCAGACTTTCAAAGGTTGACTGGAAGAGACCCCTTTTATGGGACAAATCCGCCATTGTTCTCATTCTTTTCTTAATAACTCTGTATCCTATAATTTAAGACTTTACTGTACAATTAAGTGTTATAAACAAACAAACAAACGTTACGACATAGCGATAACGTAGGCGGGTTACCATTCCATTTCCGTCCCATTAAAAAGACCTCATCTCACTTGTGATACAGCTGTCAAACAGCCATGCTTGCATGGCTGTTTCGGTTTGAAGGGTAGAAATTACAGGGTAAAGGGGGCATAACAACTGTTTTGTTGTTTTTCGACCCATTTCTGTGGGACAATATCCAACTTCACTCATAAAATACAGCTGTAAATTAAATTAATTAAAATTAATAATTACAGTTTCTGGTTCAGCGAGAAATCGAAGTCGTTCAGCGTACATAAAAATGAGAATTTATTCATACTATATTTATATATTCACCATGTAGTTCCCGGCATAAAATGGACCATCCCTTCCTTTCCCATGGGTGTCATAAGAGACGTCTAAGGGAATTTATGGTCAAGAGATGTGCAGTAGCGTCCTTCTTAAAACATCTCCAAATCCTAACTGCGTTTGCAAACCTGCCTGCCAAGCATGGAAACTGCTGGCAAACCCTCAACTATGGGGAAGACAGTTGATTTCGCTTTGTATAGTTAAGTTGTATTATCTGTAATGTAAGGAGGGATATAACAGTTTAGTTTCCATTAATATGACATTGTAAACTAGATAAAACATGTTGCTAAACTCGTATTCGGGCACAAAACAAGAAACTCTTAATCAGTAACTCGGCAGAAACTTTTGACTAAGCGGGGAAGTTTCGCTCGGAGCGTTCAATTCGGAATCGATTGGGTTTAATCGAGTCGGCGAACTCGATTAATTTTAATCGAGAACTATTCTAGCTGGTCTGGCATCTACAACTGTTACGTACCTCGTTTGTTCGATTAAATCTACATCATTTAATTTGTCAAATATTTTTTTTTAATTATTAAAAAACGAGGGTAGTAAGAATAACCCGCCTGGTGAATAAAAACCCACGCAGCCCATGAACACTTGCAGAATTTTGGACATCACCTATGTTCGTATATATGTATAAAGGAAGAAGTGTTTCGTAGATGTCCTTCATTGTAAATATTACATACTAGCGGCCCGTCCCGGCGTCGCACGGGTGGACATTTTTAACATTTCCCTTCACTGCTCTGCTCCTATTGATCGTAGCGTAATGAAAAGTATACTCTAACCTGCCCAGGAGTATGAAGAATAATTGTATCAAGTTTCGTTAAAATCCGTCGAGTAATTTTTGTTTCTATAACGAACATACATACAGACAGACAAAAATTTTACTGATTGCATTTTTGGCATCAGTATCGATCACTAATCACCGCCTGATAGTTATTTTGGAAATATATTTCATGTACAGAATTGACCTCTCTCCAGATTTATTATAAGTATAGAAGATTTACATAGAGATATTGCAACCCCTCATGTAATTGTTCCTTATCTCCTATTTATATATATATAATTTTTATATTATATACGAATACACGTACATAGAAAGTTCCGTCATAAGTATAACAGATTACCGGTACCTCGAGTGTTTGCGAATTCACCTTATTTTCACGTTTGTAACGCGTAAGTCAGCGTTACTCTGATACAGAACGTGATCGTTTGGTTTTGTTAGATACGTGACTATTAATATTAATGATTTTATTACGAACCATTACCAGAGGGAGACTGAAGTAAATCGTCCACTTAGATACTTCTGTTCTATTTGTGTTACCGCTGCTAAGCAGCTGTGCCGGGGATGTAACAGTGAAATTACAGTGTACGAAGGTTTAATACTTTATTTCTCAGAAATAGCAATATCACGAGAGATGCTATATCTTGAAATATAATATTGTAATATTCATAGATGATGGAAACACTAAATTTAATATTATACTATGGCAACTCTAAAAATTTCCCGTGCTCTCTTCCGTTACAACAATAGTCCAATGTGCAAATCTTTGTGTTAAAATATAATTAAAATAAATATATTGTGAAATTAAAAAGTGGTTTTGCAATATAAAGTACAAATTCCAAAAATAGGCTGTTATCAAATAAGAGAAGTTCTCAAATAAAAAAATAGTGTCTAATTCATTTTTATTTTTTTATATATACAATGAAATTAAAGAGTGAAGAGACATAACATAACATAGAGACATAAAGATCAACCATAAGAAAGCTAGCTTATAAACACATATAGCGCACCTATTTCTTAAAAAAAAAAACACTTTCCGTTTAAACTTAAACTTGTTGATTACTCTTTTTGAGTCATAGATTGCTATTTACTTTTTTATAACAGTTAATTTTTTTTTTATACGACTTAGAATGGCACACAAACTGACGGCCCATCTGATGGAAAGTGGTAACCGTCGCCTATAGACACGTGCAGTACCATGGACATAACAGAGTATATACTGTTTCGCCCATGATACCCCCATGCGTTGCCATTCCTGAGGACTCAGGTGTTATTCCTCTGTACCCTGTAAATTCATACCATATCCCACCCTACAAACCGAAACACAGCCATGCAAACACAACTGCTTCACGGTTTAAACACGAATGGGACAGAGGTACCCAAGCAATCGACTTTTGTACAAAGTGTCCCTCTGGTAATATTAAGTAATATTTTATGTATTTATTTATGTATGTATATATTTATATATTTAATATATTATGTATATGTTTATATTAATCTAATTATATGCTTATATTATATAAATATATCAAGTCTTATTTTTCGGTTTGACTAGTAGAGAACTACGTCCGGAATTAAGTCCACCAAATATACATAGAATTTTACTATGCATTAAAGTTTAAATAAATAAATAACAGCTTAATCTTCAGAAAATATATAGCATGAAGGGTATCATAGTCTAAACAATAAACACTGTTATTTTCATGATGTTCATGTCTATAGGCGACGAATACCACTTTCCATCAGTTGGGCCGTCATTTTACCATTCTAAGTTGTATACATTTTTTTAAATTTTCCCTAAAGAATTACCACTGTCCAGAATAATGGTCCGAATTCAGCGTTTCAGTTTTTGCCAACCTGTCCTTTACACTCTACATATTTATATATGTTTTAATTCAAACCTAAAGTTTAAGGAACATATAGCTCCTTACGATACACGTGAACAGATTTATATGTAAATTATGCGGAATGAAACCAGAGCGGAAATATAATAAAGTTATAAGAAAGTTCAACACTGTGAACACAATTGCGCAGGTAAGAATGTCGCTGAATAATTTAATTGTTTCTGTCATCTAAAGAACATTTCAATTAAACGAACTTCCGAATTTCTTTGAAGCAACTAATCCATACATTAAAAAAATTAAAAAACAAACTCAACCATACAAAAAAGTGTGCATTTGGTAATTGTTTTCTTTTAATTATAATACTTCGAAAAAAAAAACAACTTAGTCACTTCAACTAAGTGCTGCCTGAACTAAAAATCAGCGCTTTATTCTCAGGTACTTCTCGCTGGAGCTGTACATATATAGCAACAGCTGAGACGGCTCCTATTACCAGTAAAATTAATTGTTTTTTTTTCTTTTTATTATTGATTTTTTATTTTCTTATTACTGGTAATAAAGGTTATCTATCTATCTATCTAACTATAAAATATTTAATAAGACCCACTCGTGTCATCACAATGGGTTCAAAATCTCGTGAATATATTAATTAAAAAATAAATATGAAGATATCAGCCGTTAACCGTCGTCTGCTGAATATAGGCCTCCCCCTTGGGGAGTTTCACCAGTAGTTACCACGCTTGGCATGCTGATTGACATCACAGTTAGGCTTTTTAATGAGAGGGACGCTGCTGCCCATTCCTAGACCCTTAAATTTCCTTAGTCGTCTCTTATTACACCTATGAGAAAGAAAGAGGTAGCCTATTCTATGCCGGGACCACACGGCCATTACTATAAATATAGATGACCTAATAACTTGTATCATTTGAAATCGCTTAAAAACTAACACCACAACAGGATCGATACGTACCGCCTGCTAAGCGTGGCATCTATTGGCAAAAGCCCCCAAAGGGGAGGTTTATGTTTAACAGTCGACCTTTAACGACTGATATGATAGTAATATGATGACGTATATATACATATATATATTGAATGAATGAATGAAAGAATGAGTATAGTTTATTTGCATTATACAATATAGGAAATAAGCAAGACAATTTACAAACACAACGATACAATTGTATAAGTACAGTAAGGTGGTCTTATTGCTGAGAGCAATCTTTTCAAGACAACCTTAAGATAATGGACTAATTGTTGTACAAGTAGGTATGATAGTACTGTATAATTAAAAAAACATCTTTTGCAAATAAAAATTAAGATAAAATTCAGAATAAACAGTTTCCAATTCAAATTAAAGTAATCAAGTTGATGTGGGGAAATTTTTAATTCAATTACTTGCAACACTTAAAAAAAGATGGCGCGTTTTGTTTTAGTTTAAAAAAATATGTGTCAAATTAAATCGGCCATTTTATTATATCAATTTAGTTGATTAAATGTTGTACCGTTTTGGACACTCGATTATATATGTATATATAATCTAAGGTGATAATATGTTACCACACCGACGTCGCATGAAGAACAAACAATGACCGGCATTTATGTGAGTTTAATCTTACTTTTGGATCTACAATTCCAGCATTTCACATTTCGTTACTTATAATAATCTATACAATTGAAATTAAAAAACAAATATCTATTAAATTATTCTTAAACTAATTATAAAACAACTGGCATACCCTACCTAATAAATTCGAAACAAATTATTAGTCAAAACAAAAGTGGTAAAACCGTTGTGTTTTATTATGTAAGTGGGGTTACCACCCGTTCGAATTTACCCGATCATATTCGAACTTTCGACTATTATTTTGTTTATTTATTAGTATCAAGTAACTGGGTCCTTACTGAATACTAGCTATATCCCGCGGTTTAATCCGTAGTCGTATCGTGATATTGAATGTTTCTTGAGAAGTGGGCAATCAAATGCAAAAAGAACAAACAATCAAACTTTGTATAGGTACATATAACAATTAACGGACTTTATATTAATATATCAATTAAAAGATTTTAACTGTCTGCTGCTGAACATAAGCCTCCCTCTATCGGGGAGTTTTGCCAGAAGTTGCCACGCTTGGCAGGCGGATTAGCAACCGAAATTAGGCTTTGGAGGTCAGCTCGTTCATGAGGGGTATCATGGGCGAAACAGTATACACTATTGTGTCCAGTACCATAGACATAATAGTGTATTTTTTTATGTACAAAAGTCGATTGCTTGGGTACCTCTGTCCCATTCGTGTTTCAACCGTGAAACAGTTGTGTTTGCATGGCTGTGTTTCGGTTTGAAGGGTGGGATATGGCGTGAATCTACTAGGTACAGAGGAATAATACCTGAGTCCTCAGGAATGGCAACGCAGGGGGGTATCATGGGCGAAACAGTATACGCTGTTATGTCCATGGTACTGCTCATGTCTATAGGCGACGGTTACCACTTTCCATGAGGTGGGCCGTCAGCATTTTTGCCATTCTAAGTTGCATTAAAAAAAAATAATGCACTTCAATCTAGGAGGTTTCATTCGTTAATAAGTCGATATGGTAACCCTATATACAGGGCTTAGCACAAATACTCAAAGCCATAAACCGACCAAAGGGCCCGCTGCCGATCGTAAAGGTGACAGCATTAATTCACCAGCAACAGGCGACGGCTAATGGATGGGGACCGTAATAAAACTCAGTGGGCTGTGTTGCATGCTCTCAAATGGTATAGAGTATTAATTTAATGTTTGGACGTTGTTTAATCAATTGGTTAGAATTGACGATCCGTCGTGGAGCCGACTGTGCGAAATTTCAGGGTTGAACTAAACAAAAATTAAATTGAAATTTCTTTGGAATTATTTCTTTCGTTTAAGAAAAGTATTGAAAGTTTTTAGTGACCGCAGACAGAGTAGGTCTCTTTTGGTGATGAATAATAAAGCGTATCGTAGTTTAGTGAATGAAAATAAATGATAAATAAATTTCACAAACCATAAAAAGGTGTAAAACCCATAAGATTTTGAACTTTGACATACATTTTCATGTTATTTCTGAATCAAAATGAAGCATGGATTATAATTATTATGTATGTGTCTTGAGATTAATTTAATTTATATAAAACAACAGAAGTACGATTTATTTCTCTATTTGAAATAAAAATACAAAACCGTTAGTTGTTCCCATTCACCCTGGATATGAGGTTATATTAACAAGGGCTGTCTATCACTAGATTTCAGCCGTAAATAGATTTTTTTCTTTGGCATGTTGAATTAAATATGTTCGGTAAAATAGGTGTAAAATCAGAGTTATCTGTAACAAAAGGACAATAATCAACGAAATGTTAGTTGTAAACATATTAATTTAATATAAATAATTTAATATAAATTATACACTTTATTATATTTTTTATTCGCAAATTTTTATATTTACCAATATAAAAATAATAAAGATAGAACTTGACAACCCTACCTACAATTTCTCTATTTACCCGTTTCTATTAGCCCCATATTATATAACTATTCGCCCCATACTACGTTTCTATTTACCTCTAATCAATATAAAAATCGACACATTATACGAATTCCAGTCGTTTTACTGAAATATCTTACATTAGTAAGATATTTCAGTTTTTGTTTCTTTGTTTTTATGTTTGCTACCTTATAACTCAAAGAAGATATACTTACAAACTTATCCCATAAAATGTTATCAGAATCGGTTCAGCAGTTTAGTTTTTAAAACAAAATAACTGGTCTTTCCACAATTGAAATCATTTTTTTATGAAACACAATCTTAATTATATACAAATTATTATTAAAATTTTAAATTTATTTTTCAAATTTCTTGTAGAAATATTATTATAAATTTTACTACCTAGACGTAACATGGAATATTCTCGAATTCCCCCAATTAGGTTCTTATTACGAATTGAAAGATTTAAATAGGCATTTGCAGAATACGGCTGGGTTGTAACTTGGAAATTGGCCCCGAGGTGCCGCTACGAACTTCACTCAAGTCAAACGAGGTAAGTACATATATTTTACTTTCTCGAATATTAAGCTATAATCAGAAGTCACTTTGATTAATTAATTTCGATAGATTTATTTTTGTTTTATTTAGGTTAAATAACATGTCTTATTTCTAAAAAAAAATTAAATAATACAAAACTATGTATCGCCGTGTGGTCCCAGCGTTGAACAGGCCACCCTTTCCTTTTCCATGGATGTCGTAAGAGAGGATTGAAAAGAACTTAATAGAGGGATGCACAGCAGTGTCCCTCTTAAAACATCTCTAAAAGGCTAACTGCGGTTACTAACCCGCCTGCTAGGGGGGAAAAGAATTGTTAGTAATGGGTTCTAACAGCCCCATTGCTAGCAATATACCCTATCAGATCGACCTCCACTTGGTTCCCGCTAGAAATCGTCATGACTAATTCTAGTTGAATTCTTCACGATGGGCCGATTGACCTGCCTTTTTTGTTTGTTTTTTTTTTTACAACACAGGGGGCAAACGAGCATCATGACTAATTCTTGTTGAATTCTTCACGATGGGCCGATTGACCTGCCTTTTGTGTTTGTTTTTTTTTTTTACAACACAGGGGAATGAGATAAACGAGCATGCGGCTCACCTGATGGTAAGTGACTACCGCCGCCCATGATCACCCACAACACCAGCGGCATTGCAGGTGTGCTGCCGGCCTTTATATATATATATATATTGCAGGAATATACTCTTTTCTTGAAGGTTATGTTGTCGTATCGGTTCAGAAATACTGCTGCTGGAAGTTGATTCCACACACACACCCCATTCAATAATAATAATGTCAAAAAAAGACGCAGTGATAAAATATGTACAATACCAGCATTTAAACATATCTTCACAAATAGAACGGTTGTGCTTGTTTGTGGTTGTTTGTTGGTGTTTGTTTTAGAAATATAGTTTGTTGTACAAGCTTTTGCCTGCGTGAATGAGATAAAAAGAGCTTATATCCTTTTCTAATATAAGTAATTTTCTCTATACCAAATTTCATATACTCGGAAAGTCGTTAAAACGCCAATAGCTTACAAATAAACTCACTCTCATATCCTGTTAACCCTATTAATATAATAAATGCGAAAGTTTTCAACGATGGATGGATGGGTGTTTATTGGTTTTTCACGTGAAAACTACTGAAAGGATTTGAATGAAATTTCATAAACGGGTACGTTTTATTCTAATTTAGCAAACGGGACACTCTGTGTATTGATTCACACAAAATTCGCGAATTTATTACATTTATTTATTTTGGACACATTGGTAACATTGGTACATAACAATGGATGGTGAAACAAGATAAGTCCTTTTCAGTACTCTTGTAAGGCGCGCAAAAAATATGATCAATCCGTCTCCTTCACACCGATGTTTTGTGACATGCCCAGATACCGGTCATTTATCTAGGTATACAAGGACCGCGCACTTCCTAATAGAGCATAATCGTTTACGACATATATATATACTGAAATCCAGTCCCCGTATTATTATTATTATTATTATTATTATTATTATATATATATATATATATATATATAAGAAAAAATAAAATAAAAAGAATGATATTGATAAAGAATTTGTGATACTAAAGCGAAAACCTTCCTTTTGACAATTTGTCAGTCTACTTTTTTATACTACTGACGTGGCAAACAAACATACGGCTCACTTGATAGTAAGCGGTTACCGTAGCCTATTAACGCCTGCAATACTAGGAGCATTTTTTAATGGGTGATAATGGAATGGTAACCCCGCCCACCGCTATCGCTATACGCTGGCGGAGCAGCAGTAAAAGATGATAGGACAAATTCCACTAGAGTTAACCACGATGGTTTCCAGAGGGAACCGCGTGGAAGTCGATCTGATGGGGTGTAATCCTTTTCCACCCTACTAGGAGCATTACGCGCGCGTTGTCGACGCAGTCATATTATATATATATATAATCATCATCATCATATCAGCTTTTAACTGTCCACTGCTAGTTGCCACGCAGGCGGGTTGGCAATCACAGTTAGGCTTTAGAGATGTTTTAAGAGGGACGCTACTGCCAATCCCTGACCCTTCCTTAGTCGATTCTTACGACACCCACGGGAAAGGAAGGAGTGGCCTATTCTATGCCGGGACCACACAGCATAGAATAGGCCATAGGTATATTAATTATGTTAAATTATTAACTATGTCTATAGACATAAATATTTCCAATATCAGAGAGAAAACAGTCTATATATGGACATACCCATATATGTTATTCCACTTATGGGCTGCCAGCTGCGAACGCAGTCTAAACACAGTTATCTTATTAATGTCGCCATCACATATGTTACACTTCCTTGTATTGCTCGTGAGGGTAAACGAAGGTACAGGAATAACATCAATATCACCTTGTAATTGTTTATATCCAGAATAAATTCACTGTTGTAATCTTTTGGAAGAAACAATAAAGAGTATTTATCTATCTATCACCTAAACATGTGTATTTAAATACATTTTTTAATAGACAGAGAGAGTAAATGGCGGTGCTATATATGCGGAGTAAATTTAACAAAACAATTTGTAAATTAAATAAATATTTTGTGAGGCAACAATATTAATACATTTTAAGATAAATGAACATACAAACATATAAAATAATACACTTACAAAAATTGTACATACATAAATCACAATATATATATATATATATATATATATATATATATATATATATATATATATATATATATATATATATATATATATATATATATAAGCAATTAAAAGAAATAATCACAATGAGAAAACAATGGGCGACCTTATCGCTGAAAGCGATCTCTTCCAGGCAACCTTTGGATGGAGAGGAATAATTATAAACAGTTTAATTGGAGACACGATGAAAATTCTATTATTTCTAGATATGATACATGTCATCATCATCTTCCTACCCTTATCCCAATCATTTGGGGTCGGCGTAATATGATTTTATCCATACTACAAAAAGATTTGGTTTTTAGTTTTACGACCGGCCACCTGCCTGACGTCAACCCTCTTTGGGATATGATACATGTAATAATGTAAATATTATCCCTACTCATTACTATATTTATATACATACACACATACATATACAAATATACATGCATGCATATAAACACAAGATAGGTATTTCAGTATAATCAAAATTTCGTAAAAATGTCTTTTACTAGAAGTTTAACCGGATTGACTTAAGTGGTAATATATATATAATAATTTAATAAATTAATATAACAATTTCCCAAATCGGTTTACAACTGACGGAGTTATAAGGTAACAAACATAAAAATACGACCTAATTGAAAACCTGCTTCTTTTTAAAATCGGTTAAAAAAGAGAGCAAACAATGCACATTTTAAAAATTTCATTAAAATTACGTAAACGAACATCGTGATAACGGGATTTTATTACTTTAAGGTACAGTAATAGAGTTCGTTTTTCTTTTTTAAAGTGTCACACGACCGTGCCAATAGCCGGTCCTCAAACTAATATATCCTGTGCTACATAGTACCAGATAACGAATATCTGGGACGATGACCCAGAAAACACAAATCCAAGCCAATTTAGAAGTTTTCGTTTCCTAAATTGAACTAAACAAGAGTCGAACCCAAAACCTCCTTTACGCGAAGCAACGTACCTTCCATTGCGCCACGAAGATCTGATTAGACTAATCAGGAATCATCGGGTCATAATTTATTCCTTATTTCATCCATACTCATTTGATCCATAGTTGGTTCAAACATTTGAGGAATAAGACTGTGAAGAAATAGATCCTTCCAGGAACGAGAGGTTACTTTTGTTCCTGGAAGGTCACAGGTTAAGGTAACATTATTTCTTGATTTTCTATATTTCGTATAACGAACTAATTCCATACGAGTCCAATTCCACGAATTTAGGGACAGGGGATTGTTAGGGGACCAGCGGGCCCATTACTAGAAACGTACTCAACTAGCCAAGTGACCTTATCTGTCATTCCCCGCCAACTGAACCATTAACAAAATCGGGGTTATTATTCCATTTTCAAATATTTTAAAAAATATTCATAATAGCCAAAAAAGTAAATAAATAATAAAAAAATATTTATTTATTTATTTTACACTTTATTGCGCTAAGTAAAAAATAATAATTAAAATAAATATTAATGAGAAGTGATACAAAAGGCGGCCTTAACGCTAAGCAATCTTTTTCAGACAACCTTTGGGTAAAGGGATTGGGATATATATATATATATATATATATATATATATATATATATATATATATATATATATATATATATATATATATATATATATATATATATATATATATATATATATATATATATATATAATAAAGTTAATGTTTCTCGAACACAAAGCATACTGTGATTGCCTCTATATGTAAGAACAGTTAAAAGTGTAAAAACCAATATATGAACATATTTTCTATAATATTATATAATAATAATAATAAACTTTAAGTCATAATTAATATAATTTTCGTTTATGAGACCCATAAAACCGTAACTTTGCGAAATTATCAAATTAAAATATTAAGTTAAAAGATAAATTTAGAGGAATGGCTCCCCAGAATCGGCGCCATTGTTAACTCTAATTTTAAGAGCGTTCTAGAACAAAGTATGTCAACGTTGCAATATTCTAATTTCAAATATAATTTTTAAAGATTTTGTATTCTTTTTTTAAAAAATACTCATTAGCGAACTAAAACGTTAATTATGCAATAACATATTTATTAAGCTGTCGCTGAGAACTTTGATTTTAATAGTAAATATATGTTTCATTTATTTATTTAAACTTCAATGCGCAATTATATAATGTATGTGTACATATGACGAACTTAACACCTAATGGCGTTCTCTATCAGTTAACCATGAGGTAAACAGAAAATTAAGTAGTCGGTGCATATATGTATAAATTATGTAGGTAAGGTAGGTAATTGATGTGTCGGTCCCGGCATAGAATTGGCCACCCCTTCCTTTCCCGTGGGTGTCGTAAGAATAGACTAAGGGACGGCGAGCGTTGGATAGCAGCGTCCCTCTTAAAACATCTCTAAGCCTAACTGCGGTTGCCAATCCGTCTTCCAAGCGTGGCAACTACTGGCAAAACCCCCCAAAGAGGCTTATGGGCTTGAATTTTATTATCAATATATATTATGTAGGTAATATGAGTATTATATGTATGGCATTTTTAAATTACTGTTTTAATGTAATATCACGTTTCAGTTAATTACATTTTCTGTTATTCCTGTCTACGGTCGACTGGTAGATAACAACATATAGTGTTAAGTCCACCATTTACACTATCTAGGTGTATTAAAGTTTAATAAATAAATAATATAAATAAAGCAGTATTTGAAAAATATCAAAACATAATACGTTACAAAATAAAAAAGTGAATGCAGTTTTGAGTAATCGATTTATTATGCGACGTATTTTATGATTAACGTTGTAGTTCGTAGGCGGAGCACTTTTTCAATAATGGATCAAAAACATTAAAAATTCTTTCTGATCTTGATCGTTTTTGAAAACAATAAATATATAATAATAGTAAGTACTAGTGTTATACTGTGGGTCTACCATGAAATGTTTTCGGAAATTTCGGAGCCAAACGAAACAGAAATTTGATATTAAAATTACATAATACATGGCGTTTGGAAATATTAAAAATGTTAAAATATTGTTTCTTTGCACTTTTATGATAGGATATATGACGAACGAAATGTTATACTCCATTTATTGGTCCGATTTTGGTATAAACAAAAACACGAAATTGAGTCCGAAATTTCGGAATTTCATTTGATGGTAGACCCGCTGTTTTCACGTCTTATTGTACGCACACTGCCCGCTAGTAATTAATGCTCCTTTCCAATCAAGGTTTGCTGGAAGAGAACTCTTACAGAGTTAATTAAGCTCGCCTGTTGTACATTTTCATTTAATATAAATTATAACAAGGTAATTTTTGTGTACAATAATGTACAAATAAAAATAAAACTGACAGATAATTGTGAAGTGGCTACACTTCGGTAAGCTACAGTTATGAACGCTCTTATCCAAAAATCCATACTATCACAGCGCGATTCCATCGCAGTTGACGAAGTAAAAAACAAAAACACACCTACTGATCCGTTGCGGAGTTCAGAAGAGCTCCGAGTCTAACCGAAAGCCTGTTCGCTGAATATGCGCATAAAATTAACACTATGTTTCGTGGAAACGACGGAACGTATGCGATATATAATATGTTTTATCCTTTTTATTGTAAACACGAGGATTTTTTTCCTTCTTTTGTATACAAGGCTAAAAAAAGAATGCATATTCTTTTTTATTTTAGTACCAACCAGGCGCTCGTCACTTCGAATAAAAAACGTTTACATTAAATCTATGCAACCAGTCTATTGAATTTTATGATGTACGATAATTATCGATATCGATAATTTTAACAGATATATCTATACTTATATTATAAAGAGGAAAATTTTCACGCGATTCCCCCTGGAAACCATCCTGGTTAATTACTTTTGAGTTTGTCACGACGAGCCAAATGATCTATTTCCATCCTCACTTATCATCATCATCATATACCGATAGTGCAGGCAGGGATAACATTCCATTATCTCTGTCTGCCTAAAGATAACCTTTGCATGAATATTAGAAAAAGAACGCACTGTTATTGACACAATGTTTGTGACATTCAATAAAAATCACGGACCGCTTTTTAAAAGCTTCTATTAAATTTGCGAAAATACGTAACTAATACGTAAATCTTTCCGTTCAAAAATTTCAATCTTTTTTTTAACCACTTGCTAATGTCTTATTGTGCTGAAATTTGGCATACATTTATAAGTTCGGTGCAAATACTATCGAATCACAAGAAGTTTTAACTTGATGGATTTGTCTTGATAAAAAATACAACCCTACTAGCTTTTACCCGAGATTTCGGCCGCGTGACCAGGATATTTTTACTAACCGGGATAAAAAGTAGTATATCCTTCCCCTTTTCCATGCCATGTAATACGTATATACCAAATTTCATAGCGATTAGTTAAGCCATTGTTCCTCAACCATTTTTATGTAGCAACCCACGAAAAAGCCAAAAAGTTAAGTAAAAGTCTTGTAACCCCGTCACTTTAAAATTATAATAACAGTTGAATTAACAGTTTATTTATATGATTAATAACTATTTTTTATTATTTTAATTTATTATGTTACATTTGCGGTACGCGAATCCGATCCTTTCCCTGTATCGACTACTACCACATCACTACCTTAATAATTATAAATTTTTACTTATTAATTGGCAACATTCGTGATCATTAAGAAAAAAGGGCAATCCAGCAATCGATTCGACTCGCCTGCCTTCGTACATAAATGACTACTAATGAATGATTTTAGCCATTAGTGGAAGCGTATAGTGAATGAAATTAATAATCGAATGGAATTAGAATTCGGATGCAATTAGTAGTCGAATGATTTGAAAATCATTCGAATAATCCAAATTAATTGCTAAGACGATTAATTAATAGTCGGATTAGTGAAGTCGCGCAACGCTATGTTAAACAAATCTTTCGAAGACTTTATTTTTTAACAGACTGCGACCTCCTTTAATAACAAACGCGAACCCCCTCCCCCATGGGTCATAAGATGACAAACGATATATTTTTATTAATGGAATGGTTACCCCACCTACACTAATGGTATACGAGGTTTGTCCGGAAAGTACGTATAAAAGTTTTTTAAAAATTTTATTTTACAATTATTCAGGTAAATCAATTTTATCCCCTTCAAAGTACTCCCCCTGTGACATAATGCACTTGTGCCAACGCCGTTTCCACTGTGAGAAGGCTCCTTGAAAGTCCTCTGGTTGTAGGTTTCTCAGCTGCCCCGTCGTAGCTTTTTTTATCTCATTTATGTCCCCCAAATGCCGCCCCCGAAGTACCAATTTGGTTTTTGGGAACAAGAAGAAGTCACACGGGGCCAAATCCGGCGAATAGGGGGTGTTCGGTCACCGTAATGGAATTTTTACTCAAAAACTCACGGACAACAAGAGAGGTGTGGGCAGGGGCATTGTCGTGGTGAAGAATCCAACGCCCCTCTCGCGCCAATTCTGGACGAACTCGTGCCACACGAGCTTTGAGGCGTCTGAGCACATCGACGTAGAATTTTCCATCAACTGTCTGGCCTGGAGGGACGAATTCTTGATGGACAATCCCCCGAACATCGAAAAAAACAATCAACATTGTCTTGACATTTGAGCGGGATTTTCTTGATTTTTTTGTTCGTGGTTCCCCGGATGTCTTCCACTCTTTGCTTTGGGATTTTACTGTTCTGAGATCGGCAAAAATTTCACGGCCATTCTTGCCGAGTTTCGAGAGAAACTTGATTACGACGCGCTGCTCTTCAACGGAAGCGGGCTCCATGCCGACGGGGTTTCGTTAAGAGGTAACTTCACAGATGGCGTGACAAGCCAGTTCGCACCGCACGGCGGTCAGACCAGAACTGAAGCATTGTTAGGGACATAAGGAAGGGGTCCTGCGCTTACCTGGCCTCCCCACTCCTCTTTCTCGCATTCCAGAACACTTTTATACGAACTTTCCGGACAGACCTCGTACACTGGCGGGGCACTAGTGACGGATGATACCTGACTGGTGCGGATGAAGCCAGTCAGTTGGCCTATTGTGACTAATTTAGCAATAAAATATACACAATAGTTTCCAGGGGGAACCACGTGGAGGTCGACCTGATAGGGTATATTGCTAGCAATGGGATTGTTAATTCCCATTACTACAAATCCCCTCTCCACCCTGAAACGATGGGTTAAAGCACTATAAGGTAATAAACTGAATTTTATATTTATAATATTAGTAGGGGGGAAAGGGATTGTTCGTGATAGAGACTGAGAATCCCATTGCTAGCAATATACCCCACCAGGTCGACCTCCTCGCGGTTCCCCCTGGAAACTATCATGGTTAATTCCTAATGAATTCATCATGATAGGCTAACTGGCCAATTTTCATTCTCATCTATCACCCTTCACTGGTGCTCCGCCAGCGTATCTCGTTAGCGCAGGCGGGGTTACCATACCATTTTCACCCAGCAAAAAATTAATAGGTATGTGTTATCCAAAATTATAATATTAGTAAGTATGTGGTATACAAAAACTGATAATGAAGCCTAAACATTATTAAATCTTGTATTTTTTTATATTGTTTGTGTGTTAAATGTGTACTTAGGATATAACTATATGAAACATACATTGGAATCTTTATAATTCTGCTGCAAATTCAAAATCGAATAATCTGTTTTCAATAATCATACGTGGCACGTAACAAACAACTGAGACTGTATCTAAATGTGGTTTACCTCTAATGTAACAGCTGATATGACATCCCAAATTGAGTTCCCGTTCGACCAACTCGATGCAGTATACTGAATTAGCCATTATTCTTCGGGACGTTATACCATGAAGAATAAACTCTTTATTATTACGGATATAAATTATATTTCGAATCCATACCTTGTCTCATTTTGTTTTCGTTTTGTCTCTTTTTTTTTTTTGGTGTGAAATTCCTAATTTGAAAGAAAGTGACAACACTTGTAATCGTATTTACTGATATTACTCACAATTAAGGTTACATGTATATTTCTATAACTAATAACGCAACTTTTAAAATATTTGTAGTCAAGTGTTATTTAATTCATTATAATTGTTACTTCATTTTCTCGCACTGTATATTATGTTAAAGTAAATGCTGTGAATACCTTTAATAGACATGTGCATTAACATTGTATTGTATTTTTTGTTGGGTTAAAATGTTATGGTAACCCCGCCTGCGCTAACGGGATACGCTGGCGGAGCACCAGTGAAGGGTGATAGATGAGAATGAAAACAGACCAGTTAGCCCATCATGATGAATTCATCAGGAATTAACCATAATAGTTTCCAGGGGAAACCGCGAGGAGGTCGACCTGGTTGGGTATATTGCTAGCAATGGGATTCTCAGTTTCCATTACTAGCAATCCCTTTCCCCCTATATATATATATATATATATATATATATATATATATATATATATATATATATATATATATATATATATATATATATTATATAGGCTCTTCTCAACAGATAACAACTTCCTGAACCCTGCAGTTGATTTTAAAATAAAATTGCTATTTAAATGTGTTTGTAAAATGGCTTAAGATCTTCTTCTTCTGTTACAATCATATCAAAAAGCAACAGCAGTTTCCATCGCGTGAGCCGTCATAGCAACGAATTCCCATTCCCAGCAGTATAAAGTAAGGAAGCGGCAATAAATAACCGAGTTAACCGAGCCGAGCTATATGTTCAAGCGACAGTCACAAAAGGACACGTTGCGGACTCGGCAGAAATTAGAACAAGTACCTATATTTTGAGCAAAATAGATAGATAGATACTCTTTATTGTTCCTCCAAAAGATTACAATAGTAAATTTATTATAAATATAAACAATTACAAGAAATAATCGCAGTGAGAAAACAATGATACTGATAATCACATGATAGTTATGAGGTAATAAATATTAAAAAAATATAACCGAATTGAGGACGTCTTGCTTTTTGAAAATTGATCCTTGTAACATAGGTAAAATTTTGTAAAGATTGGTATTTGAATTGGTTGGAATAGAACTTTACTAGTAGTTTGTAGTTAGCGTTGTAGTTGTACTAACCCATTAGGTCGTCCTGCTAACAATGGTGCTCTTAGAACTCCATTGCTGACAATGCCCCCCCCCCCCCCATGATGAAATTAAGCATCAGGTATTAATCTAAACAATTCCTCAAAACATTCCCCATGGTACATTCAATAAAAAATTAGCTTAGAAACGCGACGTCTCTATGCAATCTCAATGGGTCGAGTCGATGTATAATTATGATTTATATTTATAAAACAGAATTTACATCTCCCCTCTTAAGGAGAGGAGATGGTAAACTAACCCCCGACAGAAGTCAGCCGGGATTCAGGACCCCAGGGAGAGAAAACGGTGTACAATAAACACAGTGTCTAAGAGCACCGCTTTCTGCATGTTTCCCAGGAGTGAGCCGCCTCGGAATTCCAATCGTTGGAGGTGTTGTTCCAGTCTGGTTGGGATAAGACTGTTCACCGACAGAAGTATCGGAATGATTTCTTATTATCTCCGCAAAAATACACGCGAATTGAAAAAGTCCTTCTTTTGCAAGTGGTTAAAAAATAAACAACCAACAATAAATTAACTGGGACACATATATATCTTTCCATATCTAGCCACTATTTTTAATAAATGTATTGATAATGGCGTTTTTCCACATTTAATGAAATTTAGCAAATTAATCCCACTATTTAAATCAGGAGATAAATTTGAGCCAGGGAACTATAGACCTATATCTATTTTGCCAGTTCTAAGTAAGGTGTTTGAAAAGATAATGTTAAATCAAATGTTACATCACTTCAGGGTTAACGGACTGCTTCACAGTCAGCAATATGGTTTCACCGCCGGCAAGTCTACCACTGACGCAGGTGTTGCGCTAATGACACATATTTTCGAATCTTGGGAGAGGTCACAGGATGCACTCGGAGTTTTTTGTGACCTATCAAAGGCATTTGATTGTGTGGATCATAAAACGCTTTTGTACAAGCTCGAACATTATGGTATAAGAGATAATGATCTAAAATTAATGAGAACTTATTTAGAGGATAGGGTTCAAACTGTAGATATTGACGGTGTAAAATCTAAGGGAGCTAATATTAAGATGGGCGTTCCACAAGGGTCAATCTTAGGCCCCTTTCTCTTTTTAATCTACATAAATGACCTTCCCTTTATGGTAGAGAAAATTGCAGATATAGTGCTGTTTGCGGATGATACTTCGTTAGTGTTTAAAATTGGACGTCAAAGTAATCAATTAGACGATGTAAATTGTGCTATGTCTGCAATATTAAATTGGTTTACATGTAATAACCTATTATTAAATTCCAGCAAAACAAAGTGTATAAAATTTACACTTCCTAATGTAAGACTAATAAATACACAGTTATTGCTTAATGACGAAATAGTAAATTTTGTTAATGATACAGTTTTTTTAGGTATAACAGTGGACTCGAAATTACAATGGGGGCCCCATATTTCAAAATTGGCCAGTAGACTCAGTTCTGCTGCATATGCAATTAGAAGAATTAGGCAATTAACAGACGTGGCGACGGCTAAACTTGTATATTTTAGTTATTTCCATAGCATAATGTCTTATGGCATACTGCTGTGGGGTAAAGCAGCCGATATAAATACTATATTTGTTTTACAAAAGAGAGCCATACGTTCTATTTATGGTATGGGTTCAAGAGAGTCATTACGTCAGTGCTTTAAAGACTCAAATATCCTCACAGTTACTTCACAATACATTTATGAAAATATTATGTATACACGGAAGAACTTAGCGAGTTTTAAAAAACTCAAAGACTGTACAAGTAGAAACTTACGCAATATAAATAAGCTTATTTTACCTAAATGCCGTCTGCACAAAATCAGTAATTCATTCTATGGTAATTGCATAAGATTTTATAATAAACTGCCGGAATCTGCATTAAATCTGACAGAGAGGCAATTCAAATCTTATATTAAACAATTTTTATGTAAGAAAGCCTATTACAGGATAGACGAATTCATAGATGACAACATATCAAGTAAATAATTAGTTTATTAGCATACAACGTTATAATTTTTTTTTCTCATTGCTTTCTTGATTTAATTGATTAATTTTAGAAATATGAAAGCGTAGCGGTTTTTTGTATTAATTGCCGCATGCATTCTTATGTAAAATGTGAATACTATAACTATCAGATGGCAATTGTGAGTAGCTTTGACGTGGTCTAGTGTTTTGAGTAGTCATGCTCACTAAAATGTCCAGACTTGTGGCGGCGTGGTGGGCCGGGTCATTGGGCTCCCTAAAATATGGTCGAGCGCAGTGATGGCTGGCTCATCCGTCATACTCGTGAACGGGTGCTGCTTGTAGGGACTGGTCTGCTCTAATCACTATGACTGATTTCCTCTTATTAATTGTTTAACCAGTTGGTTATGTATTCAATTTTTTTTTCTTTTTGAGTATTTAATTGAATTAGTGCTAATTGGTGGTTTGTATTCACACAATTAAACTTAAAAATGTAAAATAATAATAAAATTATTTAAAAGAGCATCACGCAAGTTTCTTGCTCGTTCTTCTTGTGATGAGACAGCTTTCCGAACGAGCGGTAAATTAAAAAAAAATGTAATGACTTTTCAAAAGTGCTTCAATGTAAGTTTATTTGAATAAATGATTTCTATTCTATTCTATTCTATTCTATTCTTTAGGCGACACCCACAACGGGGAATTTGTAGAATCAACATAAATTAGAAAAATATAATAAAAAACGAGTCACCGCGTCTGTCCGCACTGCAAATATTTCAGATCGCGTGAGGCGTGCCTAGAATGAAATGGAAGGATTTGCGAAAGCTTTTTTTATATGTAAGCCGCTTAAATGAGGTCCCCGCGTGTGTTTGTCTTGGGATTACACAAAATATATTGGTATGGCCTCCTACTTATGATGTAACGCTGTGGTCCTCAAAGTTTACACGTGGCAGAGGCATATATTTTGGGAAACGATAACCCAGCCTGCTCTGTTGATATATAGACGATTCATTGATTATCTAGACGAATCAATTGGGTCATTGTAACCAAAAAATGCCGTGTGGTCCCGGCATAGAATGAACCAACCCGTCCCTTCACGTAGATGTCGTACGAGGGGCGACTAAGGGAACCTAACGGTCGAGGGAAGGGCAGCAGTATCCATTTTAAAACCTCATCAAATCGTAACTGTACTTGCCAACCCACCTACCATGCTTGGCATCTACTGGCAAAACCCCTCCTTATAGTGTAGGCCTTTATTCAGCAATGGACAGTTAACGGTTGATATGACGATGATTCATGATTTTAAGTAGTTGTCACGTTTGGCAGGCGAATTGACAACCGCAGTTAAACTTTGGTAATGTTCCAAGAGGGACGCTGCTGCCCATCCCTCGACCTTTTAATTATCTTAGTCACCTATTACGACATCCAAATGAAAGGCAAGGGTAGCCTATTCTATGCCGGGACTATACGGCTTGACAATAAATTACAGTGGCGAATATTTCTTTTGATTAAGACTTTATTCATTCCAAAAACATATATATCCGCTAATTTTATGACTTATATTTTATTTACAAAAGATATTAGGATTCATTCATTCATACATTGTCGTATCCCATTATTTCGAAATTAGAACACAAAATTTCGCTCTAGTTTCAAGAATCAGACAAATTTTACATATATCCACGGGAACAAGAAACTAATCCACGTGAGCGGATTCGGAGAGGTCTCTCACCCTTATTTTCTACATAAAGGTAACGTGAATATGGACAACTTTGAGAATCTTTGTCAAGTTTCAGAGTGAAAACGATGCCTCATATGCATCATTATTATTTTTGAGGGTGCCACAAGTACTAGTACGTTTTTATGACAAAGAAATGGATAAAGTCACATTCACATATATACACATACACAGACACAGACACACACAAATGTACGCGCGCGCCACTACACACACTCAAGCATGGACGCACGTAAGCACGCACCCATGCACGCACGCACGCACGCACGGACACGCGTTCTTAAAACAGATTAACGTATACAAGGTGTTATCAGAGGGATTTCCTCTCGCAATCACTCAGCTCGTGCAATGAGCTTCCTGCCGAGGTTTTCCCTAGAGGCTACAGCATGGGGTTCTTCAAAGAGGACGCAATAACGTTTCTACATATAATCGGCTGAACGGATTTGATTGAAATTTGGTACATAGAAAGATCGCATCCTAAACAAACACGGATCCCATGCAATAAGGTGATTGAAAAGGTGTTTGTCTAATTTTGTATATTCAATGGAAAATGTGATTGAAGTCAAAAAGGAGGATATTTTCAATTCGCCTGTACTTTTTGTATGTATAAGTCGAGTCATCGACAATTATAAGGCGATTTTGATAATTATTTTTATAGTGTTAATCCCATATTAACTTTGTCACGATTTTTTTATACAACTTAGAATGGCGAACAAGCTAACGGCCCACCTGATGGAAAGTGGTAACCGTCGCCTATAGACATGAGCAGTACCATGAACATAACAGAGTATACTGTTTCGCCCATGATACCTCCCCATGCGTTGCCATTCCTGAGGACTCTGTTATGTCCATTGTAATGCTCATGTCTATAGGCGACGGTTACCACTTTCCATTAGGTGGGCCGTCAACTTGTTTGCCTTTCTAAGTTACATAAAAAAATTGTTTAACTAAGCACTTGTTCTTTATTTAGTACTAATACTTCTAAGTATTGCTTATATTGTGGCTTTATGGAGTTTTCCAGAAGATCTTCTTATCATAGAGTATGTAACCATCTAATTTATTTAATCGAATTATTATACCATCGACTCGACACTGCCTTTATATTCACGAAACTGGAAAATGAATCTATGTAACGTAAAAGTGTTTATGTAATAACATAATTGAATATTCAAATTATTTTGCTGTATGTCTATTTCCAAAATATCAATAACTATAGTATGATAGTAGTGTAGATAGCACAATAAACCTATTTTATAATATAAATAATATTCACATTTAACAAAATGGTTAAATTTCATACAGTTTTCTTTCTCACACCTGGTACTAATATCACAATAGCTTATATAGTTTTACATGGTAGATTTTATGTAGTGCTTACTCTACAAACATAATCGGTTGTCTACTCTGTACATAGCAATAAATAAAAAAGTTTTTTTTTTTTTTTTAATTACGTGCTGTGGAACTCGACGGCGCGGAAGCCGTAGGGAATGTTTTGTTTTTAATAAATAAAAACCAAGCACAAGGCAGTACTAGTGAGTTATCTGCGAGTAAGCATCTGGCATATTACAATAATAAGCGCTTGGAAACTGAACTATTTACTTTTAACAGCAATATTTATTTGTATGAGCTTATTTTCCCTGCTATATTCCATGGCAGCTGAATTCTAAATTACCGGACATAGTGACATGCAACCAATTTTTTTTTTATTATTATTATAAATGTTAATTTGGTATTTTATCATATCTGCTTAAATAATAATATTAATAATGGATATTTAATTTACTCGGATATTAATTATTTTATTTTGACATACATATATAATGTACAAAGGGAGAGAGTGAGACCGAGACCTAGTTACATCAGGCAGATCAAGGAAGGAGTTGGTGTCGTGTCGTATCAAGAGGTGAAGAGACTCGTTGAAAATCGTAGCGAGTGGCAAGAGCTCCACCAATAAGAGCGCAGCTCTTAAATAGGATAGATAGATAGATATAATGTACAAAATAACTAGGTTATAGTATTTTAATACATTTTGCTTACCAGTATCTCGGTGAAACATGTATCTCAAAGTTAACATCCAGTGTAAGCATGTTTAATGCCTGCGTTATCGGTATACGCTGGTGGGGCACCAGTGAGGGGTGATGGGTGAGGATGAAAAGGCAGGTCAGTTAGCCCATCGTGATAAACTTATAATTCAGCACGATGGTTTCCAGGGGGGACCACAAGGAGGTCGACCAATTAGGGTATATTGTCAGCAATGGGACTCATAATCCGCATTACTAACAATCCCTTCCCCCCCCCCTACGGATCATACTGAGATCGGACCGACAACCACTGCTATAGTGTGAATTCGGCCTAATTATCTATAAAGGAGGAAAAGGGATTGTTACTAATGGGGTTTAACTGTCCTATTGTTAACAATATACCCTACCAAGTCGACCTCCACGCGGTTTCCTCTGGTAACCATCATGGTTAATTCTTGTAAAATTCATTACGATGGGCTAACTGACCTGTTTTCATCCTCACCCATCACCCCTTACTGGTGCCCCGCCAGCGTATACCGATAACGCAGGCGGGGTACCCATTCCATTTTCACTCATTAAAAAAAATATCTATAGACGACGGTTACCACATTGAGTAGGTCAATAACTTGTCTGCTATTATACCTAAGTCTCATAAAAAAAACTGTATTTACAATCAACAGGTTAAAAACACAAAACTTAAAATGTCTATCATTGAGAAATATGTACACAAATTTTACTTATCAATTAAGGAATGATTTATTATCTTATTACAAAACATAGAAAAAAAATAACAGCTTATGTTACTTTGAAATTTATGTATAAATGTGTTTTATTATTAACAATTAATAGCAGGTTTTAGAGTCGATTCACAGTCAACCGACGAAGAAGAAAGGTCGTCTTGAGTGGCGACCCCGCACGGGCAAGCGCAATGTAGGACGACCCCTGACTAGATGGAGTTACGCCCTTAAATATATCGCAAGAAGTCAATGGATGCACGTGGCTCAGGACCGTTCCTTATGGCTATCTATGGTGGAAGCCTATGTTCAACAGTAGACAGATAATGGCTGAGATGGTGATGATGATGATTGGAATCGATTCTGAGGCGCCATTTCTCTAAACCTGTCTCTAAACGAACTTGTCTCTAAAATTTAAACTTGATTTTGATAATACATCCAAATCTTTATTATAAAGACCAATTTGACCAAATTTTTTAATAAATTTAAGTAAACATTATTATAATTTTAGGTTATGACGGTCCATAAAACAGTGATTTCGCTAAATTATCAAATTAAAATATTAAGTCAAGAGATAAGTTTACAAAAAAGGCACCTCGGTATCGAGCCCATTATTTAATTTTGACTTTTGTTACCACCTACTGTTATAACTATGCGTGAATTTACTACTACGATTACTAATTATTCGACTGAGCAATTCATTCGAATTATTAATCGAATTATTTTTAAATCATTCGACTGCTAATTTTATTCATTCAACTGCTAATTTTATTAATTTGACTGCTAATTTTGTTCGTTCGATTGCTAGTTTTATTCATTTGACTGCTAATATAATTCATTCGACTGCTAATTTTATTCATTTGGGTGCTGATTTTATTCATTCGACTACTAATTTTATTCATTCGACTGCTAATTTTATTCATTTGACTGCAAATTTTATTTTTTCCACTACTGATTTCATTCACTATACACTTCTTCTAATCGCTATAATCATTTATACTAATCTATACTTATAATAAATCTGTAGAGAGGTCAATTCTGTACAAGAAATATATTTCCAAAATAACTAGGGGGTGATTATTGATCGATACTGATGCCAAAAATGCAATCAGTAAAATTTTTGTCTATCTGTCTGTATGTTTGTTCGTTATAGAAACAAAAACTACTCGACGGATTTTAACGAAACTTGGTACAATTATTCTTCTTACCCTTGGGCAGGGTATAGTTTACTTTTTATCACGCTACGATCACTAGGAGCAGAGCAGTAAAGGGAAATGTTGGGAAAACGGGATAAGTTACTAGATTTTTAGGCTTCCGTCGCGTGTGCAGCCTTAATGGCCACTTTTTAAAATGTAAAAATGTCCACCCGTGCGACGCCGGGACGGGCCGTTAGTTATTCATAAAATGATTCGGATTCGCCTACCGCTATTACTACGGTTAGAAAACACGAAAATTATTGGTGTTTTAACAAATCGGTAAACATGATACGGTTATTTTGGTAATAATACAAACCATTGCAACGCAGTCTCTGATGGGACCATGAGTAATCCGACACCAATACCTATGGAAGTATATATCTAACAAAGATATATTTTCAATCAGTTTTCTTATTTAACCATGTCCCACGAGTGATTGGAACGGGATTCAGAGTAATATTTGAACAACAAATTGCTTATTTTTTTGCTACAATCCAAATAATGGTTCAATACGTGAGTAGGTATATGAATACAGATACAATGTTTAAATAGATACTTACATAAAATGTTTTATATATTTATTTATAAAAGACACACCAACAATATGCTCACAACAATTAAGCAGACAATGTACAATGTAATATCAGTGTTTTTCTTTTTCTAGGGCAAAGCAAAAAGCTGAGTTGTGGCCATTTTGTATCACTGTGGCACACGCGTGAAGAAAAAAAAATTTTCACTAATTTTATGCATTCTGATTTTGTTTTTGATTTTTTTTTTTTTTTTAATCTTTTGTACATGTATCTATTTCACTTTGCTTTTGTATCTTTTGCTGTTTGTGTGCTGTAAGTGATGCAAATAAATTATCTATCTATCTATCTTATAAGTATGTAAAAGTGAAAAACTACTATACAAAAATGCTTAAATCTAAATTTACTTGAATAAAACATCGCACTCCTCACTACCAAGCTTAAGGCCATATGAACACATGAATTAAAGTTATGTACAGCTCTCACAGATAAGCTTCAATGTATAACTAAGTAACAATTATACAATTTTTAAATTTTGTTTGCCAAGCTTCAGTATGAATATTCTTAATAAGCATTTAATGACATCCATTTATTTCTTGTGTATGAAAATAAAACAGAATAAGACTAGGCTGTATGGTGAATCGGCCATTGCCATATCATCTGAAGAAAGATACATAAGAAGGAATTCAGGACATTGTGATAAACATTGTGGTAACCCATTGTGATAAATTCACCACGATCCTTTCTCAACGGACTACATGAAGTGTACATGACCAGGTGCATTACTAAATATGGGGCTACTGGTACCCATATATTATTTCTACTATTATTTCCCGCAGCTTCGCCTGCGTGTATAAGTACACAGTGTTCTATGTACTACGTTATGATATAACCTCCCCGTGTATGAAATTTGATTCAAATCCGTTTAATAGTTTTTGCGTAAAAGAGTAACAAACATCCATTTACCCTCACAAACATTCGCATTTAATATTAATGGAATTTATAATATTAATAGGACGTACAAAGCCGTTAAAGTTACAGTTTACGGTACTAAACCTCTCCTTTCTCTGTCCCATTCGTATTTCTACCGTGAAGCAGTTGTGTTTGCATGGTTGTGTTTCGGTTTGAAGGGTGGGATATGGCAGTGGATTTACAAGGTACTGAGGAATAATACCTAAGTCCTCTTGGGGGGAAAAGGATTGTTAGTAATGGAGACTAAGAATCCCATTGCTAGCAATATACCCAACCAGGTCGACCTACTCGCGGTTCTCCCTGGAAACTATCTTGGTTAATTCCTGATGAATTCATCATGATGGGCTAACTGGCCTGTTTTCATTCTCATCTATCACCCTTCACTGGTGCTCCGCCAGCGTATCCCGTTAGCGCAGGCGGGGTTACCATACCATTTTCACCCATAAAAAAAATACCTAAGTCCTCAGAAATGGCAACGCATGGGAGGTGTCATGGGCGAAACAGTATACTCTGTTATGTCCATGATACTGTTCATGTCTATAGGTTACCACTACGGTTACCACTTTCCATCAGGTGGGCCGTCAGATTGTTTGCCATTCTAAGTTGTATAAAAACAAAAATTTGATTGTTTGTTTTTAATAAATAAACTTAAAAATTTCTTAACCGATTTTAAAAAAAAATTTCACTTGTAAAAAACTTTATTATGAGCGAGTAACATAATAATTATTAATTCACTCTTGCGCCACCTATCGATACGTCTGTTCTAAGGTTGTCTATAAGAAATTGCCGTTAGGGCAATTTCTTATAGACAACCTTTAGTTATGGATTTGTTAGTAATGGAGACTGAGAATCCCACTGCTAGCAATATACCCAACTAGGTCGACCTCCACGCGGTTCCCCCTGGAAACTGTCATGGTTAATTCCTGATGAATTCATCATGATGGGCTAACTGACCTGTTTTCATTTTCATCTATCACTCTTCACTGGTGCTCCGCCAGCGTATCCCGTTAGCGCAGGCGGGGCTAACATGCCACTTTCACCCATCAAAAAAAAAATGCAGCATTACGCATGAGAAACTAAAGTAGAAGGAAGCATATTTATTTTTTTATTCGCCTTGTTATTCAATATTGTTTTAATTCGGAGTCATCGTCATCATTATCACATTATCACCTATATCAGACGTTAACTCTCCACTGCTAAACAGAAGCCTCCCCCATAAATGTGTTTTGTCAGTAGTTGCCACGTTTGGCAACTAAATTGGCAACCGGATTTAGGCTTCGGTGATAAATGGGTTGTAAATGGGACGCTACTGCCCATCCCTCGATCATTGAGTTCACTTAGTCGCCTCTTACGACACACACGGGAAAGGAAATTTTGGCCCATTCTATGCCGGGGCTACACAGCAAGTTATTTCTATATATAAAAATATATAATTATTATTAATATTTTTAATATAAAAATCTTGAGTTACTGTGTTCGTGATTGAACTCCTCCGAAATGGCTTGACCGATTTTTATGACATTTTTTATGCATATTTGGTAAGTTTGAAAATAGGTCGTAAAATTCATACCGCTATGCGATTAGGGTGTCCCTATATTATATCCCTAGATAAAAATATTTATATGGCAGAACAACGTTTGCCGGGTCAACAAGTTAATATTATAAAATTAATAAATGATATTTATGAAGTCATTCAATATATTAACGTGTAATAGAATAAATTATATACTTTATTTACACAATTATCTATAACAAAAATTTGGCGGGAAAACTTAGACACATGAATGATTTTTTTATTAGTACGTTTGTTCCGTTGTGGAACAGGCTAAGGTCGGGGACCATGCTGCCTAGTCTTCAATATTTGACACATGAATGAAAGTGCAGGTCACTCGTTCGTTTTAAATGTCAGTCAATCAAATATACTAATCTAAATGTTTAAAAAGTTGTATACTCGGTTTCCACATTAATCTATAACAAAAAATTTTGCGGGAAAACATAGACATGAGAATGAAACCGCAAGTCAGTCATTCATTTTAATTATCAATCAATCAAATATACTAATCTGAGTATCTTAAAAAAAGTTGTATATTCTGTTTCCACATTAATCTATAACAAAGTTTTAGCGGGAAAATGTTAAGATATATGAATGGAACCGCGAGTAGTTATCTCAATCGTTCTAATTGACAATAAAATCAAATGTAGGTACCTAACATGAGCGCCATAAATATCTCGAGTCCATTGCCCCCTGCCCTATGATACCACTCAGATTATTTCTTGTCTCTGCATATTATTTATCGAATACGTTACAAGTTAGTCTATGATTTACTGCCGTTGACCCCCGTAAGTTCATACCGACAGCAATGTTCCTATCTAATATTTATAAATAAGTACCTACCTAAGATGCTTTGTGCATGCCGTTATTTTTTTTTATCCGAATTGATATGGCATTAAAGTAATGACCTACCTGATGGATTATAGTGATTACCGGCCGTCACTACCATAAAAGAAACTCTACAGGGAAAAATAAAAATAGAAAAAAATACGCTTGTTTTTAGCGTACGCTTAAAATAACCACAGATAATATCGTACTTAATGGCTTTCACAATTTTTTAACCTACTTCAAAAATGAAAGACTTACTCAAGTTCCAAAACCGATATTTTCTTATTCACCAGTTCTACACCGATTTCAATTAGTCTTTTTTCAATCAATAAAGTTTATGTCCATGTTAATATCATTGACAACGAATCCATCCGCACCTCATATGTTAAACTAAGCAGTCTAAACTGTGGCTAAAGATTTAAATAGTTATACCCAAACAACATTATTCTTTATTTGATAGTTGCGTAACAAATTATCTCGAGAGGAAAGGATTATCAGTAATGGGGATTAGCTACCCCATTGCCAGCAATATATCACGTCAGGTCGACTGACACGCGATTCCCCTGGAAACCATCATGGTTAATTCTTGTTAAAATCTAAAATTGATCCCTTTTTGTCCTTACCTATCATCTCTCGCTGGTGTTCTGTCAGCGTATACCAGTAGCCCAGTCAAGGTTACCATTCCAATATCATGCATTAAAAAAAAAAAAACAAATTGTCTTTTACAGTCTCTTCACTCTATAACTTTTGTGTAATTGACAAAATAACAAACAAACCTGTATTCAGATATTTCAAAAGGTTAGAAAAAAATATACATAATAGAAACCCCGCTGTCAGCCGCCCTATTGTGTACCTGGCCATTCATAGTGTCGTGATGACGCGGCCATTAACAATGTAAACAAATAAACAAACACTTGTCATAAAAATAAAATGGACTTCGCTTTTATCAGCCGCTGTCTCAGTGACTGCGACGCGCTTACATTTAAATATGAGCGTATTTTTTTTTCATAAATCAAGAACAGTATCTGACGGCATTCTCTTTCTATGATATTTTACAAGAAATATGATATTAAAAAAAGCAAAGCTAAAAAATTCCTTAATAAAAAAAAAACACTGTAAAAACAATTAATTATTATTCTGAAATAAAAACAAGATTTAACTAATGCACATAACATCGCTAATACTTACAATCAGCTGAATTAAACTTACAGTAACGGGGGAAAGGGATTGTTAGTAATGGAGACTGAGAATCCCATTGCTAGCAATATACCCAACCAGGTCGACCTCCTCGCGGTTCTCCCTGGAAACTATCATGGTTAATTCCTGATGAATTCATCAGGATGGACTAACTGGCCTGTTTTCATTCTCATCGATCACCCTTCGCTGGTGCTCCGCCAGCGTATCCCGTTAGCGCAGACGAGGTTACCATACCATTTTCACCCATCAAAAAAAAAACTTATAGTCCACATTTGGTAAAATAAAACGTAATTATGTGGTGAAAAATTTAAATTTAGATAAACAATTAAATGTACGTAACCATATTAACTTACAAATTATAACACATACAATAGAGAACTACCTATGATTATATAAATATACGTACATAAATACATTAAACAATATTACTTACAAAAACAAATATATGTATATCATAAAAACATACATACAAATATAAATATACTTATATACACGATTATATACTATAATACCAATAAACAACGATAGAGATCAAAGATGATGGTGATGATGAAGACGATGAACTGTTTTCAAAGCTTGTTTGCCTTCAGTTTGTTTCCCATTTCCAGTGACAAAAAAAAAAGAAAAAATAGATTAGTTTTCTGTCAGCGTGTATGCCGTTTCCATTTGTATAAAAAAAAAAAGAAAAAATAAATTACAATGTTTGCTGTCAGCTTGTTTGCCATTTCAAACTATATAAAAAAGTTGAATCAGTTTTTCTATCTAGTAAATTTTTGTCTTTCTCTTGTACAGCACAAGATAAGCAGTCTAACACAAGAGATGTAACATATTAGCCAGTTCCGTAACTTTGCGAATAAAGAAATGTCTATATAAATTCTATGCAACCAAGTCAGTGAATTTGAATATTGTACACTATAAATTAGCTAGATCTTTTATGATGCCTACTGATAGCGATATTTTATACGACGCATATTATAAATCGTTATTCAATATTATGAATGTACTCATGTTTTTTATAGGTTTGATATTTCTAGATCGTTACATAGATACGTTTTTCAATTTCATCAATATAAAGACAATATCGACTCGAACTCGTACGAAGATAATAAATACAGAGTAATTCACCTGAGGTGATTATCAGGAACATTGGATATTGAAGAGAATTAATCTGAGGTAATAACTTACTTCATTTAAAAGTGTCAGTGTTTAAATGGTTAATTAAATGCATGGTAGCATGCAGTGTCAAAAAAGATCAAAATTTTGTCAGCTGTTTGTTCAGGTCGATTTTTTAATTTGAATCAAGGTTTTTTTGTAATATATATATATTACGATACGAATAATTATGGTAACCCTATACACGCAAACAAGGATAAAAAATTTATCTGTTTTTAGCGAAACATCTAAAGGTTCTCTATCTGAGTACTAGCCCACAAATCTTACGATATATTTTATGTAATTCATTTATTAACTACACATTTTACAAACGAGATGTTACATATTGCGTATTTTGAAACAATATTATATTCATTTATATCTGTAGGCGACCATTAGTGCTTTACATCAGGCGAACCGTCAAGTTTACTATCCAGGAGCGAGTATAAAAAAGATAAACACTCACGTTCCGAATATGGAAGCGAAGGGAGGCAATAGTGGTAAGTAAATATCGAATGATAATAGTAAATATCTGCTATTTGTATAATAATAAATATTTCCTACAAATATGTTACTTTACCGTATGCCCTCGAAATAGAATAGGCTACCCTTGTCTTTCCCGTGGGTGTCGTAAGAGGCGATTAGGACACTTAATAGTCGAAGAACGGGTAGCAGCGTCCCTCTTAAAACATCACTAAAAGCCTAACTGCTGTTGCCAATCCGCTTGCCAAGCGTGACTACTATTGGCAATACTCCCCTTATGGAAAAGGCTTATGTTCAGCAGTGGACAGTTAACGGCTTAGTCATATACTATGATGTTTTATTTACAATCCACGTTGTTCATCTATTTTCTCAGCGTGATCTTTTTTGGTAATGACTTTTTTTTGTTTGAATAAGTTTACTACTGTAATTTTTTTAATGTATCATCGTCAAATCAGCCATTAACTGTCCACTGCTGAACATAGGCCTTCCGCGTAAGAGAGGTTTTGCCAGTAGTCACGCTTGACAGGCGGGTTGGCAACCGCAGTTATCCTTTGGTGATGTTTTAAGAGGGATGCTACAGCCTATCCCTCAATCATTAAAATCTTTAATTAGTTAGTCGATCTCTCAGGGCGAATAGTAAAGAGTATCTATCATGGCCAAATATTTCCCACCCGCTGACGTAAAAATTTTTCAATCGCTTAATACTTATTGTAATATTATACTTATTAATGTTTTAATAATATTTCTATATCCGTTTGTATAAATAAAAAAATATCAAGTGTTTAATCATTATTATAACATCGTGTTAAACGAAAAACAAAAATTTAAATTGTGGCAACACCAGTTGTTTTGATTTAATAACTAAACTACATATCGGTACGATTTCGATAAATTTTCTATGCAACCATTCTGTAAATATATCTTTTAAGATAAAATAAATACCCATTCGATTTTTAACTGACAGAGATGTGGTAACAGGCTTAAACAAATACAAATAAATCGAAAATCTTCTTTTTTTAAATGGATTAAAAAATATTAAATATGAAATGAAATTAAATTAAATGAGATTTATGCGTCAAAACCAAAACATAACTGTAGTTTCTTAACTAATATTAATATTATAGTTTTAAATGAGTACAGTAATTATGGTTTTAAAACTGAATTCCTAAATAGACAAAAATAACTATGTTACGGGACCGCTTGTCGCTAACCAACGGACAGAATTCCCAAAAAACCAGCTAACGTCATTGCTAGTCCTAAAGAAGTACCCATCGATAAATCTTTTGTTCTTTTATTATCCATTGTCTAATCTCGAGTTTTGTTGTTTTGTTCCATAAAAACTGGTATTAAAAATCCGGATATTATATCATAATAGCCCCATTGATGTTGCAGGAAGCGTTAAAAGGAAAGCTTCAGCACTGTAGAAACATTTTAAGCGCATTAATTATGGGAACCATAACACCTTAGTTTTCAGGTATAGTAACGCACGAGGCACTACCGACGTCACAGTATACACTGTGACGTTCATAATCCTGTTTATGTCTTTAGGCGATAATTACCACTTTCCCTCGAGTGGGCGTATAAACGCAACTGCATTGCTCTGTGCAGACGAGGAACAATTCTTCGGTGAACAAAGCCGTTTTCAATGCAACTTAGTAAAAAGGTAACCCAACTTTTTCTGAAAATATTACGCTGTGATCCTAGCATTGAATGGACCACTCCTTCCTTCCCGTCAATGTCGTAATAGGCGACTAAGGGAACTTAATGGTTGAAAAATAGGCATCAGCGTCCCTGCTAAATTATCACCAAAACCTAACTACGGTTGCCAATCTGCTTGCTAAGCGTGGTATCTACTAGCAAACCCCCTCAACGTCAAAAGCAGTCTAAGAGAAAGGCCTATGTTCTTTAGAAAACAGTAAAGTAGCTAATATGATATGATGATGACATACACATACGCTCTCTAAGTGTAAATAGTAATAATTCATTTTCCATAAAAAAAAACGCATTTAATTGTGACAATACCAGTTATTTTGGTTTCAAAAGTAAAGTTCAAAAGTATGCTCTATGATCTCTCGCCCCCCCCCCCCTCACACACACACACACACACGCACACACACGCACGCATGCACGCACGCACGCACGCACGCATAGTCTGTACTTCGTAATCAATTTTGCCTAAGTTATAATTCTAATAAGTTTTAATGTTAAGTTTATGTCTTATTATTATCATCTGTGTATTATAACGCTAATTGGTTGCCTTATATTTGTGTAGTCCATGGAGATAGGGCACTGGTGACTTGTAACGCAGGTTCTTCAAAACCTACCGCAAGCACCAGTCTCTAATAAAATTAATCTTACATATTTAATTGTACTTTAATTTCTTACTTTTTACGACCTTTTGTAAGAGAGAAAATAAACCATTCATTCATTCAAATATATCCCTTCAGATAAGAAAGGTATTTCCCAAACCAGTTTATAACTGAGGGAGTTATTCCTTCTTTTTGATGTGCGATTTTTTTTTTAATTCAAAGAACTGTCTTATAATCGGATCAATTATTCGTTTGTTTACGTTTTCATTAAATTTTATTGAAGTAAACAATAGTATATCATCGGTCTACCTACAGCACGTGGAAAGAAAATTCTATAATAGGTTTTTTTTTTTAATGGATGAAGATGGAATGGTAACTCTGCCTGCGCTATCGGTATACACAGGCGGGGTACTAGTGAAGGGTGACAAATGAAGATGAAGGCAGGTCAGTTGGCCCATAGTAACCAATTGAACAACAATTTACCACTATGGTTTCCAGGGGGAACCGCGTGGAGTTCGACCTGATGGGGTCTATTGCTAGCAATGGGGCTATTTAATCTCATCACTAACAATCCCTTTCCCCCCTATAATAGATTTTTACCTAGCCTAGCTAAAGGACAGTTCCTTAATCTATGCCACAGGTGCTAATGTTTTTTTTTTATTATTTGAAGAAGAGGATTACATATTTGCATACTGCTCATGTCATTGGCGCCCGAACAAAATCCAATTACCCGCACTTTCTCGTTAACGCACACAAAAGAATTCCATTCAAATTTCAACAACATACTAAAGGGCACTTAACAAGAAGTTTGCAGTGGGTTTATAAAATAATTTATATACTTAGCTATTTCTCACGTCACGTGTATCGATATATAAAGTTTTTTTTTTTATACCACTAAAGTAGCAAACAAGCATACGGCCCACCTAATGGTGAGCGGTTACGGTAGCCTAAAGTATTCTGAGTGTTAAGTTAGGATATAACCTATACGTATTTCAAATTTTATTCAAATTCATTCAGCTATTAAGGCATAATTGAGTAACATCCAAACATACTTGGCAAATACCTTTACAAACTTCCACATTTACATATAATACTCATATTAATAGAATTTAACAATATAATATTACGCTGAATCTCTGGTTATATTTAAAAACTTAGTTAAATCACCCTATCTATCCTTATAATCATTTCATCGTCATCATTTCAGCCATTATTCGTCCACTGCTGGACATTGGCCTCCCCATAGACTGCCATAAAGAACGGTCCTGAGCCAGATGCATCCACTGACTCCCTGCAATGCATTTCAGATCGTCACTCCATCTATTTTATTTTCTATCACAATTATATGTGTTATATAAGTATGTTAATGTTGTATTTGTCCTATTCGTGTTTCAACCGTGAAGCGGTTGTGTTTGCATGGCTGTGTTTCGATTTGAAGGGTGGGATATGGCGTGAATTTACAGGGTACAGAGGAATAACATCTGGGTCGTCAGGAATGGCAACGCATGGGGGGTATCATGGGCGAAACAGTATACTCTGTTATGTCCATGGTAATGCTCATGTCTATAGGCGACGGTTACCACTTTCAATCAGGTGGGCCGTCAGCTTGTTTGCCATTCTAAGTTGTATAAAAAAAATATATACTATATATATAAAGTAAAGGGGAGAAAGGTATTGTTAGTAATGGAGACTGAAAATCCTATTGCTAGCAATATACCCAACCAGATCGACCTCCTCGCGGTTCCCCCTGGAAACTATCATGGTTAATTCCTGATGAATTCATCATGATGGGCTAACTGGCCTGTTTTCATTCTCATCTATCACCCTTCACTGGTGCTCCGCCAGCGTATCCCGTTAGCGCAGGCGAGGTTACCATACCATTTACGCCCATCAAAAAAAAAACTATACTGTAATTCCTTCTACCCAAAGGTTGTCTGGAAGAGATTGCTTAACAATAAGACTGCCTTTTGTACTACATACTTATCAAAAATACTTCAACAAGTGTTGTAATATTGGTGCAATGAAGTGCTAAATAAATATATATATTTTACAATTTAATTTTATTTATTTAAATAACCTTATTGACCAAAAGAAAATATAGCGCAAAAGGCGGACTTAATGCTAGTACCATTCTTTACCAGTCAACCTTTGGGATGAACAGTGAATCACGAACGAATGTTTAATCGAATCGGTACAAATTATTGTGTCCTAGATAAATAAAATGAAATGAGTTGAAATAAAATATACAAGTTTTTTTTTATCGTTAAAGTATTGAGGTTTAGGCAATAGGTTATCAGCATTCAGCCATGTGTACTATTACCACATAATTTATAATATTATTATTTATATTTTATTAATGTACGTCGTGTGGTCCAAGCTTAGAATGTGCCAGCCTTCCTCTCCCGTGGGTGTCGTAAGAGGCGACAGAGGAACTTTCTGATTTTGTTAAACTGTAAGGTTTTGTAACATGCCTGTAGTGGGGAGAAAGGGATTGTTAGTAATGGAGACTGAAAATCCCATTGCTAGCAATTTACCCAACCAGGTCGACCTCCTCGCGGTTCTCCCTGGAAACTATCATGGTTAATTCCTAATGGGCATCATGATAGGCTAACTGGCCTATTTTCATTCTCATCTATCACCCTTCACCGGTGCTCCGCCAGCGTATCCCGTTAGCGCAGGTGGGGTTACCATACCATTTTTTCTCCTTCAAAAAAAAAACATGCCTGTAGTTTAGGTATAAACGAGCAAGATCACTATACGTTTTCATACTTTATTTATTACTCATAAAATAAATTTACAGGATCCTATAAATGTGATAATGTAACAGACCCTTAGTGTTATGCCGCTTTGTTCAAAGATTGGACTGGTACCATTCTCCCCATAAAAAACCTATAAATATTGCTAACCGTAACTCAGATAAGATGAACTTTGCTTTTTTATAATATTTTCAATATGATATTGAAGTAAAATCAAATTTATTTTGCTCCACAAAAAGAAAGCACTTCAATCGTGACTTTGCATAGGAATGAAAAGATATTTCGGCAGTGAATTTACAGGGTACAGAGGAATAACACCTGAGTCCTCAGGAATGGCAACGCATGGGGAGTATCATGGGCGAAACAGTATACTCTGTTATGTCCATGGTACTGCTCATATCTATAGGCGACGGTTACCATTTTCCATCAGGTAGGCCGTCGCTTGTTTGCCATTCTAAGTTGTATAAAAAAAACCTAAACTAAACAAATTTTTTTTAGTTTAAATTACATAGATGGATTTTGTTAGTCAATTCATCACAAAATTAATATGGAACAAATACTTGAAATCAGATTTCAAAAGGAATAATCCAAATCGGACAAGGATTAGCTACGCAAAATAGCCTCAAATGTACAGACAAATTGATAATCTGCTCAGTCCTCATTATGTTCAATCCTCGACATTTTGTAAGAGGCTTAATTAAAGACTTGCATAATTAATTAATTGTTGAAACATAATATTTTAGAAGACTTTATATTTAAACCAACTCTGAATTTTAATCCACGTGCCAATCCACCACATACAACCCCCCCCCTACACACATACAGACTTATTCGGGGGTAATATGTAGTAAGTTCATATAAAAATGTGAATTATTAATGAGTACTGTCATTAGTACATTAATAAATGTCTTGATTCATATTTCATAATTATATTTTTTATACAACTTAGAATGGCAAACAAGCTGACGGTCCACCTTATGGAAAGCGGTAACCGTCGCCTATAGACATGAGCAATACCATGGACATAACAAAGTATACTGTTTCACCCATGATACCCCCCATGCGTTGATATTCCTGAGGACTCGGGTGTTAATCCTCTGTACTCTATAAATTCACTGCCATATCCCTTCAAACCAAAACACAGCCATGCAAACACAACTGTTTTACGGTTGAAACACGAATGGGACAGAGGTGCCCAAGCAAGCGACTTTTGTACAAAGTCTCCCTCTGGTAAATAAAGTACATAATTGGTTTTAAATTATGTATATCAAATTTCCAGAATTAATAATTACATCAAATAAAATACACATTTTTTTTCTGTTTCTAAGAAAACATATTACATATAAACTAAGATATTACCATTATATTATTTCTTCGAAAATATTTATAAAATAAAATTAAAACTAACATACATATATTATTTTATATCTTCTTTTTTTTTTTTTGAAGTAAATTACAAAAGCAATCCACCGCACTCGTTTCTCGTAAATGGAGTTTGATTAAATATAAAAATGAAATGTATTCCGAAAATATTTCTGTTGTAAAATTGAAATGTTTTAAGTATCAAAGGATTTTTATTTATAATAAAAAAAGATAACAAGATATTGTAACGATTTACGGTTTCTATTCAAATTTAGATTCTATTGTGAGTATTCAAAGAATAATTTCATTCAATTTATTATTTATTAACTGTGTTATCTAGATAAATATATTGCATTTAAATTCTTTTAATTTTTATTTAAAATTACTTAAAATTAACCAGAGGGAGACTTTGTACAAAAGTCGATTGCTTGGGTACCTCTGTTCCATTCGTGTTTCTACCGTGAAGCAGTTGTGTTTGCATGGCTGTGTTTCGGTTTCCGCAACACTCGTGTCCTTAGGAATGGCAACGCATGGGGGATACCATGAGTGAAACAGTATACTCTGTTATGTCCATGGTACTGCTCATGTCTATAGGCGACGGTTACCACCTTCCATCAGGTAGGCCGTCAGCTTGTTTGCCATTCTAAGTTGCATAAAAAAATATACATCACGAATTCTTCAATATCTAAAAGCAACAACTGCCACACAGAAAGCAAGATATTGCAATAAATAGTATTTACAATAAAAAATACGTGTAACATGTAATAAATATACACAAAATCAAATATAAAAAATAAACATCAAAATCGGTTCAAAACCTGATAAGGTGTTCTGTAACATGATGTAAAACACCATCATATAAATAACACCAACAAAACAGTTTGCAATATGATAAGTATGTCTTATATAGTTATTAATATTTATATATTTAATTCGTTTAATTGGTTAAGTTATTTTAAAGCTAGTTATGTTACTAAGTTTAAATAATGGAATACACGTACTAGATTAAATTTAGTTGTAATTTTTTCTTATCAATATAAAATTTTAGACCTAAAATCCTGATCGAGAATAATACATATCAACAACGCTACATACAAATATTATACTGTGACTCCCACGTTACCCATTATGCGTAACCATTCCCGAAAACTAAGTAACCTAACAGCCATGCAAGAACAGCTGCGTAGCAATAGAAACACAAGTGGAACAGGGTTGCTCTTGCATGTATAATTTAAATGCTTTATATATACGTATATTATCCACACTAATATAATAAATGTGAAAGTGAATTTGTTCGTTTATTTACTACCTTATAACGCCTTAACCAATCGCTATAAAATTTTGTATACACGAACTATTAAAATATTGGATAGGAGAAGGTTATAGGCTTCTTTTTACCCCGGTCAGTAAACTACCCCGGTCACGCGGACAAAGTCGAAGTAAAAGGTAGTATTATTATATTAATCATTATTTTATTGAATTTTAATTACAGATTAGAATTTTGAAGTCGAATCATTACGCGAAGTATCTCATACAATATAATCTATCCATGTACCAAATTTCATTCAAATCTGTTCAGCAATTTAAATGTATAATCCAGTAACAAACATTCAGACATCTTTACAAAACTTTTACATGTATACGAGTAATATCAATTAAATGCTAAGTAAGGTGCAAACCATCTATAAAATAATCATAATTTTGCATGTAATAAATACATTACCTTGATTAGGTAAAATTGAAAAGGCATTTTATTTTTTATAAACACAAATAAAAACAAATAAACCTAGGTGTACTCAAGGACATAAAGTTTCCATGGTAAATAATTAGATACCCACTTCATATCACTTAGATATCTTACCTCAGACTTTCTCGCAAACAAATTTTTTTTAAAATAAACGTCGGCAATAAAGGCGCAGGTATATAGGTACTGTTTATCTGTAAAAGCTTTTACATGACGTTAAGTCCCAATTGTTTATTTAAAATATATACATATATATGTACCAATATGTATGTCAACATCTAGTTTTGTGTATTTGTGTGCTGTAAGTGATGCAAATAAATTATATATCTATCTAAAATATATGTACACAACGAGAAAGTTTAAAAATTAAAAAATATATATTTATATATTGCTCTATAGATATAAAACGTAAATGACGTGAGCAGTCTCTTAAAGGAGTGCTCGACTGATGAAATAAAATATTTTCCCCAAAGAAATACGTGTCGAAAATCGGTGAAAAAATTTTTAGGGTCCCACACTAACGCGGCGCGTTCAGCTGTTAAATCAGTATGGAGTGTTCTCTACATTTTTTGTCGTTTTTCAAGTCATGTTTCTTTGGGGAAAATGTTCAGTTTCACTACTAGAGTACACCCATGAAAGAAATACGAATGATCTCGATTTCACCGTGTATTCGTAGTCTTTAACAGGCCTATGATAACAAAAAAAAAACATATATTTGCATTAAAAATATTAAAAAATAATCCTTAAGAAATTTATAAAAACTTATATTTGGAGCATAGCATTATATGGGTGTGAAACATGGACAATGACGCAAAAGAACAAAATAATGCATGAGTCATTCGAAATGTGGACATGGAGGAGAATGGAAAAGATAAGCTGGACAGAAAAACTAACGAACGAGGAAGTCTTAAAAAGAGTGAATGAGACACGAACATTAATAAAAACAATAGAGAATAGAAGAGACAAAATGCTAGGCCATCTTATACGACATGACGATTTTTTAAAGAGCATAGTAGAAAAAAAATAGAGGGCAAAAGAAGAAGAGGAAGACCGAGGAATAACTACATGGGACAGATAAAAGAAACACTAGGTGCCATGTCGTATAAGGTAGTCAAGGATATGGCCTGGGATAGAACTGGCTGGAAAAAGATGCATGAATTAGTTGCACCGTCAAGAGGAAACTCTTAAATAAAGAGTGAATAGACTACATGGTAACCTGTGTACACGGCAACTATATCCATATATATTATTTATCTAAGACTAATTTGCTCACTTGTAGCCTTATGATATATGAAATTTATTTATTGTATCAGCTGTTAATTGCCTACTGCTACACATAAGCCTACCCCATAAAGGGGGGTTTGCTTTATGATAATCGACTCATATTTTTCAGAATTTGTTGCATTTTTCACAATTCTTACCAGTGGAATACCATTAAAAAAAATTGGACGTACTAATATGTCCATTTTTTTTTATACAATCCAGTAAATTTAAAACATATACGTAAATATATTGTTATGATTATAATTTTATATTTAAATCAGAACCATCGAAAACGATATAAATAATAAACCAACTTGATATTCCTATCTCAAAAACCTAACTTACCTGTATAATATGACAGAACTTTATTCCTTTGTTTTTATAGAAAAAAAAATCGAATCACTATGGTATTGAATAAAAATAATATTAAAAAACAAAAACTACTTACGTTTCCCGGCTAAAACACACAATTCACAACACTAGCCGCGTACCGAGACGGAGTGGCGCGGCCGAGGAACGTGCGTACACCGCGGAGTACCGGCACGGTCTAACGCAAAAATACTGAGAACTCGAAACGCGTCTACGGAACACGGGCCTGGGGGATACAGGAGTTCAGAACTGGGTGACTGCGGTGTTACCTACTATTTTCTGACATCTGGCCTATTTCGTCAGACTAGATTGAAGTAACCACAAAACTATGCTTATCCCTTAAATTATATAAATAGAGTGTCTACATAGAAATGCTTCGAGAAAAACGGGTTAAACTTGTTCATACAATTTTGCGTGATAAACTGTTATGAGTGATTCCTTTATAACTTCTATATTTATTTTGTCTTATAAATTCTGCACCTATTTAATGCGCAACAACTAATTTTATTTATAAAATAATTAAATATAGATACGTCAAGATACATTGTGTATGTAAGTATAATAATAAACAAAAGAGTCAGCTAATTTGACAATTAGCTGACAAAAAATTTACCCTTTTTGAGGTTCGATGCTCTCTCTATATAATTAAGGCTTTATACTAACAGTATAGTATTTTTTTAATGGTAACTTTGTCTGCACTAACGGTAGATATTGACAAAGTTCTAGTGAGGGATGATAAATGACGACTTTGTACAAAAGTCGATTGCTTGGGTACCTCTGTCCCATTCGTGTTTCTACCGTGAAGCAGCTGTGTTTGCATGGCTGTGTTTCGGTTTGAAGGGTGGAATATGGCGTGAATTTACTGGGTACAGAGGAATAACACCTGAGTCCTTAGGAATGGCAACGCATGGAGGGTATCATGGGCGAAACAGTATACTCTGTTATGTCCATGGTACTGCTCATGTCTATAGGTGACTGTTACCGCTTTCCATCAGGTGGACCGTCAGCTTGTTTGCCATTCTAAGTAGAATAAAAAAAAAGGTAATTTTTTTTGTGGGATGATAATATAATTGTAATCCCGCCTATGCTATCGGTATATGATGGTAGGGCACCAGCGAAGGATGATAAGTGAGAATGAAAGCAGGCCAGTTAACCAATCGTGATAAATCCCACAAGAATTAACCACGATGGTTTCCAGAAGAAACCGCGTGGAGGTCGACCTGATAGGGTATATTGATTATAATGAAGGTGTTAAATCCCCATTACTAACAATCCCTTTCCCCCTAGGCAGGTCAATTAGCCCATGGTGATTAATACACCTGGAATTCAACGCGATGGTTTTCAAGAGTATCCTCGTGAAGGTCGACCTGATAGAGATACATATACATGCTAATAAAGAGTGTATATATTGTTACATTTCTGAACTGTTAGATCCCATTGCTAACAATACCTTTCCCCATTCAGAAGATTAAATTATGATTATTAAATTTTCTTTGACTTCAAATGTCACGGAATGCATTTCTTCCACTGTAAATTTAATAAAATGTCAGCTGTCACCCGCATCATGCTACAATGCGCAAAGTATACATAAATCATTATACATCTAGACTAATTTTTCTCTATAAACGCTTCACCAATTATAACACAATTTTACTCCCATATTTCCTTTTTCCTGTGACTTGGTACACGTGGGATGGAGAGACTACCAGAGAGAGAGTTTTTACAAAAGTCGTTTGCTTGGACACCTCTGTCCCATTCGCGTTTCTATCGTGAAACAGTTATGTTTGCATGGCTGTGTTTCGGTTTGAAGGCTGGTATATGGCAGTGAATTTACAGGGTACAGAAGAATAACACCTGAGTACTCAGCAATGGCAACGCATAAGGGGTATCATGGGCGTAACAGTATACTCTGTTTTGTCCATAGAACTGCTCATGTCTATAGGCGACGGTTACCACTTTCTATCAGGTGGGCCGTCAGCTTGTTTGTCCTTCTAAGTTGGCCTTCTAACAATGGCTAATATGATGATGATGATGATGATGATGATGATGATCACTCAATGATTTTAATGATATCCCACACATCTAAATCTATTCAGGCATTGCATGCGATTGCGCGCATGTCGATTACTATCGCCACCGCCGGTTCGCACCTGTACTGCTCAGTTTGCTGTCACTTATCAGTCTATTTCTCTGCTCAATTCTCTGATTACTCAGCAGCCAGATATTGATATATTTAATGACAAAATAGATATATTTTTAAAATGTTGTTCATAATTTTTAAGATAGCTCTCTACAAATTTTGGGATACTGTAAGTGTGGTGAGTAATTTATAAATAAATAAATAAATAAATAAATAAATAAATTTACAAGTTACAATAAAATTTTAAAAAAACTTACATATTAAACATTAGCGGCCCGTCCCGGTGTCGCACGGCTGGACATTTTTACATTTTAAAAGTGGCCATTAAGGCTGCACACGCGACGAAAGCTTAAAAATGGAGTAACTTTTCCCGTTTTCCCAACATTTCCCTTCACTGCTCTGCTCCTATTGATCGTAGCGTGATGAAAAGTATACTATAACCTGCCCAGGAGTATGAAGAATAATTGTACTAAGTTTCGTTAAATTCCGTTGAGTAGTTTTTGTTTCTATAACAAACATACAGACAGACAGACAGATAAAAATTTTACTGATTGCATTTTTGGCGGTTTTTTATAATTATTTTGGATAGAAATATATTTCATGTACAGAATTGACCTCTCTACTCTATTATAAGTATAGATTACACTCCTTTTATAGAAAATTGCTTAAAAACGTCTAATTTTCCTCCTATTTCTCGGTTAATTTCGAGTACGAATCGAGTACAAGGAGTAAAAAGTCAATCGTGTGACGTAAGCTGTGTGAATAGGTGGCGCTGAAAGCACGGCGGCACCGTCATTAGAAACGAATTGACGTACCTACCCCCAACATAACGATTTACTTAAGGTAACATAATTTATACCAGATCTTATTTGTCGTGATCTCAGATCTTATGCTAATGTAATATATATATATATATATATATATATATATATATATATATATATATATATATATATATATATATATATATATATATATATATATATATATATATATATATATATATATATATATATATATATATATATATATATATATATATACTCGATGGTGCCTGTACATAAAAAATATTTAAGAAAAATTAATATAATAGGTCTCAATAAGACCCATTCTTTTCTCGTCGATGTCGTAAGAGGTAACTAAGGGATTTTTAAAAGTTTTGCTAGTAGTTGCCACCCTTAGCAGGCGGATTGGCAACCGCAGTTTGGTTATCGGTGATGTTTTAAGAGGGACGTTACTGGCCATTCCTCGACCATTAAGTTCTCTTAGTCGCTTCTTACTACACTTACGAGAAAGAAAGAGGTGGCCCATTCTGTCAGGACCATACAGTATTTTACTTACTAAATACTTAACCTCTAAACTCCTTTAGGGGGGGAAGGGATTGTTAGTAATGGAGACTGAGAATCCTATTGCTAGCAATATACCCAACCAGGTCGACCTCCTCGCGGTTCCCCCTGGAAACTATCATGGTTAATTCCTAATGAATTCATCATGATGGGCTAACTGGCCTGTTTTCATTCTCATTTATCACCCTTCACTGATGCTTCGCCAGCGTATCCCGTTTCACCCAGCAAAAAAAAAACCCCTAATCTCCTTGAAAAGTTCACTCAGCCTGATGACAAGCTTGCAATTGGTTGAATCTATCAAGGAGGGGAGAATCATTTCACTCCTCAATCATTTTCAGCACTGTTATATGTATATTTGAACATAGCTCGAGTCGAACGCGGAACGTGGTAAGTCAAAAGGAATTTGGGAGGAATTACAAGGAGTATAATAAAAGAGTTCAGCTTGCGGCTTCATTGACGTAGGCTTGTGCTTTAGTGACAAGAGAGTGGCGTATATTTTTTATTTTATTTTTTTATTTTTAAACAACTTCAAAAAGGAGTTATTTTTTATCTATAGTTTTATGTGTGTCTTACACGATATACAATCTGAATCTAAACTGATTTTAATAAAACTCTTTCACATTGATAGAATAGGTCTAAAATAGGTTACCCTTTCCTTTCCCGTGGATGTCGTAAGAGGCGACTAAGGAAGGGCGAGGGATGGGTAGCAGCGTTTCTTTTCAAACATATCTAAAACGTAACTGCGGTTGCCAATCCGCCTGCCAAGCGTAACAAATAAATACATTCACACAAAATACTGAACAAGAATAGCACTCGCATTACAGCCGCTCAAGATAAATGAATTAATTAATTTATTGTGCATACTGTGGTAATTACAGATTAATAAGTTGGTACTATGGTAAACAACACAATCTACCCTCTATTAATATTAAATAATTTCATTTAAAATAGATTTATATGATTTTCGGGCCAATTTTAGCGAATACTTAATTTTTTTAAAGCTAAAATGGTGACAAACAAGCATGCGGTTTGCCTCATGGCCAGTGATCACCGCAAACCATGGATTCTGATGATATCAGGAGAGTCGCCAATAAATTCCCGGTATTTTAAAAAGGTATACATACATTCTTGAAGGTCCCCATATCGTGTTTAAGAGGAAATATTAATAGATCACTTTGGTGTATCAAGATAAAACATATACTAGATTTTAAGTTGGATCTTCAGGATTACAACTATAAAACCGCATCCAATTTGATGCAGTAGTTTTACAGACCTCATATTTTATATATATATATATATAAATTTGAATAATTTCTATTGTATCAGTAAGATAATCGCTGCCACTCGACACTAAATGCACGCCCTTATTTAGATTCGCCGGCTTTCGAATAGCGAGCGATAAAAGCCATTACTCCTTACCGACGACAAGCCATCCGTTAAACGCTGCCCGCTCCGCCAATCACAGACGTCGGTCTATAGAAATAATTTCTATGTTAACATTCGGTAGGCGAAGTGAAATATTTTTCAACTTACACTAGAATTTGGGTGTTTTTAAACGACTACCAAAAATGGGAGTTTCCCAATTCGTCTGCATATTTTACACGACAGCCCAAAAAAGGACTTTTAAAGACTTATTTATGTCACTCTGGATGCAGTACGAATAATTGTACGAATACGAGATTTCTTAGCAATAAGACCGCCTTTTGTACTACATTATACTTATAGTTTCAACCGTGAAGCAGTTGTGTTTGCATGGCTGTGTTTCGGTTAGAAGGGCGAGATATGGCGTGAATTTACAGGGTACAGAGGAATAACACCTGAGTCCTCAGGAATGGCAACGCATGGGGATATCATGGTCGAAACAGTATACTGTGTTATGTCCATGGTACTGCTCATGTCTATAGGCGACGATTACCACTTTCCATCAGGTAGACCGTCAGCTTGTTTGCCATTCTAAGTTGCATAAAAAATTTAATTATATTTCTGTATCAAGGCTTATCCTTCTATTAAAACCATGGAGTTGTAGGATAAAAGTACCGTCAAGTGAATTTAACAATGCTCTGCTACCAAAAAAAAATATTTGTTAAGAGTACCGCTTGTAAGATAACTTTATTTTCACATTTAAACTTTAAATTCATGCCATATCCACCCTTCAAACGAAACACAGTCATGCAAACACAACTGCTTCACAGTTGAAACACTAATGGGACAGAAATGCCGAACCATCGACTTTTGTACAAAATCTCCCTCTGGTAATATACAAGTTATTAAATAATACATTCCCATACGACAAAATCTTTAATTAATTTATTTATTTATTCTTTATTGCACAATAAAATTTTGTACAAATGGCGAGCTTAATGCCATATGACATTCTCTACCAGCTAACCATTGGGTAAAAACAGAAAGCGTATGAAGGGCAGATATGGTGAAAAATATGTGACAATTATAGTAACACATTAAGGCAATACACAATATAAATATAATATACACATAAGGAATGCACATATAATACATAAACATTACTTTTAATACATATGGATAAACTAATACATATGCTGCATTTCTGTATCAATTTTAAAATGTGAAAACACTTATTAATGTTAGGCTACGATGGGTCTGATATACCCTTAAAAGATAAAAGCCTCTAAATAAAAATGATTAAAGAAAACTATTTTTGCTATAAATAAGTAGGTATGTTCTTTTTATAACGTATACTGTGTTTACTCTACCTAAATAGTCAATAAATACATAGTAAATTATTTGCAGAGGGAAACGTTGTTCAAAGTCGTTTATTTATTCTATCGCCAAGCACCGTTTGCATGTTGTATTTCAATTTAAATGGTGAAATATAGTATACGGCAGTGAAGTTGCTAAGTAGATTCGATCGAATTCCTACTGTCATAAGACTCTGCAATAGACAAGTGATACCTCTGCTGATGCAAGCGTTCATGGGGTTGATGGTTGATGGATTTACAAACACTTATTGTACAAATAGAAAGGTGAACATTCTATATAAACCAAATAAAATATTTTTTATTATTATAATATTAATAAATAAATATTTGTACATCGAAAACCTCTTTTGGACAACGACAATTAAAAATCGTCGAACCCTGGAATCGAAATCTGTAAAATTTAATGAGTAAACAAAGAAAGCCATGTGGTCCCGGCATAGAATAGGCCACCCCTTCCTATCCCATGGGTATCGGGGGGAATGGATTGTTAGTAATAGGAAGGTTAGTTCCCACTGCTATCAATCATCAGGTCGACCTCCACGCGGTTCCCCCTGGAAACCATCGTGACTAATTTATCGTTGAATTCGTCACGATGGACTAACTGACCTGCCTTTTCATCCTCACCATTCTTCCCTTACTGGTGCCCCGCCAGTGTATACCGATAACGCAGGCGGGATTACCATACCATTATCATCCATAATCCCGTGGGTATCGTAAGAGTCGACTAGGATGGGCAGCAGCGTCCTTCACATAACATCTCCAAAACCTAACTGCGGTTACCAATCCGCCTGCTAATTCTGGCAACTACTGGCTAAACTCCCTAAGGAGGCTTATGTTCAGCAGTGGACAGTTTAAGTTTGCCTCCGCCATGAGGGGCCATTTTGCCAGTAATTGCCACATTTGGCAGGCAGGTTAACAACCGCAGTTAGACTTTAATGAAGTTTCAAAAGAGACACTAATGCCCATCCCTTGTGCATTAAATTCTCTTGGTCGTCTCTTACGACACTCACCGGAAAAGAAGGAGTGGCCCATTCTATGCCACGAGCATACGTCAGTAGTAGATACGCCTTTAAATTACAGACATATATTAATACACTGTTGTTACCGTTAACGAACGGGCGTGCCGTATGCTTGGTACCTATCTATCCTTTCTCATTGTACACCGGAACACTCGAATTAACCATATTAAGTTTCAAGTCACGATCCCTAGTTGGCTCCAACGTTTGTCCCAAATGCTTCGCATTACACTTGTTTGATTTATTCGAGACAGGCCCACTAGAATGTTTTATGGCCAACCTACAGGATACCCTGGCAATATTTATTGTTTTGGCTGTATTTAAACACAGCCTATGTTTATGCTCTTCTTGTTTTGAGTACCTGCTAGGCTATATACACGTTTTACTTACAACAAACTTTTACCTACGACTTTGTCCACGTGATCGAGGTATGTCCATTGACCGGAATAGTACTCTATCTCCATCCTAAATATACCAAATTTGATGGATTAGTTAAGCTATGTTTTTATGCGTAAAAATGGCATGGTTACCCCGTCTTCGCTATCGGTATACACTAGCGGGAAACCAGTGAACGGTGATAGGTGAGAATGAAAAGGCAGGTCAGTTAGCCCATTGTGACGAATTCAATGATAAATTGGTCACGATAGTTTCCAGAAGGAACCACGTGGAGGTCGACCTGATAGCGTATATTGATAGCAATGGGAACTAAACTCCTCATTACTAACAATCCCTTTCCCCCAAATGAGGTGGTATTTAGGCACCAAGAGTTAACAAACAAACTCACTTTCACATCATCCATTTGGCAATTTTTTTTGTTGCGTTTATAATGATCAGGACATAGATTGTATGAAAGAATAATTAAAGATTGTGTCCCACAATAAAAAAACTACTTCATTTGTAGTAAAAACTAGTTATTTGGGTCTAAAAATTAAACTACTAAACCGATATGGATGAAACTTCTATAGGAATAATCTATAAGTATATCCTTTCAGACAGAAAGAGAATTGTCCAAATCGGTTAAAAACTTACGCAGTTATGAAATAATATACTTTAAAAAAAATACAACCGATTTGAAAATCTTTTTCTCTTGGAAGTCTCTTGAAAAAGGGAAGACTTGGTCTCGGTTTCTTTATATACCTATGCGAAACCAAAGCGGGAAGATAGTCTGAAATATTGGTAAAAAATCATCTAAATTCTATTTTAAATGCCTCTTATTATAATCACATTACCTACTTATTTAATGAATGCAATCTGACAATCGATATCCATTGAAATTCTGTTCCAAAGAGCTTCCCTTTGAACCAAACATAATGACTACAAATTCAGTTTAATCAGGTTTTGTGCGGCTCATAGTCATAAATTAGAGTTACATAACTCGCTCAGGTGGGTGGTGGTGACGTTCGTTACCATTTTCCACATCAGGTAATCTCATTATTATTTTTTTAATTTTCCAAAATTATTATTATTATTATATCATTTATTTATTTATTTATTCTTTATTGTACACAGAAAAAATTACAACATATAATATATATATATATATAAAATAAAGATGTACAACAGGCGAGCTTAACTTCCAGCAAACCCTGAGTGGAAAGGAGCATTAATTATTAGCGGGCAGTATGCGTACAATAATAAGTTTATGAGGACAGAAGATGCTCTTTTAATCTGCTCTTGAATATATTCAGCGATTGACTTTCACGAATATGCAGTTATCATTATTATTATTATTATCATAATCATCATTATATCAGCCTTTAACTGTCCACAGAGAAACGTAAGGGGGGTTTTGCCAATAGTTACCACGCTTGAAAGGCAGAGTTGGCAACCGCAGTTAGATTTTGCTTTGCAGATGTTTCAAGAAGAATGCTGCTGTCCATCCCTCACCGTCCCTTAGTCGCCTCTTACGACACCCACGGGAAAGTAAGAGGTGGCCTGTTCTATGCCGGGACCATACGGCCGAATATTATTATTATATCAGCCGTTAACTGACAGTTAACTGTTGAACATAGGCCTCTCCCATAAGGAGGATTTTACCAGTAGTTCCCACGTTTAGCAGGCGGATTGGCAACCGCAGTTAGGTATTGGAGATGTTCACCAGAGGGAGACTTTGTACAAAAGTCGATTGCTTCGATACCTCTGTCCCATTCGTGTTTCAACCGTGAAGCAGGTGTGTTTGCATGGCTGTGTTTCAGTTTGATGGGTGGGATATGGCGTGAATTTACAGGGTACAGAGGAATAACATCTGAATCCTCAGGAATGGTAACGCATGGGGGGTGTCATGGACGAAACAGTATACTCTGTTTTGTCCATGGTACTGCTCATGTCTATAGGCGACGGTTACCACTTTCCATCAGGTGGACCGTTAGCTTGATTGCCATTCTATGTAAGTTGTATAGAAAAAAAAAGTTTCAAAAGGAACGCTGCTACCCATCCCTCGCCCTTAGTCGCCTCTTACGACACCCACGGGAAAGGAAGGGGTGGCCTATTCTATGCCGGGATCACACGGACGTGGTAAACACTTAAATATGATAGAGTAACCACGTGATAATAACCCCTAACTCCCACAATAATACTTGAAGCCAAATAGCTACTTATCATTGAACCTCATTATATAAAGCAATAAATTAAACCTCCCAAAATGTACTCCGCGAACACCTGCTATTTTCTCTCAACTGTTAAAAGAATTCTACCACAATACAGCATATTTACAGAGGCTCTATCGTCCCGAGAGTTATTGACCTATCTTTATTTTTAACTCTATTTTACTAACCCAACTCATTCTTAATCCCAAATTTTGAAAGTTCGAACGTGGCATTCTTTTCAAGTGGTTAACAAGGATGGAATTGTTAGTAATACATATTGGGGGGGGGAGAAAGGGATTGTTAGTAATGGAGACTGAGAATCCCATTGCTAGCAATATACCCAACCAGGTTGACCTCCTCGCGGTTCTCCCTGGAAACTATCATGATTAATTCCTGATGAATTCATCATAATGGGCTAACTGGCCTGTTTTCATTCTCATCTATCATCCTTCACTGGTGCTCCGCCAGCGTATACCGTTAGCGCAGGCGGGGTTACCATACCATTTTAACCCATCAAAAAAAAAGCTCTTGTATTGATGCTACTCGTATACGAGTATATGCTGATAATTATTTAAAAAATAGTATAGTACATTCATTTATTTTAACATTTATTATGTAAATAGGTAGGTAATATATGTATTTATTATAATTAGTATTAAAATATATAATATTTTATTATATATTTTAATATTTTATTTAACTGTATATTTGTTTATGTATTAATAGTTGTAGCACTTCAGCTGCCCGCTAACAACATGTTTTCTAACTGCATTGGGTTGACTGGAAGAGATCTCTGTCAGAGATAAGTCCACCCTTGCTCACAACATTTATAAATACATTATTTTATATGTAACTTACAAGTGTAATAAAGAATATATATATGCTCTTTTTTTCTACCGCTCATGCGTTACCATTCCTTAAAACTATGACGTTATATCCCGTATCTTTCACTGTCATACCCCATTCTTAATTTTTCTCACCATATTTTTCACTTCAAATGCATCATTACTTGAGTCTATTTTATTTATATAGACTTAGGAACGCTTCAATAGAGGAGGCAATTAAAAATACCGTTCAAAACTCTAACCGCAACGCGGCATGCCACTTCGAGGGATTGGTATTTTTCTAATATTTCAACAAAGCGTATTTCTCGCTATACGTACTTATAAATACTTCATCCTTACTTCTCAGTCATTGATCAAAAACTACTAGATGGAATCTATTTACAACGTCCATTAAAACAGTCCTACTTTTTTACAATTGTGCTAGCTTTATCATTAGTAACATTTATTACTCGAAATTTATTTTTATTTATTCGCTAGTTTTTACCCGAGGCTTTTTACCGAGAACCAATGAGGAGAAAGGATTCCTGAGTGATGACCCCGTACAGACCAACGCAATGTAGGACGACCCCCCACTAGATGGAGCGACGACCTCATATGCATTGCAGGGAGACAGTGGATATAAGTAGCTCGGGACCGTTCTTTATGGCAGTCTATGGCCACACCCCGGACACTTCATACAAAACACCCGTGTCCGTGATTGTCACAATTAATAAAACAAGTTACGTCTGTAATAATAATAAATAAATGTGACAATTTGAGCGTATGTAATTTGGGTTAAAACGAGAAAAGCGCACGCTTTGTTGTATTGCATAATGAGAATTGAGCTGCGACTTTAAAAAGCTGCATAGCGTTCATTGTAAAATATCTAATCGTATTTTTGAAGAATACTTAAAGTGTATTTTAGATAACACTCGACTATAATTACACCATATTAATATTTAAACAAGTTAATTTTACACTTAAATACATGTAAAATATTTTTTTGTTTTACACATTTATGTGTAATGTATATGTACAGTGTATATGATGATGATGATGACCACGTGACTGAGATATGTTGATTAACTAAGACAAGTAGCCCATGACTTTCTATGTCCCAAATAATTGTACAAGAGAACAACAAAGAAACTTAATTTCACAATTAGATTATTAGTAAAAATAAATACCAATTTTTTTTATACAACTTAGAATGGCAAACAAGCTGACGGCCCACCTGCTAGAAAGTGGTAACCGTCGCCTATAAACATGAGCAGTACCATGGGCATAATAGAGTATACTGAATGAATGATACTTTGAATGTTTAAATATTTTGACATACAAAGTATGTAAAATAACGTGTCATTCAAGAATCGGCTAACCGTTCCTTAAGGCACTTTTTAACACCTATTAACGCACCATCTAGATAAATAAGACCTTTCGCAGTCTACGGAGTGGATTACGTTCAACAACCAAGTCATTTCGGACTTAGTAAATTTTAAGTGATTGTAATAAAAATTTAAAAATACAACTAAATGATACTTTTTAAAATAGAGCCAGAGCACTATTTAAAATAGCTAAAATATAAAATAGAGTTATGATTAAATTCACTGCTTTTGACAAGCGTGCCAGCCGTCGAACGAATAAAAATTCCTGTCCAATTTTTTTAAATTTCTGAACGCTTTGTGGAACATATCATTCTACGAGGATAGTTTTAACATTTGAGAATATTGTTTCCAATCTCCATATTATTTTCGTTCACTATACTAAAGGTTTTTTTATCTACATACTTATAAATATATTGCCTTTTTTCTCACTGTCCTTCACACATAAGTTATTTTTAATGGGTGAAAATGGTATGGAACCCCGCCTGCGCTAACGGGATACGCTGGCGGAGCACCAGTGAAGGGATGATGACAAGATGAGAATGAAAACAGGCCAGTTAGCCCATCATAATGAATTCATCAGGAATTAACCATGATAGTGTCCAGGGAGAACCGCGAGGAGGTGAACCTGGTTGGGTATATTGCTAGCAATGGGATTCTCAGTCTCGATTACTAACAATCCCTTTCCCCCCTCCACCCAAAGGTTGTCAGGAAGAAATTGCATTTTGTACCACTTATTACTTTTTTACTTGTTGCAATAAAATCTAAAATAAATAAATATAATAAAACTAGCGATCCGCCACGGCTTCGCACGAGTAAAGTATATATGCTCTATATATGCTTACATTTTTTACGTCAGCTTCTTGCGTCCAATATGAATTAAATGGGTATAGTAAGCTATCCTTAAAAGACAGACATATGCCGTCGCGGACTTTTTTGTAGATCTATAAAAGAGAAACAATCCAATCATACATTATTTTGTTATACCCCAAAACGGATTAGGCAGCGTTTTCGATGAAAGCTCTCAATCAACTTGATTTCTTCCGACAACTTGTATCTTATAGTGTTTTTCCTATTGGATAATAATGGAGTGCTAACCCCGTCTGCCCTAACGACATATGCTGGCAAGACAGCTGGGGAATGATATGTGAGAATGAAAAGGCAGGTCAGTTAGCTCATCATGATGAATACACTAGAATTCAGCACGGTGGTTTCCAGGGAGGACAACGAAGAGGTCGACCTGACAGGGTATATTGCTAGCAATGGGACTAGTAGTTCGCATTACTAACAATCTCCCCCTCCCCCTTATTATATTCATACGTAGATATGTATATATTCTCACAAAGTCGCATTTAACCAGAGGGAGACTTTGTACAAAAGTCGATTGCTTGGGTACCTTTGTCCCATTCGTGTTTCAACCGTAAAGCAGTTGTGTTTGCATGGCTGTGTTTCGGTTTGAAGGGTGGAATATAGCGTGAATTTACTGGGTACAGAGGAATAACACCTCAGTCCTCAGGAATGGCAACGCATGGGGGGTATCATGGGCGAAACAGTATACTCTGTTATGTCCATGGTACTGCTCATGTCTATAGGCGACGGTGACCACTTTCCATCAGGTGGGCCGTCAGCTTGTTTGCCATTCTAAGTTGAATAAAAAAAAAAATTAAATCACGGAAAAACGTATCTAAATGCAATTTGATAAACGGGTTGTTTAAGTCCTTACTTAGCACATAAGATAATCTCGTACGCGGGCGAAGCCGCGAGACACAACTAATAATAAGTATAATTTATTTTATTTTTAAATAACAATTCAATTAGCTTAAAAAACTTTCCTGGAAGAAATCTCTTATTAGAGATAAAGCTCGCCTTTGTACATTACGTTTAAAATTAATTGCTCCTAACCTAACATTATGTTTGTATACAATAAAGAATACAAAAACACGATGCTAGTTGTTTTTTATATTCATCCATTTATGGTGTAAATACCTTATTTTCCTTATTTATTTCGGTTACCTTATTTCCTAAGAACGTTATAATTATAAAGACTAGAGGGAGACTTTGTACAAAAGTCGTTTGCTTGGGTACCTCTGTCCCATTCGTGTTTCTACCGTGAAGCAGTTGTGTTTGCATGACTGTGTTTCGGTTTGAAGGGTGGGATATGGCGTGAATTTACTGGGTACAGAGGAATAACACCTGAGTCCTCAGGAATGGCAACGCATGGGGGGTATCATGGGCGAAACAGTATGCTCTGTTATGTCCATGGTACTGCTCATGTCTATAGGCGACAGTTACCACTTTCCATCAGGTGGGCCGTCAGCTTGTTTGCCATTCTAAGTTGTATAAAACAAAAAACTCAAAATCGTGTATATTCAATTAGATTTATTATTTTATCCACTTGCCGACAAGACTGTACGGCTCATTTCCTTTGCCTTGTCTCTCGTCGTCAACTTGACACAATAAGTATCACTGCATAAAAGAAAGTTCTACGGATATGCCTGTCCGCCATTACAAGTTAATCTTAAAAGTATCTAAGTACTTAATCAGGATTTTCTCCTTCTCTTCTGATTAATTAAACGAACTTACTCACTAAATTGCGCAAAGGTTTATAGCTCCAGATACATCATATAAAAATGGCGGAGTTCAAGTTCTCTCCAAGTACCTATAAGTAACTATGTATATAGTTAGGGCTGCCATCCGTCCGGAATTCCCCTGATTTGTTCTAGTCTGAAGGGCGTCCGGGGGCCGTCCTTTTGTTGTCAAAAAAAATTAGATATCCCAATTTTTTTTTTTATAGATAGGCAAACAATTGAAATAAATCTTAGTTACAAATCCATCCACAATAACCTTGTTTTTATGGAAAGGGATTGTTAATAATGGAGACTGAGAATCCCATTGCTAGCAATATACCCAACCAGGTACTCCTCGCGCTTCTCCCTGGAAACTATCATGGTTAATTCCTGATGAATTCATCATGATGGGCTAACTGGCCTGTTTTCATTTTCATCGATCACCCTTCACTTGTGCTCCGACAGCGTATACCGATAGCGCAGACAGGGTTACCATACCATTTGCACCCATAAAAAAAACGTTGTTTTTATATATATATATATATACGGTGTCGGCAATTTTGGTGATGGCAACCCTATATATATTATAGTACGAGCGACCTGTAAGGTTACTTTTGATATAAATTCCAATAAATCGATATTGGAAATGAAACGTTTCGCTCACTAATTGCAACACTAGCGACATAATGATTCCATACTGTTCTGATAGATGCATATTAATACAACTTGCCAATGCAATCTATTGCAAATCGATTCCAATTTTAATTTATATCCTATTTGTTATTTCATGAGTGCAGTACAAAATTGTCATTGACATTAGATTGGTTTAATAAAATAAAATCTAAATGAGGAAGGAGATCGCAACAATTTCTCAGAGAAGGGGTCTTTTACAAACAATAAGGTTGAAATACTACGTTTATTTTTAGTTGAACATTCCTGAATGGAAATAGAAGCGAACATTTGGCTAATTGGAAAACTTTCTAGTAAAGTAAACTCCCTGCAATTTACCTTATCAGATGTTTTAAACTTTATCGCGATGGATGAGAGAAGTATCTATCTTCCCGCCAAATCCAAGGTAGAAGGGCGAGGCTACAAAATTTTTTTATATAGATCTCGACACAGATTAAAAATAGCACTCACTGGGCATAGATTAATGATAATACCTGTGGTCCACCAAAGAAATAGATATTCATAATTACAAATGTTTTGAACAAAACCATAGACAATTAGTATATGCTTATAGGATATGCTGGCGGGGCACCAGTGAGGGATGACAAGTGAAGATGAAAAGGCAGGTCAGTTAGCCCATCGTGACGAATTCCACTAGAATTAGTCACGATGGTTTCCAGGGAGAACCGCGTGAAGGTCGACCTGATTGGGTGTATTGCTAGCAAAGGGTCAATTGGACCCTATTACTAACAACACCTTTCCCCCCATATTTCTTTATTTACCCCTGTCAACAATATACTATAAATAGCTACAGCAATCCTTACTCTATATTTTTGACCACGGGTACTAATCTCAATTTATATTCCTTAGACTTATGCAATGAAATAGTAACTTATTGAGCACAGATTAGAAATACCACTTACGATTCATTAAAGTACAAAATAATCATAAACAAAATATTGTTTAAACCCATAGATTAAGGACAGTACTCTACATTTAAAGTATACTCTCAGAAAATCAGGCTGTATGGCTTAGTTCCTTTGCCTTTTCCATTATGATTAAATCGATACTACAACTTAAGCTATACCCTCACTTTTTTTTTATTATTATTATAACCTAATTTTACGTTTTTTTTTATTAATATAGGAGAATAGTATCTGCGGTTTCTATATACAGGATATTTTTCCTCACAAAATCTGATCATGTTTTACGACAGGAAATTAATGAACAGTTCATATATAAAGAATATATGGCGGGCGGCTAACGATCAAAACACTAATTTAGAAGATGAAAAACTGCCGGATATTTGGTAAATAAATAGCTATGTATACGTGTTAATTAATCATTCGCTTGGTTTTTTTTTATACAAAGTATTAAAGTATAAATTATTATGTTAAGGTTATTTACACTATCATGGATAAAGTGGATTCCGTTATGTAAGACTTCAGTGTATTTATGTAAGATTTATTTCGAAACCTGACAAATGTGGCAGTAAAATTACTAAATACGGTGACGGACGTCATCGGGAATGGTAACACATGAAGGATACTGTGAGTACACTGTACTATGTGATGGTGCTATTCATTTCTATACGCGACGGTTACCATGTTTTATCAGGTGTGATGATTTGCTGGCCAAAGACCTATCCTGACTATTTATAGATAGAGCATCGACTCTCAAAAACGGGTCAACTTTTTGTCAACTAATTGGACAATTAGCTAACTAGTTTTTTTTTTTTTTTTATCAGTGTTCTATGTATCTTGACGTATTATTTAATGAATAAAAAGAGTATTTACGCATTAAAAAGATGCAAAAATCATAAAACAAAATAAATATAAAAGTTATAAAGGAATCACTCATAACTATTTATCACGCAAAATTGTATGAAAATTGACCCGCTTTTCTCAAAGTATTTGTATGGAAACACTCTTTTTATATAATCTAAGGCTGACTACTTCCATCTTTCACAGTCGCTGGTCAAGGCGTACTTGTTTTTATGGAAATATTTAAATAATATCTCCATTGCAAATGTGGTTCGAAGCATTTGGTGTTCCATTGTTTCTGCCTACCCTAAAGTTGTACAGGCGTGATTGATATGTACATGCGTATGGAAATTTTGTTTGCCTAATTTATATGTCATCATCATCATCATCATCATCATCATCTTACCCTTATCCCAATTATTTTTTTGGTATCTGCATAATATGTTTTCCTCTTCCATCCATCTCAATTCACATTCATTTCCACACTCCTTCTGGATGTGTATGTATTTAAAAAATATATTATTCTTGGTCATCCTCTTATATTTTTACTTTTCTTCTCAGTGGCTGGCTAGATAAATGGATCGGCAGCGACTGCAACGATGGACGAAGCCGTCTCTCGCTCCGCACAGCGGCTGTGCTTATTGATGGCGCAGCCAAAGTATATGAAAGGAAACTTAAGAGGTTGTTTGAAGGTAAATCATGTTTAATACAAATTATTGACGGCTCATATGATAGAAGCTGTTAACCGTCCATATCTATACACATGAGCAGCACCATGGGTATCACATCATATCAGCCGTTTGAACATAGCCTTCCCCATAAAATGCCCCTAGAATCCCCTAATGAGTTTTGCCCGTAGTTGCCACGCTTAGCAGGCGGGTTGGCAACCGCAGTTAAGCCTTGACGATATTTTAAAAAGGACGCCGCTGCCCATCCCTTGATCATTAAGTTCTCTCACCACACGCACGAGAAAAGAAGGAGTGGCCTATTCTATACCGGGACCACACGGTACCCATGGTACCTTAATACGTCGACTATTATTAAGGTATTAAGGTACCATCATTATGATTCCTGAGGACAATGGTGTAGTGCTTCCATGTCCAGTAATTACTGCCATATATCACACTTAAACATCTTCTTTGATGAGCCCAAAAGAGATAGATACTTCAGAACTGAATAAAGTCTTTGTCGCTTATAATATTGGTAATAAAATAATATTCTTTGTAAAAAAAACTACATGTTTCAGATATTGATAATTTAGAAAAGGACATGATAAAGCGTAATAGGTTAAACAACGTCGGACTTGATGATTGTAGTCTACAGTCTACGGAAAATGATGACGTAAGCTTGACATCTTCAGATGAGAAGTCTAAAGGTCCAGATACATCTAATAGTGAGTAAATTTAACACAAAGTTTTTTACCTCAAATGTAAAGGAGTGGTATAAATTTAAGGTGTATATTTACATTGCTGTCGTTTCGATTATGGAACTCATTAGTACTACCCTACCTCTAAACCAGGGGTTCCCAAACACATTTTGTCTACTGCCCACTTTGAGAATAAATTATTTTCTAGCGCCCCTATTTTTTCACCTACTTAAAAACCACTATTACTTCAAGATCAACAAATTACCCCCCCCCCAAGCCTCTACATAACGCCCCCTTTTTTTCCGGGTCTCTTACCGCCCTTTAGGTCTGCAGCGCTCACAAGAGGGCGTTATCGCCCACTTTGGAAAAGGCTGCTCTAAACGGTGCGCTCAACGTCTGGCTATTTTTAAAAACCTAGGTAAATCACACTACCTATCCTTATAATCACTTAGTCCTCATTATTTCCTACCAGAATTATGTGTCTTAAAAATGTAAGTTAATGTTGTTAACTTAAATGCTTGAATGCTAACTTAACACATGGGTTTATGTACTGATACACGCGGGCGGAGCCGCGAAATGCGTCTAGTAATTGAATAATACAAAATTAATTTCAGATGAATCTAACCTAACAGATGGAAGTAGTAATGAGATGTCAAGCCGAGACGAGGACAATGTGCCGCGCTGTACTATTGAAAACTCCGATGATATTTCAAACTCCGAGTATGTCGGACAGTTGAGCACAAGTATAGAGGTTTGAGAATTCATTACTTGGAACAATTGAAAGAATGAATATGAATGAATGAACTAGAATAATTGAAAATGATTAATGAACTTTCATCGTCATCACCATATTAGCCATATTCTGTCTCCTGCTGAACTCCCCATAGACTGACATAAGAAATGGGGCGTTCCTTATGACCATTACGTTCCCTTAGTCTTCTCTTATGACAGCAAATGACACAACGAGGAAAGGGATTGTTAGCAATAGAGTTTGGCAGCCCCATTGCTATCAATATAGGGAACCACGTGGAGGTCGATAGTAGAGATAGGGTATCTCTACTATCGACCTCCACGTGGTTCCCTCTGGAAACCATCGTGAACAATTCTTGTTGAATTCGTCTCGATGGGCTAACTGACCTGCTTAATCCTCACCTATCATCCTTCACTGGTGCCCCGCCGGTGTACACCGATAGCGCGGGTAAGGTTACTATTTCATTATCACTCATAAAAAACACACGAAACGACCCCATCAGGCCAACCTCCACGCAGTTCCCTCTGGAAACCATCTTGGTTAATTCTCATAGAATTTGTCACGATAGGCTAACTGTCCTGATACCATATTCACTTATCATCGCTCACTGGTGCCCCACCAGCATATACCAATAGTGCAGGTAGGGTTACCATTCCATTATCATCTATAAACACACACGGAATGAACTGTACTGAATTAAAATTAATGACAGCACTATAAATAACCTAACTAACAGCAAAGAAGCTGAAGCCACGCCTGATGAAAAGAGGTAAAAGCCAAAAGACATAAACTGCAACATGGATGTAAAAGAATACTCTATCCCTTTTCTAAATCCCTTTTATGGGATAAGTCCGCCATTGTACTCATTCTTCTCTTAAGAACTGTGTATCCTATAATTTAAGACTTTACTGTACAATAAAGTGTTACAAACAAACAAACTCTGCGATATTCGTTGTACCTCTCACGTGTTGTCATTCTTGACGATTATGATTTTATGCCTCTTTTTATTTTATTAGAATTTTATTGAAGTACTGTAAAATTGTTGTATAAATAATATCAATTCGGCTATTCTCTGTCCGCTGCTGGACATATAGATTGCCATATCCTATAGACTGCTATAAGGAACGGTACTGTGCCATCTGCATCCACTAACTCCCGACAATACACTTGAGATCGTCACTCCATCTAGTGGGAGGTCGTCCTACACTACGTGTGCCCGTACCGCCACTCAAGATTAATATATATATGTAGATAAATAAGCGACGTGCTGAAAAGGGGCCAAATTAAAAGTACCCGTAACCGGCGAGCGTGTATGAAAAGATTGATGAATGTGGAAGAAGCGAAAGAGGTTTGTTTGAATCGAAGCATTTGGTGTTCCATTGTTTCTGTCTACCCTAATGGGAGACAGGCGTGACAGATATGTATGTATGTATATATAAATATATATATATATATATAATGCTAATTATTTTATCCACAGCTCATAGAAAGAACAAATACAGAAAAAACAATCGAAAATCAAACTTCTACCACAAACGAAGGGATCACAGAAGGTTGCTCATTCGATAAGGACCTACCATTTGGTTATATCATGGTCTATGACAATGTTCATGATAGAATACCGAGCAAAATCATTTTTTCCTCATTCGATCGTAAGATAAAGAAGTTAATTTGATTGAATTTAGATCCATTTATGTGATCTTTTTTTTTTAATTTTTTTTTTATATATTTCCTTATTGTGCTACCAAGGAAAATCAGTGTTTACCTTATTTAATCGTAAAATACAAAAGTTAATTATGGTTTTTAGTACCATCATAATATTATATTATCATAATATTTTTTTTTTTTTTGGAAATTTTTAATCCGATTTAGATCAGGTTTTTTTATTACATCGATCGTTATAAAAGTGAATAAATAATCAGTACAGTAATAAAGTATATTTCCTTTTGTTATTTTATTTTTCTAAATAACTAAAAGTATTTTAAAAAACCTCATAAAATCAAGTTACAAACCGATTTAAAAAATTCCTTTTTTGTATGAAAGGATGTACTTCAAGAATGGTAAAATTTCATTGAAGTCTCTCTCTCGAGCTTCCTGTCAAGGTTTTTCCAAGAGTCTCCAGCATGGGGTTCTTCAAAAAAGAGGTAAAAGGTTTAGGGTCGACAACTCCTCTGATATTGTAAGCGTTCATAATTTACGATCAGGTGACCCACCTTGTTTGCCATCTAAGTGGTAAAAGATGAACGCTGCTGCCCACTACCCGAGCATTACGTTCTCTTAGTCGCCTCTTACGACATCCACGGTAAAGGATACGATGGCCCATTCTATGCCTATGCTATGGAGCACACGGCGATGCAACAAATTGATGACTAATAGGGAAGTTCGTAGAACTTCTAATAATAATAGTAGTCAATCATCAAATGCTGAAGGGGAGGGGATTGTTAATAATGCCTAATATTAGTCGCATTGCTAGCAGTGTACCCAGTCAGATCGACCTCCACGTGGTCCCCCTTCGAAATCATCGTGCTGAATTCCAGATGTATTTATCACGATGGGCTATCAAACCTGCCTTTTTATTCTCACCTATCATCCCACACTGGCGCCCCGCCAGCGTATTCCGATAACGCAGACAGGGTTACCATTTCATTATCATCCATTGGGGGAAGGAATTGCTAGTAATAGGGTCATCAGGTTGACCTCCACGCCGTTCCCTCTAGAAACCATCGTGGTTAATTCTTGTGGAATTCATCACGATGGACTAACTGGCCTGCTTTCATTCTCACCTATCATCTCTCGCTAGTGCCCTGCCAGTATATATCGATAGCGCGGGGTTACCATTCCATTTTCATCCTACAAAAAAAATTATCATCCATTGAAAAACAATCCTCAAATGTTAACAATCGCACGAATACTAATGGTAGTGAAATAAAAAAAAAACAATCAATTAACCAATAAAAAAATTGACAAAAAAAAAATAAACCTAATTAAAATAGGGAACCGCCTTCTTTGGGAGTCAGTTAAAAATGGGATCCCTTAATGGTGTTCACATCAAATGTCTCTGCGTATCCCTAACACCCCCGTACCCTGAATAGAGGCCATCAGCTAGGGTGGTTAGGTATTGACAGCGCATAAATTTTTATATAAATCACCATTGTTATGTTTCATTTTCTATAAATAACCTTACCCAGTCAATAGAGTGTTGACGTTATTGTGGCTTGGACCCGCCGTCAAATTAATTGTCAATAGCTTAACAATTGAGCTGTGTAATCGTGAGCAGCAGGTTCGATTTTTATCAAATATTTTATATTCAATACTTTTATGTACATTTAAAATGGGCATCAACTAAGTTGTTAACTCTCAACCATCCCATAGTAATAACAGCATGCACGAGGCCTATAAAATCAAAGGCAGGTAAACGCCATAAAATCGATTTCAGTTTCACTCTGTACTCAAATATAAGGGGGTGAGGAAGGGGGGAGTGGTTTTATTAATTAAAATTCAAATTATTACTAATATAATGGACTGGCTGGACCTGTTACTGTGCAATAAGGAAATTGTGGAGGTCTCTGAGTGCTCAAATCCTGTAAGAAATATAGACAAATATCATCCAGCATTAAAAATTAAAATAAAAATCCCAACAAAAAGTAAAAAAATATCTATACCCACCAGGCTTAATTTCTATAAGGGCGACTATAATGCAATTAACTTATGTCTCAAGTCGATACCCTGGACTGAACACTTTGACTCCTGCAATGATGTTAATGAGATGTTGTCGAAATTTTATGATTTATTACAAGACACTATTAATTCTTACATCCCTATAACCAAAACACGAAAAAATTCATACCCTGTGTGGTTTTCATCACACTTAATATATTTACTTAAACAAAAAAATAAATACCACAAAAGAATAAAAAAATATAATAATTCACTTGATAAAATAGAATATGATTATTTGAGAGGTGACTGTAATAAATTAATAAAAGAATGCTATAATAGATATATTAATGAAATGGAAAATGTGTTAAAAAATAATCCCAAAAAATTCTGGACACATGTGAAGGGTATGCGTAGAAATAGTTCATCGTATCCAAACACAATGACCTTGAATAATAATACTTCTTCTGATGCTGACAAAATTTCATGTATGTTTGCGAGTCACTTTTCTTCGGTGTATGAGGAGGAGGATAATTGTGGAAATAATTTCACTCCTGTGATGACTTCTCAAGTACTCGACATGATCGGTTACATTCATTTGACGCCAGAGGAAGTTAAAGGTAAACTTAAAAAACTAGACACAACAAAGGCTATAGGCCCAAATAAAATACACCCGCTATTTCTTGTAAAGTGCGCTGATACATTGGCTCTTCCATTGAGTATGATTTTCAATCAATCTCTTGGTTCGGGCATATTTCCTGATGAATGGAAGAAGGCTAATATAGTACCGATATTCAAGAGCGGTAATAGGGAGAACATATCTAATTATCGACCAATATCTCTGTTGTCATCGATGTCTAAGTTGTTTGAGTCAATGGTTCATTCAGTTATGTACTCTCATATAAAAAAGTACATAGTAGATATTCAGCACGGATTTATGGCAGGGAGATCAGTAAATACTAACCTTATACTTTTCACCTCAGAGTTAAAGGAAGCAGTCGATCGAAATGTTCAGGTGGATGTGGTTTACACAGATTTTGCAAAAGCCTTTGACAAGGTAAACCACTATATCTTAGTGAAAAAATTGCAAACATTTGGAATAGGAGATAATTTGCTGGAATGGTGTAAATCTTACCTTAGAAACCGTTCCTCGAGAGTAGTATTTGACGGTGTTCAATCATCCTCCATTGTGGCTTCCTCAGGTGTGCCTCAGGGCTCTATTTTAGGACCTCTATTCTTCAATGTCTTCATTAATGATATTATGCAAAATATTAAGCATAGTAATGGATACCTATTCGCTGATGACTTTAAAATGATGAAGATAATAACAAAACCATCAGATGTGGAATGTTTTCAGAAGGACATCGATTATTTAATCAAATGGTGTAATAATAACAAAATGTATTTAAATACTTCAAAATGTTACCACATAAAGTTTACACGGAAACTCAAGAAGTTGCAATCGCATTATTTTATCGAGGGTAAGCAGCTTCAAGAGGTTAGTGTTGTGCGAGATCTTGGGGTTTTGATGGACAGTCAACTAAGATTTTCGGAACATATTGATAAAATTGTAAATGAATCAAATAAATCATTGGGTTTTATCCTTAGGAATACAAGGTGTTTCAAGAAACCATCCACTGTCATTCAACTGTACAATAGCTATGTCAGAAGCAAGTTGGAATATTGCAGTATGGTGTGGTCACCTATGTACAAGATACATGAGGACAGAATAGAGAGAATACAGAGGAAATTCGTTCGTAGCCTAGCTTATCGTTTTAAAATATCAAGAAATATGAAAACCTACAAAAACAAAATTAAACATTTTCACCTTGATGAACTATGCCTGCGCAGATCTTACCTTGACATGTCTTATCTTCATAAGTTAGTGAATAATCACATTGATTGCCTGCCTCTACTGGGGAAACTAGATTACAATGTACCTGCTAGAGTGCCGCGGCATCCTTGTAATCTATTTAAAAATGCAGCTTGCCGAACAAACTTGGGTCGCGAATCACCTATCGTCCGCATAACGCGTCTGTATAACGATATTGTAAAAACCAAGCCTGAACTTGATATTCACTGCGATAGTCACTCTGTATTCATGACTAAATTAAAGTGTTGATATACCTCCCCATTACATTATATTTATTTATATTTTATAATAATTTGAATACAATTTCCATTATTTATATTATATTATTATTCACATTGTTAATATCTTTACTCATTTAATAATTTAATTATATTTTAATGTTTGTCAAACACAAGGCATGCTGTGGTTGCCTATAAATGTAAGAACGGTGAGATCTGAGCTGCCAGTGTATTGTATTAAAACTTAGCTTTATTGTAGCTGTATCTTATGTTGGTAATCCTGTAAATAAATAAATAAATAATTTTCTTTAATCTGGTTTAAAATATAGAATATCGTTCCATATCCTTAACAAAGTATTAGATTTTGTAGTTTCCTGAACATTTGCCAGACTTGGATTTGGCTGTCTTTAATTTTATAGGTCTCATATCGTCATAGTCGTAGAATACTGACCGATCTTTATATGTAATCTTTGTCAAATCCGTCAGTATTCTAAGACTATGACGATATTTCTTAATATTATTTCTTTATTTATTTACTGTTTATTGCACCACTTATAGAATATAAATATATATTACACATATGAAATACAAAAGCGATCTTATCGCTAAACGCAATCGTCTCTAAACTATTATAAAAAGGAGAAAAAAAGACGGTAGCTATTTGGCGCTAGTAGTAAGAAACGCTCGTGTTATAAAACATTTAAATAATCATATAAATATCGTACATATATTTAAGTAACTATAACATTATATATAAGCAAATATATAAAATACACAACATACATTCAGATATATACATACTGTAATATTTATTTATTTATTTATTCTTTATTGACCACATTACGAAAAATGTCTGGTACAAAAGGCGGACTTAATACTATATTCATTCTCTTATATACATTCTCTCCCAGTCAACCTTTGGCAAAACAGAAATTTTATTATGCGGTAAAAAAATTACAACACATACAATAGAGAACTACTGCACATGATGATTATATAAATATACATACATGAATACATTAAACAAATATTACATAAAATATAAATATGTAATAAAAATATTGTTCATTTATTATAAAGATGTATATTTATATTAGTCTAATTATATGTTTATAATATATGGACATATCGAGTACATACATACATACATACATATCTGTCACGCCTGTCTCCCATTAGAGTAGGCAGAAACAATGGAACGCCAAATGCTTCGATTCAAACAAACCTCTTTCGCTTCTTCCACATTCATCAATCTTGTCATACACGCTCGTCGGTTACGGGTACTTTTAATTTGGCCCTTCTTCAGCACGTCGCCTATTTGGTCGACATACGTCCGTCTAGGGCGGCCCCTACCGACATCTCCATTCATTCTTGCTCGATAAATCTCTTTCGTAATTCTTCTTTCATCCATCCTCTCCAAATGACCAAACCAACGCAACATTCCTTTTTCGAGTACTATTTAAAAAATAAAAACAATACAAAATTCTTACGAATATATTTAAAGAACAAGATAAACAGATCATAATATTCCAAAATCATGCTTTTTTTTTACTGAATACGTAATGTATGAATACGAACAATAATTCTTAAACCACTCCACAGAGCAAGTAATCACTACTTTATTTGACGTTGTTGTTTTAAAATTCGCCCAGAATGGACAGGCAAAGAGCATGGCCCATACAGACTAGTCATAATTTATTATCAGTTCTCCATAAATGAGGAGTAATCTATTTGAACATTCTCATTCTAAATTCAAAAATAGATAGGCAAAGGAAAATGTGAAATCATTTTGAAACGTTCCAAGAACATTTTACATCTACTTTTATTTCCTGTTTGTTTCTCTGTCAGAATAGAGTTCGCAACTCGCCTCCGGGTAATGGGACTGGGAAATAAAAAGTGCAGCGAAACTAGCTGGACAGTCCTACAAAGACTTGGTTGTGGACATGAAAATGCGACGTTCTATCACATATATACCTACCAAAGAGTTTTCAATTATACCAATAATTTGATATAACGTAATCTTATATGTAAATATAGCAATAAAATTACAGGATATAAAAACATAACGCCTTAGCCTTTAAGAATAGCAACGCTTTGAGTTACTACGTGTTCTGTGATGTCTATGGTATAAATAATTTAAAAATATTAAAAAGCAGAACGAAAAACTCTCTTTTCGAGTACAAATTAACAAGAGATTTGTCATACGTAAAAAATGTAAAGCTAACTTTAGTACTGCCAACAACATTAATAATTGATTATAATTAGTGATTTATTTTTTATGATAGCAAACAAGTTGATGGGGAAACTTATAGAAAGTCGTAACCTATAGACCTGACGTTACAGAATACACTATCATGGCCATGTTTTAATATTTTTTTTATACAACTTAGAATAGCAAATAAGCTGACGGTCCACCTGATGGAAAGTGGTAACCGTCACCTATAGACATGAGCAGTAGCATGGACATAACAGAGTATACTGTTTCGCCCATGACACCTCCCATGCGTTACCTCTCATGTGTTATTCCTCTGACCCAGTAAATTCACGCCATATCCCACCCTTCAAACCGAACACAGCCATGCAAAAACAACTGCTTCACGGTTGAAACACGAATGGGACAGAGGTACCCAAGTCTCCCAGAGGAAGATTTTGTACAAAAGTCGATTGCATATATCCATATACACCTTCATGAATTAAACAACCCATTAAAAGGATTTAAACAGAAACTCTTTACTGTGTTACTATTATAGTAGACACAAATCTAGTATATGATGGTATAGCTTAAATATAAGACGACAGTATTTCCTCAGAGCGGATATTCATCAGGGCTCGATACACCACGGGTGGAGGTGACAGGAAAAAATGTCTACCTTTATGAAAATGCATGTTATTTATAGGGGACAATCCCTACCGCATTTACACCGATACGTAATCGAAAATAAAATATCCCTTAAACGTTATAGAAGTATAAAATAAAAGTAATGAACAAAATTTATTTTTTAGTCAGCATAAAATGACAAACAAACTGACGATCTACGTAATCGTAAGATTTAACCATATTATATACGTGAAAACCATATATATATCAGACTACACTGTGATGCCCCCATGAAAGATACCAGGACACTATTATCTTTCACATATTACTATTGCTGAGGAATACCTGTTACCTACTTCAGGACAAGTCTCTTACCGGAATAGCAGAAAGAATCTAATACTTTTTTTACTTGTTTTGTTCAGTTTTAAACGACTACAAAAAAGAAAAAAGTTTTGATTTGCCTTTTTTATGTGTATTTGTTACGCAATATCTTCACCAATTCTGAACAGACATATATATTTTTTTAACGAATGATGATGAGACGAACTCTGGAGGGCCACCAGTGGGGAATGATAGGTAGAAATACAAATAGTTTAGTTAGCCCATCATGATGACCACGATGGTTTCCAAGTGGAATTGAAATATCAGTCCAAATTCTCGAACACGGGTCAAGATTCGATTCTTTACTTAACAAATTCAAACACTCGAATACAAAAAAAAAAAACAATTTAAACTTGCATTGCTAAATCTACACATTGCATACATAATATATACGTTTGAAAATTGTAAATTAATTTTTATTAGAGATTTCTTCACTACATAGTATAAAATAAAGTCGCTGTCTATCCGTCCCTATATATGATTAAATCTTTAAAAGTACGCAACGGATTTTGAAGCGGTACTTTTTAATAGATAGAGTAATTCAAGAGGAAGGTTTATATGTATAATACATGAATAATATTGTAGAGAAACACTGATAAATTTAGAGGTTTCTAATGTGATGTCGTAAATAAACACATTTTTTTGCGCTTACATTGCAAACGCTGGCTGAACCCCACGAGATAAAATAATGTACTACAGTATTGTACACCTTAAAAAGGTCAACAAAAAAAGTCCGCGACGGTATATGTCTATCTAGGTAAGTATATTTAGTATCAGCATTGCACCCGTGCGAAGCCGGGGCGGGTCGCTAGTTAACGATAAGATCGCTTTTTGTACTTCGTAAATGTAATATATATATTTCTTATATTATTATTTTATTGTCTTATATATTTATTGTATTATTCTTTAAGTGGTGCAATAGAGTAAATAAATAAAATAAATATTTTATACATAATGTAAAAAGGCGAGCTTATCTTTAATAAGCATGCCTTTGTACATTATGTTTATAATTAATTGTTCTTAACATTATGTTTGTGTACGATAAAGAATAAATACTTTTCGGTGTGAGAGGCGGTCCGTAACACGGACTTCTTCCCTGACGATGCATTGTCAAAAATCAGGAATATACGTTTTTATAAAATACATATAGGAATAAAAAATACATAGACATTTTTCCCCTTACATTGCTAACATAACTATTTGTCCAAAAAAACTAGTTGATTTATTAAATTTGCACCAATAATATAATAGTACATTACTGCAGCGGCCAGCAACTGAGGCATTGATGGACGAACGTGCAAATGTGGGCCGAGACGTAGCCGAGGCACACATACGTGAGTCCATCAATGCCTAGTTGTGGCCAAGGTTTGTATAGTACTGTTCTCAAACAATGAGCGGAAATCTAAAACACAATTTTACTTTTTAAGTTCAATGACGAATAACGAACAATTATAATTTTTCTCGCGCCATAATGTTCCTTTTGTTTTTCAATAAACAGCTTTATATTTGCAAACTAGTTCGAAATTTAAATAAAACCTTTTATTAGTTACCTCCATGGTAGCCATGTTTCGAAGTAAAAGGTCATTCCATTTTTAAATTACAGGACAGATATGAGTTTACATAGTAATTTATCTGGCCGCAAAACACGACAGATATGGATTTTCATACAACTTATGCCGGCCGCTGCCCGCATGTATCTGGCCAGTACAGCAATTTTGATTTATCTCGAAGAAGATTGTCAATATAATGCTCACATTTCCATGTTTGAGAAAAATATATTTAATATTATAAAATAATCCAACTAATAATTTATTATATATATATATATATTATAAAATAATCCAATTAATAATTTATACAATAATTCAATATATTGTTTAATATACTGATTCACACGGGCAAAGCCGTGGGAAATAGCATAGGTATAATTAGAAATGTATATAGTTCACTAACATTTTTTATGCAGCATAGAACGGCAAACAAGCTACTCGTGACGCGTTGATGGAAAATGCTAACGAGAAAGCTTAAAGAGTTTTCTGTCAACAAATATCTTTTACAAGATATAAGAAAATTGCTTTATTTCGACACGTTTAGTTTACATGTAGATTGAGATACTAGCGCCATCTATATGTAAGTATGTCAAAAGGAATCCGAAATGAGGATATTCTCGATAAATCCAAAGTAACTAACATAGCCCGAAAAATGAGTAAGCTAAAGTGGCAATGGGCTGACCACATAGCTCGAAAATCTGACAACAGATGGCCAACAAAAGTTCTTAAGTGGCGATCCCGTACGAGCAAACGCAGTGAAGGACAACCCCCCACTAGAGATCGGGGGGAAAGGGATTGTTAGTAATGGAGACTGAGAATCCCATTGCTAGCAATATACCCAACCAGGTCGACCTCCTCGCGGTTCTTCCTGGAAACTATCATGGTTAATTCCTGTTGAATTCATCATCATGGGCTAACTGGCCTGCTTTCATTCTCATCTATCATCCTTCACTTGTGCTCCGCTAGCGTATCCTATTAGCGCAGGCGGGTTTACCATACCATTTTCACCCATCAAAAAAAAACCCCCGCTAAATGGAGTGACAAACTCAAATACATTGCAGGGAATCAGTGGATGCAGGTGGCTTAAGAAGGTTCCTTATGGCAGTCTATAAAGGAGGCCCATGTTCAACAATGGATAGATATGATGTTGATTATATTTAAGGGGGGGAGGGGGAGGCTGTGCCCAATCCTGAATAGACTGATACCCACCCCAAGAAACAAGTAGCAAGTAATCCTAAATACACCAGTGTATTTATGTGAATAGTATGAACCTACAACTCCACGAGTCATTCCGTCCCACCGATTTGCAACCGAGTCACGTCAGCACCCCGACTTGTAGGCAAGACTTGAAACAGCATTTACATTCGGGGAAATTATATTAACAAATAAAACTTAAATTTAAATTTAAAAACACATGTTATATATAGTTGAATACAGTAAAAAATGTATTATGTATGAATGTGGATGGTTTTTTTTTAATAAACGACAATAGAATGGTTTCCCCGCTTCCGCTAACAGTGTGTGTGTGTCCGTGTGTGCGTGTGTGCGTGTGTGCGTGTGAGCGTGTGTGCGTGTGAGCGTATGTGCGTGTGAGCGTGTGAGCGTGTGAGCGTGTGAGCGAGTGAGCATGTGTGCGTGTGTGTGTGTGCGTGTGAGCGTCTCTCTCTCTCTCTCTCTCTCTCTCTCTCTCTCTCTCTCTCTCTCTCTGTGTGTGTGTGTGTGTGTGTGTGTGTGTGTGTGTGTGTGTGTGTGTGTGTGTGTGTGAGCGTCTGTATATTTTCTCATGATCACACCAATTGCCTGGTCCTAATCAGGATTCTATGTATTGACTAACGAGGCAGCGATCATTTAAGACACAACCTAGAACATCAAAATTCTTTTCCAATTAAATAGCTTATTTTTTTAAGAAGATTTGAAGAAGATTAAATATCACGATTCAATATCAAAATTAGTTATAATATCAAGTCCAAAACTAGTCAAGAGAATTCCGAAATTTATCACATAAGTAAAGCCGTTATAAATGATTATAATCTCTTTTGAGTAGATACTCATAAATTATTTGTAAAGGCCGTGTGGCCCGGCATAGAATAGGCCACCATGGCCAAAGGAAGAACAGCGTTCCTTTTAAAACATCGCCAAAAACCTAAGTGCGGTTGCCAATCCGCCTATTAGGCGTGACAACTACTGGCAAACCCCCCCATTATGGGGGAGGCCTATGTTCAACATTGGACAGTTAACGGCTGACATAATGATGATGATCATGAGATACTTAAAAGATATACTGACAATGCGCTTTTCGAAAGTAGACACCTATCTACATCACAAAACCTCGAAACTGCAATATTTTACAAGCGAATGGAAATACGAAAAATAGAGGCAATTGATACTGCATTTAAAGCGGAATGGATCTGACATGACGTGACAGATGCACGCAGCAGCGATGTGGACACCAGTGTCCGGAGTGCCGATTCAGATGGATGCGTCCGTAAATATAAATCTGGAGCTAAATCTAGGGGCCTACTATGAAATTATAAATGTAAAGCTTCAGTCGAAAGATCGAATGTTGGATTTTCTTTGACTAAGATAGAATCTTAACTCTCTAATAGGGCACCAGTGAGATTCTGATAAGTATAGTCGGTAGCAGCAGCTTCCTCCCCCACTCCAACATTCCAAACTCCGAGGATTTTTCCGTTTCGATACCTGCTGCTGAATTTCACCATCATACAACTCGCCACAAACTAAAGTTTCATTCTGTCTTCCACCGTGCAATTTTTAAAGCAGTTTCCACCACGCCTAAGCACACTTTTGAATCAACTTCCAAAAACTAATAAGACATCGTAACTTTCAAGAAAAGATCATAGTCCTTTTTAAAGGCAGCACACGTGCAATTCCTCAGTGTTGCGGATACTTACGAGCCACTGTAGTCACTTAACATCGAATGAACCGCATGCTCGTTGTACCAGAACAAAAAAAATCGAATTATCATTCAAATCGGAACGTACGTATTTGTAATTTCAGAGTAGGGTCCCTGATTCGACGCCGCATTGCGCTATTACATTAAACAGGCGCAATGCGATATGATAGCCCTGATTTTGACTTCAAATTTTATTTGGCAAATACTATCGTTAGTTATTGAATGAAAATTAAATATTTTTTTATTTATATATTTAAGGACAACCAACGAAGTATACATTTATATCAACTTATATGGTTACGTTGTAAAATGCTGCCTTCATTAAAGGACGCCTCGACACGCATATACACTTTATATAGAACTTTAAATATCAAAAAACAATACGACGTGGCAAATTACAAACCGAATTTAAAATAATATTTTGATAGTTTATGGCTCTCATATTTATTTTATAACTGCATGTAAAGAATATTTTAGAAATATTGGATGCGGATGGATTACCGAAATGTGACAACTTCCATATAAAAAATTAATTACATTATGTAAATACATTTATAGATGCAACAATTGCTTCTTTCCAATATTTATAAGTATATTCTTACATGTACATGTTCTATCCTATATATCCTCTAAATATTCTAGACCTACCTAACCTATCCCTTCCAAATACGCGTGAAATAGATATTTTTATTATCCCTACCGTTTGTTTTGGGCAAAATACTTTAAAATCGGGATGAATGCCGCTAAAGAAGAAAAAAAATTATCTGTCAACTAGTCTTTTGCCTGGTACTTTTTTGTGCGCGTAATTTTAGAAATAAAAAACCCAATAAAGAAAACTTTCTAGATAACGCATCAAGATAAAATATATACAAAATTTTAAGATAGACTTTAAGAAACACGACTATTGAAACTGCCTTCATTTTGGTGCAATAGTTTTTGCATGATACCGGAACAAACAAAATTTCTAAAAAGTATTGTTTTTCCTCTATTCTTAAATTTTCCCCCATGACAGATGTCGTTTCATTACAATTTTATTAATATAATAAAATTGTAATATAGTATATTGTAAAATACTAATATAGTAAGAAGGGGAAGAGAGAAAGAAGAGACAAGTAGATAAATATATATTTATTATATATTTTTTATGCAACTTAGAACGATAAACAAGCTAACGGCCCACCTGATGGAAAGTGGTTATTTGTCGCCTTTAGACATGAACCTACGTACGTACATACATAAAATTTGTAAAAACAAATAAACAACGTACATATTGTCAAATTAATTATACAAAAAGTGATAGCGAACTAATACATTAAAAATTCACAAAAAAATATAATTAAAATGATTGTGAAATAGGGTGTAATATATATATATATATATATATATATATATATATATATTAAATAACAAATTATACTATTATATATATATATATATATATATATATATATATATATATATATATATATATATATATATATATATATATATATATATATATATATATATATATATATATATATATATTAAATAACAAATTATACTATTATATAACAACATATGCAATAGAAGAAAAATAAACGTAAAAGGAAAATTTTCTACCCTACGGTGACATAAAAAAACTAACATGATATCTCTCATACCTGCCATGTCACTTACACCATAAGCAAGACCATGGGAAATTTTGTGCGAATTCAAAATTGGCTTCAATTTCGTGTTCACGTTCACGGCGCGATCTCATTTTGGTTATAAACAGGGTTACCAAACGGGAGGAGTTTTTTCAATGATTTATTTTTGTGAAACTTAGAATGACAAGCAAATTAACTGCAATTCTTATGGAAAATGCTAACCGCTGATTAAACAGTTTCATGGCCATTGCGAATGTGACATGGCCAGAATGTTAATCTTGTATCACGGAAATATGGAAAAACTACAATTAAATATCATTATATATTAAAATTTAAAGGACTTTTGTAATTAAAAAATATATTTATTTATTTATTTTATTTAAATTTTTTTTTTTATTCATTTCAATAGGTACACATTACAGAGAATTAACATAGTTACATTAATTTATAAACTACAATTATGTTTTGTTCAAGCTAATCCTCCAAAAATTTGCGTACACGGCATGATCAAAACATAAACACACAGCTAAAGTCTGTAAACACAATATAATTTAAACAACAAAAAATGGATAATCATATATATATATATATATATATATATATATATATATATATATATACACACATACAAACACAGACTTTAACACTTTATTGCACCAAAAATATATATAAAATATACAATGACAATTAGTTAAAATTCAAGTAAAATATAATAGCATAGAGATGAAAATATTTTATATATAAAGGTACAAAAGACAGTCTTGTCGCTAGGGCAATCTCTTACAGACAACCTTTGGTTAATATCAATTAATCTTTTTTTTTATACAACTTAGAGTGGCAAACAAGCTGACGATCCACCTGATGGAATGTGGTAACCGTCGCCTATAGACATGAGCAGTACTATGGACATAACAGAGTATGCTGTTTCGCCCATGATACCGTCCATGCGTTGCCGTTCCTGAGGACTCAGGTGTTATTCCTCTGTACCCAGTAGATTCACGCCATATCCCACCCTTCAAACCTCATAATCATAACACCTTTTAAAAACTAGACCAAATCCTTTAATTCTTATTAAAATACATTATACAAACAGTTTTATATCTATTTTTTATACTTATTTTTTACTTGAGACTATTTTTTATGGCTTTTCTTTCATATTTAGTTAATGTTTTAAATTTTGTAACTTTCACATACTAGAGGAGCTACCTCCCACGAACACTCAAGTTATAAAATGATCTTACCGCCGTGGCTTTACTTAGAGACTACAGCATGAATTTATTCATAAAGGGCGTATTAATGTTTCTTCAGGGTCGCCAACGCACACGTGACATCCCTAGTGTTATAGACGTCCATAGGCTACGATAACTCCATTAACCATCAAACGGGTCGTATGCTTGTTTGCCACCGTAGTAGTATAGAAAAACTAGTAGCATTCTGAATTTGTAAATCTGTAAATTCTGAGACACAGTCAGGAAATTCTCTTTATTGATGTGGTAACCTTATTTATAAGCTTCTTGCCTATGGCGCCCCTCATGCGTTACCTGAGTGTTATGCCTTTTGTGTAGATATTGCAACGACTGTCAGTTTGAATCCTTCAGACCGAAACACAATGCACGCAAATGTTTCACGGCGTCGGAACTCACCCGGGTGAAGCGAGACATACCATGCCATAGACATAAATGCAAATAGACGACGCAAGTTACTCAATGTACGGGAAAACTAAACGAGCCTTTATAAAAATTTGTCGATCTCCATGATTGCTTTTTTTTTTTGCTTTGCGTAATTGAAGATCAACATTCAATTTTGAAAACTTTTCTAAACTGATTCTAGTTTATATGTTCTGAATTACGTTTCCTTATAGAAGTAAAACGAACCACCTAACTTTAGAAATATGTAGCACTTATTATAAAAAATATAAAACTTACTGGCCTACTCAAAAGAAAAACTCAAGTACACCAAATCCTTTCAAAAATAAAGGGTATTCTCGAAAGACGATAATACCACTTTCGTCCTGTAAACTTTTTTTAGACATAGATAAATATCATGTACGTAAGAATTCACAATCGAAATTTAACCGAAGTGCAAGCCCTTAGAAGCGAGTCCACTTAGAGCCTAAAATTGGCGAACAAAGTACATAATAGTTACGATGCGACATCTATTTAAATTCATGTCTTTAGAGGAAATACTTCGAAATATTATAACAAAACACTGACGTTGAAGTTTGTACACAACAAGTTAAATTATTATAACATAAACTCTTGAACCACTTAGGAAACATTTGTATCATTCATTTTCTAGTCACGCGCCACCAGAACGACTCCTGACGCGTCTCTGTTGATTGGTCCGGCTGTGAAGCGAGAAATGTGGTCATTACTTTATGATACTCATAATATCTTAATGTGACGATAGATTATTTACAAGATTTTAAATAGCAAACTCTATTTTATTACATACCAGAGGGATACTTTGTACAAAAGTCGATTGCTTGGGCATCTCTGTCCTATTCGTGTTTCTATCGTGAAGCAGTTATGTTTGCATGGCTGTGTTTCGGTTTGAAGGGTGGGATATGGCGTGAATTTACTAGTATCATGGGCGAAACAGTGTACTCTATTATGTCCATGGTACTGCTCATGTCTTTAGTCGATGATTACCACTTTCCATCAGATGAGCCGTCAGCTTGTCTGCCAATCTAAGTTGCATAAAAAAATTGTAATATGGATAAAAAACATATTACATCAACCCCAAATAATAATTAGGATAAGGGTAGGAAGATCAGATCAGATCAGTTCAATCATTTAAGAAAGAAACAGTGAGAATTAGCTATATGGTATGTTCACCAACAAGTATAAATAACAAATATTCGAACAGTTTACAACTTTATACGTTTCTCATATCAGAACTATTAAATCTCCATAACTGTATAATGCTACATTGTAGCAATTTCGGTGCATTTTCAAAGGTCATTTGCAAACTATCATACAATCTGCATCGTACTTTTCGAATAAAACTGGCAGATCGCATCGTAGATAGACAGCTTCGTAAATATCTGCATTCTGCACGAATGACAAGTTTTATAGCCCTCTATGGCTTTCGACCTGCATTGCGATGCAATATTGAGGGAGAAACTCTTTTTTATCGATTTAATACTCACTACGTTGTACAAATTCAATGTAATATATCATAGGTGTTGTATAGTAATCATATAGTTATAAATAAATATATAAAGTCTTATTTCTTATACATTTTAAAATAGCTATATATTTTAAAACAGTAAATACATATTTTTTAATTCTATTCAAAATCACAGAGCTTCGTTAATCACAGTGTTGCTAATGAGTCGGCATTGCTCCTGTATTGACGAAATTAAAACATGAATCTATGCAATCAAAGATACTACTTAAAAAATAATATTCAGTAAACTGGTTGCATAGATTTTATACAACTCAAAAACAAATAACTAATATATATATATATATATATATATATATATATATATATATATATATATATATATATAAGAGACGCCAGAGGTCGCTGCTTCATTTGATAGTACACCTATCCCCCGATTTACACGGTACTTGTTTTACACGTTTTCGCTTTTACACGGTTTTCCAAATAAGTTTTTTTTTTTTATCGCACTCTACTAAATGCTACTGTGTTTGAACACGTGCGCTGTGTACACATCTCACGGGGAATCCCGAGCTTATGTGCTGACTTGCTGCACATGCACACTGTGTCTGTATTTCTTCGCATAAAATTAAAGTTTTATCTACGGAAAATTGTATTTGAGTGAAAGTTTCACAGTGTCCGAAAGATTTTGATTACAAGTGAGTGCATAATTATGATTTTTATAAATTAACATAAATTAAAAAAAATTATAGGCTTATAATGTCGAAAGAAGTTAAAAGAAAAGTTATTACTTTAGAAACTAAAATCGAAATTTTGGATCGCTTACGAAAGGGAGATAGAGTAGTAGATGTTGCAAAATTATATAACATGATCGAAGCTACAATAAGAACTATTAGAATCAAACACATAATAACAAATGAAAATTTTTATTTTTATTTCTGTGTACACCTAAAAATATTGAAAAAAATCACAACTGTTAAATAGCAAAATTATGCACTTTTCGATTTACACGGTTTTGACTTGAAAATTTTAAATTTTCGATTTACACGTTTTTCTCAGGAACGTATCTACCGTGTAAATCGGGGGATAGGTGTATATATATATATATATATATATATATATATATATATATATATATATATATATATATATATATATATATATATATATATATATATATATATATATATATATATATATATATATATAATACCTGCCTAGGTAAGAACTACACATACACACATAGTACATTTGCTCAAAATTTTACTAATCCATGTAGACATTAAAATGTTATATACGTAGTTACATTTAATTTAAATCTTTCAAACAGGAAATTAAAATGAAGCTTATTTCATTCTCATGTAATAACTACCGGTTTAACTTACATGTAATTAGATCGAGAAAGCTCGACTAGTTTAATATCCATGTAGCTACAAGTATCTTTTTACATTAAACAAGATAATAACTATTTAGAAATACCTATCCATATTTCTATTTTTTTTTAATTTCCCTTCATCCATTACCGACGGTAAAGCATAGATAAAGTAACATTGGATTTTTTTTTTAATTTTCTCTCATCCATCGCCGAGAGAAAGATTCTATTCAAGCATAATCTAGCCTTTATAAGCGCCCCATTTTTCACGGTAAGCGTATCATGACGGTGTGGCAAATCTCGGCGACTGAGTGCCCCGAAATTGGCGGCATTTTTCCAAATCAGGTAAAGTGGGCGTGTGATGGCATACGGCGAAGAATGGCAACGATAATAGGGATTTCGCATCACTGAAACCGCTTTTATAATAGGTTATTTGAGAATACACCGAATGATAAAATAAAAAAGATTTTTTTTAAGATCCATTTGAAATGGTAATATTAAATCTAATTTATCATTAAGTATATAAATTCGTTCAAGGATAAGGTTTTCGTAACGCGCCCTGGGACGACATAAGATTTAACGCATCAATCATAACTTCCGAGTTATATTTTTACCTATCTTCACGCCAAGTCCTTTGCGAGGTAGGTAGAAAGAACCGATTTTTTAAGCCTCTTTCCTTATATATCTTCTATGTAATAATAATAATAATAATATTTTTTTATTTAACTATATATAATGAAATTATATGTAGTTCTGACTCCCAAACTAGAATTAACTGTATGTCAGGAGCCAGTGTCATTCCAAAAGATTACAACATATATTGCTTCATTTACTAATTTTACACTTTACAACCCACTTCATTTATAACTTGTCTTATGCATGCACGCCAGTTCCGAAGTTTTGATTTTTTAATTTTAAGACTAAAAAATGGGGAATTTAGAAAAATAGTGAAGTGTTAAAATCTGTTTTAGTAAAACTTGCCTAATAAAAATTTAAACGAAGGAATAATTTTTCCCATCATAAGACAGTCTGCTCATATCTATGAACAAAAATAGTAAATCACAAAAATAGATTAATTGTATGTTTATTTATTCATTAGTACATGTATGTGTATAAGTCTGACTTAATACTAAAAGCATTCTCTGCCAATCAACCTTAGGGAAGTGTTAGAATATTCCAATGCGGTACTAGTAATAATTAATATACATACATACTAAAATTTACATATGTACATAAATAAATATATATATAGGATATAATTTTTTTATTGGATGAAAATGGAATGGTAACCCCACCTACGCTAACGGGATACGCTGGCGGGGCACCAGTAAAGAGTGATAGATGAGGATGAAAACAGGCCAGTTAGCCCATCATGATGAATTCATCAAGCATTAACCATGATAGTTTCAGGGGGAACCGCGAGGAGGTCGACCTGGTTGGGTATATTCCTAGCAATTGGATTCTCAGTCTCCATTACTAACAATCCCTTTCCCCCCTGTCTAGGTATATTAATAACACAAATATATACATTGGCAAAATACATTAAAAAAAGAAATGTACATAGTATTTGTTAAAAAAATACATTTAAAAATTTAGGGTTGGCCCAAATTAATACTTTTAAATAATATTTTAAGCCTTAAATGATTGTGGTTGATCATGAAATATATTTACATATTTATTTTATGCAGACAATTAGACAAGTGGACAAAATTTTGCTCCGCCAAAACACGGCTAGTTCTTTCGTGACAAAATTATTATTGGACTAACATAGAAGTAAACACTACTCTAGGTATCATCATCATCATCATACCAGCTGTTAACTATCCACTGCTGAACCTGGCGTCCCCCATAAATACGGGTTAGTAACCGTAAATAGACTTTGGTGATGTTTTGAGAGGGACACTGCTGTCCATCCCTCAAGCATTAAGTTCTCTTAATCACCTCTTACGACACCCACAGGAAAGGAAAGGATATCTATTACCAGAGGAAGACTTTGTACAAAAGTCGATTGCTTGGGTACCTCTATCCCATTCGTGTTTCAACCGTGAAGCAGTTGTGTTTGCATAGCTGTCTTTCGGTTTGAAGGATATGGCGTGAATTTACTGGGTACAGAGGAATAACACCTGAGTTGCAGGAATGGCAACACATAGGAGGTATCATGGGCGAAACAGTATACTCTGTTATGTCCATGGTACTGCTCATGTCTATAGGCGACGGTTACCACTTTCCATCAGGTGGGCCGTCAGCTTGTTTGTCATTCTAAGTTGTATAAAAAAAATCTATATATTACACAAGTATATATCTTAAATTATAAGTATGGGGTTCTTCAAAAAATATATATTAAGGTTTCCTCAGAGTCGCATTTGACATCCCTAGCGTTACAGGCGTCCATTGGCTACAATAACCGTTTACTATCAGACAGCGGTGTGCTTGTTTGCCACTTTTGTGGTATAAAAAAAAAAACAAAGAAAAAGAACATGAGTACATTATATCATGTCTGCGACATATATAAACCAAATACATAAACAAAATAGAGCTAAATTGAGATATTCCATTTTCAAATAATTTTTAAAATATGTAATACAATTAAATAGGTATATTCAGTATTTGAGCACCTAGACGTTTTCTTTTATTATTGATATAACTCCCGCCTTTTCCCTCTTAAGATGGGCAGAGACAACAGAATGCCATTAGCTACCCTAACATGCTTCCTTTCGATTCGTGTTGCCTAACAATCGATGGGAATCGATTTTGATCGATTATGCGATTATTACCACAAGAATGTATAGTAATAATCGATTGTGTAATCTGTAATACGATATTATCAATTAAATACATCCTATCGTATATCACATAAACGTCGATTAATCAAAAAATAAATATAAATTAATTTAACAATTACTGAAAAAAATCTTTAGTATATTCTGACAGATTTTTTGTATCGATTATAATCGATTTAATTGTGTAAAATTTATATTCATACATAGATTAAGCATTGCACCTCGATTGGTATTATTTAGTCATCTGGTAAAGTGTTGATACTATAAATAAATCAATAGACAATTCTATCATTGTAGACACAATCGTTTAGTTTATAATCGATTAAGAACGTTAAAGGAACACTAATAATTTTTCCATGTATATGTAGGTACAATGAATTTATACAGCACAGAGGAATAACACCTGAGTCCTCAGGATTTACCAATCCTTTTTGACAAGAGACTTTGTACAAAAGTCGTTTGCTTGGGTACCTCTGTACCATTCGTGTTTCAACCGTGAAGCAGTTGTGTTTGCATGGCTGTGTTTCGGTTTGAAGGGTAGGATATGACGTGAATTTACTGGGTACAGAGGAATAACACCTGAGTTCTCAGGAATGGCAACATATGGGGAGTATCATGGACGAAACAGTATACTCTGTTATGTCCATGGCACTGCTCATGTCTATAGGCGACGGTTACCACTTTCCATCAGGTGGGCCGTCAGCTTGTTTGCCATTCTAAGTTACATAAAAAATAAGTACATGAACAATTAAATCTCCTTACGTCGAACTTGGCCTATGTTTGCTAAATTGGTTTAACAATAAATGTTTAACAAGGATTATATTTTATTTATTATATTTATTATATATTTTTAAGTACTACGTGAGATCTCTTTTTTTTTATTATGATTACTTTATTTATCCATTATTTTTAAAATTTTTCTTATTCTTATTTTACCCTTTTCACTAAAACATTGTTTGGCAGGAATCGCTTTTAGCAAAATAAAAGACCGGCCATTTTTCTCGCTGTGTGATCTATCTGTTGTAATTTTTGTTTCCACTCTAACCACATCTAAACACAGTGTCTCCCAACAAATGTTTCGCCAAAAATAGTCCAACTTTTTTACCAATAACAGAATCTCTAGTCTATGATAATTTAAATTAAATAATATCTTACCATAGACTAGTGATCCGGCCGGGTTTCGCACAGATAGATAGAATTCGAAAATAATACAGGTCGAGTATATCCAGACTTAGTACATTGGATGTTTTATGTACTAATACAGGCGGCCGAAGCCGCGGGATATGGCTAGCCTGACATATATCTATTTTGTTCAAGAAAATGTTCAATTTCCAAATAACACTTCAATACCAATAAAACTAAATTAAGAAAAAAAGCCGGACAGACAGAGAGGCCAGTGAGGTCGCCTATTTATATTTTCACCCTCATAAACATTGGTAAAGGGTCCGTTTTAGATCCCACTATCATAAGTATTCGTTTACGTAAGATTGCTGAGTTTCATGATTGTGAGGGTAGTCTTAACTTAAATCATTATACCTATCTCTTAGATTATATAGACAGAGTGTCTTCATACAAATGCATCGAGAAAAGCGGGTCAACTTTTTCATACAATTTTGCGTGATTACTAATTTATGAGTGATTCCTTTATAACTTCTATATATATATATATATATATATATATATATATATATATATATATATATATAGTCTTATAATTTCTACATGTTTTTCCTCTTTTTGTTTGTTACATGTTTTCTACATGTTTTGTCTCGAAAACGGGTCAACTTTTTGTCAGCTAATTTTCAAATTAGCTGACAAAAAGTTGACCCGTTTTCGAGAATCGATGCTTCATCTATAGGTATAATATTCATATAATGCAACTAAATTTAAATATGAATTATTAAATAATATATTATTAATTAAATAATACGTCAAAATATATTGTATGCGTAAGTATATTAGAACATTGATAAAAAAAAACGGGTCAGCTAATTTGACAATTAGCTGACAAAAAAGATGACCCGTTTTTGAGACTCTATGCTCTATCTATATATCTCTAATTACCTCTAGTGATCACAATACAAACATTAAAAAAAAAAAAACAGTCCAAATTTTTTTAATCTTTTGTATTTATTTATTTAAATAATTAATATTTTTGTAAACAAAATTCACGTCTCCCGTCTTAAGGAGACGAGATGGCATACTAACCTCGGCAGAAGCACAGTCGGCTGGGGTTCAGGACCCCACGGAGAGAAACCAGCGTACTATGCAGACGATATCTAAGAGCACATCTTTCTGCGTCTTTCCCGGGAGTGAACCTCGGAAACCCAACCGTCTGAGGTGCTCTTCCAGACTGGTTAATATTATTATGTATGTAGACTAACAGTACCTTGCGGTTTTGCTCATGTTCATATTGTGATATATATTAAATGGCCTATAACCTTTCTTATGAAATGAGCTCTGAAATGGAGTAAGATATTTTAAAATTCAACTGGTATAATTACAGAGTTCAAGGCGTTCAAACAAACAAACAAACACAAATACTTCCTTTTTGTACACTAGTATAGATATGTAAATAAGATGACCAGAGTATAATTAATATTAAGTTGAAATAATACAAAGTCTAAGGTAAATTTAATAATAAAAACAATATAAACTTCTCAGGGTTATAGTTAAAAAGGAACTATTTTTTACTTTATCTTCTATACTTATGATAAATCTGTAGAGAGGTCAATTCTGTACATGAAATATATTTCCAAAATAACTATCAGGGGGTGATTAGTGATCGATACTGATGCTAAGAATGCAATCAGTAAAATTTTTGTCTGTCTGTCTGTATGTTCGTTATAGAAACAAAAACTACTCGACGGATTTTAACGAAACTTGATACAATTATTCTTCATACTCCTGGGCAGGTTATAGTATACTTTTCATCACGCTACCATCAATAAGGGCAGAGCAGTGAAGGGAAATGTGTCCGTTACATTAAAACCACTGAACCGTGAGGAAGGACATAGGCTACTTATTTTACGAAAAACGACGGAAACGCGGACGAAGTCGCAGGCGACAGCTAGGGTATTAATAAAGTTAAACTGCAAGCTTCTCTCAAAAATAAGAAATAAACAAATATGGTAATTATTATTTTATTTATATTTTATAATAAACAATTACAATGCAATATGAATACCGACAGTTATTATAGAAATTTAATATAAATTTAATTAACTTATAACTAATTCTTTATCAATGTTCTGATGACAATTGCTCTACAATCACCGTAGAGTTGCCTGCCTTACCCACTGGAGGTGTGATTCTAATATTGACCCTCAGGCAGAATACGGGAGTATTGTCACTCTCGTCTATTACACGGAACTCTATAGCGGCTGCGGTACCCTATATATATATAAAAAAGAAATTATTAATTCTATTGGCAACACCAGCAATAATGTGCATAGATTAAGACCATAGATTAAGAATAGTGCCTACGTGTGTATTTTTTTTTATTATCTATGATTAATAATTGCCAGTTTTAAATGTGAGAAATTTAATTTCGATGTTTAAATTTATAGCATGTATATTAATTTAATAGTACAATATCTACAATTAAAATTGTATAGCTCCAATAAATTCGAAAATTTTACTAAATACTTATTAATCAATAATGCATAAATAAACGAAATAGTAATAAATTTAAAAAGACCTCTCCTTTTGAAGATTTTATCAGTAGTTGCCACGCTTGACAGGTAGGTTAGCAAGCATAGTTAGGCTTTTTTTTAATGAATGATAATAGAGTAGTAACCCCGCCTGTGCTATCGGTATACGCTGGCGGGGCATCAGTGATAGATGATAGGTGAGGATGAAAACAGGTCAATTGGTCCATCGTGACGAATTCAACAAGAATTAACCACGATGGTTTCCAGGGGGAACCGCGTGGAGGTCGACCTGGTAGGGTATATTGCTAGTAATGTTGGGTCGTTAGAACCCGTTACTAACATACGCTTCCCACCGCCATAGTTAGGCTTTGGTGATGTTTTAACCCTTTTAGTGCCATTGATTTTTACTCATATCTACATAAAAATGCCAAAGAAATCTTTGTCGTGTTGATGTCATTTACCCTTGTCTCTAAAAAAACTGTATCTCCGCCAAAAATTATCCAATTTTAATATATTTTTTACAGCAAGCTAAACAGCGACTGATTTCACGAGCGCTATACCGCTCGTGGCACTTTTAGTTGGAATGCGCACGAGCGCGATGGCGCTCGTCGGCACTCAAAGGGTTAAAAGGAACGCCGCTGCCAATCCCTCGGGCATAAAATTTTATTATCACACTAAAGAGTTTTACTTACCACCGGGAAGAAAGATTCTATGTACATAGTAAGAGTGTACAACACGACCTCGTCTTGCAGCACGGGACAGTACGTGTTGGTGAAGAAGTTGCACGTAATGGAATTCTCTTCGAGATCGTACGGCACAGGGAGTTCTAATCCTGCGAGCAGGGGTAGGTAGGCGGTCGCTAAAGTGCGCATACTGCGGATTGTGCGAGCTGGAACAAAAAAAAAGTAAATACAGATAAACTATTTTTGACCTTCGACGCAAAAAGAAGAATGTTATGAGTTTGACGTGTCTGTGTGTCTGTCTGTGGCGTCGTATCTCCTAAACGAATGGACCGATTGTGACACAGATTCTTTAAATACTTATAAAATAAAATCACAGTGTGCGTGTGCGTGTGCGTGTGCGTGTGCGTGTGCGTGTGCGTGTGTGCGTGTGCGTGTGCGTGTGCGTGTGCGTGTGCGTGTGCGTGTGCGTGTGCGTGTGCGTGTGCGTGTGCGTGTGCGTGTGCGTGTGCGTGTGCGTGTGCGTGTGCGTGTGAGTGTGCGTGTGCGTGTGCGTGTGCGTGTGCGTGTGCGTGTGCGTGTGCGTGTGCGTGTGCGTGTGCGTGTGCGTGTGCGTGTGCGTGTGCGTGTGCGTGTGCGTGTGAGTGTGCGTGTGCGTGTGCGTGTGCGTGTGCGTGTGCGTGTGCGTGTGCGTGTGGGTGTGTGTGTGTGTGTGTGTCTATTACTCTGCTTGTTTCCTACCTGCGCGACAGAATTTGACCATTCTCTTCATTAGCATTTAAATATTTTATATTCTCAGCGCCATCTAGTAAATATTTCGGTAGATTTAAGTAAAGCTACTTTAAAACAAAACTTGTGTTAGATAAGTGATACTAGATGGCGCTAGAAGAAAGGCCTATAGAATAACCAACCTTTTGTTGTAAAATTTCTAAATTGTCGTAAGTAGATTTTACTAATATATATGAATGAAACACAAAAATTACACATATTATTACCATTTCGGTGAAAAAATTAATAAACCATATATATATATATATATATATATATATATATATATATATATATATATATATATATATATAGTATATATACAGCGCCACCTACCCTTTGCCTTTTTTCACAATATCCTCTACCCAAAAGTTGTCTGGAAGAGATTGCTTAGAAATAAGGCCGCCTTCTGTATCACATCTCTTTAATTAATCATTTACTGTGTTTTCGTTTCAACTGTGGTCTCGTTTCATAAATTAACATAGCTCGTTATTTATAGAAACGTCAAACTACTTATAAATCTATTTTAGCAATTAAACTGTTTTGTCTCTTTCTCTTACACTAAATTCCCAATTTGAAAGAAAGTGGCAAAACAGTGTAATAGTTTTAATAATAGAATTTAGGGATAGAGGGGTAATTATGCATGTTACGTGAATAACTCAAGAGTAAAAACTAATATATGAACAATAATTATATGAAATTGGTTTATTAATAAAAAATACCATCATCATCATCATTTCAGCTATTATTCGTCCACTGCTGGACATAAACCTTCCCCATAAACTGCCATAAGGAACGTTCCTGAGTCACCTGCATCCACTGATTCCCTGCAATGCATTTGAGGCCACTCCAACTAGTGGGGACGCGCCCTACACTGCAGTAAATATACTAGCAGAAAATATAACTTAATTGTATTTTTTTGAAAAATCATTGAATGTCCTTTATGAATAAATACTAAATAATAAATACTAAAAAAATATGTACATACGAGCTCTAAATGCTATGTTCAGAACAACATTCTGGAGTTGTGGCAGCAAGCACGGGAGACTGACACAATTCTCGATGTATGTGTTAATTGGTGGTTGACCCGGATTCGAATTGCCTGAAAACAATAAATAAATAAATAGCACACAATCACACTAAACACATGATCCAGGGGGAAAGGGATTGTTAGTAATGGGGTCTAACTGACTCATACCTATCAATACAACGTACAAGGACGACCTCCACGCGGTTCCCCCTGGAAACCATCGTTTTTAATTGTAATGGAATTCGCCATGATGGGCTATCCGACCTGCTTCATTTTCGTCTGTCATCCCTCACTAGTGCCTCACCAGCGTATACTGTTAGCGCAGGTGGAGTTTCCATTCCATTATCACACATTAAAAAAAAATCGCCTGGTCCTCAAGATAGGTTATGGGAGGCCAGGTGACGAATATCATCAGGCATAACTTTTTTTTTAACTAGATTGAAAATCTACCAAAGAGACCCATCCGCCGGCGGGACGACGAATGGGTACTGTGGCATAGCCTAGTACACCAATACAGGGGGGAAAGGTATCGTTAGTAATGGAGACTGAGAGTCCCATTGCTAGCAATATACCCAACCAGGTCGACTTCCTCGCGGTCCCCCCTGGAAACTATCATGGTTAATTCCTGATGAATTCATCATGATAGGCTAACTGGTCTGTTTTCATTCTCATCTATCACCCTTGCGGCGAGATGGGGTTTTGTTCTGAGGGGTAAAAATGATATGGTAACCCCGCCTGCGCTAACGGGATACGCTGGCGGAGCACCAGTGAAGGGTGATAGATGAGAATAAAAACAGGCCAGTTAGCCCATCATGATGAATTCATCAGGAATTAACCATGATAGTTTCCAGGGAGAACCGCGAGAAGGTCGACCTAGTTGGGTATATTGCTAGCAATGGGATTCTCAGTCTCCATTACTAACAATCCCTTTCTCCCCGCGCAGGCGGGGTTACCATACCATTTTCACCCATCAAAAAAAAAAGTACACCAATACACGAACTAATTCAGACAGTTTGTTTCCTAAATCAGGGGTCAAACATTTAAGATAACGGAACGCCCACCAAACAATGCCCATACTTACAAGTACTAACTGGAGTGGAGAGTTGCCCGTTCACCACAACCAAAAACACACCGACCAATGTTATTGTTCGCAACATGTTTACAACGAAATAACACAATAAGATTAAAATATTTCATTATTCGAAAGACCTATATAAACTACGATAAGCTTTAATTCATTGGATAAATTAAGATAATTATTATCAAGCATTGATAATTCACAGGTGTCTCGTTGTTGTCTTAGATATATATATATATATATATATATATATATATATATATATATATATTGAATTAACAACCTTGATGTTGTTCAAATTCAAATCCATTTAATGCCAGACAGCAAGATTTTTTTTAATGAGTGATAATGGAATGGTAACCCCACCTGCGCTACCGAGATACGCTGACGGGGCACCAGTGAGGATGAAAAGGCAGGTCAGTTAGGCCATCGTGACGAGTTCCAATCGAATTAACGAAGTTGACCTGATAGGGTGTATTGCTAGTAATGGGTCAATTAGACCCCATTACTAACAATCCCTTTCCCCCCACAAGATCTGTGTTGTTAGTACTAGACTCAAAATTAAAAAACCAGTGCATGGTTATTTTGAGTTTTAGTCATCGTCCTGACGAGATGCCCCAACATAGGTGCATGGACATCCTCGGCTATCAATTTAAGGATGGTGTTGTCACTCCCCCGCATTCTGTTCACTATTGACGCAACATTCTTACGAATGATGGCATGGAAACCATAAATCCGTGCTTGAGCGAACATTTCTGAGGCGCTACAGAAGTGGGGGAGTCCCAATATTACCCTGAAAATGTCATTGTACATAACAGTGTAGAGACCTTGACAATACGCCTTGAACAGTATAATCTTGACCTGGTCCGAAGATCGGGCAAATCTATGGGACAGCATATAACCTCGAATCGCCAATGCCCTACGTTCTCTCTCTATATTGTATTCTTGCAACTAACTTAAAATCTGATTTACGTTTTATCTTAACACGCCATATAGATGTGGTATCTCTACAATTCATGTTAAATCATCACCAAAACTTAACTGCGGTTGCCCATCCGCCTGCCAAGCGTGGCAACTAACGGCAAAACCCACCAATAAAGAAAGACCTATGTTGAGCAGTGGAAAATTAACGTCTGATGAAGATGATCAGCTCTAAAATCCACGCATACGAAGTTGCGGGCATATGTTAGTAAGCTAGTAATTAACAAGAAAACAAACACCTGCAACGAAATAAGGAAAGTCATAAGAATGCGTGTATATTATCGGTATTTGATAAAAATTATCTTAGTTTGTGAATGATTCATAAATCGTCGTGCTATATATATATATATATATATATATATATATATATATATATATATATATATATATATATATATATATATATATATATATATATATATATATATATATATTTGATGGGTGAAAATGGTATGGTAACCCCGCCTGCGCTAACGGGGTACGCTGACAGAGCATCAGCTCAAGGGTGATAGATGAGAATAAAAACAGGCCAGTTAGCCCATCATGATGAATTCATCAGGAATTAACCATGATAGTTTCCAGTGAGAACCGCGAGGAGGTCGACCTGGTTGGGTATATTGCTAGCAATGGGATTCTCAGTCTCCATTACTAACAATCCCTTTCCCCCCGACATAGATATTTACTTCATAAAAACATATAAATATTTTAGCAGATTGTAAAAACATCGCTGTCCCGTCCTTTTAGTGTTATGTGAACATATTTTTCAAGTGTAATTTCTCAAATTTCTATTACAAAAAAAATCTGTACACGTTTCAATTTAAACGGATTATTTAGTTTACTTACATTACAAAGTTTTGTTTTATGGGTGAAAATGGTATGGTAACCCCGCCTGTGCTAACGGGATACGCTGGCGGAGCACCAGTGAAGGGTGATAGATGAGAATGAAAACAGGCCAGTTAGCCCATCATGATGAATTCATCAGGAATTAACCATGATAGTTTCCAGGGGGGACCGCGAGGAGGTCGACCTGGTTGGGTATATTGCTAGCAATGGGATTCTCAGTCTCCATTACTAACAATCCCTTTCCCACCGACATTACAAAGTTAGGTTCGTGCATAAAACTAGGTAGGTATGTAATGTAAAAAGCTGTCAATACTGTAATATAGAAACTGTCTACCATAATCGCTAGAGGGAGTTGTATAAAAATACAACGCGATTTAATTTGTCTCCGATCGAGATTAATCTCGCTAAACATCCTATTTAAAATTCAGACGAAAAGAGAACCTCCAATTTTTTGTGGCACCATATGTGTTATGGTGCTTTATTATGTTAAAATTAAGGAAATATCTAATATCATTAACCTTCAATTTTTGTGCCACCATTTTATCGTGCTTATTTATGTCGAAAAATCGTTTTACATTCAAACGTCTATGCAAAATCCTTTAACAAAAACAAAACACTTTATGATATTCTATAAATCTCGCTTAATTAAAAAAAAAATCATTTAGCTGCATAAGAAATTAAAGAAATCGTGTTGTATTTTTCTACAGCTCCATCTACTGACTATAACAGAAAAAAAAAACAAGTTATAATTTTCTATGACATAAAAAAGCGCGATCTAACCAGAGAGAGACTGTACAAAAGTCGTTTGCTTAGGTACCTCTGTCCCATTCATGGTTCAACAACAACATGGACATCTCTTGCCCGCCGGATGATGTGTGGGCGGGCAATACAGGTGTGAGGCATTCGTGGTTCAACCGTAAAGCAGTTGTGTTTGCATGGCTGTGGTTCGGTTTGTAGGGTGGGATATAGCAGTGAATTTACAGGGTACAGAGGAGTAACACCTGAGTCCTCAGGAATGGCAACGCATGGGGAGTATCATGGGCGAAATAGTATACTTTGTTATAGCGATGACGCTGTTCATGTCTATATGCGACGGTTACCACTTTCCATCAGGTGGGCCGTCAGCTTGTTTGCCATTCTAAGTTGTATAAAAATTTTTGTGGTAGATTTATCACGATAGGCCGTGTAAACCGACTTCATGCTCTGTTGGAGGTACTCCTCCAACATATCACAGGTGAAATAACCTTCCATTATCATAAAAACTTGTTCTAAAAATCTCCCTTTCTAATGCTCTACATAGCCGATACTTATTTGTTCTCCTACCTACCTATTATCGTCAGGGATGGGGGAAAGGGATTGTTAGTAATGGAGTCCAACTGACCCATTGCTAGCAACACACCCTATCAAGTCAACCTCCACGTGGTTCCCCCTGGAAACAACGTGGTTAATTCTAATGAAATTCGTCACGATGGGCTAACTGACCTGCTTTCATCGTCACCTATCATCCCTCACTGGTGTAACATTCCATTATCACCCTTTTTAAATATATATTACCGTCGGGGGTTGTTAGTGATTGTTAGTAATGAAGGGATTGTTAGTAATGGAGTCTAACCATTCTATTACATATCATCCATTAAAAAAATACCACACGGTATCCTGGAATCTATCGTATTTAATTCATGGTGAATTCGTCACAATGGGCTAACTGATCTGCTTTCATCCTCATATATCAATCTTAACTGATGCCCACTACTGTAAGTAGAGGCCTTCTAGGCTAGACTAAAACTATCATAGATAAAGGATAGTACCTGCAAAAACAATGTATGTGGTGGACCGACCTACATAGTCATCATCAGGGGGAAAGGGATTGTTAGTAATGGAGACTGAGAATCCCATTGCTAGCAATATACCCAACCAGGTTGACCTCCTCGCGGTCCCCCCTGGAAACTATCATGGTTAATTCCTGATGAATCCATCATGATGGGCTAATTGACATGTTTTCATTCTCATCTATCACCCTTCACTAGTGCTCCGCCAGCGTATCCCGTTAGCGCAGGCGGGGTTACCATACCATTTTCACCATTCAAAAAAAAATAGTCATGATCAAGTTTGTATTAAAAACTTAACAGTGCCACCTGACGGATAGTTTCTGAAACTCAAATTTCCAAACAAATTTTTTGAAGAAAAACTATTTTTGATATCCTATTATTTGACATCTTAATGAAGCCGACTGTATATAAAATTTACTGACAGACTGTACTTAGACTGTACTGTAGTGACAACTGATATTATTTTCAATTCCCAAAACTTTCCATCACTTAGTATGAAATCTGATCTTCAAATATAAACACAAAATACTATAACATTTTTAATAATAAAAAACTTCTAAATTACTTGGTACGAGTATTTTTTATTAGAATGTTGTCAGTCCTGTTTTTAAAGACAGACGTGGTTTAATCTTTATAATTACCTTAGATAAGGACAGACAAGGAAGATGTTATGTAATTAACGCTGGAAAAGGCGATGGTCATAAAGATTAATAATAGCAAAATAGGATTTTAATTTTTTTATTAAAAAGTATGTACCTATTTCTTGAGACTTTTTTTTTTCAAGATATATCCCGAACTCCCAGTCAGAGTCAGTCTTGTAATAAAAACCGCTGAGAAGCGGAAACGTAATCGATGCTAGAGTAACATCCTAACTTAAGAGCGTATAAAAAAAATAAATTAATACTTAATCACAAAATGAAACAAATCAGTGATTTATTAAACCTTAATCTAACGTGTATTTGGGACTATTTGACAAGTTGGTAAGTGTATTACTAGAACCTGTGCGTACGAGGTTTGTCCGGAAAGTACGTATAAAAGTTTTTTAAAAATTTTATTTTACAATTATTCAGGTAAATCAATTTTATCCCCTTCAAAGTACTCCCCCTGTGACATAATGCACTTGTGCCAACGCCGTTTCCACTGTGAGAAGGCTCCTTGAAAGTCCTCTGGTTGTAGGTTTCTCAGCTGCCCCGTCGTAGCTTTTTTTATCTCATTTATGTCCCCCAAATGCCGCCCCCGAAGTACCAATTTGGTTTTTGGGAACAAGAAGAAGTCACACGGGGCCAAATCCGGCGAATAGGGGGGTGTTCGGTCACCGTAATGGAATTTTTACTCAAAAACTCACGGACAACAAGAGAGGTGTGGGCAGGGGCATTGTCGTGGTGAAGAATCCAACGCCCCTCTCGCGCCAATTCTGGACGAACTCGTGCCACACGAGCTTTGAGGCGTCTGAGCACATCGACGTAGAATTTTCCATCAACTGTCTGGCCTGGAGGGACGAATTCTTGATGGACAATCCCCCGAACATCGAAAAAAACAATCAACATTGTCTCGGCCCTCTCTGAATCTTTTTAGCCACTTGTGGACGGTTGGTTCCTTCATAGCATCATCCCCATAAACTGTTCTGAGATCGGCAAAAATTTCACGGCCATTCTTGCCGAGTTTCGAGAGAAACTTGATTACGACGCGCTGCTCTTCAACGGAAGCGGGCTCCATGCCGACGGGGTTTCGTTAAGAGGTAACTTCACAGATGGCGTGACAAGCCAGTTCGCACCGCACGGCGGTCAGACCAGAACTGAAGCATTGTTAGGGACATAAGGAAGGGGTCCTGCGCTTACCTGGCCTCCCCACTCCTCTTTCTCGCATTCCAGAACACTTTTATACGAACTTTCCGGACAGACCTCGTACAACAGACAATTTGTCTGTACATAGATTTTTTTTCGTATAAATGTAGCCAATAACAGTCTAAAATATATGCTCCTATGATATCCGAGCACCGTTCACCGTCCTCAGATCTCAAATCCGGAGTCAAATATTCACAGACCAATTGTCCCTCGTCTGCACAGATCATAATATTAATTTTGTGATATCCGATTTTCTACACATTATTAATATTTGGTCACTAACCACTTTTTCGTATTAAAAATTATTTTTTAATCTGTACAATCGAAAACATATCGGGAATACAGAAATCACTAAGACTATAAACTAAAAGAGTAAACCTAGCAATAAGCAGTTGGTTCTACAAAAATATAAATGCCGCAATTGTTACGATCACGAGGTGTGTAATACTAACAACAACTAAAATATTACTTATATTAAAAACTTATAAAATATTATAATCACAGATTATGTTGCCGTAGACATTTTATATCGTTCATACAAGTTGCATTGACAAATCTATAGGAAGCTACACTTTGAGAACTTAATTATATTTTTGATATTTTGGCAATACAAGATCAACCAATGCAACTTCAAACGTCCATAAATAATCTAAGACAACTATGGGTTATTTAAATCTACACTACACTATTATTGTTTATCACAATCACTGTGTCCCACTTTTAAAATCTTTCACAACAACTTTAGGATCAATGTCGATAATTTCACTTAATTTCTTTATGGGGAACGACATTATTCTATTGTAGAATGGCATAAGCGTAGTTACATTCGGGAAGTCTTCAAGAGGCGCTCGTTTTTGCCCGTAATATGAATATTCCTCGAGATCAGGGTTAAAATGGAGGGGCAACTTGGTTGTTGATTTTTTGGCAACTCTCTGCACTGGTAATTTGGTCGTGGACTTTTTTGCGACTCTCTTAATTGAAGGTCCCATATCGGAAGCCTTTGCCGCCTCTGCGTCGTCAAAGTTAACTACAGTTGACGGCACGAAAGGTATGACTTTACTCTTTAACGTTAGAGACCTGTGAACAGCCTCATGGTGCCGTTTCAAATCCCTGATAGATTTAAAATGTTTGTTGCAATGGCCGCAGCACTGAACATTTCTCGTGTCATGCAGCAGCCGGAAATAAGCGTAATTTATTTGTACATTCGAGTGAACACTGTTATGATGCTCCTGTAATTTGGGAACGTCTTTCCAGAGAGAAAGACACAGGCAGCATTTGACCACTACGTCGCCTTTCTTGGCGAAATCGGGAGACACATTATCGTGCATATGGCTTAAGGTTTCCGTTTCGGTGAAAAGCTTTTCACACAATAAGCAAACACTTTTCTGGCCATCGTCCTCCGCGTCAGCCGTTTTCCTAAACTTCTGCTCCTGAAGGTTTAAAATCAGCGGCGGGCCAGTTGGTATGGCAACGGGCGTGGGATGTACAGAGGTGTTTGAATGTTTCACCTCAATGTGGCTCACCACGGCCGGCCTATGATTGTTGTAATCGCAAATCGGGCACTTGTACGGTTTCAGATTGTAGTGCCTGAGAATGTGGCATCTGACAACTTGTTCAGATCGTGTGTTTGTCTCAAACTCGCAATATGGACATTTTCCATGAAATTTCTTAGCAACAGGTGAATTATCGGATGGCAAGTCTATGACGAGCCTTTCATCGTCACTGTCTCCGGAGGGCCCCGGAGCTGGTCTTTTTCTTCGGACTACTTCTTCCGGTATGTGGATGTTTTCTTCATATCGAACCACTAATAAAGAATTATCGACGTCGGATTTCTCCGATGAGGATTCGATGCTTTCCATGTGGGTGTTTTTCATACCGAGTTTTTGCACCTGTATAACGGTGGTGACCCAAGAAGTTCGTATCGCAGTGTCGCGTATAGCCTCTATGGGCCGAGCGAACTGTCCATCGTGGACACTCTTGCAATGGAACTGCACTTCGTGATACGTTTGGAAGTTATCTGAACATTTGCTGCAACACCATCTGCAATGTTTGTATGATATGCTAAAATATTTATGGTGATATAATGGGACATTATGAATGGCTGATTTTCAGCTAAATACAACTGCTATTATCATAGTACTTTATGCATTAATTAATAATATACAATAAGCATTATACACGAGTCATGGCATTGATAAAACTTAAGCAATATTGTATATAAGCAGGCTTTAGTATTTAATGTATGTACATATTTGAGCTTTAAATACACAATATTTTCTGAATAATATACATCACATAAGCATATATTAGCAATGAAAGTATTCAAGCCACAGCGAATATTTAATTTGCAATACAACATACCTAATTTTAGTCAATTCACTTTCCAAGTGGGCGTACATAGCGACCTCGTCCTTCACTTTGAAAGCACATTTTGGGCAACTGAATAAGGAATTGCTGGGTCCACCGAATGGACCGAAAGCTTGCTCAAGCTCCTTCATATTGGCCTTAGATGAGCTACTTGGTATTACCGCCGGTTTATGTACAATGGACGTGGAAGGAACAGGTGGGGGTATCTGTATCCTTTGTTTAGCCAAGTTCTCTTTATTGCTCTGAATCAATTTTGTTTGATGTTCTAGTAATCCAGTGACCCAATTTTCAATGTTAACGTCGACCTGCAGTTCCTTTGGCGATTGGTACTGTCCTGGATGCTCGGAAGACATATGATCATACAGACCAGCCTTATGGAATGCTTTATAGGTACACACAACGCAAGCCCACCTGTAAAAAATATATTATTACATAAAAATATATAGTTCAATTGATATAGTATGGAAATTAAATATTTATATTATTGAAAAAGCATATACTCACTTCCTGTATTGTAGTTCTTCATATAAATGTGACTGCATAGATTCCTTATCATCTTCGGTAACCACTTTACATAGAGGACATTTATATTTCAGTCCATTTGTATCACAGAAATTGCCATACTTCTTGCAGAGGTCTTCCATTGAGAGCTCTGTAGCAGGTATTACGTCCACTTCTTTCTTTACAATATTGAGATCAACCGTTAGCGGTGGTGGTGACTGAACTGAACTCATAGGTTCCTTAGGCAGGGATGGATCAGGAACCTCTGTCTTGACCTCCGCCTCCGCTGTCAAGCCAGCCTTTTGACGCTGAATCAGCCAGCGAGGTTTACCATCAGGCTCGTCCGGAATGGAACCCTCACGGTAGTAATAATAGAAAATATCTTCAACTTTTCCTGAATGCGCATTTGATTGGTGCTTAGTAACATTCTCTAATGTAGATGTTCTGAAGGGACAATATGCACATTTAAACTGCATTTTCGACTGGTGTAACTTTGCGCAATGTTCTATTACTTCTGGTCGGAGCATGCTCTTGAATTTACACAGTCCACACTGCCAAGGCTTCAAGTCCATAGTCGGTGCAGTTACAACTGGCTGTGTAGGCTGTGTGCTGGGTGCAGATGTGGTTTCCTCCCTAACAACCATCAATTGACTACCTTTATGAATCTCTGACAAGTGTTTCTCTACAACCTGTCTCTTATAATGATAATACGAACAGGAAGAACAAGCGTACAATGTCGTGTCGTGCATTTTCAGATGAGCTAATATACGCGAAGCCGTCAAAGGCTTTGATGTATCCAAATGCTGATAAGGCGGGCAATGTACGCAGTGGAAATTGTTCGACCCTGAATGTAAAGTTTCCCAATGACATTTCAGCATGGCTTCGTCCACTGAGATATAGGAACAGCCTTTGGCGCCGCAGGTGTGGCGTTGCCGTTCAGGCACATACTTAGGATACCTGGATGCTACTTCGGGAGGTATGAACGTGGACACCACAGGAGCCGATTCCGATCTTGTTGCCTTTTCGACTCGATTAACAATAGAGCTAGAAGCGAGGTTAACCATTTTATCAAAGTGCATTTCATTTGTTTCTAAATGGGGTACAGGATTGACCGGCGCCATCTGAGGCACGGGCTGCTGCTCCGCGTGGAACTGCAGGTGCCGCACCATGTTCAAGCGGACTTTCGTACTGAAACTACATACTGAGCAATGCACTAGATCATCAAGTATGGGGTTGATAGGCAACAAATCGATATCCTGTGGCCCGTATCGTTTGAGCTTCGGCTGTGATTCAGATCCACTGCTCGATGAAAGTTTTCGTTTTGGTGCTCGCATAGCTTTTGCGGGCTTGCTCGACGCTGTCACTGTATGCTCAAAGGTGCCATCTTCTGCATATTTGGCCGATACTACCATTTTTGTCACCTTATGCTCAGCCTTAACGTGTTTTTTTACCATTGCTAATGAGACGTTGGGCGCGCCGCAAATACCACATAGATAGCTACTCTTCACGCCGTGATCCCTGACATAGTGTGCAGCGAGTTGTTCTTTATTCTCATTCATTTTGGAGCAGTGCGCACACGGAATATTCAAGACGATACCTCCGTAACATGAAGTTAAATGTATTTTTAGCCCAGGGCCGCCTTTAAATACCAGTTTACATTTCGGACATTTGAATAATAATGTTTCCGGGATCTTTTTATATCCATCTGCTGCTTTTGAGGCATCCGATCGATTCGCATCTTCTTCAGACAGATCGATCACGGTCTGTCTAGACAAATCGTCGTCACTATCTAGACAGACAACGTCATCTGATGATTCTTTCGAAGGTGTTGCCGAATCAGGTTCAGTTTTCAGTACGGAAGTATCTTGATGACTTAAATCTGCTTGCGGTTGAGACGTCGAAGGATGAGGTGGAGTCGTGTGTGGTGGGAGAGGATCATTTCTATTCAAACCAGCCAGGATAGGTTCGAGTACTGCCATATTTTGTGGTAGATCAGTGGAAAACTGGCTATTGTCTTCTCTGTTTTTGTCTACTTCAGATTCTGCGGTCTCCATTGACATAGTTAATTGTGTAGTGAAGCCAATAAGCTTCTCTAGTTCGATAGACCTCTCGGCCTCCCTGACAGGGTTCTCGTTGGTTGGATTTGGTGTTACCTCTATAGTTGTCACTTTGGACTTGTTAAAGGATGCTAAAGGCAGAACTCTGTACTCTGAGGAACCCTCCTGTAAACAAACAAGATGAGCATACATCTTTACTTGAACTCAAAAATGGTGGTGTCACATGAGAGGGTATCATGGGCGAAATAGTATACTCTGTTATGTCCATGGTACTGCTCGTGTCTATAGGCGACGGTTACCACTTTCCATCAGGTGGGCCGTCAGCTTGTTTGCCATTCTAAGTTGCATAAAAAAATTGAATATATGCTCACAATTCTCACAGCGCCACTTCTCTATACCTCTTAACCTAATATGTTAATTTGATTTTGGGAAAATAATGTTTTATGGACCATCATAATCTAAAATTATAATAATCTATTAGAAAATTAGTTCATTTTGGTCCTTACAATTAAGATTTCGCTGTTATATTAAATTGAATTTTAATTTAATGAAACGACGCCTATGAATCAACCCCATTATCATTTTAAACCTTAGATGAACATAACTGTATTTGCCCGGAGAAAGGGATTGTTAGTAATGAGGTTAAATAGGCCCATTGTTAGCAAATCAGGGTGTATTGCTAACAATAGGACCAATTGAACAAGAATTAACCAGTATGGTTTTCAGGGAGAATTACGTGGAGGTCGACCTGACAGAGTATATTGCTAGTAATGGGACTGTTAGTCTGCATTACTAACAATCCCCCGATTATATAATAGGTAGGCTGCCATTTTTAATATCTTGAGTAGGAAGTAACCTTAGTAGTGATGATGCGAAGGTAGGCCTGCGGCAGGCGAGTGGGGTGCGCGGCGGCGGCGTGAGACAGCAGCTCGGACTCGCCATCAGCGCCGTGCAAGCACCACGTGCATTGGTACAGGTTATAGTTATGCTCCTTCATGTGATGGACCAGCTCGGGCGGCGTCGAGAACTGCGCCGAGCACTCCTGTAACGCATAGTAGCCAATCGTAAAGTACAAGTAGTGAATACATTAAAGTAAACCGTGAAGCAGTTGTGTTTGCATGGCTGTGTTTCGTTTTGTAGGGTGGGATATGGCGTGAATTTACTGGGTACAGAGGAATAACACCTGAGTCCTCAGGAATGGCAACGCATGGGGGGTATCATGGGCGAAACAGTATACTCTGTTATGTCCATGGTACTGTTCATGTGTATAGGCGACGGTTACCACTTTCCATCAGGTGGGCCGTCAGCTATTGCCATTCTAAGTTGTATAAATTAAATATTATATTAAGATACCAAAGTACAACTCGTTATTGCACTAGCGTGTAGGTACGTCCTCCTACCATGACGGGCAGGTGGGAAAGGGATTGTTAGTAATGGGATCAAATAGCCCCCTTACTAGCTATATACCCTGTCAGGCCAACCTCCACGTGGTTCCCCCTGGAAACCATCGTGGCTAATTCTATTTGAATTCGTCAGGGCTAACTGCCTTGCTTTCATCCTCATCAGTTGTGCCTCGCCAAAGTATACCGATAGCGCAGACGGGATTTTTTTTTTTTGATTGGTGAAAATAGTATGGTTACCCCGCCTGCGCTAACGGGATACGCTGGCGGAGCACCAGTGAAGGGTGATAGATGAGAATGAAAACGGTCCAGTTAGCCCATCATGAAGAATTGATGAATTCACCATGATAGTTTCCAGGGAGAATCGCGAAAAAGTCGACCTGGTTGGGTAAATTGCTAACAATGGGATTCTCAGTCTCCATTACTAACAATACCTTTCCCCCCGCAACACTGTGATTAACGAAGCTTTGTGATTTTAAATAGAATTAAAAAATATGTATTTACTGTTTAAATTATATAGCTATTTTAAAATGTATAAGAAAGAAGACTTTATATATTTATTTATAACTATATGATTACTATACAACACCTATGATATATTACATTGAATTTGTTCAACGTAGTGAGTATTAAATCGATAAAAAAGAGTTTCTCCCTCAATATTGCATCGCAATGCAGGTCGAAAGCCATAGAGACCCATTCGTCGTCCCGCCGGCGGATGGGTCTTTTCCCCCATTACCATACCATTATCACCCATTAAAAAAACTACGACAGGCAACACCGTTTGGATTACAAAGCGTGTATGGCTAAAATATAACTTTTTTTGTATTTAGGTTTTTATCACAATTTTAGTGTATTTTTTCAAAGATTTCAACCATAACGGAATTCCCGGTGAGCAAAGTGTTGATAAATTTAAAACTGTTATTACAAAACACTTATTGAACAAAGTTTATCACACATTAAACGATTACTTGAATGATTAACGTGCATGGTGTTAGTCAATCATGCACGGGTTTTTAACGACCATGTAATTTTAGTTATAGTACATTTTAATTAGTACACATAATGTTAACAGAGATTTAAAAGAGTAACTGTTGAGTTTCTTGCGGGCTCTTCTCAACAGATAATATCTTTCCGAAACGTACATTAAAAAAATATCAATTTAAAAGTACTTTTTTTTAATGGGTGATAATGGAATGGTATCCCCGCCTGCGTTATCGGTGTACACCGGCGGGGCACCAGTGGAGGATGATAGGTGAGGATGAAGCAGGTCAGTTGGCCCATCGTGACGAATTCAAAAAGAATTGTTCACGACGGTTTCCAGGGGGAACCACGTGGAGATCAACCTAATTGCTGGCATAACAGCATATTGCTGGCAATGGGGTTGTCAAACTCCATTTGTAACAATCCCTTTCCCCCCATTTAAAAGTACTTATTAACAAGTCTATTTGAATTGAAATACTCCTGTATATACACACACCACGTAATAGTAAAAACCTGTCTCTAAATTTTTAATAGATTTATGTCAAAATAATTATAAATTTGATAGACATTCAATAGTAATTTCGCCAACTATTAATATATATATATATATATATATATAACCTATCTAGGTTTCAAGTTATGGCGTGTCAGAATTGATCCCATTGTAAAAAGAAATAGAACTTAATTCAACATTATGTATATCTACACTAATTTTGTATTTTTGAATTAAAAGACTCAATGTGATACGATTTCAAAAATTCTTTAACCATTAGAATTAGGGCTTTAAGCTGCATATATATAAAGCTCTTTTTCTTTTTATACTCTTTTTTTAATTAATATAAAAAATTCCTTACGTGGCAACAGTGATACGTGGCATCCGAATGACGCTGCAGTAGGTGATCAGTAAATTTGCGCGCAGTGTAAGTACGGAATTTACACCGTCCGTCTTTTTCCTCTGAAAATTACAAAAACTTGATTTATATATCAATGAAGAATATTCTGGTAACATGCTTACGTCACAAGGGATTAAACGCTTTTATAATTTACTATAGTTGATAATGGAATGGTAAACCCGCCTGCGCTGTCGATATACGCTGGCGGGGCATCAGTGAGGGATGATAGGTGAAGATGAAGCAGATCAGTTAGCCCATCGTGGCAAATTCAACAATAAATCAATCACGATGGTTTCCAGGGTGAACAGCGAGGAAGTCGACCTGATCTGAAGACGAGTTTATTGCTAGCAACGAGATTGCTTATACTCATTACTACCAATCTCTTCTCCCCCCTCGTAGCGACTATAGCGTATCGAAATGATTTTATGACGATATAATAGGAAAGTAAAATGGCATAATTATATAGTTGATTTTAAATTTTTGGCCATATACACGATATCGCCTGTCATACCATACACATCCAACGTGGAGAAGGGATTGTTGATAATGGGCATTAGTAGCCTAATTGCTAGCAATACCCCTTATCAGGTCAACCTACTCGCGGTTACCCCTGGGGTTTCCATGGATAACCGTGTTCAATTCCAAGTGAATTCATCACGATGGGCCAACTGACCTGTCTTTTCATTCTCACCTATCATCCCTTACTAGTGCCCCGCCAGCGTGTACCGTTAGCGGAGGCGAGGTTACCATTCCATTATCATCCATTTAAAAAACCATTCACTTCCATGACAGCCACAAAATTAAAAGCGTGTTATAATCGTTGCTTTGCATAAATGACCTCCCGGGGTTCGATTCCTAGTCCAAATGTTCGTGGCCTGATTTCTCATAACTTAGCGTGTTGATAATTGTGTGACACTTATTATAATTACATACATTCTGTTATCCCAGTGTTTTTCAAACTTTTTCATGGGGCGACCCCCTTATTATACGAAAATATTTTGCGACCCCCTACCCTCCCGGTTTCTAACCTGTACATATTATTGTCTCCTGTGGAGATTAATCTAACCTGTACGTATTTTATTATATTGTAAATATAAAATCCGTACATTTTGATTTATTTTCATATATAAGTTAAATATAAGTTAAATACAATAAAATAAATAGTACATGGTCGTATGGTCCCAGCATAGAATAGGCCACCCCTTCCTTTTCCGTGGGTGTCGTAAGAGCTAAGGAAGCCTCGCCCTTCCATAGTCGGCTTATGGGCAACAGCGTCCCTTTTAAAACATCTCTAAAGCCTGACTGCGGTTGCTAATCCGCCTGCCAAGCGTGGCAACTATTGGCCAAAACTACCAAGGGAGGCTTATGCAGCAGCGAACAGTTAAAGGCCGATATGGTGATGATAATGAAATAATACAAGTACAATAATGGAGTACCTAAAACAGACATCGATTACATTGCGAAACGGCTACACAGAAAAGCGATAGGACAATAATAGAGATAAATAGCTAATAATGCGTGCACTGTGACCTTCCGCGACATTGTAGAGGCTTGGCAACCCCCACGCCTCCTACGGGGGGTCGTGACCCACACTTTGAAAAACACTGCCATTCTATTACATACTTTTAATAAGTGTACTACCGTAACCTTTTGAAAGAAACAATAAAGTTTCAATCGATATTGTGAAAGTCAATTCATGCGATATCGTGTCGTGTTGAAGTACCTAAACTGAAAGCTAGATTGGGGGAAAGGGATTGTTAGCAATGGAGTTTGACAGCCCCATTGCTAGCAATATGCCTTATTAGGTCGATCTCCACGTGGTTCCCCCTGGAAACCATCGTGAACAATTCTTGTTGAATTCGTCACGATAGGCTAACTGACCTACTTCATCCTCACCTATCAACTTTCACTGGTGCCCCGCCGATGTATACCGATAGCACGGGTGGGGTTACCATTCCATTATCATCCGTTAAAAAAAAACTGAAGCTAGCTATGCAGAAAACAACCATATTAGGTCCATAAGATATATAAAGTTGACTTTCAGCGTAACTCTACTTCAACATCGGTGGACCTTTCAACTGTGCTTTTAACTTCCAGTTCCCAAAAAAGCGAATGTCCACGAAATATATAATAAAGCATTTTATAAAATACTTTCTAGTGACATAATCTTTAGTGAATACTCAAATTTAAAAAAGTTCACCGTAATCACACTTGCTACATACATAACTGAAATTACAAAAGCTCCTACTAGGTATTGGAAAAAAATTCTTGGGCATCATATTATCAAAGCTTTTAGCGTCCCAAATAATAGTCTAATGTACACGCATACCATCCGAAAACTCCGCCACCTCCTTAGACAATTGGCGTACGAATATATCTTTAGACACGGTCGTGTACAAGAGAGAGAATGAGACAGCAATATACGTCATCTTGTTTTCTCGTATGAGGAAAACGAAAACGTCTGCTGATAAATTCGCTTGCCGTTTAGAGAATCATTTTACTCGAATCATAATACGATTAATTTTGTATTTATATCGTACAAATCGTACAAAGTTTCCTTGATCGGATTAGATGAATTTATAGTATTATGATTAAGTTAAAGTCTAATTCTTAAACAACAGTATTTCTTTTACTTGTTCATGACTAAGAGACATTTATCACTTTTCAATAAATGACCTGTCATTGTCATGATTGTTACTTTCAATAGATATATTAAAACTTGTTGGTATATCATAACTTATTGACTTTGTATTCAAAAGCATAAAGTATAAACCTCAAATATCAGTATCAATTTTACCTACCGTGCCTACATATGTAGTAAGGAACGACGACTTCACGGGATAACATGACAGCATCATTTTGGGAAGGTGGCGCTGCAGCATTTGTCGCGTGAAGCACGCGCAATGGCTTGCCGGCGTGGGCTCTGTTTATATGTGCAATAACCAACTGACTGACTACCGCTCTGTAGAAACAGTACCCGCAAACGAATGGACTCGCACCATGTTTGAACACGTGGACCACTAAATCTATAGGGTGGCCCCCACAATCAAAATCGCAATATGCACACCTCAATGCATTCTCGCCACCAATCTGCTGATGCGTCAACGCGTGCATCAAAGCTACGTCAGCAGAGTCAGTGGTGAAAGAACAAAATCGTCCGGGACATTTGTAAACATTCACTAACTTCTCTTTAGTCATCATAGCTTCCAGAACTATATGGTACTTTTTAGACATAACTTCAACTTGTGCCTCTTCAAACTTATATTGTTCATCTTCTGGACGCGGTACCGTGCCCGTCCGCTTCTCTGTCACGGATCCCACTGGATAATTCGAGCTGGATTCAGTGTTGCTAAGGCTAACAACACTCTCAATCTTTGGCAAAACAGCTGAGCCCACTTCTACCGATTTGTTGCCAATTTCTTTCAATTCTGATAATGGACGAACATTTATATAGGCCTTCGGAGCGGGTGCTGATGCCTCGATTGGTTTCTCGGGCTCGCTTGCCACCTTCTCCAATACAGGAAAACCATCTATATGTTTATCAAGAAAATGTTGTAAGCAGTCTTTAAATAGATGCTGCCCTTGAGGTGTGACAATCACTTTGCAAATAAAGCAATATCCATCCCACTTCTCTTTATGTTTGATTTGTACGTGCTTCTTCATAGATATCAGAAGCGATGTCTTGTAATGTCTGTCATTTCCGTTTATACAACATACAAATTCTTTGTTTCCAGTTTCTGTGTAGGCAATCTTGAAATGCGGATACGCAAATATATCTGAACTGGTAGTGTTTTTGGATTCAGTTCGGGTTCCAACATTTTTAGAGTTAAGTCCACTTTCTGTATGAGATTTTTCATCTAAAAGTCTACCTTCTTGTCGTACTTCGTCATCGTCCTTTTCTTGTTTTATTGTAACCTTTGAGATATCGTCTGCATTTGTAATGTTTGATATTTCACTATCATCATTTTCGAAGGTAATCTTTGATTGAAAGCTAGACTTATGTAGGACCTCCACTGTCTTTTTCTTATCTTTTACAGTTTGTGTCGTGTCGGTCGCCATCTCAAATGAAGACTCATTAGTATCAGTAACATCACTACGGTCATCGCTCGTTTCGGTCATACTTTGATTATAACGAGTACATCGGAGTTTACGTGGTTGGTCCGTTTCAGATACACTATTTTGTCTTGAGAAAATATTTATCAACTTTTTAGACATCACTGCCAAATTTATTGTATAAACTTCTGTTTGTTCATCATTATGGCGAACTATTACGTGAGTTTTGAGATTCTCCAAAGATATCTGTGTGAAATTACATTTTCCGCATATGTAACCTATAAGTTGACCCTTCGTATCTTTTGGAGGAGGAGGAATATCTAAATTGAATGGGCATCTGGTAATGTTGATACAATTTGAACAAAGTTGTTTATATTCACCAGTATGTGTGCTAACGACATGCCAAAAAAATGACTCCAATGCGTTTTTCTTTTTACCAAATTCTTTGCTATGACAAAATCTGCATACAAATTTATTCATAGGTATTTTACTAATGGCTTGGAAATTAATATCTTCACATTGTTCTATGGCTTCTTTTGCTGTTTCTGGATTCAATCGAGACAAAGGTATCTCAGAATGTGGATGTTGCTTTTTATAATGAGCTACTATATCATTACCACTATAAACACATAAACGACAAGAGTATGTACTGACATTTTTTAAGAAACAATATGTCTTATCCGTAAAACAATTCATATCTGGTATTGTTACTTCCTCTCTCCGTGGAGAGGTTTCGGTTTTTTGTACCAGTCCTACATTTTTTGTACAGTCAGCCTTCCGTTTTCTATTCTTTGGTTTAATAACCCCCGCATTCCAAGCAGGTCTTTTGCGTTTTGGTTTCTTTTTTACATCAAATAATGTCTCTGCGCTTTCAAAGCTTTTAGAAGATGCTAAAGATTCGCTTTCTGAATCTGAGCTTTCTTTTAAACTACCTTCACTGATCTTACTAATACTTGATTCTGTAATAGAATCCGTTTCAAATTCATAGGGATCCACATCAGGGTTTTTAGCAACTTTTGTTTTAGACTTTGGACCCGGCTTGTATTTGTGTTTTATTTTTTCTATTTTTGTTTCTATGTTAATAGAACTACCCTTAAGGACTTTAGATTTAGGGCCAGGTTTCTTTTTTATAATCTTTCTGGTCTTACTGTCTGGAAGTGGTGTTTCTAAATTTAAAGGAGCATTTTTGAATTTCTCTAAAACAACAACTGGCTCGGTATCAGTAACACCACTAACATTATCTTTATGAATTGCAGTTTTTTCATCCACAAGCTTTGCTAAGCGACACATTCTAATTCCCGTAGCATTTAAAATATCGTCGCTTATAAACATTTCTCTAATGTCTTCCTGTAGTTTTAATAATTCTCTTGATACTTTTTTCTTCGGTTTCTGTAAACTAGCAGATTCTGACCTAGTCACGCGTTTTACATTAGATACAGTTTTTCTTACATATTTCCCACTTTTAGTCCGTTTCATGATTTTGCCCCTTTTAATAGTGACTTTATCTACAGGATTTTCTTTAGTTTCTTTATTTTCAACAAATTCAACGCTTTCCGCTAAAATATTTTCTTCGCTGTTTTCATTTGTTCCTACATTGTTCTCCGATATTTCTTCTTCATTATTAAGCGCGTCTACTTTATTCTGATCAGTTTTTTCATTATTCTTAGACATTCCTTCTTTATTTTCACATATTTCTTTGTTATCACAAATTGTTTCATTGTTCTCAAATGTTTCAGGCGTTACAGGATTTTCTGCATGTACTTCTATATCAATGTTTTCAGATATTGTATTTTTATATGTATCTATTGTTTCTTTACTTGAAGTCGCATCATTGTCATCACAAGCTTTAGATGGTTCTATATTTAATATTTTGTTAGTGCCAGTCTCATCTGTACCATCTTTAGTATCTTCATCATCAGAAACAATTTCACTTAATTTTTCAAGTTTCTTTTTAATTTTCTCATTATCGGTTGTTTGATCATCTAACATACTCAATAATTCTTTAATTTTTGATTTATTTTGCAAAATCGATAATATACTACCTATAGAATCGACTACAGGAGCTAAACTTTTATTTGACGAAGTTTGTTGTACAGAACATTTCACCGTTTCACTTGAATCGTGGGTGGAAGTAATATTCATTTCACTCTGTATTTCATTAGTACTATCTGGTAAACCATCTTCCATAATAGGTTTATTTGATGAAATAACATTATTCGTACTGTCAGGTATTGAACAAGGACCACTACTTTTATTATTATCTTGATCTACTATAGCGTCTTCTACTTTTTTATGAACTTTAGAATCAATTTCTGTTGTAGACACGTAATCTTCGTTACCGTCTTTAACTGTAAATAATGGTTCTTTTTGGCCGGTACTCTGTACACCAGCATTTTCAAGAGCAAGTGTTTTTGTAGAATCTTTGTTATGATTTTTCTTACTAGGACTAATTTGAGATTCCTGTAATATATCTGAAGTAGCATTATTAGTAGAAGTAGATAAATTCGAATCATCGTTCAGTATTTCATTATTTTCATGTGCATCATTTTTTATTATTTCCGTGATATCACTTAGAGCTATATCGTCCGCATTTTGTTTATTAGGACTTTCGATTACTGGACTCGTAATGTTTTCTAACATATTTTCAAGGCTTATATCATTACTAAAATTATTATTACTATTACTTTTAGGAGCGTTTAGATCATCGTCCAAATCTGCTATCAAAGCATTGATATTATCAAGTACAGGGTCTCCAATATTGTCAGAAAACATTTCTAAATCATCTACACCAAAACTAGAATCCAAGTCTTGTTCATTCGTCTTGTTCCTTTCTTGCATTTCATTTTCAATATTCGAATGTTTATTACAGTTAGTATCGCTATGTTTTGAATTATCGTCAGAGTCAGAGTCATAAACCCGAATTCGTCTTTTAAATTTTGTAACATGTTGGCTCCGAGATAATAACTCACTTTCTTTTGTATTTGACCTTGTAATTCTCTTTTCAGTAGTTTCTATTTGTGTATTTGATTTAGAAACATCTACAGTTGTTTGTTCAGTTTTTTTGGACTTTCTTTCTATTGAAATTTTCTTACACTCTAGGTCATTTTTATTTTGACTAATAACATTTTCCTTTATTTTATCTTCCAATTTCTTTTCAGGCTGTTTTATTTCAGTATTTTTAGATTTCTCAGATAATTCTTTTGTAGGTTCAATTTCAAGTACACGTTTTATCTTTGGAATTTTATAATTTTTAACGCCGTAACCAGAACCTAATATAGAACCACTAGCAATATTGTCATTAGAATAGATGATACCATGTTTATTTCGTTCACGAAATACCTTGTTTTTATCATTTCTGTAATTACTTTGATCAAAATGAGATTCGCGGTGTAATCTAGGATCCCTATTATTTTTTCTTGGAGAATAAGATAATTTCGAATAACTTTTTGTGCTTTTAGTACTATAAGCATCATAGTTGGTTTTTGCGATAACATTTCTAGTACCGGCTCTTTTTGATTGAACATTATCATGACCGATGCTTTCGCTCTCATTTTCATGTGCTTTTAATTTGTAAGACTCAAAATCAGCTTTGATTTCACTGAAACTTCTATTCATTTTAGGTTCCTCTGTATATCTAACTACACTGCGCGCTCGACGGAAATTTCTATTGACATTTTCATGCGTAGATGAATGAAATGATTGAAAGGAACGTGGCAAAGTTCTTCCAACACTAGTGTCACGGTTAGATGAACACGATCGTCCTACACTTGCAGCCCTTTGTCGTCTAACATCAAAAGTAAAATCGATTACTTTATCATGGTTATTTTTATTTAAAAAATCTTGAAATGTTCTGTTTACACTAGTATCAATGGTAAATGAACGCCCGGCATGAGATTTTATAGACAATGTATTGTCATTATCTATTTCAAAACTTCTCGCGACACTGCGAGCTCGTGATGACGATCTTACAAACGTTCTTTCTAAAGGTATACTTCGTCCGTCACTTTGTTCACGATGACGGCTTTGTCGAATTTCAATATTTTCATCTTTATCATAATAATCAGTTCCAACTGACCTACCATCCCTAGAATACAGTTCCCGTGAATTCGAATCCTTATAATAATGACGTTCATTTTGATCTTGAGAGTAATATCTATTTCTCCCATTTCTCCCATCGCCTTTATCTCTATAATTCCTGTAATTATCTGTATTTTTATACGAATTGTTATAAGAACCATACTGCTTATTTCGATTTCTATAGTAACCGTGTTCTTTATCTTCACTTTGAGATTTTGATTCATAGTCTGAATTCCTTTTGAGTCTAGGATCTCGGTCTAACCGACCGAATGGATGACTAGGAGTCATAGGCAAATCTGAACCTACGATTTCTGATCTTCCAAATGTATGACTAGGTGTTGGAGGACATTCAGACCTGCCAAAAACATGACTAGGTGTTGGTGGACATTCTGACCTGCCAAAAGGATGATTGGGTGTTAGTGGGTATTCAGATCTACCAAACGAATGGCCTGGAGTTGGTGGACACTCGGATCTTCCAAACGGGTGGCTAGGTGTTGGCGGGCATTCGGATCTACCAAACGGGTGACTAGGTGTTGGCGGACATTCGGATCTACCAAATGGGTGGCTAGGTGTTGGCGGGCACTCGGATCTTCCAAATGGGTGATTGGGTGTGAGCGGACAATCTGATCTGCCAAACGTATGAGTAGGTGTCGGCGGGCATTCGGATCTTCCAAAGGTATGACTAGGCGTTGATTGATCTAATCTATTATGGCGCTCATCTCTTTTGTCAAAACTATATCTGTCATTTCTAGAATTTTTATATTGTTTATAATTGTATGAATCATTATGCCTGGTGTACTTTTGAAAGTCTTGTGACTCTCTGTGTACAGATTCACTTCTTGAATGATCATCCCACTTTCTGGAATCCTTCATCTCAGATGCATCCCATCTGCTGCTTCGATTTTCTGTAGTATTTTCCTGTTTTTCCCAATGAGAACTCTTAGTGTCTCTAGTTATAGACTGATCTCTATTATCACGTGTATCATACAGTGATGTGTAAACATGTTTTCTTTTTGGTTGATCCTCAATTTCAAATGATTGATGACTTATTTCGAAAGGCCTAGGCGTCATACTGGGAGTCCTACTTGGGGTCATCATACTTGGGGTCATACTCGGAGTTATGTTCGGAGTCATAATCGGAGTTATGTTTGGAATAATATTCGGTATTATTGTTGGCGCCATAATAGGGAAATTAACAGTAGGTTGTTGAGGTGTTCTATCTGGATTTTGTGCATATTGATTAAGATTTTCTTTAGAAGTATTATCAAAAACTTTTTTCATCCGGGGATCTACTAATAATGTTCTAGTTTTTTCTGAATTATTTTTATCAAATTTCGTGGCATCCTTAGAAGTTAAAATATCATTTGCAGATTGTTTCAAATCGTACTGCGGGGATGGTAGAGGATTCATTTTTCTCATATCAATATCTGCTTTTGCATTGACTTCGACTGATTTTACCGGATCTATGGGTATTATAATGGGAGTATTACTTTCAATATGAATACTATGATCATCGTCCGGTGATTTAGGCGCAAGATCAGCATAAACATCTTCAACAGAAGCAATTGAATCATTAGTATTATCATCATCATCAGAACTTACGATATCGTTTAGAATTGATTTAAATCTTTGAAATTCTTTATCAGTTAGCTTAAGACTTTGTTTTTTAGTTTGTTCATCTTTATTAGACGTGGATGAAGTTTCTTTTGAAGGAAATACTGTAGTTACTGAACTGCTAGATTTTTTTTTATAGTTTTCTATAGATATCCTTTTTTTCGGTGCAATCTCTTGAGCGCTTGCTACCTTAGTAATCTTTGGTTGATGTAAAGGAGGAGTTGCAGCATCAGTGCCAGGAATAGCTATAGATTCACTTAAAATTTCATTTTTGAGAGCTTGTAGAATATCTATTTCTGAAACCACGCTTTCTTTTGGTTGATGCGAAGCTACACTTCGTTCATTCAATAATGGTATTTCAACATCTTTATTCATCGTATTGGAAACCTTATCTGTCACATTTGATGTAACAACTTCTGGTATGTTGCCTTTTTTCTCTGAATCTGGGGTCAAAGTTTTATCCACTTTATCTTGATTTGATTTATTAGTTTCAATACTATCGGCAGAAGGATCTTGATCTGTCAATGGTTTATAAAAATTGGGTTTAAATATAGTTTTCTCTGTAGTTTCTGATGTATTAGTTAAATTCTTTAACTCGAAACCTTCACTGACTTTTGATTCATCACTATTATTCGAATCGTTTGCTGGATTTTTTTCCAAATTTTTCGCATCATTGATTTCAGTATCGTTTATAGTAATTTGACTTGAGGCACATTTACTTTCAGAGATTTCAACTAATGATATATCTTTATTAACACTATCATTCGTATTAGACTTACTTTCATCGGGTTTATCTGCTTGATACATTTCGAAATCGAACTTATCGAATTCATTTGGTTCCACAGTTTTACCTGATGGAACTAAATCGTTATTGCTTTTAAGATCTTTATCGGAATTTATTACAAGACGAATTTGAATTTTACGAGGTTTTATATCTTCTTTATTAGTTTTATGTCCTGAAGTTTTCTGTTCTTTGTCTAAAATGACAAGACTGCCATATATACTTTCAATGGCTTCACTTTCACTATCAGATAGTTCCCCTTCCTCTACTTCCACTTTCTCTTTTGGCTTCTTTTTCTTAGAATTACTTTGTAAGATCAACTCAGATATATCTTCGGTGGCTCCAGTGTTTTTTAACTCATTAAGTATTTGCTCTCTTAACATTCTTAAAGTCTCAATGTCGACATCCCCATCACTGCAAGTAATAATTCTAGAGATAATGTTTGTCGTGTTCAAGGAATTCAAACTTTCCTCTGGTACTTTTAATGTAATATTTAAATCTTCTTGTTTGCGCGAAGACTTAGATTTTTTTCGTTCCCTTTTATATGTTGGTGAATGTCTTTTTGGAGACTTTCTAGGTGATCGTCTACTAAAAAGAGGCCTACCTGACGTTCTACTTTCGTTACTAGACCAACGCTGTGGACTAGATTCTGGAGACACCAATATGCGAGTGTAATTACGTTTTGATGACATTTCATGAGAACAATACTTGGCACGAGATATATGACGCCTTGGAGAAAGAGAATTTTTATTTGGTCTCCTTTGGAACAACGCTGGTTCCTTACTTCCAGCCATACTAGTTTCAGGAATCTCGTTGGCACCAGCTATTTCCGGCAAGGAATCGTCTTCCTTTCTTTTCGCTACAGCTTTTAATTTGTTCCGAACGACTTCTAACTCTGCGATTTCCTTCGACTTTAATTTTTCTGCTGTTTCCTTACTAGACGATGAATCTTTCTGAAATGTAAAAATAAGTATAAATAACTATTAAATTGCGTACAAGCAAGCAAATTTGCGTTACGGAAACGTAAATATCGTAAACATTTTGGTAGAAAAGAGAACAACAAACCTGTTCCACTTTAGCGTACAAATTAACCAGAACTTGTTCGCATTTCAATAAATTATCCATTTTCATTCTGAAAAGAAAGAAAATTGTTAATATTTGCAAAATAATAAAAGAAAATAAAGTCCAACTTGGTCTGTACCTTGGAATCAAATTCGATATCTAATGTAAATAGCGATCAGTATTTTAATTAGTATTAAATAATTTTTCAATAAAATTAGCTTTTTATGGAATTTCATCATCATAGAAATCATTTGTATGAGAATATAAAAAAAATTAGTGGGAATGAAAAAGAGGAAGTATCATATCCATAGGTGGAGTACCAGAAAAGCATACGTCAAATAAAAAATCAACAATTTTAGATCAAATTGAGAGTAGATATTTAAAAGCGGCAAAGACTATAACGACACATAATATGAATAAAGAAAACGATATGATAAAGAGGTGATCCTTGATATATGCGTCCACATTAATTAATCTACTAGCTGACCCAGATAAAAGTTTTTTTGCCACCACCTACCGGGTCCATATTCTCTGATGTATGCGGTACTAAATTTAAAAATACTAATACTATAAAATAATATATAAAAAATTCCGTATCACGATGTTCATTCACGATAATCTCCGAAACCAATAAACCGATTTCAATAAATGTTCACTTTAACTTGGAGGATAGGATAGCAGAATAGAAGAAAAATGGACAAGTAGCAATTAGAGTGAAAACAACATTTGCCACTTCAGTGTGTTATTACCCAAAATACATTATTAATGACACTGACCTTTTCTTTTTGTCTAGAAGTAGATCCCTCAGTGACCTGATCTTATCAAGCTGCGCCTGCCGGGGGTTCGATGATCCTGTACTGGTGATCTCCAGTTTCTTGATCATACTCTCCAAGAATGGTACATACTTCTTCATCTCGTCGAACTTGCGATCGTAGTCCAAATCCATTTTGAAGTCTGTAAAATAAGAGATTACCCTAAAGCTTATGTCAATTTATAAATTGACTACTACTATATTAAAAAAATTACTAATACATATAAATTAGTCACAATGAGCAAACTGATCTGACTTCATCTTATCTCTCATCTCTCACTGGCATCCGATCAATGTAAACCAATAGCGCAGGCAATCGTCTGCCCAACCCCATTATTTTTTGGCTGTGTTTACATATATTTTTGAAAATACATTTTATCACGAATGCAAAAATCATCGCCAAAATAAGTGTATGTATGTACAAATCTTTACTTACTGTTACAACCCTAGCATGTACATATTATTGCTGAATAACAATATCATTTATTTCCATTTAAATCAATAAAGCAGTATTATGCCTATATAAACTCATACAAACCCCAAAAATAAGGCAATTGTAATTTAGCTAGCCAAATTACCTCCTAGCTACGGACCTGGTTTTTGCTTGCCGGTCTGGCCAGTAAAATTAACTAATTGGATCAATCAGGCTCAATAAAACCCTAAACTAAGCGTCACGCGCGTCACGAGTCAAGTGGACCTTCAAACAAGTCTGTAAAAATATTAAATAAATAAACTTTGGTGTGTGGCAAAAGGTTTTTTTTTTTATTAAACAAGTGCTCCCGCACTAACAGAACGTACGTCAAAAAACTGACAGATGTCGAAAACACAGATTTCAAATAAATTTGCCATAAAAATGATGATCTATTTTTCATCTCCGATTTTAAAAAACTCTCCTTTTTTGTAGGTTGCATTTAAGAATCTTTTCAAGTTTCTAAATTGGAAGGGATAAAATAACGAATGTTTTACGCCTGCGAATAAAATTGTAAGACGCTTAATATCTCTATAAATCAGTTGTATCCAAATTACTTATTCACAAAATTATTATAGAATAGAAAAAAAAAAGGAATCACTGATTATTTGATTACAATTTTGTTTAATTCAGCTACTATTTATTGGTAGGTGTGTGACTGCCAACAGTGTGACTACCAGAAGTTCCACAACCTTCCATATTAGCTATCAATCTCCGACTGCAATAATGTCCACACACGTTTTGCGGAACGTGTTTCACCTCTAAACGAGACATCTTTAGGCGAAGTATTAGATCACTGCTCAGAGCCTAGTGTTTGTGCTTCAGAGCCGTTCGGCATCCAAACTGCAATTCACAGTGCGTAAACAATATGGCAGTCGGAAATTGATAGCTAATATGGAAGATTGTGGAACTTCTGATAGTAATAGTGGTGGTCCATGTTCAAATGTTAGGTTAGGCACACACATATTAATGGTAGCGAAAACAAACATATCTAAACAAAGTACCAGTGATATGGACCTCCGAAAGATAACACCTTGCTCAGTAAAAAAAGGTTAAGCTAGACTTTGGTAATGTTTTTAAAGAGACGATGTAATCCATCCCTCGACCATAAAGTTTTCTTAGTCGCCTCTTAAGACGCCCAAGAGAAAGAAAGGGGTGTTTCAACTTTAATGCAGTATAATTGTATGTATATTTGGCGGACTTAACATCGTATGCGTTTTCCATATTTATACATTAGAAACATATAATTAGATTGATATAAACATACACAAAATATGTAATATAAATAAATATGTATACATATAATAAAAATATAAATATATATCTGTACTATCTAATTATCTATACTAATATTATAAAGAGGTAAATTTGCGAGTTTGGTGTTCGGGGTAACCTCCGGTACCACTAAACTAATTTTTAAAATTCTTTACTCGTTAGAAAGGTATATTATCCCTGAGTGTTATAGGTTACTTTTTATTTTGGTAAGTATATATTTTCAATAATTAATCACTAAAAATGTAGTTGAAGTCGGCAAAAATTTAATAAACGGCGTGCATTGCCTGAACGATTTGAAATAAAGGAATAAAATCTATAGCAATTTTTTTAGCTTTACAAAAAAAGTCCGTGATTTACTTAACGTAACTTATATACATGGTGAGTTTAGTATTTCAGCCAAAAAATGGTTATTATGTTAAAAGTAAAATAAATTTTACAAGATGAAGTTTAGACATAAGTTTGACCGATACTTTACAACATCTTATAACAGCGAATAGCTAAATCAAAATTAAAATTTCATGGAGATAAATTTTACTTTTTTACAGCATATTAATCGATAAGTTGGTCAGAAGATAATGCGAAATAAAAATAATAAGTGAGTAAAGTTATTGCGTTGTCACTGGCTGGCCATACGAGTGGGCTTGACGCGGAGGTCAGAAGCAGAAGAACTATATAAAAGAGCGCACATTACATTGCTAAATAGATCATTCATTTTAAAATCTTACAGATTATTAGTGCAGTATTCACACACAAAAAATAGAAACCTTACTAAAATGTGTCAAACAGTTTGAGTTATACAAACAAATATAGCATCGGTGTGAAGCCGGGGCGGATCGCTGGTATATCGAATTCAAAAGGGTAACTAACAAGGTTAAGTTTAAAGGAAGTGTGAAAAAAAAGTTCAGCTTTTTTATGAAGGAGTGCAAATTATTTTTAAAAGCTAAATTACTGAGTGTATATCTTATGTCAAGCAGGAGTACATTCCAGTATTTTAATAGTCTGAACGGTTAAGGAATGGGCAATGAAGCCAGTCCGATGAGCAAGAATATAAAAAATATTCCAGCAAAAATGAAGACAACGATTCGTAAAATTGAAATTTAGACTTAAGATATTCGAAAGAGTTTGTATGGAATACAATGAAGTGTACACAATATGCGAACAATTTTTCGCTGAGCGCGTTAAAGAGAGATTGATCTCACAGATACTTATGAAGATTAAAAATAAAACGTATACCATTACTGAGAAGGCGAAATAAATGAATTCAAATTACCTACGCTGAACAATAAGGAACCTACTTTCCTAACAAATATGAATTTAAACAGATATAACAACTATATATCTTTTGCGGATTAATTTCCCGTCGTAAATTAGGCTGCAACGTCTAGGGATGATTTCCATCAAACGGCTTTCATCGCATCGGATCGGAAAGGATGCGGCGACAATAGATCGCGTCCTGCAGGATCGCAACACATACGATCGGCTCTGTACCGTCGCTTGCTAACATGTCTGTGTCTGCGCCTAGTCAAACAGTTTCATTACTACCATGCTGACGTGATCTAATTTTTTAAAATGGTTGAAATTGACGTAGGTTATTGGCTATTGCATTAGACGGAAAAGAAAATAATCATAAAACACAGAAGAGGAAAAAAAAATTATTAAGCTACTCGGCCACGATTTTGAGCGTACGTGACACCAGCCGAAAGGATCCGATCGGATACGACGACAGGCAAATGGCGACAATTGCGCGTCGCAGAAGACGTCCACAGTCAGGCTGCTGTGCTCGGCTTGGTAATATAGACTTTAAATACTGTGTATACGACTTAATATCGTTTAAAGATTGCAAAATCCTTCCAATCGGATCCATCATTTGTTGAGAATCATCCTACAGTTGTCAGTTTGTGACACGCTTAGTTTTTGTATACAATGAGATAGGTGCACATACGTCGTCTTTATCTATGTTTGTTGTGGGTAGATTCATCAACCAAATAAAATACCAATTTGCAGAATAACTATTTGGGACGTTAGAGTTTTTTAGACAACAATTCATAGTTGAGAAGTTCGCAAGTAAAAACATAAAATAATCTAATCGCTTATTCACTGCTATTTTTTTTACAATTTGAACTGCGACTTAACGGTGGAAATCGGACCGGCCAATATCCAATATCACTCTCAAAACGATACATTGAAACGTATAAACTGATTCAGTAACCGATACGCCACAATAGATATCGGCCGGACAGACTCGCATTACTACTACTCAATTTGTTATAGGATATATGTACGACAACGACATCTACAAGATAGATATATCCAAAACAGATTCAATTCAAATGAATCATGAGCGAGTAAATAGATACGGAGGTACAATGTATGTATTTCAATATTTGATTGAATGAATGGTTCATCTAAACAAACGGTCGAGTAAAATGATCATTTATGACTACTTCTTTGTTTCAATTACGCTATGTATTAATTTTCTAATGTGTGTGCTATAAATAATATTAAACAATGTAAAATGAAATGAAATGAAACGGAAAGAGTATGTAAGAGGAACTGCGTTAGCCGTACTCATCCCAATCTTTTTTTTTTTTTTTTGATGTGTCAAATACCGAAATTAATAGTTACAATATCTGATATTCAACTTAAATAACCAGTACCAATTCAATATTGCAAAAAAGCGATATTACATAAGCCTACCTTTGATTGTTTTTTAAAGGGATCTGTGACCAAGTAATGGTAGGTGGCCAGCTCTTAAATGTCCTTTTAATATTGCCAGATGTTACATTCTCTTATTTTAGAAAGTAAACCTGTAAAAAGATCGCTCTAACAAAGTCGTAGGTAAAAACTGGGTCTTGAACCTTTCATGAATGAAATAAATCTTTTGTTCATTTATGCTCGGGTTCTATTGGTAAGCAAAATCGAAGAAAAACAGGGGAGTAGACTTGATCACTGTACAGTTAAATGAACCTTAGCACGGAAAACCGTGGCTGTACCTGATAATACCTATCCTACCATCACAAAAGTATTAATAATCCTTAAATTAGCGAATAAATATTCATCATTTTGTATTAGAGAAAGATGGATTCTTTAATGGATGTTAATGGGATGGTAACCCCGTCTGCGTTAACGGTATACGCTGGCAGTGAGCATGAAAGGTCAGATAGTCCATCGTGACGAATTCAACAAGAATTCACTACGATGAATTCTAGGGGGAGACCACGGGGCGGTCGACCTGACATGATATATTGTTAGCATTGAGACTGGTAGTCCGCATTACTAATAATCCCTTTAAGCGTACCTAATAATAAATAGGTACTAGGTCTAGAAGCTTCGATGTTTCTAAGTTTCAGCACACCCCGGTCACTTCACACAAAAACACCACGTTCCCGGTTACAACTACAGAAACAAGTAACGTCTGTACATGTGAAAATGCTAATGCATGTTTGATAGGGGTGAGGTCAGATCGCAGGGAGTGTCCATACTTTAGTACTATTACTTATACTATGGCTTCGGGCAGAACACCAATGCACAAACTTCAGCAAATACTCTTCTTAACAAATTACTCTATTACTTTCTGATATATCGTATTCAAACTGTGTACGCAGACTTCAATAAATTTACAAAATTCTTAAAGAACCTATTTGGGACTTAGTTAAAATACGTACGTAGGCAGGTACAGAAAGTTATTTCATACATAGGTGTCAATATACCTAGGTATCTATTAAAATATGTTACTCTAACGTATGCAGGTTATGATAAAACAATTTAAATGGTAATAGCCAAGGAGGTAAAATTAATGGACTAATCCCTAAAGCTGTTAATAAAAAATGTACCGTAAAACGGGGTTAATAGAAATCCCGGCATAATTAAAAAATCAGAAAAAAAGTTAAGGCTTTTTTTTTTAATAACATTTTAGTAAAATAATTTTTTTTTATATCTGAAGGCAATAATAATCAAATGCCAAATATAACTTCTGTCTTGGTTAAAATGTATATTAAAAATTGTAAAGCAAAAGTGCAAAATTTTCAAATTAAAAACAATGTTCGTAATTCAGCCGTAGTTTGTTTTCAAACAATTCGGTACCATATAAAATTTAAAAAAAAATGGGATGACTCGAATCGCTAAATAGATCGATATAAACGAAAAAATGGGCAACAGAAATGCCAAGGGAATGAAGGGGTTAAAATAAATGCCTACTTGATATATATATATATATATATATATTATATATATATATATATATATAAAAGTAAGAATAATGTTATGTATATTTTTGTTTTATTTTAACTACTTCATTTTATTTTATACACTGTTTATTCGACAAAAAGACACAAAGATCGTTTACATATATTTAAGTCAATATAAGATAAATAAGTACTAATACTGACTTATATAAATGTACTTTACAAAAGTGACAATATTAGTATATTTTTCTATTTATTATTTAAGTTGTTTTAGTATATAAGTTAATAACTATATCTATGCCAAATAATCAATATTTCTGTACTATGCACATCGATTTATACAAAACAGACAAATTGTTCCTATTCACCCCGTTTTACAGCAGAACATTCGCGTAGATAATCCCGACCTAAGAATAAGGAATTATATAGAAGGAATGATAAAATAAAAACTGTAAATCATATGGTTGCCTTGTTCCTAGATCACCACACAAAATTTAGCACATTTTTTTAAAGAGTAACATTTATATACGAATGCTTGTACGACTGGAAACTAAAATCTATATATCGTTGGTTAAAAAGTTGATTATGGTATTTTTATAGGTTATATTCTTATTTAATTACAATTTTGCTAGAACATTTTTACTTCATTAAAAAAATCACTTTATATCTAGATGCAAAATTAACTGTTTTTGTTATATATATTCACGTGTAGTATGTCGCACGTGTGGGTACATTAATCCAACCATTACAAAATGACAAACTAGGTTCAGAAAATAATATTTAGTGATAATATATCAAAATACTCACATATACAAATACTTAAATATTATAGTAATTGAGCAAAAAAATTAAGACATTAATATTCATTACACCTACCTTTTTCTTTAAAAAAATATAAAGAAACTATTAATTAATGAACTAATTACACCATAAAAACACTTCAAAAACATTTAATTCTAAATAAATATTTTTCATGACTACTCCTGTCGTATACTGTTGAATTCGGGAACTAATGAACGCAAAAGAACATGTCGGAACATGAACTGAAAACAAAATGGCAGCCAAAAAACTAACGCATTGACAATACAGTCTACAACTGCAACACCAGCGCTCGAGCGCCGAGTACGGCAAAACGGGAAGGCATTCTGTACCTAATCATTTTTCAATACGGCCTTTTTACAGAAATGTATTTTTTTCTAAATATTTTTAATAATAATAATTTGATAACCTACTTAAATATAATATCATAATATATTAGATTAATAAAAGTATTATTCAGTTTTGTTAAATCGTCAATTTACCGGAAACGCTTGTCAACATATTCACTAACTATATATATCTCTGTACAAACATTAATACGTGTACAATGCACAAATAATATATTACGAGGGTACAAATAAGTTCATATTTATTGACGTATAATCTAGTACTTTATAATTATTTCTCTACAAAAAGATCTAATAATGAACTAATTTATTTACCTTATCCAAATCATTTTTTATATTGAACGTGGCTGTGTCTTGACTGTCCGCTTGAGCAGCTATTGAATTGAGATAAATGTATTAATATTCCACGAAAAGTAAATATACCTATTTAATAAACACACTACTTACATAAGTACCAACATAAATTATAAGTAACCAATAATTGATCCAATGTACGGAGTCCATAACCCACAAAGCAAAAGCTACGTAAGTACATAAACTCAATTGACTTATCTGCAAGAGGTATCTGTCTACTTACATAATGGAAAATGCCATTCATTAAAATATGTTATTAGGTACTTTGAAAGGTATGTGGTAAATTCCCTACCTAATTAAATTTAATGTTTTTATAATAAAATAACTTTAGACGCCGTGAACATACAAAAAAGGAAATTACTTCTAGTCAATATGTATTCTTTGGTTAAACGAGGGACGCGCCGTCGTCTCGCCGCCGCCATCATGCATATGTCGAAAACGTAAATAATTCCAACGTAGTAAGTAATAGATCCACATCTACAACGTAGGTAGATATTTAAAATGTTACTAACCTGTCCAAATAACTCAAAACAAAACTAAACATATGGATAATCCTAATCACGTTCACAAGCCGTAAAACATTGCTTCGTTGCTACAAAGCGTTATTCCTTTGTAGTGGGGATTCTTGGATTCTTCTATCCGGACCGTACAACACAGCTCTAATGCGAGCAACGAGCAATATGCAGTTGGATTGAAACAAGGACGTTACCCAAAGGGCTCCCCACCGCGCAAACGGGCTCAACAACGCCGAGCCAATCCAAAAATCATTCGACGGACGAGCGTCGCTGTACTCGCACGGCGGCTCAGTGTTTGTGTGCGTTCCATAACTTATATACAGTTGGGATTATTGACATGGTTATTCCCTGCCCGCGGTCACCATACTGCACGTTGTATTCCGGCGAACGCCAGTCATTTGTCGTTCTCGAACTTTCGCGAGTTTATTTCTCTGTGCTCTCTCGTTTCTGTATTCCTATCAGCCAGTTTTAAGTTAGTAAGAATAAAATCGAAAAAAATTCCACACGTCAAAGTCAAGTGTCACGCTTTTATCAACACGGCATACCACGAATTGACTCATTTAGCTATTACATTATGATAGAAAAAATAATAATTAAGGTGAAAGACAGTAATTTATCTAGAGACCTAGAAGTGTATTTAATTTAGTACTATTGTTTAGGTATTACGTACACCTACACATCTGAAAAGGAAAGTATAGTATCCCTGTAAGTGCTTTGTCGACGAATGGGCCAAAGAATTAAGATATGAGATGCAAAAATATGTGCGATACGAAATAAGTGTACTGTGGTTATTTTATTCAATGAAGCTCTAAATTATCACGTAGATGTACAATATTTTTAATAATTGTTCTTATAGGACGTTATTTAAAGTCTTTTTCTATGTATAAAACCCAACCTCGACAATTGGGTAAATTAAATTCTATTAAGATTAAAAAAAAGGAAGTTTTTATGAATGGATGAATGTTTTGTTACTACGCGAAGACTACTGAACGAATTTGAATTAAATTTGGTGCACGAATAGGTTATATCCTAACTTTATACATAGGATACTTTATGTATTTACTGGTTAACGCAGGCAAAGCCGCGAGAAATAGCTAAAGAGTATATTAATTACTAGTTTCAATACCAATACCTACCTATTTTTAAATATTGCAAGTGAATACTTTGGAGGTGTCACAGTCAATAGATTTGTTAGAATCTAAAACGACAGTACAAACAATATGTTTCACCTGGTATGTACTTGTCAATTTTAATTATTCTCAGTAGGCTGCCAATGAGAAAACTCTTTGCTTTAGACTAGTATATCTGTTAAAATGTATTTTTAGAACATACGCCGAATACATGATATTATACTTTATTATCCGATAAAATATAATATTATATATATATATATATATATATATAAGAAATCGTGTAACACATATTTCGCAATATTTCGGAAATAAAAAAAAAAAACACTAAAAGCATCTGCATGACTATCTCTTATATCTCCAAAATCCTATTTTTATATATCTTATATTAAATAAATAAGTAAATTAAACTCCAATAACTTTAATATTTAGGAAGTAGTCGTGCACGATAAACATACCTAAATTGGAAGATGCGACAGAAATATCTACCTACGGCAACGAGAAATAACGAGTTCACAGGATTTAGTATATCTCTTCTCTAAATAATATAAGACAAAGTCATTGCCCGCATCTATCTGTTTCCCCGCGTAATTCTTCTAAACATTGCAACAAATTTTGGTACGGGTTTCACTAACCATTTACATATTTTTTTTTTATGAAATATTTGTGTATTCAATTCGCAACCATGCGATGTTGAAACGGGTTTTAGCGGATCCTACATATATATTGTATATAATTTTGATATGTCTATGCTTTTTACTGATCAGAAGTAACTCGCGGCTTCGCTTGGGCAAATTATCCCGTTAGCACAGGCGGGGTTACCATACCATTTTCACCCATCAAAAAAAAAACCATATCTAATATGATTTAGTGGTTATAGCGCGATGCCAAATAGATAGTCACACAGACAATGAAAGATTTTAAAAAAATATTAGTTTCCATTGTCCTTATTAAGACCTTTGTACATATTTTTTTTTCTTTAAATATCTCCTACCTTTTACCAGAGGGAGACTGTACAAAAGTCGATTGCTTGGGTACCTCTGTCCCATTCGTGTTTCAACCGTAAAGCAGTTGTATTTGCATGGCTGTGTTTCGGTATGAAGGGTGGGATATGGCGTGAATTTACTGGGTACGGAGGACGATGACTGAACACCTGAGTCCTCAGGAATGGCAACGCATGGGGGGTATCATGGGCGAAACAATATACTCTGTTATGTCCATGGTACTGCTCATGTCTATAGGCGATGGTTACTACTTTCTATCAGGTGGGCCGTCAGCTTGTTTGCCATTCTAAGTTGTATAATATATATTGCAATATACTGTGGCCAATGAATAAAAAAAAATGTACATATATACAAATTAAATTAAGTATGTATAAACAGTTATTTAACTAAGTTTGCTGTTTGTGTCACATTCATTTGTCCAAAGAAATTTTATAATTTAATTAATTTGACTTTTAAAGTAGGTTAAATAAGGTTTATATTTAATATAATTACAATATAAAAAAACAAAAATAATCATCCATCATTAATATACATATATCAAACCAGATATTGCTAACGGTATACACCCCTATTAGGCGGGGCACGTGAACAATTTTTATTGAATTCGTGAAGGATAATAGGTGAGGATGAAGCAGGTCAGTTAGCCCACCGTGACTTTATGGAAGTCTAAAAGATTCAAATAATTATATGATTAATACATAATGAAGTCTTAAATACAAATATACTTTTCGCCAATTATAGTTTTAACCCCTTATTTATAAAAATATCAAACCTCTCATTAACTTATTTTAGCCATTCAACTATTTGTCTCTTTCTTTTGCGTTAAATTCCCAATTTGGCAGAAGGTGACGAAACAGTGTAATAGTAAAAGTAGATTTACATATTTTAAATTTCATAATAATGCAAACTATAAATAAAGGGGCTGTCATGGAACTCCATTGCTAACAATCCCTTTCTCCCCAAATAAAAGAGATACTACTGTGTCTACTTGGAGCGATATACTCTAGAATTTTTGACGCTTTTATATTATTATTAAACTTTATAATGGATAGAAAAAACATTGTATCTATGTCCTAAATGAAGCCAAACGATCGCTTTGGCGAGGCAGACTAATTACGTCATAGCACCCCACTTCATCCCGCCGTCGCCAAACCATACCACAATACATATTATAATAATATGGTTTGAGACACCTGCCTATCGCTTTATCTTGCTCGCTTGACTCAATAGTTCTTGAGAATTTGCTTCGTGTCCGCTACGCCCTTGGCAACCGGAAAATACCGTTATAATCATTTGTCCTTCCACAGTTAAATGGCGAACGAGCTAGTTCTACAGTTTATATTTTCCTATATATTTTTCAACCTGCTGAACTATATTAATCTTGTCTCCATTTTTATTCTATACTAAAAGAATTTTTTTTCTACAGTTAAGAATGGCAAACAAGCTGACGGTCCACCTGATGGAAAGTGGTAACCGTCGCCTATAGACATGAGCAGTACCATGGACATAACAGAGTATACTGTTTCGCCCATGATACCCCCATGCGTTGTCATTCCTGAGGACTCAGGTGTTATTCCTCTGTACCCAGTAAATTCATTCGTGTTTCAACCGTGAAGCAGTCGTGTTTGCATGGCTGTTTCGGTTTGAATGGTGGGATATGGCGTGAATTTACTGGGTTCAGAGAAATAACACCCGAGTCCTCAGAAATGGCAACGCATGGGGGTATCATGGGCGAAACAATATACTCTGTTATTTCCATGGTACTCATGCTCATGTCTATAGGCGACGGTTACCACTTTCCATCAGGTGGGCCGTCAGCTTGTTTGCCATTCAACGTTGTATAAAAAAAAATCAATTTAAACATTTATCTGAATTATTTTATATAATTACGTGGACTACCAGTCAACTAACAAAATATAGGGTGGAAAGAAATGTCAATCCTGGACATAAAGTACATATTTACGTTAGATTTTCAGCGAAAAATGGACATATCATTGTTGAATGTTACTTTTACCTCAACAGTGACAATCGACTAATGCATATGATTACCGCATTATGCATTGTAATCGTAATTATATATATTTTAAACATCTTAATTTTACTGATATTGGAAACAGCAATTTTTATTTGATATAAATTTCCTTTATTGTTTAAATTAAAGATTTAAATGTCTAACTTATTAAAAAAATAAATCAAATTATCATAAAGTGCTTATAGTTGATAAATAAACAGACGCTATAGACTTATATTATTATACTTAGATATCATATTATATGTATTTTGATATATTCGAACTTGATTACTCATTAGTAACTGCAGCTAAATTCTTGTCTGGAACATTCTCCGAGTTATTTGTACTATAATTTACTTAATTATCTATAATAAATACACTAATGACCATTGTTATTACGACATAATTGCCATAATGTCACTTTAGAAACGGACATACAGGAATTCACAATAGTATGTGTGCCTACGTCATCACGAAGTGATCAAACAATAAATATTTGCTAAAAAAACTTTCCTTTCATAATTATTATTATAATAATAACTTTATTTGCAATAATTTTGGGTATAAAACATTTGATCTTATAAATTAAAAGTACCTTACAAAATCTACTTAGGTCAAGCGTGCAAATATTGAAAACAAAAATTACAATAATTCAATTTTAAAATTTTTTGTAGCATTTAAACATTACGAAATTATATAATAATAAAATAACACTAATTAAAATATTAAGGAATGCAATAGAATTTAATTTTAATTTATTCAGTCGACTAGTTTAAATAGTAGAAATAAATAACAATTGGATATCAGATGGCCAACAATAACAGTGAGATGTACTAATAAAAATAAAGAAGTCAATAAGTAGGATATGTTACAAATATAACGATAATACGTACAAATCTCCGCGCTTTCAATCCGACATAATATCCCTAACAGAGTAAAAATACGATTCAACTAGCCATTCATGCAATTTTTTTTTTAAATGTCATTCCAGAGAGGGTTCTTATATTATCTGGAAGATTATTAAAAATTCTCACCGCCATATTATATGGACTTTTTTCACTAATATATATACACACTATAATTATATGCTTATTATTAATTGAAAATATATGCATTTGTCATTCCAATATTACATAAATTTCAATGTATTTATGTTTAAACTTTATCTGGAAATATATCAATAGGTAATATACATTTTTAAATGCGGGCACATAAGATATTTAGGTATTAAATAACTTTTTTTAGCTATGATATCGTCCAACAAGATGGATATATTAATTGACAGGGATTAAATGAAGCCATATTTTTGTTTATTCTATAAAATAGGCTTTCTACAAAAGGAATAGGTATATTAAATTTCATTATCGTTTGAATCGTTGAAGAAACCACAAATTAGACCAAGAAGTAACAAACTCACAATTTTATAATAGTGAGAATATGTCTACATGGAGGCGATATATAATAATAAAATAACACTAATTAAAATAATAAGGAATGCAATACAATTTAATTTTAATTTATTCATATTGAACAAAAACAGGTAGAATGTACCAAGTCATAACTACGCAGTTACGAAATGACACATTATTATTGCAAAATACATACACAATGTTTTCTGCTATACCTATTTTTATTATATTTTATTAATACATTGCTATTTAGAAATTTAATACAGGTAAGTTAACTAGATAAGCATAATATTATCTGCATTTCTCGAGAACTGTTTGTTCATTTATTCATTGTATTACGACTCATATTCTTGCAATATTCGCATCGGACAGACCAAAGAGACCGGCTATTTTAGTGCCTACGTACTCTTCTAACATTATTGATCCTTGGACTTTGTGCACTCGCCGACTGCGCATGCTCGTTGTGATAAAACGTCACGAAATTACATGACGGGATCGGAGCAACAGCTAACCAACGCGCCAGTTCGCTTGCGAATGCCGCCGTGCAAGTTTTGTGTGTCGTGTTGCGATAGGTAGGAGCAATTATTGAGGTTAAATATATACTATGCATTATTACATTTTACCGTCACTATTTCGTGTAGAATTTTTTGAGTTTTATTAAACGCAAGGAGACTGCCATTAAAGTTTATTATAAATTAATAAATGCGTGCCTGAAATATTATACTGCGATTTGTGTGTACACGTTTTGTCTCGATGACGTCAAACGTCAAAGTTAAGTCAAATCATGTCTGTATTGTTTGTGTACCTATTTGACTTTCTTCAGCTTTTTTAGCTAACTATACTTATTTATTCTTTTTGTGTTGAAATTGTTTTTGTCTAAATAAATATTTATAAAAATAATGTTGTCATACTTATTTATTAAAATACCTAGAACACATTACTTAGTTAACCACCTACAATAACAGAACAAGTAAACACTTATTCTGTTCTGCTTACATATTTTTGGAACTTAAATCGTCAGCTATAATTTATACGTAGTATTTTTTGCCAGGATTGGAAATCGAGCGTACCCATCTAGATACTAATGTAGCTACTTGGTTACTTGTTTATATTTAAGTATTACATACCTAAACTCAAAACTTCACCTGGGGGAAAAGGGCTTGTTAATAATGGGGATTAGTAGCCCCATTGCGAGCAATATACCCTGTCAGGTCGACCTCTTCGTGGTTCCCTGGAAACCATCGTGATTTTTTAGATTCATCACGGTGGGCTAACTGACCTGTTTCATCCTCGCTTATCATCCCTCACTAGTGCCCTGCAAGCGTATACCGATAGCGCAGGCGGGGTTACAATTCCATTATCATCCATAAAAAAAAAATGGCCCCATGCTATATTATTAAGCATTATATTCTATGAGATCGTTCTCTACTTGGTAACCCCTGAAAACCATGGCGAAGGATTGTTAGTAATGGAGTATGAGTCCAGCATCGGACTGGCCATATAGTCGAGGTGCCATTTGCCAGCCGGATCCCAGCCTGCATTCACCCCCCATAGATCTGACTTGCGGGGCTTACAGTGGCGCTACCAACTGGTGCAATTACCAACACCTACCCTGGGCTTGTGGTCAGCTACCGGGGCCTTTCCGGCCCAGTCCAACCGTGTGACTTTACCTGCAATGGTAGATAATTTTTTTTATGGGTGATAATGGAATGGTAACCCCACTCTCGCTATCGATATACACCGGCGGGGTACCAGTGAAGGATGATAGGTGAGGATAAAGAAAATCAGTAAGCCCATCGTGACGAATTCAATAAGAATTATTCAAGATGGTTTCCAGGGGGAACCGCTTGGATGTCGACCTAATATGCGACCTGGCATATTGCTAGCAATGGGGCTATCAAACTCCACTGCTAACAATCCCTTTCCCCCAAACTTGCAATGGTAGCACCATTGCTACCATTTTCATACCATTAGAAAAAAACCACTAGCAACTATAATGGACCATTCTTGGTGAATTAATTACAATCGGCAATTGATCTGATTTTCATTATCGGAGAAACCTCCACGCAGTCTCTTCTGGAAACCATCATATTTAATTCCAGGTGTATTCGTCACGATAGGCTAACTGACCTGCCTTTCAGGGGGAAAGAGATTGTTAGTAATGGGATCAGATCGACTTCCACGCGATTCCCCCTGGAAACCATCGTGGTTAATTCTAGTGGAAGAAGGGAAAGGGATTGTTAGTAATGGAGACTAAGAATCCCAATGCTAGCAATATACCCAACCAAGTCCACCTCCTCGCGTTTCCTCCTAGAAACTATCATGATTAATTCCTGATGAATTCATCATGATGGGTTAACTGGTCTGTTTTCATTCTCATTTATCACCCTTCACTGGTGCCCCACCAGCGTATCCCGTTAGCGCAGGCGGGGTTACCACTCCATTTGGGGTACATTCCATACGTTAAAAAAAGACCTGCGTTTCAGGGGGAGTAAGGAATTGTTAGTAATGAAATCTATTTCCTGACAAGTCAACCTCCACGCGGTTCCTACTGGAAACCATTGTGGTTCATTTTAGATGAATTTATCAGGATGGGCCGATGGGCCAACTAATGGTAACCCCGCCTACGCGGGGGGAAAGGGATTAGTGGTAATGGAAACTAAAAATCCCATTGTTAGCAATATACCCAACCAGATCAACCTCCACGCGGTCCCCCTGGAAACTATCATGATTAATTCTTCATGATGAATTCATCACGATGGGCTAACTGGCCTGTTTTCATTCTCATCTATCACCCTTCACTGGTGCTCCGCCAGCGTATCCCATTAGCGCGGGCGGGGTTACCATACCATTTTCACTCCTCAAAAAAAAAAAACCCGATCGTTGGAATTTTTGTGAGCAAGAGTGTTGCCAATTTAAATTTAGTAAAAATTACCAATGTTTGATAAAAGTATCGAAAGGAAGTAGGTAAAGGTGTGGGAAAAATGTATTTATACTAAATTGCGATAGTTATTATTAAAATAAGCAGAAAAATACATTGATGTATTTGTTTTTTTTTCATTGTCTTCGTTTACACTGACATAGTGATCTAGTAATAGTGGATGCAGACTGGAATAAATTTAGTAGTAGCAGATACAGAGTAAGGACTTTGTTTTGATTAGTAACTAATCAGTAAAATCATTCGAATACGAAAATTAGAATCTTACTATTTATTCGAATAACAAAATCATTCGGATTCGCCCATCGCTAGTCATATCCTTTTATTTTATGGAACTCCATACCAAATATTTACAAATCAAAAACACTATAATTTAAATAAGAACTAATTTTTTTACAAAATTTTATTTTTTTACAAATTTTATTACAAATATTTTAAAAGTATTTATATATTTTAAAAGTAGTTATAACACTTTATAGTTTCTTTTAATTTTTAATGTGAAAAATGAAATTGTTTCACTGTATAAATAATTTCGCGGAACCCTGATGACTTTATTACGGAACCCACTTTAGAAATCGCTGCTCTAGTATATTATTAATACATCACAATCCGTGATATTTAATACTAACGCCATCTAGGATATTTGTTCGTAAACAGAACTTAAAAGTAGGCATTCCAAAGAACCATGCGCGGACTATTTTTTTTTTGAGGTTTCATATCTCTGATATAGCAGAAAAAAAAAATAGATTGGTTTCTTTACTTTATATGGCTGTAGTACATGAATCGTTTTTTTAATTCGTTTGTGGCAAATACTACATTATACTAAGTCTATGGGCAAAACTAATTAATGCTTTATACTTGTGCAAAAAAAATATAACGCAAGACTATCCTTAATCTATGAGCACAAGTCATATTTATGCCAGTGCGACAATATTTTGCACGTTGTATTGAACCGATTTTGATAAAAAACTTTTATGAGGCCAATCTGTAAGAATATCCTTTCTGATAATAAAAATTCCAAATCGGTTTATAACTGCCAGAATTATAAGATAACAAACAAAAAATATAAAACTGAATTGAGAACCTCCTTCTTTTTGAAGTTGGTTAATTTAAAATTATAAAAAAAAAAATGGGATAATAGGTCAAAGAACAATGAAATACTTAGTACATCCGTGTACTAACTAGATATTACTAAAAAAATTCTAAAAATATTTTGGCATAATGGGCTTTGGATTCAGATATAATGGCAGCATAATATAATTGAGTTTAATTTTCGATGCCATTTTTACTTTTGGATTCTTGAAATTTTTCATACCAACGCCACCTATCAGTAAAATAAAAGACGGTGAAACTTTCAAATTTTCTTTAATCAATAATTTAAAGCTTACAGGAGACATTCTCTTGTATTACGTAAGGGCCGGCTCGAGCCGAGCTACCACGATCCAGATAAACAAAAATTTCGCCACTAATGACCGGTAATCGATAAGGTTGGACGCATCTAATGCGCCCGCGCTCTCACACAATCATTTTTAAGACCCTCACGCACAAAGCTATTCAAAACATGTGCTGAATAACAGCCCTTGTTCCTGTCGCTTTGAAGTGATACAATTCAATGTTCAAAGGCATAGGCGAGTGTGTATGTGTATTGCTTGGTTTAGCTGAGACGTGTCAGCGTACTTTGGACGGTTACAACCTATGCACTGTTGTCCGATGTTGGTACACACAAAATTATAATTGACTATCGAGCGATCTAGTATTCCGTGATCGACTGTAACCTAGTTCGAGTTTCGCAGTGGGGCGAATAGTAAATATTGTTTAAAAAAATATATTCAGGAATTTATAACACAAATGGGTTATAATATCGGACACTTGTGCTAATTCCAAAATCGTCATACAAAAACAAAAAGATCGCGATTGAAAAAAAAAACTGAAAAGGTCACCCTAAAATGTCTATTAACTAACAATAAGTGTATAGACATGAAAAATGACAAATATCTCTTTATTTACTTTCTCAACGTAAATCTTTCTCCTTTTCAAGAAAATGACTTAGTAACAAAATTGTTTACAAACACAACCATAGGCAGACATACATATACATATATTTCTTGCATACACTCACGCACGTACACACGCTCCGCACAGAATATCAGCCGACCAGATGAGCCGGACGCAGCCCGGACGAGGCGGGATCGTTACTAGTTCGAATGTGATGGCTCGTATTGTAATCGTCTTCTTGCGCCCGCGCACCTTGTCTACGACCGTCATGGAGATGTTGTTCGTAAATACTTTATGGGTAACATCTAAACGTATCTCATTTATTACTAACAATGTACATGCACTGGTACTATAGGGAGCTGACAGAGGGTGGGAAAATAATAACTAAATTTTAACTATAGTAGTAGTCAGTCTAAAAACTAGTATATATATAAAGTAATACACCAAAAACTGCGAACCCGCCATCAGCTTCCACCTTGTAGACCATAATCTGTTCTATATCTCAATTAAATGCATCTCTTTACTGTGACACTACAAAATTCAAACATGATGGCCTTATTTATCGAGTATTTTTAAAAATCTATAACAGTGTATCAATATGGATACAGCATAAATAATTGCAAGCAGCCAGAGATCTTAGATACAATATGAACAGTTTATAGTTGTCACGGCAATTCATTTTGATAATAAACTCAGCGTATTTCATGAAAACTAAAATTGATCCGGCCACTTTATGAGTCCTATAAATGAATTTACAATCAATTTAGATATAACACGCACGACGAAAAAGGTCTAAAAAAAAACTATCAAGTAATACACACGTTTGTTTGGTATGCCAGCTTCTATAATACTTCTTGAAGAGAGGGAAGGAACTTTTGTCCTATCTTGAACTGGCAGACAAGCAAATCTCCATACAGACATTAGTAGTTAGTTTTTACGTGCATCTGGCATACTTCTGTACGAGAAACAAGCATGTGCATCACAAATCTTTATCAAATACATCTAGATGGATCACTTTTGGTTGACAAGTTGTTTTTTAATACAAGTAGAGTGGCAATATTAAATTTCTTATCACAGTGTACAAGTTTAAAAGTAAATAAATATATAAAATGATGGTTTGTGTGATAAACGTCCGATTAGATTGATTGAATAAGTGCATCTCTTTTAAATTAGGCCATAGATTCCCAACTTTTTCTTGACCACAACATCCCTTAGAAGAAAGAAAATGTCGATAGTACACATTACAAATAAAAAAAAATGGGTAACGCTACCACTTTGTCTTTGGATCCGATGTGTAAGATCATATGAGATATATTGGATCTACAGTGATTTATCTGCGATATGGCATGCAACAGAGTTCACTGGGAATCGGGAATCTATGAGTTAGTTTGTCTGTCGTTTGCAGTGATACTCTCCATCTAGATGTCACACATCTATCTTTTCCAAACTGCCAGCAGTCTTGTCCATTGCTTTTCGATCAAATACATTCATTTACTAAGTATATAGAGTATTTTCCGTCGCTACATTACTCGAGGGTACACTGGCTCTTTTGTTACCATGCAAAAACAATAATTTACAATCATTGTTTGCACGCGCACTCGGTCTTTAAACCGACTATAAAAATAAGGACAATAAATAGATAAATATAATAAGAAAAACTATACACACATACTCGAAAGTGCTTTAAATTAATACGTTCGAAAATTTCAACTAGATCTCGTTGGTATTTGTAACACTTCTACCGTCACGTAGAATACATAGCAGATTCAGCGACACATGTAACTCTGTATAATAATGACATATGTTGACCAACATTTAATAATCGTCCGATCGTCGCTATGTGAGCCGTTTCAAATACAATCAATTGGACAGTACAGTCAGATCTTTGTCTTTTTTTGTAAACAATCCTAAAAGACATGCCCTTTTGTCCTTGTACAACCGATTATATTTTATTGTTGTTCATTACTTCTTATATCTTCATATTATAATAAATAAGTCTTCGAAAAGACATGTCAAGATAATTTACCAAATAAGACTAGAGTTAACAGTGTTGTAAACACACGTTGGATTTACAATCTGACATTGATTAAAACAACAGAATACTGTCCAGTATTTTAACGGTGTCAACCATTTGAAATCAACTTTAGCTGCACACACGTAAACCATGTTTTATTCATCATACATATACATATAATTTCCTGATTATGAGTCCTGTCTACCAAACACACAATTTTGAAACCGTCGAGTCCTATCGATCGAATATACATAGTGAGACCGTGAGTCTGGTTAATTAAACACAATTTTGAAATGTTTGAGTCGTTTCAAACTTTCAACACACAGTTTTAGAGTCAAATCGATTTTTGAGTTGAACGGATGTGTGTGGATACCACTGGGTGGCCACACGGAGTGTTCTCTGTTCAGTTGCGGACAGGCGGCGCTGGCGAGTGGTGGTGCCGTTCCAAGTCCTCGAGGGAGAGCGCGTTGGGCACGTGCACGGAGGGCAGCTTGCCGGCGGACGCGCGCGCCAGCAGCTCCGGCGAGAACCACCGGGCGAGCTGGTTGTCCCCGCCGCCGGACCCGGCGCCGCCGCCGCCCATTTCTATAACACAAGTGCACATGATAATGTTTAACTATAATCATTAGTACCATACAACCATACCAGACGCGTGGTCTACCAGCTAAAATAGTCGAGTACACCCAAATCTGAGTTAATTTAGGCAAGTTAGTGTCCTAAATAGGACCGACCAGGAGTCAAATGTTTATTTTGTTTCCTAAAGGTAGAGCTTGTTAGCGTAGTGTCAGGTTACCATTCCTTTACCATCTAATCAAAAACATTATTAGAGCTGGGTTAAAAGATTTTGAATCCTTTAAAATTAGACTCATGTATGGAAATTGTTCGCGAATGGAGTCAAGCAACGAAAGAAAGCTCTTAAAATGTTTATATTCGGAAATTTTGCCGTGCAACAAACAAAAACTGTTGTATATAGACAATTTTCAATTTTTCACCGCATAATATTGTTTATATTGTTGCTACTTGTGAAAACCTATTAGTGGCTTATTTTGTGATCCTAAACTGTATCTTTTTGCTCTAGTGTAGCCTTGGTTTTACTATGTTAAATAAATAATTACATTTCTGTTTTACCAAAGCTGACTGGGAGAGTTTTTGTCATTCTTGTTTGCCATTCTAAGTTGTATAAAAAAAAAATTAGTACACGGAACCGCGGGATACAGCTAGTATACAATATATATTTTACTAACCGCTCAGCGTCCTCTGGTGTGATTGCACGAGCAACTGTTGCAGTGTCGCGCCGCTGGCCACGCCGCGCATGTTGTTCACATTATTGTACTGTGGATGATAATTTTTTATTTAATTTTATTTACATATTAATATATATACAATTTTATAATACATATTAATATTTTATATATAATATATTCTTTATTGCACTAAAACATACAATAATAATAACAATTAGAAATAATGAAAGTACAGGTGAATTTACCTCTAAAAGAAATTTCATCTGGTTAACCTAATACAGTGACATAGGGGGGAAAGGGATTGTTAGTAATGGAGACTGAGAATCCCATTGCTAACAATATACCCAACCAGGTCGACCTCCTCGCGGTTCCCCCTGGAAACTATCATGATTAATTCCAGATGAATTCATCATGATGGGCTAACTGGTCTGTTTTCATTCTCATCGATCACCCTTCACTGGTGCCCCGTCAGCGTATCCCGTTAGCGCAGGCAGGGTTACCATTCCATTTTCATCCAATAAAAAAAATACAGTGGCATAGGAAGTAGTGAGTGGGCAGCAGTAGTGCAAAATAGAAATCTATACAAAAATATTAAATATTTACATCCTACCATAAACCTACATATATAGATGTAAAATAAATGAGATCATAATGATAAATAATATAAAGTGAATATATATATATATATATATATATATATATATATATATATATATATATATATATATATATATATACACAGTAATATATTAAATTGTATATATACACACCGACGGGGGTACCTGCTGCCTCTGCTGGGGATGAGCAGGGAAAGGTCGGCCGCCACCAACCATTTGCTGTAACACAAATTATATAATTATTACTAATGGTGTAATGTGCAAGTAAATTTACTGCGTATAAATTAACTGTCCACAGCTGAACATACGCCACCCCTATTGAGAAGGGAGAAGGGGAGGTGGTAGGGGTGCCAGTAATTTCCACGCTTGGCAGGTGAGTTGGCAACTGAAGTTAAGCTTTGGTGATGTTTTAAAAGAGAAGCTACTGCCACTATTTCGACCGTTTAGTTCCCTTAGTCGCCTCTTACGACACCCACGAGAAAAGGTGTGGGCCCTATATTTATTCTATGTCGGAACTAGACGACAATAAAAGAATTTACTGCATTGAATTAAAGTTTAAATTTAAGTGAAAAGTTAGACTAAGTGGTGGAGGGAGGGAGGTCTTCCCACACTGCTTTTGTTTCTACGAGTTTCCCGACTTAGTTACTTATTTTTACATAATTTAGCAGCTTAGCAAAATTTACAGTGTTTTTTTTTTTTATATGTGATATACACTTAAGCATTTCCAATATGAACAGAAAAGATCGAATGAAGGCAGTGACAAAGGTGAAGAATCTAACAAACGAAATGCAAAACTAACCTGTTGTTGCGTGAGATACTGCTGTTGGTAGTCGGCGGGCGCGTAGCCCATAGGGGGCGCTGCACCGCTTTGGTTGCCCTGCGAAACACACCACACAATAGTATACTTAATTACCTATTAAAAAACTTATATATATTAAGATGGACGCCATTTCACTTTGTACAAAAGTCGATTGCTTGAGTACCTCTGTCTCTTTCATGTTTCTACCGTGAAGCATTTGTGTTTGCATGACTGTGTTTCGCTTTGAACTTACAGGGTACAGAGGAATAACACCTGAATCCTCAGGAATAGCAACGCATGGAGGATATTATCATGGGCGAAACAGTACACTCTGTTATGTCCATGGTACTGCTCATGTCTATAGGCATCGGTTACCACTTTCCATCACTTTGTTTGCCATTCTAAGTTGTATAAAAAAAAATTGAAAAAAGAAAGTAAGCAATAAGTAGTCTTATAAAGAATTTAAAAAATCGGTTAGGTAGTTATTGAATTTATTTATTACAAACAAACAAATGTACAAATGTTTAGATTATAAATATAGATATAAATCCGCACCAGTGGGCTCATATCATACCTTAACGATGGGCCTCCCCTGTGGCATCTTCATAGGCTGCGCCCACTGTTGTTGCTTCGGACTGGGCGCTTCAGATTCCTTCTCCGCTGTCATTTTGCGCAGTACCTGTAACGATACGACGCAAGTTCATGAGTAAAACTGTCTAAATTAATGTTTATATGTTAGATCGTAACTTGGCTCTTTTTGCCAGGTTTAAATCACTCCAAAGCCCTGATTAAGGGTTATTAAGAAAATTAAGATATTAATTTCTTTAAGTAAAACAAGGGATCTCACTAGACACTGTAAACTAAACAAGCATATGGCCCAACTAGGCTTACGCACAGAAAGTGTTAGCAGATTTTTTCACAGTAAGGAAAAAACGTCGCAGCATTTAATGTATGACTGTAGTCCAATCATACATAAACGATGTATCTCCTTTGGGAAACACTCTTTATATCCTGAGAAGATAGAAAATATCGCTACAAAAATCAACTTAAATTTCCTATCATTGATAGAATAAGCAGGGAACTTTAAAAAAAAGGCAAGCATAAAAAATCATGGAAAAGTCGCAGTGTCACAGTTTTTTTTTTTCCTGAAAAAGCCCATATTTCAACAATAATAATAATTATGGTACCGTTTTGTCATCAATGACAACCTCGTAGGGCGAACCAGAAATTTTATACAATTGTATTTTGTTCGATGTAACACTGGCCTGGCCCAATTCAAATTAAACTTACCGAGGTGGGTGTGAAAGAGATGGGCGTAGACTGTTTCGGTTGCTGCTGCATCTCGTGCCGCCGGCGGAAGTTCTCCTTTTGTTCTTCGAGCTTCTTCTTTATGAGTGCGCCCTGCATTATGGACTGCGTGTGCGCGACCAACTCGCGCGGCGACGGGATGCGAGCGGGCACGCCTGTTCAGAACGAACAAATTGAAACCATGCGTATAATGAAATAAAGTTTATATTACAATACCCAAAAAAATTTAACAATTTTAGGGTTCATATGAGTACATTAATTTATCTACACCTCTAAATACCTGGACAAATTTGGATCTCGAGTATCAATTATTTAAATATGTCGTTTTTTGACATAGTGTTATTTTATTTTACTTATCGATATTCCTTGTTGGGAACGGCTAGCTTTCTCTATAAAAGGAAGATATTTGCCTATTATTACCACAACAAAAACTGTATGAAACTTTTACTTTAACCTATTTTTTCTTTTTTAATAAAGAACATATCCTTTACCCTGAAAACAAATATCCAATGCGTAAAGTCAAAAAGATGTGATTCTAAATTCGAATTATAGGGGGGAAAGAGATTGTCAGTAATGAGGTCAAATAGCCCCATTACTAGCAATATATCTTGTCAGGTCGACCTCCACGTGGTTCCCCCTGGAAATCATCGCGAACAATTCTTGTTGAATTCGTCACGATAGATGGATAAATGACCTACTCCATCCTCACCTATCATCCCTCACTGGTGCCCCGCCGGTGTATACCGATAGCGCGGGTGGGATTACCATTCCATTATCACCCATTAAAAAAAAATCTAATTATATACATTCACATGTTTATAATATTCATAAATAATCTGTTGAGTGAGTTGAGAGAATACAGTTGAATTTAAAATTCAAATTTGAATAATTTAGATTCGAATATGATTTTTTTAAATTCATAAATTATTTGAGTAATATGTATATACAGTATAATAATATAAGATTTCCATAGCAAATACACTACCTGGATGATGCACTGCTAATGTATTGGGACTAGTGGCCATTATGGGCGACACACAGTATGCTGCGTCCGTGACAAACAAACAACTCGTTATACGCATCATGATTACTCAATATCACATTTAAAATAAGCAAAGTTATAATAAATCGAAATCCAGCTATAGTATATAAAAGTTGTATAGTATAAAAATATAAAAGATTTGTCTTTTATATTTTTTAACCTCATTGCACCTACCAGTGGGAGACTTTGAACAAAAGTCATATGCTTGGGCACCTCTGTCCCATTCGTATTTCTAATGCGAACCAGTTGTATTTGTATGGCTGTGTTTCGATTTGAAGGGTGGAATATGGCAGTGAATTTACAGGGTACAGAGGAATAATACCCGAATCCTCAGAAATGGCAATGGATGGACGAAACAATATACTCTGTTATGTCCATGGTACTGCTCATTTCTATAGGCGACGGTTTCCACTTTCAATTAGGTGGGTCGTAAGCTTGTTTGCCATTCTAAGTTACATAAAAAAAAACTATAAATCTACAGAATATAGTTAATAACGAAGGTAGAAAATAAAAAATGTACGAGGTAAAAAAGGGAACATACAGAAGGGAATTTTTTACCGCTCGCGTAGTGGTTACATGGTAAAACCTAGTAACTATCAACACAGATTTGTGATTGGGCAGCATGGCGTCACCTACCGGGGTGCGGTAGTGGCGACAGCCGCAGCGGCTGGTGCGGCGGCAGCACTAGGTGCGGTGCCCCCACTCCGCCCACGGGACCCACGCCCGCGGGCAGCGGCGAACCGCCCATCTGTATACCGCATACAACAATTCTATTATTACCGAAGTGTGGAACAGAGATGGCTATAAATTGTCCTTAGAGAGAGGAGGGACAGATCGATATATCGAGGATTATTGTTCAATTGTTAGTAATATTCTAGTTTTTCCTAGACACTGCAGTGTAGGGTTTTTTTCAAAAAGGGTGTATTAAGGTAACATCAAGCTCGGACGACATACATGTGACACCCCTACTGTTGCAGGCTACAGTGACCGTTTATCATCAAAGGGGCTGTATGCTTTTTTAAACACTTTCGTGGTATAAAAAATATATTCTGTCAGGTCGACCTCCACACGGCCCCTTCTGGAAAGCATCGTGGTTAATTCTTGTTGAATTAGACATGATAGGCTAACTGACCTGTTTTCGTCTTCACCTATCATCACTCACTGGTGCTCCACCAGCATTCATTCATTCCATTTTTATCGATTAAAAAAAAATCTTCAAACTACTTGTAAACGAGAAAGTTTATGAGTATGTATGGATCATAATTGGTTAATATTTAATAAGTAACATGAAAAGATTGGTAATTAAAATAAAGTAAGATACTTACCGATGTTATATGTTCCTTTAATTTCTTTTTGTTTTTTTTTTTTATGTATTACCATTATATTTATATGTAAATATGTACTGTTGCGTAAATTTGTATTTGTGAATGAGATGTATATATATGTATATGTGAAGTTTTGGGAACAAATGTAAAATTGAAACATGTATTTTCGGATTTAATAAAAATATTATTATATTATTATTATTTCAAAGTTAAATGCCTGGATTTAAAGGATTTGAAGAATATTCGATACATAGGGATGTTATATCCTAACCTTACACAAGATACTATACTGTTTTACTCGAGTAATACCGCAAGATATAGCTTCTATAAAGTAAAAAAAAAACTAGTGACATCACCTGTCTCTGTTGTTGGTAGAGCCTCAGTATAGTCTGTAGGAGTTCCCGGTGGCGGCTCTGCAGGCCGGGATTACTTAACTGCTGGATGAGGTGTTGCACGGTGATCTCGCCTGCTTTTAGACCTGTCACAATACAATCAAATATAATTATATGGTTAACATTAATAAACTGGTCATAATTAGTTTCAATTGTAACTGTATTGTATACCAGGGATTCCAAATCAATCAAAATTGGTCGTACCTACGTTGAATCAACGACTATCAAAACGTTTATTACATCTAGATAGAAAAAATCTCAAAATAATTATAGCGACAATAACGGGCCATTGTCCATTTAACAAACATTTATACACAATAGGAGCCACAGACAGTTCTCTATGTCGAGGCTGTTTCGACGCTGAAGAAACGGCTCCTCACGTAATCCTAGAATGTGATGCTGTGGCCCATCAACGTTTAGAAATCCTCGGAACGGTGAGGTCGCTCCGTAAGGTCTGTGAAGAACCCAGGAAGCTTCTGCGCTTCTGGGTGGAGCTAGATTGGCTGTACTAGCCACGACTCATACGCACAACGGCCCAAATGAGAGGCTAAGCGCGGAAAATAGAGTCTTTTTCACATTCACATTCCAGGGATTCCAAAATTCTTAAGATAACGAAACACATGCCAAATAGAGGTTTTTTTTATAAAACACCGTATCAAAAGGCCGCGTGGTCCCGGTATAGAATAGGCCACCCCTTCCTTTTTGGGGGGCAAAGGGATTGTTAGTAATGGAGACTGAGAATCCTATTGCTAGCAATATACCCAAACAGGTCCCTCGCCTCCTCCTCCTCGCGGTTCCCCCTGGAAACTATCATGGTTAATTCCTGATGAATTCATCATGATGGGCTAACTGGCCTGTTTTCATTCTCATCTATCACCCTTTACTGGTGCTCCGCCAACGTATCCCGTTAGCGCAGACGGGGTTACTATACCATTTTCTCCCAGCAAAAAAAAACCTTCCTTTTCCGTAAATGTCGTAAGAGGTGATTAAGGGAACCATTAATGGTCTAGAGAGGATGTCCCTCTCAAAACATCACCAAAGCTGAACTGCGGTTGTTTACCAGAGGGAGACTTTGTACAAAAATCGATTGCTTGGATACCTCTGTCCCATTCGTGTTTCAACCGTGAAACAGTTGTGTTTGCATGGCTGTGTTTCGGTTTGAAGGATAGGATATGGCGTGAATTTACAAGGTACAGAGGAATAACACCTGATTCCTCAGGAATGGCAACTCATGGGGGGGTACCATGGGCGAAACAGTATACTGCTCATGTCTATAGGCGACGGTTACCACTTTCCATCAGGTGGACCATCAGCATGTTTACCATTCTAAGTTGTATAAAAAAAAAAATACCTGCCTGCCAAGCATGGAAACGGAGTAAGTAAGAGGCTAAGCCATATTAGTTATCAAAAAAAATCTAAGTTACATAATTTTAAAGTTATTTTTTTTTTTAAATCGAGAATATCTACAGTTAGCCTGTTACTCAAATACAGGTAGACGTCGACTTCAAGGATACCCTGGTTAAGGTTACTTTTAGTGTTACCATAAATACAAATGCTTACCATGTACAATCGCCTGCGCCTCGGGCCTCTGCAACAGTTCTCTGTCCGCGCTGTGCATGCCCATATCTAGTGGTGGTTGCTGTTGTTGTTGTTGCTGCTGTTGCTGCTGCTGTTGTTGTTGTTGTTGTTGATGCTGCTGCTGACGCTACAAACATAAACGTAGTGTAAAGATTAAAAATACAATCATAGAGGCGGGACAAAAAAAACAATCAATTACACTAGTGTGTGTGAAATGTCAATGTGTGCACGTGATAGTTCTAAATTCAATTGGTAGTTAGAACATAGATTTTTTCTTATTTTTTTTTTAATATTATATAATGTAATATGTTAATAAATGTAGAGAGGTTACTTATATTTCCATAATAAAATGTTATTGCAGTCAGTAAAATTTTTGTGTCTGTCTGTCTGTCTGTCTGTCTGTCTGTATGTTCGTCATAGAAACAAAAACTACTTGACGGATTTTAACAAAACTTGGTACAATTAAGATCTGTCATCATAGAATACTTTTCACACAGTCAGTCAGCAGTAAATATTTGGAAAACGAGAGAAGTTACTCTATTTTTAAGCTTCCGTCGCGTGTGCAGCCTTAATGACCACTTTTTAAAATGTAAAAATGTCCACCCGTGCGACGCCGGGACGGGCCGCTAGTATGTTAATAAATGTAATTACTTTCGCATATATTTTATTGTTGGACACACAACACCTAAGATCGGTCATCAGCGACTGATTTTATAATATTAATTTTATAATATAAATATATAAAAAAAATATAACTAAATAATTTGTAACCTCCTCCCTCCTTCCAGGAATTATTAATGTACCTACATAATTGGTAAATTATAAGATAGTTATATATTTAATTTTTCGTTTATTTTATATAAATGATGCCGATGATGTGGTTGTGTTAATGTGTGATAAATGTAATTTAATGAATCGATGTAATAATCAGCTCAACTTCTCGGCAAATTTGCATGTTTATATATTTTCTTTTTATATAGTAATGTAGATAGATAGATAGATACTCTTTATTGTTTCCTCCAAAAGATTACAATAGTAAACTTATTATAAATATAAACAATTACAAGAAATAATCAGAATGAGAAAACAATGGGCGACCTTATCGCTAAGAGCGATCTCTTCCAGGCAACCTTTGGATGGAGAGGATGTATATTTATTTATTTTATTATCTAACACTTTATTGCATCAAGTAGAAAACTAATAATTTTTTTTCATACAACTTAGAATGGCATATATTTATTTATTTTATTATCTATTCCTGACATATATATATATATATATATATATATATATATATATATATATATATATATATATAAATGTATACAAATATATATAAAAACAAATATATGCATAAACATACACATATTGAATAGCACATATACAAAAGGAAAGAATGACGAAGTACAATGAAGAGAGAAGACAGGAAAATAATACTAAAGAGAGAGGTAGTAGGATTTAACAGAAATTTTGAAGCTATAATTAATGTTGTCAGTGGTACAATTAATCACATTTAGACGTAAAATTATTATCATAGATAATCTAAGTGCTGTAAGTAATACAAATAAATTATCTATCTATCTGCAGTGTGAGTATATTTGTCGTTTATATAAAGTTATTCATTTATATATGGAATTTTAGTATGTATGTATATCAATAACCATGATAGTTTCCAGAGGGAACCGCGAGGAGGTCGACCTCGTTGGGTATATTGCTAGCAATGGGATTTTCAGTCTACATTACACTTCCCCCCTACACTTTTCTATGGTTGACTGGGAGAGAATGCTTTTAGCATTAAGTCCGCCATGTACACATATTTGTACTAATGAATAAATAAATAAATAATTTATTTGCATTACTTACAGCACACAAATAACAATACAAACATACACATAATACATACATACACAGTAAAAGACTAAAAGAATGAAAAACACAAAAGCAATATCAAATAAATAAATAAATATAAATAATAATAAAAATAAATAAAATATATACCTGAACCTGTAGAAGCTTGTATAGGAGCTCGGAGGGTATCTGCGGCTGCTGCTGGTGCTTGTGGTCGGCGCCCTTGTTGAGCATCTGCAGCAGCGTGGCGTGCGGCGGCTGCTGCGGCGGCTGCGGCGGCGGCGGCTGGTGCGGCGGCTGGTGCGGCGGCTGGTGGTGCGGCGGCAGCGGGCGCGGCGCGGGCTCGGCCGCCGGCACCGCGTGCCCGCCCGACACCTGCGCCAGCTGTGACGTCACACCACACTAGCACTAACGGCTCGCACACACCGCACACACCGCGCCGCCGCCTCGCAACCACGAGGAGGGATTACGACCGCAAGTATTTATCGATACAAGACACTATACCTTACCTTGTCAGGTGGACCACAACTTGGTCCCCCTGAAAACCATCATGCTGATTTACAGGTGTATTCATCACGATTAGGTACCTATCATCCCTCACTGATGCCCCGCTAGCATTTACCGTTAGCGCGAACAGGGTTACCATTTTATTATAATAAATAAAAAAACTTAGCCATGCCGCATATGAAAGATATTTTTTTTTTACTGAAATTTCTTTTGGGGAAAATGTTAAGTTTTACTTTTAAAACATTCTCTCAAAAGTATTTTAATTATTTTAACTATACTACGCATAGTTTTTAAATAATGTATGAACTCACAAGTCTCTTGAAGGCGGAGAGGTCATGGTCAGGCCCTGGATGGTGTGCGGAAGGGTGTTGTGGCCGCAGGCGCGCCTCCAGCTCCTCGAGGCTTTGCATTTTGCCGCCCACCGAGTTCGTAACTGTACGAAATAAAATCACTGTAAGTAACAAGTAGATAGGTATATGAAAGATTTTATATTTATCATTATTTTAGCCATTATTTGTCCACTGCTGGACATAAGCCTCCCCCATAGACTGTCATAAAGAATTGTCCTGAGCCACCCGCATCCACTGACTCTCTGCAATGCATTTGAGGTCGTCACTCCATCTAGTGTCCTACATTGCGTTTTCCCACATTTTATATTATTAAAAAAATCCATAACAACAATTGAGAATGCATCAAGATGATATAGAATCATAGATTAAGATAATTAAAGATTGTGTCCCATAAAAAATAACCGACTTCAATAGTGAAAAAACCAGTTATTTTATTTAAAAACTAAACTAATGAATCAATTTTGATATCCTTTCAGATAAAAAAAAATCCAAATCGGTTTTAAAATAACCGTGTTAAGAGGTAAAACACAATATATATAATCAAATTGAGAACCTCCTTCTTTTTGAATTCGAGATTTTGAATTAAAAACTAGTCGGGCTTCCTCAAATTTAAAACGTAAATAATGGTCTTATACAGTGTCACCCACCTGGCCTCTGCTCCGCATTGGCATTAGCTTGCCGCAACAGGTCCAACAGCGAGGGCAGCCTGCCGCCGGCAGGGGGAGCGCCCGCCGGCGAAATGGGCGCGAACACGTGCTGGGGAGATCCACTGCTGGCCATATTGCTATTCATTGGCGGCTGCTGTGGCGTTGAATTGTCTAGGTCTAGAAGAACACAAATATTTATTATTTATATATTATTTATTTTATTTATTTAATACTTTATTATACACACCAATTATTCATAAAAATATGACAGAGGTAATCAAATGTACAAAAGCGAGCTCAACTGTAAAAGAGTTCTCTTCCTTGCTGGAACCCATTTGTTTTTTTATTTTAACAATCACACAAATTACGATTTATTTATTTGTTATTTGCACAGGACAGCTTTACAGCAAAATATTTAACAATAATAATATAGATTATCAAACCAAACCTTAGGGCCTTACTGGAGTAGAGTGGCGGAGGATAGAGTTCAGTGGAGAGAGCTGGAGGAGGCCTGTGCCAGGTGGCACACCGAATTGAGAGATATATTATAATAAATAAAAAGGGAAAATATGTCTTACTAGGGTTATAGAGAATTCGGAGTAAAAGGGGCTTATATATATAATATAGATTATTGCATTTATTTCACAAAAAATATGTTAATGATGTGCGCTTGCGTTTTGATGATGAACAGATGATATGATGATTATGATGATGATGATGATGAATAAATTATGTGATGATGAATATATATATAATATAGATTAAATACTGCATTTATAAATTTAATGTAATGCACTTGGATGTTTTGCGAGTAAATTGAGCTCAAGATCCGGCTCGACTAGTTTTTACCAACAAACCAAATGTTAGAAAAGCAAAATAGGTATAATATCAATCCAACAGTATGAGCACAGTAGACACAGGACATATACTAAATTGCATATGCATATAAGTTAAATTGATTAGATAAATATAATAAAGCCTGTACATAAAAACTAGTCAAGCTAAATCTTGAGCTTGAATTACATCGCAAGTGAAATAAATGAAATGTGTAAATAATTGTCTGTTAAAGTATTATATATATATATATATATATATATATATATATATATATATATATATATATATATATATATATATATATATATATATATATATATATATATATATATATATAGGTAATTTAAAAGTACAATAAAGAATAATTATTTATTTAATAACAAACATCATCATATGATACAAAGACTTACCATCAACCATGTTATACAGTAGCCGCTCATAATGCCTATCGTTGGTCGGACTTTCGCGGCGGAACCATCGGCTGAAGCGACTGCCGCCCTCAGTCTCACCACTGCCATTCTAATAAAAAAAAAAAAAAAATTAAATAAATTACAAGGAAATAGTACTATATTTTACGATTTTTGCTTATTAATCTCTACATAGACAGATACAAAAAAAAATTTGTATCTAAAGCTTACACATCAAATTATAGTTAAAAGAGGCAATAATAAACAGTACAAGTAATATATTTTTTATGCAACTTAGAATGGCAAACAAGCTGACGGCCCACCTGATGGAAAGTGCTAACCGTCGCCTATAGACATGAGCAGTACCATGGACATAACAGAGTATACTGTTTCGCCCATGATACCCCGCATGCGTTGCCATTCCTGAGGACTCAGGTGTTATTCTTTTGTACCCTGTAATTCCTGTAATATGTAATATCCTGTTATAAGCCTTTACACTCGCATACGTCGTAATCACGACGTAGTGCAATCCAAGTCGAAACGTCGGCAATAAACAAACACGTATGTACGTACTATTTACCTGTAAAAGCTTTTTTCACATAGCGTTAAGTCCCGATTGTATATTTAAAATATGTGTAAACAACGCGAAAATTTAAAAGTAACTAATACAAATAATTTTGGGACATAAAATATAGCTTAGAAATAGGGCACGCGTGTGGCTCAAAAAAAAAATGCAAAAAATCCTTAGTTCTGCTTTTTATAATGAGGGTATTAAATTTAAACATAAGGTTACTAAGAAGTCTCGTTTGGTCCTTCCTTTCCTGTTGGTGTCGAAAGAGGCGACTAAGTGATGGGCAGCAGCATCCTTCTTAAAACATCTCCAAAGCCTAACTGCGGTTACCAACCCGCTTGCCGAGCGTGACCTACTGGCAAAACTCCCAAGGTAGAGACTTATGTTCAGCAATGGATAGTTGAAGCCTGATATGATTATGATAAGGTTACTCACAGTAAGTACATCAGGTATGGAGTCAAACTTGAGAAACTCATCGAGATTGAATTCGGGATGTTCATTGTTCGGCTGAGATTCTTCATTCTTCGAGTCCATATTTGAGTCCTTTTCCTGATTACAATGAAATTTAACAATGAAAAATTAAAAAATTAAAAACATATTATAAGATTTGGTTTTGGTTATTTTGTTGGAAACTAAAAAAAATTAATACACATTTATTATATTTTTTAATTTCAAATAAAGAATAAATAAAATTGTCATAAAAAAATGGAGAATAAAAAATTAGCAGAAAATTCATAAATGTATTCATAAGTTATAGATTCGTTCCTTTGGTTGTTTTTGTTTTTTGTTTTGTTACAAATCTCATACAAAACATTGCTTATTTATTCTTCTTATAATTTATTTTTAGTTCTTATCTTATTAATATAATAAAATTAGGAAATTTGTAACTATTGCTAGATAGAAAGATATTTTTTTATGCAATTTAGAATAGCAAACAAGCTGACGACCTTTCCACTTTCCATTAGTTAGTTAGCTTGTTTACCATTCTAAATTGCATAAAAAAATATATTAAAATATCTATTTATACATAATGTACAATCATTTTAAGAAAAACACAGCATGCTAGTTAACCCTTCTTTGCATGATTTTTTTTAATGGTTAAATATATATCAAGGAAATATAATTCATAATCAAAATTAAAGGAAAAATAGTTAAAAAAATAAATTGGACGACTTTGTTTTGTTTTTTGCAATGGACATTAAAAAGGTATCCAGACACGATCAACTTAAAATTAACTTGGTCTTTTATATAATTTTTGGGCATTCAATGTTATGATGGAAATTTCCACCATTATGCAAAGAAGATGTAAACAAATAAACAACAATGTAATTACACTTGAGGTATTTAAGATAGGTACAATTTTTAATTTCAATAAATAATTATTTAATTTTTAAATACTAATAATATTTAGTTAAAATAAATTAGATAAATAAGACTTTTGTTAATCAATTAACTGCAATGTTTTATGTACTGATACATGCGGTTGAAACTGCGGGACGCAGATAGGTAAGGAGTGTATATAAAACTAAAGCTATATGTACATTAACGTTGTTCACTTGGTTGGTACTGTTGTTGGTGTTTATGTTGCCGTTGGTGTTGGCGGCTGGCTGCGAGTGTTGCGAGTCGGCGGGCGACGCGGTGTCCCGCCACCGCTCCGACCGTTCCGCGACCGGCGACCGCGACCCGCCATTGTTATTCCATTTCTGTACAAACAAAATAAGAATGAGATATATCAGTACTGCTACAATATCTATAATAATAATAATAACTTTATTGCATAACCATGATTGTAACAAACTCAGCACTGGAAATTACAGTAAAAGTAGATACGAATTCATTTGTACATTTGGATCAGTTTAAACATCTGTGCCTGAACTAGGTTATAAAACCTGTATCTCAGACAACAGCGCTCAACCCTCATTACATAGTATAATATTAGTTCAGCTAAATTTTAGTGCTACATATAGAATGTTGATTTTATATAAAGTTAGTGTATCTAATTATAACAATTGGCAATAATGAAAATTGTGAAATAATGTGCTCCCTGTGTGTAGAGTGTAATTTGAATGTATGTGTGTGGGAGAGTGTGTAAAATTATTTGTAATCTATGTATGTATCTATATATTGGGAGATTAATGATGAAAAAAACGTCTTTAACTATTTCAATATCGCCCATACCAGTTGGAGATCCCCATTTCGATCAGGTTTTTCATTACGGTATTATATATTGGATAAGTGGTATTTAATACATCCACAATTGTGATAATTTATAGATATTACTTTATATTACCCATCTCTAGCAAACAATATAGTAAACTGTAAAATAACGATACCGTTCACAAAGATATTTTTCAAGATACCAGATCGTGATTGGAGGAACAATAAACAAGTATGTCATATATAAACTGTACATTTTTGAACTAACAAGAAAAAGGTGTAAAAAAAAAAACATGGATCAAAAAGAATAATATAAAAATTAAAATATGTATATAAAAAAGGTCGGCTGGTCAAGCTGTCAGTAACAAATAATAACTTGAACAGTCGCATTTTACTATTAAAACGATGTATATAAATTTTTTAGCCAATCACATATAAAAGGCTGATTAAACGACCATAAAAGGTCAGGGGGCAACCATTTGACATGGTAAATACTGTCATTGGATTGTAAAAGTTCTTGTCCAAAATTTTTTCCTTTTATCTTTTAATAACGTACTTATAATAGGTAAGAATGTATTACAATAAAAAAAAACTGCTTTCAATTAAGGGAAAACCTACCTGGTTTTGATTTAAATAATAACCTACTGAACCGATTTTGATAAAAGTTCTATGGCACAAATCTGGAATTATATCCTTTCAGATAAAAAAGAATTTTCCAAATCGATTTATAATATAAAAAAATAATACAACCGTATTGAGAACCTGGGGGCCTACCATGAAATTCCGAAGTTTCGGACTCAATTTCGTGTTTTTGTTCACACCTAAATCGGGCCAGTAAATGGAGCTTAACATTTCGTTCGTAAAATCAAATCCTGCCATAAAAGTCCCAAGGAATAATATTTTCATATTTTTAATGTTTTTCAAAGATTATATGTAATTTTAACATTAAATTTGCGTTTCGTTCGGCTCCGAAATTTCGGAAAACATTTCATGGTAGGCCTTCTGCTTCTTTATGAAGTTAGTTGTGGAACATAAATCTCACCTCAGTCTCTTTGTTGTTGCTGTTCTGTTTGGTGTTCTTTTTGGTGGGCTCGTCGAAGCCTCGCAGCTCAATAGTCTCTAGCTGAGATGTGGGCCCTCCACTAAACCTGTGTGATAAATTAACAATTTCATATGATTTACTATATAATCTAACCTTTTTTAAATATCTTACATACATTAAATACTAGTCTTGTACCGCGACATCGTCCACGTAACCAGGATATGTTTACTGACTGGGATAAAAAATAACTGAAATCCTTGTCCGTCCCATATAGTATGTATATCAAAAAAGTGACTGATGAAGCTCTTAAGCTTTGAAGGGTGGGATATGGCGTGAATTTACAGGGTACAGAGGAATAACACCTGAGTCCTCAGGAATGGCAACGCATGGGGGGTATCATGGGCGAAACAGTATACTCTGTTATGTCCATGGTACTGCTCATGTCTATAGGCGACGGTTACCACTTTCCATCAGGTGGGCCGTCAGCTGTTTGCCATTCTAAGTTGTATAAAAAAAAAAAAAAGGATTTATAGTAATAAATTACAATTGTGCAAAGCATGGACCAGTCACTAGTTAATAACTTTACTAAAAATTCTACAACAATTTGCAATTTATGCAACTGTATATAATATATTTACATAATTTGTATAACTTTATGGGTTTTTTTTTATCAAAATAACATTCTTACCATTCGGGTTCATCTTCCTTCTCAAAGCGTCGTTGAGAGAAGCGACCACCAGATCTGCGGTTGTCCTCTCTGAAAACAATAAATACACATAATCACTACATAGTATAAAACAAAGTCGCTGTCGCTGTCTGTTCGTTGTTATGTATGCTTAAATCTTTAAAACTACGCAACGGATTTTGAAGCGGTTTTTTTAATAGATAGAGTAATTCAAGAGGAAGGTTTATATGTATAATAAATGCATAATATTGTAAAAAAAACACTGATAAATTTAGAAGTTTGTAATGTAATGTCGTAAATGAACACATTTTACGAAAAAAATGGCTTATTTACAAAGTAATTTTAAGCAATACAACATTAATTATTATCCAATTAAGGACATTAAATACATTATCTATTTAATATAGATCAATATGGCCCTTATTACAGCATGTAATTTAAATGAATATTTCCGAAGATATTACAGATTAAACATACAGGGACATAGCGGTGCGGCGGTACCGGCCCGGCCGGCGGCGCGTGCCTATATAATAGCGCGTCCTATAGTTCTGATGTGGATAGTAGCAAATAAAAAGCAAGTAGTTTAATAAATTACCGTGTTTTCTCGTTGTTGAATCGATCGTCCCTTTCCCTCTTGATGTCAGAGGAGTAGGAGTCTCGGGTGAATGAACGACGGTCGAATCTGAAGCAAACATATCTCTTATATTACACTAGTTCAACTAAAAACATAAAAACGTTACATAAATAAATGTATTCGTATTGCTTTTTTCATAATCACTTTCTTCCCCTTTTAGGGTGGGCAGGAACTAATGATTTTTTTTATACAACATAGAATGGCAAGCTGACCGGCCCACCTGGCCCTACTGATGGAAAGTGGTAACCGTCGCCTATAGACATGAGCAGTACCATGGACATAACAGAGTATACTGTTTCGCCCATGAATGTGACAAATGTGATAATTATAATGTATGAAGTTGAAAAGTAGGGTAATGGTTGCGGCGTTGAGAAGGAATGAGTGCCTGCAATATTAGGGGTGACACATGCGCTGTTATGCGCAAACAATCTTAGATAAACTTCTATTGAGGATGTCACCTGAAAGCTGCGCGTAGCCAACCTTAGATTCAAAGATTCAGCTGCTTTGTGGCCTTTAAATAAAATATCTGTAAGATTTTTTTTAGATATTTTTTTAAATATTTTCTTTATTTTTCTATTTAATTTAACTTACTCTCCAAAAATAAGTATAATATTGTCTGGTATACAAATTGGGAATCTGTAATTAGCTAATGTATGGTGTAAACATAATATTTTTAATTATTCTAGATATAAGCTGTTGATTCCAGATGTAATATTAAAATAATACAGGTCCGGGCGCAGGAATTCGCCCTCGTACCTGTCGGTGTTGGGGCGGCAGTCGCGGTCGCGCGGCGGCCGGTACGGCTCCGGCCGCGGGTACTCGCCCTCCTCCCAGGCGTTGCTCGGCACGTCTCGCACCATGATGCGCCCTGAACCGATGCGTCGCCCAACTACAACAAACAACCACCCGTTATACACGTGGAGAGAACGGATTGTTAGTAATGGAGAGGTTAGCCCCAATTGCTATTAATATACCAGGTCGACCTACACGCGGCTCACTCTGAAAACTATCGTGACTAATTTATCGTTGAGTTCGTCACGATTATCGTGGAATTTATGCCTTTTCATCCTCATCTATCACCTCTTACTGGTGCCCTGTCAGTGTATACAAATAGCTCAGGTGGGGTTACCATGTCATTTTCACCCATTAAAAAAAACGTTATACACTGGGGCGAAAGTATTGTTAGTAATAAGTAGGTTAGTCCCCATTGTTAACAATGTACCTTATCAGGTCGACTTCCACGCGGTTTCCTATGGAAACCATCGTGACTAATTTATCATTAAACTCGTCATGATGGGCTAACTGACCTGTCTTTTCATCTTTACCTATCACCTCTCACTGGTACCACGCCAGTGTATACCGATAGCGCAGGTGGGGTTACCATGCCATTTTCACCCATTAAAACAACCCATTATACATTTTCCATCGACATCATTTTACAATTACAATAGGATACAACAACTCCGTAGATGTATGTATAATTAACGCCCCTGATAATAGTACAATAGAATAAATTACAAGGCAGTTCAACAGACTGTAAGACTGAATTATACATAAAATCAGCATGTATTAAACGTTTTATATAAATTTAAATTCACATATTGGTGAGATTTGTTTCATTCCACTTTTAAAAAATCTTAAATTTTGAGTCACAAGAAAAATAAAAAAAAAAATTCTAAAAGAGTATATATGGTCAGGAGACTTGAGGCAAATATGCATATATAATATTGTGTGTTAAGACAGAGACTACTTGATATGTTTTTTTAGGACAGACACAAAAAGTTGCCTATAGACATGAGCAGTATGTTTCATCCATGATATTTCTTTATCTTACAATCCCACCCTTCAAACCGGGATAATAGATAGAGAATATGTGTTTTGACTCTCGCTGCATGACCGTTTATGAAGGCCTTAAGGTAGACTTTTTAAAAATAAATATTACATATTTTTTTAAGGAAGATTCAGTGCACATATTCATCTTGCATTATTTACAAATTACACTCATTTTATTTTTTGTCAAATTGTATGCTAAAATGTAGGCAAAATCATACAATGTCGAATCAAATCTAGAAACCCACATCACCTGCATTTGCCATAATCAATATAGGCCTACACAGATTAATAACGTGATAACTACATACGTATCAATACTCAGTGTAGGCCATATTTTATTATAACACAATATTATGTACCTAGCTATATAAAAACATTGAAATATATTTGCTTTGTTTGTTATGGAATCGAATATTAATTTATATTGAATAGCAGATGAATCTATCTAAAAAAAACAATATCATTAGCGAAATTGTTGTATTCATACTGCCGCCAAATCCGCTTCGAGCTTATATTGTATAGGTATAATGACCTGCTTGTGTATCTCGTTCTATCTGTGTAAGTGTGCAACAGACCTTGTTCAGTTTTAGGGGGTATGGTGGGCGCGGCGACGGTGGGCGGTGCTGCAGCCGAGAGCGGCGAGTCGGGCCGCGTGCGAGCCACGTGCGGCGGCGGCGGCGCGGCGGCGGCCGGCGCGCCGCAGCCCGACGTGAACGAGCGCCGCTGCGGTGACAGCACGATGCCCACGCCGCCGCCGGCGCCACCGCCGCCGCTCGGCTCGCTCTCCTTGCGAACACGCTCGCGAGGGTCTGCCGAGCGCCGCTCGCGATCACGCTCGCGCCCGAACACGCCCTGATATGCGAGATTTCTTTCTGTTATACTTAGAATAAAAATCAAACAAACGATGAAAAAATGTGACCGTTGCCGTTGTTATAGACATGAACAGCGCCATAAACATAACAGAATGTGGTGCCCATTGTACTCTTTATACATTACCATTCATAGGACTATGGTATTATGTCTTATTAATAAAACAATATGCAGGTATTGTTTACCATAATACTAATTACTATAATACCTTATGATTTTCGTTGGGGGCGTCCCCTTTCGCCCCTCTATCATCTTCGTTCGGTGAATCGGAACGCCTTTTCAGCACCCTGTAACATTGGAAAGAAAAATGAGATTTTTTTATGTAACTTAAAACGGCAAACAAGCTGACGCCCATCTGATGGAAAGTGGTAACCGTCGACATGAGCAGTACCATAAACATAACAGAGTATACTGTTTCGACCATGATACCCCCCATGCGTTGCCATTCCTAAGGATTCAGTTGTTATTCCTCTGTACCTTGTAAATGCACTGGCATATCCCAGCCTTTAAACCGAAACACTGCCATGCAAATAACTGTTTCAGGGTAGTTACATGAATGAATTTAGAAAAAAAGACATTGGTTGACTGTAACAAGAATAATACCCTTTTGAATATGATTAAGACTCCTAAACACAAGTTATAGATAGATGTAGTATAGGCAATAGCGATTTTATTTTATTATCCCCATTTTTCGTAATTATATATACAAACGAGCACTCGAAATTTTGTTGTTTTGTGCCTGTTCCTTCGTGAAATATAAAAAAAAAACTCAGTAATCATTTAAATTACTATTAAAAATTTTAACATTCATTAAAACAAAAACCTATCCTTAAGTTTAACAAATTTGTATGGGGCAATGTTGAAGAATGAAGACAATGAAAAAAATTATTAAATTAAGCATTTCTGAAGTTTAGAAACAAACGGTAACTTACAGAGCGAGGGAGTCACAGCCGGCGAACGCGCTGTCGAGCCCCTTCTTGACGAGTGGCGAGTTGCGCAGGCGCATGAGCTCGTCCCGCGTGTACGTGAGCGGCCGCCGCGCCGGTCCCACCGCCAGCACGGCGGGGTCGCCGCCGCCGCCTCCGCCGCCACCGCCGCCGTCGCTCGGTGAATGGGTTTCATCGTGACCTGCGAATGTATCACGAGACTGTTGTTGTTGTTGTATTTGTTATTGTATGGTAAGTAAGAACATTGACAGTACAGTTTTCTTTTTTATGGAGGATAAAGAAATAGTAACCCCCTGCGCTAATGGTATACGCTGGCAGGACACCAGTAAAGGATGATAGGTGAGATTGAAATAGCAGGTCAGTTAGCTCACCATAATGAATACATCTGGAATATCTAGACGATTTTTCTTCAATATCTCCATATTCGATGTAGCAAAACAATAATTTTGCTACATCTATATCACTTAATATCTGTGATCGTAGAACGTCAAGGGAGAGCGATGATTGACGTTGGTAACGAAGCTACATTCTACCGCGACAGTCGGAAGCTGGGGGCACTATAACTGCGCTTGTTGCGACAATATGTTGTTAGATTTGAGAGTGTAATATTCCATCTAGTAGATTATCCACTGTGTACCAATACGTAACAAATAATATCTCTCGTATACATTTTACTGCACAAAAAGAAATATTTCCAATTATGACATTACATTATGAAATTAACATTCATTATGTATCATTTCGTGTGGTCCCGGCGTAGAATACGCCGCCGCTTTCTTAAAATGAAATGAATTTATTTGAATTAAACAGTTTAAAATTATTACAAGCCACGTGGTATTATTTTGGCACCTGTTTAATTGCCTTAAAAGATGTAGGCATGCAAATATTTTACATTTTATATAAAATACCGGTAAACAGTGTTATAATTACATTATTTAAATTGATCTTACATATTAAAAGTCTAGATTATAGTACATTATGTCATTTATACATATATTTACACATAACAACTAATACAATAAATTTACAACATAGAAAAATGTCAATAGAAGGGGTAAAAAATATTTAAAATGTCACGCTTAACACTCAAGATATTCCTTAATACTATAAAAAAGTTGGTCCAAAAGCCATTTAGTTAGCTCTTTTTTAAATTTAATCTTTCCCGTGGGTGACGTAACAGACGACTAAGAGAAGGCGAGGGATGGGCAACAGCGTCTCTCTTAAAACATCTGCAAAGTCTAACTGCGGTTGCCAATCCGCCTTGCAAGCGTGGCAACTACTGGCAAAACGTCCCAACGGGGAGGGTTATGTTCAGCAGTAAAGATTAAACATTTTTTAACTGTCTACAAATTGGGCAAGTAAATGGAGCTTAACTTTTTATTCGTCATAAATCCTACCGTAAAAGTCGAAAAGAACGATATTTTAACATTTTTAAACGGTATGTATGATGTAATTTTAAGGTGATATTGGCCCTGAAATTCTGAATAACATTTCATGGTCGGCCCTCCGGTGATAGACTCCGGACGGAGTCACGGGTCAAAAAAGGTCCCAAATAAAGTTAATTTTTTTAATTGACTTTCGTTTATCATAATATTTGAACCACAAGTTCCTATTCATCAAAGATTAGATACTTTTGTTTACACTCTGTTAAGATTAAAACAGAAGTCACACGTTGTAACGCAGAGTTCAATAAACTATTATTGTGCGCAGAAAAAAACAAGCCAAGTTTTGTAACGGTACTATAATTATGGCGATGGGTTGCGATTGTTGCCGAAACTATGCTCGTTTCATTTTAACTTGCTTCATCTTTTTTTTTATACAACTTAGAATGGCAAACAAGCTGACGGCCCACCTGATGGAAAGTGGTAACCGTCGCCTATAGACATAAGCAGTACCATGGACATAACAGAGTATACTGTTTCGCCCATGATACCCACCATGCGTTGCCATTCCTGAGGACTCAGGTGTTATTCCTCTGTACCCAGTAAATTCACGCCACATCCCTTCAAACCGAAACACAGCCAGGCAAACACAACTACTTTATGGTTGAAACACGAATGGGACAGAGGTACCCAAGCAAACGACTTTTGTACAAAGTCTCCCTCTGGTAAAAATTCCTTCATCTGTCATATTTAGCTTAATTTAAAAATATTAGCGAATAAATATACAATTTCGCCTGTCTAGAACTCGTTTCCCGTGCTATTTTCATAACACCTTACTTTGTAATCACCTTTGCTCTGATAGAACTTAATGGTAAGTTTTGATGAAATTATTACAAAAAAAAAAACTTTCTTAATTAAGTAACAAAACAAAACATTCAATCAACCAATTTTTATTTGTACTGCTACTGAAATTCAACATTTTTGGCTGTGTTAATTATACATTTGTGTACATTTTCATTAAATTATTTTAAAGCAGACTGTACGTAATTATTTTTTACTATGTTTGTTTATTTATTATTGTTTGTATCTAACTCACCGGTTTCACTTTCATAGTGGTCGCCCGCGTGTGTTACCCTCTTGTCAGAAAAACACTGGAAAACCTATATATTTTTGCACCACCACGTTTTATGCCCAAGATGTTATATAATGAGGGTCAATTATACGTCTAATGTCAGTTTAATTCAATTCAGTCTGTTTATATTTTCATGATGTTCTATCTAAATAGATTATATAAAGGCTATCATTATCATCATCATATCAGCCGTTGATTGTTCACTGTTAAACATAAGTCTCTCCCTTGGGGGTTTTGCCAGTAGTTGCCACCCTTGGCAGGCGAGTTGGCAACAGTAGTTAGGCTAGGCTATACGAAAGCTATATTTGTGTCAATAATCAAATATCATACAAATTTTCTCATAAAAGTATTCTTTTCCTAGTTTTCCAATACGACTTTTAAAGTCACTTTCAATATTTTATTACATTATAAATACCTAGACTATACATTATTGCATAATTTATTGATAATATATATATTTTTAGTAATATCCATATGAAAGTAGATAAAAAAAATCCAAGTGTTGTTAAACTGCACATAAATGTAAAATTCATAAATGAATTCTTAATAATAATTCATATATCTATGGAAAAATATTACATTTTATCTTTATACATAATTATATCCATATAAATAAATAGGCAATCCAGTAATTCCAAATTACTAATTTAAAATAGATTTGTGTATCTACTTGACCGGTACACTTCCGTGCTGAAATTATCTTACTATTATGTATTATAAATGCGAAAGATTGAAAGGAAGCATGTTTGAATAAATAGATGTTCGTTACTCTTTCATACAAAAAACACTAAACAGATTTGTATGAAATTAACACGGATAGGTTATATCTTAGCTTATTATATACAGACACTGTGATAATCGCATACATAGTACAGGCTTGGAGTACTATGCGCGAATCGTATGTTGACAAAAATATACATCGAGGCCGATAAGAAAAATAATACAGTTTTGAGGTACATTTGAGGGTAATGTCTTACAATTAGAATTGGCATGGAGTTATTTCTTATTTAATATATCTAAATTCATAACACTATGTCAGGTAACAAATTATATTTTAACCTAAGCGATTTTAAAGGAGAAAGGTGAGAATTTTTTATTAATCTATACTAATATTATAAAGAAGAAAGATTTGATATGATAGATAGATAGACATACAATTTATTTGCATTTCTTACAATACACAAATAACAACAGACATAGATACGTACACAAAAAAAAAAAGAAAAAAAAATACATATACAAAAGAAAAAACAAACATTTTTTTACATTTTTTTTTTAATTATTTGTTTTAATTTTTGTATGTAATTAATAAACTCATCTATAGAATGTTACGTTAATAGTATCTACCCGCGCAAAGCAGGGATGGATCCCTAGTTTACGATATTTTGCTAATTTTGAACCGATAATGATAGTAATTTTTAAAATCAATTAGAAATTACTTTCGTGTTGATCACATGTCGTGAATTTACTGGGTACAGAGGAATAACACCTGAGTCCTCAGGAATGGTAACGCATGGGGGGTATATCATGGGCCAAACAGTATACTCTGTTATGTCCATGGTACTGCTCATGTCTATAGGCGACGGTTGCCACTTTACATCAGGTGGGCCGTCAGCTTGTTTGCCTTTCTAAGTTGTATAAAAAAAAATAAAAAAAAAATATTTATCTACATTTTAATTACAGTTTTTTTAAAGAAAAGCTTGCTTATTTAACACATGATATCATGGTGTTTAAACTATGCTGCCGTGTGACAGTACACACAGAAGATTTCCATTTTAAACATATAAATAAGGCTACCATACCATACTGTGTCAACCGTAAATTATCCACTGCAGAACATAGGCCTCCCTTTATTTGTGTGGTATTTGCCAAGCGTGGCAACTACCGGCAAAATTTGTGCGTTGGCAACCGCAGTTAGGCGTTGGTGGTATTTTAAGAGCGACGCTGCTGCCCATCCCTCGCCCAATAATCGCTTCTTACCCCTTAATCGCTTATGACACCCACAGGAAAAAAACAGATGATCTATTCTATGCCGGGACCACACGGCACAGATAAGGTTATCGAAGAATAAATCTCATACAAAAAAATACCTCGGTGATTTCCATATAAATAAAATATGTTATAAGGGATGTAAATTTATCAATAATAGTTGTGTTATAATAAGCTGTAAGAAATAAATTAAAAAAAAAAGTGTTATGTACACATAATTTCGAAGTACCCTCAATACACAATAATCACAAAGCATAAATCGTAAATAACAAAATGACTGATTTTTTCCCTTTTGGGGTATTTTTTTTTTTTTTGAATGAGTGGAAATGAAATGGTAACCCTGCTTGCGCTATCGGTATAAGCTGGTAGGGCACCAGTGATAAATAATAGGTGAAGATAAACGCGGGGTCGGTCGGTCTATCGTGAAGAATTCGACAAGAATTAACCATGATGGTTTCCGCGTGGAGGTCGACCTGATATGGTATATCGTTAGCAATGGGGCTGCTAAAACCCATTACTAACAATCCCCTCCCCCCTCCTATTAGGGGTCAGCTCTCCTAATACTTTTATGCCATATATAACATTTTTGCGTAATTTCAGATATTAGCAGATCCTGTTGGATGGTTCGAGCTAGGTGATCGGTGATTTTTTTTAAAGAAAAAAAAAAAAATAGAACGGCTGTGCCGCCCGCGCTATTGGTTTACGCTGGCAGCGTACGTAGAATGTACTTCTTCTTCAAGTAGTGAAGAATGGTAACGACGAGGTTTTCTGCTATGGGTGAAAATGATAGCCCCGCTTGCACTACACATTTCTACACTTCCCAAAGGTTGGCTGGTAGAGAATGACACTAGAATAAGGTCCACGTTTTGTACCAGTTATATCTTACTTCTTAATATGTATTGATATCTATACTTGGGATATATTGAAGAAAAAATAAAACGAGCATGAGGTGTCTTAATAAAACCAATATACATGCCAAAACAATAGATTTAGAAATTTTGTTTGTCTGTCTGTATGTTTATTTTTTTATGAGTGATAATGGAATGGTAACCCCGCCCGCGTTATCGCTATACACTGGCGGAGCACCAGTGAGAGACGATAGGTAAGAATGAAAAATGTCAGTTAGCTCATCGTGACGAATTCAACAAGAATTGTTCACGATGGTTACCAGGGGGAACCACGTGGAGGTCGACATAATAGGGTATATTGCTAGCAATGGGGCTATCAAACTCAATTGGTGACAATACCTTTCCTTCCTCTGTCTGTATGTTACATCTGTCTACTGCACTTAATAGGATGCGGTTTTCAAGATTACGCTCCAAAAGGTCTAACTTAAAATCATTTAATCTTGATACGCTACTTATTTTTTTGTTTTTTTTTTTTTTTTTTTCTATTTCTATAACCCACGCGTTCGTATTAGCGGGCAAAAAGCTAGTTGGTCAATAAATAAACATAATTAACTTACACCACGACACACGCTTCACTCTTTTACTTGGCGGTCCAGCTGCAACCCTCGGCGGGAGCTGCGAAGGCACTTTCCTCAAAGCACTTTGGTACCGCAACAAGAATACGTGCACCGCGCATTTTATAGGAGACAACGTATTATCTGTTTGCAAGTTAGCGGCGGCCGCTTTCCTCGCTCGTCGTTTCGCGGCCCTGCTTCCCGCTCTACGGCGTTTCCTCCTATCCTTTTTCTTCTTCTCGACAACCACGCCCACAGACAAAACGTCCTTGCTCACCATAATTAACGCGGCAAAACTCGGGCCGTACGACAAAATGGCGGCTTAAAAATTATAAACCTAAACTAACGTAAAATTAAATTACAATTACAATTAAAAATAGAACAAAATAGAATCGTTAACACTAATTGCTGTCAAAGTATATACAAATTACGTATCACGAATAGCGTCCGAACTACGTATAGTACGCACTAAACCGCAAGGGTGGTATGATAATGTTCACGCAATGTTCTCAAAGACTGTTCGCTCGGCGTGAAACATTAACGCATCATGTTCTACCGTCAACATACAATATTTTCCTTGCTTTTTATATTGAAATACCTACATATTTAAAATAAATTATTTCTAATGTAAAATTTCTAGGCGATTCTCAAGAGCAGAAAATTGATCTGTATTTTAGGTTACACAAAATATGAATTGCCAATTGTGAATTGATTTCGATAATACTTTTTGATTACGAAAATGATTGTGTGGGTCAAATTTTTTTATTTTGGCACGCCTTTGTTTTTCTCTGTGTCAATCTTAATAAAACATCACCAAAGTCTAACTGAGGTTGCCATCGCCTGCCAAGTGTGGCAACTACTGGCAAAATCCCCCAATAGAGGGAGACCTATGTTCAGCAGTGGACAATTAACGGCTGATATGGTGTGTACTCCCAGACATGTATTTTTGAAAATTCGCTCGGATCCTAGTGTGGGTTCCTACCAATTCCAGGGTGGGCATGGCCCATTTTGGCCCTCCCTGAAAAACGCCTATGAATACATCTATTAAAAAACAGAATTCGATTAAAATAAATAAATATTCAAATAAATCGAGAACCTAGCATTCTTAAATTCGAATGAAATTATGAATCAGATTCAGGTAGTCGTGAGAATTTTTACAAGTGTATTTACTTTTTTATATTACTTGGAATGCCAAACAAGCTGAGGGGCCCACCTGATGAAAATTGGCAATCGTCGTATATACCACGAATAACACAATCTTATAATGGCCTTATAGATGCTACTATAATATGTACAACAACACAGTCATCACGGAATGGGGGGGGGGGGGGGGGGGGGGGGGCTGGCCTGCCTTTTCCTACACCTATCACCGCTCACTGGTGTCCCGCTAGCGTGTACCATTAGCGTAGACTAGCATTACCATTCCATTAATATCTATAAAATATTTTTTAATAAGACGTCACGGAATACACCGTGACACCCGTGCACCTCCTCGTATGATCCTTAGAATGAAATATTTATACGTCCGAATTTAATAATCCCAATGCTAGTTAATTCTACTTGTAAATGTATACTGGGGACACCTGTCCATATATTAAAAGGGGATAAAAAATCGAGGGCTTAACAGTACATGAATGCAACATCGTATAAATAGTAGGTAGATTTATGCTTTTGTTAAGCGTGCAATGGAAAAAGGGTAGCTAAATAAAGTGCAAATACAATGCAGGCGATCTGTATGAACTAATCTAGATTCTTTATATCTATATAATAAATAGTAGAAAGCTAGGTAAAGTTCAAATGCAATGCAAATCGCACTGTATTTTTTTTTTGAAACTTAGAATGGAAAGCAGTAACCGTCGCCTACAGATATAAGCAGTATCATGGACATAACAGATGGATATACTGTTTCGCCTATGATACCTCCCATGCGTTGCCATTCCTGAGGACTCAGGTGTTATTCGCCTGTATCCTGTAAATTCATTGCCATATCACACCCGTAACAGCCATGCAAATACAGCTTCACGGTAGAAACACGAATGGAATAGAAGTACCTAAGCAAACGATTTTTATACAAAGTCTCTTTCTGGTAAATGTATGAGCTAGTTTTTAGATTTTTTGTTAAGCGCTAGACGGACTCGTCTACTTCAAGTGTCCAGTTAGTGCTAGTTTTTATGTGCGATTTACTTCGCTAACTAGGGCGTATTAGTTCGCCTTCCACACAAAATGTGAAATTTTGCTCTACAAAAAAAAAAAAAACTATATATTTATTTAACATATTCATTTTGCGACACAAAATGAATATGAAACCAACATAGAAGGTACTCCTTCAATCTAAATTGCAAAAAAAAATTATGAACATCTTTTTTAGTTTATATTTTATTTTTACATTAAAATATTTATTCAAAAATTAGATACAGGACATAAAAACAATACAAAAATAAATTAAAGTTAATATAAAATTCCTTAAATACTAATACTAATTAAAATAATGAACATTGATTAACACACACCCAAAAAATACAGTTATTGAGACTCTCTTCACATTTAAAGTTGGTTGTAAACTATGATGCCATATACGGACAGGTAGACGGACGCGAGGACATTACAATTCTATCTTTGCCATTTGACAATGAACCTTAAAAAGCCCCTTCTACATTATTTAAATCTGACCATCACATGGATAGATGGCGAAACAAATGCTACGAGATTTCTCTCTCTTTTTTAACAATTGCGTAAAAATAGTTTATTACGCGACTGTACAAAATAAGAGTGGTTCACGTGAGTTTCTTTATTCCACCGCAACTTCTAAATTCCTAGACAGATTTGGATGTATGTGATATCGTTGAAATACCTACGTTATATTTAGTAACAATGACTAATTTTTTTAAAAGTGGGTAATTTTTTGCAACACACTTTTTTTTATTTGCAGAGCAAAATGCACTATTATTTTATTCTAGCATGAGGTTCTTCAAAAAAAGGATAAAGAGGTTTATTCAGGATCGGCTACGCACGCGTAATGCCCTTCGTATTGCAGACGTTCATAGGTTACGATAACCGCTTACCATCAGGTGGGCCGTATGTTTGTCACCTTTGTGGGTATAAAACAAAAATTCTATCTCAACTATTTGGCAAAGGAACCCTGAACGGCCCTTTTAAATCTCTCAAACAAAGCTACGACGAACAGTTAACACACCGTGCTAATTTGAGCTGCATTTAATATCAATGCGACAATTTATTTAGCCTTGAAAATTTTATTGGACAGTAACAGACAAATTATTGAAAGAAAATATGGTGGCAATGAGTAAGAAATAACTATTTAAACAATACGGCCTGTGTCTTATTATTCCAAATGTAATTAATAAATAAAATATTCACGTATGTAATTTCTGATAAAATAGACAGAGTTGATAAATTGAAAGATTAAAATTAAAATCATGCTCCACAAAAAACAATGATTCCAATTGTGACACGATGTTTATGGGACCAACACGTGAGTAAATCCTATTGAGAGGGGGTAAAGGGATTGTTAGTAATGGAGACTAAGAATCCCATTACTACTCGTAGCAATATATCCAACCAGGTCGACCTCCTCGCGGTTCTCCCTGGAAACTATCATGGTTAATTTCTGACGAATTCATCATGATGACCGTTCTCTGGTGCTCTGCCAGTGTACTCCATTAGCGCAGGTGGAATTACCATTCCATTTTAACCCATCGAAAAAAAACCCTATTGAGAAATAACCTTAACATATTTTTTTTTTTTTACTAAAAGCACCTACTGAAATTTCATTACAGAATGCATATAACGTACCTCTATGCAAATAAATTATTTCGTATAGTAGACGTATTTAAATTTGTACATTTTGGAGAAAAGCCAAACAAATAGTAGTGCACGAAATTTGTAACTAGTGTAAAAATACTGTACAGCTCCACCAGACACTAGACGGTGGACAGGATTTTTTTCCATGGGATGAAAATCAAATGGTAATCCTGCGTGCACTGTTTTTTTTTTTTTAATGAATGATAATAAAATGGTATCCACACTTCACTGGTGTCCTACCAGCACTCAATATTTTGGTAGTAACGTGGACTACCAGCTCCATTGCAAGCAATGCACTTTGTCAGACTCGACTTCCTCACGACCCCCCACCCCTGGAAACCATCGTGCTGAATTCCCCATGAAATATTTATGACGATGGGCTAATTTTATTTTTACCTATACCACACTGGTACCCCGCCAGTGTATACAGATAGATAGATTCTATTTTCTCTCCAATAAAAAAAGTGCAAACATTTTACATAACGACTGTACATCCAAGGGCTCGCGTGTAGGGGAGCCAGCCACCCTTGACCTTCAAATCCCTGCGGCATTAGCACCCCTGAATGCATAGCACTTAGAGCTCCAAATGGTGCAATTGTACTTTATTATACACTAGTTTTAACCCGCGACTTCGTAAGTACGCGTGAACTTTGGAAGAACGAAAACCAAAAAAATAGAGCATTTCTAAGATGTATCAAGAAGCTTTAACTTATCTACGTTTATTTTATATACGTAATTTTAAGTTAGAAACATAATTGTGAAAACCGCATTAAATTTGATGCAGTAGTTTTTGCGTAATGCCACGACAAACATACAGACAGAAATAATATAAATTACTGTATTAGCTGTTATTGCTCTTATTATAAAGTCCCTTCTCATCAATTTTTTTTTAAATATCTCCTATGTACATACGTCCTTTTGTTATAATTGTTATATAAATATAGCAGTAACATGTGGCTTCGCCTTCATGAATAAAAATAAAAATATCCTATATATTGACCTAGGGTATGGTCTATAATTGTATCATACTTCATTAATAACTGTCCATTCAGCCATTGGGCCATTGGGATTGTAGCCAGTGGGTTTTTCAATCCTCAAGTTTTGGGGAAAGGATTGTCAGTAATGAGGATCTTATAAGTCTATTACTAGCAGTATACCCTATTAGAATGAGCTCCACACAGTTCTCCCTAGAAATTGAAAAAGAATTAAGTACAATGCTTCTTCTACTACTATTTTAATTTATATTGCTGCCATCATCTTGTTAAATTCATCACGATGAGTCAACTCACCTTCTTTCATCTTCACCTGTCATCTGTCACTGGTACCCTGTCATTGTACACTGTTAGCACAAACGAGGTTACCATACCATTATCACCTGTTAAAAAAACTTCCAGTAACTCTAAACATGATCACATTCATAATATCTCTTTTCATTTAAGAGTTTCCTCTTGTCGGTGCAACTAATTAATGCATCTTCTTCCAGCCAGCTCTATTCTCTAATCCATATCTGAAGATATAGCCTGGACTGGACTTCCAATACAATATGACACCTAACTCATAATATAACCAATTATATTACCTTTTATAATAATAAAAGAATTAAAAGTAAAGATACACAATGTAATGCCACAGTAATGTAACAAATATTAATTTATATATGTTGCAGTCAAAACTCTTTACCAATGAAAAGTACTATTGACTAGCAAAATCAGTCAAAAGTACTTTTGACTGAACAGGTTGGTCAAAAGTGGTTTTGACTGAAAATTATTGGTTACTAGTACTTTTAACTGCAAATTTGCAGTTAGGTTAGGTACTTTTAACTGTTATTTTAGTCAAAAGTATTATTGACTAAAGCATACGGTCACAAATACTTTTGACTGACTTTGCTAGTCAATAGTACTTTTGACTGGTTAAGAATTTTAACTGCAATATATACATGTGCATGTAAATGACAAACAATAGTCAACCCATTTATTAGTAGTGCTCAAATAACTCAAACTTTTTTAACCACCTTCAAAAAAAGATAGAAGTTCTTAACTAGGTGGTATTTCTCTTGTCACCTCATAGTAACATTTGGTTATAAACTGATTTGGAAAATACTTCTTTTTTATCTTCTTATTATCTTTGTAAGGTATACTTTCAAATTGTTCCGACAATTTTTTTTAAAAAATTGATAGTTATTTAGTTTTTAAACAAAAATAATTGTTTTTGGTACAATTGAATCTTTTTTTTTATGGAACTAAATCATAAATTATTTATTAATATGGTAAAATTGCTATTTGTGCTGTCATTGCAATCAGAACTAATTTTCTGGTAGTTTTATAAAAAAAAATTATATCATGTATCTTTTTAAAAATGATTAAATATAGTGGCGTCGAGTGAAAACTGATTATGCAGTTACACAAAAATCTAACAGCATTGGTGTATTTAAGATAATATTTTACGTTTTCATCTTAAAAATGTATATTATGTACTCTCAGAAATGTTTAACCACATTGTTAAAAGCTCTGCTCGCATACTGAGAGGCATGGCCCACCTGGCTGTATATATCTGAGAGGTTAAAATGACACTAAGTTGTCAATTTTTAATGTTATTATTATATAATTGGTAAATTAATATTAAAACGAGAATATAATTAATTTACAAAGTCAAGCAATCATTATTTTATATTTGTCATATTTTAATTATTTGTCAAATATGCTGGTTGTAGACATTAAAATACTACTAGTAAATAAGATTTAGATTTTTTATGTACTACTTAAAATAAATAAAAATGGTAAAAAAGCAGATTATGCAAGTGTTCTTATATAAATTATTTCAGAAAAAGTAATGATCTTAGAATGTACTACAAGTGACAATTTATTGTTATTCACTACCTAGTGAAAAAAGTATTACCTACAAAACATATCTGCAATGACAATAATACAGTTACTGAAAAAGGTGTCAGAGGTATGACCTACTTATTTATCAACACCATTATTTATTTATATAAATAGCAGACAATTCATAGTTTTGTAACAGCACAGTTAGTTCTTACAAAAAAGAATGGAATCATATTTGAAAGAAGAATGTAAACATTGAAGTAATAACACTTGTTATCTGGAAAAATCGCAATTACCAAAATTAAGACGTTTGTACTAAATATCTTGCAAGTTCTGGTAAAAATATTAATGTTAATATTAACTATATAGAGCTTACCTTCGTCGTTAGAGCCATTCCTCGGATTTTCGTCGATCGGTTTCTCTTTCAAAGAAGACAACAAATTCACAGCTGACATAGCTAGCAGGTCTCAGATCAAACACAATTTTTCAGTCTTCTCTCAATATATTAACTTTGTTAAAATTCTAAAATTTCTTTACAATATTTACAAGTGGTACAGGAAATTATTCTATCACCTAAGTATTGTTTATATCACAGACTTTTCGTTTTCAATACGGATCAAAACGTCCACGCACGAATATACTATCAATATTTACAAGAATCTAGATATAATAAACTTATTTACACATTAAAACTAACGTTTACCATCTAATTTTAACAAATACGCTCTAGCGGTCACAAGATACTCATAACTAAAAGAATTTATCAGTTTTCGATGCAAAAATATATAAAACGTCCGCCATATGCCTTTTGAACGTATATTACACACTTGATTTCGGAATACACCTCAAATATCGATGTTTTGTAGAAAAATCATGTCTGTAGGTAACCTTTTGTTTTTGGTTGGATTATAATTAGTTGCCATTCTTATTTTTTTTATTGGAAAACGGCGTTCTTTGTGCTAATTTACATTAAGTTGTAGATAAAATAAACATTGGTAAGCTTTGAGTAAGTATTAAAATCTTTTATATATTTTATCTTGGATTTTTACATACATCATATTCATCTCATTTGTTGAAATATTTACTTTCTCTAGTAAGAAAACAACATACCAACGCATAGAATAAAAAAGAACATTATAAAAAATAAATAAAACTCACAAATATTTTACAAATAAAAGGAAAAGCAACAAATTTAATTTATAGTTAGTTTATAATTTTTAAATTGATAATTAATTGAGTATGGGTTGGTAACGCTTATTGCTCAAAGTTAAGTTGCTTAGAAAGTATAATTGAACAATATTTAAATCAATTTAGGATTGTACTAAGAATTAATATCTACGTACTTAAGTTGCTTTGAATCTAAACACAATTATTTCATTTATTCTTTCTACATATCTGAGCTCATTGTTTTCTTTATGCTATATCTTTCACACAATCCATCCAAGGTGAATGATCGTGTGAAAGATATAGTAGATTCTTCAATCTACTTTTTTAATATTCATTTAGTACATACATACATATCTGTCACGCCTGTCTCCCATTACGGTAGGCAGAAACAATGGAACGCCAGATGCTTCAATTCAAACAAACCTGTTTCGCTTCTTCCACATTCATCAATCTTTTCATACACGTTTGCCGGTTACGGGTACTATTAATTTGGCCCTTCTTCAGCACGTCGCCTATTTGGTCAACATACGTCCGTCTAGGGCGGCCCCTACCGACATCTCCATTTATTCTTGGTCGATAAATCTCTTTCGTAATTCTTCTTTCATCCATCTTCAAATGACCAAACCAACGCAACATTCCTTTTTCGATTTTTGTCACTTTCTTTTGTCACTTCTTTCTAATCACATTGTTTCTTATTCATATTCATGTAAGTTTATATTTAACATCTAAATATAATAAAACCTTCGCCATAAAATTTGTACCTAATATTAGATATAGAAGGAGGAAAAGGAATGTATAATTTTAATTCGGTTTCTAACCATCTTATAATCTTATATACCTCTGTAAATCATACAGTGATCGTTTATGGTCTCGTTCCATTTTATAAAATTAAATGTCAAATTTGTAAATGCTTATGCGTTTTTCACAAATGTTTTCATTGTTTCACATCCGACCATTTTATGAATGACCGTTTTAAACATAGGAGTCGATCGATTTTGAGGCGCCGTTTTTCGAACTATCATTAAAATTTCAATTTGATATCACAGCAAAATCATTACTACAAAGATAAATATGAGCTTATTTTCTAATAGATTTAGATATGTAGATGATATAATGATAGTAATAATTATTGCAAATAATAATTATTCTAATTTTAGTTTATGAAGAGTACCTAATTTTTTGAAATTATTAAAATAAAATATAAACTTTAAAGAAATGGCATCTCAGAATCGTCCTTATAGTTTTGTGTCACAGATTAAAGAGACTATGGCTCTCTGTAATCTGTACGTGATCGACGCGAGTTGACATCACCATAAAAATCAAATTTATTTTATTTATTAAATTATATATATTTTATGTTGTTGACTAAATTTCAATATCAAAATGTCGGTAAAATGGACTGCAAGTCACAGTGATTCTGGTATTTTACGTAAAAGCGAATTTAAAGAGAAGAAAGAAGACCTATTTGTGTTCGGCTACTCGTGCAAATTATTCAGGGACAACGAAAAAGCACTGCACATTGATCAAGGAAAGCACCTCATTCCGTGGATGGGGGATGAAACGTTGAAAATCGACAGGTTCGAACCGTTTTTTACTATAAGACTGCTAACTGTGGCGCTAAAAATTATTAAAGTAAATTAAACGGCCAGGAAATACTAAATTTTTAGAAGATATTTAAGATTTTCGCAGAGGATGTTTGAGGCAGCCGGTGGAAAAGACTTCGTGTGCCGGGCTGTCGCGCTGCACATTATGTTATGGTGACGAACCTTGGTGGTATGTATAATTTGGAACGGTATCCTTGAATATTCAGCATTTTGTGTCTGAACTCATGCCTAGATATTTTGCATTAAGATATTGAAACATGGTTATATTATTATGCTTGTTTTTGTGATAATTATTCATAATTATATAATAATATAACCGTAACTGATACAAAGGGTAACACCTACTAAAGAATCTGTATCTATGTTTTATAAGAGCTGGAAATTAATGGGATCAGTTAGGTAAACTATGATAATTTATCTTGACTTAATTATATTGACTTTTCTACCAGGTTACACTAGCTGTGTATTAGTAGACTTACGTAGCACTGTCGTGTCATTAATTCCCATCTCTTATAAAACATAAAGTGTAAAAATCTAAAAGTTAATACTTATCTAGGAAACAAAATCGTCCATATAAATTCTTTTCCAAAATTTAGTAATAATATTTGTTAGGATTTTAGGTTAATTCTTTCCAAACTAAATAGGTAGTTTTAATTTGAAAACTGCAATTAACATTATTTTTTGGCATTATATTTTGTATTAATAACAGTAAATAATGTAGGTACAAATTATTAAATATATACTCCAGATTTAACTGTATAAATTAGGTTCAAAGTTATATAGTAAATTAAAATATCTATCTGTCTATTTGTATACCAAATTTCAAACAAATCTATTAACCCATGAGTTTACACATGATTAAGGAATGAACATGCAAACATTTTTACCATCTTTCATATTTGTGATATATATTTCTATATGCAATATTAATTAACTCTTATTTATATAAATTTATCTTTTTACATTATATTTTAAAGAATAATCTCACATTGTTATATGAAAAAACATGATAATTCAAATTGTCATCAACAATAAGGTGCACAGACTTAAACATGATTTTATGTGTACAGGTATGATGCGAGGGGAGCTCTACACGACCTGTCTACATTGGAGGCCCCCCCTGGGGGTTACGATTGGCGCATTGAGCTTACAAGGAATGAGTTGGAGGTGGAACAGCTTTGCGATGAAGAGCGATATAGAGCTTTGCATACAGATGAGGATGAAGAGGAAATGTACAAAGGTATATTCAACACAGTTTAATTTATACAATTGCTTATATGCTCAACGGCCCAAATGAGAGGCTAAGCGCGGAAAATAGAGTCCTATTTACATTTTACACAATTGCTTGTAATGTAAATAGGACTCTATTTTCCACACTTAGCCTCTCATTTGGGCCATTGTGCATATGAGTCATGGCTAGTATAGCCAACCTAGCTCCGCCCAGAAGCACTGAAGCTTCCTGGGATCTTCACAGGCCTCATGGATACACAATTGCTTACATAAAACAATTATTCATAGCATAGTACTTTTCAACTAGCTTCAAAAAGAAGGTTAACCAATTTGATTGAATTTTTTTCTTTGTTACCTCATAATTCCATCAATTATAAACTAAATTGGAAATAGTAATTGAAAACAAATTTTTTTATTGACCAATACCAAAAAAATTTATGTCATGTTTCACTAACTTTTACCTGCATCTTTGTGTGACTTAAATGTTCACTGACTGGGAAAAAAGTAGCCTATAATCATCTCTATGGTATAGTATAAAAGGGTAACAAACAAACAAACTTACATTTGCATTTATAATAATAATAATTATTATTTAACTCTTTATTGCTATAAATAAAAATATACAACGACAAGTGAATAATTCAAGTGCAATACAGTAACATAAATAATATTATATTATTATTATTAGGATTACAAATTTACATTTATTTGTAATGTTCAACAAACTTTTTACCTAGTTGAAAATACTATCTTAAAACTAATTATGTCAAACTATCTTTATAAATATAATGACAGTGTCTTAAAGGATATGAAATAGGTTAATATATTTTTTTTTTATATAAGTTTAACCCTTGTGTGTTTATACATCTGAATATGAGAAAAAAAGCAGGCCAAAATGCTAATATAATTTATTTTTTTACTTTAATACAATATATTTATAGTCTTAAGTTTAAAGTTTAATGATAGAAAATGTAATATAGTACAATAAATCTTAAGTATTGGAAGGTGACATCTTAACTGTGCTTACGTGGTGGTACAATAATAATAATATGAATCAGATAAACTGACTGCTATAGTCAATTATTACTAAATATCCATGCAATCTTCTGAAACAGAAGAGGAGCTGAAGCGTCTCCACGCAGCTGGTTACGGCCAGGTGGGCTTCAATTATGAATCAACAGCGGAGCCTGCACAGCCGCCGCAGCCCGTCGAGGTCGATGAGCCGTTCGTGCCGACGCCTACATTCCGAGCGCTGCTGCCAGCAGACATGGTGCTAGTAAGTAACTGGTATTCATTTTTCTTTATTAAACAATGTAACACTTTTGGTCACACAATGGCAAGTCAATATTTACATTGTAATTGTTAAATTAATAAAACAAATTATAACAATTATAATAACAACATTTGAAATATAACATAAAAATAACATTATAAATTAATTACAGTACATGTATATGATATATAAGTATATATTGGTTTGTTAACAATAGTTTTCAATCATAAACACATACATCAATCAATAATGGAGATGTTTTAAGGATACTACACATTTAATATTTTAAACATGCTGTATATAACGAAAGTCAAGGACTTGTATCTGAACAAGTTGTCATATTTGTAATTTGTATTTGATTGGCATACTCACATTCTTTTTATTTTTGTGACTACATATGTATGTATATGTATCTTTATGCATATGTATTTACATATTTATATGTATATATGGTTTTATTTAAATATGTTAAAATGTGCATTTATATATTCACATTATTGTATGTATTATATCTCTATGTGTATTTAAAAAAACGAATAGAGAAAAACGTGCATCAAGTCAAACTGTTTATAATTACTTTTCTCCATTTAAAGGTTACTTGGAAGAGATCGCTTTTAGCAGTAAGGCTCATTGGTTTTTTTTATGTAATATTTTATTGTAATTGTTTTGTTTGTGTTTATAATAAGTTTATTATTGTAATCTTTTGAATGAAACACTAAAGAGTATCTATCTACATATAAATTTACATATTTATTTATTATTACAAATACCCTATTTCTAGGGTGTAGTAATGTTGGTAGATGGCAATTTATTTCAATTTTAAAAGTTTCATCATCTTCATATCAGCCATTATCTGTCCATGGCTGAACATTGGCCTCCCCCATAGACTGTCAAAAGGAATGATCTTGAACGACTAGCATCCACTGATTCCCTGCAATGCGTTTAAGGTCGTCACACCATCTAGCGGGGGTCGTCCTACTCTGTGATTGCCTGTACTGGCTCGCCACTCAAGAACTTTCTTCCCCATTTGTTGTTGATTCTTTGAGTTATATGACCTGCTCATTGCCACTTTAGCTTGGTCATATCATATCATATAGACTTTGTCAGATTTGTATGACATCTACACAAAATAATACTGTCAAATTGAGAATAAATTGATTTTTTTAAAAGTTGAAAATATCTATATTTTAAATTATATAATATTTCTTTAAGTAAGATATATTTAATAATAAACCATTCAACAGCCAGAGTCCATGAAGCAAAATGCAATAATAGAGAAGACCGCCAAGTTCATTGCTCTCCAAGGAGTTCAAATGGAGATACTAATCAAGACGAAGCAGGGCGACAATCCGCAGTTCAAATTCCTCAACAAAGACTCTGTGTTGCATCCGTACTACACAGCTCTGATAGCATTGGTGAAAGCTGAGAAGTGGCCAGAGAAGAAAGTGGAAGTTATTGAAGGTTACCTTAATAATACATTTTAATTTTTTTAAATATATAATCAACTACTAGCTCTCGAATTATCAGACAGTATCATCAGACGGAGACTTTGTATAAAAGTCGATTGCTTGGGTACCTCTGTTCCATTCGTGTTTCTATTGTGAAGCAGTTGTGTTTGCACGGCTGTGTTTCGGTTTGAAGGATGGAATGTGGCGAGAATTTACAGGGTACAGAGGAATAGCATCTGAGTCCTCAGGAGTGGCAACGCATGAGGGGTATCATGGGCGAAACAGTATACTCTGTTATGTCCATGGTACTGCTCATGTCTATAGGCGATGATAACCACTTTCCATCAGGTGGACCGTCAGCTTGTTTGCCATTCTAAGTTGTATAATAAAAAAAGGATCACTAGTTTTTTTTATAATAAAGATTTTTTATATACAATTATATTTTTTTTATATACACTCCTCGCAAAAATTAAGGGAACATAAAAATTTTTGAAATTTTTGGGTGATTTTCAACAGGCTGTATTTCAGTGAAAAATAATCGTACAGGAAATTTAAAAAAAGGGTTTTGAAGCTTGAAAACTCTAGTTTTCAGATTTTTTGGTAAAAAAATTTTTTGAGCTCCAGTTTCCATGCAATTCTTAAACAAAGCTGAAAATAATTTTTTTCTAAATTTTCTAGGTTTCGTTTTTCACTCTATGGGCATGGAAAAATTTTTCGAGCTATTCCATTGTATAGGTCTCTTAGCGTGTTTATTCAGCTTCAAAAATCGCTTTGGATGGCTCAATTACGACCATTTGTCTCCGAGATATCGAACTTTGAATGCAAAAGCATCCTTTTCCTTTCAACTGCTAATATCTCTGGAACTACTGGTCGCACAGCAAGCGGGCGCCGAGTTTCTTTATCTGCATAAAATTTTCTTCATTTTTTTCGATTTTTTTTTTGATAATGAATTTTTAAAAAACAAAAAATTGAGTAAAAAGTGAAAAACAAATGAAATTATTTATTTTTGAATGGATTAGGGTGAGTTTAAGGGACTGGAGCTCAAAAAATTTTTTTACCAAAAAATCTGAAAACTAGAGTTTTCAAGCTTCAAAACCCTTTTTTTAAATTTCCTGTACGATTATTTTTCACTGAAATACAGCCTGTTGAAAATCACCCAAAAATTTCAAAAATTTTTATGTTCCCTTAATTTTTGCGAGGAGTGTATAATTTATTGTAATCGAGCTTACAGCCTACGTGATGGGAAGTGGTAATTGTCATCTATAGTCATGAATATTACGAAATATATTGTTCATTGACACACACCATGGGTGTAATGCCACTGTACTTTGTAATTTGAATAAATTAATAGTAACAATAATAATTTATACATCAGAAACATCTTTTTTTGTACCACAAAGGTGGCAAACAAGTGTACAGTATGTCTGATAGTAAACCGTTACTGTAGCTTATGGACGCCTGCAATTCTAGAGGTGTCATGTGCATTACTGGCCCTGAAGAAACCATAATTTTTTGAAGAACTCCGTATTGTAGTCTCTAGGGAAAACTTTGGCATGGACCTCATTCAACAGCCTGAGTGTTCGTGGATAAAAATGTCTCTGAAACCGCACTGTACGTGACCATTTAGATTCAAGCGTGTGAGGATGAAATCCCATAAGAAAGTTACATAATATATAGATTGATTGATTGGTTGGTAGATTGATTGATTGGTTGGTAGATTGATTGATTGGTTAGTAGATTGATTGATTGGTTAGTAGATTGATTAATTGGTTAGTAGATTGATTGATATATTAATTGTTTGTTACAGAAAAACATGAACCTGAAGAGTATTTACACCCTAGTTTGGCAACAGTTATTGAATCTGTAAGTTAGTCTTCAGTCGTAATACATTAAATGTATAATTTCATATGTAGATACTTTTTACTCTAATTTACATTATTGTAATTTTTGTAAGGATCTTTTTTTTTAATAGTATACACATGTTACTGATAATGCAGCTTTCTATAGGTGAAAGATTTTTTTTAATCGGTTAAGTATATTTCGAATTTATCCATTGCAAACAAACAAATATTTTCTCTTTAATTATAAAGATGTATGTCCATTTGTTCATAGTTTTCTAGTACTCATAATAAAAACTGTTTAGTTTATAGCTATAATTATTACATTAATATTAATAAAATATTTATACAATATTTGAATAGATTATATAGATAGTGTCTCCATAGTAATGCTTCGAGAAAAACTAGTCAACTTTTTCATATAATTTTGCGTGATAAATAGTTACGAGTGATTCCTTTATAGCTTCTATATTTATTTTGTTTTATAATTTCTGCATTTTTTTTTAATGTGTAAACGCTCATTTTATTTATTCAATAATAAGTCAAAATACATTTTCTGTGTAAGTAAAACTGATAAAAAAGACGAGTCAGTTAATTTGACAATTAACTGACAAAAAGATGACCCGTTTTTGATACTCGATGCTCTATCTATATAATCCAAGAATTTAATTAAATAACTACCGGTTTAACTTACGTGTAACGGTCGTGTCGCAGTCCACGTGGTTCCCCCTGGAAATCATAGTGGAATTCGCCACGATGAGTTAACTGACCTGCTTTCATCCCCACTTATCATCCCTCTCTGGTGCCCCACCAGTGCATACCGATAACGCAGGCGGGGTTACCATTCCATTATCATCCATTAAAAAAAAATAGAAACACTTTTACTAATGTCTTTTTGGTTTATAACTAGATGGCGCTGTGTAATATTTGTAACGAAATTTACGAACAAATTTAATTCCAGGCACCATCAATACCAAGCATACACTACAAACCGTCAGCAGACTGTGATTACACCATGCTGATATCGAAAATGCGAGGGGAGGCAACCCTAGACGAGGCATATACCCCGGAGTTGGCGCCGGGAGAAGTGGCGCCTCCCGGGACTGAACCGTTACCGCCTAGGTCCAACGCGGAGATATCTCGCGCCCCAGTCATGTATAACAGAGCTGGTGATGAGAACCACCATGGTTTGTCTATTTATTAATTATACATACATACATACATATCTGTCACGCCTGTCTCCCATTAAGGTAGGCAGAAACAATGGAACGCCAAATGCTTCGATTCAAACAAACCTCTTTCGCTTCTTCCACATTCATCAATCTTTTCATACACGCTCGCCGGTTACGGGTACTTTTAATTTGGCCCTTCTTCAGCACGTCGCGTATTTATTAATTATTGATTACATTATTTAAATAATAATACAAAAAGATAATACAAATAATAAAACAAATATTATGTACTTATAAAGTACAAAAGCAGGTTTTATCGTTAAAGCAATATCTTCCAGACAACCTTTGTAGACCTTTGTTTTGGTAGAGAAGGAAAGAAAAAATAGTAGCCATTTGGTGCAAGAAGTGTATGTAATAAAACAAAAAAAAAACGGTCACGTTAATAAAACATATGTAAATAATCAAATGCATACCTTATGTATGTGTATCAAAATACTTATAATACTAAATAAAATACGTAACATACATGTATATTATGTATTTTATATATTTGTAATATTTAAAAGCCTAACTGCGGTTGTCAACTCGCCTGCCAAGCGTGGCAACTACTGGCAAAACTCCGCTTATGAGGAAGGCTTATGTCCATCAGTGAACAGTGAACTAAATAAAAATAATATTATTAATATATATATATATATATATATACATATATATATATATATATATATATATATATGTATACATGTATATATGTATGTGTATATATATATATATATATATATATATATATATATATATATATATTATTTTAATTACTTGTATTCCGCGACTTTACTCGCGTGAATAAGTACATAAAGTATCTTATGTGCTAAATTAGGTTGTAACCTGCCCATCTATTAAATTTTATTCAAATCCATTTAGTAGTTTTTGTGTGAAAGAGTAACATCTATTGGTAGAACCTAGATAGAACCTAAATTTTTTTTTCAATATTGGAATGGTAACCCCGCCTGCGCTAATGGTATACGCTGGCGGGGCACCAGTGAGGCATGATGTGAGAATGAAAAGGCAGGTCAGTCAGCCCATCGTGATGAATACACCTGGAATTCAGCACGATAGTTTCCAGGGGGACCACGTAGAGGTTGATCTGATAGGGTATATTGCTAGCAATGGGACTGGTAATCCGCATTACTAACAATCCCTTCCCCCCAGAACCTACATTGTAATAAGGTTAATGAATGACGATGACTGACTGACTGATGATGGCTGACTGACGATGACTGATGGCCCGCGTCCTATAAAGAGCTAAATCAGTCGGTGCTCGCAAGCAACAGACGTCGCAGGCAGAACGTGCATCTAGTTCACTCGCACGCGTGTACGGTGGCGTATTGTGAAATGATTTGTTTTAAACGCAAATAAAGTTATAACAGTTCTAGTTAGTTTACGCGGGATTTCAAGATAAAAAAAGGTACATGATTATTTATCTAATTTTCACCAAATTTAAAAGTTTTATTAAGAAAAATTTTATATATAAGGCTTATTACCAGAGGGAGACTTTGTACAAAAGTCGATTGCTTGGGTACCTCTGTCCCATTCGTGTTTCAACCGTGAAGCAGTTGTGTTTGCATGGCTGTGTTTCTGTTTGAAGGGTAGGGTATGGCGTGAATTTACTGGGAACAGAGGAATAACATCTGAGTTCTCAGGAATGACAACGCATGGGAGGTATCATGGGCAAAACGGTATACTCTGTTATGTCCATGGTACTGCTCATGTCTACAGGCGACGGTTACCACTTTCCATCAGATGGGCCGTCAGCTTGTTTGCCGTTCTAAGTTGTATAAAAAAAATAAAAAAAAAAGATTATTAGAAAGAAAAAACGTGCCGGACTGTAAAATGATCAGGCATGGGATATTTAAGTTATTATTTATCTTAGATTTTATAGTGAGAGTGTCACTATACAAATGCTTCGAGAAAAGCGGGTCAACTTTTTCATATAATTTTGCGTGATTATTAATTTATGAGTGATTCTTTTATAACTTCTATATTTATTTTGTCTTACAAATTCTGTACCATTTTAATGCGTAAAAAATATTTTTATTCATTAAATAATTAAATATAGATACGTCAAGATACATTGTGTACGTAAGTATATAGAACATTAAAAAAAATAACGAATTAGCTAATTTGACAATTAGCTGACAAAAAGTTGACCTGTTTTTGAAGCTCGATGCTCTATCTATATAATCTAGATCTATCTCTATGTAATCATAGTACAAACGTTTTGTCAAAAACAATCCAACTTTTTTACCCATTTCGAGCTTTATTTTCTGTTTGTAAAACTGTATACTTTTTTTATGCAACTTATAATGGCTACAAGCTAACGGTCTACTTGATGGAAAGTAGTAACCGTCGCCTATAAACATGAACAGTACCATAGATAACAGAGTATACTTTTTCGCCCATGATACCCCCCATGCGTTGCCATTCCTGAGGATTCAGATGTTATTCCTCTGTACCGTGTAAATTCACGCCATATACCACCCTTTAAACCGAAACACAGCCATGCAAACACAACTGTTTCACGGTTGAAACACGAATGGGACAGAGGTACCCAAGCAATTGACTTTTATACAAAGTCTCCCTCTGGTAGTCTCCGTCTGTAGTCTGTGTAATAAAACGGGACATTCCAAATTTGAATATTCATCCAAATTCAAATATCCAATTATTCAATATCGTACAAACCAACCGGAATTTGAACCTTCGATGTCTCAACCGCACTCCCGTTCCCAGGATTTTTGTAGATATTGCAAAAATGGCAGACATGATATTTGAGACTGTCGTAAAATGGAATTCAATAATGAAAGACATAAAGTTCATAATAATTGAGCAACGCATCATATTTCCTACGTGCCACCGTCGCTTTCGATGCCGTCATTAACTACCTATCAAGTGTTCTGTGAAAATAATGATTAGTTTAATAGTAATTCAAAGTAAGCAGTCTGATTACCAATCCGATCTGTCGCCTTCTAAGCAAAATATACAACAACTAAACAAACATACATACCAAACTAAATAAACATGCAAAACTTACCTAATTAAAATAAGATAAATAAAACTTGTAAACCCATAACCGTTCTCCACCTCAGTCCTAAACCCAAACCCGGCAGAAGCGAGCGTATCCCGATAGCGCAACCGCGACTGTTTATTGGGTCCTATAAATAAAATAAAAAAAAAGAACATATTTATCTAGAAGTGTCGAGTACACTTGATACCAATACATATAAACTATATTCGAGTACTAAGTCGCTCCCAAAAGGCCCTTCAAAATATTCAGTCTTCCAAGAAAAAATCAAAACCTACTATGATTCACGTACCAAGCCAATTACATACAACACCGGCGGCATAATGTACGTTCGATGCCACCATAAGCAAAATAAGGCCTTATCACTTGCGTGGAAAGGTCCATTCATAGTTATTAAAATAAACAGAAACCATGCAGTCACAATACATGTGGGATGTAGACACGTACGTCATTATTACGAGGAAATCAAACTCGCAACTGATCATATGTTATCAGTAGTCTACAGCTTCTAATTTTATAGTAGATCAGCGTTTTCGTCCAACGGTAGCGAGTATTTCGCACCTATTGTCGTTAGTCCAAGAATATAATTTGATAAAATCTGAAGCGTCCAGTTCATAAATCAAATATTATATATATAAAATATTATATAAACGAAATATTATATAAAATAAGACAGATACGCGTCTATTTGGCCAGTACGGCAATTTTGATTTATCTCTAAGAAGATTGTCAAAATAATGCTCACATTTCCAAGCATGTTTGAGAAAATAATAATTTATTTTGTTTTAGTTCAAAATTTTGTCCTAATGTTTTTGATATTCTAAATTTCTGACTGAAACGAATTCCTGACGATAATCCATTATAGGGTATTGGAAAATGCGTTAAGTAATAAAACTGCTTACACCGTACATTGCCGTCAACACTATTGAATTACTGATTGAGTTGTACTATCGCCGCGAACATTCCTGTTTTCCATTTCTCTGTAATTATTCAAATTAATAATAGTGTTTATTGAAGGTTAGTTTAAAAAACTGAGTCCTGACCTGCCCCGTAACAGTACGGCGCATTACGTCACAGCGTCTCGTCTCACACTGCGGGCTACAGTTCGCAGAGCCCGCACCGACGTTTTCACGGGCTTTAGACATTTAAAAAGTGAACATATTTTTTTAAAAAATAATAAATCTTAAATATTTTGTTAAAAATAAATCAATAAAATTATCGAATTGAAAATCAAAATTCTTAAATCTTGGCTGTACAATGCACACTGTATATCATATTGTACACTGGGCGTTTAGAAAACGTTTTATATTTTAAGTGTGGGCCAGAGTTCCGAGTGTTATTTGCAATGTAATGTACATTGGGCCTTACAAAGATATAATATGTAAGACTACATCTTCGTAAGGATTAAGAAAGTTTTTTAATGTTTAAACTTTCTAAGTTTCCATTTATAATTTTAGTAATATATTCTGCTTTTCCAAAGGTTAACTGGGAGAGAATACTTTATAGCATTAAGTCTGCCTTTTCGACCAATCATTTTTTGTAATATAAACAATAAAGAATAAATAAAAAAAAAAGTATAGTGCCTAATAAGGCACTATATTTGTTATTATTTTTTTCTTTATTAATCGAAATCTTGTTTTACTACAGTAACCTCGACGCCCGCAAATCTACAAATGTCACAAGAGCAGTACCGGCAGCAGTACGCGGCGTACTACCAGCAGTACATGGCTGCGCACGCGCCGCCCGACCCGAAGAAAGAGACACCGCCAGCGCCGCTCAAGTCCACCGGCCTCAGTCTTATGAAGAATTATGATACAGATTCGGACAGTGACGTTTCTGGTAAGTGTTAAAATACGGACATTGAGGTCGATTCTAATGCGTCATTCCCTAAACCTATTTTTAAAATAAAAAAAAAAAACAATTTATTAACATAGTGAAATCTATATTGTACAGACGTCAATATGAACAAAATTTTTTATTTATTTAAGTTAAAATTATTATAAATATTGTTTAAATTTGGTAAAATTAAAAAAAAAAAAAACAAATAAAATGTATTATTTTATACAGATTTCGATGATACTTCCTCGACTGATAGCAAGGAGCCTGCCATAGTGAAACCTCCTGAGGACGTTCAACTAGTGATCGACAAGATGGCGGCGTATGTTGCACGGAATGGCGACGAGTTCGCCGAGATAGTCCGGTCGAAGAATGATCCACGATTCACGTTTCTAGAGCCTGACAACGTGTATCACCCCTATTATAAAAGACTAATGCAGGAGAAGAGAGGAATAGACGTGAATGGCAAGAGCAGGGAACGGAAGCAGAACAAATCTTCTGGTATGTATTATAATAGAATATCATTTTCCCACGACTTTGTTCGCGTTTTCTTCGATTTCTTGTAATTTTTGTTTTGAATCATGAGTCTAAATTTAAAATCATTGATGAAATTTCATACGAATATTCAATTCCCGTTTAGCCCTTTTAGAGAATACTGGTGACCTGCCCCGGCTTCGCACGGGTGTAATACTGATACTAAATACCGCCGCATTATTTGCCCCTACAGATGGGCAAAGCACCGGGTTTAAACCCGGTGCTTTGGTAAAAACCCAATAAACACCCATAAACTCCCATAATCACCCAAAAAAATAGGTTTTTACGTATTTTTTTGAAAATATGTAAGTAATACCAATAAATTATTTTTATAAATTGTATTGATCAATTCTACAATATTAAATAAAACGTTAACTAATAATATTTCAGGAAATTTTAAAAATCTATATATAATAAAATGAAAGTAATTAATTTTCAGTGTTTTCATGTTGCAGTTGATCAACATGTTGGCCTTTTGCTTCCCGTAGATACTTTAAAATTTCTTCATAACACCTCGTTCGCACACATGGCCGTATATATTTAAATTCTTGAGCCACTAACAGTCCGAAATACTCATTTCTTTTATCCTCTTCTCCATAAATTAAGCATTTAGAACAGTTTGTTTCTTCTTTCAGTAAATTTTCTTTTACTTTATCCTCGTTTTTTTCTTTGTTGCGACGACGCTGGGTAAATCATCTGGACACTGGGTCTCACTATCGCCAAATATATTTGGAGATCGGCTTCGGCTACGGCTTGGCAGACATTTTTTTCTTTCTACAATTTTAAATTAAATTTATTAGAATAAATGCTTCGAACACACGCGATCTAAGTACCTTTTGTGTTTATTATACCTTACCTACCTAGGTATAAAAAGAGTACTTACGTAGATTTTCTTTTATTAACTGTTTTATACGAAGATCTTGATCTCTCAAATTAGCATCCATTTTACTTCCAGTGATTATCAACTAAATTAATAATCCACAAAGTATTAAATAACGTTTTTATGAAATATTTAGCACAAAAACAATACCCTTTAAATATCGATCGTCAGTAACTGTGGCTGACTTACCTATATTCTAGCAAGCAGGACTGCCAGATGTGAAGGGGAAATCCCCAATAAATTGTTGCATGTGACTGATGATGTGAGCATGTTCGTTTCATAATAAAAATGTTGCCAGGTAACCAAAAAGTCGTATGTTTTTGTGCGAATTACGATCATAATCTTTACGATCGTACATTAAAAAATAGACAAATAATAGTATGAGTACGATTTAAATCGTATATCTGTCAACCCTGCTAGCAAGACAGCGACAAAATCACGTTGCATAACAATGTAGCCCAAGCTTATATCTTATGAAATATACGGAAGAGATACGGACTTAGAAAAAAACAGAAATGTTGTTCTTTGTGGAAGTCATTGATGAAATTCTATGTATTTTAGCCCGCAAACTTTCTTCAAACAAAAACAGCGCCATCTAGTATCGAGTTCTGTAATTATCTCTTTGTTTATGGATTTGAAGTAAGACCGCCACGCATGCAATACATTATGACTGGGGATTCCCCTATTCGTCGACGCTGAATATGAGGCGACGACAATCACTGTCAAACGTGTTCACTATTACTCTGACTCTGGTAACGTGACTTCCTGGTAACGTGTTAGGTAGGAAAAGCAGTAAAAAAGTGCATATTAAGGGAGCAGATTTGAAATAATATTTATACTTAACAAGAAATAATTAAAGGTAAGTGGATTTTTGAATGATACAATTATATCATGATCACTTAACAATTTTAACTTAAAATTAGATGTATTATTACAAGCTTTTATTTAGCTTGCGTTATGTAAATAAAAGTATGTAGGTATGTTCGTATGTTGATGCAATTATCCTCAATCCTCAACCGACTGGGATAAAATTTTCCATACACGTTTATTTTGGATGATAGTGCATAGTTAGCTGAGAGTCGTCATTGGATAATAATGGTGGATAGCCTAAGATGTGTACTAGATATTTATTTTTAACATAATATGCGTAAGTACCTAATCGAATTAAAGAAGTTGCTGAGAAAAATACAGAACAATACGATAATAAACTAGCGTCTGCGTTTAATCCTCCGAGGAGATGTAATTTTACAAAGGTTTTTTGTATTTATTTTATTATTTTTTTAATAAATTTATTGTAAATAACAAGAAATAATCATTGTAAAAAAATAGGCACTCTATTGTTGAATTTTCGTCAGACCAACTAATCATCGTTCATTTTTTTAGGTTCAATGGGGAGACCTAAAGATTTACGCATATGGGAGCACTACCGTACTTTACCAAACAAGTCTGTTTCTTGCAAGCTTTGTAATAAGGTCTACAAATTCAGTAATGCTGCCAAAATGCTTCAACATCTTATCACTTGTCCAAAATCTCCAGAAACATTAAAAGACTCTATGAAACTTATAAAAGATAGCTCGTCCAAAACCAAAATGTCTGGACTGTCAGAGATAGAGACAAATGATTCTTTTATAAGCCCCTCGTCGTCTGCTAACACTACAATAAATGCTGAGTTTCAAGACACCGATGATCATATAAAAACAGAATTAGCGAGAGCTATATTTGTAACAGGGACGCCATTATCGATGGTGCAACATCCTTTATGGATACAATTTTTCGAAAAATTGCAACCAAAATTTAAAATACCTTCACGTAAAGCTTTAGCGACAAAATACTTAGATAAAATATATAGAGAAATGCGTTTTGAGTTAAATGAGGAACTAAATGCTTGTAGTTACTTACACCTTCAGTGCGATGGCTGGTCTAATTTAAGAAATGAAGGAATAATAAACTTTCTTATATCAAAACCTCAACCTGCATACGTTAAAAGTTTGAATACAGAAAGTAATCCTCACACTAGTGAATACCTTAGCCAAGAAGTTGAAAAAGTAATGAAAGTGTATGGAGCAAATAAGTTTCTTGTACTTATTGGCGATAACGCTAGAAATATACAAAAGGCATTCGAATTAACAAAACTCAAATATCCACATGTTGTTCCTCTCGGTTGCTGTGCACATATCCTTAACTTGTTGTGCCAAGATATTGTAAAGATACAAGAAGTAACTGTGTTTATTATGCAAGCCATAAATATAATAAAAACTGTTAAAAGGAGTCAACGATTAAGTTCCTTGTTGATAAAATCAAGGCAGGGTGAAGATTCTACACAAACACTAAAATTGCCTTGTGCTACAAGATGGGGAAGTCATGTTACTTCGTTAAAAAGTTTGAAAGCAAATAAGATAGCTTTGCAAATATTAACAGTTAGAGAAGATGTGGTAATTTCAAGAGATATTAAAGATTTAATTCTAAGTGATGATTTCTGGACGAAGACAGGGGAATGTATAAGTATTTTGGAACCAGTCACTGAAAGCATATTTTACTTAGAGAGCGACCAGAATCGTTTGCATCGCACATACATTACATTTAGAGATGTACAAGCTAAGATACGTTTTGCATTAAATGAGATTTCGACATTGAGCGAAGAAAGCAAACAGCAGATTCTAACATCAGTATCTTCAAGATGCAATATGGCAATGAGGCCAATACATTTTGCAGCATATATTCTAGACCCCAGGACTCTAGGAGTCGAACTTACTCAAGAGGAAGAACTTAAGGGTATGGAGTTTATCTACAATTTAAGCCAACACTTAAGTTTGTCAAATGTAATGGCAGATTTGGCGTGTTATAAAGCTAAAGAAAACTTTTGGGCCAGAGGATTTGTATGGAGCTCATTAGATAGCATTGAGCCCCTAATATGGTGGAAAGGTATTTGTGGTTCCACTGAGTTAAGCAAAGTAGCGATTCGTATTCTATCAGCTCCCTGTACTTCGGCAGCCACTGAGCGTTCCTTTAGTATCCAAGGCTACATACATAATAACAAAAGAAATCGACTTACAACTGAAAGAACTGAAAAAATTTCATTCATTTGTTATAACTGGAATCTTAAACATAAAGCTGAATGCGAGGACATTCAGTTTAATGAAGAAAATACCTTAGAAGCTTTCATTGAGCAAGTAAATGAACATAACAGTTTAGACGAAATAGAGCCTATCGAACCTATACAATTCATCGCTTGTAATAACTCTGAATCTGACAGTGATTGACTGTAGTTTTACATTTTACTTTCATCTCTTTCTTAATAAACTCAAAATCAAATTAAAAGTTTTTTATTCTGTAGGCTGCATAATAATATTGTCTATGTCCAGTATAGTGGACGTCTTGCGGCTGAGATGACGATGATGAAGTACAAAATCATAAACACCCAAAAATTTGGGTGTTTATGGGGTTTAAACCCAATAAACCCAAAACACCCGGTTTTTATCCACCAGACTTTAAACCCACCCAGGTGGATTGCCCATCTCTATTTGCCCCCCGACATTATTTTAACCTATCTCATAGGATTCAGCCAGAGTTTGCAATGTAAGCGAAAAAATGTGTTTATGTACGACATCACATTAGAAATCTCTAAATTTATCAGTATTTCTCTACAATACTATGCATGTATGACAGCTATAAACTTTCCTCTTGAATCACTCTATTTACTAAAAAAAAAAACTGCTTCAAAATCCGTTGAGTAATTTTAAAGATTTAAGCATACATAAGGACGGACAGACAGCGACAGATACTTTGTTTTATATTATGTAGTGAAGAAAGGAGTTTTGTAAATTCCTTTATTTGTTACTTATATTATATAAAGAACCTATCTGCAAAATTTAAAGATTCTATATTCAGCGGTTTTGGTTGTGTTTTGATATATGCATTTTGTTATATATATACATATATATGTAGATAAAATGAATATTATATGTAGGTATGTAATTTTTCTGGTAGATAACGCCATATGGTGTTAAGTCCGCCATTTACACTATCTAGGTGTAATAAAGTTTAATAAATAAATAAAAATTTAATTAATATATTCTTTACAGCACCGGTGTCATTCTCCATAAAGAAGCTCAAAGAACCCGATCCCATATTACCAAAACCTGCTCTCCCATACGAATCGAGTTCGGACGATGACTCAGAACAACAGACGGACAAAGTTGAAGAGCCAAAGGATGTTCCCAAGTCAGTACCACAAGTATCCCCAATAGTAATACCACCACCTGTGGTATACAAGATAGAACCGACACAAATTAATGAGGTGCAGCTCGTCGCACCCATTGAAACTGTAACACCGGTACCGAAACCGGAACCGATTGTAGAAGTGAAAGAAATACCAAATGAAACAAAGCAAGAAGAAAAACCGGTACCGACTGAATTAGTAAATAATACTTCTAAAGAAATTGATGAGGTCAAAAAAGAACCACGCCCTCCAGAAGAAAAGAAAGAAGAGAAGAAAGAGGAAAAGTACAAAGAAAGGGAACGGGCCAGTCCTAGACGAGAGAAGAAGAAGCATAGAGATAAAGATAAGGATAGAAAAAAGGAGTACCATTCTAAATCAACATCAAGAGAGGAAACAAAGGACAGGAGAGTGGATAGGAGAAGCGTGGAAAAAGAGAAGAAGAGAGAAAGGGAAAGGGAAAAAGAAAGGGAGATCGATAAAGAGAAAAAGAGGCAGAGAATAAGTAAAGAGGAATTGGAGAATGAGATTATTTCCTTGGAGGACAATTCTGATGACCTTATTGATTTGACTGGAGATCAATCAGATACGAAAGGTTAGTTGAAGTGTACTGATTTATTGAAATAAAAACATTTTTGGTTTTAATATTTAAGTTCTTTTAAAAGATTTTTGCCACAATAAAAATTATATGTTATACCTTTACGGGGGAATCGTTTGCTCAGCAGTAACAGTTAACGGCTGGTTTTTTTTTGCTGGGTGAAAATGGTATGGTAACCCCGCCTGCGCTAACGGGATACGCTGGCGGAGCACCAGTGAAGAGTGATGAGAAGAGAATGAAAACAGGCCAGTTAGCCCATCATGATGAATTCATCAGGAATTAACCATGATAGTTTTCAGGGAGAACCGCGAGGTGGTCGACCTGGTTGGGTATATTGCTAGCAATAGGATTCTGTCTCCATTACTAACAATCCCTTTCTCCACGGCTGATATTAGGATGATGATATTTTTTTTATAAAATTACTATAGCACTAACCTATTTATTTATATTTTATTGCACAAAAACTTCACGTTCTTTTTTTAATTATTTTGAATAAAGATTGTACAGCAGGCGAGCTCAACTCCAAGAGTTCTCTTCTAGCAAACCCAGAGGGGAAAGGAGCATTAATTACCAGGGTGTAGCTAGCAATTTGTAATACATTTAATACATTTTTTTTTGATACAATGTCACAAATGTACATTTATTTATTTATTTATACTTGTACAAAGGTGTGGGATATATAATTAATACAATAATAAAACAATTTATAGTACCTACACACTTATACAAGGACTTGTTAACCATGTTACACAGAATTACCAAAATAGTTTTAGGAATGAAAAATATTACTTTTGAGGCGGTATAAAAAAATTTTGCCTTTGTCCTTCCTCTGTGACATTTTATACTAAATTTCGTCAGGCTCATTAATGTTATATTTATAATAGTAATTACGTATTTATAGCTGATTGTGAGACGGAAGGCGAGCGAGCGAAACAGCAGGAGAGAAGGCGTCGCGCCGCCGAGTTCCTAAAGAAAGTCGGCGTGGATCCGGCCGCCGCCGCCCTGCCCACCTCTTCACTCGCTAGCGCAATGGTAAATTAGAAATATGATAAATTTACATTGAGTCAGTTATGAAGTCAGTCAGTTATTAATGATGATGAAAACTGATAAGTTTTCTTAGTAACATGCTGAGTCGAACTTTTTTTTTATTTAAGTAAGTATTTTAGTATTCTTTAAAAAAGAATTCAAATTGTGACACAAGTCTAAAGATTCAAACAAGAAAATGCTCGAATACTTGTATAGGTATTCAAGTACTTCATTGAATTTGAGTAATTTTTTTAATTAATTTTTTTTAAATCACTTTAATGAAGATAATTAATGTACATACATATTCATTCATATCAGCCGTCAACTGTCCGGTGCTGAAAATAGGCTTCCCCTATAAGTGGAGGGGGGGGGGTTCCAGTAGTTGCTACGCTTGGCAGGCGGGTTGGCAATCGCAGTTAGGCTGTTGATGATGTTTTTAGAGAGAAGCTGCTGCTCATCCTTGTTCCCTTAGTCGCCTCTGACGTCACTCACAGGAAAGGATGGAATTGCTCTTTCTGTGCCGGGACCACACGGCAAAAATAATTGTTCAATCATTTATTTAATTTGCGATGTCCAACAAAACAGTAAATTTTTGAAATTTGCTTTATCTGTCTGTATGTTCATGCATCACGCATACTGCACCAAATTGGATTTGGTTTTTATAATCGTCTTCCTGAAGGTCAAACTTAACTTTTTTCTTGATACACCATCTAAAAGTGGTTTAATTCATTGGTTTTTCTAAATTTGAAATCCACGTGTACAACAATACACCTTGTTATGTTCATGGTACTGCTCATGTCTATATGCGATGGTTACCACTTTCCATCAGGTGGGCCGTCAGCTTGTTTGCCACTCTAAGATGTATAAAAAAAACAATTTGGCGGCCAAAAAGGTAGTAAAGGATAAAAAGAAAAATCTAATATATAATAATAATAAATCTTTATTTCTATCTTCACTTAATTTTTACATTTTACAAAATGGAAAATATATAGTTTGCCATTATGCCCTGTGTTACAGTAAATAAAACAAGATAATTAAAACTTGTAATAAACTATTCGAGTACTCGAAATCTGTATTCGAATGCGATATTCGGTTCGATTCTCCATATCCAATACTCCAGTGCCTAGTTGGTATTTTTATCATTTTGACTCGGCACATCACAAGTACGACTTGTTTATATTTAGTAAGTATATTATCTAAGATTAATATATTGCAACATGATTTAGGTGGACACATTGGAATCACTGCGTAAGAAGAAGGCGGACGAAGAGGACAAAAGGAGAAGGAGAGAGAAGCGGCGACACCGCGACAGACACGGTACTATATTATCCTAATTATATATGATTCGAATTATCAACATGTTCAGATAGTCGCGGTTTAGACGCCAAACGGTTAACACTAGGCTCCGAGCAGCGATCTAACAATTTGCCTGAAGATAACACGTTTAAAGGTGAAACACGTGTCGCAAAACGTGCGTGGACAAGAGGGAGACTGTACAAAAGTCGATTGCTTGGGTACCTCTGTTCCATTCGTGTTTCTACCGTGAAGCAGTTGTGTTTGCATAGCTGTGTTTTGGTTTGAAGGGTGGGATATGGCGTGAATTTACAGGGTACAGAGGAATAACACCTGAATCCTCAGGAATGGCAACGCATGGGGGGTATCATGGGCGAAATAGTATACTCTGTTATGTCCATGGTACTGCTTATGTCTATAGGCGACGGTTACCATTTTCCATCAGGTGGACCGTCAGTTTGTTTGCCATTCTAAGTTGTATAAAAAAAACCTCTGGTAGTAATGGTGGTGATCAGTCTTCGAGTGTTGACAGTCACAAACATACTAATGGTAGCGGAATTAAACAAAATAATTCTAAACAAATAACCAGTGATATGGACTTCCGCAGGATAACACCTAGTTCAGTAAAATATTTATCAGGAAATGATAGAGCACCCATTAATAAGGAAAAGTCTCAAAAGGAAATAAGTAATTTCTTTTTATATTTGTTAAACCGTTGATAAATATTTTTTTTCGTTGCAGGTTACGAAGACGGCTCGGACAGGTTTCATAGAAAAAGCAAGCGTAGGAAATACAAGTGAGTTGAAGAAAGTAATTAATTTCACTTGGTTGTACCGAATACAATAAATAATTTAGGTGAAGTCGAAAGTTTTTTTTTTATTCTACTGAGGTGGCAAATAAGCATACGGCCCACCTGATGGTAAGTAAGATACCATAGAGTAGAAGACAAAAGAAGAAGGGTCAAAAAGATGCAAAGATTGATAATATAAAAAGTATGTGGCGTATATATATATATATATATATATATATATATATATATATATATATATATATATATATATATATATATATAGCTTTTGAAATTTGTAGAAAAATAAATAGTAATTAACAGGGTGCATGCGAGGATGCGCGCAGAAAAATTTTGATATTGTCATTCTTTTAAAAATACATAGACGTTTAGTTAAACTATTTAACTCTATTTCAGGTCGTCGGATGATAATGAGGAATCTGATTACGATGGGTAAGTGACACTGCACCAATATACATGTTTTTTTAATGGGTGAAAATGAAATAGTGACCCCGCCCGTGCTATCGGTATACGCTGGGCACCAGTGAGAAATCATAGACGAGGATGAAACAGGCCAGTTGGTCCACCGTGACGAATTCAACAATTATTAACCGCGATAGTTTCCGGGGGGGGGGGGGGACGCGTGAAGGTAGACTCGCAAGGAGGCAGTTTGACTCCATTACTAACAATCTTTTTTCTCCCCCCAACATACATGTTTTTTTTTAATCGATGATAATGAAATGATGACCCCGCTTCGGTATACACTGGCGGGGCACCAGTGAGGGATGATTGGTGAAAATGAAAAGGTCAGTTAGCCCATCGTGATGAATTCCACTAGAATTAGTCACGATGGTTTCCAGGGGGAACCGCGTGGAGGTCGATCTAATAGGGCATATTGCTAGCAATAGGGCTGTCAAACTCCATTGCTAACAATCCCTTCCCCCCACAAATTTACAATTGGAAATTAGTCAATTGCTGTGTCTAATTATAAATAAATGATCAGTTAATTTTTTATTTACTTTAGATCTAAAAAGAAGAAGCGCAAGAAGGACAAACAACGAAGTTCCTCAAGAAGCAAAAGGAGAAAGAGTGAAACTGGCATAGAGGAAGAACCAGCACTTAACATAAACTTGACAAATACTCTCAAAGAATTAAGAACGTCATCGCCAACCAAAGAGTTGGGGCTCCAAGACATGGACGATATGACTCAGCACAGTTTAAGGTATGAGACGTCTTCCGATGAGGTGGATGATGAACAGGAAACGAGGAATGCGAAGAAGAAGAAAGAGAATAGGGAGTACAGTGAGGGGGAATGGTCTAGTGACAGTGAACAGGATTCGGCATCATCACCGCCTCCGAAAAATGATTAGGTATATATGATACACTCCTCGCAAAAATTAAGGGAACATAAAAATTTTTAAAAATTTTGGGTGATTTTCAACAGGCTGTATTTCAGTGAAAAATAATCGTACAGGAAATTTAAAAAAAGGGTTTTGAAGCTTGAAAACTCTAGTTTTCAGATTTTTTGGTAAAAAAATATTTTGAGCTCCGGTTTCCATGCAATTCTTAAACAAAGCTGAAAATAAATTTTTTTCTAAATTTTTTAGGTTTCGTTTTTCACTCTATGGGCATGGAAAAATTTTTTCGAGCTACTCCATTGTATAGGTCTCTTAGCGTGTTTATTCAGCTTCAAAAATCGCTTTGGATGGCTCAATTACGACCATTTGTCTCCGAGATATCGAACTTTGAATGCAAAAGCATCCTTTTCCATTCAACTGCTAATATCTCTGGAACTACTGGTCGCACAGCAAGCGGGCGTCGAGTTTCTTTATCTGCATAAAATTTCCAATTAAGCACAGTCAAGAGTTAGTGAAGAAAAAATTTTTTTCCACCTCTAACATTGAATTGAAAAAAGTGGAAAAAAGTGACTTTTTCTCCTTTTTTGGTTACTTGGCTGTATTTTCGCTAATATGGGCGGGAAAGCTAAGGTTTGAGGAAAATTTTACAGTCTATTGTTCCTTAAAGAACCCCCTAAATCCCTGGAGCGATCGGTTCAACGGTTTTTCCCGGACCAATTGATTGAAATTTTGGAAAAAATAAGGGAACAAGATTTTTGTCCCTTAAACTCACCCTCATCCATTCAAAAATCAATAATTTCATTTGTTTTTCACTTTTTACTCAATTTTTTGTTTTTTAAAAATTCATTATCAAAAAAAGAATCGAAAAAAATCTAGAAAATTTTATGCAGATAAAGAAACTCGGCGCCCGCTTGCTGTGCGACCAGTAGTTCCAGAGATATTAGCAGTTGAATGGAAAAGGATGCTTTTGCATTCAAAGTTCGATATCTCGGAGACAAATGGTCGTAATTGAGCCATCCAAAGCGATTTTTGAAGCTGAATAAACACGCTAAGGGACCTATACAATGGAGTAGCTCGAAAAAATTTTTCCATGCCCATAGAGTGAAAAACGAAACCTAGAAAATTTAGAAAAAATTTATTTTCAGCTTTGTTTAAGAATTGCATGGAAACCGGAGCTCAAAAATTTTTTCACCAAAAAATCTGAAAACTAGAGTTTTCAAGCTTCAAAACCCTTTTTTTAAATTTCCTGTACGATTATTTTTCACTGAAATACAGCCTGTTGAAAATCACCCAAAAATTTCAAAAATTTTTATGTTCCCTTAATTTTTGCGAGGAGTGTATATTATATTTATATGTAGTATATTGATTAGACGACCTTAGTGGCGTCCCGGAAGGCGTATTGCTTTGTGTAACGAGGTCCCGGGTTCAAGTCTCGCTCTGTCCCGGGTGTGCCCTCAGGTGTTCGTTGCCTGACCTGGCTCTTTCTAATATGGTATATCCTTATTTGAGATCCAGGCGATTAGTATAATTTTGTGCCACTTATTATAGTATTTTTTTTTATATATATATATATATATATATATTAGTATAGTTACTTCGTATATATGGATTTCATATATATATATATATATATATATATATATATATATATATATATATATATATTCATGGGTGATAATGGAATGGTATCCCCGCCTGCGCTGTCGGGATACGCTGGCGGAGCACCAGTGAAGGATGATGCAGGTCAGTTGGCCCATCGTGACGAATTCAACAAGAATTGTTCACGATGGTTCCCAGGGGGAACCACGTAGAGGTCGACCTAATACGGCATATTGCTAGCAATAGGGCTGTCAAACTCTATTGCTAACAATCCCTTTCCCCCAATCGAGGTATTATTGTAATGCGCTTTAATACATTACAGTATAAATATATTTATAAGTATATTCCATTACAGGACTGAAGTATGCTGCGCAAGAAAAGAGATAAACAAGTGTTGTTCTCAGAGACTTTTTATATTCATATGTAAATAATTAATTGTATATAGGCTAGATTAGTTAAGGAAATAAAATGTTAATACAGGACTGAAAAGTATAATTTATTTAATTTTATCTTAAAAAGATTTACCCATTTACAATTTTTTTTACAACTTAGAATGGCAAATAAGCTGACGGCCCACCTGATGGAAAGTGGTAACCGTCGCCTATAGACATGAACAGTGCCATAGACAACAGAGTATCCTGTTTTACCCATGATACCTCCCATGCGTTGCCATTGCTGAGGAGTCAGGTGTTATTTCTCTTTACCCTGTAAATACACCACCATATCCCACTCTTCAAACCGAAACACAACCATCCAAACAACTGCTTCACGGTAAGAACACGAATGGTACAGAGGTATCTAAGCAAACGATTTTTGTACTAAGTCTCCCACTGGTAGAATTGTAATGGATAAACACAAAAAAAAAAAAAACTATTTTAATAATTATTTTACCAAAAGGAATCTACATTATAAGCAACTATCATGGGTTGTTTTTTATTTAAAGAAAAAACCACCAAGCAAGTCGCCAGTTTCAAATAATGGAAAATGCTCAGATCTTACAAATTGCGAGTATGTGATAAAGATAGAAAGTCCAGAAAATCCAGTGACACCCCTTGTTAATACGCACATATTTTTACTCAAAAGAATTGATTTTTTAGAGTAATTTTCTGAAACCTCCTCAATGAGGGCTTTCGAGGGATTTAATCTTAACAACAAGAGCCAGTTATTGTTAATAACATAGCCTAAATAAGCTTAAAATAGAAATCAATAGCATCGAAATACAGGGGAAAAACTGTACCAGTAAAAACAGAATATTTACAGGTAAAAATTTATAGCCTCTCATACTAACCTCATAAGCGTATATAAGGAAAGGCCAAGTTGGTCGTATTCACTCCAGAATGGGTGATAATAGGTCTAAAAATATATTTGTGCCTTTTTAAGGGATAAACCGACTTCATTTGTTACAAAGCCAGTTATTTTGATTTAAAAACTAAGCTCCTGAACCGATTTTAATAAAATGTCTATGTTACCAATCTATAAGTATATCCTTTCAGATAAAAACAAATCGGTTTATAGTTTTTTTTTTTTTTATACAACTTAGAATGGCAAAAAAGCTGACGGCCCACCTGATGGAAAGTGGTAACCGTCGCCTATAGACATGAACAGTACCATGGACATAACAGAGTATACTGTTTCGTCCATGATACGTTCCATGCGTTGCCATTCCTGAGGACTCAGATGTTATTACTCTGTACCCTGTAAATTCACGCCATATCCCACCCTTCAAATCAAAACACAGCCATGCAAACACAACTGCTTTACGGTTGAAACACGAATGGGACAGAGGTTCCCAAGCAAACGACTTTTGTACAAAGTCTACTTCTGGTGAAAGTGGACGGAGTTATAAGGTAATAAACATAAAAGAAATACAACCCAATTGAGAATCCCCTTCTTTTTGATGTCGGCTGCAAACTATGAAGTACACTAACATAGCCTCCTTCGTAGACTGTTATCACGTTTATAGTTGACGGTTACCACTCTTCATCTAGTGGACCGTCAACTTGTCTTTCTATCATCATCGTCATATCAACCTTTAACTGTCCACTGCTGGACATAAGGCTTCCCCATAAAAGGTTTACCAATAGCTGCCACACTGCAGACAGGTTGGCAACCGCAGTTCGGTTTCTAGAGATGTTTTGACAGGGACGCTGCTGCTCATCACTCTGTCATTAAGTTCCTTAAGTCGTCTCTTAAGATACCCACGAGAATGGGATGGAATGAAGAGTATTCTATGCCGGGACCACACTTGTCGTTCTATGCTGCATAAATATATTTGTTTCATCGGTTCAATGTACTACTTATTCGTCCGGAGTTATTGGTCGATATTTCTTTTATTTCGTCTTTAATTCAATCAACCAAGACAACTGGACAAATAGCTGATGACGTACATGGTGATCGCCTTGAAAGGACGATGAGGCGTGCGATTTAATTCAGTTGTTGTCCGATTCTTTAGTTGTCTGTTTATCTGTTGCAAGTGAACTGTGACACAAGAATAGATGAAATCAAATTTTGTAACTGCATAAAATATTATAATAATAAATGAGTATTCAACAAATAGAAGGTACAAATTAAAATAATTTTTATTCAAATAGACTTTATTTACAAGCACTTTTAAATCATTATTTATCAATATATTTATGTATATGTATATACCTACTTAATGTAAATATTCATTTGAGTCATTTTCATTAACTTTGCCATATCGACCCCTATGTGGTTGCTAATGAATTTGTCACGATGGGTCAACATGACTTCATTCTCATCATTCCGTCCTCTACTGCCCTATCATTATTTATTATTACAATAAGCGGGTGCACTATTTTATAATCCATAAAAAACCTTATGAGATGGGTAGAATATTTGATTCAGAGCTTCCTTTGATTTGAGGTCTTTTTTATGGGTGAAAATGGAATAGTAACCCCGCCTGCGTTAGCGGGATACGCTGTCGGAGCACCAGTGAAGGGTGATCGATGAGAATGAAAACAGGCCAGTTAGCTCATCATGATGAATTCATCAGGAATTAACCATGATAGTTTCCAGGGGGAACCGTGAGGAGGTCGACCTGGTTGGGTATATTGCTAGCAATGGGATTCCCAGTCTCCATTACTAACAACCCCTTTCTCCCTTTGATTTGAAGTCTGTACTTAGATATGAGAAAACTATCGGTGAAAATATTCGTCGAAATAGAACAAAGATGGGCAACAGCGTATTTAAGAGGGACGGAGGGGGTTAAGAAAGGGCGTAATCAACCCCAGAATTGTCCGACATGCACCACATGATGCGCGAGACGCTTCGCAAAAACATGTCTAAGAATACTATTGTGCCTTTTTTAAGAAGCCAGGCTCCCCTAGAAAATAATCCTAAATAGGTATGTATATCAATAGCAGACGGGTAACTTTCGACAAGTGTTGTTTCTATCTAATTTTGGTAAATTTTTAAGTTTTGAAGTTAAAAAACAGTTTATAAAATGATTTCTTTTATATATTGGGAACATCAGCTTTTCTAAGGACTCGGAATTTGAAAGGGTTCACCAATGTTGGATAGAAGTTGGCACCTATTGAAAATCTCACAGACTTACCAACATTTTATGCGGAGGACTGACTATCAGTAGAGGAGGCTCCATGACCTTCCCTATCATTGAGTCAGTGATCAATCTCCGAGCGTTATAATGGGCGTGAGTGTAGACGAAACTCGTGTTCCAATAATACGCTAGCACGTGTCTGGACAACATCAGGCATTTATTTAATTGAACGTGCTCAGAAGATTGATGTAGTCCTGGCGAGCTACTATAAAATGAAATTCCGAAATTTCGGACTCAATTTCGTGTTTTGTTCATACCGAGATCGGCCCATATATTTATATATATATATATATATATATATATATATATATGTATATATATATATATATATATATATATATGTATATATATATATATATAAATATATGGGTATATATATATATATATATATATATATATATATATATATATATATAATATATATATATATATATATATATATATATATATATATATATATATATATATATAAATGGGTATATATATATATATTTATATATATGTATATATATATATATATATATATATAATGATAGCATAGGCTTACCATTCCTTGCTTATCATCCATCAAAAATAAAGATTGATTGAGATGCATTACTTACAGCACACAAATTACAACATACATATACAAAAGAAAAAGCGAGATAACATAAATGATAAAAAAAAATAAACACCCACCGTTGGAGTTTCATTAACATTCAGTCATCCTGAGTTACGAACGAAGCTGGGTATTTTGTGTAATATTTATTAATACGATTGCTGTGTCCTTCCAGGGTTCATGTTCGTACCTCCAATGCTTAAAATCTTTATTGTTACAACATGAAAATGGAATAAATGATTGGAATGAATTGAATTACCTATTTTCACCAGATCACTCACACAATTATCACCAGAGGGAGACTTTGTACAAAAGTCGATTGCTTGGGTATCTCTGTCCCATTCGTGTTTCTACCGTGAAGCAGTTGTGTCTGCATGGCTGTGTTTCGGTTTGAAGGGTGGGATATGGCGTGAATTTACTGGGTACAGAGGAATAACACCTGATTCCTTAGGGATGGCAACGCATGGGGGTTATTATGGACGAAACAGTATACTCTGTTATGTCCATGGTACTGCTCATGTTTATAGGCGACGGTTACCACTTTCCATCAGGTGGGCCGTCAGGTTGTTTGTCATTCTAAGTTGTATAAAAAAAAAATTGACGTGTTATCTTGTTTTAAATAATTCCACGTTTTAACAATATCACTATCGGCTGTCTATCGAGACATTACGTACTTTAACATTAATATCAAAGTACCGGCATTATAATGTCAACAACAATATTGCGGTTGGGTTTTATTATACTTACCTTACTGCTTCCATAATCTTATCTATTTTATATATTATTTTATATAGCAAATAAGATGCTTATATCTTATTTTGATATGGTAGTTTCGTTCAACGTTTATTATTTAATAGGTAGTTTAATAATTAAACACATAACAAGGTTTTTAAATATTCTTTTGCTAATAGAGTATTCTGCAATTGGGTATGTGATAGGAATGTACATGTATATCAAATACCTATTCCTCCTTATCTAGATGAAAGAATTGTTGAAAATAGAGATGCTGGTACACATTGAAATATGCCTCGCCTATTACATTGGTTTCCATACGATCCTCGTGGAAACCATTGTGGTTAATTCTTAGTGAATTAATCAACTGACCTGGATCAGAGGGAGAGGGATTGTTAGTTTTTTTTTGATGGGTGAAAATGGAATGGTAACCCCGCCTGCGCTAACGGGATACGCTGGCGGAGCACCAGTGAAGGGTGATAGATGAGAATGAAAACAGGCCAGTTAGCCCATCATGATCAATTCATCAGGAATTAACCATGATAGTTTCCAGGGGGAACCGCGAGAAGGTCGACCTGGTTGGGTATATTGCTAGCAATGGGATTCTCAGTCTCCATTACTAACAATTCCTTTCCCCCCAGGGATTGTTAGTATTGGGGATCTAACATCCCCATTGCTAGCAATATACCGTGTCAGGTCGACCTCTACGCGTTCTCTACTTTACTTTCCCCTCTATCTCTACTTTCCCCTGGAAACTACCTTGATTAATTCTTTATGAATTCTCACATGGGCCAACTGATCTTTTCCATACTCATCTATTGTCGCTCACTGGTGTCCTGCCCGTATATACCGATAGCGCAGACAGGGTTACCATTCCATTATCACTCGTGTAAAAAAACTGACCCGGGAGTCTACCATGAAATGAAATTCCGAATTATCAGAATAATTTCGTGTTTTTGTTCATGCCAAAATTGGCTCAGTAAATGGTGCTTAACATTTTTTTTTATGATGGAAAGTGGTAACCGTCGCTTATAGACATGAGCAGAACTATAGACATAACAGAGTATACTGTTTCGCCCATAATACCCTCCATGCGTTCCAATTCCTGACGACTCAGGTGTTATTTCTCTGTACCCAGTAAATTCACGCCATATCCCACCCTTCAAACCGAAACACAGCCATGCAAACACACCTGCTTCACAGTTGAAACACGAATGGGACAGAGGTACCCAAGCAATCGACTTTTGTACAAAGTCTCCCTCTGGTGGTGTTTGCAATATTGTATTCAAATTCAGGCTTTCTTACTGTCAATCATGGTTACACATATAAAAAGTTTTTGTTTTATATACTAAATGTTTGAGTCATAGATTACTATTTATTTATTTATTTATACTTTATTGACCACATTACAAAAAAAAAATGTCTCGTACAAAAGGCGGACTTAATATTATATAGCATTCTCTCCTATTACAGTTGTTTTATTTAATTGTTTTATACATGTGTATAGTTAAATAACTTTTTTTTTGTTGGTTGTTTTGCATAATTTGTACCGGTGATGTAGTTGTGTCAATGTTATTTATAATTTAACTTAATTAATAGATATAATGGTCGGCTCCACTTCTAGGCAATATTTGCATGTTTATATACTTTCTTTCTTTATATAGCAATCTGTAGTTAACGTTGTTGGTAGTACTATTAATCACATTTAAATGTAATCTTATTATAATTATATATTGTATTACTGTTTGTTAACTTTAATAAAATAAAAAAAAATATATAATAATAATTTACGTATTTATTTATGTACGTATTTATTGTATGTATATATTTATTTATTTAATATATATGTATTGCTTTATTTGTCCTCTATTCAATAATGCATCGCCTACTTATTTCTTTACCCAATGGTTGACTGGTAGAGAACACCGTCCGGTGTTATTGTTGTAGGTATTATTGTTGGTGGTGGTATTTTTGCCAAGGAAATCTTTTATTACTAATGTATTATGTGTATTGTTATGGTTTGATGACAGTACCTACTTAAGTAGATGTTTCCATTGCAGGATTACTATTATCAATGTACGAATAAGGTGTTATCAAATGAGACAGTTCGCGAGATGCGTTGAGGTATAAAACACCTTAATTACAGTTATATAAACTATTTTTCTACTGAATGCGGTATTGAAAAGTTAAGAAGTCGATACAAGATGGCGCCTACTAAATCCGTAAGTATTTATTGATTCTTATAATTTCTGTTATCATAAGAAATGATAATACTTTGTACAAAAGTCGTTAGCTTGGGAACCTCTGTCCCATTCGTGTTTTAACCGTGAAACAGTTGTGTTTGCATGGCTGTGTTTCGGTTTGAAGGGTGGGATATGGCGTGAATTTACTGGGTACAGAGGAATAACACCCGAGTCCTCAGGAATGGCAACGCATGGGGGGTATCATGGGCGTAACAGTATACTCTGTTATTTCCATGGTACTGCTCATGTCTATAGGCGACGGTTACCACTTTCCATCAGGTGGGCCGTCAGCTTTTTTGCCATTCTAAGTTGTATAAAAAAAAATACTACTAATAAGTCTGCCTTGTTGAGTAAATCTCAATCAATCAATCATTTATTTGCATAAACATAGGTGTAGTTATAAGTTTAATGTTGTAGAAATGTACTGAACATGAACTTTCAACATCATAAGGCGTACAATTATTATTAACTATGGTACATAATTACTTAATATAACAATAATTAATGCTCCTTTCCACTCAGGGTTTGCTGGAAGAGATCTCTTACAGAGTTAAGCTCGCCTGTTGTACATCTTTATTTATATATATATATTATATGTTGTAATTTTTTGTGTACAATAAAGAATAAATAAATAAATAAATTAATAAATAAATAGATTTTTAACAACAGATCATGATCATTGTCATATCAGCTTTTAACTGTCCACTGCTGAACATAAGCCCCCCCCCCCCCCATATAGGGGGGCTTTGCCAGTAGTTATCACGTTTGGCAGGCGGATTGGCAACCGCAATTAGGCTTTTGGTGATGTTTTTAGGGAGAAGTTGCTGCTCATCCTTCATCCATTATTCCTTTAGTCGCCTCTTACGACACCCACAGGAAAGAAATAGGTGGCCTATTCTATGCCGGGCCCACACGGGAACATAAACCATCTTAAATACCAGACTGTGTAATTTGGAATTTGTTCTTGTGATTTCATATATGGTTTGTATATGACCAACAGAACAGCCCCATTTCCATGATCGATCCGTCCCAGCTCCTGCGTCCAGAGCCAGTGTTCAGCGATAAACCAATAGATGCGTTCCGTGACTACACAATCGATGATTCAGACCCGATCAAGGAGAGAGTGAGGAGGACGTATTACTTGATGCACACCAATGTCACCGTTGATTTAGTTAAACGTAAGAGTTAACCAGGATGATTAACGTAGATATAAGGTATTTTTCCCAGTAAGACAGACAAGTTATCTTGTATATAATTTTTTTGTGTCTATATACTTTATTACTGCCAAAGAGCTTTTCATTGCAGCAGTCCGCGAAATAGAAGAAATCCAAATAGGCTAATATTAAATAGCATTCCTAGGACTACGATTTGTCAAAAAAATAGTTATAATATGTGTATACGAATTTTTAATAATATACCAGAAAATATTATAGATATAAAGACACTGAGACAATTTAAGAGCACACTGTACAAATGGCTTTTGGACAAGCGTTATTACTCAATTAAGGACTTGTTGGACTAAAAAATAATTCCATTTTATAAGCACATACATAATATTTTGTCATTAGTATTTAAAAAAAAAATACCAATAATATTAAAATTTTGCATGCCATTGTTTTGGCAAAACACGCCTGTTCCTAACATATTATGACTACCATCTGTATACCGTGTAAATATGTAAAATGTTTCAGCAAATAAATTATATATTTATTATTATTATACCTAATACAAACAAGCCGACGGCCTACACGTTGGAAAGTAGTAACTGTCCCCTATAGACATCATAATCATATCAGCTTTTACCATAACTGACAACAACAACAACATGGAAATCTCTTACCCGCCAGATGATGTGTGGGCGGGCGGGGTCACTGAGTTTCTTTTAACTGTACACTGCTAAACATAAACCTACCACTAGGGGAGTTTTGCCAGTAATTGCCACGCTTGGCAGGCCGATTGGCTTTAGAATTGTTTTAAGAGGGACGTTGCTGTCCATTCCTCGTTCTCCTTAGTCGTCTCTTACGACACCCACGGGAAAGGAATGGGTGGCCTATTCTATACCGAGATCATGAAAAAATTATAAAAGTAAAAAGCATCAATATCAGGGACCAGATAAAAAAAATTGCTATTATTTAAAATATAATAGTTTTACCTAAACTATGCTATCTATAAACATTCAAATTAATATGTCTATAAATTGATACAGAACTATAAATACATATCGAATAAGTTTATTATTAATCAATCACTTCTAGTTTCATTTCTAAATTGTCATCACGTGAATACAATGACCATTTATATAAACGATACTAATAATAGCTGTTGTGTTTATTTTAGTATGATTTAGCATACACTGAATTCATTGATGGGGACCCACGGTCAAGTGCCCGGGTCACTGCGTCCCACTCAAATTAATAGCACGTGCTCTCGTATACTTGTATTTTGTCTCTATATCAAAATTACATATCTATTTTTAATTGGTTTAAAAAAGAAGATTTTTACTTAAGCATATTACGAAAACACTTAGCATATTAAGAAGAGGGAGACTTTGTACAAAAGTCGATTGCTTGGATACCTCTGTCCCATTCGTGTTTCTATCGTGAAATAGTTGTGTTTGCATGGCTGTGTTTCGGTTTGAAGAGTGGGATATGGCGTGAATTTACAGGGTACAGAGGAATAACATCTGAATCCTCAGGAATGGCAACGCATGAGGGGTATCATGGGCGCAACAGTATACTCTGTTATGTCCATGGTATTGCTCATGTCTATAGGCGACGGTTACCACATTGCATCAAGAGGGCCGTCAGCTTGTTTGCCATTTTAAGTTGTATAAAAAAAAAACATTGCTGTAAATTCCTCGTTTGTTTAGTTCTTTTAATCACCTCTTACTACACCCACGGGAAAGGATGGGGTGGCCCATTCTATGCCGGAAACCTCTGGTAGAAAATATCGCTTTCGGTTGATTATATTTATGAATTCTGTGTTCACTCCAGATAGTATGGTTACATGTCGTGCTGTTATAAAAAATACAGCGGGTCTACCATGAAATGAAATTCCGAAATTTCGGACTCAATTTCGTGTTTTTGTTTGTACCAAAATCGGGCCAATAAATGGAGTTTAACATTTCAATCGTCATACATCATATCTATCATAAAAATCCAAAGTATAAAGTAAAATATTTTAACATTTTTAATATTTCCATTATTATATAATTTTAACATCAAATTTGTGTTTCTTTTGGCTCCAAAATTTCGGAAAACATTTCTTGGTAAGCCCTCTGATTTCACAGCAGCAAAGTTCATCAGTACCTATGTATTTACAATTTCCTTAATGTTGATTAGAAAAGCGGGAAAAATGGCTCAAGTTCAACCACTTCAAATCGACAATAAAAGATGCCCTGATCAAGTTGAACGAGCTGGTGGACGAGTCAGACCCGGACACCGACCTACCGAACATTGTGCACGCCTTTCAGACAGCGGAAAGGATCAGACAAGACCATCCAGATGACGACTGGTTCCACTTAACTGGTCTCATACATGATTTGGGCAAGGTGAGCATGTGAACCTCATATATTTTAGGTTCAGACTCGCAATCGCATGCATCAGATTGAAGCAGCTTCATTATTAGCAATAATTAGTAAACCTTCTAAATAAAGCTTAATAATCAAGTGTTTTAAGATTATTTAAGTCTATATGAGTATCAGCTATATAGACTGGATGTTAAAAGACTATATCCAAATTTAGTATAATAGTCTTTTTTAAAACTTATGGTCATTTTTTATCCAATATTTTTTTATCGGAGAGAGGCAAGACGCTCTGAAGCGCCAAACGCCCCTGAAGAAGACTTCCGGATGAAGTCGAAATAATTGTAGGAAACGACAAAAACTCAGTGAGTTTATTAATTTTCCATTACATACGTATGTAGATATTGGATATATTCTGTTAAATCGACCTCCAGTTTGTCAGTTTTTGGAGAATCTCTGGAGTTTCTTATTTGTGTCTGTCTTTTACTCTTTCTTTTATACCGAACCTTAAGAAAATTTTTGATGTTATCTGACTTTTTATTGTTTACCTCTTTTACGTTTAGTTCTATAATGAAAATTCCATTCGGATACAGTTTTGGCTTAGTCTTAGATTATATAATGGGATTATTAATCTTTGACAGGTGATGGCATTCTATGGCGAGCCCCAATGGTGTGTGGTAGGTGACACCTTCCCCGTGGGTTGCCAGTGGGCGGACTCCATCGTGTATGGACCCGAGAGTTTCAAAGACAACCCTGATACTTATAATCCTAAGTACAAGTAAGTATTAGAAGGAGACATTGTACAAAAATCGTCTGCAACAGCAGTGTTGCTTTGCTATGTTTAAATTTGAAGAGTGGGATATGGCAGTAAAAATACAGGGTTAACGCGTAATAGTCCTTAGGAATGGCAATGAATGAGGGGTACCATGGTCATCACCACGTATTCCGTGATGCCCACGGTGCTGTTTATATCTATGTGTAACGATTACCACTTTTAGAAAGAAAGTAAGCGGATAGCTAATAAGCTTGTTTGCAATTTAATTTTTTTAGTGGGTGAAAATGGAATGGTAACCCCGCCCGCGCTATCGGTATACACTAACGGGGCACCAGTGAAAGATAACAGGTGAGAATGAATGCAGGTCAGTTGGTCCACCATGTTAAATTCGACATGGATTAACCATGATGGTCTCCAAGGGCTATTAGAGCTCATTACTAACAACCCCTTCCCCTCGCTTGTTTGTAATTGTTAAAAAAATGTAAGAATGATTTAAAGCACGTTAAACTTCAGAATTAGGATTTGCATGTTGGAATCCTATTGAATTTAGTCTTGACGAATTAAATGTAAAATATATTTCCTTCAGCACGAAATATGGTATATACCAGCCGCACTGCGGTCTTGATAAGCTGCTGATGTCGTGGAGCCACGATGAATACCTGTACCAGTTTCTGCTTCACAACAAATCTAAAATACCAGAAAGTGGACGTTACATGATCAGGTAAAATTATAACCGTTTACTTGGAATATCTATGTCTTCAAGATTAAACAATAATGTTACTGTCTTCTTCTGGAAGTAGCTTTTTAATACTACTTAATATAATACTAATAATATTAATTAATATATAATAATACTTAAAATGCATTGTAGTGAGTCAGTGGATGTAGGTGGCTCAGGACCGTCCTTTATGACAGACTAAGGGGGAGGCTTATGTCGAAATTATGGACGAATAATGACTGAAATGAATGAATGAATAAATATTTAATACAATATAGGAATTTAATCTAGACGTAATATCCACGATGCTGTTCATGTCTATAGGTGGCGGTTACTGCTTTTCATCATGTGGGCCGTCAGTGATATTCATTTTTAGTATTATAAAAAAAAAATCTCAACGATACCATGTACAGACAGAATTTTCTTTACACTTTTTTGTATACGTGATTGTCTATTTTATAATTTTTTATTTGTAAGTTCTTAATGTTGGTTGTATAATGTATCATATAATACATTGTACAACCAACATTAATCATGTAATAAATTTTTATAAATATTTAAGTATTCCTAGATATTATTCAATAGTGTTTACACAGACGAATTATATAAATTCTAGCGTCAACTAAATGACATTTTGTTTTGTTACTAACTATAATATTTGTGGTGGCAGGTACCATTCTTTCTACCCGTGGCATTCAGGCGGAGACTACCGCCACCTCACCAATGATAAAGATGAGGAAATTCTCAAACTAGTGTTAGAGTTTAAGTGAGTATTAAATGCGATGATAACATTTTTATTTTTTTCCTAAATAAGAAAAAGAACAGATTTGCTTATTGTGGCGATCATTAGAGATGCTTATCCATTCTTTATGCCAGGTTGTCTGTAAGAGATTGCTTTTAGCGATAAGGCCGCCTTTTGTATATGCACATTCTGTATAAATACTCCTTGTGTACATCTCTACTGTGCGCAATAAAGAGTTTATTATTATTATATTAAACATTTTATTTTTTTCCTAAATGAGAAAAAGAACAGATTTGCTTATTGTGGCGATCATTAGAGATACTATAATTTTTAATTTATATTGGTGATTTAAATAAATATCGCCAACACTACGTATTCTGTGTGACAGCATCTATAACCCATATTGAAAAAATCGTATCTTTTATTAAAATTATTGTATGAACAATTACAATTTTAACCGACTGCAAAAAAAGAGGTTCTCAATTCTATTGTATACCTATTTTATGTCTGTAAACTTATAACTCTGTCAGTTATAACTGTTTATAAACCAATTTGATTTTTTTTTATTAGATCAGGTTAATCCTACGGAAATTTTATTAAAATCAATTCAATAGTTTAGTCTTGTAATCAAAATAACCGATTTTGCCACAAAGTTAGTTTTTTTATAAAACACAATCTTAAATTAAATATTAATTTAAATTTATAGAACATAAATTTAAAAAATGTAGTCACGGCTTTTTCCCCGTCCTCAAAATACTAGGCATCATGCTTAATTAGCTGTAGATTTAAAGAAACTCTGTGAAGTTGTTGCGACTTCTTTAATTAAATTAACGCTCATAATAAAACACTGGAATAGAGAAATTCTTTTTTATGAAAAATAATTTTTAAGGTATGAAAATAAAAATCTAATATATAAAATTCTCGTGTCGCGGTGTTTGTTACCAAACTCCTCCGAAACGGTTTCACCGATTTTTATAAAGTTTTATATGCATACCGAGTAGGTCTGAGAATCGGCCAACATCTATTTTTCGTACACCTCAATGATAAGGGTGATCCACTCCTAAATATTTGATTTAATTTTTTGACAAATGTTTTATATTTTTATTTTATTATGATTTAGCGTTGATAAATACATACAACTTGAAGTTTTCGCCCTTTTATGATCAACCCCTGTTTTTAATAGCGATTTTTATATTCCGCAATAGGGTTGCAATATGGCAATCGAATAATTGTAGTACGATAAATTTTCATGTATAATTCTCGAAATAATGTATATGGTAAAACAACATTTGCCGAGTCAGCTAGTAATATATAATGGGGTCAATGGGTTCTGAGAGGCCACTTTTCTAAACCTAGCTTTATTCGTCCCTTATGGGTTAGGCTACGTTCAGTAGTGAACGAAGCCATACTTGCATGGCTCGGATATGTCAGTTTTTTAATAATTTCTTTTACAATTTATTTTTACTTTCAGCAAATATGATCTTTACACAAAATGTGAAAACGTACCTGACATCGAAGCGCTCTGGCCTTATTATGAAGGTCTGATTGAAAAATACATCCCAGGAGTTTGTGAGTGGTGAAAATGCGAATTAAAATACTCTTAGACTTAAAATACCACATTCTTTCTCGTACATATTTTTTTTATATGAATAAAACAGAATGATAATTTTGCCCGAGTTTATTAATATTCACTAGTGGGACATCAATGAGGGATGAAAGATAAGGTTGAAGTCAGTGATTAATACACCCAGAATTCATTACAATGGTATTCAAGTATATAGTATTTCTCTTCTTCATGATTTATATATTTATTATAATGCATTCATGTACATAAATATAGAGTATTTATCCTTGTTACATATTTAGTATTTACCCTTGGTTACTTAGGTATTTACTAAAATTATAGCATTTTTTATTTTACCCAATGGGCTATTCCGACAAACAAAAATTTTCTTCAAAAATAGGTATTAATTGATATTAAAATTATTGGGTATTAATAACGCTTCAAAAATTTATAGAATATTACAGGTATGGCTGTGTTATCTGTAAACTTTAATCTATGGTGATGATCACGCTATAGGCGACGTTTACCACTTCCCATCATAAAAGTTTTACTGCGTCTTGTAACGATTTAGTATTAAAAATTATTTACAGTATGTAAACTTATTGTTTTTAAAGTCATGCATATTGTACTTAATATATGTAAAATAAATGCTATTAATTTAGTATTTAATTGTTTAGATTTTATTGTATAATATTTATAGATAACTCATAAACGGCACTTTAGAAATATTTACACAGAGTAAATATTGTATAAATATAGTTAAGTACCTTATTGTATTTTTTTGTGATAGAAAAACACTATAGAAGATAAGTATTTTGTAATTATTCCAAACAAAAAGAGATATATTGTAATTAAGTACTTATTATAAAAACTATAATGTATTGTAGTACAAAAAATTGTATAAAAACAGAATAAACGTTTAAAATATTGAATGCACTTATTTTTTTTAACAAATTGATGTAATGAAGTTTTTTATTTACCTACGAAAATTATCATTATTATGTTTGCAGTTTTGTCAAATATTTAAACGCTTGGCGTTAAAGTTAAATAAGTAACAACAGATAAAATGTAGGTATTTTGGGTAGTAAAACGAATTGATTGTTTACAGAAAGCATTCCTGTATCCGGCTCAAAGGACCACTTTATGCATTATATCTTAATGAATTTTTAAATTAAAGTTAAAATTTAAAAATTTAAACATGTTTCCAGTTCTATTATTGACACAATGTGCAAAGTCTTTATCGAAGATAATAAAAGTAAACAAAATATACCATAACAGTAAGAAAAAGGTTGTAGTACTAAGTACTATACATATAGATAATCTTTATTCGAATGTACTTGTTTACAAGCTCTTTTAAATCGTCATTTACATGATTTTACTGTCGGGTTCGCTATGTTGTTATCTGTTGAGAAGAACCCGCAAAAATCTTAACAGTTACTCTATTCAATTTACCACGTGAACAGTAACAGTCAGTTATTAATCTATGTTACTCACAGCTGGGCAAAGTTTTATGCATCTTAGAATGGCAAACAAGCTGACGGCCCATCTGATGGAAAGTGGTAACCGTCGCCTATAGACATCAGCAGTACCTGGACATAACAGAGTATACTGTTTCGCCCATGATACCCCCCATGCGTTGCCATTCCTTAGGACTCAGGTGTTATGCCTCTTTACCCTGTAAATTCACTGCCACATCCGAACCTTCAAATCGAAACACAGCCATGCAGACACAACTGCTTCACGGTAGAAACACGAAATGGACAGAGTTGCCCAAGCAAACGACTTTTGTACAAAGTCTCCCTCTGGTGAAAAGGTTTTCTTCTCGCTAAGTCCCTATAAGAGATAATTTCCTATAATTTTAATAAATCTTTCACGCAGATCATGCATGTGGTACAACAACATATTACAAACAAAACTTTTAACAATAGAATACAACAATAGCATTATAAGTTTGCTATCCAATTATAGTTGTACTCAACATTCACAGAGGTGAAAAAGAATAGGTTGATTTTTAATACAAAAAAGAATTAATGATAAAAACTACATACAAAACAAGAATCAAAAACAAAACCACCAAACTATGCTTATAAACTATTAGGTTATCAATGTATGTAAAGTGCTTCGATACAATGAAAATTGTTCAAAAATCGATTAGTCATAATTACTTACATAAGTAATTGCTTTTGTTTTTACTATATTATACCTAAAATCTTTCCAGTTAAAATACAATAACATCTCTGTATGTAAATAATTAATGTAGGTAGTTTACACTATGTAACTACCTAATCTTTCAATACTGAATGCGTCTATTGAAATTTCTTTGTGGTTTCATAAAAACTGTTGATATTACGAACAATTTATTTATAACTAGTTTTTGCCCGCGAAATGGAACGTGTGAATTTGAATGAGAAAGGAATTTTGAAAATTCTAAACTAAATCATCATCATCATCATATCAGCCTTTAACTGTCCACTGCTGAACGTAAGCCTCCCCCTTGGGGGTCTTGCCAGTAGTTGACACTCTTGGCAGGTGGGTTGGCAACCACAGTTAGGCTTTGGTGATGTTTTAAGAGGGACGCTGCTGCCCATCCTTAGTCCTCCATTAGTCATCTCTTACGACGCCTAAGGGAAAGGAAAGGGTTGTTCGTTCTATGCCGGGACAATGCGGCAGAATTTTTTAAAAATATATAATATTGGTTTATACGCACAATGGCCCAAGTGAGAGGCTAAGCGCGGAAAATGGAGTCTTTTTCACAATATTGTTTTAAAAGTACCAACTTATTTAATTAATGATTATTACAACAGGTACAAATTAGTTTGTTCTCTTGTTAATAGTCTCTAGGAATCAATAACATTTGACGATAATTAAATATCCATAAATTACGACAAAATAATAATGTTATACATACTAGTTTCTACCGGCGATTTTGGCCGCCTGAACGGATAATGTTGATAAGCGTGATAAAACATAGTCTATGTCCTTCTCCAACCCAAATAGTGTAGAGACGCAAGGAGATAATAAACAAAGGCAATAAATTTCCAGGGTACGGAATTACGAAGGTAAAACACCATAGTCTGGAGGGAAGGTATTGTTTGTAATGGGGTCTACCATTTCCAATGCTAGCAATATGCTCTGTCAGGTCGTCTGCTGAATTCCAGGTGTATTCATCACAATGGGCTAACTGACCTGCTCTCTTTTCATTCTTACTTATCATCCCTTACTGGTGCCTCTACAGCGTCTACCGTTAGCGAAGGTGAGATTACCATTCCATTATCTTTCATTAAAAAATCACCTGTTTCAGGAATGGTAATGCAGACATTTTTGATCTGTTCTTTTCTCTTCTGCTATGAAGCAACTGTCCTTGCATGTAGGGCCGCATTTAAGTATAGGTTACATGGGCGCTGCTATCATAAAGGAATGGCAACGCATGGGGGGGGGGGTATCATGGGCGAAACAGTATACTCTGTTATATCCATGGTACTGCTCATGTCTATAGGCGACGGTTACCGGCCCACCTGATGGAAAGTGGTAACCGTTGCCTATAGACATAAGCAGTACTATGCTTGCGGCAGCAGCAGCTTGCTTACAATAATCATGATACAAAACAATTGAGAAAGTAAACTACACAATGTTATAGGTATTTGTAACATAAAGACGACTTCATTCAGTTTAAAAACTCCTTTACATCTATATTTAATACAGATTATAAACAGGAAATGCTTGATTGTTTGCTTGTAATGTATAATATATAGCGACCCATTAATCAAAAAATATTTAACCGATTTTAAAAATTCTTTTACCTATAGAGAGCTACATTAATCAGCCAGTAACATGTGCTATATTTAAATTAAAAAAAAAAAAAACATTTTAGCTGTAACGGTGACTAGTCACTAGTGACTAATAAAAAAATCTTTATTAATATTATAAATGTGAAAATGAATTTGTTTGTTTGTGCCCTTATAGCACCTAAATAGTTTAACTAGTCCATATGAAATTTGATATACACATATATATCTATATAGAATGGAGAAGTACGCCGGCTACTTTTTATCCCAGTCGGTGAACATATCCCGGTCACGCGGACGAAGTCGCGGGTATACGCTAGTAAGAGATAAATAAATAATTTAACTACGGAATCACGTTCTATTCGAGCCTAACGCACTTAATGGAATTAAAACAACATACAAAGAGATAGCCTCTGGTCGCATAATTGACCCTATCATTATCTAACATCTTGGGCATAAAACGTGGCGGTGCAAAAATATATAGTTTATTCAGTGTTTTTCTGGGAAGAGGGTAACACACGCGGGCGACCACTATGAAAGTGAAACCGGTGAGTTAGATACATAGAATAATAAATAAACAAACAAACATAGTAAAAAATAACTACGTACAGTCTGCTTCAAAAGAATTTAATGAAAATATACACAAACGAATATTTTACTTGAAAATTATTTTGATGTCCAATGGCAGTACAAATCAAAAATAAATAACTTGATTGTGTTTCGATTGGTTACTAATTTAATTTTGTCATGTTTACATTATTTTTTATTGAAATAGACTGTAGGTAGGACAACAGAAAATACAAATAAAATTGCATTTTATAACAACAGGATTTGATTCGTTGGAATAACTAAGATAATATTGGGCAAAATCAATAACAAGCACTATTCTAAAAGAGCGTTCTACCGCCAAAACGGAATATTTTTTTTCAAAAGATACGGGTCGAAATATTACTTGCAAATTTAAGCCTTCGGTACTGCGTTGATACGGACATCCAGCTATCTAGTTATTATACAGGTTATTGTCTAAGAAATGTTATAAAAATCTTAAAATCATTTTTTATTGAATATATATATATATATATATATATATATATATATATATATATATATATATATATATATATATATATATATATATATATATAGAAACGTGTTTATGTTTTTATTTTAATGACTTATTTTTAAATTTATTAAATATAAATAATCTTCACTTATTAAAGTCTTTCTTAATAAATTAATAGAAATCCCCAAAAATTAAGCTAAAATTATTTCTAAATTACTCAATGTTATTACTTAATGCTAACTTGCCAAGTATAAAATAAAAGATTATATAAGGCACCATGAGCCCATACTGGGAGTCCTAACTCCGATTCGATCGATGGTGTATTCAAAGCAAATCTAGTATTATTTTTATTTTGTTGCATCATGTTTGTTTATTATTATTATTTTTTATACATTGACATTGTCTCAGGCGTAGGTATATATTTATACATCGGAGTCAATGTCACATAAACATTATGTTTACAATTATTAAATGTGGAATAAAGAAAATTTCATAGTAAACAAACTCTCGTGGCGGTCGCGTTAATTCCAAATGGCAATAAACAAACGAAGTATTAAAGTCTGTTGTCTTTTTGCTTGTCTGAGTGTCAGAGTGACAAAACAAGCTGACACCTCACCTGATGGAAATGTTTTCAGTCGTCTATAGTATATGTAGTGGTTTTTTTTGGTATATTAGATATCCCCAGGGTGGCAGGCCCACTTGATGGAAAGTGGTAACCGTCGCTTATAGACATGAACAGTACCATGGACATAACAAGACTATACTGTTTCGCCCATGATATCCCTCATGCGTTGCCATTCCTGAGGACTAAGGTGGTTCTCTGTACCCTGTAAATTCACTGCCATATCCCACCTTTCAAACCAAAACACAGATTATGCTGTATCAAATCGCAGCTTAAGTCAGCTAAGACGCTTCCCAATCGCGAACCAAATAATATTGGAAAAAAAAACAAAACACAGCCATGCTAACATAACTACTTCACGGTAGAAACACGAATGGGAACAAGAGGTGCCCAAGCAAACGACTTTTGTACAAAGTCTCCCTCTAGTAACTGTTAAAAAAATTACGATTTTAAAGCGTTTGTAAATAAGTCTATTTGAATAAGGTTTATTTCTATTCTATTCCTTAATCTCATTTCAGGGAATACTTGTATTCTATTGCGGAATAAATACAGTAATACATAAATTTATCCCCCAAAAATATACGATATATATACATGGTGTCTGTCGCAGGATTCGCCCGTAGCCCTCCTGGACCCGTCGCTCCTGCTACGTCCCGAAAAAGTGTACGATGACAAACCCATCGAGGCATTCCGTGACTACACCATCGACGACAGCGACCCCATCAGGGAGCGCGTCAAGAGGACGTACTACGAAATGCACAGCAATATGACAGTGGATTTTGTTAAAAGTGAGGAAGCAAATTTTCTGCATATTGTTCGTAATCATAAACAAGCTGATGACCCATCGAACTGTTGAAAGTGAGAAAGTATCATCAACATCATCATCAGTGAGAAAGCATACTGCCCCTGGTATTGCAGGCATTCACAGGCTACGGTAACTGCTTACCATGAGTTGGGGCTTGTTTGCTACCTCAGTAGTAAAAAAAGCAATTTTTTATACACTTTGCAATGATAAACTCATGTAATAATAGTAATTTACAAAGCACAGATGTGAACAGGACTGTAAACGTCACTAAATCTATTATAAAACCAATGGTATTCCGCATGTGTTATTATTTATAAGAACTAAAGTTTTTTTTTATACAACTTAGAATGACAAACAAGCTGACGGCCCACCTGATGAAAAGTGGTAACCGTCGCCTATAGACATGAGCAGTGCCATGGACATAACAGAGTATACTGTTTCGCCCATGATACCCCCTTGCGTTGCCATTCCTGAGGACTCAGGTGTTACTCCTCTGTGCCCTGTAAATTCACGCCATATCCCACCCTTCAAACCGAAACACAGCCATGCAAACACAACTGCTTCACGGTAGAAACACGAATGGGACAGAGGTACCCAAGCAATCGATCTATTAAGTCTGCCTAAGTCGAAATATATCCAATATTTTTACTGCTACTTTAGACCAACACATAATTTAGTGCAAGACAAACTGTCTTTCGTGACTAATTCCTACTAACTGACTTGATTTCATCTTTTCTTACCATCTTTCACCATATCGATAGAGCAGGCTGAGCTACCATTCCATTATTATCATTTAAAGAAAAAACTATGTCATACATAATTCCAGGTAAGATGGAGAAATGGCTCAAGTTCAACCACTTCAAATCGACAATAAAAGATGCCCTGATTAAATTGAACGAGCTGGTGGACGAGTCGGATCCGGACACCGATCTGCCAAATATCGTGCACGCCTTCCAGACAGCGGAAAAGATCAGAGAGGACTACCCCGATGATGACTGGTTCCATCTCACCGGCCTTATCCACGATTTAGGCAAGGTGAGTATTTTCGAGAAACCTCCAAAACAAAACTCGTGCCTTCATAAAAGACCGTTGTAAAGATTAGGCTATTTTTTTTAATTTATTTCGTTACAAGCATCTGGTCAAGTGTGAATAGAAGTTTGATTTAATTATATATATATATATATATATATATATATATACATACACACACACACACACATATATATATATATATATATATATATATATATATATATATATATATATATATATATATTTGCTCGTTACTTTGTATGCGTGGATTTCAAAAATAGGTAATTCAATATAAGGGACCATTTCTATAAACCATACGCCAGTTTTTTAATTAGACCTTCCAGAACATAACTGAATTTTTGCGTGGTACTATAACAAAAATACATACAGACATATATCCAAAATTCTAACTCTCAGTGTTTAAACTATGAGTATAGTGCCGAAATTAGAGAAGTTTTCTTTAGACTATGGTATGACGTCCTTTGAGCCGTGGAAAAAGTTTCGCAATATGTTCTGATAACCTTCGTTTTGTTAACAAAATGAATGGCAAGTTTTGTGGGTTATCAGAAATTGATTCTGATCATACCTAACCGTAACAAATTATAAAGCGTTATTATACATTGTTTGAAATTTATTTTGTCTTTCAGATAACCTATACGTGTCAAGCATGGATATGAATATGTTACGACTATACGAGATTAAAGTTTATTAGCCTCATTGCAAAAAAAGATAAAATCTCTTTTTTATTTTTTTTTCGTGTATTAATTATGTTCTATTTGAAGTCTTCTCTTTGAAGCTGTTTTCTGCAGCGTTGTTATTCTTTAACGAATATAAACAAAGTAATGTCAAAAAATAAATTAAAATTATTTATTACTATCGTAATAAATAATTTTATAATTCTATATAATTTAAAAAATATATAATAATATTTAATATAATTTTAACAATTTCTAATATATTTTTTTATATTTATATTTTAGGTGAGTTAAACAATAATGATAGCCTAGTTAGGAAATGCTCAATTCCGGTTCAGGGGTCCCAAAATCTAACCCTCTGAATTAAAACGTATGTTTGAAGAATTAAAAAAATATTGTCTTATATCTGCACTGCTTCACCCGTATGAATAAATATGTACCTTAAGTATTTTATATGTTAGAATATAAAGCTGTGTACATAACAAATGAAAATTTCATTCAAATCCGTCCAGTAGGGGGGAAAGGGATTGTTAGTAATGGAGACTGAGAATCCTATTGCTAGCAATATACCCATCCAGGTCAACCTCCTCGCGGTTCTCCCTGGAAACTATCATGGTTAATTCCTGATGAATTCATCATGATGGGCTAACTGGCCTATTTTCATTCTCATCTATCACCCTTCACTGGTGCTCCGCCAGCGTATCCCGTTAGCGCAGGCGGGGTTACCATACCATTTTCACCCATCAAAATAAAAAACCGTCCAGTATTTTTTGAGTGAGTCAATTCGTATAATACGGATACTTTAACTTCCCAGGTGATGGCATTTTACAATGAACCACAATGGTGCGTGGTGGGCGACACCTTCGTGGTGGGCTGCAAATGGGGCAAGAATGTCGTCTATGGTGACGACAGCTTCAAGAATAACCCTGACACGTATAATACTAAATATAAGTAAGTGATAATCATTATATCTCAGACCTTTATGCAAATAAGAATTAACTAGGTTAATATCCGTAAAAGGCAACTAATATATAAGACAAGTACTGAATCTTTATTTTTGGGTTGTAATAACGTATTTTATCCAATATATTTTAAATGTTTTATTGTAAAAATCTTTAAAAATTGTACATAATTTACATTGGACACATTGAAATTTTTAATATAAAATTTTACATTCCATTCTGGTCTTAATTTAGTCTCATATAATTATCGTACCAAAAAATTTTTATCATTCTTTTAGCAGCTTGATCCTCATCTCTTCTCATGTTTGTATTAAATAAATTTTTGTTCTTTTAAGTGTTATAAGCCTCATCAGTAGATACTGATGAGGCATTCCCAAAAGGAAAGTTTTCTCAATAGTTGTCATGCTTGGCAACAGCAGTTAGGCTCCGGTGATGTTTCAAGAGGGACACCAGTGTCTATCCCTCGATCATTAAGTTCCTTTAGTCGGTTTTTCTACACCCACGGGAAAGGAAGAGGTGACCCTTTCTATGCCGAGACCACACGGCATATAATGTTACAATACAAAATATGCTCACGATTAATTCTAGATGGGGTAGCCAGAGCAATACTCGACAACTATTGTCATTGTTGTGCTTGGAGAAATTTTAATATGCGTATAATATTTTTCCACGATTTTTTTATTCATATTGATAATCTTCAACTGATCACAAATTCTAAGGTTTTTATTTATTTATTTATTTTGTGATACATAGGTAACAATGGATGGTAAAACAAGATAAGTCTTCCATGATCAACCCCATCTATCGAGGGATACAAATTCACAATTATTTAAGAAAAAAATATTTGTTTTTTTTTTTATACAACTTAGAATGGCAAACAAGCTGACGGCTCACCTGATGGAAAGTGGTAATCGTCGCCTATAGACATGAGCAGTACCATGGACATAACAGAGTATACTGTTTCGCCCATGATACCCCCCATGCGTTGCCATTTCTGAGGACTCAGGTGTTATTCCTCTGTACCCAGTAAATTCATCCCACCCTTCATACCGAAACACAGCCATGCAAACACAACTGCTTCACGGTTGTTTGCCTGGAAGAGATCAATATTTAACGATGAGGCCACTCATTCTTGCTTTTTATCTAAATTCTTGTAATGCTGTCTTTTATCTACTTACTATTATGTAACTTTCAGTACTGACTACGGAATGTATCAGCCTAACTGTGGACTGGAGAACTTGATGCTGTCCTGGGGTCACGACGAGTATTTGTACAGGTTCCTCATACATAACAAGGCCAAGCTGCCCAAAGAGGCATTCTACATGATCAGGTCAGTTGTAATTGAAGTCAATGGGATTGACGTTTAGGCGCTATTTTTTAAATTTATCTCTAGAATTAAATTAGGGTGGAAGGAACAGGTTAGCCAAAAAGGAAACAGCTGATTCAGATGAATTGTCTGAATCACATGGTAGATTATTTTCCCACCGGAAATACGTCACAGACATATAATTAACGATCCCTAGTTTTGACGCCGCGCAATGTATTTGAAATTTTACGTTCCACACGATGCGCGATATTTACACCGCCCGGTTAACGGCAGTTCTTCGTAGGTAGTTTCGTATGTGGTGTTGACTTACACAGCTGATTACGCGGGTCACGGTAGGATTTTAATACGAAAATTACATTGCTGTTTTTTGATATTTTACTATAAAATATTATTATTTGTTTATATTATGACATAATAACATATTTTTAGATGAATTAAAAAAAAAAAACAAAATAATTGAAATTTTCTGGACAGAATTTCCACTGGTTTTCAAGTCAGAATAATGGTTTGAATTCACTGTTTCAGTTTTTGCCAACCTATCCCTTACACCCTAACACCGAGAAGCTAATCTTATATCAGATTAGCTTCTCTGTGGTTGTATATAAATTATTTATTCTGTACCCATTTCAGATATCATTCGTTCTACCCATGGCACGCGGGTGGAGATTACCAACATCTGCTCAAAGAAGGAGACGAAAAGATCAGGGAGAGTGTTTTAAAATTCAAGTAAGTGAACTCGACTCCTATCAGTCTTCCATCGTTTTTCTGTTTACAGAGGTACCCAAGCGATCGGCTTTTGTACAAAGTCTCTCTTTGGTGACAGGATCAAAATATAATAGTTGTTAATATGCAACGCAAATCCTATGATAACTTTATGATTCGTGTAAGGCGGGCTTTTTAACACCAGGTCTATATTTAAAAATCAATATTAACGATTTTAAAATTTAAACTAATTAGGTACTAACAACTTATCCTTTATTTATTTATTTTTTATTTCAGCCGATATGACCTATACACCAAAAGTGCCGCCATCCCAGACGTCGAGGCTCTATGGCCGTACTACGAGTCCCTCATAGACAAGTACATGCCGGGCATACTCGAGTTCTAATAATGCTACTAAAATTTTATAAGGCAACAATATATTTATAAAATTATTATGAAATTGTAAAGAATAGTGGATTTTTGTTTTCTATTTTTCTTACCAATATCCGCAATAACTGATAGCCATTTGCGTTGTATAAAATAATTACTTGTATGTCAATAATGCCAAAGTAAATGTAATACTTACCTAAATGTTTTTTAAGGTTTAAGGTACAATATATTTTATAAATTACACGCTAGATTATAGATCATATACATTTAGATGGAGTATTTCTGCGATAAATTCCCAAATTTTTCTAATTGAAGTAAATTTTTATGACAGACTACATTAATTCACGTTATTGTTTGTATAAATAGATATACTAAAAATATTATTAGTAAAAAATGTTAAAAATAGTTAACTGACCATTTTTTGGGATGTCCTTAATATTCTATGCTCCATCTAGACAGATATGATCTATTAAGTTTACATAATAGAATCTTTTTAATTTTATTATTGTTATGGAATACTTGTAAATTGTCTACTAGCGTGAATATTTTTATTTTATAAAAAAAAAACATGTGAAATAAAAAACGCATTGAATAATTAATCCAGGAACTTTATTTAAGCTATATTTACAAAAATACAATCTCTCAAAATACGCAATAATTATAACCAATGCTCAGCTTCAACAAGCAAGTTGGAAATGCTGACAATTAGCGTAAAAACTGTAATTGCTCGTTATAATATTGAAAGAATAATTCTATTGGGCGACTAGGTGTATCCTGCGAGATGTATCATGGGGCGAGATAGAAACAGCCTGCATTTTTTCATGCCTGCGGTAACGAAAACATATCTATCGATAACCTTTGAATATGTATACTGGCGAATAGACTTGCGGCCCACTTGATGAAAAGTGTAACCGTCGCCTATAGGCCATGACGAGCATTACTCTTACTTACATCACAGTATACACTGTGACGCCCGTAGTTTCACGCGTTGCCATTCCTGATGATCATTAAGATGAGACAAAGATGAGTAGGTGCAAAATCGATAGACACGTTTACTCGTCCCTCTGTACATCTGACACACTACAGGAGCGCCTTACACAAAATAAATGTCCTACGACCATATTTCATGTCCATAAAATGAAGTTTAAATAAAACAATATTTTTCAACAAATAAAATTGAATAGACACACTGGATTAAGAGTAATATCACATTTAAACAATTTAAAAACACACGTTTTGTGTATTAATGTGAAAATTAATTATAAATAAGGGAAATCATACGGTCATCCATCTCATTCGTGTCACAATGGACCAAGTTTGGAATAAATAAATGGAGAATCATAAAGTGACTCTGAATTCATAATCTCGAACAACTAGAGCACATATCATGCTGTGATTAATACAATAAAAATTAAAAAGATATCACTCAAATATGAAAAACATATTTAAAAAGAAAATTTACGATTGAAAAAATCCAAACGGTCTCTATTTTTTTTTTTTGATGGGTGAAAATGGTATGGTAACCCCGCCTGCGCTAACGGGATACGCTGGCGGAGAACCAGTGAAGGGTGATCGATGAGAATGAAAACAGGCCAGTTAGCCGATCACGATGAATTCATCAGAAATTAACCATGATAGTTTCAAGGGAGAACCGCGATGAGATCGACCTGGTTGGGTATATTGCTAGCAATGGGATTCTCAGTCTCCATTACTAACAATCCCTTTCTCCCCAAACGGGCTCTAGGGCTCTATTAGAACCCGCAACTTCAACGCCATGCCAAGTGTTTAATCATAAATGTGTTTTTTTTTTAAATAATATAAATATTATATCGGATTATAATAAGACGTTGTCACTATCAGCGTAAAACACATAGTCCTTACAAAATACTAAAGAATACATAATGTAATGCTCTGTGATTACTATATCATAACACAAGACAAAGTATTATAAAAATAGATACGCATCTGCAATATCGGTACCGCTCCGATATCTGTATATTGGATTCGTAAAAGGGTATTTCGCCCATTTCAATATCGCCCATACTAATCGGACATCTATATTAATTTCGATCGGATTCTTCCATCCGGTATTAAATAACCAATACATAATATATCCGTTATTGGACCAATACATAGATATTGTAACTATAATATATCCCTTTCAGACCCAAGATTTTTTTTTCATTAAGATTAAATATATTTTCGTGTTTTGGAGCCAAGCCATCTTGCCAGCACGCACGAGACTACTGCACCACCTAACCGCTTAAATGATTTCCTATTGGCTGGTTTAGAATCCCACTATCATGTTATTTGAGTTTCGTGCGTGAAAATAAATTGCGCGCGGTTTTAGAATTTTTTAAACTTACAACTCACGCCCGTATCGTTCAGGTCTGAAAGGGATATAGATATTACTATATATTAATCATTTCTAAAATAGAGTAGTACTTTCTTAGCAGTATAAAGACGTACATTTGTCGAGAGTAAAACATGGCCATATAATAATTTATCAGCATTTAGCAATAAACCAAGTGCGTAGTGTGAGTTGTACAAAGATTTAGGTTACAGTTGCATTCATGTTTACTCAAAAGTTTGTACGGAACTCTGAGTTTCTGAAACTATCCGCTAGTGGCGCTGGTAGTTTATAATAAATTAATAACGCAGTATTAATGTAAATATGTGTTTAACTCACATTAGGCATTGTGGGGGCCACTACATGGATCATAATAGGATTCCTTATGTATAACCCGTCGACGAAAAATATACCAGTCCGTTAATATTAAAACTTCAGCGCAAACAACCTACTTAATTCGGTGTGTTACGCAATGCAAATCCTATTATGATTTGCCCAGGACCGTAGCTAGACCCAAGTTTAAAATAGGGCAAAAGAACTTTTTGGTAGGTCAGAAGTCATAATTAAGTGACTACGAAAAAGCGAATGTATCTAATTTTCTCTTGGAGCCTTTAATTTTAAGATAGGGCATTGCCCGTCAATGCCCCCCCCCCCCCCCTAGCTACGGCCATGGATTCATCTAATTCAATATAAACTTTATAACCCCCTAAGCAATAGTATAAAGATTTTAAAGAGTTAGGATCGTCTGTCCGTGTATAACTTTTTTTTTATGAGTAAAAATGGTATGGTAACCCCGCCTGCGCTAACGGTATAAGCTGGCGGAGCACCAGTGAAGGATGAGATGAGAATGAAAACAGGCCAGTTAGCCGATCACGATGAATTCATCAGGAATTAACCATGATAGTTTCAAGGAGAACCGCAAGGAGGTTGACCTAGTTGGGTGTATTGCTAGCAATGGGATTCTCAGTCTCTATTACTAACAACCCCTTCCCCCCCCCCTTGTTTAACTTAGCTGCTAGTATACTGTGTAAGCGTATAAGAATACATACTGGCATGAAAATACGTACATAGAAGAGTATGAATGTTTATTAATGGATCATTTACATTACAAATGATCTCACATTTACAAGCAATTTAGTATAAGATTTTTTGGCTGTGGTTCCGACATAGAATAGGTCACTCCATCCCGTGGGTGTCGTAAGAGGCGACTAGAGGAATTTACAGCGTCCCTCTAAAAATGTCACTAAAGCTTAACTACAGTTGTCAATATGTCTGCCAGGCGTGGCAACTACTGGCAATATCCCCCAAGGCGGAGGCCTATATTCATCAGTGGACAGTTAACGGCTGATATCATCATCATTATAAGGTTTTATAAAGTATACATATATGAATAATACTGAATATACTGTGACGCCCATGGTAGTCCTTCATACATAACAATGCGTTACTATCCTTCTAGAGTAAGGTACCTTCTGTAACCTCCTGTAGTTTCAATAACTAAATTCAAATTGTCGGTATGACCTTATTCTGACTCGTTATATAAATGTGAAAGTGAAAGTGAGTTTGTTTGTTACCTTATAGCACCTTAACGGCTTAACCGACCACTGTGAAATATTGTGTATAGGTACTATATAGGACGGAGAAGGATACTTGCTATTTTTTATGTCGGTCACGCGGGCAAAGTAACGTGTCAAAGCTAGTTGCTCGTAATTCATAATTGCTATAATTTTACGTATATATTTTAAAAACTTCGAATGTTAAATATGAATTGATTTCATATCGTCATAGTCGTAGAATACTGACGGATTTTTATATGCAATCTTCGTCAGATTCGTCAGTATTCTACGACTATGACGATATCATGTAAATGATCCATTAAAATTAAATACAATTGTATTAACTTATAAATAAATACAACAGTCATATTTTTAGGTCATAGATAAAGTTAGTGACACTTTGAGAACTTGTGTACAAAAATATCTTCTACAATTCTGCGAATACACAAAATTAGACTTTATATATTAGATTACAGAGTGGTAAAATACTTAGCACGGTCTACGTATATAGGAATTAATATTGATTATATACTTACATAATAGTAATAGGTATTATAATTATTACGTAGTCAAATCAAGGCCTGGAATCACTACTTTAAGGCATACCATTAACATTCCAATCTCATTTGTCGTATATTTTCTGCCTTAAAGACGTTGCATTACCATAGATATTTAAATGTAAGGAATAGTACTTAGACATTATCTATGCTCATAACTGAATCGTGTAATGGGCAAGTAATATTTAATAGGTCAAAAAGTATCAAAAAAATCAAATATTATCTAATATTACGCCGTGCGGTCCCAGTATAGAATGGGCCACCTATTTCTATCTCATGGGTGTCATAAGAGGCGACTAAGAAAACTTATTGGTCGAGGAATGGGTAGGAGCGTCTTTTTTAAAATGTCACCAAAGTCTAACTACGGTTGCCAATCCGCCTGCGAAGCATGGCAACTACAGGTAATACCGCCCTTATAGGGGAGGACTATGTACAGCGATGGACAGTCAATTATTGTTATTATGATCCAATATTATTAAATAATATAGAGCTTCAACGATTTTTAAGTTTCTGCTTTCTAACTGGAAAATATAAAAACAATGCCGTTCTAACTGTCTCGCATGGGAAAAAAACTTACAAATATATATATTTTCTTAATAAATTAATCCAAATGCAAACGACTTCAGACAGAGAATATAAAGGTGACTGAACACATATCCAGATGTAACTTGTAGCCAACTTCACATCTGCAAACTTTTAAAAGCAAATACACGAATCGTTCAACTGTGTTATCACTCAGTCGTGTACTATGTACTTTGTCATATGTGTATATCACTGATTAACATACAAAGATGATTAAACTAGTTTAATAAATAGATTAATTGAAATTATGACAAAGTTCCACGTCACTTGTCACGGCACGCAATTACCGTCTCGTATACCTCCACTTTAATGTATTTACGACCCTACATACACCTTATCGTATCAGTCTTTATATAATGGAAAGACATCCTATGACGCTCTATAAACTACATAGAAGTTGTCTCGCTAATAATAGTTACACTTGCACAAAGTTCAGGGTAGATGGCGCTACTGTGTTGTAACGTAAATAACACAAATAGCTATAGAGTAACTTAAAAATTATTAAATATAAGTTTTTAATAATTTGTGTACCTGCATAGAAGGGAAAATATTGTTTTTTTTTTGCTATCATAATTAATAGATGCAATGTAGTTTATAGAGCATATCTACGCCTTAAGGAAAACGCACTTTCATGTTTATAATACGTCAATCGACAGCCCTAGATCCGTTCGAAATCATAAAAAAAAATCTACTAGTGTCACAATATAATCGAATTAATGACGTCTTAGGAATTAGCACACACGTTCCTACTACACCAAAAGATTAGTAGTGACGCACTACTAAATCTAAAATATCGATATCGATATTATAAAAATATTTAATATGTACTGCATTTTTTAGTAATTTGGGAAATTAATAAAAAGCATTATAGGGCTGTCTCGTAATATTATAAATTAGAAAGCATTAACCTTAATTCCTAACACAACACCTATAAAGGCCAATTAAAGGCAATTCCGAGTATCGACAGCAAAATCGCGGCTACGGGTCCAAAAATATCACAATTCCGCATTAAAAGCTACCATATAAGGAATGTAATTTTAAACTTGTAGCAATGTAAAAATTTATTCATTGGTAAGAGATTGTTTTCAAATCAGCTTTAATCACTCTTATCAAATTCTCAGCAAATTTAATAATTACATTAAATAATTATAAAATAGAGTAAATGGAACTCACACTGTATAAATACATATATGTATACTATTAAATTTATCAATGTTCTTAAATACGTACATTTCGTAGATCATTTCAGATCTTTGGTCGTTTAAATTTGTGAATTCAAAATTCAATACGTTCACCAGAAGGTATATTCGTTTTTTTTACCTGTTTACACAAGAAAGCTTCGGCAATAAATGATTTGTGTAAATCTTTTCTTACTATATCATTACATACAATTTTTATTGAAATAAAAGCCTCATTGATATAACGTGGTATTCGATGTTACTCTACAACGATAAAGTCAATTGTCGACAAATAATTATCGATAACTGATAAAATTAAGTCAACAACTTAATCGATAAGTGATTTATTGTCGATAAATAATTATCGATAGTCGATAAAGTTAAGTCTCAAAATGCTTGTAGATACTGGTCACGTAGGCCATCACCTGCTGCCAGTCAGGCCTTTCTTGCTGAATCATGTCTTGGATGTTCTGTAACAATATTATACTTTATTAATCTTAAGATAAGTTTCATTTTTGTATATTTTCGTATCTGGTTAAAAATTGGTACTACTTATAGATGACTTTATTAACTCTCCCTCTATATTCTGACCGTTGTACTATGGATACGGATGACAACTCACATTTTATTTATTTATTTACAATTATTAAACTAAAAAGAGATTAACTCTGTAACATTTCTCTTCCAGCAAACGCTGAGTGGAAAGGAGCATTAATTACCAGCGGGCAGTATGCATACAATAAGAAGGGGAAACAGTATGTTTGTTTCTATTAAGAAATTTTAGTAGTTTTATGGTAAAAGTCCTGTATTTAGTGACATTTTAGAGATAAAAACAATTTAGTAATGTATAATTGATACGTTTTTAATATGAAAAAAGGAGCTAGGTATGCAGAAGACACCATATCTTGTTTATGGCTGTTTGCTCCTGTTGTTTGAATATTTTATTCAATTTTTGTGTGTCAATATTTTTATTCTATAGTTCTATATGAGGTACAAAAAATAAAACTTTCCTTATTTAACGTTGATCATTAACCACGACCTCCGTGGCAGAGTAATGAGATCTCCGGTTCGATTCTCTGTTGAGCCAAATTAAGGAAATGTTTTTTTCTTTGAATTCTTCTTTTCTTTCTTTTTTAAAATTGGGTAATCTGGATGTTCTTGGTTGCCTATAGATTTCATCGTTTTGTTCCTCACACAGTATCCTAAATTAAGATAAAGCGCTTGGTGGAATTGTGTGGTACATATTCATAAATAAATATGCTATAATGATTACAAAGTAAATAAATAAAAAAAAAATAGTAATATATAACTAACCAGTGTGGTAGGTATTCCGACAGACTCGGCGGCGGCGAATGCGACGGAAAAATTGGTCCTCTTATCGTGCGGTGAGAGCGACGCGTAGGGCACGCGGCCCTCACCGAGGTACGAGTGGAGTATCGCGCACAGCGCCATCCCGTCGTTCCATGACGAACTACAAATATTTTTTTTAATTAGTTGAAAATAGAGTGGTAACCCCACCTGTGGTATCGATTTATGTTGGCGAGGCTCTAGTGAGTGATGATAAATGAGAATGAATTCAGGTAAGGTGGTCCATCGTGGTGAACAATGGAGTAATAATAATTGGCAGAGCTTGGCAAAATGCCAAAAATAAGATATAGGCCCCCGTGTTATAAAATGGGCCCTACGGCAAGAGACCGCGATCTCCCATCACATATACAAAGCTCAGAATTTTTTTTTTTACTTTGTGACCGATGAGTAATTTATTTTACATTGAAAAGTATTTTTTTTTTTATTAATAATCGACAGGGTCCCATCAAAAGAATTTGCCAAAGGTCCCAAATTTTATAGTTACGCCACTGGTGTGTGAATTCAAATTAAATATAATGTCTCAGATGGGCTTCCATGGATAAAAACATTTTGCATGGAGGTTACCTGATGCCCTATCAGGTATATTATTAGCAAATGTATTTTAATAGGTTAAATGTGAAAAAATAAGATATAGGTGTTATAAAAGAGGATCAATAAATAACGTAGAGCTACGAGCATTCTTTTTTTTCTCTTTTTTAATCTTATTTGTTTCTGTAAGTCATGTGACGTCTGCATCCTATTTTACATCATGTAATTAACTATCTCCCATCACATATACAAAGAAAGCCGTACCATCATATGTTTAAAAAAATAGGATTTTTTGAGATACAAAAGTAGCTTGAAACAATATTACAATGTCAGAGGCATGTGCTTTTAGGATACATTACAAAATATTTTCAATAAATAAAATAAAATTCCCTCAATTATGAGCTTCCTCTTACCTAAAGTTAGTGATGTCAATATTATTATAACCAGATGTCTTCTGCTGGCACCATTTGAGTAATGCATTGCGTTTCGATCCACCATTTTTCACTTGTAACGCATTGAGCGGGTCCTTTCTCTCACCTATTTAAAGAGAAATTAACGTTAAAATAATTTTAAACATATAAATAAAAAAAAATATAAATCAAAATTTCGTTAGAATTCATGACTTATTTTTAGTTACATATTTTGTATAATTATCACAACACATACATGCAATTTAAGCCCGAAACGTTTTTGTTAGGGTAACCTGTAAACATGTTACTGAAAATACAAAATAAAAAAAAAATCTAAAATTACAATGATATTTTAAAATAATTTTCACGTTAACCAATTTGTCATATTTAATATGACAATGTAAAATTATTGCATTATAATAACTCATCAATTAATTGTTGATATATAAATAATAGATATATAAATGCAAATCTACAATTATTTATATAAAAAAAAATAGGTAAAAAATAGGAGCATAAAAAGTATCTACAGGTACTTTACAAAAAACTATTTCGAATATCGAGTATACAATTTGTACGTATAAAGGAACATCACTAATGTCAAATCGAAATTTTTTATGTATTTCAAGAAGGGCTAAATGGAAATATCCAAAGACATATAACTTATTTAAAAACAAAAACAAAACTGTCTCTATATTTTTTTTAAATACCTTACAAATTATGAGGCATAGACATAATCTTACTCGTTTTATAACAAGACCCATATTTTTAAATTTAGAACACATTATATTTAATGCTTCTATACGTGTATTGCGCTGATTTCAAACTAGCGTTTACGAGTTTTATACTTACATATGTCCCCATAGCTGTTCCTCCTGACGAATGACTCAATGGCCTTTTGCTGCAACGTGGCCAGCGCCCTCTGCTCGTCAGGTATGTTGGATCCAGGTGCTGGAGCCGGCGCCGTCTCTGCCCCACGCGTTAGTTAGACACATGAACGCAAGCAATATGGTCTCGGCTGTGTGCCAGCCTCAGAGTAATCAGTTAGGAAACCCTTCACCATGTTAGTGCATGCATTTTTAGGGTTGCCACCTAGGGATAGGGTAGAGGTAGGGTCTTTGAATAAATTACATGTTTCAATTTAGAAAATGAACTATATTTATTATTTACTGTACTGGATCATGTATTGTTTTTTTTTCTAAATTTTATTAAGACAATTTTTTTTATCTACAAAGGGTGATAATTGTGGCAACCCTAATATAAGTTTTATATCTCTATTGAGTAAGAAACTTGGCACAAAACCGATTGAAATGAGCATGTATATATACAATTATAGATGCGAAGTAAATACTTTTTCCATTGCTAATTTTTTTTCTACTCATAGCATTTAAAAAAGGAAAGTAATAGCCATACCGCTACCAATAGCAACAGGAGGACAAAAATAAATTGGTAATCTAAAGATTCCATGCCTAAAAGACATATTTATGACGTAGATGTTTTTTATTTATAGTAGAATAATGGGTATACTTATTACTTTTTTTTTACAAAAAAAAAAAAAATTTGTATCACGGATCTGAGAGTTTAAGATAAAAAATAATAAGTGCCCGCATAACGTCCACATTCCATCCCTACTGATTTTATAAATTAATGAATGGGTCTGCACCAATGGGTCTATTGGTCATGTCTTCGCGACTAAATTGGTGAATTAATTTAAACGATTACAGATAGAAACTTAGCTGGTTAAATACTTTTTACTTTTTTTCTAACCGTATCAGCCATAGAGAAAGTATTTATTTATCTATACTATGTTATTATTCTATGACTATTTCTCAATCACACTGTGTCACTAATAATTAAATGATAAGACTATATTATTTTTATAGTCAATAATAATAGACAAAAAAAGTATCACTAAATTGTATTTAAGAAAAAAAAAAACAACAATTGTTCGAAAGGGATTGAAAAAAAAAACAAAAGTGCACACATGCAAGTTTTGTATTACTGGACGCGCACACACACACATATAATGAGTTAGATACATTATAAAATATTAGGCGCCTTTCTCATGCCGCCATGCTGTAAGAAATAAAGAAGCAACGACTTACATGCTGTTATTTATACGTTTATTAGAGTTCGTGGTATTAACACAGTAGATATGGTAGTATATTTTAAGATAATAATGTTAGTACCTAAAATTATGTATACTTAAACAAATTGTTGTTCAAACTAAACAACTTCTATAAAAGGGGGGTTTATACTGTAAGATTGACAATGATCAGGGTCGAAACAGGAAGATTTTTTCTCTAAAATTAACTTTTTTTTTACAATTATTCCTCGATTGACTATTTACTATATGAGAAATGAAGACTTAGAAATTGCTGGCCCATAAATAGACTATTCATTTTTGTCTTATATTATATTAGTATATAATATAGGAGAGACTTTAAAAGCCAATTCTAGAGCAATACGTTTTATAATCAATTTCACCGTACTATTATTTCTCGATCTCTAAAATGTTCAAGTAATTTTAAAATAGGCTCTAAAATAATTATATATATATATATAATTATATATATATATATATATATATATATATATATATATATATATATATATATATATATATATATTTTTTCAGGAATGTAAAATAATTCAAATGATGATGACGTACGAATGTATAAACACTCACGTACTACACATATTCATCACTTTTTATTAATAAAAATCATTCACTAATCAGTTTTTTCAAAGTACAAAATAGTTTCACTATCTTTTTAAATAGCCGTCATATTTTTGCCTGATATATTATAATGGATAAGAAACAAAACATCCATTTACATTAAATTATTCAGCAATACTTAAAAAAAAAAAACAATTATGGCCCTATAACACACCCCTGAAGCACTCCAAAGAAAACTATTAAACTTCGATTAATCAACTTTATGTCTATACGTAAAAAGGTTCAACTCACCACTCGCAATAGGTGTTGCGCGAGCACTCCGTGCGGCCGGAGGTTTAGCGAAATTGTTGCTGGAGATCCCATTGGTGGGAGCTGACGAAGTCTCTGATAGGCCGTTCTTCATGTTGTTGTTTGCAGCCGCCACCACAGTTGTTTGCTGTCGAGGTTATGTTTATTTTACTTTATTATGGTACGTTCTGGTATTTTTAAACACAACATTTGATCTAGATAGAAAAAACAATAACGGCTCATTGTCCATTAAACAAACATTTATACACAATAGGAGCCACAGACAGTCCTCTATGTCGAGGCTGTTTTGACGCCCAAAGAAATGGCTGCTCACATAATCCTGGAATGTAAAGCTGTGGCCCCTCAACGTTTAGAAATCCTCGGAACGGTGAGGTCGCTCCGTGAGGCCTGTAAAGATCCCAGGAAGCTTCTGTGCTTTTGGGCGGAACTAGGCTGGGTGTACTAGCCACGATTAATACACACAACGGCTCGAATGAGAAGCAAAGCGCGGAAAAGAGAGTCCAATTTACATTGCATTCGAAACAATATTCGAAATAAACAACAATTACTGTGATTTTCATCGTATTGTACACTCGCTTTTAACCAGTTAGTAACAGAAATAGGCTAAAGAATTTTGACAAAATATTTTTGTGATATTTTTATTTGATTGGTTGTACGGAGAAAACAAATGTAATAAGATATGTAATAAAAAATAATAATGCAACAGAAATTTTAATTTAGATACCTGTGGCCATTCTCCAACGGGCGTGGTGGCCGGAGACTGCTTCGCCGCTTTCGCAGCATTCTCTATGCTTTCTATCAATGATTTCACTGACAACCGGGAGTCTTGTCGGCTCACACCTAAACAATAAAATAAATCTAAATGAATAAATAAAATTGTTATTCCGTTGCGTTCCGTTACACACTGTTATATACGACTATGTATAATAATATAGTAACATATACGAGTAACAACGTATTGCGGAACGGATCATACCACATCAATGACTTTCCGCAAAAAATATAGGAATGTTCATATTTCATATTTATTTATTAATCATTTTTTTAATGAAATAGTATATAAAAAACATAGGAATGTTCATATTTCACATTTATTTATTAACCATTTTTTTTAATTAAATAGTATACATAAAACATAGGAATGATCATATTTCACATTTATTTATTAACCATTTTTTTTAATTAAATAGTATACATAAAACATAGGAATGATCATATTTCACATTTATTTATTAACCATTTTTTTTTTATTAAATAGTATACATAAAATATAGGAATGATCATATTTCACATTTATTTATTAACCATTTTTTTTAATTAAATAGTATACATAAAACATAGGAATGATCATATTTCACATTTATTTATTAACCATTTTTTTTAATTAAATAGTATACATAAAACATAGGAATGTTCATATTTCACATTTATTTGTCAATCAATTTTTTAAAATTAAAAATAGTATACTCATGACTGTAACACCTGATCGACGATCAAAATAATTCATTTTTTAAATTCCTTCAAAACTTCATTGAATATAAATCACGTGATCAATTTAGTACTAAAGATAAAAAAAAATATTTTCATAATTTGACTAACTAAGAACGTCGAGGAAAGTTGTTGAGTTTTAGAAGCCACCATATCATGAACTTACAAAATGCAGGCAAGACAAGACTAAATATTTAATAACTAGAACTGGAATTATAGTTTTAAAGATAAAAAATAGCCCTTCAAACTCACTCTGATCGGATTTTGTCTTGTTATAATTTGAACGTATTTTCTATTAAGCCATTTAGCATAGCCCGCTATCTTTGTTCGCTATCAGCTAGCTAGCTTTATAATATGCATGTTTGGGAGGGATTATAAAATACTGTATAACCCAGGAAGCTTATTACAAATGTTTATAAACTTGTAATTTTTTTTTTACACAACTTAGAATGGCAAACAAGCTGACGGCCCACCTGATGGAAAGTGGTAACCGTCGCCTATAGACATGAGCAGAACCATGGACATAACAGAGTATACTGTTTCGCCCATAATACCCCCCATACGTTGCTATTCCTGAGGACTCAGGTGTTATTCCTCTGCACTCTGTAAATTTACGCCATATCCCACCCTTCATACCGAAACACAGTCATGCAAACACAACTGCATCACGGTTGAAACACGAATGGAACAGAGGCACCCAAGCAAACGACTTTTGTACAAAGTCTCCCTCTGGTATGATATTTATATTTATTTAAGCTAAAGTTTAAGAACATACCTTTGGTCCTTCGATGTGACGCTGCTGTCGCCATGATGTCCTGCAACGAGGCGCTCGTCAACAAAGGAGGAGGTGGTGGGGTCTCCTCAGCGCGCGGAGGCATTGCTAGAAAATCACAAAACAACTTCAATAACATCATCATATTTTTGAAAACTGCATATTTTAACTTTAGGTATTATAGACTCCGACTGCCATTTTGTTCACGCACGTTTTGCGATACGTGTTTCACCTCTAAACGAGGCATCTTCAAGTTATTAGATCGCTACTTGGAGCCTAGTGTTAACTGTTCAAAACCCAAACTACGAATAACAAATGCCAGTTGGAGATTGATGTCTAATATGGAAGGTTGTGGAGCTTCTGGTAGTAATAGTGGTGGCCAGTCTTCGAGTGTTGGCAGTCACACACGTACCAATGGTAGCGGAATTAAACAAAATAATTCTAAACAAATAACTATCGACTTCCGCAAGATAACACATAGTTCAGTAAAATATTTATTTAATTATTACATTACTGTCATATGGATTCGTACTACATAGACAAATACAGAAAGAATTGTTACGTATGCACCTTTAAGGCATTATAATGGGAGCGAGAGGGATAGACATCCTATTAGGACAGGACTAGAGGTGTTTTTTTAATAATTTAACAAATGTACAAATTTTTGTTTATATTTTATATTGGTTATCATTAACAACATAACAAAAGAATTGTTGAAAAAAAAATATCACCTAGAAGAAGTGAACGTCAAGTTCTACAAGATATATTATTAACTATTTATATTAAGAGACTATATTTACTATATTTGAAATAAATCGAGTTATATACTTACATATTTTAAAAAAACATACTTCTTAATAATAATGATCTACGAGCTGACATATGACACAATCGAAATGGAATCAAAATAGAATTATAAACCTTACGTATAAAATAGTATAACGTAATCATTTGGCCGTGTGGTCCCAGCATAGAATAGGCCACCACTTTCTTTCCTGTGGGTGTCGTAAGAGGCGACTAAGGGAGCATAATAGTAGAGAGATCAGTAGCAGCGTCCCTCTTAAAACATAGCTGAAAGCCTAACTTCAGTTGCCAATCCGCCTGCCAAGCGTGGCTATCACTCTCCTTATGGGAATGGTTTATGTTCAGCAGTGAGCATTTTATCTCCAACTAGCAATCCGGTCCGACTTAGAATGTATAGATAGAATTTTCAAAAATACATAATACAGAGCCTATGTTCGTCATCATCATCATCATCACCATCATATCAACCTTTACCTGTCCACTGCTGAACATAAGCCTCCACCTTGGGGTATTTGCCAGTAGTTGCCGCGCTTGGCAGGCGAATAGGTAACCGCAGTCAGGCTTTAGATGTTTTAAGAGGGACGCTGCTGCCCATCCCTCGCCCTCCTTTAGTCTGTTCTTAAGACATCCACGGGAAAAGAAGAGGTGGCCTATTCTATGACCACACGGCCACACATTGAGAATATAACTTTCTATAGGTGAAAGAATTTTTAAAATCGGTCGAGTTATTTCTGAGATTATCCATTCCAAACAGATCTTTATAATTGCGTCAAAGTCAGCCTCGACCTCGTGCACAAGCAAGTTGTTAGAAAGAAAATAACTAAAACAGGTTATTTACCTACAAAAAAAAAAATAGTTTCTTCAAAATCTCAACTACTAAAAGCTGTAAGCAAAGCTGAATCATGCAGCATGCATGCAGTTAATTTGTGGGATAAATTTTGACGGATTCGAATCGGGATTGTAATCACATATATTTATCAAAGTGTCGTTGTTACCTTACCTTAATTTTGACGTACATAAGATGTGATTTCAATTCAAAATTATTCTACTGATGGTTTTTTTTAATGATATTATGATTATCTTAAAATAAGAAGAGGCAGAGTATGGTTAGATATTTTATTAACGTGTGTACTCCAATTGTTTGGCTTCTCAACTAGGATGTTCTGTGTTATGAGAAACCAGGGAATGAACATCTGAGATTTCTGAGATCACAACCCAAAAAACCCAGAATCAAAATGCCTTAATGACTCGATTAATTGTGATGAAGTAAGATATATGTAATAAGATATATGTGTGTGATGTGTATGGTATAAACCGCTTAGAAAAAGTCATCCAGAAAGAAAACTAAATGAAAAAATATTTTAAAAATTATTTCTTCTGTCTTACTAAATTAGACATATATACACAAAAGACTACGAGGAAGAGCAAAAACACTAGAAATAAAAATTAAATCTTAATCCTAATACTACGTAATACATAAATGTACGTAATACGTATTCGTATATAAAAAAAGGACATAAATCTAAGATATAAATAGGAAATTTTTTCATTTAAACATTTTCTTGTGATATTTATTTTAATGCCAACATTCAATATACATCTTTACTGAAAATAAAGATGTACTATGTAACAAATCTCAGTCATCCACATCGGTGCAGGAACAAATTGATATCTCTCATATATGTAGTACTGCGATATTATATTACATAAATAATTAAGTTACGCCTATAATACAAGTAAAATTAAGAATAATTCTTAGGTTCCAGATGTAGCTGTATCATTCTTCTACTACTTTGGATTTGTCAGATGATGATGCTATTGTAATCATCAATATTGTAAATTTTACCTAAGTACGATACAGTCCGTGTTTACATTTACTATCACAGATAAAGCTTCACACTTGACATTTACCATCACCTTAACCATCACCGAATGTGTAAGTATATCGCACTAAGTATCTACATCAAATGTCTTTAAAAAGTTACTGAATTTTAACAAATTGTTATAAATGTATCATAATGACTTATAGAAACTCAGTACGTTATAGCTGTGACACGTGACACTGATGAAAACAAACATATATACGTAGTTATTTACATAGAATCTCACACTTGCACGTTTAGTTCTCGGGGTGACAAAAGCCTTCCAACTTACGTAGAGGTCTAGGCGGTGACGGATCGTTCAAGGATCTTATTGGATGCGACAGCCTCTTGTGTTCCAACGTTTTCCAGTAAGGTTTAGGTTCCCGTGGCCACGATCCGGTGTTCGTATCTACAGACGGAGCTCTCTCTTCTTGCACCGATATTTTTCTTAGAGTCACGTCACTTTTTCTTGGCTCAGGACAAGGCGGTTTCTTTTCTAAATTTTGAACGATTTCTCCAATAGGTCCACTTGGTTTTTTGGAGTTATCTTTTGCACTGGGAGTTCTTGATAAGTTAATGACTGACTTAGTAATACCTGCCATTTCCCTAACTATACTCGTAGGTTCCTCAGGTTTAGATATTGATGAATTTTCTTTTTTCGGTTTCTTGGGTCTTCTTGGGACCTTTAAAAGCTCTTCACGGGTAACTGAACCAAATTCATCTACTGTGTTTCTACTTTTGTTCGATAGCTTTACATCGTCGGCTATATTCTTATTATCTGCAGATGATAAAGGTTGTCCGATCTCTTCATAGTAATGTTCTTGTTCTGAATCTCTTCTGGGTGGAATTAACGGTAAAAATGGATTTGTATTATTCGATCGCGTCGACTCCTTGCTAATATGATTCTTTTGCAGTTTGGGCCTTGATTGTGTGAATGGTTGATTTGAATTTATAATAAAAGGTACGTTTTCAACGGGTTGATAGTATTGATTGTCAATCAACCACTCTGGACTCTTACTTAATTTTCCAACCTTAGATTTCGCATCTGATTTAGAAGGCTGAGATGGTATTTCTGTACTTTTAGGAAGAAGTTTTGGAGATGGTGACAGTTTTAAATCTGTTATGTTTTCATTAGATAAATTTTTCCATGATAGAAATGGTAATTGCTTTGCCTTTAGATTCTTTTGATACATACCTTTCTTGTTACTATTAGCATTATCAGTAATATTTAAATTACTGGTATTGCTACTAAAGTTATTATTATCGTCACTTTGAATTTTTTGTGGTTCAGATTTGTTTTTGTTTCCATTTTCTTGTGTAATGACTTGATCTATGTCATCGTAATATACTGTAGCTTTTTTACCTTCTATTTTGTTATCAAGATCTTGTTGTTGCGATTTGAATATAATAGGATGGATTAAAACAGGACTCAAAATAATCGGTGACGTACTGCCCATAGTACTATTCACTATCTTTATTGGTGTCACAAACGTTTTAAGTCTGCCATCCATAGGCCTGATATTTACTGTAGGAACGTTATTCGTTTTTTGTATTACATTAGAATTGGTTTGATTGGTAGATTCTTTATTGACAGTGTTAATTTTCAAATGATAACTAAGATTTTCATCAGTTATTTCATCTGCACTTTTAAAAGTACTTGTACTGTTTTTCATAGATTCTATAAAAGGATTACTACTACGAAAATTATCTAGAACATTTTCAGTTACATTGGATTTATCTTCTGCCTTTGCCATTTCCTCTATTTTTATTGATATATCTACATCATTTTTGTTTTTATAACTCTGTGGACTGGAAATGGGAGACTTGATAGCATTAGCAACATTTACATGATTTTCTTTTCTTGTATTTACGTTGACTTCATTTTTCGAAAAACTTAACTTTTTTTGTTTAGGCGGAGATGGAGATCTCTTATCTTTATTGGTACCTATTATTCTATCCATAGCTGCTTTGAAAGTCATCTTTATATCTTCGTTTGCTTTCTTTAAATCTTTTTCAATTTCTTCTTCGAGTGTTACTTTGATAGTTGGTTTTTCTAATGACTGCACGAAAGTGTTAACTTCTGGTATACGTTTTATATCATGTGGGTATGGATATGGAAGAATGGATTCAGCTTTTACGATTGGTATTATACCAATATCCTGTTCAAATTTATTCGACATATTTAATTCTGTTGACGAACTGCTGCTGAATGATTTTTTTATACTTTTATTTCCGTATGTTCGAGTATCACTATCATTATTAGAATCAGATATAATATTTTCTGCTACATTTGGTGATGAATTGAAAATTGAAACTGTAGAGTCAAATTTATCAACACTTGCATTAGTTAGGTTAGGTTTCTTACTATTTTTCTCGATTGGAGATGAGAAGACACTATCAGAACCAATAGTGTTTAAAGATATTTCACTATAACTATGACTTGGACATAAAAATTCTATACTAGTAGCCTCTTTTAGATTATCTTTATATGCTACACTATAATTCAAATTATCGGTGCTATAGGATTTAGGTTTACCTTTGTACATGCCTGATAAACTTCTACTAAAAATAGTTCTTTCTTTTGATGTTTCAGTTTTACTGCACTCCGATTTGGTTACTGATTTGACACGATGCTTACTATTATCTAGATCTGTATAAGATGATAAATCTTCAGATATATCGTCAGAAAAGTTCGGTGAAAACGACGTCGCATCGTGAGCACCTTGAATGATGTGATCAATGACATCTACAGCATCTTGCCTCTTAAGCTCTTTGTTCTCAAAGGGAGGTAGATCTGTCTTAATCAAGGCATCTCTATGTGTTACAGCAGTATCTTTAGATGGCTTTTCAAAACTAGTATCGTCAGTTTCATCCACAGTCACATCTTTAATTTCAATTGTTAAATTCAAATCAACATTAGATTCAGAGGAACCGTTTAATTTGCAGAAAGCTTGATCTACTATACTTGTATCTTTAAGGGAAGGATCAGATACACTGTGTACTCTAGATAGATATCTGGTTCTGATGGCTTTAAATACATCTTTGGACGAACTATCACTTTGATAGTCCAATAGGGATTCTTTGGATCGTCTTTTCTCATCATCCGAATAGTTGTGAACGCTATCCAATGATTGTGACTTGTTATCACCTGTTTTGGCACATTAAATCGAGATTAGATATTTTATAAATATGTACACAGTTGCGTTGTTAGTTTATGGTCTTACAAATAAATTATCATAAGCTATACACAGAATTAGTGCATGATAATGCCCGTTAATTCTGTCTAGTAGGATACGTAAAGTTCTAATAGAAGTGAATTTGTGTTGTTATAAAAGGTTTTCTAACACTGTGTATGAATGTTGTATTAATCATGCAATAATAATAAAATAACACCCAATACCTTCTATGTTTCTTTATATATATTTATTTTTAAGACTTTTTTATTTAGCAGTGATGTAAATTTCGCTACAATAAGTGAAATATAAAAACCAAATCTACAATTTGCAATTTACAATAGCAGAAATCACATATAGAGATGTATATTTGTCGAAGAGCCCATTCCTATACATATTTCCTATACTACAATAAAAAAATGGAAAACTGTATCCCATAAGAGGAGCAACGACTGTGATGTTTATCTGGAAACATTTTGGTACTAAATTGTACATTTCGAAATATTAATTTCAAAAGTGTTATATTCAAATGGATTCGTGCAAGAAGATTGTTATTCGTATGCAAATTATATCATTTGTTAATTCAAAGTATGTGATTTCTACTAGCTATAATTCAAACAAAGTCTATGACATGCAACTGGCATTTCCTTACAATCGCTCCCCCACTCACCTTTGAGTGAATGGATCTGATCTTCGAGCAGCCTGATCCGGTCCCTCAGGATCTTGTTTTCGGACACCAACCGTTCCAGTTCCCGTTGAGCTTCGGTTTTGAAGTCATTCGCGACGCGGACCGTCATTAGTAAATCGCTCTCGAATTGTTTCCATTCTGCTTCCTGAATGATAATAGAAATGATAAAAGTATTATATTTATTTATTTATTTGTTCTGGACAGTGTTCCTTCACACATGCCTCTGTGGCAATAATTAGTCAGGATGGGAACCGGAAATGAAAGTACAGGAAATGAAAGAACGCAGGTCAGTGTGTGAAGTGCCTAATATTGAATTCATATCATTTTGTATTTATTTACTTTTTATGCATCTTAGAGTGGCAAACAAGCTGACGGTCCACTAGATGGAAAATGGTAACCGTCAGTTATAGACATGAGCAGTACCATGGAGATAACAGAGTACACTGTTGTATGTGTTTCCTTAATTCTTTCCTCCGTACTGTAGGTGGCGGAAACCACCAACAAATGCATTCCCAAAGAGGATTGACATCAGGCAAGCGACTGGTCGTAAAACTAAGCCAAATGTTTTTGTAATATGAATAAAAACATATAACGCCGACCCTATATAATAAATGGGTTAAGGGTAGGAAGAAGATTGAGAATGACAGTGTTGCAGTTGTCATAGCGTGACTCAGTGTATGTGTAGTAGGAAAGGGATAGTTAGCAATGGAGTTTGACAGCCCCATTGCCAGCAATATGCCCTATTAGGTCGTCCTCCACGCGGTTCCCCCTGGAAACCATCGTGAACAATTCTTGTTGAATTCGTCACGATGAGCTAGCTGACCTGTTTTATCCTCACCTATCATCCTTCACTGGTGCCCCGTCGGTGGATACCGATATCGCGGGTGGGGTTACCATTCCATTATCACTCATTAAAAAAAAAAAAAACAGTGTATGTGTATAGAGTAGTACGTTTTTTTTTATATCACTGAGGTGGCAAACAAGCATACGGCCCACCTGATGGTAAGTGGTTACCGTAGCCTATGAACACCTGCAATACCAGAGGTATTACGCGCGCGTTGCCGACCCTGAAGAAACCTCTTCAGGGTCGGCAGAAGGGGGATACCCTTTTGAAGAACCCCATGCTGTAGTCTCTTGGGAAAACCTCGGCAGGGAGGTCATTCCACAACCTGAGTGTTCGTGGGAGGTACGTACGTCGCGGTCGCGGTCGCGCGCGAGCTGCGCGAGGCGGGCCCGCGCGTCCTGCAGCTGGCGCTCGGCGTCCGCGGCGCGGGCCAGCGCCTCGCCCGCGCGGGACATCAGCGACAGCTTCTCGTCCGCCGTCACCTGCACCTGACCACGCAACGCACCGTAATTGTACACATACAGTCAAAACACTATATGGTGAAATTGAAGGGATGAATACTTCAATGCGTTATAAACGGAGAGAAAAAAATATACAGTATGTCCCGTAAAGTAGTGAACCCACAATATCATTTTAATTAGGAAGATTTATGTAGTAAAAATTAAGGTAGTTAAGAAACCTTGAACAAAAAACAACAATAAAATAAAAAAAAAACAAATATGGTAAAATTTAATATTTAGCTTACATGGATGATATTTTCACCACATTTTGAAAACAAAGCATAACTTAATAACTACTTGTAGTTATACAAAAATACAGTTGTACAAAAATACTAAAATTTATAGTCCTAGATCTTGACCTAGGACTATCAATTTTAGTACTTTTGTTAGATAATAGGTCTCACTACCCCCCATAACCCGTTGGTCCACTACTTATGGGACATCCTGCATAATTTTAATAATTTTACAAATAAGTACATTTTAATTGTGACTTATTACAATACAATTATCTCTGTTTGTTGCTTTTTACTATTTCAGTATTTTAATTGTATTTTTCGTTGTTATTTCATATCTTACGATATAATGGGGTCATCTTCGTTAAATAAAAAGATTTTTTTTTAGATCATTAAAATATTGGTCTAATAAATATATTTTTGTTTTCTCTTACTTGTATCTGCAATTCAGCTGCATTATCTTGCAGCGTCTTGAGTTCGCCCTGTAATGCCGTCTTCTCTTGTCTCAGTTGTTCTAACTGGAACTCCAGTTCGGATATCGTCGACTTGGCGTTATTGCGTGACACCTGGAAAATGTTTTGTGATATGACACTTTCAATTGGTTTTACTCTTTGTTATTTTAATTCATAAAAGTAACTAAATGCTATTTAATTTTTTTTTTATTTATTTTATAAGAAGCATATAAAATACTAAAATAAGGTAAGAAATTTTATACTGAATTTCATAGGTGTCTGATTCACGTCGAGCCATTGTGTGCAGACTCGCACGTTTTAGATGCGGTTCATATTTCGAAAAAAAAAAAATTAAGTAAAACGATGTTCATTCGCATATAGGTACAGTCGAGGTAATGTAAAAGGTGGGGGGGGGGGGGGGGGAGATTTGTTCGTAATTGGTACACTCTATTATTATGCTAATCCCATATGTATTCATCACGATGGACTAACTGACCTGCTTTCATCGTCACCTATCATCCCTTACCTGGTGCCCCGCTAGCATATAGCAATAGCGCGGGCGGGGTTACTATTCCATTATCATCCATTAAAGAAAATGTAAAAGGAGGATAGCGGCTGATCCTGCCTGTGTAATCAATCAATTAACACTGGTAGGGATAGCTCCCTGAGAGATGGCAGGTGGATATAAAATGAAGTGAGGCGGTGTAGCGCGAGTGAGTGAGTGAGTGAGTGGGTGCGGTGTGCGGTGTGCGGTGTGCGGGGCGCACCATGGCGTCGTCGTGCAGCTTGCGCGCGTCGCAGTGCGCGCGGTCGAGCTGGCGCTGCGCGTGCGCCAGGCGCTCGGCCAGCGCGTCCGCCTCGCGGCGCGCGCTCGCCGCCGCCGCCGCCGCCGCCGCCTCCGCCTCCGCCGCGCCCGCCGCCACGCCCGCGCGCTCCGCCAGCTGACACACAGGTCCCACATTCAAAATATAAATATAAATTAACACATAAACATTATCTAGTATTAGTAATAAGCGAGTGTATCTAAACACATGCGTGCGTGTGCGTGCGTGCGTGTGCGTGCGCGCGCGTGTGTGTGTGTGTGTGTGTGTGTGTGTGTGTGTGTGTGTGTGTGTGTGTGTGTGTGTGCGTGTGTGTGTGTGTGTGTGTGCGTGCGTGTATGTGTGTGCGTGCGTGTAGGTGTATATGTGTGTATGAATGTATATGTGCATGCGTGTAAGTGTATGTATGCGAACATATACCAGTTATTGTGTAGTATGTATGTTGTATGAGTATTTGTGTAGTTCTGTGCAAATCCATATTTAAGATCTTTTATTAAAAAGTAACTCATCAATATTTTGGAATTATTCAAATATTTATATTTGAAAAATTCTTCAGTTTCGTCGTAATTAAAAATTTTTAACCAGAGTTATTTTGTACACGACAATCTTACATTACATACGTCTTCTTATAGACAATCTTATCTTACATTACAAGTACATTGAAAAGATTGCTCTCAGCAATAAGACCGCCTTATACAAGATTATAATAAAAGTATTTCACCTTACTAAGTTCTTTCTTTATTCTTTATTGTACACAAAAGGTTATTAAAATGTAAAAACAAACATAATAGTACACAAAGGCGAGCTTATGTCCAATAGAGATTTCTTCCAGCAAACCCAATATGAGATAATATATAAGTTCTAAGTATATACCATCTATATGGAAACAGTTTCAATTACCTTGGCTTTAGCGGCATCCAGCAAGTTGGTGAGGTTGTGGAGCTGCTCCTGGCGCGCGGTAGCCTCTCGCTCCCACTGCACGCGCTCCGTCTCCAGGCGTTCCGTGTTGCTTTCTACCATTCTAGATAATATACACATATATTAGGATTATTTTGTGTACAGTTACAAGGTGATTTTAATAAAGTTATCAATACATATAATAAAATCGTAACTGGTCCCTACATAGAAGATATATAAGAAAATCTATTTTAAGGAGTCTTTATGAACGCAATAGAACCTAAAACAATGATTTTTAGAATTTTTGTCTGTTTATCGGTACGTTTATGCACGCTAATCACAGAAACGGCTTAACTGATATGAATGCAACTTTCATTACTGCGTTGCGGTTTACTTCACTTTACATTTAGTGTTTGTTTTATTTCAATCGGTTCATAAATAAAAAAGTTCTATCAATCTAAAGATTCATATATAAAATGCTATAAAATAACCGATCAGTTTTTTTTTATACAATTTAGAATGGCAAACAAGCTGACGGTTCACCTGATGGAAAGTGGTAACCATCGCCTATAGACATGAGCAGTACACCACGGACATGACAGAGTATACTGTTTCGCCCATGATACCCCCCATGCGTTGCCATTCCTAAGAACTCAGGTGTTATTCCTCTGTACCCAGTAAATTCAAGCCATATCCCACCGAAATACAGCCATGCAAACACAACTGCTTCACGGTTGAAACACGAATGGGACAGAGGTAACCAAGCAATTGACTTTTGTACTGACTGAAACTTTACGAAGGTATTAGGTACGTAATTGTCATTTAAGTATATAATACAATATAAGACAGGATTCTAAGTGTTCCAATGGGACTGATTTATGGGTATTACATAGTTAGAAGTGGGCAACACCATGGGAAACGGCTAGTACAAAAATAAATTTAATAGAAAAAATCGTTAATAAATACAATCACTATATTAAAAAAAATGCTTAGAATATAAAAGCCGATACGAGTACGCAATAAACCTTGCTATCTCGTTCACTCACCTAATCCTTTCAGCGAGGGCTTCATTTTCTTTGGTTTTCTCTTCCAACGCAGCTTTGGTATCTTTCGTCTCTGTCTCGAGCTCCTCCAGCTTGCTCTGCAGGTGACGTCGTTCTTCTTGCGACAACTGATAAACAAACAGTAATTCTCACTAATATTTATAATAATGAATGAATGAAAACTTTATTGTTCCCTGCAAAGAATGTTACGGATTATAAACATTAACAATATGTACACAGGGGGAAAGGGATTGTTAATAATGGAGACTGAGAATCCTATTGCTGGCAATATACCCAACCAGGTCGATCTCCTCGCGGTTCTCCCTGGAAACTATCATAGTTAATTCCTGATGAATTCATCATGATGGGCTAACTGGCCTGTTTTCATTCTCATCTATCACCCTTCACTGGTACTGGTGGCGCCAGCGTTAGCGCAGGCGGGGTTACCATACCATTTTCACCCATCAAAAAAAAAAATGTACACAAAATTAATACTTAACTACATAAAAGCAAGAATCTGCCTCTCTAGGCAATAATGGACGTCCTTATAGCTAAATGGCGATCTCTTCCAGGTAATCTTAAATAAAAATAATATTTAAATTATAATATAAAAATAAGTATTTCATCTTGTCTGTTACATTTTCATAGCTAAACTCGCCTTAAATTGGTCGGAATAAGTCGACAAAATACCAAAGACACACAAAAAAAACGGAGAATTGTCAACTATACCTGTTCTAAGCCGGGTGAACAAATACTATATTTACCAATTGTGTAATAAATAATGTATGACTATGAGTAGAAATATCTAGGTAGATATTACATTCCTGTATTTAATAAATAGTAACTACGTCCCGTGTGGTCCCGGCATAGAATAGGCCACCCCTTCTTTTCCCGTGGGTGTCATAAGAGGCGACTAAGGGAGGACGAGGGATGGGTAGCAGCGTCCCTCTTAAAACATCTCCAAAGCCTAACTGCAATTGCCAATTCACCTGCGAAACGAGGCAACTACTGGCAAACCCCCCTAAGGGGAGGCTTATGTTTAGCATGTGTATATATAATATACACACACATATATACATATATATGATATATAATTTATTTGCATTATTTACAGCACACAAATGACATCAGCTATTGGTACATACATAAAAAAGAAACAAAACAATACATATACAAAAAGAAAAAAAAGAAAAAGTAAGTACATAAAAGAGGTAACATAATTATTCATGAGTGTACCCTGTAAATTCACGCCATTGCCACGCCATTTGCTGTGATATGCTGACTGCTCACATCTTACACGTGTTCCTCGTAAGGTGAACTATCGATCCGCCAATTCGTAAATCACGGCTGATGAACGCGATTTATTTGAATCTAGGTTAGCACGATTATTTGGTTCTCTCTTTCTTTGCTTAATTGGTGCCCATGTATGTGAAAAACATCCAATGAGTCAAGTTTTCGGACTTTCGATTGTTCAGTCGCGACTGACTGACACGTCCGATAGTATGTCGGTAGTTTTAAATTTGTGGCGATGACAGTTCTAATATACCTTTAAAACAGTCAAGAGCTGCTCGGTGTCGGCAGCAGGTATGGTCTCCGGCTCCACACCTTCACGCAGCAGGAGCTGGAGTGTGTCCACCTGAAGAAAATTAACAATAGACAAGTTATATAAATATAAAGTTCGGTTACACGGAGCAATTGTCATAACGATGCATCGCGGATCGCGCGTGTGTCCTAATATCGTATACAATTTTGCATTAAAAAGATCGTTACGATTATTATTTCGATTGATTTTCGAAATATCGATTTGATCTTATGATGGTACTTTAAAGGCACGAACTATTTTCATAATAGACTTTCTACCAACGTACAGCTCGTCATCGTCAGGGAGTTCACCCCCGTACTTTAAAGTCCAGATGGTCACGTACAGCGCGGTTTCAGAGATATTTTCTACCACGAACGCTCAGGTTATGGGATGAGCTCCTTGTCGAGGTTTTTCCAAGAGACTTTTTTTATGCAACTTAGAATGGCAAACAAGCTGACGGCCCACCTGATGGAACGTGGTAACCGTCACCTATAGACATGAGCAGTACCATGGACATAACAGAGTATACTGTTTCGCCCATGATACCCCCCATACGTTGCCATTCCTAAGGACTCGGGTGTTATTCCTCTGTACCCTGTAAATGCATTGACTTATCCCACCAAACCAAATTCAAACCGAAACACAGCCATGCAAACACAACTGTTTCACGATAGAGACATGAATGAAACAGAGGTGCCCAAGCAAACGACTTTTATACAAAGTCTCCCTCTGGTGAGTGCTCAATATGCAATGTTATTGACCTTAGTCCTGCTATCTTCCAACTTCTCGGTCTGCTGGCACAGCGACTCGAGCAGCACCTGTTTTTCTTCAGCCAACCGCTCGTTGTCGGCGTGCGCGTCCGCCAACTGTGACTGCAAGTCCGCCAACTCCGCTAACGTCGCTTGCAACTCTTCACTTGTGCTGTATATATATTTGTTTATAGAATTTAAGTAACAGCCATCACACGTCACCATAATATTATGTCAAGATATATTTAGAAGACATTTACATTTTAAAGTAAGTTTCCGAAGGAATTTTTTTTTATACAACTCAGAATGGCAAACAAGCTGACGGTCCACCTGATGGAAAATTGTAACCGTCGCCTATAGACATGAGCAGTACCATGGACATAACAAAGTATACTGTTTCGCTCATGATACCCCCCATGTGTTGCCATTCCTGAGGACTCAGATGTTATTCCTCTGTACCCAGTAAATTTGTCAAATGGTGCTGTCGATTAAGAGGGAAGGGGGGAAGAAAATTGAACGGAAAAAGACTCAACAATTACGGTTGTTGTTAGGATACCATAGAGACGTATTCTATGTCCATAGTGTTGTTCATGTTTTTAGGCGACGGTTACCATTTTCCATTAAGTGGAGAGCTAGCAATGGTACTAGCGAATCACCCACACTTTACTGGTACTAGATCTACCTACATTTGAGGGGCAACCTACTGAAACCTATAGTTAATTTTTAGTTTATATACTAAAGCTGGGCTAACTACTAATATAGAGTGAGGGAAGGAAAAGGTTGTTAGTAATGAGGAATAACAGTTTCATTGCCAGTAATATAACCCCATCAGGTTAGGGAGGAAAAGGATTGTTAGTAATGGAGACTAAGAATCCCATTGCTTGCAATACACCCAACCAGGTCGACCTCCTCGCGGTTTCCCCTGGAAACTATCATGGTTAATTCCTGATAATTTCATCATGATGGGCTAACTAGCCTGTTTTCATTCTCATCTATCACCCTTCACTGGTGCTCCGCCAGCGTATTCCGTTAGCGCAGTCGGGGTTACCATACCATTTTCACCCATCAAAAAAAAACCCATCAGGTTAACTTCCACGCGGTTTCCTATGGAAGTGATAAATTCTTGTAGAATCCTTCACGACGACCTAACTGATCTGCCTTTTCATCCTCGCCTATCCCCCACTAGCATGTAATTTTAAGCTATTTATAAAAGTGTTATTTACTTTATTTTTATTAAGTGTATAAAATACTAGATTACTTATACATAACACTTGCCAAATTGCTAAGCAGTTGATTACAAAATAAAGCGCCCCTATTATTTTTTTATATCTAATATTCTCCATGTTACATGCTACATATAAATATAAGCTGCGAATGCCTGCAGCTCATGCCCAACGGATCAAGGTGCGCACTGAGGCTCGCACTTGCGCTACAGCCGCTCAAGATTAAGGGTCCCGAATGGTCCCGAAACTAGTCGAGCTCCGTAAGTTAAACCGGTAGATATTACATTAAAATGATATATTTAACAGTCTTTAACTGCACTGCTGAATACAAGCCTCCACCTTGGACAATTTTAACAGTAGTTGCCACGCTCTGCAGGTACATTGGCAACGGCAGTTAGGCTTTGGAGATGTTTAAGAGGGACGCTGCTGCCCATCCCTCACACTCCCTTAGTCGCCTCTTACGACACCCAGAGGAAAGAAAGGGCTGGCATATTCTATGCAGAGACCACATAGCATGTGGCAAAATGCTATATGCTGTGTACTTATTAATGTATTGTGGATTACTGAAATAATATATTTATTCACCTGTAATGGTGCTCCTCCATCTGCTGTATGCGGTCCTGCAGACACGCGACCGACACCTCGCTGAGCGACGATGACGAGTGTTTGTCCCACTCGGGGGTGCTCGCCTCGCCGCTGTCACCCTCACCCTGTCACACATATTTTTTTTTAAATGGATGATAATGGAATGGTAACCCCACCCGCGCTATCGGTATACACCGGCGGGACACCAGTGAAGGATGATAGGTGAGGATGAAGTAAGTCAGTTAGCCCATCGTGACGAATTCAACAAGAATTGTTCAGGATGGTTTCCAGGGGGAACCACGTGGAGGTCGACCTAATAAGGCATATTGCTAGCAATGGGGCTGTCAAACTCCATTGCTAACAATTATTAAATATTTCCCCCGATATCATAAATATTACTAATATTTATATATTCTTTATTTTATATATACCAAAACATACAATAATGGGGGAGAAGGGATTGTTAGTAATGGGGAGGTTAATTCCTATAGCTACTAATATATCAATCCCTTTGCTCTCAATATACCCTATCAGGTCGACCTCCCCGTGGTCCCCCCTAGAAACCATCGTGCTAAATTCCAAGTGTATTCATCACAATGGGCTAACTGACCTGCCTTTTCATAGTCATCTATCATCCCTCACTGGTGCCCTGCCAACGTATACCATTAGCGCAGGCGGGACTGCCATTTCATTATCATCCATTAAAAAAAATAATAGGGGAGGTGGGGGGTCATCGTACACCGCCCGTACGGGGTCGCCACTCAAGAGCCTTTTTGCCATATGGTTGTAATTATCAAAAAATATCTCCTTCATAAAATATAAGTGTGTACATATAAGTGTGAACTACGCAGTTAGAGGTCATGAAAGTCTATATTGAAAACTTTCTTGCATACATTAGTCAGCTGCGTAAATAAATAACAGTACATAGACTGAATAAACGTCTCAAGGACAGGCTTTGCGCGTAAACAAACACAAATATCTTAATTTTATTTTTAAATAATACAATAAAATAATAATAGAAAGAATATTTATTGTATAACCTATTCATCTATTCATATAATTTTGGTAAATGTGTCTGTACACACATCACGCCAAAATTATGTTCAGCAGTGGACGGATAATGGCTGAGATGATGATGATGATGTTGATATTGTTTAACAGATTTGAAAAAAGTTCGGTATACCTGTAGAATATTCAAGATTAAAATGTAGGTTATTAAGTCGCTTTTTGTCTAAATAATTTGAATTTGTTACATTAGTTGAATAAGAAATAAATAGTTTAGTAATGTAAATTCTAAAAAAAAAAAATAAGTACCCCTTCATAAGTGTTACACATCGGTAGATACGGTTTCGTTAGTGTACATACAAAGAGACGCCAGAGGTCGCTGCTTCATTTGATAGTACACCTATCCCCCGATTTACACGGTACTTGTTTTACACGTTTTCGCTTTTACACGGTTTTCCAAATAAGTTTTTTTTTTTTGTTTTTATTGCACTCTACTAAATGCTACTGTGTTTGAACACGTGCGCTGTGTACACATCTCACGGGGAATCCCGAGCTTATGTGCTGACTTGCTGCACATGCACACTGTGTCTGTATTTCTTCGCATAAAATTAAAGTTTTATCTACGGAAAATTGTATTTGAGTGAAAGTTTCACAGTGTCAGAAAGATTAAATTTTTCATATTCGTAAATTACAAGTGAGTGCATAATTAAGATTTTTATAAATTAACATAAATTAAAAAAAAAATTATAGGCTTATAATGTCGAAAAAAGTTAAAAGAAAAGTTATTTCTTTAGAAACTAAAATCGAAATTTTGGATCGCTTTGGATCGTTTAATGTATTGTAATTAAATAAAAAAACAGTGTTTCCGTAATATATTACATATTTTAACCTGTCAATGCATTTATTTTTATTTCTGTGTACACCTAAAAATATTGAAAAAAATCACAACTGTTAAATAGCAAAATTATGCATTTTCTGCAAGCTTTTCGATTTACACGGTTTTGACTTGAAAATTTTTAATTTTCGATTTACACGTTTTTCTCAGAAACGTATCTACCGTGTAAATCGGGGGATAGGTGTATTATAGACTTGCGACCATATTATATCAATCGATAGATAGATAGATAGATAGACAAGATATGGAAATATTTTTTGTATTTGGGTAAAATAAAATATCCCATGTGGGTCAACGCTGCGTGTAAGGGCTTTAGTACTCACATTGTGCGCGAGCGCGATGGAGGCGGGCGCGGACGAGTGCATGCGTCGCGGCGCGGGCGCGAGCAGCAGCTGCCGCTTCTCGCTGTCGGAGAGCGGCGAGTGCGCGACGCCGCGCAGCCGCGCCCGCAGCGCACCGTTCTCGTCCGCCAATCGTTCCAGGGCTGCCTCGCGTTCTATTTCCGCTGTCTGTGGAAACAATACAATTTGTTATTACAATGAATTTACTTTACAGTTGACAACATAAAACCGCAGGGGGGAAAGGGATTGTTAGTAATGGAGACTGAGAATCTCATTGCTAGCAATATACCCAAACAGGTCGACCTCCTCGCGGTTCTCCCTGGAAACTATCATGGTTAATTCCTGATGAATTCATCATAATGGCTAACTGGCCTGTTTTCATTCTCATCTATTACCCTTCACTGGTGCTCCGCCAGCGTATCCCGTTAGCGCAGGCGGGGTTATCATACCATTTTCACCCATCAAAAAAAATAACATAAAACTGCACCACCACGAGACTTAAGAGTAAACGGTTATAATAAAAAAATCTATAAAATTGGTTTAGATTTGGTGTAAATAATGTATATGTATATCGAATTAACAAGTTTCTTCTACAAATAAGTTGAGAAATATAAACAAAAAAGCACAACCCCGTGGACTTTTTCTTAAACAAATATAGCATAAATGTATATAAAATTCTTTTTATAGAACTTGGAATGATCCACTTGAGGACAAGTAATAACCGCCGCTTATAAAAATTAACGTTTGTTTCGCAATAATGTCTTCCTTTCAATTTTAACACTTCGAAAGTACCGAATAGGATATAGAGCAGTATTTATTAGCTCTAATGTTACTATGATATATATCACACTAACACTAGAGCAAAAGAATGAAAATGCATCACCTACCTTCAGTCTTTCGAGTTCTGTCCGCAACCTTTCAGCGTCTGCAGCCTTCTCCAAGAGCTCGTCCACTCTAGTCTGAAGTTGCGCTCTCTCCATGGTGCTTATTTCTAGTTCCCGTCGCAATGATTCAATCTCACGAATGCCTGATGCCAGAGATGCCTGTAAAGCGTAATTAGAATTCTTTAGTATTTAAATGTAGACAGTTTAAAATAGATAAATAAGCGCTGCCAACCAACAGGAGCATGCTCCTGGAGTTGCAATATATTATTGGAAGAAAATCTGATGGCAAATCCAGAACACTCAAGAGATTTTGGGGAAATTCATTACCAAAATTGGTACGAATGATAATCGAATTCAAGACCTTATTTACAAAACTTGATTGGATTATATGATTGTCACAACGAGGTCTGTCTATAAGGGCCTCTAACAAAAGAAATTAGTCATTTGAAAGACTGTTAAGTTCTATTTGTTTGAAAAGAGCCTTTTGATTAGATAATAAAATATATTTATTATTTCATTAAAACAAAGAAAAAAATCTAGAAACTCCAAAAGATTATTTTCAAAGGATTTTTAGGTCTTTATCAAAAAATAGCTGTATTTAAACACAGGATAAGAAATCTCAAAATTAATAAAATACACGTAAATGTACTTTAGATTACAAAACTAATAATATAAATAAAAACTACCAACCTCTGACGGTTCTCTAGGCCTGAGCTCCACTTCCTGGAAGCCTGGCATGTGTTCGGCATTAAGCATCACAGGCAGACTGACGCACTCCTGCGAGCCCCTCTCGTCTACGGACCCCAGTTCCTCAGCGCTCCCGTAGTCATGTATCCTGACCTGGCCATCTTCGTACGTCTCCAGTCCTTCTCTCAACTCGGGGTCTTCTAAAACAGCATTGTTATTCCCGAGATCTTTCCTCTTATGAGCCTTATGAAGCTTCTCTTTTGATCCGAATATTTTTAATGACTTGTCACGGGCCGGAGCTACTTTGTGATGTTTAGAATCGAGACTGGAGATAGATGGAGCTCCTTTGAGGGTCGTCTCCTGCTTCCCCTGGCTCGGACCTCTACGGAACAAGGACTTGAACTTCATCATCTTGAAGTTTACACTCGTATCATGTTCGTTGGCACTGATCGATTGAGTTCGTTATTTCATAGTTCGATTGTTGGCACTGATAACGTTAGTCGGTAAGTTGTTCGTGATCGGAATTAGGTAGAAACATTGTATTGTTTGTTATGCACTGTCTATAGAAGTATAATCATATTATAAGTAATAGTACAGTATAATTTTTCTACAGTTAGGACAGGACGAAGTGGGACGGATCTCTCCAAACAAGCCAGGAATTATAATAGAGCAATTTCTAGAGCTAAGTTCGTTTAATCATAAATTAAGAGATAAGAGTTTAATTATCATCATCATTAGCTAAGTACTGTTAAACATAGACCACACCCACAATGGTGTTTTGCTGATGTGGCGATGTTTTATATATGTATGTATGTTCTGTAGTAATAATACATAAATTGGCTATTCCCTATCCTTCTCTTGAGCTAACCTCACCCCCTCTGTGATTCAAATGTAACCTTTCACAAAAGAACGCATCGCGCTCGATGTACATATACATAACACGTGTATAAACATAAATTTATTTATGTAGTAGTGATAATACTAGTTCAGGTAGAATTTGTTTAAAATGTAGTTTAAGGTAATAGTTTGGGGCTCAGCTAGTAACAGCAGTATAGAAATACTGGAAAGGTTCCACAGTAAGACAATAAGGAACATGCTTAATATACCACAATATATAAGTAATAAATTTATGTGTATGGACATTAAACTGAAAACGATAAAACAGGAAATCGAGACATTCAGCAAAAACTATCAGTTCAGATTGAACAGCCATAGAAATGAATTGACCGCTCAATTTCTCTCGATTAAAAAGACACAGTATCCAAGGACTGGTAGAAAGATTTACAAATAGAGACTGAGAGCTGGTTAATGGATTGGCCTCATCATATATTAACAAGATTTAAACCTGACATCCAAACAGCAGATTGGATTATTGTTCTATAAGGAACAGATTGCCAATTAGCAGACTAGAAAAAGAAAAAAAAAAGGTAATAGTCAAATTATATACAGAGACAGAATTAGCCACGTAATTTTTTTCTATAGATAATTGGGACATAAAACGGTCAACAACATTTGAAAAATTTTAAAATAATTTATTACATTATTATTTTCTTCTAAATGGAAGATACTTTTTATGAAAGAGAGAGAGAAACTTGTGAAACCAGAGACAAAAAATAGTATCCATAACTTAGGAAACTTTATCAATATATCGGTGTAACATCAAAATACTAAACAACAAATGCAAAACTCATATTACATCATTATTAGACAGGATATTCCTTCTAAAGTAATACGATATGCACTAAATAGAATTACGCTTGCATAGCCGGTCAATTTGGTGGGTCGGTAATCCGGGCAGCTTTGCAGGGGGCACACCCGACCACCCTGCCTAACAATGGCTAGACTTTTATAACTATCCAGGACATAACCACATAAGTCAAGTAGGTTTTGCTCTACAAAATAAAACCGTGTATATAAAACCAAGTAAATATGAACTAGAAATCTCAATATTCTTATTTAAAAATGAAAAAAAAAATAATAAAGAAATAAAAATCTATAAACGTTGAATTGTTTTGTAAACACATTAGATTTAAATATATTTATTTTTAACTAGATACATTTTGCTTTGTAAGTGAAAATTAAGATTTTGTTCTACAACAATAATACAGCGATTTCAATAGTAGGAAAATCAGATGTTTTGATTTAAAATCTAAACCACTGAATCGATTTTAACAAAATTTCTATGGGTCCAATCTGAAAGTATATCCTTTCAGATAAAAAAAAAAAAAAAAACCAATGCGGTTTATAAATGTGGGAATAACGGTTACCTCGTTAAACAAAAAAAAAATGTGTCAGATTGCACGATCTGGTATATAGTTTATGAATGGTGAAAACAATATCTAAACAAGAAAAAAGTTTATTTAGTAAATTTTTTTTACAAAGCAGTTTGTGTAGCAATGATACCTACCATTCACCCGGTGGTAACCACAACTAATAAAGCTTTGCAGACGCATCACTCGAGTGTGACATGAATAATAAAGTATATCTCGAGTCCGTCACATACAAATTTTTCATTCATTTTGAACTATAAGTTGTAAAGTATTTAACAACGGAAATAACCATTAGTATTTTGTCAAACATTGTTTATTAAAACTCTAAGCGATTAAATATCCTTTATTTTATGTACTAATATGAACAATAAGTAATTTTAACAACATAGACTCTCTTTTATTTAGACAGAAACAGATGTGATGTTATACCAGAGAGAGACTTTGTACAAAAGTCGATTGCTTGGGTACCTCTGTCCGATTCGTATTTCAACCGTGAAGCAGTTGTGTTTGCATGGCTGTGTTTCGGTTTAAAGGGTGGGATATGGCGTGAATTTACTAGGTACAGAGGAATAACACCTGAGTCCTCAGGAATGGCAACGCATGGTGGGTATCATGGGCGAAACAGTATACTTTGTTATGTCCATGGTACTGCTCATGTCTATAGACGACGATTACTACTTTCCATCAGGTGGACCGTCAGGTTGTTTGCCATTATAAGTTGTGTATAAAAAAAAAGATGGTAGGTATGTTTTTGTAGTAAATAGTTAACCTTGTGTTTACACACTTATGAATTATCTAGACTGTAACTAATTCAGTTTTCGTTAACCATACGTGGTAGCTTTTAATAATTGTTATTATGTATATATTTAAATATTATCTGATGCTCGCGACTTCGTCCGCGTGGTATTTATTATTCCTTCGATTAACATTTTTAACCTCCTTATTGTAGTGAACAATGTCCGGGAATACTGGATCAAAATTAAAATTTTATTTAAATCAGTCTAACAGTTCCGGAGAATAGCCTGTACAAACAGACAGCAAAATAAAAAATTTTAAAAGTCTGGATGCGTTCTATTTCACTTCTAACATCCATCTGACTCGGTTTTTTGCATTTTTTTTTCTATGTACACACATTCGACCTCTACAGTTTCATTATATTATATTAGTATATATATTAGTATAGATACAGATTAAGTTATTATAGCTGTAAGCTTCCCTCAAAAATAAATAAATAAATAGTCCCAACAAATATTGTTCATCTTTCTATCGCAAGTGTAACTTTTTTTGTAATAAGACGTAATATGTTTAGAGTCAAATAATTAAAGAAGTTTCTCCCGATAATGCATTACCATTACCATTAGTCCCCAAACTAGGCCAGACCTGTATCTTGGGAACTAGTTTTGGGGATAAGTTTACTATGAGACAAAATTGTGCCTACTGTTGGTCCTGGTTTTTTCTACAATAGATATAAACACCCTGGATCCACGAGGGGCATGCAAATACGGGCGCTCCCCTCGATAGGGGACTATTCTATTTCACCTTAGTTGCGCCGTAGCCCTTTGTTCGTACAATGAATTATCTATTATTACAGATTGCGAACTTCCACACCTTTTTTACTCGAAGTAATGAATCACTTTTTTTTACAATAACCAAGTACTTTAATCTATTTTGAAACCGACTTTAAAAAGAAGGATGTTCTCCTTTCGATCGTATTTTTTTTGTTTGTTACCTCATCCGTCCACATCATCCCTCATCCTGTTCTAAAGAGATTTGGATAATTCTTTATTTGTCTGAAAGGATATACTTACAGGTTGGTCCCATAGAAATTCTATCAAAATCGGTTCAGTAATTTAATTTTTAGAGCAAAATAACTATTTTTAAATTAGTTGACCTTTTTTTTTTTGTGAAACACAAGCTTTAATTAAAATGTGAATCTCATACATAAAATAAGCGAATGCTTAACATTATATAGATCAATTTCATATTTAGTGGATTTCAAAATGTATTGCAACCAACATTGTACTTTATGCATTAATTAAATCTTTTTTTTTTTAATTCTGTATTTTAGAATATACCGCAGATAGTACCTACTCTCCTGTGGAGGGGGGGAAAGGGATTGTTAGTAATAGGGTCTAATAGCCCCATTGCTAGCAATATAAAATATAGAGAGGGTCTCAGGTTGACCTCCACGCGGTTTTCCCTGGAAACCATCATGTTTAATTCTTGTCGAACTCATCATGATGGGCCAACTGACCTGCATTCATTCTCACCTATAATCATCCACTGGTGCCTCGTCGGCGTATACCAATAGCGCGGGCGGGGTTACCATTCCATTTTCACCTATTAAAAAAAAACTCTCCTGTGGACGAAACCACCTTCTTCTATTGGAAAATGGGATGGAAGACAAAAGGTATGTAGTGGAATGAAACAAAATATCAATCAATATGTTCAATAAAAATTATATAAACATAATCTGAGGGATGAATTTCACGTAGGGGGCGTATTCCACCATATATCACCAAGGGGAGGGGGATATCCAAATTAAAACAAATCCTATGTAATTAAAGAAGATCTTTTCTCAGGATAGATTATGTATGTATATATTATGTGTATATATCTTCATAACATACGTAAGGTATTTAAATAAATCCTAATAGTAATATAAATGCGATAGTTTGTATTGATGGATGGTTCGATATTTATTACTCTTTAATGCAAAAACTAGGATTTCAATTAAATTAACACAATAAATCTTCTCCAGCCAAAGGTTGCCTGGAAGAGACCACGATAAGACCACGTATTGTTTTCTTAACGTAATCTTTTCTTATAATTGTTTTTTTTTTTTATACCACTGAAGTGGCAAACAAGCATACGTCCCACCTGATGGTAAGCGGTTACCGTAGCCTATGAACGCCTGCAATACCAGAGTTATTACGCGCGCGTTGCCGACCCTGAAGGATTAGGCAGGGAGCTCATTCCGTAACCTGAGTGTTTGTATTTATGATATTATTACCATTGTAATCTTTTGGAGGAAACAATACAGAATATTTGTCTATATTCTAAGTTAGTATATAGGTTACTATATACTGATTCACGCAAGTAAAGCCGCGGGATACAGTTAGTAAAATATATAGGTAGAGATTGATCCTACAGTTGTTTATAAACTAATATTAATCAGGCCTACGCTAATAAAATAGGCTTTAATCATTACTAGTACATACAAAACCAGCGGTCGATAATGCCGGTGCACCAACGCGCCGCGCCCTAGGCCGTGCACCGTTTAATTGAATTGAATCACGCACATCGACGCCGTATGTAAATATTGGTATTCGTATGACATACACAGTGCACTATTGCCTAGTATGAACGAGCACCTTCCGGAGCGGCGCTGCTCTCAACCGACTTTAAAAATGAGGACGTTATCAATTTGTATGTGTGTTTCATTCATATCGTAAAACATTATATACAAACATTTATAAAAAAAATAGCTATTTTAAATAAAAAAAAAACTAATGTTAACCGTTAACTGTTCATTGCTGAACATGAGCCTTCCCCAGAAGGGGAGTTTTGTCAGTAGCTGCCATGCTTGGAAGGCAATTCGGCAACCGCAGTTAGGTGTTTAGTGATGTTTTAAGAGGGTTTTTTTTTTTTTTTTTTTTTTTTTGGGGCTCCTCCTTAGGCGCACGTTTTTTCCCGGATATTAAGTTCCAGGTTATGCATCTAATACTTTTAATTATCTAGCAAGTTTCCATATTTTTTTTTCTTCTTCCTCTCCATCCATTCTTTCATTCCGTTTATACTTCATTTCCTGTCAGTTCTATTTATTTCTTAGTGGAGTTCCTAATTCCTTTGTTCATAGGTTTACCGGTAGTCGTTGGACCACAATCCTTTGGCGTTGATGTTTATACGTCACCCATCCCACTGTCTGTGCATCGTTTTAAGAGGGTTGCGGCTGCCTATCCATCTACAATAAAGTTCCTTTAGTAGTTTAGTCACATCTTACGACACGCAGAAGAAAGAAAAAGGTAGCCCATTCTATGCCGAGGCCACACGGCAATTATTACATATTAGATTTAAAAGTTGAATCTTGTATTTAAAAGTATATTTTGCTTCGTAAGTTTTTGCTCCACAAAACTTATTGGCGGTGGGGGGGGGGGGTATTATGTACTCTCAGTCATATCTTTGTGCATAATTAAGGCATATCTCGCATCCTAGGGTGTGCACCGGACAATAATGGAGTGGGCACGACAATTTCAAGTCCAAATTCCATTAAACACGATTCATATAAATAATACAATAATATAACCTATGTAGATATATCTACCTTATCTATATGATAAATCATATTGCAGTTAGATTATCTAATCTAAAATATACAATCTCCTGCCTTTTATACGTTGAATAAACATTTGGTACATTGATAAGCCACATCCTAAATTATTTAAGACGTAGGACCAAATTTACGCGATCAAAGGTGTGGGATAAAATTTGTATATTTTTTTTTACAACACAAGGGGCAAACGATCATGCGGCTCACCTGATGGTGACTACCGCCGCCCATGGTCACCCACAACACCAGCGGCATTGCAGGTGCAATTACAAGAAACTTATTTGCTCCATACACTTTCATTACTTTTTCAACTTCTTGCTCGATAATGGCGTCCCTGTTAAAGCACGTGAATATTTTAAATTTTGCCGGCCTTTTAAAAAGGAAATTATAATAATTCAATGCTCCACACCAGATGAAGAAGAAAACAAGTAGATTTTTTTTCACAAGAAATAAAATCCCGAGGCAAAAAAAAAAAACGTGGCAAAACCGTTAGTTTTGATTTAAAAACCAAACTTCACTCAATCAAATCAAAAACTCAAAAAACTTCTATGGGACTGATCTGTAAGTATATTATTTCAGATAAAAAATATAATTTTTCCAAATTAGTTTTTAAATAGCAGAGTTCCGATGTAACAAACATAAAAAAGAATACAACGAATTGAAAACATTCTCTTTTCTTGAAGTTGGTTAAAAATAAATTTCTCATATGGTTATTATTTTTGTGTACAATGTCAGATTTTCACATAATCTCCTCCCCTAAACAGATTTTGACAGTACTTACCATGTTTCTAGCAAATAAATATTAATTTCATTTCTTGTTCCTATTGATAGGACCTATTCTCGTATTAATCTCATATTAATTTTGTCACAACACAAAATTGTTTATTTTAGTTTCGTATTTCTAATGAATGTATGTGGTGCGGTCCCGGCATAGAATGAGCTATCTTTCCTTTCCTGTGCGTTTCGTAGGCGACTAAGGAATTTAATAGTATTATTAAGGTAGAGAGTACTCCCTTTGGTAAAACATACATATCTGTCACGTCTCAATTCTTGTATCTGAGAACATTAATAGGTTTCTATTTATCTACATTGACTTAGCGGCGCGGAAGTCATCAATAATATACATATATTTGATAAAATTCTTATTGGGATTGTGGGTCATTACATAAACACGCGGACAAACTAATAATCACCTAAAACGTTAAACAGAAAATAGGACAGTTACTATCGATATACAGACGGACACTACATTTTAATAAGAGCACAGCACGTTCCAATATATACCAGAGGGAGACTTTGTACAAAAGTCGATTGCTTGGGTACCTCTGTCCCATTCGTGTTTCAACCGTGAAGCAGTTGTGTTTGCATGGCTGTGTTTCGGTTTGAAGGGTGGGATATGGCGTGAATTTACTGGGTACAAAGAAATAACACCCAAGTCCTCAGGAACAATAAAGTGTATACTTTATAATATTAAGTGTTGTATACTTATAATATTAAGACGAATAGAAATTCATCTGCCATAACCATTGATAAAAAAAATAAACTAATCACTTTACCACAATACGCAATAGCCAGACAGGACTAGGCCATCAATAAGTAAATACCTACTCAAATGTATATATTTTCTGTAATAAGTATATAAATCGGACGTGCGATAAACGCGATAAAATTGTATACAAACATTAACGAAACGATATTTGGCACAAATATTTTAATTTGCAAATGTTTCGGTTGAATTTGCATTATATTTTCACCTTTTATCGGTACTAATATTATAAATGTGAAAGTGGGTTTGTTTGTTAATGGTTATTTGATTTGAAAACTCTTCAAAACTAATACGCAAGTTTCTGCATAGAAAAATTCTTCATAAGATCACAGCTTTATTTTACTGAAATGTGGCAACATTGCAATTACCTGTCAATTTTCGAAAACAATTTATTAATTATCAATATTTCGTATTGATTTATTTATAATGTTTTCTCCTAGTAAACTACAGTGTTAATCATACAATAATGTTTACATTAAGCTGTCACTGAAAACATTTTGATTTTGATGGCAAAAATGTATTTAAAAATCCGTAGCAAAATAAAAAGTAGGTGCAAAATGATAGTGACAGATATAATGCATTCTATGATGTACGTTAACAGAGCACTTTTCGAATAATCAGTCAAAAATATTGAAAAATGTTTGTGTTTTTTAAATTGACAGATAATTGCTACGTTGCCACACTTCAGTAAGTTAAAGTTATAAACTTAATCTCTTAATCTATGTTTTTCTAACATTCATTATTTTTTTCTACATCGTCTACCAGACGGCATTGTAAATATTTGATAGACAGACTCCATGTTGAGTCATTCCGTTCTGGAATCCACAGGAGGCATAAATAACAAGCACATCCAATTACAGAGAGAATAATGCTGGCTAAATTTAGAGTTGCCTCTCGCCTTACATCCATTCTCGGAGTACGATTGTAAACAGCAAGGGTGGGAAACTATATATCAACGTAAAAACCGATTTGACACCACATAAATATACTTGAGGATTTGTTCGATCGCTTTAGGGTATCCTAAATTATATTTCTGAATGTTTTATTAGTCGCCAATTAATTTTGTTTACACAGTCACTAAAGAATCAAGATTTATGTTCAAATCAAATAACAAAATTGCCAACTCTTACATGTGGTGTTTTGCAATAACAGGTGCAGATTATGGCTCATGGACATTTAAACCTGTCATAGTTTGGTAAGTCGAATTGTAAATTTGGGAATAAAATACATCAATTGATATAAAAAAAAAAAAAAACATTTCTCTTAAACTCATTTTTGTAGTCTTTGGGTACAAGCAGATATTGAGGCCAATTCTGAGTTAAACTTGTCTATTAACCTAATATTTCAAATTGATTATTTTGCAAAAATACTGTTTTATGGACTATCATAAACTAGAATTATATATAATATTTCAATTAAATCTATTAGAAAAGTAGTCGTTTTTGGTCTCTAAGATAAAAATTTCGCTATAATATCAAACTGAAATTTTAATTTTAAATATAGAATTAGAAAAATTTTATCTTTGCTTTGTGCTTAAGTGAATTAATAAGTAGTATCGTTTAGTTATAAATATAATAGTTGATAACTTGTTTAGATTTTATGGGATTGACATGTTCAAAAACAAAAATCTCAAATTAAACACAGATTAAAAAAATTGTATCTCTCAAAAATTGTATACAAGGTACGTTTTACAGATGATGAATACTAAGGACATATAATATAAAGATACCTTATAATATTTGTAGGACTTGTCTTTGACTTCCCATTCGTGTTTCTACCTTGAAGCAGTTGTGTTTGCATGGCTGTGTTTCAGTTTTAAGGGTAGGATATGGCGTGTATTTACAGGGTACAGAGGAATAACACCTGAGTCCTCAGGAATGGCAATGCAAGGTGGGTATCATGGGCGAAACAGTACACTCTGTTATGCCCATGGTACTGCTCATGTCTATAGGCGACGGTTACCACTTTCCATCAGGTGGGCTGTCAGCTTGTTTGCCGTTCTAAGTTATATAAAAAAAAAACTTTTGAAGATAACAGTGTTATTCTGTTTCCAAAGTTGTATACCTTGGTCATTCTATATTTTGTGTTATTGTAGATATATTTAATAATGTAGGTATAGATGACCTGTGGGTCAGCTCAAAAAGAGAAAGTTGCATGCCGTCCACACACCACGTCCAACACATATGGTCGATCATAACATGCACTTAGTGAGAGCAATTTTGCGGTTTTTAGAATCCATGGCAAAATGACGACGAAACCTTATAATTTAAATTAAAAAAAAAAAAATATATATATATATATATATATATATATATATATATATATATATATATATATATATATATATACATATATATATATATACATATATATATATATATATATATATATACATATATTTTTTTTTTTTGAGCAACGTGGCAATTACTGGCAAACCTCCCCTTATGAGGCAGACTTATGTTCAGCAGTGGACAGTTAAATGCTGATGATGATGATGATATTGCTGAATTATTTTATGATTTTTTTATATATCTTTGTTTAATCCTATTAATATAATAAATATAAATTTCTAATAATGAATGTATGGGTGGATGGTTAAAAGGATGTTTGTAACTTTTTATATAAAAACTATTGAACAGATTGGACTGAAATTTGATACACATGTCGGTTATATCCAAATACCGCGAGTGAAGCCTCGAGGATAGCTAGATATAGCTAGTTTAATTTTTTGTTTAGTTTAATGAAAATGTAAATACCTATATAAATACATAATTGACCCCAACACTGCCACTAGACATCATGCTAATGTCGTATAGTAATACAAATTAAAAATCGATTATTTCATTGATTGTTTTATATTTTTATCAATTTTATTTAAAGAGCATTTCTGTAATAAATTCAACAAAAATATTTTATATTTTCATTAAAACTTAAAATTGTGTAACTGACTATGACTGTTAATTTTAAGAAACAACTACCAATTAGCACATGCATTTATTTTATAAGAACAATAATCGCAATATATTAGGCAAGATTTCTGTAAATATAATTTAATATTTTATTCCAAAATAAAAATTGATTTTTTTTTTTATCTTTTAATACGGGATCAACTCGAAAATAAATCCTTCAATAGGTCAAAAATTATTAGTGACAATATCACGTGACGTATATATAAAAGAAAAAAAATAATCAAATTGAGACTCTATTCCGTTTGGAAATCGGTCGGAAATCGGAAAATATTTTAGCAACACACAACATGATTTTTAACCTACTTTTTGCTTGGTTTATCGTTGCAATTTGTAACATAACTGACATACCTGAACATTGCCAACTGTGATATTCTGCAAGAAATATGGTAAAAACCATTTTGCAATTACTATAACGACAGGATAGATAAATGCATTTATAAATCAATACTTTGTGTGGTGTTGGTTATTTGTAAAGCCAGGACTACATTGATATATGTAAATATAGAACTGTATATTTATTTATTTATTTATTTAAGGACAACCAACAAAGCATACATTTATATCTACTTAAAATTCATGATAATAAGGTTACATTATAAAATGCTGCCTCAATTAAAGGCCGCCACGACACGCGTATACATAATATATTATTATTATTAAGAAAATTTATAAAAACTACAATACTAGTTATATAATAAATAGACTACCGTAATATTTATATATATTTATATATAATTAATATTTATACATAGAATAAATAGACCTTGGTTATAAAAATTCACAAGAATGGTTATGCAACATGCAAAAATTAAGAGGATCTTATTTCATTTAAAAACACTAGCGATCGGACCCTGCTTCACATGCATGGATTGAATTTTGGAAAATAATATATAACCTGTGTTACTAATTGATTATGTAGCTTTCTATAAGTGAAAGAATTTTTAAAAAGTCGGTTGAATAGTTTTTGAGTTTATTCACTATAAATAAAAAAAAAACCGGCAAATCTATTAGTATAAATAAATTAAAAAAAATACCTAACTTACTAAATATGTACAAGTGGCGAGTTTAATGTCATATTGCATTCTCTACCAGTTAACCATTAATGGCGGTGATTAAAATGTGACGTAATTATTATAACATACTAACATATTTATATATAAACATAACAATAATTTTTAACATACATTAATTGTTTAATTTCCCAAATACGGGACCTAGGCCGTTTTTCTAAATTCCCATTTATCCTACTCTTACGTTCAGACATCATTTACTTAAGAAATAATTGATGGATTTCAATGATAATGATATCAAATTAAAGCTGATACCTTAAGCTTTCGAACGCCATATAATTTTTATAATTGACATTTGTCGTTTTAGTAAAATCAATGCATATGTGCGCCGTCAAGGGTTTGAAATGGATGATAATGGAATGGTAACCCCACCCGCGCTATCGGTATACACCGGCGGGGCACCAGTGAAGAATGATAGGTGAGGATGAAGTAGGTCAGTTAGCCCATCGTGACGAATTCAACAAGAATTGTTCACGATGGTTTCCAGGGGAACCGCGTGGAGGTCGACCTAATAAGGTATATTGCTAGCAATGGGGCTGTCAAACTCCATTGCTAACAATCTTTTGCTCCCCGCCGTCAAGGGTTGAGTCGATTTGGTTGCTCGCGAGTGTATATTGACACACTCCTTTCCCGTAGGGGTCGTAAGAGGCGACTAAGGGAACTTAATATACGAGAGATGATCAGCAGCGTCTCACTTAAAACACCACTAAAGCATAACTGAATTGCCAACCTGTCTGCCAAACGGGGTAACTAAACGCAAAGCTCTCCCCTTATAGGTAATCCTTATGTCCAGCAATGGACAGTTAACGACTAATATAATGATGATGATATATTGACACAATGATAAGCGTTATCAGATATATGTTAGTAACTATTGAGCAGGGGGGGAAAGGGATTGTTAGTAATGGAGACTGAGAATCCCATTGCTAGCAATATACCCAATCAGGTCGACCTCCTCGCGGTTCCCCCTGGAAACTATCATGGTTAATTCCTGATGAATTCATCATGATGGGCTAACTGGCCTGTTTTCATTCTCATCTATCACCCTTCACTGGTGCTCCGCCAGCGTATCTTAGCGCAGGCGGGGTTACCATATCATTTTCACCCATAAAAAAAAAAAAAACTATTGAGCAGACAACTACTTTTACCCGAGGGAGACTTTGTACAAAAGTCGTTTGCTGGGGTAGAGGTACCCAAGAAATCGACTTTTGTACAAAGTCTCCCTATATTATTATTTATGTAAATCTATTTATATTTTGTATATATGTAATAGTAGTATTTAAATATTTCTTTCCAAAACTATCTTGCACTACTGATGCCCACTCAAGACTTCCTGAGGCACTGTGTTATGTTGACTAAAAGGGATCTCTTTTAAAGATAAGTTCACCTTTGCTTACATTATGTCTAATTATTATTATTATTGTATTTCTAAGTGCTATAACTATTACCATTCCATGTTCATTAAAAAAAATGTAAATAGATAAAAATCAGTCGTGTACGACGGGAAGAAGTTTAATAGTCTTTATTGGTTTCCGATCGAGCCGCTGCCTCCAGGTGAATGACCAGCCATGGCCTCGGCGCTCGCGTCCTACTGAGGTCACAACTGCAATATGTATATGTATATCTAAGTATTGTATATACCTACTCATAAGACGATTCAGCTAGTTTGTAGAGTTAGGTACAATTTGGCAACACATATTCCCTTCGTATGTCCCTCCTATACTTGAATCTTGCGTACTCGGTAAGATTTTGTGTCAATTCAACTTTGTCTGGTGTTTCCAACACCCATAACAAATTATATTTATATCGAGTGACGTCGGTAGGTTTGCTCTCTGCCACGTAGGGAAGACTGTAATATAGTGGCCGAAAGGCGAGTCGAGTATTACGTTCACCACAATGGAAACAGCTGACAAACCTCAACCTACTCCATTGGTTATTATATTTGTGAATATATATATATATATATATATACAAAATAATTACAAAATATAAATATGTATATTACAAAATAAAGCGCCCCTATTATTTTTTATATCTAATATCCTAAATGCTACATGCTATATATATATATATATATATATATATATAGATTTTTTTACTATTAAACAAATATTCAAAACTACCCTCTAAAACTAACTTTAAAATACAACATAGCTAATAATATGTATATTTGATATATCATCCATAATGTACTCATAAAATGATAAATTAGTGACTTTCAATGAATTTTACAGTCTATTAAGCATAATGCTGCTAATTGAGCTAAGAAAGTGGAATGGTGAGAGGGACATAACAGCATTGTGACCCAGAGAGGACGCTTGCGTTCACTATTTCACACTCCCAAGCTATATCTCTAGTCAATAATGCAATCGACTTTTTCTTTTATTTTCCAATAGACTGACTAGATAGATCATAATTAAATTGTGTTACACAAATAAAAATAAAAAACAACCACAGTTGTGGCAAAACCAGTTATTTTAATTTAAAAACTAAACTATTAAATCGATTTTTATAAAATTTCTACGGGATCAATCTGTAAGTATATCCTTTTAGATTAAAAAAATATTTTAATCTAAAAGCAACTGTCAGAGTAATGAAGCAACAAGCATAAAACTCCTTCCTTATTAAGTCGGTTGACGAGCACTTTTTGACGCAGAAAAAAATAATAGAGACTTCAAGACTATTAAGATCTTCAAATCTCTTCATCGCTCATTCTGTTTCCGTATCACTTTCGCATGTTAAAGAATGTATGGGACATTACTAGAGACGCATGTAGCATATGAAATGATTCAATTCATCTCATCAACAATTGATTACTTTCACGTCATAACATAAAATTGCATTGTTATGTTTAATAACTACTTTTCTTAATAGTAAAAAAATAAATAAATTCCTACCTTTTTATTATTTATAATACTTGTATATTTTAATTTAAAAAAAAAATAAGTCACAAAAACAATAAGCGAATCAGAACTAAATTAATTAAACTGTAACAATTCAATAGATTCGATCAATTAATAATCAACTTTTAATTTTCGCTACTATGTACTGGACATCGACATCTGGAACCTGACACGATTCAGACCAAATATTTTTTGTTTACATTTTTATTAAGTTCCATTGAAACGATTGGAAGAGATCCATCTTTGAGCGCTTAAATATTTTCCGTGCACGTTCGATGTCCGTAATATATTGGCATAATGTTACCGGAGGCGGAAATTTAAAAGTTTCTTCATACAATTCCATACATTTTGCTTTCTTATTATATCGTCACGATAAAATCGTGTACCGTGCCACGCTAAGATAAATTATAGTTGCTAATCTAATTTTACTAATATAATACAATTAAAAATAAATGGTGTTTGTACATGGAGATATTTAAGAAAAATCAATATTAGTGCTCTAAACTCAATAGAAACTAAAACATAAATTTTTAGAAATTTAATCTGTCTACCTATATGTTTGTTCCGACACCATACAAAAGCCTAAGGTCTAACTTAAAAACTGGTGTATGTTTTACCTGAATACGCCATCTAAACTTAGTCTATTTTAATTGATTTTCCTACTTCAGAAATCCACGTGGTACGAGATAGTGGGCAAAAACTACTGTCATATAAAAATCTCGTTTCAAATGGTCGTTCTTGGTAATCTTTAATACCGTTTAACCGATTTTAATATAGGTAATTTTGTAAATGTGTACTTTTTGTTTCAATTTAAGAGATAGGATAAGTATTTATCCCAATAAGAAAAAATTAGACCCTGTAAGAGGCAAGAGAATGTCTTGTCGAGTCAGCCAGTTTTTGTAAATTATATAACAGATCTCCAATCAAAACAAACTTTACTAATACAATAAAATTGTAACACGACGATCTTAAAAAGACCAATCGATACAAAAACAACTGCACCAAAATGGAGGCAGTTGTTTGAGTTATGTTCCTGAATGCTTAACTTAAAATCTGATATATATAATATATTGATATGCTAACTAGAACTTGAAGTTTTTCTACTTCTAAAATCCATACTGGCATAACGCTAGTACTACATACAAATAATTGTTACTCGTATTGAAACGTTTCTAACAAACCAGTATTGGGCAATTCCTGTAGGTGACGTTTCGTCATGGAAATTCTACCACATTTACATTTCAATTGTTAATAAATATTTGCAACAAGAATACCGCGAATACCAACTGTAACTGACAGTTCGCATTTCTGTTTACTTTCTCTGCCGAGCGAACGAGTTAGCGATTGGAAATTTGGAGTTTGGCATTCGGTTATTATGAAATATACGATTTAATACGATAACTGTACTTTTGCAAACAAACCAATGGAAATCTTATGGCAAATATCATTTTGGACTTCGAGCGAAAGTTATAAGAATTACATTGTCAATATAAACATTAATCAAGTACATATTTGTATATATTTGTCGTTCAAAGTAAACAATGCCAGCGTGACAACAATAAAGTCTATCAGTATCTTAAAGTCTACGTGTATTGGTGCGACAATTGGTCGAGTTATAAAGGCGCCAAGAAGTAACAAACCAACAAACTCAGTTACAAATCATTGCTAGCTAATACATGAAAAAGTAAGTTGTTTTTTCTTTGTTACCTCTTAATAGCTTAATCAATCATTAGGAAAATTTGGTATACACCTACTATATAGGATGGAGAAGGACAAGTTTTTAATTTCAGTCACATGTACAAAATATGATTTAATAAATTAATAATTAAATATATGTACTGCTCATGTCTATAAGCGACGATTACCACTTTACATCAGGCGGGCCGTCAACTTGTTTGCCATTCTAAGTTGTATAAAATATATACACCTGATAGAGAATGCTATATGGCATTAAACTTGTCGCTTGTACAAAGTTTTATTGTGTCAATAAAAAATAAATAAATAAATATATTAAATGTGAAAATTTGTAATTTATAGATAGATAGATGTTTATTAGTCTTTTACGCAAAAACTATTGAAAAGATTTGAATGAAATTTGATACACAAGTAGATTATATCCTAACTTAGTGAATGTTTGTTTTGCCCATCCTTCTAAGTTGAAATTGCCTTCCGAACTTGGACGTAGATTCATAAAACAAATTACCATTTAAAAATATTTACTATTAAGTTTATTTGAAAAAATATATGTATTTTATTTATTTATACAATATTTTATTTTTTATGTATTGATTCACGCGGGTAAAGCCATACAACTAGTAGGTTATAAGTAATTAAATAATTAATTTCCTGCGTTCAAGTTGCTGTATGCAACTTGTGATAAATATAACAGAGAGTCAGCCAACCAAACAAAGTTGTGAAATGACTAGGGTATTGTATTCTCACTTGCATTACATGAATACCGTCATACTGAGGCACGTGTATTATGCAGATGTGACGTTACAATCTCATTAATTTGTTTCGATGCATCAGATTATAATATTTTAATATTGCAATATTATATACGAATTATATTGCAATTTTGCAATACTGTTTTGTACAATTGTTTCTGCCAAGTGGCCAATGCCTATGCTTGCGTGATTGGAAATGGAATGGTAATTCCACATTGACACCAGTGAGAGATGATAGGCGAGGATGTAAGCAGGTCAGTTAGTCCATAGTGTCAAATTCAAGTAAAACTAACCACAATGGTTTCCAAAGGGAGCCACGTGGAGGACGACCTGATAGGGTATATTGATAGAAGGCTCTTAGACCCTACTAACAATCCCTTTCTCCACTATGCTTGGATATTGTAACTTCAGTTCTAATAGCAGTAAATTACGTGTCACAGAAACATAATACGTTAGTCATGAATGCTAATTTACAAACGACTTCATAAAGCAGGAGATTCTCGATTCGGTTGTAGGTATTTTGTTATATGCTTGTTACTAAAAAATATAAAGGTAAAATAACTGATTTCGCCACAAATAAAGTCGATTTTTTTTTGTACAACACAATTTTAATATTGAATAAAATATTTGATACTCGTTGGTACAAAATTATTTCAAGTGAAAAAAAGTAAAAATTACCGATGTAAATATGATCATGTCACACAATTAATGAGTTCACTATGCCGTCATATAAAATGAATTTAGTGAGTAAACATCACTGTAGATATACTATAGTGAAATTTCTTAAAATTGGATTATTATTCAGTCTAAAGCATTACAATTTCGCAACACTGTGCGGCCAATCTCTGCATATAGACTGATGTGATGCACCGGCGGACGGCGGGTGGCGCGCCGACCCAGCGGCGTCGGCGTCGCATTGCCTCGAGGCGAGATTCCGTTGCATTCATTACTTTAATCCCATATAGAAATGATATGATCCTATTATAAGAATGATAACAACCACTGAACGTTAATTTTATTATTTATTTATTCATTAGTACATGTGTGTGTACAATTTAACGGACATAACGCTAAAAGCGTTCGCCTAGTCAACTTTTGGAAAGTATCAGAATACTCTAATGCGGTATTAGTATTAATTGATATACATACACACAAAAATTAACATATATAAACAAATACATGTAAATAACAAATATAACTACATATATATAAGATTATACTATATTATACACGAAAATGAAAATAATAGATAATATTTACCACTCGGATAAAGCATTAAAAACATTACCAGAGGGAGACTTTGAATAAAAGTCGATTGCTTGGTTATCTCTGTCCCATTCGTGTTTCTACCGTGAAGCAGTTGTTTGCATGGCTGTGTTTCGGTTTGAAGGGTGGGATATGGCAGTGAATTTACAGGATACAGAGGAATAACACCTGAGTCCTCAGGAATGGCAACGCATGGGGGGTATCAAAAAACTCTACTTATTTCCATAGTACTGCTCATATCTATAGGCGACGATTACCACTTTTCATCAGGTGGGCCGTCAACTTGTTTACCATTCTAAGTTGTATAAAACAAATAATTAAAAGTGAGCATAAACCTTTTTTTTAAAAGACGTTTTAATCGGAAATCTCTTGATGGTGTCACTTGTTATTATAACCTGTTGCGATACAATTTAATGAAAATGTATGCAAACGAATAATCGACCAGACCATAAGATAGTTTACCAATCATAGTACATAATTACATAATCATAGTATCCAATAATCGTACAAATCAAAAATCGATTAATAGTTTGAATGTTTCCATGTTACTAATTTAATTTGGGGGGAGGCATTAATAGTAATACCAGCCCCATTACTAGCAATATACCCCCAGGTTGATCTCCACGTGGTCGCCCCTGCAAGCTACTGTGCTAAATATCAGATGTATTCATCACGGTGGGCTAACTGACCTGCCTTTTCATTCTCACCTATCATCCGTCACTGGTGCCCCATCAACGTATACCATTAGGAATAATTTAATTTGGAAAGTGTTTCTCTGATAATTTCAACAATATTTGGTTACCTTTTCATTAATTATATATTAATAGACTTTAGTAGCGTATCTCCTGTTCTCTTATGTTCCCAGATTAATCATGCAAAAATTTTACTACCTTACTTAGATTTTTATTATTAATTATTTAATTTTTGTTATTAATCTTATTAGTTAACTATATGTATGATAACATTCTCAGTAATTAATGACAATTAATAACTGAAACTGTAATGTTCTTGTGTACATGTGGTTTAATTTTAAGGAATATTGTTCAAATATTACTGTTATTATTATATTTATTTCACGTATTAAACATGTGTGTAAATGAATGTTACGTGTATAATTAGGTATCGACATTTTTAATATGCTGTATATTTTATATTTTAATAAAAACTTTTTTTTATTAAGTAGATATGCTATTGCCGACAACATAACAAGCCAAGTATTTTATATGCATATTTGAATTTTTATATTATTTTTCTTTTTATAACATTTATGATATATGCTTCTTTCAGACACTTTTTTTATATTATTTTATGAAATCAACGTGTGTTGATTTTATAGTTTCATAGGATATTCCACGAATGCTAAATATAAAAGTATGTAAGAAAAATAAAACTTTATAGAAAAAAGAAAACACATGAAAGGTCATTTCCTTAGATTATATAGATAGAGCATCGAATCTCAAAACCGGGCAACTTTTTATCAGCTAATTGTCAAAAAATTAGCTGACTCGTTTTTCTTTTTAACAGTGTTCTATATACACACAGATACAATGTATCTTGACGCATTATTTAATATATAAAATTAGTATTAATGCATTAAAAATGCAGAAATTATAAGACAATATAAATATAGAAGTTATAAAGAAATCACTCGTAATCACGCAAAATTGTATGAAAAAGTTGACCTGCTTTTCTCGAAGCATTTGTATGGAGTCTAAGGCCATTTCATCAAGAAAAGACAAGTATTCCATTTTCAATTCAAACACATCGTAAAATTTTCATATTGTACAACATATACCCATATTTAACTGCATTACAAAAACGAACGCACAACCTTGTTATTGTAGAGGGAACAAAACACATCCTTGGCTTGGCTTACACTTGAGCAAATAACTGTTATCAAATATCGCTTATTGGTCATAGTTGAGGTAAATCGAACACTGACGCAGTGGTATACGTTCTTCACAGGTAAAAACAAAGCGATGGAATGACTAATGCTTAAAACGATTAATTCTCACAAAAAGAAGGACCAAAAACAACCCACAATACCAACTTTTTTATGCAACTTATAATGGTAAACAAGCTGACGGCCCACCAGATGGAAAGTGGTAACCGTCGCCTATAGACATGACTAGTACCATGTCCAGTAACTTCGGGGTTTATCGTTATTCTAAGTCTATGGTTTATCCTGTAGCATCAAAATTATTTGAATTTAAATTCTAACTGTATTCGATATATTCGAGCAATCTGTTAACCAGTTTTTTTATCATCACTAAAATGATAAACATACATAACACTAGGTCATCTGATTTTTAAGTCATTACCAATATGTGTACTGGCAAGTAAACCATAGTCTCTAACAAGTTCCTAATTTTTTAGGGGAAATACATGTTAGTTGCGTACTTTTGTAAGATGTTCATTTTATGTGTTCTTAATTAATTAACATAATTATCAACAATATAAATATACACATACCATCAAAAATAAAGTAAGCAAATTTCGGTTTCATATGAATATTTTTTTTATTTAATCATGTGAAAACAAATTTGTCTATTACGTCTCGAGTTATCGTATTCAAATTATCAAAGTATGGAAATTAGCAGAGGATTTTAATGGTAGACAGTGTATGATGTCATTAAAAATCTATTAGTACCCAAGTGATCGACTTCAATACTTCATCACGTACTTTTTGTTATATCAGAGGACATTACTTTTTTAAATTTATCTTTTTTATAACATTTTTTTTTATACAACTTTTTATGGAAACATAGACATGAGCAGTACCATGGATATACTGTTTCGCCCATGATACCCCCCATTTACCATGACATTTAGTTTCAGATCATTTTGAAATTGTTTGAAATCATTATATATTAAGTACATAATTATAAATATTAAGTATATTACTATTTACTTTTCTGAATACTGATATAATTACAGGCAGATACAGATGTATCACAAGGCAACGATTACTTTAGAAAATGCATCTTGCACATGCACGTTGTACCAAGGTGTTTGCAACGTGAATACGAGTATTAGATAATTAATTCTGTTTTATATTTTGATCTGTTAATCATAGTTTCTTTTTTGTGTTAATCTATACATATCTTCAACTCCAACAATTTATTTTTTTCTGTTGGAAAAAATTTTTGAAGATGAAATAGGCGTTAATTATTCTTTTGATTTACGTAATATTTTAGTAAAATATTCTTTTGTAGGTTATATGTATTAAATGTTTGCAATAAATTATAAAAGTAATATACTTTATATCAATCCTATTAATACAAATGCAAAAATGTGTGAGGATGGATGGAGGGATGCATGGATAGACGGATGGATGGATGGATGGATAGATGTTGGTTACTCTTTCACGCAACTACTATTACTGGAGAAAAATATTTGGATGAAATTTGGAACATGGGTAGGTTATATCCTAACTTAGCAGATAGGACACTAAATTTATCACGCATGCGAAACCGCGAGATATGGGCAGTATATCAATGGCTTTATTGTTGTTAGGACTGACTAAGGCACACACAAAGCACTTGCTTTTTTTGGTGAATCGGATGTTTCAAGCATTGTTTATTATGTTCAGACATACGATAATATCTGCAAAAAGATTCTCAGACGTATACAGGCTTAAGTTTTCATAGTCATTCAAACGATTTGTCATTCTAATTCCCACAGTGGCTTTGTCGTATAAATTAGGATCAACATTGTATTTATTTAATTATTCAAACTTTATTACAGGTCTTGGTGCATTGAAATTACTAAAAATGTCATTTTTTTTTTTATTTAGAAATAATAGATATTCAGAAAAATATTTAAGTATTATACAATTAAGTACTTTTTTCCAGATTACTATCAGGAGTTGTTATAATTTGCTGTAACACAAGTTGAGAACGGCACATAAAATAGAATTTCTTCGTCACAATAATATTTTAATGGAAAAACAACTATGTATACAATTATATTTACTCTACTATTTAATTTTTTTATGCAATTTAGAATGGCAAACAAGCTAAAGGCACACCTGCTGAAAAATGGTAACCGTTGTCTATAGACATGAGTAGTACCATGGACGTATACTGCTTTGCCCATAATACCCCCCATGCGTTGCCATTCCTGAGGACTAACATGTTATTCCTCTGTTCTCTGTAAATTCTCTGCCTATCCTTATATTCTACTCTTCAAACCGAAACGCAGCCATGCATACACAACTGCTTCACGGTAGAAACACGAACGAGACAGAGGTACCCAAGCATACGACTTTTTGTACAAAGTCTACCACTGTTTAATTTTTCATCTACGATACCGTCATAAACGATATCGTAGACGTGCATGGCATGACGTACTTCATACATTTGCATACATTCTGCTTTCCTGATGTTAAAATTCTATAGTGCCATACTGTGCTACAGTAAACTCTAAAAGTGATAATTAAAAATGACTTAATATGACTGCGTTTGTTTATTTACTAAGATACAATAAAAAAAAATTGTTTCTATTTATTAAAATAAGGTAAGAGAACCATCAATCACTTTAGCAAGATTAGATTATGCTTTTGATCTTACATAAAGAGCTAATACTCGTTTGGTAGTACTTTGATAACAGTCAGATAAGAGGTAGTAAGTTATTTTTAACAGCCATTCCGTATACGTGGAACATTAACGACGCATTACTTAATTACAATTTATATTTATAACAAAAGATTTGACCGTAATGTAAACAACATGTTGTAGATGCTGTTGCAGTCAAAACTCTTAACCCGTTAAAAAGTACTATTGACTAGCAAAAACAGTCAAAAGTACTTTTAACTGAACAGGTTGATCAAAAGTGGTTTTGACTGAAAATTATTGGTGATTAGTACTTTTGATTGCAAATTTGCGGTTAGGTTAGGTTTTTTTTTATGGATGATAATGAAATAGTGACCCCACCCGCGCTATCGGTATACACCGGCGGGGCACCAGTGAAGAATGATAGGTGAGGATGAAGCAGGTCAATTAGCTCATCGTGACGAATTCAACAAAAATTGGTTTCCAGGGGAAACCACGTGGAGGTCGACCTGATATTGCTGATATTGCTAGCAATGGGGCTGTCAAACTCCATTGCTAACAATCCCTTTCCCCCGGTTAGGTTAGGTTAGGTACTTTTAACTGTTATTTTAGTCAAAAGTCTTATTGACTAAAGCATACAGTCAAAAGTACTTTTAACTGATTTTGCTAGTCAATAGTACTTTTGACTGGTTAAGAGTTTTGACTGCAACAATGCAAATGATTTTATAAGTCAATATTGGAAATAAATTATGATTTATAACATAGGTATCCTGTAAGTAATATGTATTGTAACAGTCATTCAATACCTAATAAGAGGTCTCGCCTTCTCTCCTAATACAAGTGGTAAAAACAATCTCAAATCGTATTTTTAATATACCTATTTGGGGGGAAAGGGATTGTTAGTAATGGAGACTGAGAATCTCATTGCTAGCAATATACCCAACCAGGTCGACCTCATCGCGGTTCTCCCTGGAAACTATCATGGTTAATTCCTGATGAATTCATCATGATGGGCTAACTGGCCTGTTTTCATTCTCATCTATCACCCTTCACTGGTGCTCCGCCAACGTATCCTGTTAGTGCAGGCGAGGTTACCATACCATTTTCATCCATCAAAAAAATATACCTATTTAAAAGTAATAATTTGCATTTTTTTATATCTAGGTATGCAAAAACTTTTTTAGTTATAAAAATAAAGAGGTACTTTGTTTTTTCACTACTTCGCTATTTTGTTTTTCAATAAACTCAAATTGGTTGTATTTTATTTATTTATTTATTACATCCACTGGATGAGCTTTACCGATATACCAAATGGCGCAGGCAGGGTTACCATTACATTATTATCCAGTCCAATCTAAAAAACTCACGGAAATGGAAGTAGTCGTCCAATCTTTGGTCTAAAACTTCATTTGGATTATTACAATTTAATCTCCATTTTTAATTGATACACTTACTAACAACTAAACAATACAAATATAATCGCCGTGTGTGCCTCAGCATAGAATTGGCCACCCCTTCCTTTCCCGTGGGTGTCGTAAAAGGCGACTAAGGAAATCCATCTTAAAACACCTCTAAAAGCTTAACTGCGGTTGCCAGTCCGCCTGCCAAGCGTGACAACTACTAGTAAAACTCCCCTCGTGAGGAAGGCTTATGTCTAGAAATAAACAGTTAACGGTTGAAATAATAAAAAAAAAACTAACCAATAGTGTTTTATTTATATAGAAGATACATAAATCTGCAATAAATAGTCTATTTGCATATCATTAGTATTTCGTCCACGCAATTAAAATTTATTGCTCCACTTTCAAATTGGCTCAGTTATGGAACAGGTGGACAGTGAGATTGTTTTTTTTTATATTTTTTTATATTATTAATTTGAATATTTATTATAAGTATATATTATATAAGTATTAAACATCAACACTATTGGGAAATGTTTTGAGAATATACATTTCAGAGCCAAATGTATTATATCTAACTAAAGATATTGACATAAATTAGTATTTATACCTCAAGATGTTCTTAAAAATAATCATTAATTTATATATAATAATAATCGAAACCGAGAAAAAGAAAATATCTCGACTTGGCTCACGAGGTGACCGAAATGGAGGGTGACGTCCACCGAAATTACTCCAATCGTTTTGTCGGTGAACGGTCTTATCCCAACCAGTCTGAAACAACATCTCAGACGGTTGGGATTCCGAGGCGGCTCACTTCCGGGAAAGATGCAGAAAGCGGTGCTCCTAGACACTGCCCGCATTGTATGCCGGTTTCTCTCCCTGGGGCCTTGAACCCGGGCCGACTGTGCTTCTGCCGGGGGTTAGTTTGCCATCTCCTCTTCTTAAGAGGGGAGATGTGAATTTTTGTAAAAATTAAATAATAATAATAACCCTAAGGTTGTCTTGAAAAGATTGCCCTCAGCAATAAGACCGCCTTATTGTATACTGTACTTATACAATTGTATCGTTGTGTTTGTTAATTATTCTGCTTATTTCCTTTATTGTATAATGCGAATAAAATATACTTATTCATTCATTCATTCAATAAGAAATTAATAAAAAAAAATAAGATTACATATTTTTTATGACTTATCTATAAGTACCAACATTACATACATACATACATATCTGTCACGTCTGTCTCCCAATAAGACTAGGCAGAAACAATGGAACGCCAAATGCTTCGATTCAAACAAACCTCTTTCGCTTCTTCCACATTCATCAATCTTTTCATACACGCTCGCCGGTTGCGGGTACTTTTAATTCGGTCCTTCTTCAGCACGTCGCCTATTTGGCCGACATACGTCCGTCTAGGGCGGCCCCTACCGACATCTTCATTCATTCTTGCTCGATAAATCTCTTTCGTAATTCTTCTTTCATCCATCCTCTCCAAATGGCCAAAACAACATTAATCTATTGTAAATTACTGTTGAAATGTTTTAAGGATTTTCCAGAATAACCTATACTTTTAATTTGTTTTAGTTAGTATTGTGAGTATTAAAATATTATATATATGAGCTAGATAGCTATGCGTAAAGTTAAGACCAAATATCCGATATTAGATGCACGTACCTAGTCAAAACATTTTATCGTCGGCATTCCTGAATAGCTTTTATCTGATAATGCTGATTATCGGTTTAAAAACTAACACTATGTCTTCTCGGCGTTATTGTTTCATCAATATGAGTATATTAGTCATCACATAGGGTCCTATCGTGATTAATTTATCAATTTATAAGGTTATTAAAACATTTCTATTGCGATTTTATAATATTTTGTGCCTTAAAACTAACGTAAAAAGACCACGTTTCAGTTCGATCCTATATTTTTTTTTGATGGGCAATACTGAGAATGATGGGCAAAACTGCTGAGTACGTAATTCAGCACTTTTGCCTTCAATTCTATATATTAAATTCAGTCATCGATATATGTAACCAAGTAAGTACATTTTATTAATCCACATGGGAAACAAACACATGTGAAATCAAGTGTTGCCTCTCAAAGGGCAAATGTCACGTTCACATCTGCTCTCGACGATATTGTTTTTAAATTGTACAATGCACTGTGGGCGAGTGCGCAGTCGCAATACCAATTTAAAACGAGTTATTACACAAATGAATTGATGCAAGGGTGTATAATGACGCGTTCAATGTCAATATTAAATAGAGGATAAGTAGAGCTACGATTATCATGGCAATGTTATAGAAACTATGTGGACGCGTACAAAAAACTATGGAGGGGGGAAAGGGATTGTTAGTAATGGAATCTAATTGAACCATTGCTAGCAATACATTTGTAGCAATCAGGTTGACTTCCACGCGGTTCCCCCTGGAAACCGTCGTGATTAATTCTAGTGGAATTCGTCCCGATGAGCTAACTGACCTGCCTTTTCATTTTTATCTGTCATCCCTCACTGGTGCCCCGCCAGCGTATCCCGATGGCGCACGCGGGGTTACCATTCCATTATCAACCATTGAAAAAAAGTTTATGGATAGTAGTAAAATTTAAAAAAAAGTTTATAATAATATCGGTACAATAAGACAGATGCCCATGCGGTGTTACATCATACACACATATTTGTCACGCCTGTCTCCCATTAGGGTGATGCGGTTTTACGTCCGTATTAAAAAAAAAAAAAAAAACTTAAAGCATCTACAAACCTACGTCAACTATTATTATTTAGACACTTTCTTTCTAAATTATGAATTTAGCGCAAAAATATGTCAAAAAAAACCTCAATTTCGAAAATAGATTTAAGTTAATGTTTGACGTTTTTATAAATGAAAGAGTTAATAAATTTTGAACTTCTAGTAAAAACTGATAAGTAACTATATATATAACTAACTATATTTTATAACTAAGATTGTGCTTCACAAAAAGAAATCGATTTCAACTGTAGCAAAAACAGTTGTTTTGATTTTCAAACTTAATTGAAACATTTTTTAAAAAAAATTTACGGGACTAATCTGTATGTTTCTTTCATATTAAAAAAGATCTTTCCAAATCGGTTTACAACTGATCGAGGTATGAAGTAACAAACATGAAAAAAATACAACCGAATAATAACAACGAAAATAACAAACCGAACCACCTTCTTTTTAAAGTCGGTTAAAAATGGTGATTAGTGATATTTCTAGTTACACCTAGATTAGATTTATGCACAGTTTACACTATTTTAGTGGCACAAAATTTAGCTCTGGATTACAACTGGAACTAAACTACACTGGATCCAATGGAAAGTCAAGCATCTCAGGTCCAGTCTGTTTAAATTATTCTAGTTGCACTTTATTGTTGGAATCGACCGTTTTACTGGAATTCCTATTAATAACCGGCCATTATTTTTAGATAAATATCTATCGACTTTTAATGAGTAAAATTGAATACTATTATTAATCATATTCACTTAGATAATAATAAAAATATAGCATAAAAATGTCAAACAAACAATTTAACATTCCATAGGATATAAGTTACAGGAAATTCCTAAAAATAACAAAAATAATGAACACCCTCAGTCAAGTGGTACATAGACATAATTACATTATAAGAGAACTGCCTAGCTACAGTTTACAACTAATAGGTACATATTAAAAGAAATCTTTCTAGGTATGCATAAACCACATTTGTTACAAGATATTGCCCTGTAATGAATACCTATTGAATAGAAATCAGTTGACCAAATGATTTCCAAACACCGTGTAATTTATTCCCCGAACAATACTCGTGATTTTACAACTTTCACATCACGCATTACAGATAGACACTCAATACAATAATGCCAATGTTTGATGTCCCACCATCAAACCGACAACAAGCAAATAGGTAGTTACAATAATTGTCTTTTAGTAGCCACATCTGGCGTAGCGCCTTGTAAGTGAACACATTGCACCATTAATTCCGATCAAGTACAACACACCTCACAAATATGCACAAACTAATTAACACACCATCTTTTTAAAATAAGACTAAAGTTCGTTTCGTTTAAAAAAGTTCGAAATAAAACACTACACTACACCGGCCTGACCGGACAACATACGCGGACCAACGTACCAAACAAACTTGTCTCTTGCTTGCTGTTGCCTTTGCTTCGCTTCTCATACCAATGACAGAGATAGGAATATACCACGTTTCTTTCTATTACGATGTTAAGTTAAAAAGATTCTAATAACTTGATAACAACGAACTCAATCTGCTGTTTAAATTATGCGGTTAATACAAGAAGGAAAATATCGTATAAGTATGAAGAGTACAGACAGAGAAAATCCAACGTCTGTGAAAGAGAGAATGCACACTAAGAAACAGATAAAAAACGACCATTCGTCACGTGTGCGGTGTACGTCATTACATTCAGTGTAAAATAACCGGTATTACATTGAATTAAGATTCAAATTTAATTTTATAATAAAGGTATGGTTTGTTTACCTGGTTCTTTGGCGCGCTATTTGAAATATATATCTACTAAATAGGGCAGTGCCTTCCTTGGAAGAGATTAAGTAATAAAATAAAATCCTACCTTACAGGCGTAGGAGGTGCTGGCCTTTTAGTACTTTTCACTTCATTTGCGTTCGTCCAAATGTCGTTATTATTAACAATCTTTGTTGATTTTAATTTTTCGATCACTTTTGGTTTTAAAGATGGCGGCAATATACTTTCGGTTGGCGTGTCGGGTACGTAAGACTTTTTTACTATTTTAATGATTGAGTTCGATCTCTTTAGCTCATGTTTGGGGTTCTTCGGAGCTTTTCTGGGCCCTCCAGGGTCTGGTGTATGTATATTTGTCTTGTCTGGCCGTTTTAATTCAATGGATAATCTGTTAGGTTTTTTTAAAGGTGGTTTGGTAAGATCTGCTCTTCTGAGTTTTACCTTTGTCGATGTTTCTGGTAGTGGAGGCGCTGAAAAAAGATGCATTTTTTTATTATAATTGATAGCTGCTTGCTCTCTTATTCATAAAAACTAAAATGTCCTACAAACCTACTTAAATTATAAAAGTGTTTTGTCATTGTTTTTCACATTGAGAAATTAGTGCAAAAGGACAAAACACTTATATAACTAAAATTGGTTTATTATTTTTATGAATAAGGACATTTTTATGAATAAGCTGATTAGCTTTTATTTCTACGTTACACCTATTTGCCAAAGAATGGTTATATCTAAGAGATAACACTAAGGTCGGTATTGATAAAAAAAAATTACAATGCTTTCTATTGTATCTTGTTTCTTGCTTTCATCGCACGAGAAATTTCTATGCAAAATTTCAAATTTGTAGGCTTTATGGCCGCTTTACTGACTTTCTACCTTTTAGGTACTAAGTATTAAATACCTATCCATTTACAGGCATTAAATAGATCTACTTAAATGGTTGTATATACATTTTGACAAATGATTCATTGATTACTAAGTAGAGTGATTTAAATAAGGGGCGAGTAATGAGTCAGGTCGCTAAAATTCATCAAAAAATATTTTAGTCGACAGTGAAATTCATATAGACCCTTGAAATTGAATGAATGACATTGCTCATCCCTAATACATAACGAAGTGGGGGGAGGGGGGGAGGGGGGTTGACCTCCACGTGGTCCTCCCTGCTGAAACCATCGTGCTGAATCCCAGGTCTAGACTGGTCCTTCCCTCATACACTGCCACAAGGAACGATCCTGAGCCACCTGCATCCACTGACTCCCTGTAGTCCATTTGTGGTCGTCATTGCATCTAGTGGGGGGTCGTCCTACAATGTGTTTGCCCGTACGTGGTCGCCAACTAAGAACCTTTCTTCCCCAATGATTATCGATTCTTCGAGCCATGTGACCAGTTTACTGACACTTCAGCTTGCTTATCCTTTGTCGGTTACTTTGCATACATGTAAATTATATCCTAACTTAGCACATAGGATAGGAGGGAAAGGGATTGTTAGAAATGGGGATTAATAACTCTATTACTAGCAATATACCCTATCAGGTGGACCTCACTGTTCCCCCTGGAAACCATTGTGGTTGATTCATTTGCGAATTTGTCAGGATGGGCTAACTGACCTGCATCATTCTCACTGTTGCCCTACCAGCGTATACCATTAGCGCAGGCAGATTCACCATTCTATTAGCATTCATTAAAAAAAAAAGCACATAGCATACTTTAGGCGGAGCTGCGGGGTACAGATAGTAAATAATATAATCCTCACCAGTTTTAGGCCTATTCCTCGTAACAGGTTTAGTCTCCGCGCTGCCTATCTTGGCGGTTGTCTCGACTTCCGGTGAGGCGGCCTGCACCGCCTTGCTACGAGAGCTGAAGGTGGCTTTGAAGAAATTCGAGGCGAACCCTCGCCGCGCTGCTAACGACTTCGAGCTGGATTGCGGTTGTCTAGGAATAAATAAATAAAAATTCTTCGAGTCTATGTTACGATAAATTCCAAAACTGTACGAGAATCATTATTTAATTAAATAATATCAAAATGTTACAAAAATAAATAAATAAAAATGATATAGGGGGCACCCGGGTTTGAACCGGGGACCTCTCGATCTGCAGTCGTATGCTCTACCACTGAGCTATACCCCCGGTGACAGCGATAGTCAAAAATAGCATACACAATATAAGATTGTTACCGCCCTCTATCGTTACGGTATGCAATGTTGCCAATTCGTAATTATATCATCTGCACGATAGATGGCACTATACATAACAATTCATGTCTTGAGCGCTGTAATTTGATTATTCTTTTTTACACTTTAATATTAAACAAAGCTTAACATTTATATAAATTATATATATTTTTAAACATACTGTAGTTTGATGTTATTAGGCACCCCTGGCGCCCTCTGCTGCATAACCTCCTCGATCTGAAACAAATAACAGACAAGATTTATTAAAATGGTATTTAATAAAAATACAATAGTTATTATTGAGCAATAATTTTAAACATAGGTCAGTGCTTAGTAGATTTAAACGATTATTAAGGTGCATACTTCTCTTAAATAAAATACCTAATTAAATTATAAACAATTTCAACAGAATAATCATACCAAAAAATTTTTTTTCTGCAATTTACTATATTACCAAACATTAATTTGAAAATAAAATTTGACAATTAAAATGGGACTGATAAAAAAATTAATCTCATCAATTATAAAAATAATTAGCTTTGCCAGACGTCCACGAATACATTATTTAATTTTCAGTACTCAAACTAACTAACAATTTCTTTTTTATACAACTTAGAATGGCAAACAAGCTGACGGCCCACCTGATGGAAAGTGGTAACCGTCGCCTATAAACATGAGCAGTACCATAGACATAACAGAGTATACTGTTACGCCCATGATACACCCTATGCGTTGTCATTCCTGAGGACTCAGATGTTATGCCTCTGTACCCTGTAAATTCACGCCATATCCCACCCTTCAAACCGAAACACAACCATGCAAACACAACTGCTATACGGTTGAAACACGAATGGGACAGAGGTAGCCAAGCAAACGACTTTTGTACAAAGTCTCCCTCTGGTAAATAAATGAGTAAACATTTAACAAACACCATAATTCATTATTAATATAACAAATAAAATACATACGGATAAAGTGTTTCTAAACATTTTCAGCACTAAAATTGTTAACTAAATATTCTTTGTTTCACAAAAAACAAAGTAACAAATGAAATTTTGTAACTACAAATATACTACTAGCATTGGCTTATCTTCGATGCAGAATTGTCTTATCGTTAATCCTTTTATGATTCGATTATACACGGTTATTCGCATTATTATATCTCGTAATCTATACTATCCCACTGCTGGGCAAAGAACCTCATTTACCAAATCGGTATATGTATTTATTTTATATCTATATCTACACGTATCACTATTTTTACAGGTACTAACCTAATACAACAGGGGGGGGGGGGAAGGAATCGTTAGCAATGGAGTTTGACAGCCCCATTGCTAGCAATATGCCTTATTAGGTCGACCTCCACGTGGTTCCCCCTGGAAACCATCGTGAACAATTCTTGTTGAATTCGTCACGATAGGCTAACTGGCCTGCTTCATCCTCACCTATCATCCTTCACTGGTGCCCCGCCGGTGTATACCGATAGCGCAGGTGGGGTTACCATTCCATTATCATCCATTAAAATACAACAGGGGGGAAAGGAGTTGTTAGTAATGGAGACTAAGGATCCTATTGCTAGCAATATACCCAACCAGGTCCACCTCCTCGCGGTTCCCCCTGGGAAACTATCATGGTTAATTCCTGATGAATTCATCATGATGGGCTAACTGGCCTGTTTTCATTCTCATCTATCACCCTTCACTAGTGCTCCGCCAGCGTATCCCGTTAGCGCAGGCTGGGTTACCATACCATTTTCATCCAATAAAAAAAACCTAATACAACAGTGTAACAAGATATTTATGTATTGAATGAATGAATGAATGAGTATAGTTTATTTGCATTATACAATATAGGAAATAAGCAAGGCAATTTACAAACAACGATACAATTGTATAAGTACAGTAAGGCGGTCTTATTGCTGAGAGCAATCTTTTATTTTATTGTATATGCATATACATATATGTTTATGTATATTATATTGTTAAGAGACTTTCAAAAGACATCCTTTTTTTTTCTTCTTTCTTCACAATTGGTCGGATTTTCCTTACGACTATATTATGTACTTTATAGGGACTACCGGTTTCACTTACATATAATTAGATCAAGAAAGCTCGAATAGTTTCGGGACCAATTCAGGACCCTTAACCATGTGTTAAAATATGCGCATACATTTTAAAATATTTTTTTACGAAATTTTTAACGATAAAATTTGTAGAAATTTTGTATGACACTCCGTTTGTATGTTTGTACCGGCATCAAGCAAAAACATCTGAATCAAATTGGATATAGTTTTTACAATTGTAATCCTAAAAGTCTAATGTCTTATCTTAATACGCAATCTGGAAGTGATCTATATAATTGGTTTTTCTACTTCTGAAATCCACGCGTGTGAAGTAGCGGGCAAAAACTAGTCAGTATTATATAAATAAATACACGATTTCACGTTCTAAATTTAAATATATACAAATTAATATACCCACAAAATATCGTGTTTACAATTGAAGATGCTTGTTTTTTTGCGGAGCAATATATCTACATATACGAGTACTTGTAGTGAAGGCGATCAACGACCTCCAAAAAAGGCACCCTAGAGATGTAGCACACACACACAGACTGTTCTAGTTGGTACACGAACCTATCGATAGAGACGTTATCGCTACCGCATACTTGAAATGGAACGAGATCGCTGACATCACAATAATTATTCAACAAATTTCTTCAGTTTCATTAATGTTCACGCTCATTAGCGTATTTAAGGTTATATTCTAAGGGAGGCCTGGCCCCTTAAAATAACTTTACGTACGCTTAGAAATGTCTTTGAGCATAATTAAAAGCCCCGCTGGTACGTTGGGATGGGCAAAAACAAATCTGAGATGGGCACAACCGACCCGGTCTCATATGGCTATGTTCCACCTTATTGTTTCTATGTAAACGTAATGTGTACATAAAAAAAATCTGCGATGCTCCGCTTAAAATTACACTCGCCTATCCCACGGGAACATTGCGGTTTTCCGCATCAGTACTCTTTCCCCCTTATGGGAAGATATCAGTTACTAGAGTTTCTTATTTCAAAATACTGCACGATTATGTTTTTAATACAATAATAGTTTTATTTAATCCTTATTACCTTATTAATGTTATAAACAAACATTCTTGTTTATTACTAGATAATATTTTTGTACAAAAGTCGAATGCTTTGCGGGTACCTCTGTCCCATTCGTGTTTCTACCATGAAGCAGTTGTATTTGCATGGCTGTGTTTCGGTTTGAAGGGTGGGATATGGCGTGAATTTACAGGGTACAGAGAAATAACACTTGAGTCCTCAGGAATGGCAACGCATGGGGAGTATCATGGGCGAAACAGTATACTCTGTTATGTCCATCGTACTGCTCATGTCTATAGGCGACGGTTACCACTTTCCATTAGGTGGGCCGTCAGCTTGTTTGCCATTCTAAGTTGTATAAAAAAAAGTATTAGTGTTCAAATATTTATTAACCAAAAATCTCTCGTTATCATCGGTGATAATATGTTTGTTTTTTTTTAATGGCTGAACATGAAATGGCAATCCCACCTGCGCTGGTATACGCTGGCGGGGCACCAGTGAGAGATGATACGTATGAAGATGAAAGCGGGTCAGTTAACCTATCGTGACGAATTCGATATGAGTCAATCACGATGGTTTCCAGGGGGAAACCGCGAGGAGGTCGATCTGATTAAGTATACTGATAGCAATGGAGCTGTTTTCCATTACTAACAATCCCTTCCTCCTCAGTGATAACGAGTAGGTATAATAAAAAAAATTGCCTCTAAGAAAACAAAGTTAGCATTTTTCTTACAACTATAAATTGGTATTCTCTTCTTCTGCGTACTCCTGACCACATGGCTGCCATTTATATGTTGTTTTTATATTAAGATTTAGATTTTATTTTAAATATACTTTTACAATGCGAATTATTTATGTTTTTTTTATTTTTAGATAACAGTTATTGCTTGAAAAAACACGATTGTTGCAGAGAACTCTTTGAACAAGTAATCCAAAGGTTTATACTTCAAAACCTTTGAAGTATGAACACGTCAAATTAAAAAGTACGATAACTGAAAAATGTATAAAACAAACAAGGTTGTATCAAATATATATATATATATTAAATCTTTAAATGTGTCCATAGTAAGTTACATATAATAAAGATTTTGCAATACAAAATAAGTGATTTTTTTAATAAATTCTTTTATCTCACGATCTAAGTTTCCTGTGAATTTTTTCATAGACTTACTACATATTTACATAGTATAACGTAGGTACTAGGTACTTTATAATCCAAGGATTTTCCCCTAATTAAAAAAAAAACTGTATGACTTGATATCTTACTATCGTCCCGCCTTAGGATTTAAAAATAAAATTATAATAGACTAGAGGAAGAATTGATTTGCATACCTATTAAAATGAAATCTTATTGAATTTATACTTGATCAATTGCTTGACTGATAACGATGAATATTTGATTTAAAACTCATTACAAGAATACATGATGCTCGCAAAAATGATCGGATATATAACGACCGATTGCCATTGAAAAAAAAAAAGAAGACACACGGGCACGGATAGATAGATAAAAGTACTTTTTTTTTAATCTGTTAATCGCTGATAATATAGCTTACTATAGGTGAAAAAATATCAAAACCATTTTTAAATGTCTTTAAATATTTTTCGAATATATCAATTACAATCAAAATATCAAACATATCCTTTATATAATTATGTTTATGCAGCTAGATGCGGATTTAAGTATAAGGAAAAAAAAAAGTATTCGTTCATAATCATACTGAAGGGTGTCCAACGTCGAAATTTAAATTTGAAAAATAGAATGATTTTCTAAATTTGATTATATTTTTTAGATATGTATTCGGGTTCACTATATTACTATGTAAATATATGTAAGTAAAAGGCCGGGTCGTAGTCTTCACAGCTGCTTTAATTTTTAAAAACATGGCCGTCTCCCCAGTGTTGCCCTCGCTCAAGCATAACATAGATAATACAATATACATATTATACAACAATATTGAAAGTGCTTTATGACGCTAAACATAATGTAAAAAACTACCTCAAACACACGAATATTTTATCTCATCTGCACAGACTTTGATAAGACATTTCGTTTTTAAAGTTTCCATGGAAATAATTATTGGCGCCAAACTTTTTTTTTTAAGAATTGTGCTCAAACCCAACCACGGATAACAGCTAATAGTAAACATAACGGTGTAAAGACTTTTATTCACTCGAAACGTAGAATAAACAATAATAAAGATGTCGCCACTGACCTTGCACTTTCGCCGGCATTGCGTGACACCCATGTGGACGTGGAATATAGTGGAACAATAACAGCGTCCAAACACAGTTACCGCAAGAGTATTATTGAATGACACCGCAGTTTAAGGTGTGCTAAAATTTGCAAATCTTCTATGGCACAAGCTATAAGAGCAAGCGATATATTGCTACTATTAAAATATTTATTAAACATTTACAAAGTGACTTGAAGTCGAAGGTCATCTTTTTAATGGTAAAATTCAATTTCATTACCAGACTCTAATCAGAATTATATTTAGGATTCCCAAATTCCCGAAAGTGGTTCTTTTTTTCAAATATATCTAGGTATTTTATAATAAGTCTTGAATACATTCTTTAAAGTTTTTAGTGACATTTTTATTACAATAACAATCGTATGACATAAGGACGACTTCGCCTTCGTTTCTGTGCCATTTTTAATGATGGTCTTATAATAATAATATTCCGTACCCATCATTGCACTTCAGATAATGTCGCTGTAGAATTCAATTCGAATCTGTTTCGTAGTTTAATCGTTAAATGTAACAGGTAAAAGACGTCAGTTTATCACTTAGTCCACAGCCTTTTTCGCCCACACCGCACCCTTTATGAATTCGATATAAAAACATTTACAGTCATTGATCCCTATTGCAATGATATCATTTTATAATAATTGAAGTCATCAAATAGTTTTGAAATTAATATGAATTATTTTTTATTATTTAAATGCGAACAAAACGGTTTTAGGATTACGCCATTTATCGTATGCCTTCCTTTTGCTGAGAGTCATCTGATTTCCCACAGACATAAAAATCTTTCAAAGAAAAAAAAACACATAGAAGTCATCTTCGATTAATTTGTTTGGGAGTTACTATCTTATAGTTGAAAAAAAAATACATTTTTTTTATATTATTAAGCTTACAAATAAAACTAATAATAAAGAGCAATATTAATAAGTTTTGTAAAGTCGAGGCCGAATCTATTACTGGTTTTTCCCATAGGGGAGGCAAAATTAAGTTGCACCGTCAATTATATTTTCTGTTATTTTTGTCTACAGTCGACTGTTAGATAACGCCATTTGGTTTAAATCCGCCATTTGCACTTTCTAAGTGTATTAAAGTTTAATAAATAACAAATAAATAAATGTTTTTAGTGTTTTAATGAAAAAAAAAAACATTTTAGTAAAAATACTATAAACATGTCATAATTCTATGTGTGTATAGTGCCTCAGCACTATTTTAATAGACTGTTTACTTGATTTATGTTACAAGTCTAGTGAATTCCATGGTCTTTTATGTCAATATCGCCATAACGTAACGTCACGTGTTATTTTGTTTTTTAACGTTATCACGCATGATAAGATAAAATTTAGATCAAGGTTATAAACAGCAATTTAGCCTCCCATTTAACCATAAATTGAAACATAGATTATCGCCTTCAAATGTGTACAACTCTACATGATATTCAATTTTCAATATGTATTTTTTATGTATAGATTACTTTTACATAAAAAAATTGAAAGAGCAAGGAAAGAAAGAAGTCTTATTTATTATTTTTTTTTTCTATCTATCCATTTAAGAGCTGCGCTCTTGTCGGTGGAGCTCGTGCCACTCACTACAATTTTTTTTATACAACTTAAAATGGCAACAAGCAATTATTTATATTTATAATAAGTTTACTATTGTGTAATCTTTTGGAAGAAACAATAAACAGTATCTATCTATCTATCTACCAGGAAATGTCGGGGAAACGAAATATCGGGGCAAAATGAAACGCTAATGTTAAAATTACATAATACAGTATTATATTATCTGTGATAATACATACCGCTTAAAGATGTTAAAATATCGTTCCTTTGGACTTTTATGGTAGGATTTATACCGAACGAAATTTTAAGCTCCATTTACTGGGCCGATTTCGGTATGAACGAAAACACAAAATTGAATCCGAAAACTCAGAATTAAATTTCATTGTAGACCCCTAGATCAAAACGTCGAGAAATTCTAGTAAATTTATCATAATTTAGCTAAATGACAGCGTTAATTACCATCTCCTATAAAAAATAAAACATGGAGCTCAAAAGTTTTTTTTTTTTATACAACTTAGAATGGCAAACAAGCTGACGGCCCACCTGATGGAAAGCGGTAACCGTCGCCTATAGACATGAACAGTACCATGGGCATAACAGACTATACTGTTTCGCCCATGATAACCCCCATGCGTTGCCATTCCTGAGGACTCAGGTGTTATTCCTCTGTACTCAGTAATTTCACGCCATATCCCACCCTTCAACCCGAAACACAGTCATGCAAACACAACTGCTTCACGGTTGAAACACGAATGGGACAAAGGTATCCAAGCAATCGACTTTTGTACAAAGTCTCCCTCTGGTGTCTATAAATTAATATTACTTATAATGTAAGGAGGATCATGGATTACAATATTCATTACGGTAAGCAAGTTAACAGGTAGGTAGTTAATTCTAATTATCATGTCGCAGCAATTACCCACAGATTATAACAGCTTAGTGCAAGTTGCGAGCGTGGGCGTCTCTGTCGCAATCACCGCGTCCCGCTCTACATGCGAACCTTACCTGTACCTGTTATAACAGTATTTATGATTTGTTGACTGCATTAATTTGTATGTGTATATATATATATATATATATATATATATATATATATATATATATATATATATATATATATATATATACCAATTATATGATGGTATTTGTTGATAGACCGTGTCTTACCCGAAAGAGGAGTCAGTTTTTTATGCACTTTTAAACTTAGAATGGCAAACAAAATGAGCCATCTGATGAAAAATGCAGTCCGTTTTACACGAATGTTTTTTTTTTATGAGTGAAAATGGTATGGTAACCCCACCTGCGCTAACGGGATACGCTGGCGGAGCACCAGTGAAGGGTGATAGATGAGAATGAAAACAGGCCAGTTAGCCCATCATGATGAATTCATCAGAAATTAACCATGATTGTTTTCAGGGGAAACCACGAGAAGGTCGACCTGGTTGGGTATATTGCTAGCAATGGGATTTTAGTCTACATTATTAACACCTTTCCCCCTTTCCCCCCTTACACGACTGTTATCCACTACCTTCTCTTCTACTGTGTTAGGGTGATTGAAAGATATCTCTTTTAGTAATAAGTTCACCTTCACTTATAGTGTTTATAATTGTTATTATTATTGAATGTTTTAGGGCAATATACATATATAAGGTCTACAGACATGAACAGTGCCAGAGAAATGATAAAGTATAGCGTGTCGCTAATGATACCATTCATGCGTAGCCATTTCTGAGGACTAAGTATCTGAAACAGGCGTGAATACATAATACGAGTTATAAAAACAGGATAAAACAGGAGATGTAAGTCTATGTTAGGATTAAGATCTAATTGTCTCTTAGAAGTCTCTGCCTACTTGCCCCACTTTCTTTAACTTGGTGTGAAGGTTATAGATAAATACATATGCGAAGGTGTAATTCTCTAAATGTCAAGATTTCAACAATGTTTTTCTACACATGATCTTTGTGACTTATTTTGTATATAGCAACCTTTTACTTTACAATCCCAAATACGCATGAAATTTTTTAATATTTAAATTTAAAAAAATGTTATATACTTCTAAATTTAAATATTCGAAAATTCCGACTGGTATTCAATTTTGGAATAGCTAGAGCGCAATAAAGCGTATCAATCAAAAATGCTCTTAAACTTTTTAAGTACACCGCTTAACTGCTTGGGAGACGTTATTTTCTCTTTTTCATCTTCGTGACTTACGCAATTTATTGAGTTTAAACCTGAATTTCTTATTTTATACTTCCTTTATAGTTTAATTACAGCCAGAATTAACTAATTAGTTTTATGTTATGGCCGTTTTTGAATATATGGCATGTGGCGACGTAACAAACACGGAAAATAGCAGGAAACATTTGTGTACCAATAAACTGCTTATTACATTAATTTAATTCTATTATTCAGTTAATATTCATATTTTTATTATTTTTAAAACTTACAGAAAAACAGAAACGACAAAAACATAGTGAGTTAATTAATTTCCCTTGTGTATACAGACAACTCATATTTTTGTTGATATTTCGGTATAATGTACGATAACTAAGTTCAAACTGTAATATCTCATTTAAGCTAAATTTAGTTGACTGTCTGCAACACTGGTCATATGTACTGACTTCATGGTATTACACAATAAGCCTTACTATTGTATATTGTATCCTGTTATGTCAATACTATTCTATTAGTTCTACATTTATGCGCTCAACCTTGTCATTTTTGAGGTGTGCCTGATTGGTAACATCTGATCAGTATAGTATAACACTACAATATCGTCAATACACTTACAGAAGATTAGTTTTGAAATTACAAAGAAAAAAATGTCAAAAATCTGTAAAAAAAATATTTCTAAAGTTATTCATTAGATTATCTATATTTTTTTTTTATTAGATGGAGAAATACGATTAATAAATAGCTTTGAACATATCAAACAATCCCAAACTGGGCAGATATCATATGGGCATCAGACAACTATCATTAGATGGATTAACTGTCCACTGTTGAACATAGGTCTCCTTCATAAGGGTTGGCAACCGCAGTTAAACTTTTCGTGATATTTTAAAAACGCTGCTGTCCTTTCCTCGACCTTTAAGTTCCTTTAGTCGCCTCTTATAAAGGAAACGCCTCCCACGGAAAAGGAGGAGATGGTCCATTCTATGCTGGGACTTTTTTTTTATACAACTTAGAATGACAAACAAGCTGACGGCCCACTTGATGGAAACTGGTAACCGTCGCCTATACATGTGTATAGGCAGTACCATGGACATAACAGAGTATACTGTTTCACCCAAGATACCCCCATGCGTTGCCATTCCTGAGGACTCAGGTGTTATTCCTCCGCACCCAGTAAATTCACGCCATATCCCACCCTTCAAACCGACATACAGCTATGCAAACACAACTGCTTCACGGTAGAAACACGAATGGACTATACGACATATAACTATCGGCATACTTAACTAAATGTTTATAAATACATAAGTGCCTTTGATATATAAAAACGGCCAAACCGTTATTAATAGTAGTCATTACGTTACAAAAATGCAAAATACGAATATTTATGTTAATAAGTATTATACTTATAAGTATTATACTTATAAATACAAAAATGTTTGTATTCTATTGGAATTTGCTAACATACCAGACTGTACAAAAGTCGATTGCTTGGGTATCTCTGTCCCATTCGTTTTTCTACCGTGAAGCAAGCAAGTTGTGTTTGCATGGCTGTGTTTAAAGAGTGGGATATGGATACAGAGGAATAACATCTGAGTCCTCAGCAATAGCAACGCATGGGGGGTATCATGGGCGAAACAGTATACTCTGTTATGTTCATAGTACTGCTCATGTCTATAGGCGACGGTTACCACTTTCCATCAGGTGGGCCGTCAGCTTGTTTGCCATTCTAAGTTGTATAAAAAATAAAACATCGTCATCGAAATTAAGAGTTATCCCCTTATCCATAAAACTATTATTAATAATAATAAATTAATAAAAAATATGTTGGAAATAGACCTTAATTATGATATACATACCTTACATCTAAGTACTATAAATATTGATTAATAAAACCATAAAATATTACTTATTTATTTATTTATTCTTTATATATAGATATTTTTTGTAATGTGGTCATTCCAAAAGAAAAATGTCTGGTACAAAAGGCGGACTTAATACATATATATATAACATTTTCTCCCAGTCAACCTTTGGCAAAACAGAAATTTAATTTATTTAAAAATAAAATATTTCTTAATTAATGTTATAGAATCGCATATTTAGCGGTACACTTTTAATGGCGTGCAAAATGTAGTCTTCTTTACGTAGATACATTTGAGATATTTTTTTTTTCTTTTGAGTTAAATTCCCAATTTGAAAGAAAGTGACAAAGCAGCGTAAAAGATAAAATAGATTTATTATATATTATATATTCTTTATTGCACTTGTAAATTACAATGTTAATGCATTTATAAATATTGTGAGCAAGGGTGGACTTATCTCTGACAGAGATCTCTTCCAGTCAACCCAATGCAGTTAGAAAACATGTTGCTAGCGGGCAGCTGAAGTGCTACAACTATTAATATTTAGTATACATAAACAAATATACAGTTAAATAAAATATTAAGATACATAATAAAATATTACATAAATACATATACTATAAATAAATATAATATCTACTTACTTATACAGTGGATGTTAAAATAAATGAATATACTACCTAGAATAGAAATTTAGTTCAATGATTTCAAAGTTTGACAGTTCAATTATAAAAATAAATTATAGAAAGTTTTAGTTTTTACGAATAAAGGTTTACGTATTTAGATCTGGCTATAATAGGGGTGGCACCTAAAAAAGGCCTTTAAAAATAAAAATGGGATTTAATTGGTAGAGGGGAAATAAAATATGATTGAAGCGCCTTCATTCATATCATATATTTAAAGATTGACTGCAAATATCGCGGGTGAATTTCATAATATACTTGAACAGGTTTACACAAAATTAATACATATTTCCATATTTGTTTGATTAACAACTTTATTGCCCAAAGACATTATGGTCAGGGCTGCCAACTATTTTATCTTATTTTTAAATTTAACTGAAATATATCATTAATTACTAAAACTATATAATAATAATAATATATTTATTAATGTCTCCTCATAAGTAACTTAAATTTACACATGAGGTATTTAGGATAAAATAAAATTAAAATAATACCGAACTCTGCTGTGAGGAGCTGGTGTCTGAAATAGGTTAAGACCTGTAGTACAGATCACCAGGCCCCCAACCGATATGTGTTTTAATACAAATAAACAAATAACACTGCACTGAAATGACACAATCCAAAAAATATATAATTATAAATTGCGATGCTACATTTAAATATAGTAATAATAATAAATAAACATGAATACAGTTATATTACTTATATACATATATATATATACAATATTAAACAGACTTTTTTTTTATTTTTATAAGTAGGATAATATATATACTTTGAAATGTCATTAAAATATAAAAACCATGTTGTAATAACTATTTTATTAACCCGCACCTTCTATGTCATAGAATCTCAATGTTTGTATGTTTGTTACTAGCATCACGCAAAAACTGCTGTACAAAATTAGATTCGGTTATCATAGGTGAGTTTCTAAGATCGAACTTAACATCTGGTATATGTTTTATTCGCCATTTCATTGGTTTTTCCACTTCCAATACACGTATTTTGCAAGCAAAAGCTGTAAAGGGTAATTTTATATCATATTGGATGGGTAAACTATAATCAAATTGTAAGAGAGGTAAAATGATGCTATCCACATTGAACCACGTTGCACCAAAACTATCTTGAATATTGCAAATTTGAATATGTTTTTATTCGATATTGTAACGTCTTTTATAACTTATTAAATCAAAGGATGTTATTTAACTATCCACTGAGATACAGACTCGGCCTAGTTCAGTAGCTAGTATATCTAAATGTAATTTATTATTTAATAAAGACAGTTATTATTATTATTCAATTATTATCCAAAAAATAAATGTTTATAAAAAAAAATATCTATTTTTTTACTCATAAATAAGTTGCCAACCCTAATAATAATGGTTGATATTAAATTAATCGCTCCCGTTATGGTCCGATACGATTCTCACGTAAAAGAATAATTATTTCATTATACGATTGATTAATATCGACTGTCATACACGTTTATATTTATTTTAAAATGATAATTATCTTACTGTGCGATTTCCTGCGTATTTTTTAGTAGGTGTGCAATATAAGTAGATTGATTGCTCCACAAAAAAGGAACGTGAACGCACCGAATTGGTATAGTGTTATATTATCTTTAACACTGATAAACTACGAGATATTTCATGCACAAAGACCAGTACCAGAAGGAGACTTTGTACAAAAGTCGTTTGCTTGGGCACCTCTGTCCCATTCGTGTTTCTACCGTGAAGCAGTTGTGTTTGCATGGCTGCGTTTCGGTTTGAAGGGTGGGATATACATAGCAGTGAATTTACAGGGTACAGAGAAATAACACCTGAGTCAGGAATGTAAACGCATGGGGGATATCGTGAGCGAAACAGGGGTCAGACCCCGGAAAATAATATTCAATATGCCAATGTTCGAGTACATAATATATCAATACATATAATAAAATCGTAACTGGTCGCTGTCTGTGCATTGAAGCTATATGAGAAAAACTGTTATAGGTGGCGCTTCATGAACGCAATAGAACTCAAAACAATGATTATAAGAATTTTTGTCTATACGTTTGTGCGCGCTAATCTCAGAAACGGCTAAACCGATTTGAATGTGATTTTCAGTTATGCGTTGCGGTTTGTTCCACTTAACATTTAGTGTTTGTTTTATTTCAATCGGTTCATAAAGAAAAAAGTTATATCAATCTAAAAAAAATCACATATAAAATACTATATAATAACCTGAATTAGCTGAAACTTTATAAAGGTATTAGGTACTTAATTGTCATTTAGGTATATATTACAATATGAGATCGGATTCATGAAGAGTTCCAATGGGAATGATATACGGGTACTACATAGTTAGAAGCGGACAATGGCGCGGGGAAACGGCAAACGTTGTTTTACCATATACATTATTTCTAGAACTATACATGAAAATTGATCGTACTACAATTATTAAATTCGTATTTGATATTAAATATATACATATGTAAAAACCAAATCTTTTCGTAATAATGGATAAAACCATATTATTATTATGCCGACCCCAAATAATAATTGGGATAAGGGTAGGAAAATGAATGATGATATACATATATAATATTAAATACGTATATATATATATATATATATATATATATATATATATATATATATATATATATATATATATAATATATATATATATATATATAACAATATATATATAATACGTACAATGTACCTTTATCAGTATAAGACTGTTTGATATGACCATGAGTGTGTGACTAGCGTCACTTCACGACAATTGTAATCATTGATATATACTTTCATGTCAATATTGACTAACTTGTTTTTGCGACAAGCGTGACTGACTAACTATGATTAATAAGTATAAATAATAGTAGATTTTTTTTATACAACTTAGAATGGCAAACAAGCTGACGGCCCACCTGATGGAAAGTGGTAACCGTCGCCTATAGACATGAGCGGCACCATGGACATAACAGAGTATACTGTTTCGCCAATGATACCCCCCAAGCGTTACCATTCCTGAGGACTCAGGTGTTATTCCTCTGTACCCAGTAAATTCACGCCATATCCCACCCTTCAAACCGAAACACAGCCATGCAAACACAACTGCTTCACGGTTGAAACACGAATGGGACAGAGGTACCCAAGCAATCGACTTTTATACAAAGTCTTAATGTGACAATGTCACAAAGTCTGCGTATATTGGTATCTCTGTTCCAATCGTGTTTTTTGCCATCAAGCAGCTTTGTGCTTCTATGGCTATATTTCTTGATGAGCGGAATATAAGTGCCACACGTTCTCACTATTATAACAATTTTGGCCGTGTGGTCCCGGCATAGAATAGGCCACCCCTTCCTTTCTTATGAGTGTCGTAAGAAGCGATTAAGGAAGGGCGAGGGATTAGCATTAGTGTCCCTTTTAAAACATCTCTAAAACTCATAACTACTGGCAGAACTCCCCAAGGGGGAGGCTTATGTTAAGCAGTAAACTATTAAAGGCTGATATGATTAATAATCACATGGTCTTCAAGCTAGGATATCTTGTGTCATGAGGAGCCAGACAACGAGAATCTAGAGGCTCAGCCCAAAACACTCAGACTCGAATCAATTTAAAAAAGTTTCCTAAATTCCGACCGAAAAATGTACCCAGGAGATCATTGGTCAATTGGCAATATGCCCATCACTGCAGTATAGACATGGAATATGGCAGTGAAATTACTAGGCACATGATGCACAAACTTCAATCCTGAGAAAAGACAACCCACAGCGATCTCTCAGACGGATCCTCAGCTTGTTACCCAACAAAGAAACAAACTGTTAAAATTCCCATATTTTTGGCAATTATTAGGGGAAAATGTAATCTTAACCTATGAATATGTAAGTGCTACGCTGGTTGTCACGCCTCCTCATGTGTTGCCACTCCTGAGGAGCTATAAGGATTACAAATGGACTATCTTACTATTAAGACTTCCAAGTGGCAAGCGAATCCATTGAGCGAATCAATGGATGGAGACACTGAACGTTGCTATCTCATTCTTCTTTATTAGCATGATGAGGATTCCATTGATAGATTAGCTTGTTTAGAGAGCCAGAATAGTACACAGCACACACGCAAATTGACTTACTGAAATCAATTTCCTGAAAAATTCTTATCTCCATGTACTTGTTTCAAAAATTTATATGTTGCAATTTATGTACTTAAGTACTTACCTATTAGTAAATAAATCAGGAAACAATCAATGCTAAGGGGAACGTTATTGATAGATGTTCCTTTAATACTAGCTATTTCGCGCAGCTGTACTCCCATGAATGAGCCCGAGTAATTACATTTCAGCGAGAAATTTCAAAATTACTTTCGTAATGCTTACGTACGTATATGGAAAAAAATATTTTGATGACAAATGTTTACATTCTAATTGTTATTTAATTCATAAGTATAAAAATAAGTTTGTTCTTTATGGAAATATAGCACAGACGTAGAAAAACATAACGTCAGTGAAGTTCTACCGGTGCGTAAGCTATTTTTTGTCGATTTTCATGACCAGATTTTATTCACCTAAACTTGTTAAAAATTCAATTTTAAATAAATGCCCTTTATTGAAACTTATTGTTAAAAAAATACAATAGAAATAGAATTTGACACTTTACAAGAGAGTTAAAAAACTGAAGAAAATCACTTTTTTGCTCTCCTGTAAAGTGCCAAATTTTGACTTATGCTCTGTTAGAGCTTCATTAAAATAGGTTACATTCATTCCGGGTCACGCGGACAAAGTCGCAGGCGAACTTTAAAATGATAACACCATAAGAAACATACCTTTGCCACTAAAAAGGATTGTGACTCACACAATCCCAAATCTCGTACACTCAAAACACTGAACACTACACGAGAATAACTGTCGCACGGAATAATTAACGTTCGTTAATTTAAAATAAAAAAAAAACACGGTCACACGAAGCACGGCTGAGCGTTATCAATATTAGTCATGTACTGAAATTACCATTGATAACGGGCATCGTATTATGTACACAAGACTCTTATAGTGAACTTGATATTTTTATCCGATAACACTCGCGCCTATAGAAGGGCTCAAGACATTATACAGGCTGACGTTAAAATCATTTGTCTTCTTTTAAAAGATTTTTTTTTCTAACATCGAATGAATTTGTCGTAAATTTCTCCCAAAAATTTTAGACCATTGTCCAACTGTCAAGATATTCAAAAACTTTTTGTCGTTTTTCAACGCATGTTAGTTTGGAGTAAAAATTCAGTTTCACTAGTAAAAAAGTCCATTAAAAGAATGCTAATAATTTTGACATCACCCTGTGTACTATACGCATAGAAATCTACGCCACAATGTTCACACTTGCAAACACTCGTAAGATGTTTTACATAGCAGTTAAAATCAAAAGTAATATTATAAAAAAATATATATATAAATGCCACTTTATGAAAAAAAAAAACCACTTTTTATATATGAGTTACACATACAATAGAGATTTCTACGTGCGTTTATATGTTAGGCCGTGCTGTTCTCGGCGTGTGCCGTTTCGCGTTGCAAATGAACTAACTAGTCAAGTCAGCGAACCGAGTTTGAAACGCGACTGTTACGACGAATGAATGGTGAGCTGGTGGGTGTGCGATAAGCTGTCTCGCTGTTATTTTGGTAACATCAATGAAATTCAATTCAAATAAAATACTTTAAAAAATCAACATACTTATCGCCGTCTTAGATATAGGCTACATTTAGCATTCATTGATATTGTTACTTCCGCCGGAAATGACATGCTGATAGCTCACCTGATGGTGTGGTAATTGTCGCCTGTAATTAGGTAAGAGTCTATATTGTCATTGGTAAGAACTAGAGATGTCTCTTATGTTAATAAGTGTATGTGGATAAAAAAGTTGTTTTGTTTTTGTGCACAATGCACCTTTTTAGAGTATATTTTTAAATATTATATTTTTATTTTGTTTTTTGATAATCATCTTCAGTTATTATTTTTCTCTACCACTAGCAGCGACCGTCTTATTATTTCGTAAAAATATACAGTCCTTTATCAAGAGCATATTTCTCGTTGAAATATTGGATATTCTCTAAAAAGGTGCGTTCTGCACAGTTTTATTGCGAAGCATTTTTGTGGAGACACTCTATCTATATAATCTAAGATCATAATAAAATGCAAGCAAGCAATATTAAGCGACAAACGGGCTATGTCCCATCTAATCGTCGCCTACACACGTATGTTATGTATGCAGTTTAATTTTACGCAATGCACCCGACTGAATGTGCAGGATAACAAATAGTATGTCGTAATCCGCCCACAACGGCCCGTGCCTTCAGGCGGTTGCCGTCAAAACAACGTGAAAGAGTTGACCTTTGGTTATGGAACATAACTCGTTAACTGCGACTTGATCTGTGTGAATTTTTTACATTTTACTATCTGTTTTTGTTTAATGGGTGATAATGATAACTCTGCTTACGCTGCCGGGGTACCAGTGATAGTTAAGACCCTATCTCATGTCTATATAAATTTTGTGATCGAATTTAAAATCCAAATTATTTCTTCATTTATTCATTAGTACAAGTTTGTGTTCATGGCGGACTTAATAATACTTGCTTATATATATATATATATATATATATATATATATATATATATATATATATATATATATATATATATATATATATATATATATATCATGAACGTTTGAGATGATTGTCATAAAGAATCCACTACTCAAATGCGTATATATATATAGTACTACTACTTTGATAAAGGACTGTATATTTTTACGAAATAATAAGACGGTCGCTGCTAGTGGTAGAGAAAAATAATAACTGAAGATGATATTGTCAAATATCAAAAAACAAAATAAAAATATATATTTAAAAATATCTCAAAAAGGTGCATTGTATTTTTTATCTACACTTATTAACATAAGAGACATCTCTATTAAATTTACATATATATATATATATACATATAAATATATATCATCATCATCATTTCAAGCATTATTCGTCCACTGCTAGACATAAGCCTCTCTCATAGATTGTCATAAAGAACGGTCTTAAGCCACCTGCATCCACTAACTTCCTACAACTAAATTCTTCACGCAATATATATATATATATATATATATATATATATATATATATATCAACTATGTCAATAATTTTTATGCAACTGATACTGTCATCAACTCGATTTGTCATTCCGAAAATAATTATATCAATATCCACCTTATTCCTAAACAATTAAGTCACAAATATAACGTACAGAAAATTAATCATTCTACACGTATTAGCAAAATTGAGTTATATCTTTTAGTACGTGGGAAGGCTTTTCGTTGACAATGATAGATCATTCACAAACATATTCAAGGATGACGTAGCCAGCGAAATAGATGTACCTATTGAACAGATGCAAAAGTGTCGCACCATCCTCATTATGCGGGGACAAGGTCGCTCAGCAATGAATATTGGATTAGCAATCTATTGAACTAGTTTTTTGCTCGCTATTTCGTACGCGCGGATTTCAAAGGAGGAAAACCCAAAAAAGAAGGAAAATGATATAGATCACTTCTAGATACCCTGTGGTTTCGGTATAGAACAGGCCCCCCTTTCTATCCCGTGGGTGTCGTAAGAGGAGACTAAAGGAACTTAATGGTCAATGGATAAGCAGCAGCGTATTTATTAAAACATATCCAAGGTCTAACTGCGGTTGCCAACTCGTCTACCAAGCGTGGCAACTACTGGTAAAACCTCCCAATAGAGGGAGGCTTATGTTCAGCAACATACAATTTTTGTGTACAATAAAGTATAAATAAATAAATAAAAAATGTTTTTGCTTCTGTTGTTCATATTAAAACCCCATATTTTTTTTGAAATATCTTCTAAGTATAGGCATCTTCTAGTTACAATTTTATTATATTATTATAGTCTTTCTATCTATTCTATTCAGGTGAGGCGTCAGCTTGTTTGCCATTCTGTGTTGCATAAAAAAATGGTGTACATAATATAGATAAGTATGTCAAAAATAAATAATTATCATATGATTAAATTAAATGTCCATTATTAATATTTATTATTTAAGCACATAAGAAAGAGTAAACTGAACAGAAAAACTAACGAATGAAGAAGTCTTGAAAAGGGTTAATGAGAAACGAACATTAATAAAAACAATAGAGAATAGAAGAGGCAAAATGCTGGGCCGTCTTATACGACATGACGATTTTTTAAAGAGCATAGTAGAAAAGGAAATAGAGGGCAAAAGAGGAAAAGGAAGACCGAGGAATTACACGGGAACAGATAAAAGAAACACTAGGTGTCATGTCATATGGGGAGGTCAAGGATATGACCAGGGATATAGCTGGCTGGAAGAAGATGCATGAATTAGTTGGATCGACAAGAGGAAACTTAAATGAAAAGAGATTAAGATAAAATGCAAAATTAACATTCATACAAAAAAAAAAACAATTAGTCCTCATGATTAGCAGCGCATGGAGGTGTCATAAGCGTCGCATAGTATTTTGTGATGTATGTACATAGCGTTGTTTATGTCTATAGACACCAGTCATCACTTTCTATCAGGTGGGCTGTCAAACTATTTGTCATTTTGAGTTATATAAGATGTAATCGGAGATATTAAAGAAAAATAAATATACACTTAGTTGTGTAGTCCCGGAATAACACCCGAGTCCTCAGGAATGGCAACGCATGGGGGGTATCATGGGCGAAACAGTATATTCTGTTGTGTCCATGGTACTTCTCATGTTTGTAGGCGACGGTTACCACTTTCCATCAGGTGGGCCGTCAGCTTGTTTGCCATTCTAAGTTGTAAAAAAAAACTGCAATTGCTAACCTGCATGCCAATTGCCGAGCGTGGTAACTATTGGCAAAATTCCCCCTTTTTAGGAGAGGTCTATGTTCAGTCGTGGACAGTTGATGTCCGTGGACAGAGGGGAAAGGTAATGGAGACTGAGAAACCCATTGCTAGCAATATACCCAACCAGGTCGACCTCCTCGGGGGTCCCCCTGGAAACTATCATTATTAATTCCTGATGAATTCATCATGATATAACATAACTGGCCTGTTTTCATTCTCATCTATCACCCTTCACTGGTGCTCCGCCAGCGTATCCCATTAGCACAGGCGGAGTTAACGTTACCATACCATTTTCACCCATCAAAAAAATATATATATTTAATCTTAATCAGTAATATTTTGATGATATGAATGATTTATGATCATCGACCATTATCATGCTTTATATATAAATAGTGGACCCATTTTTATTATGTTGTGACAGGCGGTGATTTGATGTCATTGTTGAGATAATATATTGAAATAAGTACGTAATAGATCAAGTGAATGCGTACCTACTTGGATTTATGAGTAGGATCAAGTTTGTTTGTAGGCGGTGAGAATGTTTTGAATAGCACATTAAGAGTAAATTATCTAAATATAATCTATGTACACCTATTATAGTTAATATTATAAAACAGCAAGCACGTTTCTACAAATTGAATTTTTACGCGAAAATTTGTTAGAAAGCAATAGAAAGAATATATATTATTGTTACGACATGGACATCTCTAATCTGTTACGTAGTAAAGGGAGACTTTGTACAAAAGTCGTTTGCTTGGATACCTCTGTCCCATTCGTGTTTCAACCGTGAAGCAGTTGTGTTTGCATGGCTGTGTTTCGGTTTGATGGCTGGGATATGGCGTGAATTTACTGGGTACAGAAGAATAACACCTGAGTCCTCAGGAATGGCAACGCATGGGGGGTATCATGGGCGAAACAGTATACTCTGTTGTGTCCATAGTACTGCTCATGTCTATAGGCGACGGTTACCACTTTCCATCAGGTGGGCCGTCAGCTTGTTTGCCATTCTAAGTTGTATAAAAAAAGACATCTCTAATCTGTTATGTAGTAAATCTTGGGAAAAGTGTAATATTATAGTTTTTTATGACATAGAGAGCAATGCAAGCATGCGGCTCACCTGATGGTAAGCGATTACCGCCGCCTACAGGCACTCGCAACATCAGAAAAATTACAGGTGTGTTGTCGATCTTTTAAGAGTATTCTTTATAGAGCATATGCTTTGCTCTTGAAGATTTCAACGTCGTATCTGTTCGGTAATACTGCTGCTAGGAAGGGATTGTTAATAATGCGGACTATCAGTTCCATTGCTGGCAATATATCCGGCTTTTTATTCTCACCTATCATCCCTCACTGGTGCCCCACCAGCGTACACCACTAGCGCAGGCGGGGTTACCATTCCATTATCATTCATAAAAAAAAAACTTTTCTTAGTTTGGTACTAGATGGCGTTTTCTCCCAATTATTTAGAGTATCAATACAACAAACATAGCAGTATCGATTACGACTTTAGCGTGTCAAATTGCGACAAATTTTATGACAATAACATCAAAAGTAGCAATTATATAATACGACTAGTGTGGTACTATCACTTACTGGAAAGGCAGTGGGCGCGTTGGCGTTGGTACATTCAGGTCAGACGAGCACGTGGGTTTCATTCCGGTATGCGGGACTATTCTGTTATCGCTTTATCGATTGATGAGAGAAAAAAAAATATTGTTTATGGTCTTTAAATACTTAATCCTCTTTGTCTTTGATTTGAACTTATTGTAGACACTAATACGGTTTTAATAGCATTCAGAGATTGATTGCTCAGAAGGAAAGTCATAGGACATAGACAGTCCTTTATATGAAATATTGGTAGTCTCACAAATACTAATGGTAGTGGAATCAAGCAAAATATTTCTAATGAATTATATTACAAACTAGCACATTTCAAATTTAATTAGTTTTTTTTTGATGGGTGAAAATGGTATGGTAACCCCGCCAGCGCTAACAGGATACGCTGGCGGAGCACCAGTGAAGGGTGATCGATGAGAATGAAAACAGGCCAGTTAATTCATCATGACGAATTCACAAGGAATTAACCATGATAGTTTCTAGGGAGAACCGCGAGGAGGTCGACCAGCAATATACCCATATTACTAGCAATGGGATTCTTAGTCTCCATCACTAACAATCCCTTTCCTTTGAACAATACATGCTCGTATTGTCACATAACCATTTGCACGAAACCCTACTCGAACGAGACCAAAACCATCAGAATAACACCTTGTAAATATTTATCAACAGCACAGAACGGTCCGTATTGACAAGCTGTGTGACTCAATTCTAATTCGTCCTTGACGGTACAATACAGTCAGGGACGAATTACAATGAGTGCTGTGAACCTAACACTATTGAATATTTAGCTTATTTTGTTGTTGAATGTACTAATACGTTTGACATTGAAATTGAATTTGGAAAATTCTTTTGATTGAAAAATCGGTCCCGATAGAAATTTTATTAAAATCGGTTCAGCAGTTTTTTTTTTTATGCAACTTAGAATGGCAAACAAGCTGACGGCCCACCTGATGGAAAGTGGTAACCGTCGCCTATAGACATGAGCAGTATCGTGGACATAACAGAGTACACTGTTTCGTCCATGATACCCCCCATGCATTGCAATTCCTGAGACCTCAGGTGTTATTCCTTTGTTCCCTGTAAATTCACGCCATATCCCACCCTTAAAACCGAAACACAGTCATGAAAACACACTGCTTTATGGTTGAAACATGAATGGGACAGAGGTACCCAAGCAAACGACTTTTGTACAAAGTCTAGTAGTTTAGTTTTTAAATCAAAGTAACTGGTTATGCCACAATTGAAGTCGGTTTTTTGGAACACATATTCAATTATTCTTCGTCATAAAGAGGAGTGGGTCAAAATAATCAGTTTTACTCACATTTCTAAAAGCAAGCAAGCAATAAACGCTTTCTAATAAGTGAAAAATTTTATAGATTCTGCATGTTACGATTTTAACGGTATTTTCTAAAGTTTAACTTATAGTCCACTATCACGCTCAGACAATTGGTAACTAAACTGAATAATGAAGTTTTTAGAATTGGTTCAATAACAAAAAAACTTTTGCTTACCTACTTAAATCTTGGCAACATTTTCTTAACCTATTTAAAAATATTAGATCTAGGATTTTTTTAATATTCAACTAGAATGGCAAACAAGCAGACGGCCCACGATTAATTCATAAATGAATGTAATTTTTGTGTACAAATAAATACAAATAAGAGTTTTCATTCGTTCAATTCATTCATTCATCTTGAATGTTACGTTAACCCAAAGGCAACAGTTGATTAAGGCCTTTAACTAGGGCAAAGGGATTGTTAACAGTAGGTTCTAACAGCCCCTTTATTAAGAATATACTCATTGGCCTCCACGCGCCTCCCCCAACTAATCTGCATTCATCGTCACCTATCATCTGTCACTGTCCTACCATCATATACCGATAGCGCAGGCATTACCAATGGGGTTATCTTTCCATTTCTAACCATTAAAAAAAATCTCTTTGACTATACCATTATATAATAATAATAATTATTATTTATTTATTTGCTAAAAAACACGGTATGCAATAGTTAGTAATAATATGTTATGAGCATGCGTGTTTTGCCAAAACAATGGCATGCAAAGTTTTTTTTTTTAGTTTATTATAGTAGTGATCATATATTTTAATATAAAATACAACTTACCCATAATTCCGACCATCTTCTCACTTGATATTCTAGTAAATCACTTTCTAATTACACTTGGTTACAACACTATCACAATATCACAGTATATTTTAAAACACAGTCTTCACAAATCACTAGAAATATATTATTGAATGTATACAGTTCCTTAATTAAAATTGGTAAAGAAATATACGCGACCTGTCTATAAAATTATCCCTAAAATTAAAAAAAATACAGATATATTACTATTATTCCGTCTATGATATACTTAACAATTTCATAGTATAAGCATACTATATAAGTATTTAAAATGTCTTTATGTAAATGTATTTAGAATGTAAATAAACCATTAAAATAATAAATATGTTTAAATAATTTTATCACATAAAAGTCTACTAATTATATCCAACAAAAGTTCTGGAAAACTTGGTATAGAAACAGAACTATCATTATTAGAATTACGATTGATCCCAACCCCTAAAATCTTACACAAAAACCTACTTGGGACCTAACAAACACATGATATTAAAAGGCATCTTTAAAATCGGTTTAAAACTGGCGAAGGTATCGTATGACAAATGTAAACGTATTTAAAATCTCTTTTTTGAAGTCTTTCTTATTTCTTTCTTTAAATTTGTCAATTTAACGCAAATTATAACAAAGTGTCATTTCACAATCGGTTCACTGTCAGGTTTTATTCGCAAACTGATACAAATAATACTGAAGCGCCAATAAGTGAATAGAGTTCTAGTACAATGTTTTCTAACGTAGGGTGGCCATGCTGTAACCCATGAGAGACTGTTTTTACTATTAAATTGTTATTTTACGATTTAAATTTTTTTTTTTTTTCTCTCGACTCTTGACTGACTGATTTCAATTAATATTTCTGGTTATAAAGTGTAAACTCTATTGTAGTATTTCTATTGTAATCTCTAGTGTAACTCTGATATTTTGTAACGAGAGTTATGGATTTTATAATAAACTAGTGATCCGCCCCAACTTCGAACAGGTAAATATAAAGATAAATTACATTTTATATTTAAATAATAATAAACTAATTTTTGATATATTGTCGATTATTATAAACAATTTTCATAGAAATATCTATTATTTTTTAAGTAAAATATAGCCTATGTTATTCGCTGATTAGTATAAATACAAATACTGTGTTTATTTAAAAATACTTATAATCTCTGTCATACGTGACTTTTATATATATTGATTAGCCATGATGACAGTAACCTATATCCTCTTCTAAACCAAATACTATATATATATGTCATATTTCATGGCAATCGATTGAGTCATTAGACGCCAAAAGGTATCCATATCATCCATAAAAATAAAAAAAAACTATTGTCTTATTAACTCTACTACTAAATAATTAAATAGCCATAAAAATTATGTTTCACAAAACAAATCAAACTTCAAATATAACAAAACCAGTTATTCTTATTTAATAACTAAGGTACTAAACAGATTTTGATAAAATTTATATTGGACCAAACTTTAAGTATATCCTTTCAGATAAAAAAAGAATTTTACGAATCGGTTTACAACTGACGGAGTTGCGAGGTACCAAACATAAAAAAAGAACACAACCAAAGAATCGGTTGACAAATAATTAATTGTGCAATAATATATATGTAATATTACTTAATTTTGTGACATATATTTATTAATTTATTAATTTAATAAGGTTCACCTACAACTTTTACATTTTACATGCTTAACCAATAATACAAAAAATAATATTGCCTAATGTAAGTCTTTTACAGGCGAACACCACATGCACTATTATAATATTTAATAATTATTAAACAATGACAATAACAATATCTGAATAATAAATAATAAAATAAAAAAATTGATGTAGATAAATACAATATTCTGACCACTCTACCAAAACCATGGTCACCTTAAGAAATAATGAGCGTTGACAAAAGAAATCGAGCAGTTACAATGGAAAAACAAACGAGTCAAGGCGGTGACGGTAACTTTCGCGATATCTACAGTCTGTGAAGAACGAGATACGCAAAAACGATAATATAGCTCCCCGACAGTTCATCGACAACATCACTTCAACCATTCCACTGCTGAATGTAGACACAGTTATTCTTAGTACATGATGGAATGGTATCCCCGCTTGCAGTATCGGTATACACTGGCGGGGCATCAGTGAGGGACGATAGGTAAGGATATCAGCAAGTTTGCCCACTGTGACGGATTCAACAAGAATTAATCACGATGTTTTCCGGGGAGTGTTGCGTGAAATCGACCTAATGGGTATATTACTAGATACTTTGTTTTTTCAATGGATGATAATGGAATAGTAACCTCGCCTGTGCTATCGGTATACGGTGGCAGGGCACCACTGAGAGATGACAGGTGAGAATGAAAGGGCAGGTCAGTTAGCCCATTGTGATGAATAAACCTGGAATTCAGCACGATAGTTTCCTGCGGGGCCCACGTGAAGGTCGGCCTGACAAGGTATATTGCTAGCAGTGGGACTGGTAGGCCGCGTTACTAACAATTCCTTCCCCCCACATTGCAAACTACCAGGATTAACTTTCCCATTACTAACAACTCTCCCCCCTACACAGTCCTTGCCAGTACCTGCCTTAAGAGATTATTTTTAATGGGGTCGAAAATTAAATTGTAACCCCGCCTGCGATATCGGTATAAGCTGGCAAAGCATTGATGGATGATAGATGAGGATAGAAGCAGGTTAGTTAGCTCTTAGTGACGAATTCACGGAGAATTCAGTACGATGATGTCCACCGAGATCGCGTGGAGGTCGACCTGACATGGATTATTAGTAATAATGGGGTTGCTATATCCGATTACTAGCAATCCCCCCACCCCTTCCACGTAATCTACACCCTATTTATGAGACTAACCTGTAATTATATGCATTCGAATAAAAAAGGAATGTTCCAAATCTGTTTACAAACTGACGAAGTCATGACGTTAAAACTTAATAAAATACACCAGAGGGAGACTTTATACAAAAGTCGTTTGCTTGGGCACCTCTGTCCCATTCGTGTTTTTACCGCGAAGCAGTTATGTTTGCATGGCTGTGTTTCGGTTTGAAGGGTGGGATATGGCAGTGAATTTACAGGGTACAGAGGAATAACACATGAGTCCTCAGGAATGGCAACGCATGGGGAGTATCATGGGCGAAACAGTATACTCTGTTATGTCCATGGTACTGCTCATGTCTATAGGCGACGATTACCACTTTCCATCAGGTGGGCTGTCAGCTTGTTTGCCATTCTAAGTAGCATAAAAAAAAGCTTCATCTTTTTGAAGTCGGTTAAAAACACGTACTGGCTTTCTGTTCGTTTCTGCTACACTCTAACGTATTGTAATATGCCTACCAAGCGAGATATAAAATAGAACTATTCAATTATATTGTATAGGATGCAATCGCAACCACAAGTTGACCACACAATACTGAGCTACTGTTGCAAATATTGTGTTCTATAGAAAACTCCCGGCCGCACATGAAACGCGACGTGTGAATCTGTTTGTTACGTTATTACTCCTAAAGGCCTTCGCAAAATATGAACGTTTTGGCTACAGATAATATTTTTCTTTGAGTAAACCATTGTTACCCAACACGTGTATGATAAAAAAAAATACAATAAAGGGTTAAAAAAATATGGGCTAATTTAGGTCCTTCTCCTTTTGAGTCTATTAAAAATTGATAATTTTCTATGATATTTATTATTATCGTCATTATATCAACCTTTAACTGTCCATTGTTCAATATACCCAACCGAGTCGACCTCCTCGCGGTTCTCCCTGGAAACTATCATGGTTCTTTTTTTTTTGATGGGTGAAAATGGTATGGTAACCCCGCAGGTCGACCATGGTGAATTCATCAGGAATTAACCATCGCGGTATATCCCCAGGTCGAAACTATCATGGTTAATTCCTGATGAATTCATCATGATGGGCTAACTGGCCTGTTTTCATTCTCATCTATCACCCTTCACTGGTGCTCCGCCAGCGTATCCCGTTAGCGCAGGCGGTGTTACCATACCATTTTCAGCTATAAAAGAAAATTGTCCATTGCTAAACATAAGAAATGGGGGATTTTGCTAGTTACCACGCTTGGCAGGCGAATTGGCAACAGCAGTTAGGCTTTGCAGGAAGGCGACTTTTGTGCAAAGTTTTCCTCTAGTAACTTTGAAAAGGTGGTGATTCTTAATTCTTCCATTTTTTTTTTGAGAGCGTTGCCCATACGATTTGTTCACCTTTCTAAACCAAATTTCTAAACCGGTCATATTTTTTAAATTTTGTCCGTCTGCATATTTGTTCCGGCATCACTCAAAAACTACTGCACCAAATCGAATGTAATTTTTACAATTGTATTCCTGAAAGTCTAACTTGAATTCTAGTGTATGTTCCTTCTTGATATATCATCTGCAAGTGGTAGTTATTGGTTTTATTACGTCTAAAAACCACGCGTACGAAGTAGGGGGCAAACACTAGTTAATTATAATACGATAAATCTAGAAATAGGAAGGCAGAGGTCAAATTTGATAAGTCGATTGCATGTTCCACATTATGCATATAACTCGCTTGATATGAATAATTAAAAGACTGTATGCGATGTCTAAAGACGTAAACAGAGCATGAAAATTACCTGTATATTCTGGCAACTTCTAGGTTTTAGGGTTCCCCACAAATATTTTTTTTAATAAGTAAAATGAAATAGTGACCCCGCATACGCTATCGGTATGCACTGGCGGGGCACCAGTAATAGATGATAAGTGAGGATGAAAGCAGGTCAGTTAGACCGTGACGAATCCACAAAAATTAATCACGATGGTTTCCAGTGTTCCGGGGTCACGGGGTTCCGTGTGGAGGTTGACCTGATAGGTTATATTGCTAGCAATGGGGCTCTTAGACCGCATTACTAACAAATGTAACAACCCCTCCCCATATTTTTTTTTATTTATTTTTTTTTTTTTTGGTGGATGAAAATGGAATGGTAACCCCGCCTGCGCTAACGGGATACGCTGGCGAGGCACCAGTGAGGGGTGATCGATGAGAATGAAAACAGGCCAGTTAGCCCATCATAATGAATTCATCAGGAATTAATCATGATAGTTTCCAGGGGGAACCGCGAGGAGGTCGACCTGGTTGGGTATATTGTTAGCAATGGGATTTTTAGTCTCCATTACTATCAATCCCTTTCCCCCCACCCCTCCCCATATTACCATAATAGAATCGTAATGAGGGTTTTTTAATGAGTGATAATGGGAACGGTAAGCCCGCTTGCGTCATCGGCGTAGTGAGTAATGATAGATGAGGATAAAACCAGACCAGTCGGCTCATCGTGACAAATTCATCAGAAATTAATCACAATGGTTTCATAAGAGGACCGCGTGGAGATCACCCTTATAGGATATATTGCAAGCAATGAAGCTTTAAAATTTCATTACTAACAATCCCTTCCCCCCATATGTATTTTTTTTTTGATGGGTGAAAATGGTATGGTAACCCCGCCTGCGCTAACGGGATACGCTGAGCATGAAGGGTGATAGATGAGAATGAAAACACTTAGCCCATCTGATGAATCCTTCAATTAACCATGATAGTTTCCAAGCCGGAACCACTTAGAGGTCGACCTGGTTGGGTATATTGCTAGTAATAGAATTCTCAGTCTCCATTACTAACAATCCCCCCCCCCCATATGTATTCTGACTCGACTTATCATATTTACATCTGGTATCATTTTTATTTAGATTAATCTTTTAACGTGAAACCTGTGATTTAAAAAGGTCAAATAGCCCCATTACTAGTAATATACCCTGTCAGGTCGACCTCCACGTGGTTCCCTCTGGAAACCATCTTGGCTAATTCTATTTGAATTCTTCAGGATGGGCTAACTGACCTGCTTTCATCCTCATCAGTCATTTATCACTGGTGCCCCGCCAGTGTATACCGATAGCGCAGACGGTTACCATACCATTATTATGAAAAAAAAATGTATATATATGTACTAGATTATGACGTAGTTATGAACTGTGTGTACAAGGTCCCTACGTAGTTTACTCACGGTGCGTTTTGTCGGGTGGTCCTTTGTACGTTAACACACTAGTGTAAGGTTTCGCTGCGTCACGTTACACGTATTTGGACCGTGACGAGAACCTGCGTGACGGATGCGCTGGCATCCCGTCACGGGTTCCATAGCAATTGGACATTTTGTGCTTCTGTTGTATTTTAAATTCTATTATTTTTTTTATTGATTATTTTTACCTACATATTTTTTTATATTACCTAACCGAGGTTTATGTTAATAAAATAAATACATTATTGAAGGTAATATTCTGTAGTAATGGGGTCTAATAGGCCACGTATTATTACAATATACCCTCTCAGGTCGATTGCTTGGGTACCTCCCCACGTGGTTTCCCCCGTGAAGATCATGTTTAATTCGTGTCGAATTCATTATGGTGGGCCAACTGATCTACATTCATTCTCATCTATCATCTTCCACTGGTGCCTCGTCGGTGTATACCAATAGCGCGGGCGGGGTTACCATTTCATTTTCACCCATTAAAAAAAACAAGCTTTATGTTAATAAAATAAATACATTATTGAAGTGTAATATTCTGACTAATACTAATTCTGCATTACGTTTATTAAAAAAAAAAAACCAGTGCCTGATGTAGCTAGTTTATAGCTTCGAGAAAAATAAATAGATATGTATAATAATTCGTGATGTTCACTTGCAATAATTTTATTTTGCCCATTGTATATTTGTCCGGGAGGTGCCCCCTAGATCAGTTCGTGCTGAAAAATGTCTCCTATATTTAGAATAGTGAAATTTCACACTTGGATTCAATTAGCTTGTGATTTAAGTATCCATTAATCGTTTGAAACGGAAAACAATTAGTTTATTCCGCTGCTTTGCAATCGTAAATCAAGATATAAAATTTATATTTTTATATTATAAAGTATTCTTAATTTATGGCCTGTATGTATATGAAATTTCATTCAATTCATTCAAAAAACCAAACATTTCATATTAGGTAAATACTTAAAAATGTCAATTTTTAATCAATGATAATAAATTTTGGAACTTTAATTATGAAAAATTCTATATTTTGAATCAACTTTATAAACTATGCGATCACGTGTTTAGTTAACTACGCAATGAAATAAAAAAAAAAAAAAAACATTTTTTGACTCGTGCTCCTTGGCGAAGATAGTTCAGTTTCATGACATTTTATACTGGATATCGAATTCGAATCGAATAACAATAGTAACAAATAACTCTTCCTTTACACTCCGTAAAAGTGGTGACTACTTAATAATAATTTGTTTTGCACTAACTATAGCAAACGATAATAGAGCTACCGACGACTAAAACGACCAAAAACATATTTGTTATTCTATAAACGTGTTCAAAAGTATGTATAAGCATATTAATTGTACAATTAGCATATAACTTGTGTCAGGCCCAGCTCCTCAATGCCTACTAAATAGTCACGAATAACACGATCCAACGTAATATTTGCAAAGATTTGAATGCACCAAGTGTAATAAAAACAATTAATTTTTAACAGTTAGCTATGTACGACTAAATTAGAAAGTATACAATTACATATAAATGGGATGATATCAGGTAAAGCATGCGGACAGTAAGCGAACAGTGAATTGCCAAATATTCATAATGATTTGATATTAGAAAAAAGACCTGTGTAACTAGTTTGAGCGCACGAAAGAATGCGAATTAGCTGATCTGTTATGTATAATATTCATCTCAGTCCAATTACAAAGACGAATTTAGCAAATAGTAAGTATTTTTACGTACCTACTATAATAGAATTTTTTATCATGTTTGAAGTAAAAGCTTCGTTCAATGTCACAACTAATAGTACTTAATCAATAACTATTAGCCCTGTATCTATTTATAACAGTGATTTCATATAGTGACATCGTTCTTTATCTGTTATGTACAAATAGACCAATACACAGTCGTAAACATCCGAATACTTGCATTATCTCAATGCAGCAATGCACACTGCATCGTACCGATCGATAAAAACAACGCACTGCACAAAAGTTTCCCGCGTTTTTTGTTGCCGCGCTTCAAGGGGCGTCACTGTGTTTCAAATATCGCTACATAACATCACTAACAGATACTAATTACATAGTATCACTGTCACAAAACGTGTAAATAAATAACAGTCACATAGTAAAATAATATTCACAGATGCGACACTTACTACGCTCGTGGCGTAACTGAACCGACTACCAGCCGGCAGGGACGGCGCAGGACGCTCACTAGATCGCGTCGTAATTATAACCTAGCCGAGTGGAATAGTAGGGTGGCTGGGTGCCAGCGATGAAAGCGGGCTGTAAACATAAACGGGCGGGTTGGTTGCCCATTCATGCTAGGGGACGGTGCATCGCGACCAATAGCTTCCGCATTCAACGCCCGGTGTTTATAAAAAGTTTACCTGTACTGTGGAACAGTAAAATGTGAGCGGCGTGGCGCCACACGCGAAGGGTTAAAACAAGTATTATTGAAGAAAATAAAATCGTGTATTTCCCTTACATTTTGTTACCAATGGTCTATTTGAATTTGTTTCGTCTAATTATATATCTCTGATTAATAATTAAAAAATCCCATGAAACGATGTTTTCAACTTTTTTTTTATTATATTTTTTTTGTTGGATAAAAATGGATTGATAGCTCCCTACGCTAACGGGATACGCTGGCGGAGCACCAGTGAAGGGTGATCGATGAGAATGAAAACAGGCCAGTTAGCCCATCATGATGAATTCATTAGGAATTAATAATGATAGTTTCCAGGGGGAACCGCGTGGAGGTCGACCTGGTTAGGTATATTGCTAGCAATGGGATTTTTAGTCTCCATTACTAACAATCCCTTTCCCCCTTTATTATATATTGCAATGATAACCCTGTCTGCGCTATCGGTATACGCTGGCGGGGCACCAGTGAGTGATGATAGGTGAGAATGTAAAGGCAAGTCAGTCAGCCCATCGTGATGTATACACTTAGAATTCAGCACGATGGTTTCCAGGGAAGACCACGTGGAGGCCGACCTGACAGATATTGCTAGCAATGGAACTGGTTCTCGTTACTAACAATCCCTTCCCCTCCCCTGTTTATTTACTCTACTACCGCTCTTGGTACGCTCTGAGACAGCTTTTTTTTCAGAGATTTTACGTACCTACCATGCGGTTTCAAAGGAATTTTCTCCCGGTATGATTTTTCTGGGTCGGCAATAAGCACGTGACACCCCTAGTGTATCAGGCATCCATAGACTATAGTGCCCGTTTACCATCAGACGGGCTGTGTGTTCGTTTTCCACGTTTGTGATATAAAAAAAGATTAATGAAATTTTATAAATGTGTTTTATTTGCTCCAATTTGAAAGATAGTTTTTATAGTGTAAGGCAAAATAACGTTATGCGAATCAGCTAGTATTATTAGGTATTTTTTAATTACTTTCAAAGCTTCTATCTACAGCTTTTTAAGTCCGAATTCATATGTGAAACGTTGATATTAATAGATCTGGAATTTGGATTAAAATTACATTTCTAACAGGTTATTTTTTTAATAGATGATAATGGAATGGTAACTCCGCTTGCATTTACGGTATATGCTGGCGGAGCACCAGTGGGATATGATAGGTGAGGATGAAAAGGTCAGTCAGTTAGCCCATCGTAATTAATACACCTGAAATTCGACACAATAATTTCCCGAGGGGACCACGTGGAGGTCGACCTGACAGGGTATATTGCTAGCAATGGGACCGGTAGATCGCAATATTAACAATCCCTTCCCCCCACAAACAGACGTTTAAGTATCTATATTTATCGAACGTATATAAGATATGATGTTTACACAATAATTGCATTCGAAAATCACAGAACGAAATCGTGTTTCATACAAATTAGAATAGAATAGAAAACATTTATTGCCAGTAAACATACAATTACATACAATATAAAATATAAATAACATATACAAGAAGTGTCCCATACTAGGCAAAAGGAACCGGCTCAGCTGAAGCTGTGAGTGTCCAGACGACATATTAAGAAGTGAGTCAATACCAACACAATGGACTATATCCACCATTATATTGTTGCACAAGAAAGGGGACAAAAGTTTATGAATAATTATAGACCCATCCGTCTCATATATAAAATCTTTAAAATATTTTAAACCGCAAAGTATTAGACGATAACCAACTGTAAAATTAATATATTCAACTTTAGACCATATCCATTATTTTTTCGAACAAAGTAAAGAATACAATATCACCTTTACTGCTGCTTTGTAGACTATAGTAAGGCTTTCGACACCCTCGAACATGAGGCAATTTGGTATGCACTTAAAAATCAGGGTTTTTTAAATACATCAGAATATTGAAGAACATATATGGAAACAGTAAAGCAAAAGTAAAGCTAGAAAAAGAAGGAAACCAATATAGAAAGGGGAGTGGTAGGGTGACCCCATATCACCTAAACTTTTCACTGCAGTATTAGAAGAGATCTTTCGTCAACTAAATTGGGATGAGTATGGACTATTAATGAACGGGGAATACCTGTCACATCTGAGATTCGCCGACGATTTAATTTTATTTTCCCCAACAAGAGACAATCTACAAGTAATGCTTAATGAATTAGATAAAGAAAGCCGAAAAGTAGGTTTGGTTATGAACAAAGAAAAAACAAAAATTATGACAAATGGGAAAAAAAGGGAAACTATCTGCATCAACAACAAAAAAATTGAATATGTAGATGAGTATGTATATTTGGGTCAAATAATTTCACCAACAGACTTAACTACAAAGGAGATTGAAAAACGGAAATGCCTGGAAACGATTTTGGAGTCTAAAGGAAATACTTAAAAGCAAAATGACAAACACAGCCTTAAAAGGTAAACTATTTACCAGAGGTGACTTTGTACAAAAGTCTCTCTCCTCTGTCCCATTCGTGTTTCATAAACCTTGTGTTTGATATTGTGTTTCGGTGAGAAGAATATGGCGATTGTTACTGTAATGGGGAGTCCTCAGGAATGGCAACCATGGGGGTATCAATATACTTTGTTATGTCCAGGTACTGCTCATGTCTATAGGCGACGGTTACCACTTTCCATCATCCCGTAATTGTTTGCCATTCTAAGTTCTATAAAAAAAAAAAAAAAAAAAAAAAAAAAAAAAAAAAAAAAAAAAATATTTGAAACCTGTATTTTACCAGTTCTTACATATGGTTGCCAAACCTGGGCTCTTACCAAATCCCACTTTAAAAAACTACAAAATTGCCAGAATGCCATGGACAGAAGTATGATGGGGATAAGATTATCAGACAGAATTAAAACTAGCACAATTAAAAAACACATAAAAACTAAAGATGTTACAGTCACAGTTAAAAAACTTAAATGGAAATGGGCAGGGCATACAATTAGAGGAGAGATAAATGGAGTAAAAAGATAATGTTTTGGTACAAAAGACAAAAAAAGGAGAAGAGGAAGACCACATAGAAGATGGGTAGATGACATATATATAGCAGGGGGTATTTGGACAAGAATTGTTAGTAATAGAGACCATTGAGACAGTTGGAGGAGGCCTTTGCTAATAAGCAAACAGACAACAGCAATTAAATAATAAGATGTTAATACGTTGTTTTTTAAAAAAAAATGTCTGAATAAAGGCTTATATTATTATTATTATTATTATTACTAACAATCCCTTTCCCCCCTTTATTATATATTGGAATGATAACCCTGTCTGCGCTATCGGTATACGCTGGCGGGGCACCAGTGAGTGATGATAGGTGAGAATGTAAAGGCAAGTCAGTCAGCCCATCGTGATTTATACACTTAGAATTCAGCACGATGGTTTCCAGGGAAGACCACGTGGAGGCCGACCTGACAGATATTGCTAGCAATGGAACTGGTTCTCGTTACTAACAATCCCTTCCCCTCCCCTGTTTATTTACTCTACTACCGCTCTTGGTACGCTCTGAGACAGCTTTTTTTTCAGAGATATATATATATATATATATATATATATATATATATATATATATATATATGTATCAGGCATATAGACTATAGTGCCCGTATATATAATCAGACGGGCTGTGTGTTCGTTTTCCATATATATAAAAAAAGATATATATAAATGTGTTTTATTTGCTCCAATTTGAAAGATAGTTTTTATAGTGTAAGAGCAAAATAACGTTATGCGAATCAGCTAGTATTATTAAAAATTACTTTCAAAGCTTCTATCTACAGCTTTTTAAGTCCGAATTCATATGTGAAACGTTGATATTAATAGATCTGGATTTGGATTAAAATTACATTTCTAACAGGTTATTTTTTTAATAGATGATAATGGAATGATCCGCTTGCATTTACGGTATATGCTGGCGGAGCACCAGTGGGATATGATAGGTGAGGATGAAAAGGTCAGTCAGTTAGCCCATCGTAATTAATACACCTGAAATTCGACACAATAATTTCCCGAGGGGACCACGTGGAGGTCGACCTGACAGGGTATATTGCTAGCAATGGGACCGGTAGATCGCAATATTAACAATCCCTTCCCCCCACAAACAGACGTTTAAGTATCTATATTTATCGAACGTATATAAGATATGATGTTTACACAATAATTGCATTCGAAAATCACAGAACGAAATCGTGTTTCATACAAATTAGAATAGAATAGAAAGCATTTATTGCCAGTAAACATACAATTACATACAATATAAAATATAAATAACATATACAAGAAGTGTCCCATACTAGGCAAAAGGAACCGGCTCAGCTGAAGCTGTGAGTGTCCAGCGCAATGTGAACAGCTGCACAGCGCTCGTTTTCAGCCAGTCCGTCTTTTAACAAAATATAACTAAGGTGCAGGGTACCACTGTAAAATTAACAACTTACCTATCCATATTTTTCTTCTATAAAATGAAATATGTATTTACCCCCTTATTCATATATATATTTTTTATACAACTGAATTTGACGGCCCACAGAGACATTATACTGTTTCGCCCATGTATGTTGCCATTCAACTCAGGTGTTATTCTTCTGTACCCAGTAAATTCGATATCCCATTCTTCAAACACACAGCCATGGCTTCACGAAACACAAATGAGACAGAGAGAAAGCAATCGACTTTTGTACATTAAGTCTCCCTCTCTATGGTGATGGGAAAGTCTCTCTCCCTCCTCCTATAAACCTATTTCGACTATTACATTGTGAGAGAAAGCGATTGTTAGTAATGGGGAGGTTACTCCATCGCTGTCAACATACCTTATCAAGTCTTTTGACCTCCACGCGGTCGCCCTAAACCATCGTGTAATTTATCGTTGACCGTGAACCAATTGTCTCACTGGTGCCCCGCTAGTGTATGATAGCGCAGGCAGGGTATATTCCATTATCATCCATCAAAAAAAAAACTATTACACTGTTTTATTGCTTTTTTTCAAATTGGAATTTCCAAGAAACTATAAAAGAAAGAGACAAAACAGGACAAAAGCTTAAACAGGTTTATAATATATATACATACCATATATATAATATTAGTATATACCAGAGGGAGACTGTACGAGTCTTTTGCTTGGGTACCTCTGTCCCCTGTTTCTACAGAGAAGCAGTTTGTTTGCATGGCTGTGTTTCGGTTTGAAGGGTGGGATATGGCAGTGAATTTATAAGGTACAGAGAAGTAACACCTACATAAGATCTTAGGAATAATAACGCATGGGACAATTAGGAATAATAACGAAACAGTATACTCTGTTATGTCCATGGTACTGCTCATGTCTATAGGCGACGTTGCCACTTTCCATCAGGTGGGCCTTCAGCTTGTTTGTCATTCTAAGTTGCATACAAAAAATTATGTATTTACAAAAAAGCTGTTAAATATTTGTCAAAACGATGGTTACTCTCCATAGCAAAACCTCTGCTTAACTCATAATTAGATGGCGCTTAGTCGATTATACGTCAATTATAAATTAAACTTTAAAAGGGGATTCTACGTTCGATTGTATTTTCTTTTTTGGTATCTTTGACAATTCTATACATACAAATTAAACTGAAGAAAAAGCTTGTAAAAGACCTTAACTTAAACTGGGGGCCTCATTCAACTTTGCCGTCCCGGGCCTTTGACGGCCTCAGTCCGCCATTGTATGCGAATCATTTTGTTATTTTTACAGGAATCTAATACTTATTCTAATCTATCCAGTTCGGAATGCATATTTACCCAAGAAATGCGGGATATACTTCACTGGACAACTGTATATTTTAATAATATAATAAAATTGTAACTGAAAGATGAGTGTACATGGGAGACATTTTAGAAAAAAAAAATGTATGAGGTGTTTTAATAAGATAAATAGGAGACAAAATAATTATAAGAAATTTTGTGTTTATTTCGGAATCACGCAAAAACTACTGCATAAATGGATACGATTTTTGAAGTTGCATTTCTGAAGATATAACTTAAAAACCGGTGTATGTTTTATCTTAATACGTCATCCAAGTGGTTTTTTAATTGGTTTTCCAATTTTTGAAAAACTAGTCTTACATAACATTCTTCAGGATCTAGTTTGGTTCGGGTGTCTTAAAAAAAAGTACTTATTTATTTCATACAAACTTTATTTAAATCAAAAAATAAAATCTACAATAATCCTTTACTTTAAAATTAATATGTATAGTAATAAATTTGTTTTAGCTTCTCAATCTTTACGTTGCAGGTTTCACCGTCCACCTCTTCAAGGCAATAACAACCCTTAGGTCACATCGTCACCCATCTTTATCCGTCACTTACATCACAATTAATAAAAAAAAAAAACAAAAGACACTGGGTTCTCACATAAAATATCAATATAAATACCATTTTCTAAGAAAAACCTGTTTAGCCCTGTCCAGACTATTTAATAATTTAATGGTGGCAATTCATTTAGTAAAAAAGTACTCATTTTCGATTAATGCTGTTAAGACATATTTAACTACTAAATTACTTGCCACCCGACTAATTTACTAAAGCAGTCTGAATTGAACATACTTAGTGGTTGCTATATAATATCAAAAATTATATGAATACACCACCAAAATAAATATTTTTTTAGGTTTTCTTAGAAATGTATTGGCACACAGAACTCGCCTCGTCGTGACAAAAATTCAGAAATATATTCCTCTCAAATTTAAATATAGAAATCATGAATTTTATTAAACAATACCGAAATTATTGGTACGGTATAACATTACAAAATTGGCCTTAATATAAGAGATTACATCTCTAGATATCGCATTTAAAAAGAGAGAAACACATTTCGAATCTGTCCACTGGTACAATTCTCCAACAAACTAACTTTGACTAGACTTGTTCCGAACTAGCAATGTTCCATGTTTCTCATTTTGTGTTCATCGTTCAAGGAAACATTTGTTTCTTTATTGTAAAAAAATCTCGTAATTATGGATTTTTTTTTTATATTTGAATTGTAATGTTAATATACATTTATTTATTTATTATATTAGTATTACTAAGTCTTCGTATTGAAAACAAATAATCAATGATATGCTAAGATTTATATGTAGATAAAAAGCTCCACTGCATTTCACTTTCTACTGTATCTGACCACCCCAATGGGATTAGAGTATTATATTGTTAAGTAGTAAGAAGAGACATTATACAAATAACACGTTATTCATAATTATCACATCTTTTAATGGCGCGAAGAATTGAATGGAAACAATTTAGTTGAAAGATTTAAGTAGCACAAATCTTACTTGATCATTAGTAAACCAAGTGCAGGATTAAAGAATCCTTTATTATTGATACACTTAAAAATGTTTATTATTTAGAAATACTAACATAGTAAGATGAGCTACTAGGGAATATGTCCAATTCGGAACAAATTTATTGCAAGTCATACATAAATATGCGACTACTCTATACCATTTCAAATCCATCGATATTACCATTCAATTGAATATAACATTAACGTACAATTAAATTTTGATATGTAAAACCGAGTTTTTGTAATATTGTCCATATAGTATATTCAGCAACATAGTTTTGTATATCAAAATTAAATTGTTACAGTTCTGTGTGACAAATCTATTTAACGTTAGACGTAAATGACAGAATTTCACTAAAAAAACTCTTTTACGATATTACTTAACAGTTTATATTAAATCTTTTACAGCTTAATTACAATGCAATAAATTTTTATATTTTAATAAAAAATACATATCTCATTTATCAAAGAACACTTCACCTAATTCATTTGTTGTCAAGTCGGTAACAAGTGAGGCACATTATTATAATCTTTATTAGCCCGACATAACGGGTTTATATACATCGAATGCTACGCCTAATATTCATATACACTATATATATGCTTCAGTCCTTAGGTACTTTCAATCAAATCATTTTAAGTTCAGTTTAACATTTTAAATTTTACAATAATAAATTCACATTAACAACAAATTGCATCGCAAACCGTATTTGGTTACTACTCAATGGTCTCATGATCACAATACTTTTAGTTTAAAACGTAACGTTACATATATTGCATGGTATTGGAAACTAAGATGGCTGGGTATAGATAAAGATACAGTATACAGGTGCACGGGCTTAATAACATTGTTATAATTATTACACCCATACCATTATTTTATTTTGCTTTTGACGGCTGGTTGAGAATATATTTATTTCATAGTCTGTTATTATTTTTAACAGACTTCTAAAAAAAATTTACATTTCGGTTGATCATTTCATTTATCTACCGTTTTGGAAAATTCTTTTTATCTGAAAGGATATACCTTTAGATTGGTCCCGTAGAAATTTTATCAAAATCGGTTTTAGTAGTTTAGTTTTTAAATTAAAATAACTAGTCTTGCCACGTTGGAAGTAAATGTTTTCTTTTTTTTTGTGGTATAACGTCTTAAATTGTTATTAATGGCAACTCGTCAACTTTTTATTAGAGAATACTTTTGCTTGTTTAGTTTCATAGTCAATTTTAAAATTTGAAGTAAGAAAAATATCCTAACCTCTACTAAAGAAGGTGAGCAGTCAAAAGTAACATAAAACAATTAAATGAGTGTCAGATCAGAACTTGTATAAAAAAAATGGGATTTAAAAATACTTCTTGTGCCCAGGTTATAAATGTCCCATTTTATTTTGTACAAATTAAAAATTAAGGTTAACAAGCCACTTCATGTTAGAGAATTCATGGTAAAAATTTTCCTTTTTTCACGAATCAGTTTTATGGAATTTTATAAAGATACACGCACGGTCTAAGGAACTAAGAAAAGGCGAGCACAATAGATGCAGAATATTGCAGTGTTTACAGGTTTCACCTGAGATAGTCCAAATTTCAAATAATAATAATGATCGAATCTTGAAAGCATCCATGTCGTATCGATTCGGAAATATCACTGCTTAAACATTTTAAACTATGTACTACAATTTTTTTTAATTTAAAATTCTTTAATCAGCCAGAAGGCACATATCAACTTGTATAAATCACTTGCATTTTTTTCGCTTGCTTATATGTTTATTGAAAAACACCTGAAACACAATTAGCATGAAACTCAAACATGAAATAGGCTAGTAAGCATATTAATTGTTGAGACCGTATTTAACAATATACATTCTCAAAATTCTTAATGGCAAATTGTCAATGAATATGCTGTAATTCCACTAATAAGTATGCATCTAAAGCAGACAAGATTTGTAGAAAACTCTCTATCACATAGTACCTTAATTTTGAGATGTGTAACATTATATACCCAATTTTATAGATATGTTTCTGTCGAGCAACACTCCAATGATCAAAGAACACCATCAAACATAGATACGACTGGTCCATTTTGAGTCATTACAACACATAATGAGAAACGAATAAAGCTCTTCAAGGAAGTACATAAACAATTCTTTTCCCAAAAGAATAACTTCTATGTTATTAAATAGCTACATTTGTATAGAAAAAATAAATTTTGCATAATAATTTTAAATGAAAATTTTGATGATGATCGTACAAACATGTCTCTGTACACATCTACATATTTATACAATTATAATAGCACTCCTTAATTAACAGGTTTGAGAAAAGCACTCTCGGTAATAGTACCCACAATTTTTATATTCTAATAAAGTACGCCATTCACAAGATCGCTGTTTAACACGTCTCGCAAAAGGTGCTATATAATTATAATATTCATCTGAAAGTCGTACGCGCGTAGCCTCTGCTTCGACATTAAAATAAGGAAAATTAGTTTCCCACATCTGTCTAAAGTTAAATGCAATATGATATAGATATAAATATAGTTAAAATAAATATCTATAGGGCTTACTTGATCTGCCTGGTCCACGTGTTAAACTTACATGGTAAAATATTCAATATACTCCTTTGTACTATTGTTCATATTCGAATGCGACCCAGCAAATGCCGGGTCGCGATAACTGGACACATCACTGGAATCGGAATAAGAGGTACAAGTATAAAATCTACAGTCGAAAGTGGAGCGAGGTACCTACCTAACAGTTACAAAACTAAACGGGAACTACTTAACGCTAAATCAGAGTCGGGGCGAGCGACAAAAACAAAAATCAACAACAGAAATTTAACCGTATACGACGCAGTCATCTTTGGATCTCCCGCACGACTCGGCGGCCGGACCGATAAAATATGAAACGTCAAAGAGTACTTTGGCAGTACTAGAAGGCACCGTTTTCCCCCACGCTCACAGGTAACCACAATTTACACTACTTAACTAGGCGCGGCCTTGGCCGCTACTTGGCGAGCCGCCGCCGCAGGCGGTTCCGCAGCGCCAACGCCGGCGCCCACGGACCCGACGACCGCTTGCCGAGCGCCCGCACGCAGCGCTCGCTCGCCAGCCGCGCCGCCTTGCCTCCGCCGGCCGCCGCCGCCGCCGCCGCCGCGTCGTCGCAGCGCGGCCGCTTGGCGGGCGGCTCGCGGGGTGGCCGCGCCGGCTCGGCGGCGTCGTTGCGCGAGCGCAGCGCGCGCGGGCGCGGGCGCGGCTCGGGCGTGGTGGAGTGCACGTCGACGCTACCGGCGCGGCGCGGGCGCGGGCGCGGCGACGGGCAGCGCGGCGGCGGCGGCGGCGGCGCGGGCGCGGCGCGGGCGCGCGCGCGCGGCGTCGCGGCGCCGAGGTTCTCCTTCGAGCGGCCCGCGCGCAGCCGCGCCGCGCCCGCAGCCCGCGCCGCCGGGGCCCGCCGCGCCGGCCCCGGGGCGCGCGCCGAGTTTCCCGCCCGCGCCGCCGCCGCCGCGCGCAGCTCGCGCGCCACGCCGCTGATGCTGCGCGTGATCTTCTGCGCGAGCGGGGTCGCCGGCGCGCCGTGCGACCGCGTCGTGCGCGCGCCCCGCCGCGCCTCGTCCTCGGCGAGCACGGGCGGCGCCGGCTCGGCCGGCGGCGGCGCGGGCCGGCGCGGCGGCGGCCTCGTGTCGGCGGGCGCGGCGGCGGCCGGCCCGGGCGGCGCGGGGGGTGCACGCCGACTGAGGATGACGACGCGGTCGAGCGGGGCCGGGCCGACGGGGCGCGCTCGAGTCGCCGTCTGTCGCGTGTGCGGTCGCTGCTGAGTCTCCTCGTGGTGTGAGCGCAGCACGCGGTCGTTGGGTGCAGCCGGAATCTCGCGACGTAGGTCGGCGCGGGGCCGCCGCCCGCGGGGTCGCGGCGGCGCCTCGATCGGCGAGCTCGATGAAACCTCGTTAATCTGGATGCCGCCGTCGTCGGTAACCGGTCCCGAATCGTCGGCGGCGCGGGCCCCGTCGTCGGGCGGCTCCTCGTCGGGCGGCGCGTGGCCCGGGTCGACGCCTCCGTCGCCCGCGACCTCGGGGAGTAAGGTGGCGGACGGCGGCGGAGGCGACGGTTCCGGCGCGTCGTCGACGTCGGGCGCGTGGCCGCTCGCGATCTCGTCGTAGACGTCAGCGAGCGTATTAACGACTCTGCTCCGGTTGAGCAGGCGGGCCATAAAATATGACTCGGCGGGGTTGCCGTAGGTGGTGAGCACGTCACCGTCATCGCCGTCGGCGGTGTCGCGCTGCGCGTCGTCTTGCGGCGCGACGGAGAGACGGCCGTCGATAGTGGCGCAGGGCGGCAAGGGCGGCGGTGGTGGCGGCCGGTCGGGCCCGCGGTCCACGTCCGAGTACCGAGTCATGATGGTAAGCCCGTTTTGCGGCACTGGCCGCGCCTCCGCCTCGGCGGGCTCGGGGCCGGCGGTGACGGGGGCGGTAGCGGCGACTGCGGCTGGTGGAGGCACGGGGGCGGGGGCGGAGGTCTGCGGCTTCTGCGAGGTGCGCGAGCGAAGCACGGTCGCGCGCGGTGGACCAGGCGGGTCCAGCATTAATGTTACGACCGATGTGTTGTCTGCTCTCATACGGGTATTGGACCACCTGCCAAAATTACCATAATTATCAATGTAACATTTTAATACAATTGTTTATATATCTATGCTGTATAATTATATAGCATATAAGTCCTTATGTAATTTTTGTTAAGATTATGAAACTAGCCACTCACTCTAAAAAACTGATTAAAATATAAAACAATTTTTTTATTTTTAATAGCAAATTAATAATGTGAACATGTGAGTTTGTATACAAGACAACTTTTGCTTATCCCTTTGTTCATCTTTATGAAAAGCTATTCAGTTTCAAATAAATAAGCTAGATTTTAAGTTATCCTTTATCTTTTCAGTAACACTATATTATTACATAATCCTTATCACTTTAAAATGTTATTTTCAAATTACTTATTATTGAAAAGTGTGTATACCTTTCTAGGGCATGATCTACTAGACTTTTTGATGGATTAAGCCAATCTCTGGGTTGGCTACTGTTGCCCCCCACTAAGGCAGCCTCATTATGTTTTTCTGTCGCTTGGACTAAGTTCACAGCACCTTCTGGAGATATCATATTCCACAATCCATCAGTTCCAAAAATTAAACACCTGAAAAAAAAATTATAACATTGATATTAATCAGTTAAATAATGAACGATTTTTACTCAACTGCCCAAAAGAGTGTAATGTTTTCACAGTTTAAATGTAGTCTACTACAACTTCTAAATGCATAAATAAATTTGAATATATATCATTTGAATCCTTATACACTTAAACTACAATTTTTTTTATATATTTATATAGTTAGCAGGAACTTGTGTTTTTTTTTTATTTGCAAAGGAAAATGTACTAGGTAATTGAGGAAGCAGAAATACCTGCTTTTTTGTTCTTTATGAAGTATAAACAAGTCTAAAGAGACTAGAATCTTTTATCAAGAGAGCACTACACCCAGATATTTACTGGTTTCTTAAGACAAGGGACTATAATATAAAAATTTTCAACCAACTTCTAAAAGAAAGGACCTCCTCAACACAGTTGTATTTATTTGTTTGTATATTATCTCATAACTCATCAGTTATAACCTAATTTGAAAAATTCTATCTGAAAGGATCAGTAGTTTAGTTTTTAAATCAAACTAACTGCTTTTAACACAATTGAAGTAGATAGATGCATTATAAATATAAACAATTATAAAATTATTCTGAGAAAACAATAGGCTTTCTTATCATTAAGAGTAATCTCTTTCAAGCAACCTTTGTCAGATAAATTAGTAAATATGTACCCAAGAATGGAATACTTACCGAAACTTTGAAGGGTCGATTGTTAATACACCAACATCGGGGTCGGGACTAACTATGAACTCATCATTTTGTGGATTATAACTCCATAGATCACCCAGAGAACGTGCTACAGCCAAGAAGGGGATTTCATCCATTGGTGTGTTCTTTTTTATGGGCCCCTTGTGGCCTATCCTTGGTCTATTCCATACAACTCGTGGAACACCAGCCTTTGATATTACTTTTCCACCACATCTTTGGATTCTTTCTATTTCTGCGGTGGATTCTGGTTTATGGTCTGACGTTAGTGGTTTAGCAGCCCATTCTTCAGAACCTTAAAAAATATATTATTTATGGAATTTAAAACATGTTTCAAATTAGTTTTTGCTGTAGTTACTTAATTTTGCCACATAATTTTTTTTATATAAAGATAACAAACACATTACATATATTATTTAAAATAGGTTGTTAGTATAACAATTATAATATATGTAAATAGATAGAATTAAAAAAACTTATTAACATTACAGTGACAAAATCCTCTGTATTGTTTTTTTTATGCAACTTAGAATGGCAAACAAGCTGACAGCCCACCTGATGGAAAGTGGTAACCTTCACCTGTAGACATGAGCAGTATTGTGGACATAATAATGTATACTATTTCACCCATGATACCCTCCATGCATTGGCCTTCCTGAGGACTCAGGTGTTATTTTTGCCACATCCTACCCTTTGAACTGAGACACAGCCATGCAAACACAACTGTTTTACGATAGAAACACGAATGGGACAGAGGTGCCTAAGCAAACTACTTTTGTAAAAACTCTCTCTCTGGTGGTTACTATTATTTACTGACTAAAATATGTCTTCTTGTAGCACTCAATCACTTTGGCCAGGATGACACCTATAGAGTAACTTTTTTTATGATCTACCCACTTTAATACACAACAGTTACATTTCCATTAACAAACTAAAGTGATTTATATGTAATCCTACTAATATCATATACATCAAAGTTTATTAAAGATATTTATATGTTCTTTTTGATGGGTGAAAATGGTATGGTAACCCCGCCTGCGCTAACGGGATACACTGGCAGGGCACTAGTGAAGGGTGATTGATGGGGATGAAACCAGGCCAGTTAGCCAACCATGATGAATTCATCAGGAATTAATCATGATAATTTCTAGAGGGAACCGTGAGGAGGTAGACCTGGTTGGATATATTGCTAGCAATGGGGTTCTCAGTCTCCATTACTAACAATCCCTTTCCCCCTACATGAATAGATTTTTTTTAATTGGATGAAAATGGAATGGTAACCCCATCTGCGCTAACGAGATACGCTGGCGGAGCACCAGTGAAGGGTGATCAATGAGGATGAAAACAGGCCAGTTAGCCCACCATGATGAATTCATCAGGAATTAATTATGATAGTTTCCAGAGGCAACCACGGGGAGGTCGACCTGGTTGGGTATATTGCTAGCAATGGGATTCTTAGTTTTGATTACTAACATGAATAAGTTATATCCTAAAATATAGAATACTTTATATACTAATGCATGCAGGTGCTTGCGGGAAAGATAGTTTGGTAACTAAATAGCCAGGTGAAAGGATATAAATATATGCAGAACATGAAATATTAAATTCTAAGTTATTATGGCCTTTAGGTATTCACATAGCCTATAATTGCAGAAAATCATCTCATTGCCCAGAATACCATACCATAAGAGAGAACTGTTTTCTGCATAGCTAATTACAATTATAAGCCTATTTGAAATATTAATTTTTAGGATTATGGTCCATATTTAAAATTATTTGTTTATAATTTTATTTGAATGTTCAATAAAAACTTACCATCTTTTTGGTAGCCAAGTACAATAGCAGAATCTCCGACGTGTCCAATGTATATTTTCCCTCTCCTTATGAATGCCACACTGGCAGTAGTGCCAGCGGTGCTTGGCAAACCCGTTACTGTTTTTGGCCATTTTTCTGAAAAAAAAAAAGTACAAATTTTTAAAGGATTATGAATTTTAATTAGTAAAGCTTGTTATTAACACCTAATACTCATCATAACTTAGATTTTTCATAACAAATTTGTCATCTTCAAAATAAAAAAAAAAAGGTGATGAAATACATAATGCCCAATCTATGTGTCTTTTATGTAAATATTTTTTTGTTTTTGAAGTTTTTCTTAAATTATACAATTTATTATGATATTAAGTGTATTGATTAGTATTATACTGCTGTTGCTCAAAAATCTATAGTAATATATATTAAGATATAAAACAGTTGTTTATTTTGTAAGTAATGTATTCTCTCCTCAGAAGCTTGATGTGTGCTAGTTTCATCAAAATATTTTCTTACTAAGTATAATGATAAATGTGCTTAACTGTCTTTAAATGTATAAACTAGCGGCCTGTCCCTGCGTCGCACTAGTAGACCTTTTTCACTGCTTTGCTTCTATTGATTGTGGCATGATGAAAAGTATACTATAACCGGCCCAGGAGTATGAAGAATAATTGTACTGAGTTTTCTTAAAATCTGTCAAGTAGTTTTTGTTTCTATAACAAACATACAGACAGAGAAACAAAAATTTTACTGATTGCATTTTTGGCATTAGTATCGATCATAATCACCCCCTGATAGTTATTTTGGAAATATATCTCATGTACAGAATTGACCTCTCTACAGATTTATTATAAGTATAGATAAATAAATAAATGAATAAAAAAAAGTATTTCACTTATAGTATTATGAATGTATTTTATTCACAACTTTTAGATGTTGTTTCTGCTTTAGATTTTTTCTTGGCAGCTTAACAACTCAATGGCTATGACATTTAGTATATTATTCATATACAAAATTTCATTAGAAGAATAGTATTTTAAATGTTCACAATTTACAGTAGTGTATAAACAATTGTGTCCTATCTTTTAACCAAAATATAACAGTGGATACACTTAACAGCTTGAATGAAAAACTTTTTGTATCAATTGATAAATTATCTATCAGTATCTGATGTTATACTTTTGTGTTTTAATTTTAAATAATTTAAGTAATTACAAAAATATAATGTAAAATTATTTAACAAAATATGCCAAGACTTATAAAACATAAATATAAATCTCATTTGGGGCAAAACCTATTTTTTTTTTTATATCTATAGATTGTTATTAAAATATTGTGCAATATTCAACTTAAATAACAAAACTTAAAATAAATTTCGTCTGAAATGTAGATTGGCATAACATAAGACTTTCATAAGAGGAAACTTTGCTTAACACAAAAACTGAAACCAGAAAAACTGCTTTCACTTTGCAGTGATAAGTTCCCCAAAAACACAGGAGTATTACAAATAGTAATTTTATTATCCTCTCCGATTAATAAACATACAAAACAATAAAAAGTGTATAAACTTTTATAGATTCAATGTCAAACTACAAGAAAAAATAATAACCCATCTAACAAGGTCACACAAACATTTTACAATCACTTTGAATTCTCCTTGAATTTAACTTAATTCATTACAAAGCGACTTTATGCAAGATAATTTCAGGTGTAAAGGGTTTGAATGTTTACCTAATTCTTTCCACATGTTCAAATGGGTCAACATGTAACCATTTCTGATAGCTTTCAGAACGTCCTCATCATTGTCAGACCAGAATTGTCTTTGCTTCACAATGGAGTCCATCAAATGTTCTTTAGCAAATGCTGCCGCCTCGCTCCCGCCATGCCCATCATATATTCCGAAGAAAGCGTACTCCAAATCTCTCTCATCTTCAGTTTGTTGATAAGCAACGGAAAACAAATCTTCCATATACTTTCTCCCGCCTTGGCTGCAGTGGCCAGTCACTCGTAAATTAACGCCAATTGATGCAGGCATTTTATAACTATAGCACTACGATTAATAATAAAAATTACGATTTCATTGTTACACAAACGTTTTCCTCCTTAGACATTTTGCATTTTGCAATTACGCGAGTCGCAACTGACGACAGATCACGTGGACATATTGATCAGTACGCGTGCCCAGATTAACTAAAGGGGTTTCCGATAAGTAAGAGAAGGATAAACATATAGTCATACGTAGCGTCTCATAAAAAAATGGACGCCATCAGTTTTCCGCCATTTTCATTTATGACTCAACATAACGCCTCTTTATATATATGTCTTTTTTTATGTAGTTTTTTGTAGTGTTTTCATTAAAAATTATAGTTTTGAAATTAAATTAATTTATTTAAAAATTATATTTGATACAATTTTTTTATATATAATTATATTCAAATATATAACTGCAAAACGGAAATCATCAAAACTGTAAGCTTTTTTTAACGTTCGGAAATCAGAAATGTGGATTTTTTTATTGAATGTTATTAAACTTTTCTGTTTGAATTTTTTTTACACAGTAATTTTCTTTACATAATTCTTAAACATATTGTGATAAATAATTGTGTTATGTGATTATAATAATGTGTAACTAGGAATTAATTCAAATCATTATTAAAATTATGTTAATAAAGCCAAGACATTGGGAAAGACAATGTAGTCTCTTTAAGAGTTTGCACTCCATAGCACTTAATGAAAGTGAGACTCGACAAGGTAGAGGATTAATGCAACCGCTAAGACATATCAACATAATGTAAAATTGTGTTCATTTAGACTTTAATATACCATCCTACAAGCAAGATGAAACTATGGTTACCTTTCTGTTACTGGTTAGTTAAACTCACGACAGATTTAATTCTATATCTAAATAAAATATAGCTCTTTACTTTTTGAAATATTATTTCTTCCTAAATATCTTCATACTAAATAACAGATTCTATTAATCATTGTGTTCCATAAAAAAACCGACTTGAATTATGAAAAACCAATTATTTTGATCTAAAAACTAAATAACTGAAACAATTGTGATAACATTTCTAAAGGACCTATTTTTAAGTATATCCTTTTAGATAAAAAAAATTCCAAATCAGTTTAAAATTGACAGAGTTATAGGAAACAAACACAAAAAGCAACTGAATTGTGACTTCTTTTTGAAGTAGGTGAAAAATAAAAGAATATTTATAGCATTCTACAATTACTTATACTTTTATTTATAATATCTGTAGCTATGGATTGACATCAATAGATATTACGATAGACCTATTTTTTTTATGGGTGATGATGGAATAGTAACCTTGCCTACGTTATTGGCATACATTGTTGGGTCACCTGTGAAGGGTGACAGGGGAGGATGATGTCAGGTCAGTTGGCCCATAGTGACCACTTTAACAAAAAATAATCACTATGGTTTCCAGAGGGAACTGAGTAGAGGTCAACCTGATAGGGTGTATTCGTAGCAATGAGGTTGTTAAATCTCATTACTAACAATCCTTATCCTTCAACCTGACTATGTTATATATAAAATTAGAAACCACAATTGACATTTGTAGCACAGATTTCCTACAAATTTTTTTTCCTTACAGTATCATAGACCTGGAATTCTAATCTTGTTTCACATCAGTAGAATCAATTGATAAATGCTTATAATTATTTAATATAATCATGATACCCAAGATATTGTTATGATAAAGTCATGAGAGAAAGCTAGTCAAGGATATTTATTTATTTATGCTTTATTGACCACATTACAAAAAAAAAATGTCTGGTACAAAAGGCGGACTTAATAGTATATAGCATTCTCCCCCAGTCAACTTTTATATATGATATAGGATATATGATCATTATACCAATTTATGAAACAGAAGATACTAATTTCACAGATAATACTAAGTAATATAAAACTAATACAACTTTAGCATGTAAATTATTAAGAAAAAAATAATAATAATTCTACATTTTTATTATACTATAATTTTTGATATTGTTTATTCTTCATTAATTTCCCATGGTTTCTCTGGTCGTAACATATCCCATGGCATAGGTTTTTTATATACTTCTGATTCTTCCAACTTTATGCCACCTTTAACTACTTCATCTAAGAATTTTTGCACTTTTCCTCCTGAGGCTGCTTTAATATCGCAATACATTTCAGTAATTCCAGATTCGAGGCATCGTTGAGCAAATACTCTTCCTAAATTGATATATGCACATGTGTCATTGATACTATATAATTGTTGACGGAGTGCCCACTCTGATGTTTTTGCTTCTATGACTGGACCATTGAGGAAGTGGACAACTTGAGCAGTTACAGTACGATTACTAGGTGTAAGGACTAATCTAAAAAAAAAAAAATATAAAATAGAATTACAATTTTAAATACAGATTAGTAGCCTTGAACAGACATACTAACTTGTGCCAAAATTTACGACCAGGTTTATCCAAATGATAACCGTCTGGTTTGCGAGCAATCCTCATTCTTTCTAAATTTCTGGGATTCCTGTTAATAAATTCTGGTATCGTTGAACTAAATCTGACCCACATTTGTGGTTGTAATGAAATTATTCGCAAGGAATTCATTGCGCCTTTTAGTGTATAGTACTTGTATTTTTTATATTAACTATTATCTGTTTAATATTATAGAACACTTATTAATTTAAAAAATATTTTCTAAACAAACTATATAATAGTTCGTATTATTGGTAAGTTAACCTCAAATTCGCAATTTTAATTGATGACAAGGGATGACAGTTTCTTGACGGATACAATACAGATAAATAAGTACTTCACATTAGATTAAAAAATATTTTTTAAATATTCAGCATGTTATTACTATTTGGCATTTACTACGATATATTTCAAATAATGTTAATTCTTTAACTAAACTTATTCGAAAGTACTATATAATGCTTTTTTGTCAATTTTCAACATAAATTTGATATTTTTCGAATAAAGTTTGACTAGAGTCAAATTGGCTTAATTATATAATTTAAATCTATATATTTTAATCTATCAAAGCATATAGAAAATCTACAAAACACATTATATTTGTATCCATAGACGTATTTATATAGTGTAAAGTACTGTCATTACCACTGACTAATAAAGGAATATCGTATGCACTAGTGCATACAAAATTCCTTACAGTAGAACCACGAAATGTACTACTGCCAGATAATAGTGCTGTGCCAACTGATAATTCAGTCAAATATCAGTTGGCAGCATTATTAGTAAATAGGTACATCACTGAAAATGACGTATATTGTTTCTTGATCGCCCACCCACACGTCTAGTTTGATTTCGATAAAAATATTGTGAATATAGTTATTCTAAACACGTTTTGTTGTGTTATATCATTTCGGGCTATGTGGCGATTTTTATATTATGTGCGCAGCTCGCATTTCACTGTGCCCGTAGTTTATTAAAGTGGTTTTCTTGACGGGCGTGAACGTATGGGACAGTTAGATGTTTTGTAATTAATTCATACGCCCACCAGCTTGTGACATTCTGATACTATCTGTTGATGTGCGGTGTTTTGCATGGCAGAAAATAGTTGATAAAGTTGTGACGATGTCGCTACAGAAAAGTGTTAAGAGCAGCAATGGAGGTGATAGGAGTGATCTGGCGGATACAACCTCGATATGTTCTTCTGTGACCACACAGCCTGATAGGCACGGCTTTTTTGGTGGTGCTCAATACAGTCCAGAACCGTGAGTCAATGTTTACATACCTTTTTGGCGATAATTAACCTGTTTTGCAATTATAGTTTATGTTGTTTAATGATTCATGCAGTATCTATGCAATTTTCCGGAAGTATGTATTTACAGGTAGACATTAAAATTCAGCATTATTATAATTTCAAATTTTGTACCACCAATAAAAAAACAAATTTCAATTAAGATCTATTTATTTCCGATTAACACATGTCTAATTTCTTTTCTATGCAACTTTGAAGAAAAATAGTAACCATCACCTATAGACATGAGCTATACATGGACAACAGAGTATATTGTTTCGTCCATGATACACCCCATGCATTGCTATTCCTGAGAACTGTGTTATTCCTCTGTGCCCTGTAAATTAACTGACATATCCCACTCTTCTAACCAATACACAGCCATACAAAAATAACTGCTTCACAGTAGAAATGGAACAGAGGCCAAGCAAATTACTTTTTCACAAAGTCTCCCTCTGGAGAAATCCTATCTATTGCAAAATAGAATTATCGAAATTGGTTAAAGAAATCTTTATTTAATTTGATAAACAATAGTCTAAACAAGGTTAGATCCACAATTTTGTTTGTGAAATTGGGAAAAGTTCTTTGTCATAAAAAATAGTTTATGTCATTTTGCCACTCAAATATTGTGTATGTACCAAATTTCATAATGATTAAGTTGACGAAGCTAATAAAATATACTTTGTCCTCTACCCAAAATTTGTCTGGAAGAGATTGTATAGCAAAAATGCCGCCTTTTGTATTACTTCACATTAATGTTTTACTGTGTTCTTTATTTTTGTAACTGTTGCAATAAAATGTAAAATAAATAAATAAAATAATTCCACATACTTAATATTAAAAGTTTTTTGTGAAGTAACTTCATTATCTACAAAAATACTTTTCATCATGTCCTGAATTGTACCTAGTCTTTCCCACATGAGGTAAATATTTTTTTTTTACACTTGCATATTTACATCTATAAATTTTTCTTTCTGGAGTACAATTTGCCATAATGTCAATTTGTAAAATGTCATATAAGTATAGTAAGTATTAGTACTGTTTCCACTTTTTATTGTACACACACTGCCTGCTGGTAATTAATGCTCCTTTTTACTCAAGGTTTGCTGGAATAGAACTCTTACAGAGTTAAGCTCACCTGTTATACATTTTCATTTAATATAAATTATAACAATGACATTTTTGTGTACAATAACCAATAAATAAATAAATGTCATCTTTCTAAGTGCTTTATATATATTATCAAATGTACATATTGGATTGTAATTGTATTTATTTACCAATTTATGAAACTCTTGACATATACTCTAGACATTAAAGCCTAGATTGAAACTAATATTATGAAGAGGAAAAGTTTTATTTTATGTTTGTAATGAATAAATAAAAAAATACTAAACCTGTTTTAAAATTTTTTTCATCTATGGAAAGTTATATTATCAGTAAGTGTTATGGCCAATATTTTATTTTAAAAAATTTGTGCTCAGTTTGATCATGTATGAAAGTATAGTAGTACACTTAATGAAAGGAGGAGAAAGGGATTGTTAGTAATGGGGTCTAATAGCCCCATTGCTAGCAATATACCCTCTCATGTCGACCTCCATGTGGTTCCCCCTGGAAACCATCATGTTTAATTCTTGTCGAATTCATCATGGTGGGGCAACTGATCTGCATTCATTCTTACCTGTCATCTTTCACTAGTGCCTCATCGGTGTATAACAATAGTGTGGGCAGGGTTACCATTCCATTTTCATCCATGAAAACAAAAAATTCAAAACTCCTAAAGTTAACATACTACAAATCATTGGTATACACTGGTGCCCTATGAAAGCAGGTCAGTTAGTCCATTGTGATGAAATCAGCTAGTCAGGGGGAACCACGTGGAGGTCAACCTAATAGGCTATATTGGCCATTATACCCCATTACTAACAATTCCTTACCTCTGGAGTTTTGGGTGGAGAATAATAAGTCATTAATTAATTATACATTATCCATTTGCAATTCTTAATGTACAAAGATAATTATGATACACATTTGTCATAGAATATAAAAATATCTTTAATTATGAATTACATTTCTTGTATATTACAAGGAGAAATTATGGTAGAGATATAAATTTATATGGAGTAATATACAAGGACAATAACAATAGGTACTTGTAAATTAACAATGTACAAGGACAAATTATGATACTTGTACATAATAAACATGAATATGGTAAAGTTTTATCCTATACAAGGTTTCTTGAAACAAATGATAATGATATATGGCCATGACCTTAACGCTGAATGAAGTTTGAGACTATTGGAATAACATTTATTCAAGGTATTTAACATAATATGAAATATATATTGTGTGTATAGTCTATTACAATTTGTTTTTCTATATTTAGCATAGCACATAAACAATCTTAATATAATTTTTATGCATGATATTGAAGTAGTACCCAACTTACGCTATTGGCATATGTTGGTGAGGTTCTAGTGAGAGTTCACCAGGAATTAAGGATTAATCAAAATCTTTTCTAGGGGAGACTGCATGAAAGTTTATCAAAAAAGCATATGCTGATGCCTTTTCTTATATTCATAAGCATATTTACGAGAGGACTGGGTGGGCCATGTCCATGCTAGAATTGGATGTGCACCTTTTAAAGGGGTCTACGCCTTCTGGAACTTAAATACACCAATGTGTACATTAAACATGCATAAATATATAAATTGTAGAAAAACCAATTTAATAAATGTTATAAGTATTTATATAGATAACTATTGACAGGTTATTTTAAATATAACTGGGTTTATTTAAATTCATACAATGCAGTATATCAATTAAATTAATATCATACTGATTTTCTTTTTGGTATTGGTTCATAAAAAATCGCGAAATATTAATTAGTGGATTCTAAATTTAGTAGTATATAAAAAACCTTTCACTGTGAATTGATGATTCTTATTTTAATTAAATAAAACACAATATTTACATGGCAATTATTTCTTTAAGAAGAATACTAAAAATCAAATTAAAACAATATATTTATAATTAAATACATATACAATACTAATTTTTTTTAATCTATGATTACTTTTGACGTAATTAAAACAAAATGAAAAATGTTACTTCGCAATATTTATTAATTTTATTTGAAGTAATTAACGAATTAAGAGGCATTTGTATTTATTTATTATAACTATCTTTGTTAATTATTTGTGTGTAGAAGGCTTAGTTCTCAATTTTATTTAGTCATCTTCTTTCTATTATATTTAGCCGTATTTACAAAGTTAGCGATAGTTGCTGATAGCGCAGGCGAGGTTACCATTTCGTTTTTACTCATTAAAAAAAGTACGAGTACCTACTGTTTCTATATTTGTTTCTACATATTTTACATATGTAATAATAGGGCACAAGCCGCTCCAAGCCATAAAGATACCATCAATATTCTCACGGAAAAGTATTGTCGTTTTGCTTAAAATTCTCAAGCTCCATGAACAAAGCTCAATGATAATTAAAATATAAGGCTTGATTTTGCCATCTCGAGCAAATATATTTGCCACCCTTGGTAAGGACATATTGGAAATATTGTATTGTATTGTAAAAATCTTTATTGTACATAACTCAGATTAAATACTAGTAAATGATTTAATATACAATGGCGGACTTATCCCATAAAGGGATCTCTTACAGTCAACCTTTGAGAAGCTGAAAGAAAACTGTAGAATCTATAAGGGTAATAACCGTACAATTAAAGATAATATATACCCAGTAAAAAAAATTGAATATATAACACAATAAAAACAGCTCTATATACCTACATATGTAAATAATAAAAGTAAATTAATAATAATATAACATTAATAAATAAAAACTTATACACATATTGGAAATATATTAAAGAAAGACCTCTAAGGGCCTACCATGAAATATTTTCCGAAATTTCGAAGCCAAACGAGACACAAATTTGATGTTAAAGTTACATAATACAAGCCGTTTGGAAATATTAAAAATATTAAAATATTTTTCCTTTGGACTTTTATAATAGAATGTATGAAGAATGAAATGTTCAACTTCATTTATTGGTGCGATTTTGATATAAACAAAAACACGAAATTGAGTCCGAAATTTCGGAATTTCATTTCATGGTAGACCCGCTGATCTCAGTGAATTCGATTAGTTCACAATGGATTGAATTTTTAACCATCAACCGTTATAAGCCTTATTTTTTGCCGCTCTGGGCGATTGCCTAGTTCGCCTTCCCCTAGATCGGGCTGTTAAACTATATAATGTATGTACATAATTCATGTAGTTATCTAAAACATGTGTAGGTAGATGTGTTATTCGATGTCAAGGGGAACATTATGTGATTATTTGCTCAAATTTCATAATATCAATAGTCATCTAAAACCAGAACTAGGCGTGTCGCACGACAAATGTAAATACCTACTTAAGTAAACTGTGAGCACAAATATTGGTATATGCTTTAGATTTTTTATCACATTTTAGTTTTGTTTTGCAAGCAATGGGAACGCTAGACCCCATTACTAATAATTCTATTCTATCAATGGTGAAATAGATTAGGCTCTCATAATTGTACCTTTAATATACTCAAATGTGTTTTTTTTTTGGGTGAAAATGGTATAGTAACCCCGCCTGCGCTAACGGGATACGCTGGCGGAGCACCAGTGAAGGGTGATAGATGAGAATGAAAACAGGCCAGTTAGCCCATCATGATGAATTCATCAGGAATTAACCATGATAGTTTCCAGGAAGAACCGCGAGGAGGTCGACCTGCTTGGGTATATTGCTAGCAATGGGATTCTCAGCCTCCATTACTAACAATCCCTTTCCCCCCACTCAAATGTGGTTAGATTCAGATGACTGGAATGCCTACTAGTTTCGAACTCAATTATTTTCCAACCCTCATCCCAATTATTATTTGGGATCGGCGTAATATGTTTTTCTCTTCCATTCTTCTCTATTCGCAGTCATTTCCGCATTCACTCCCATTCTGTTTATATCATCTTTCACACAGTCCATCCATGTCTTTTTAGGTCTTTATCTGCTCTTATAGCCATCCACATTCATATTTAATACCTTTCATAAAATATGCTCCTCGTTCCTGTGCATCACGTGTCCATACCAGGACAAACGGTTACTTTTTAAGTTTTCTACCACTGGCGCTACTTTCATACTTCCACTGATAGTCTTTCTTAATTTTGTCCATTCTTGTCATATCACCTAAACATCCTAACGTCTCAGCTACATGCAGTCGCATTTCATTCGTCAATTTTGAACTCAATAGAAACCCTTATTTATGAGCACGGTTTACGGCTGTATCGCCAGCAGCATTGTTTGTCAATATATCTAACTAACTAGTTGGGTATCCCCGAATTTAAAAACGTGAGTAAAGTCGACATGAATATATAATTGCAATAAGGTATTTTATTGTTAAAAGTTTCATAAGTATACATTGTAGTTTAATTGTAACTAACTAAACTAAGTAAATTAGTTTTAATTTAGTTTTAGTTTCTTTAGAATGGTTCCAAAACTAGTCGAGCATTCTCGACTAAAGGACGCGTAAAGCAATCCGGTTAGTCTTAGGTATAGGTAGACATGTTAATTGTTAGCGCTTCGTTATAATTAGATACATATGTGGACGATATTATTAGTTTAAAGAAGTCTTTTCTATACATAGTACACGAATTCACGTGAAAAATAAATTATTAAATATTATTAAGAAATGTTATTTTCTCTGTAAGACATGCTTATGGAAAATTAAGACGTAAAAAGATACAAAAAGTTATTAGAAAAAGAGTTATAACCGCGTTTGCGGGTTCAATATGTCATTCATATTTAATTGATAAATAAAAACAATGTACTTAGTGATGTAAGTTGACTGTACATACATACATGTCGATTACGAAACCACATTGTCTACCTACCTGAGAACTGTGAGAAATGACGTCGACACAGGTTTAAATGGAATTTGTTTTGAACTAACTGTGATATTAGCATACCAATTGATTATTTATAGATTATTGGTACGGACTAATATTCGTTCTTAATTCAAAATTTTGTTTACCAAAAAGAAAAGGAAATGGTTTCAATTGTGGCAAAATTAATGTAGGACCAACATGTCTTAATTATCATCTTCTTTCCCTTATCCCAAAAATATATAAATTTTGGGATCGGACTATGTCTTTATCCATATTACCCAAGGTTTTGACTTTTAGTTTTACGACCGGCCGCATGCTTGACTTCAACGTTCCTTGGCAATGCATTTGTTGGTGGTATCCGCTACCTACGGCGTGGAGAAAACTATTGATTATAAAAGAGGAAGAAATATCAACACGGAAATATTAGTCATAAACTGAAGTATTCATCCCAGCCGTATTGATGAGTGGCGATCCTCCAGCGTGCGTTTTTCAAGGCACTTTCCTTCACGCCCAACACACTTTGACATCAACTTCCAGCAGCAATATTTCTGTACCGGTACGACCTCATAACCTTCAATAAAAAAGATATTCCTTTTTAAAAGGCCGGCAGCACACTTGACCTGCTCCGGTATTGCGAGTGTTTATGGCGGTAGTTACTTACCAACAGATGAGCCGTATGCTCGTTTGCTCCCTGTGTTATATATAAAAAAAAAATATGGATTGAAAAATTACCAAAATCTTTTCAGAAATAATTAAATTCATTTACTTATTTATCTGAACATGGGCACATAATCGCGTAAGGTGCACGCAAATGCACACAGAAAAAATATACGTAAATTGAAAATAATTTTTGAAGCCGTTAAAACGCTTTTATCACAAAATTGAACCATATAATTTTTTTTGGCACGCCCTCTATGAACAAGTCTATCGATCACTCGTCTCCTCATGCCTAAAGTATCCCAAAGTTCCTATCTCAACCCTAGTCACTAGTGACAACACTAAATCCTTATCAAACGACACCTCTCTCTAATAACGCTATCACTCACCATGTCACGTACTTTATTCCGCCCGTACTGCGCAAACAACGCATTACATCTGCATTTTACTCTACTTCCGTGCTTTCTATACCTAGCTCTCACTACCATATATGAATGTCAACTCCAGTACTGTAGTAACCGACCATACGCACCTCTTTGCAGATATTTACATTGCTCGTAAAATGAAATAAAAGCTCCATTCATGGCGTTTCCGCTTTCACTCTTCTTTCAATGTCTTGTCGTGCTTACTTTCCATCTCTTGTAAACATATTGATAATTTCCACGCAAACGTTTCTTCAAAGCCTAACTGCGCTTGCCAACTCGCCTGCCAAGTGTGACAATTACTGGTAAAACCCTATTAAAAAGAGGCCTATATCCAACAGTGGATAGGAAACGGTTGATATAACTGTTGATGGAATCCTCTGTGCATGAATTCAATTCGCTTTTTACTCCTTTTATTATATTTCACCTAAATTTTAATCTAACAGTGATAAATAATAGAAAATATTTTTTTGTTTCTTTCTATCGCAATCATATACCTAATAACAATTAAATCAATAATTGTTTAAATTGATTCATTGTATTTTTATGAGTAATAAGTATTCCGAATAAATGAACTAGATAAACGTGTTTTAACGTCATTCCACTTACTGCGACACCGAACGTGCGCAATAAAGATTTACTGGATAGACTGCTTGTGATGCAACGCTTCGATGCGTCAAGTTCGATAATACATAATTGTAGACGATTCTTGTTTGATTTAAATAACAAACACTTAAACATTTTTACCAGAGGGAGACTTTGTACAAAAGTCGATTGCTTGGGTACCTCTGTCCCATTCGTGTTTCAACCGTGAAGCAGTTGTGTTTGTATGGCTGTGTTTCGGTTTAAAGGGTGGGATATGGCATGAACTTACAGGGTACAGAGGAATAATACCTGAGTCCTCAGGAATGGCAACGCATGGAGTATATCATGGGCGAAACAGTATAGTCTGTTATATCCATGGTACTACTCATGTCTATAGGCGACGGTTACCACTTTCCATCAGGTGGACCGTCAGCTTGTTTGCCACTCTAAGTTGTATAAAAAAATGATATTTATTTCAATTTGTATATATTATATACCAAGGAGATAACAAAATAAAATAATTCAGATTATATTATATATTTTCGTGTGGTCCCGGCATAGAATAGTTCCCCCCCTTCCTTTCCCGTGGATGTCGTAAGAGACAACTAAGGGAGGGCAAGGGATGGGTAGCAGCAGCCCTCTTATCACCTCTCAAGCGTGGTAGCTACTGGCAAAACCTCTCTAGGGGGAGGTTTATGTTCAGCAGTGGACAGTTAAAGGCTGATATGGTGAAGATGATGATAATGATGTTATATATTACAAGCTATATTCCGCGGCTTTGCCTTCGTGTTATTATATAAAGTATTCTTTCTTAAGTTTGGATGTAACTTATCTGCGTAATAAATTATATTCAAATTCATTCAGTAGTTTTTGCGTGAAAGAGTAATAAGTGCCCATTGGTACATACATCCACATAAACTTTAACACTTATGATAGGAATAGGATTTTGATCTCTATTAGTAAATAAAAAAAAATTTTTAAGAAAGAAAAAAAAACTTTTGGCTTCTTCTATAATCATCAATCTACTCATACACGCTCGTTGGTTACGTGTACTTTTAATTTGGTCCCTTTTTCAGTACGTCGTGTGTTTGGTCGATATACGTCCCACTAGGGCGGCCCCTACCGACATCTCAGTTCATTCGTACTCGATAAATCTCTTTCGTAATTCTTCTTACATCTCCAAATAGCCAAACCAACCCAATTATAATGATCGATTGAGTCGATAAAAATAGATGCTTTATCGACTAACAAACTTGTTACCACATTTATAACATTACTTTTTATTTATTAATTTATTTAGGTTTACCACCAATTGTTTCCACAAAATAATATATATATATATATATATATATATATATATATATATATATATATATACATATATACAGCTTACAGATAAGAATAGATGCTTTGTCGACTAACAAACTTGTTACCACATTTATAACATTACTAGGGATGGGAGTACTTTTTTAGTAAGGTTGTTTAGGAAATACTAATGTTAACAATGTTTCTTGTTGCCTATTGTAGCCGTCATGTTGCAATGATTCCGCCCATTACCTCATAGGAAACGGAAAACACTTCCAGTTGTTTTGCTCTTGACTATTAGTGTATGCACGAGGTCGTTGCCCTTCTTGTGGCGTCAAGAACGATGTTTTGATCGATCGGCAGTTTACCGGAATCGGATAAATAGTGTTGCCGGCCTTTTAGGTATCGGTATTGATAGGGGTTGTCTTTAAATACCCCTTATTCTAGTGAATAGAGGACCAAAGAGGGGATTTAAAAATTTACACATCCAAGAAAAAGACCACGATGTATGTAAAAAAACGCAAGTGTGAAAGAACTCCAGTGGGATCCATAAATAAATTTTGCTGCACCAAAATTAAACAGCACATACATACATATTTGATTACACGACTGATGCATTAGATTGTAGGTATTTTTTTAATTTCAAATGCAGAATCGAGTGTCAAAAAGTTTTAGTAAGGATCCCTAATGTTTTCTAGCAATAAATATAGCCTATGTTATTCAGGGTGAATGTAGCTTTTTAATGGTGAAAGAATTTTTGGAATCGGCAAAGTAGTTTTGAGTTTATTCATTACAAACATACACACAAGAATACAAATCTTTCCTCTTTATAATATTAGTGTAGATAGATTGACTGATAAAGCACATTTAAAACTGTTGTTGATTTGAAACGTGAAATAACGGAAAACAAAGATTCCCTTTATAAAATATTCGTAAATGAGCACGAAGAAGGTATTTCCTGAAATTCCCACGGCAACGTAAAATGGGTTTACGAGTTGAAGCCGCGTGATATAACTAGTTATTTATAATTTTTCCTTGCCTTGATCCGGCCAAGAATGAGACTTATGCATTCACTCATATATCTAAATTATTATGTAAATATATGTTGCACCGACGTTAGGCTATCTGAAATTATAGCTGGAAAGTGGGTTATTTGATTATTTCTGATCGTCAAACTCGTTCCATTTAGTTCGTATTGGATTTAGGTGTGATTAAGTAGGTCCTTAGTATTCGTCTAGTAATGATGCTAGATGGTATTTCCTATCCGATTGTTTATTATGGTTTTATATAGTGTAGAGATTCCATCAAAATCAGCACCGTAGCTTTTCGTCTTTCAAAATCCTTTTGTCGTTTTTGAGTTTTCTCAATTCGATTGTATTGTCAACCAACTTCAAAAATAAGGCGGTTCTCAATTAGGCTTTTTTTGTTGCTATGTTTGTTACCTAATTACTCCGTCAGTTTAAACCGATTTTGAAAATTCTTTTTTTTTATCTGAAACGACATACTTACAGATTTAACATAGAAAATTAATCGAAATCGGTTTAGTAGTTTCGTTTTTAAGTTTGAGTTTGCCGCCATTAATTGTGCTGTTTTTCTTTTTTTTTACGACATTTCTGTCCTAATATATTTATCTATATCTATTTATCTATTTATTCATTAGTACAAATATGTGTACATGGCGGACTTAATGCTAAAAGCATTCTCTCCCAGTCAACCATAGGGAAGTGTCAGAATACTCGAATGCGGTACTACTAATTATTGATATACATACATACTAAAATTACATATATAAACGAATAAATATATATAAATAACAAATATACTTACATATATATGACATATACTATATTATACACGAAATTGAGAATAATATAAAGTACTTACTGCTCGGATATATTTCATAGTACATAAAATAGACGCTGAGTTTTACATACGACTTGTCAACTTTGATTTCACTTAGTAAATACAAAATAAATTTTAGAACAAAGAAAAAAACAAACAGCGACATTAATCGTGGCAAACTGAAACTTAAAAACGATTAATGGGAAAGATCATTATGACTTATTTAAACAAAACTACCGTATGGTCCCGACACAGAATGGGCAACCCCTTCCATTCCCGTGGGTATCGTAAAAGGCGATTAAAGGATCTTAATAGATGTGGGATGGCCACCAGCGTCCTTCTTAAAACATCACCAAAAGCCTACCAGAGGGAGATTTTGTACAAAAGTCGATTGCTTGGGTACCTCTGTCCCATTCGTGTTTCTACCGTGAAGCAGTTGTGTTTGCATGGCTGTGTTTCAGACCCATTACAGACGCGTTTACAGAGGAATAACACCTGAGTCCTCAGGAATGGCAACGCATGGGGGGTATCATGGGCGAAACAGTATACTCTGTTATGTCCATGGTACTGCTCATGTCTATAGGCGACAGTTACCACTTTCCATCAGGTGGGCCCTCAGCTTGTTTGCCATTCTAAGTTGTATAAAAAAAAACTGTGTTTGCTAATCTGGCAAATGTGGCAATCTCTGGCTAAACTACCATTATGGAGGTGGGCTATGTTCAGCAGTGGACAGAACGGCTGATATGATGATGATGATGATGAGTTATTTGCCTGCTACTTTGTACCCGTGGATTTCAGAGGTAGGAAAATTAATAACGTCAATAAGACCACTTCTAAATGGCGTATCAAGATTCAAGATATACCAGGTTTTATGTTCTCAGACCTTCAGGATTACAACTGTGAAAATCGCATCCAATTTGGAGCAGTTGTTTTTGCGTGATGCCGAAATAGCGGGCGAAAATAAATATGTATTGCCAATATCATGTAAGAATTGACATGTATCTTTTAGAGGAAAATGTAGAATAAAACAAAACCTGTCCAGAGGATAACGTAATAGTAGATTGTATAAGTAGATCTCTAAACTGATGTACCTTAGCGAATCAATAATCAGTCGATGCCGTCATCGACAAATACAGTATATCGATTAAAAGAGTGACTTTCTGTGAAGATGGTTGGTCTCTTCACTCTTCAAAATGTATGCATTATTACAATTACTCTGCTTACAAAATTACAAAGTAATCTATACATATAATAAAACTGTAGAGGTCGTATGTCTGTACATAAAAAAAATGCTAAAAACAGAGTCAGGGGGATGTTAGAAGTGAAATAGAACACATCCAGATTTCTTTTTCAAATTTTTGTTTCTCTGTCCGTTTTTCTGTTTGTACGGGTTAATCTCCGAAAATGTTGGACCGATTTAAATTAAATTTTTAATGATAGTACCTTACATCCCCGGGTCAACGTTTTAGATACTTTAAATCACGAAAAATTAAAGAGTTCTCGTAGGATAGTTAAAAAACTATAGTACACTTAATACTTATACAGCTTAGTACATAATCTATTTAAGTAAAGTCATTTTGACCTTAGTCAAATAGTGAGAACGACACGTCATTTGTTAATTTTGGTCCAGTATTCCCAGACATAGTTTACTTCAATAAGGAGTAACCACGTATTAACGGGGGGAAAGGGATTGTTAGCAATGGAGTTTGACAGCCCCATTGCTAGCACTATGCCTTATTAGGTCGACCTCCACGTAGTTCCCCCTGGAAACCATTGTGAACAATTCTTGTTGAATTCGTCACGATGGGCTAACTGACCTGCTTCATACTCACCTATCATCCTTCACTGGTGCCCCGCCGGTGTATACCGATAGCGGGGTTATCATTCCATTATCATCCATTAAAAAAAAAAACACATATTAACAAATACCACGCGGATAAAATCGCAGGCATCAACTAGTAAGATAATATAGTACCAGTATGGTTTAATATTATCTGTGGTAGCAACGACAAACAAGTATTCCGATCATTGACCATAATCCACTTAGAAAAATATGTTAAATATATTAAGCGGTTATTTGTAGTCCTAAACGTTTACGATAACGGAGCATCCACCAAATACCTTTTATTTGAATGATATCCCATAGCAAATGATTACAAATGAAACACACTGTATTTTTAATAAGAACAAAAACTTTGATGGGCTTGAACAGTAAGAGTTCTTCTCGTTACATATTTTGCGCTATTTAGAAATAATATTTGCATTTAACTGTGATATTATTTAACAGTTAAAAATGAATAATTCCGCGGAACCCTGATGACTTTTCTACGAGACCCCTATGTTCCGCGGAACCCCACTTTAAGAATCGCTGAATTATTTTATTGAATTAAGAATGTGCGTGAATTTATAAAATTCATAGAATGAAACAAATTGAATTTTTCAGCAGAGCGACTCTTGACAAAATCTAATTAGGATCTAACCGTATATATATCAAATTGACGTTAAATGGATGTTATTATCTTACATTTTTTTTGACGCTTACTCGGTGTAATCACGGTTTTTTTTTTGATGGGTGAAAATGTAATTGTAACCCCGCCTGCGCTAACGGAATACGCTGGCGGAGCACTAGTGAAGGGGGATAGATGAGAATGAAAACAGGCCAGTTAGCCCATCATAATGAATTCATCAGGAATTAACCATGATAGTTTCCAGGGGGAACCGCGAGGAGGTCGACCTGGTTGGGTATACTACTAGCAATGGGATTTTTAGTCTCCATTACTAACAATCCCTTTCCCCCCGGTGTAATCACGGTTAGGTCCCAGCTCAATTGTGTTAGTGACCCTGCTGTACCTAATTAGAGTTGCATTTTTAACCGACTTTGAAAAAGAGGAGGTTCTCAATTAGGTTGAATTTTATTTTCGTTTTTTACCTCTATAATTTATAAATCCATTTGGCAAATTAGTTTTTTTTTATCTAAAAAATAACAAACTTTCCCATAGGTTGTTCTTATAGAAATTTCATCAAAATCGGTTCACTAGTTTAGTGTGTGAATCAAAATAAGTACCTTTTTTTTTTCAGGATTGATTTTTTTTTTATAGTATAAAGTCTACTCGTGCATTTTTGTTTCGCTTCTATTCTATTCTGTAATTTCAATTAATGCCACAAAACCATACTTTCGCTTATTCATAACGCACTAAATTGTAATAAAAAAATGTTGATTACTCGCTTTTGTAATATCCTTTCGCTTTCTTGTTCTACTTTCAACTAATTATTATGATTCTAAAGACCTCGATGCCTCGCTTTACTTAAACATATATTATGTTTATCTTTACACTAGTGATCTGGCCCGGCTTCGCATGGGTAAATAGATTTGTAGAAAATAATATTTAGCTTTATATAACTCGCTGATAATGTAGCTTTCTATAGGTACGGGGGGTATCATGGGCGAAACAGTATACTCTGTTATGTCCATGGTACTGCTCATGTCTATAGGCGACGGTTACCACTTTCCATCAGGTGGGCCGTCAGCTTGTTTGCCATTCTAAGTTGTATAAAAAAAAAGAAAAAATTAAGAAAAAAGAAAGGATTTTTACAATCGATTGAATAGTTTTTGAGTTTATCTATTACAAACAAACAAATCTTTCCTCTTTATGATATTAAAAGTACAAATTATTATTATTAGTATGTAGTTGTAATAAGTTGGTAACGAAGTCAAATCTACATTGGATATTTTTAAATGTAGTTTGTGGAAGTAATTAGTACTTACATGTGATACTGAATTTACACGATAGCTTTTTACCGACTTCAAAAAAGGAGGAGATCCTGAATTCGGTTGTATTTTTTGTCTGTTACCTCATATATTCGTCATTAATATTTAAACTGATTTAGAAAAATCTTCTTTTATTTGAAAGGATATATTTTCTATGGGATTAGCCCATAAAAATTTCATTAAAATCTATTCAGTAGTTTAATTTTTACATCAAAATAACTGGTTTAATCGCTATTGAAGGCGGTGTTGTTTTCGTGGAGCATAATCTTATCATGTTGAATTTTTTCTTTGTTTGTATGTTGTCTATTTGTGCGTTAGTGTAAAAAAAAAAGAAATCTGAGTATTATAAGTTAAATATGATTAATGTGTCATATTAGGTTAAAGGAAGTTGAAAATTACTTCGTAAGAGGGTGAATTAATTTTTGAAACTTATGTTCATTTTTAACAAAGTATATATAACGGGAATTTTGCGAACTTATTAAGTATATTTGTCGTTTTCGACAATTATTTCGACTTCATATTTAATAATGTAATTAGATCTTTTAAATCTTTTTACATGTTAAATGTTAATTATGTATAATAAAGATTTATTACAATACAATTGAATGGGAGACGGGTTTGACAGATATGTACAGCAGAAAATAAAAATAAAAAATCGTAATCATACAAAATTAATCGTAATAGTAGTTTATTATAGTAATTTAATTAATTTATAATATTATAGTTCAAAATAACATGACAGCTACAAACAATCACAAAGCCTGTATTTCTAATATCTAATGACACCGTTCGCTTTGATGACAAGTTGCTATATAAGCACACGTAATGTCCAATACTGTACATTTACGGCAGTCTCGAAGCCTGGTTTAGTGCCACACTCCCCATTTGGTCACAATAATTTTAATGGCCATCTTTGTCCTCTTTCGATGCCTATAGGACAGGTCGTGAAACACGAGGAGCCATGTGTATGAAATGTATGTGTACATATGATAAACTATGTGTGTAAAGATATATATATATATATATATATATATATATATATATATATATATATATATATATATATATATATGTATATGTATAAAATAAATATTATTTTTATTAGCTGTTTATTGTATACTAGCTTTTACCCACGACTTCTTCAGCGTGACAGAGATATGTTGATTGCCTAGAATGAAATGTAGCCTGTCCTTCTCTATCCCAAATTGGACCTCTAGTAAACACAATTGACAAGGTTGTCATCAAGGTGTATCATAGGTATTATAGAATATTCTAGCCTAAAAATGCCTGGAGTAACTAACCGACTATGATTAAGGGGATAAGGGGTCGACAAAGAAAAAATAAGGTTTCCGATCCGATCTCGATACAATATAGTACGTTAATTAGTTAGTTAATGTGACCCATTCCTTAAAACTAATGTTAGTATTCATTAATTAGGTATAAAAAAAAAAATCCAGAAAAGAATTTATTGTGACAAAAAATCTCGATATTAGGACACCTGTAGCTGTACTAACGGCACTACGCAGTACAAGGTACATATCTATTATTATAATTGAAATATATTATAGAAAAAAAAATCCTAATAATGATTACTAACACTAGCTTTGGTTTGGTTACGTTAATTAACATACTGTATTGTATCTAGATTGTATCGGAAACTACTTTCTTCTTTATCCACCCTTAGTCCCATTACGAGCTATAGGTTATGTAATTTAACATAGATAGATATGTAATTTATTTGCATTAGGTACTTACAACGCACAAATTATAACAGACACAGATATATATAAAAAGCGAGATAAGAGAAATTATTAAAATAAAATACATAAAGCCAAGTATAATTTTTCCTGTTGTGCGTGTGCCATAACAATACAAAATGGTCACATCACAACTCAGTATATTGCTTCGCTCTCAAAAGAGCAAATCACTGATATTCTGTTGTGGCCAAAGGGAATAAGGTAACAAAAAAAATAATACTACCAGATTGTCTACTTGTATTTAATATATATGTACTCATATTTTATATTTAATTTAATAGTTGAAGAATAGGCAGCAGCGTTCCTGTTAAAACATCACCAAAACCTAACTGCTGTTGCCATCGTGTATGTTTCGTCCGTGCCAAGCGTAGCAACTACTGGCAAAACTCTCCCAAAGGGAGCCCTATGTTCAGCAGTGGACAGTTAAGGGCTGATATGAAAGAATGATCTTTTAGATCTCGACTTTCGTAGTGCCAACGGCCTCTTTTCTTAAACACACATCCAATGGTATGTAGACATAAATAGATTTGTTTACAATCCGGATATAGTGAAAAACAATGACTGAGGAGATGGTACGTCCCATTGGCAACGTTTCCATCATTACAATCACTACGGAATGTGGTTATATAGAGCTCTATAGAACTCACGCGGCGTGGTAATTTAATGACATTTAGCTTTCCCAGGCAGGTGTTGTTAATTTGTCTATAATTTGTGTAATACTCATCGTCATTACTCCATTTTCTGTTCTACCATAAATACGAGTATATTTAGTACAAAAGTTGTCTCTGCTTTTTATGTGTGTGATTGAAATAGTTCCGTTTGTGCTCTCGGTATACACTGGCGGAGCACCAGTGAGGGATGATGCAAGTCAGTTGGCCCATCGTGACGAATTTAACAATCAAAAACAATGTATACCAAGGGAAGCGCGTGAAGGTCGACTTAATAGAGTATACTGCTAACAATAGGACATTAGGACAATTAGACTCCAATACTAACAATCTCTTCTCCTCTCCGACTGTCTGCTTAGGTGTCTCTGTTTCTTTCGTATTTCTCCTACCAAGAAGCTGTACTTACATGAGTTATATGGTTGTTTTAATTGGGGTGCTATTGAAATATCCGTGTCGTACCAGCATAGTACAGGCCACCCCTTCCTATCCCATGGGTGTCATAAGAGGCAACTAAGGGAACCTAATGGTCGAGGATTGGCAAGCAGCCTTCCTCTTAAAACATCACTAAAACCTAACTGCGTTTGCCAAGCGTGGCAACTGCTGGCAAAACCCCTCTAATGGGGGAAGCCTATTATGTTGATCAGCGGACAGTTCATTGTTGATATATTAATAATTGAACTTGCAGGATACAGAATATTTTAGTCCCAAGGAATGGTAACGAATGCAACCAGGAAATATAAGTTTACAGGGGAATGAGTAACCTATATTTTTCCATCCCAAATATTATGTGTATGACAAATTCCATGTAAATTGGTAGCACCAAGAAGTAACAAATAAACAAACTCACTTTCACATTAATATCTTAGTATACTCAGTTTCTATTAGGTCAAGGGGGTTCAGGTCAAGGTTAGGATTTCAAGGTTGCCAGCAGCGTAACAGAACAAATATTTTCTCATTATTATAATTTTCGGTCGGGTTCGACGTTACTCGCAAAACAGTTTAACCTAGGCTCGATCTTTTTCAATATGCATACATGCATATACATGCTTTATCATCAATATCAATGTTCATCAATATCACTTGAATACTTATTATTTTTTTACGTTCATATAACATAAAAACTATATTTGTTCATTTATTTACCAGAGGGGAGACTTTGTACAAAAGTCGATTGCTTGGGTACCTCTGCTCCATTCGTGTTTCAACCGTGAAGCAGTTGTGTTTGCATGGCTGTGTTTCGATTTGAAGGGTGTGATATGGCGTGAATTTACTGGATACAGAGGAATAATACCTGAGTCCTCAGGAATGGCAACGCATGGGGGGTATCATGGGCGAAACAATATACTCTGTTATGTCCATGGTACTGCTCATGTCTATAGGCGACGATTACCACTTTCCATTAGGTGGACCGTCAGCTTGTTTGCCATTCTAAGTAGTATAAAAAATATATATGTTTAGGTACATACATTAGTTATAATATAGTAGAAACCAATCAACGAGTTCGTTACTTATTGAGACGTTATGGGATTCGAATTTCACGGAATACCATTGCAGTAGGTATACAAGTATTGAATTCCCCCACAAACATCTCCGGCAGCCGCTGGCGTTCTTTGAAAACATATTTTTAGCTGTGTACTGCGCTTGACAGCTGAACATGCTGTTATTTTTTTTTTTGGATGAGTTAAAATGGAATGGTAACTTCGTCTGCGCTAACAGGGTACGCTGGGGTGATTGATGAGAATGAAAACAGGCCAGTTAGCCCATCATGATGATAAAGGAATTAACCATGATAATTTCCAGGGGAACCACGAGGAGCTTGACCTGGTTGGGTATATTGCTAGCAATGGGATTTTTAGTCTTCATTATTAACAATCCCTTTCCCCTCCATGCTGTGTTATTTATTTATTTAATTCGTTATTACGATTAAAACATCTTAATTATTATTATAATCATAAAAAATTGACGATTTAAAAGAGATTCAAAACATGTCATTCATCTGGACCTCCTTCATTTTGAAGTCGACTGAAAAACGACAGTGTCTCTGGTTCAAATATTATAAAAAAAACTGTACGAAACCGGACAGTTTGCTATTATTCTATAGTTAGTATTTACGTCATTTATATAGGACTAGTATAAAATATAAGATACATTATTTTATCTATATGCCACCATCATAATATTGATTTTCAGACTCGGGAGTTATCAAGGCTTGTTTATGCAACTGTATTTATTGTTACACAGCTGTGTTGAATATATTATTCACCTGTAAAACATGAATAATATAAAATCATTCTTGTTTGTACCAGTTTTCCCCAAGTCCATGGTTGTATTAATGGTTTTCAACTGATTTCAAAAAGAAGGAGTTTTTCAATACGGTTGTATTTTTTTTGTTATATTTGTTTTCACAAACATTAGTTCTAAACCCATTTTTTATTTTTTTATTTGAAAGGATATACTTTTAGTTTGTTCTAATAGAAATTTTATAAAAATCGCTTCAGTGAAATTTAAGTTTTAGACCAAAATTATTGGTTTTGTCATTATTGAATTCGAGTTTTTCCGCAAGACACAATCTTTAATTAGGTATTCAATATAAAAACAGTAAATTTCTGTACTAGCAACATTTTTCATAGCGCAGGGAGATCCCGGCATAGAATAGGCCACCCCTTCCTTTCACGTGGGTGTCGTAAGAGACGACTAAGGGAAGGCGAGGGATGGGTAGCAGCGTTCCTCTTAAAACATCTCCAAAGTCTAACTGCGGTTGCCAATCCATTTGTCAAGCGTGGTAACTACTGGTAAAACCCCCCAAGGGGAAGCTTATGTTCAGCAGTGGATAGTTAAAGGCTGATGTGATGATGATAACCTAGAACGCTTTTTTTTTTTAATTTCTGTCTTACATTTACACTTAAAATAATTTCGTTGATATTATAATAATAATAAAAATGTTAATATACGAATTTTTTTTACAAAAACGTTTTTTAACATTAATATTAGATCAATTTGGGACTAAATTACCAAAAGAATAATCCACACAACATAAGGTTGCTTGGGAGAAATCGCTGTTTAGCGATAAGGCCGCCCATTGTTGCCACTTTATCTTGCTTTTATTTATTCATTTGTTTATTCATATCAGCATTATTTAATTTAAAATTAATTTACAATTTGTGTAATTAAATATTCATTTTGTTTGTGTACATATTGCTAATCTTTATTATCTGTATCGTACTTTGAAGGAAACAATAAAGAGATTTCATTTATTCGTTTACAAATTATATAAAAGAGTGTAGTAAAGACAGAAGTGACCTTACTTTGCTCACGACTATTGGGGTAGTCAGAAGCATTTATTGACTGTAACCATCTTGATGAATATAAAGCTTTTCGACCATATAGTCTTGAAGACTGTCAATTCATCCTGGCTTCATGCAGATAGATAAGTAGATTTTTAATTTTTTGAAAAATATAGTGACCCATGACTCACTGTAATGCAGATTTCTATATGTGAAAGAATTAAAAAAAAAAATGGTGACTTTTTTGTAGTACGTTAAAAAGAGAAAAATTTATTTTCTTTTCTTTATAATCTTAGTTTGGATGACTGTACGTGGTCAAGGTGTAAATTTGATGTAAAAACAAAAACGTATCACACAATTATTTTCCATGCTTTCTACTTCGCGCCGCTTTCTTAACGAAAAATAAATAACGGCCATGCATTATATACAAGTGTGAGTAAGACGCCACTATTATCTGTCTCGTTTTTACTGCAATTGCACTAACGAGCGATGTAGGTTTTGGAGCTCCGCTATTCATAATGTGACCTTAATTTGATTCAATTTAATAAAATTAAGTTTTAAGTTGGTTAATAAACCAACTTCAAAAAAGAGATTGTAAATTCTATTGTATTTTTTCATTTTACACGAAATCATTCAAACGGATCATCATCAATTTCAAACGGATCTTGAATGTTTTTTAATAGAAAATTTTACTCCATATCCTTAAATATTAAAATATTTTTATATTTTAATTATTAAAAATTACTTAGTTTGTTTAAAATAGAACTAAAATGGATTATCGAAATGATAAATAATTTGCATAACAAACTACATAACTGGAAAAAAAATTAAATGCTTATAATAATCATTTAACCATAACTACTGATATCGTGATAATAATCGATTAATCTAAGTGCTATGTTGTGAAATTCGTATTTATTGCTTCATGCCAGTGTAGTACTATATTATCTGTGGTTCATGTTACAATAGTAATTGGCCATGTGGTTACACACGTAGTGGCAGCGTAAATGCTATACAATTAAAAATCTAATCATGTTCACGAGCTATTTAATTATAAATGTAGACAGATTTGTCTATGGAATACATAGATAATCTTACAAACACTATAGATACGAATGAGTAATATGTATTTTTTTTTTTACTTTATTGAAATACTAGCGACCCTCTCTTCACGGGCAGACAGTCACAATTTTTTGTAGGGATCTCGAATTTTTTTTTAAATAAAATAAAGTCCATGTTACTCGCTAATACTGTAGTTTTCTAAAGGTCAAAGAGTATATAAAATTTGTTAAGTATTTTTGTAGTTTATCCATTACAAACGAATCTTTCCTATTTATAATATTAGTTTAGAGAAAACGTCGACACAGCAAAAAAGCAAGAGATATACAAATACAGAGCGCAGGCGGGATTATCATTCCATTATCACCCATTAAAAAAGGTACCTCCTATCACTGTCATCCACGCATATAATTAGCGAAAATCCGAAAATGCGACATATTATCTGAATCTATTCATGTCTTCAAATACAGGCCCATTTCTTAAATAAAGAAGCTATTACAAACACCCAAACAAACTGTTTCACCAGAGGGAAACTTTGTACAAAAGTCGTTTGCTTGACCTCTATCTTATTCGTGTTTCAACCGTAAAGCAGTTGTGTTTGCATGGCTGTGTTTCGGTTTGAAGGGTGGGATATAGCGTGAATTTACAGGGTACAGAGGAATAACATCTTAGTCCTCAGGAATGGCAACGCATGGGGGGTATCTTGGTCGAAACAGTATACTCTGTTATATCCATGGTACTGCTCATGTCTATAGGCGACGGTTACCACTTTCCATCAGGTGGGCCGTCAGCTTGTTTGCCACTCTAAGTTGTATAAAAAAAAATCTGTTCCCAAAGTTATGGACCGCGGAGTAAATATCAGATAGACTCTGTCATGTGCTTTAATAAGCTCATTAAAGGTGCTGCACGCTCTATAGATGGAATTATGAAAAGGGACTTTATTTCTACTAAGTGCCGCTAATCGGCTATGCTTGTATATGGCTTTGTTTTGGTTTTTAATGAAAGTGTAATTATGGGGTACAGATGGGTTCCATGGGTATCGCAGTGCATTTTGTACTTTCCATGGTGTTGTTCATATCTATTGGCGGTGGTTTACCGCTTTCCATCAAATAAGCCGTCAGCTTCTCCGTTCTAGGCTTTATATTTTGTTTAAATTTTAAGACCTTTTACCTTTTTTAGATTCTATGCTATAGAATCTAAAAAAGGTAAAAGCTCTTAAAATTTATGTTTATATTTATATATGTTATATTATTATTTGCTTTGTATTGATTTCTCAGATAACATTTTGTTTTATTTTTCCTTCCCATGGAAAGAGAGGAATTAATGGGCATCAATAATTTACCGAGATGTTTAAACATTTCTGATTTAGGTTCAGTTAATATAGATTGACTGATAGATAAACTAAATGGTAGAGGGATGGGCAGCAACGTCCCTTTTAAAACATCACCAAAGTCTAGCTGCGGTTGCCGACTCGCCTGCCAAGCGAAGCAACTACTGCCAAAATCCTCCTTATGGGGGAGGCCTATGTTCAGCAGTGGACAGTCAACGGCTCATATGATGATGAATATAGATTGAATAAGATCAATATTTTATGGTATTAGGTGTAAATGGCGCATGAATTATAAATAATATGTAACGTAAAGATTATCAGCGAACTCAAAAGTAAAAATAGTATAATTCACAGTTAAACTCTTTCTAATTTTGTCATTTGTATATCAATGAGTTTTGTATAGGAAATACTTGAAATATAATCGAAGGTTACTTCACGTCATACCATTAGTCTGCTCTACTTTTCATTTATTACCCAGTCTAACGACACTTACCAGAGGGAGACTTTGTACAAAAGTCGTTTGTTTGCGTTCTACTTGTTTTGATTTTGCTCTCCGTTGTACTTAATGTGCCTGGATGCACGCAGAAGAGTAGTAAATTAGTTAAAGATTGTTCTAGAATTTGAGTCGTTTCATAGATAGATAGATACTCTTTATTATTTCCTCCAAAAGATTACAATAGTAAACTTATTATAAATATAAATAATTACAAGAAATAATCACAATAAGAAAACAATGGGCGACCTTATCGCTAAGAGCGATCTCTTCCAGGCAACTTTTGGATGGAGAGGAGTAATTATAAACAATTTGGTGGGAGGCACGATGAAAAATTTTGTTAGTTCTAGATATGGGAGATGTGATAGTGAGCTTGTTATAATCATTGTCGAGATATCTGAAGAATCTGTCATTAAAGATGCTTCAAAGACTCCCAAAATACCTAGCATTTTTGACTCTATTTGCTTTTCAAACATTTGGCCATGTAAATTGCACCATTATGTAATATTTGTTTATCATTTCAGATAGGTGGATCCTATCGGAATATGATAATTTTATGAAACTGTAAAGTTTTGTTACATTGAGTGCTATTTAATGATTTAGACTGAGAAAAATCCGTTTTCAATATAGTTTTCAATTCACTGTTATCGATAGGGTACCTGAACATCATCCTCTTCCTACCTTTATCCCAATTAATATTTAGGGTCGGCCTAATTTGTTTTTTATCCATATTACAAAAACATTTGGATTAGTTTAACTATCGGCCGCCTGCCTGTCGTCAACCCTCTTTGAAGACCCTCGTTATATCAACCCTCGTTGATAGGGTCCCTGAAAACAGGCATAAAACCTAAGCTAAAAGCTTATAAATTAAATATTTATTGAAGTTTGCCAATAAAATTTAAACATTACTCGTATTTGCGTAATCGGACAAATAGACATTTAAGTATAGATTGCATTATTTTAATAGGGCAAGCCTGGTTTTTCGGTTTGTGTGATACCGCCACTTTATCGACGTCTAGTCGACGAGACGAGGTCGAAATTTCTAGAACGGAAACGTTGTAACCAAAAACGCACTCTGCATTAATTTGAAGTAGCCGCTCCATAATTTTTATATTGCAAATAATGTGCAGTTTACAGATTAGAATACGCAATGGTCATGCGGGGAATTTTAAGTCATTTAGGATTTAGCCATGAACACATAATTGTGACTAAAAGTGATATAAATTGCTGTAACACAATTAGTTTAGTACCTATAGCACGTGTTCAGACGAAGTTACTGACCTCATATCCAAGGCCACACAGTCCCGCTTGCCTTAAAACATTGTTCAAATGCAATACGTGTATTTTTCATTATATACATGAGAAAATAACTTGATGTTTTCAGTAAAATTACAGAATTTTGATTCACGTCCGCCTTATAAAAACTTAATCTCCCACAAACCTATTTTAACTATTAGCGTGTTTTGCCACTTCTTTTTATAAAGCATTTATCTCTTAAAAGATAAAAATAGTCTATAGCAAAAATAAGTTTAAGCACTTGTTTCGTTTCAAGTTTTTGTGTATAAAAGAACATTATATGTTTGGAGCTTGATATGCAAGTTCTTAGATAAGTTACCATATCTATGTCAAATCCAATATCTTTGTGCTAGTCCTGAAATACATTAAAAGAATTTTTTTTTAAATAAAGTTAAGTAATTAAATATTGCCTGTTATATTATCACCAGAACTAAAGGATATGCAAAATTTTAGCAAATTAAGTTCATGATCATCATCTCGGTCATTATCCTTCTACTGTTGACCAAAGGCCTCCCCCATAGACAACCATAAAGAACGGTTCCGAGTCACCTGCATCCACGGACTCTCTGCAATGCAAATTTGGTTAGGAGGAATTAATTCTATTTAATTTGCAAGATGAGATCTAAACGAACATTTTAATTTTAAAAGCTTGTAATAATAATTTCGCCAACGTTATTAATGTGAAGTATTGTTTGTTGCAGTAAGCGGACTGTGTCGCCGAGCACGATACTGAAACGGGAACAGAAATGGCTGCGTATGCTTGACAATTGGGAAGCGTTCATGAGCAAAAATTATAAGAAGGTTCGCGAGAGGTGCAGGAAAGGTTGGTCTTACGTACTTCTTAATATTTTGTATAGCAACAAGTCGACGGCTCGCCTGACGGAAAGTGGTAACCGTAACCTGTAGACATGATTAGGTCACGGACATTACAGAATGCTCTGTGGTATTCCTTGTGTTGCCATTCCCGAGGACTATGGTTTTATGCCTCCGTACCTTGTAATTGAATTGTTTTTTATGCAATTTAGAAGGGTAAAGAAACTGACGACCCACCTGATGGAAAGTGGTAACCGTCGCCTATAGACATGAACAGTCCCATGGACATAACAGAGTATACTGTGTTGCTCAGGTTACCTTTCCTTCATTGCTATTCCTGAGGACAATGGTGTTATGCCTGTCTCCTGTAATATCCAACGGCTTCACGGCAGAAACACGAATGGGACAGAGTTACCCAAGCAGATTTCTTTTGTACAGTCTCTCTGGTATTGAATACTTCCGTTAGGCCACTGATCCCATAATGTAGGCACGTATCTCAAAACAAGCAGTCCAGGGCAAGGAGACCAATGATGAACTACCACCGTGTACATCATCCGTACAATCACGACCACCGACAAGAGTGACCGGCTAAGAAAGAGAACCCTGTAATTTCACTACCATATACCCGTAAAAACCCGAAGAAAGACAATAGTTATCAGCATCTACATACTAATTGAGTTTTTCGTTAAAACTTCAGGTATACCGGCATCAGTAAGACCCAAGGCGTGGCTGTACCTGTGCGGTGGGCAGCTGCTACTTCAGAACCACCCTAACGAGTATGAGGAGTTGCTCCAGGCCCCCGGTGACCCTAAATGCATGGAGGACATCAGGAAGGACCTTCACAGACAGTTCCCCTACCACGAGATGTTTATAAGGGAAGAAGGGTTGGGGTGAGTTGACACGTTTGCCTATGATTTAATTATATTAATTATTTTACTAATATCGATACCGCCCAAATAACTATATATTGGGTATTGGGTAATGACTATATGTTAGATATTTATGGCGGAAAAAACGTCATCACCTATTTCGATATCGACTGTACTAGTCGAATATCAGTGTTCATTTCGACCGGGTTCTTCATTTCAATATTATATATTCGATAACTGATATTTGATATATTCGTTATTGGGGACAAAATATGGATACTGTAATAACAATATTGCTATATTGATATTGCTATATGTTATCCACTCTTAGATTTAATCACATTATATTTGCCGACCTGGATAATTCCTGGCTTGCCCTTTTTATGAAGTTAAGCTGTATTTGTACTAGCTAGTACTGTGTATATCGTCGTCTGTGTATACCGATAGTGCAGGTGGAGTTTTTTTTTTATGCAACTTAGAATAGCAAACAAGCTGATGGCCCACATGATGGAAAGTGGTAACCGTCGCCTATAGACATGAGCAGTACCATGGACATAACAGAGTATACTATTTCGCCCATGATACCCCCCATGTGTTGCTATTCCTGAGGACACAGGTGTTATTCCTCTGTACTCTGTAAATTCACGCCATATCCCACCTTTCAAACCGAAATACAGCCATGCAAAACACAACTGCTTTACGGTTGAAACATGAATGAGATAGAGGTACCTAAGCAAACGTTATTTGTACAAAATCTCCCTCTGGTGACCATTACCGTTACCATTTTATTTTCACCCATTAAAAAAAAAACTATGTATATCTGTGGAGGGGAATATGAAATGTTAGTATAGTATATTTAGTCATATAGTATATTTTAGTAGAACTTAAAGAAAATGTGACCAAGTTTTATTTCTAATTATCACAGTAACACTCTCTATATGAAATTAGTGATAAACCGGAACATTTAATTAATTAATCGGTATTTTATTTGCATTGCTCATCATCATCAGGGTGCTATTAGGTCGAGTTAATTACAGAGACAGATCATTTATTCATAATTTTCTAAATTACAAGTCTAATTTCAATTAATTATGTCATTCCTATTGCAAGTTTGTCATATTTTATTATAATTTCGAGAATATAGCGTTTATTATAATATTAATGTTTAAAAGCAATATTAATTTATAACAATAGTAATCACGTCATTTCAAATTGTTATTACAGTAATAAAAATCAGCATTGGAGATAACATATAAATAATGTTAAGAATCCTTCAACACTATAGAAGCTCTTCTCGACAAGCCAGTCTTTTAGTTTCTTTTTAAATTGTTTTTAAGAGTTTTTTTTTTTTTTATTATTCATATGTTCACATTTTTAACAACTTCGTCACGTTAAGTATCACTAGTACTCTGCCAGTAAAAAAAATCGACTACAGTTGTGGGAAAACCAGTTATTTTGATTTAAAATCTAAACTACCAGAACCAGAGGGAGACTTTGTACAAAAGTCGATTGCTTGAGTACCTCTGTCCCATTCGTGTTTCAACCGTGAAGCAGCTGTGTTTGCATGACTGTGTTTCGGTTTGAAGGGTGGGATATGGCGTGAATTTACTGGGTACAGAGGAATAACACCTGAGTCCTCAGGAATGGAACGCATGGGGGGTATCATGGGCGAAACAATATACTCTATTTTGTCCATGGGCTCATTATGCTCATGTCTATAAGCGACGGTTACCACTTTCCATCAGGTGGGCCGTCAGCTTGTTTGCCATTCTAAGTTGTATAAAAAAAAAAACAATACAAATCCACAAAATTACATTAAATCGATTAAGCGATTTTTGAGATTAGCTTAAGCGAGCTTTTTTTATAGATTACTAGGTTTTACTCATGTGACCGGTACAAAAAGTAGCCTATATATAGCCATCTTTATTCCATGTAGTATACACATATGTGTACAAAATTTCATACTGATTTGTTAAGCCGTTAAGGCACTATAAAATAACAAACAAATATATATAAAGTAACAAATAAGCAAACTCACTTTCACATTTATAATAAATATTAGTTAAAATGTTCTAATTTTAAGAATAACACGATAAGATCCTTATAGTATTGAAAATAAAGTACAAAATTGTGTAAATTGCAGGCAGCAAGAGTTGTTCTCCGTGCTGAAAGCGTATTCAGTGCTAAATCCGAAGGTTGGCTACTTCCAAGCACAGGCGCCGGTCGCCGCGTTCCTACTGATGCACATGCCCGCCGTGCAGGCCTTCTGGTGCCTGGTCAGCATCAGCGACAAGTACTTGAAGGGCTACTACAATCCGGGACTCGAGGTTTGTTAATACTTCTAATTTTAGAAAAGACAGCTTCCCTATAGTACCTAGTTGTAATGGTGGCAAAATGTAACGAAGACCATGCCTGCGTTATTGGTATACCCTGGCAGGACACCAGTGAGTGACGATAAGTGAGGATGAAGTCAGTTTGCTCATGATGGTTTCTAGAGGAGACTGTGTGGAGATCAACCTGGCAGGCTATAGACATAGAAAAATTGTCCAAAAATACATAATAGCTCCATTTTTCTTGACTCATAAAAGATCATTTGGTGCCCTGCCAGCGTATACCGATAGCACACGTGGGGTTACCATTTCATTAATATTTATTTATTTACTCTTTGTTACACCACTTAAAGAATAATACAAAAATATTTATTACGCTTATGAAATCCAAAAGGCGGTCTACCGCCGAAGAAATCTCTTTCAGACAACCTTTGGGTATAGGAGAAAATAAAAAAAAAACGACGGTAGTTATTTGGCCCAAGAATATCGTATTACAAAAGTTCCACAGTGTACAGGTGCTCTTTTTTTCTTTTTTTTCCTTTTTTTTTTTTTTTTTTATCTTTGGGTGATAATGGAACGGCAATCCCGTCTGCACTATCGGTATATGCTGGCGGGACACCAGTGAGAGATGATAGGTGAGGATGAAAGAAAGTCAGCCCATTGTGGCGAATTCAAATAAAATTAACCATGACAGTTTTCAGGGGAAACCGCTTGGAGGTCGACCTGCTGATAAGGTGTATTGCTAGCAATGGGCCAGTTAGACCCCATTACTAACAATCTCTTGCCCCCCTGGTGTACAGGTGCTGCAGCGCGACGGCGACATTCTACATGCGCTGCTGCGACGGACGGCGCCGGCTGTTCACCGGCACCTGACCAAGCACAAGGTGGAGCCGGTGCTGTACGCTACCGAGTGGTTCCTGTGCGCCCTCACACGCACTCTGCCCTGGGACAGCCTGCTGCGCGTCTGGGACTGCTTCCTGTGCGAAGGGGTCAAGGTATGTGCAAAGCGAGATACTCAAAGGCTTTGTTTGCTAGCTGCAGAAATGTATCTACCATAGCAGTAGACACATAACTGTAAAAATATATTTTCAGTTGAATCTGTCTTGAAACCAAACGCGACATTTCATTACTTAATCTGTGGTTGAATCGCTTTCATAATCTGGCAACAAATTGTCAAGAGTTGGCAAAGTAAATGTGAATAAGATTTACGCGATGCAGAAGGCATTGTACCTCTTACAATGCCTTCTGCAATGCGTCTACCACCATTACACATTGCGTCTTTAGTTTGTTATAAAAAAAAAAAATAAACAGAACATTCTAGATTTTAGAAAAGTCAATCGCTGTTTTGTCTACCACATTGTTATGATTCATATCTGAACAATAACCAGTTTTTACTTGTCTATGCCTTCCAGGTTCTATTCAAAGCGGCGCTGGTAATACTGGCTGGTGCATTGGGCCCTGCAAAGGTGCGGAAACGCGCCTGCGGACTCTGCGAGACCCTAGAGGTTCTCCGACACCCCCCAGAGAGCATCCTGGGAGAAGAGTACCTCATGTACCACATGCAAAGGTTGAACCTCACGGAAGAGGACTTCGAGTTTGAGCACCAACGGCAGACGGCCAGGCGGCGCGCCATGCCCAATAGAAGGTAAAAAATTACCAGAAGGAATCTTTATACAAAATTCATCCACCCGTGTTTCTGCCGTGAAGTAACTGCAGTTTGAAAAGTGGATTTATCGTCATGGCCATTGAGTGTCTACTGCTAATTTGTGATCAACCTCCCCCATAAGGGAGTTTTGTCAGTAGTTGCCAGGCCTGGCTAGCGTGTTAGCTACTGCAGCTAGACTTTTGGTGATGTTTTAAGAGGGACGCTGCTATTAGCAAAGCCCTCTAGTGAATAGCTGATATAATAAAGTCTTTAAAAAAAAGTTACTCTTAACACTAGATGGCACCACCCTCGCATGACTACTAATAGTATAGTTATTAATATTTAATATTACGTCCACAGTGGCAGCTGATTCAGCGACTGCTCGTACAAGCGTTATTCGAAGAATAACGCACGGGACCTGTTCAACACTCTATGAGTACGCGAGTGCAATACTGACTGCCAAGTAATTATATACCTTAAGTGCTTTGTGATAATGACGTTAGTGGTACGAGACGAAACCGAACTTACGACTGTCAGTGATAAGTGCGACAAACCAATATGAACCGTATAAATTTAGTGTAAAGTCTACAATCGCATGCACAAGTATGACGGGAGGATTGAAAAGGTAATTGGTGTGAATTTGGGCCGCTTTCGTGCCTAGTAAGGCCGCTTGCACATTGGCGATCAGGTATTTGCGATTATTATTCATTGGTAACTTGTTTCTATTGTAATCAAATCATCAATCTCCAATTTGAGGTGTGCCTTAGATACTGTACCTATCTGTACGCAGCTACATACTGTATATTCCGGTTGATTCTTTTACAATACGTTATTGCAGTATAGAAAAGACATAATTTATTTTTCTACAACTATTTTTAAGATGCATATTCTACTGTTATTCTTGTGTTATTTTTTTTTTATTAAGTCATCGAGATAAACTTGCTATGAACGATAGAGTTTCTATTTATTTACATATATGAGTGTACTTCATAATGATAGTAATGAATAATCGCTTTTTTTTTTCTAATAAAATGGGGTTAATTCTGAGGTGCCTATTTTTTAAATCTATTTCTTAACCTAATATTTTAATTTGATCATCATCATCATCACCATATTAGCTATTTATCGTCCACTGCTGAACATAAGCCTCTCCTTTGGTGGATTTTGTCAGTATTTGCCTTAATTTGATAATTTCACTAAATCACTGTTTTATGAACTATTCATTCACTCATATCAGCCTTTAACTGTCCACTGCTGAACATAAGCCTTCCCCTTGTGGGGTTATCACACTTTGGAGATGCTTTAAGAGGGACGCTGCTGATCATCCCTCGCACTCCTTTAGTCACATCTTAAGACACTCACGGGAAAAGAAAGCGTGGCTTAATCTATGCCGGGACCACACAGCTAGTTTTATGGGCCGTCGTAAACTAAAATTATAATATTGTTGACATAAATATATTAGAAAATCGTTCATATTAGACCTTTACAATAAAGATTCCACTGTGATATCAAATTTTTATTTTAGATATAGGTCTGGAGAAATAGCGCTTTAGAATCGACCCCTATATTTATTTTATAATCAAAGGCCTTCTCATATGATTTATAAAAATTATTGATTAAAAATACACTCGTGGCATTTGCGGTCATATTTTCATTTGTCAGTGATTTTTTTTAATCTAAACTTTCATGTTGTCATCTATCTCGCTTACACAACTGGATAGCACCTTTTAAAATCGGTTAAGTATTTTTTTGTGTGTTTACATAACTTATAAAAAAAATATATTATTAGTTAAGACTAGCGATCCGGCCTGTCTTTACATGGGCAGATAGATCGAAAATAATATTAAATCCTGTGTTATTCGCTAATAGTGTAGCTTTCAATAGGTGAAACAATTTTTAAAATCACTCGAGTAGTTATTGAATTTATTTCATTCATTAAAAAAATCAAATAATCAAATCTCTTCTATTTGTAATAAAGTAAATAAGCGCTGACTCATAACGAGTTGTTTTATTGGGCACTCGCATCATTTATTTAACCTCCTGTATTGAATTGTACCTCAAACTGTTTGTTTAATTGTAGGGATCTATTATTTATTCAATTGGCAAGTTTTATTTTATTTAGTAATACCACAGAAAATATATTAAATTCGACATCATATCTTTTAAACCTATTGTGGCAAGTAGACGGTCAGAGCTGTTAAAATACAGAATTCACATGAGTAATATAAGATTTATTTTGTATAATTAGTAAAAAAATTAATTGCAGTGTATGGAGGTATAATACCATAGCCTTAGAGATGGCAACACTTGTACCATGGGTGTCAGAATATATTCTCTGATGTCCATGGTATTTTTCATGTACAATATATAGGTGACGATGACCACTTTCCAACATATGGGCTGATAACTTGTTTGTTTTTCCCCTAGCCAATTCACCATTAATTAATAATCAAATAATACACATATCGTTTGCAAAATTAAAATGTATGTTGAAATGTATTTATTTACATACCTACTATACATATGTTATTTATACAGTTGTAATTACAAAATTGCGCGTTTCATGGATTTAACGGACTCAATTAAGATGCCATGACTCAATATATTTGGGTACTATACTGTCAAGTGCATTCAATATGGCTTCACGTCACGTCAAGTGATTAATGTGCCCTGTATATTGTCGTCAATGCTGGATTTACACCGTTGTTTGTCACGTAGTAATTCGTAACGAAGTTTTATATGTTTATCTGTTACCAGTTTTAACAGACAGACATAAAAGTAACCTACGTATTCTACGAGTCTATTAAATTTCATGACAATTGGTTGAGGTGGCAAAGTTTACTTTCATATGTATAAGGTATATAGTTAATGTAGTTGATCCATTCGTCATAGTCGTAGAATACTGACGGATCTGACGAATATTACATATAAAGATCCGTCAGTATTCTACGACTATGACGAATTTAGCTTCAGCAGCTTTGTAACTATTATTATAAAATGATTCAAGATGGCCGCAACGCGTTTCTCTTTCAGTTCAGGGTCTGATAAACATCTCCAGATCTAGGAAGGGCAAATCGAGGTACTTGCTCCAGGCGGCATTCTCACCAAAATCACAACATAATATTGCCATATTTTACATACTATTACATAGTTTTTTTAAATCTCAATACAGATAGGGGGCGCCACAGGCGTAGATTTCTCGCCAATCGAAAGTGCTGATATAAAACTTTGTTACAAATTACATAATCTATTATTTTATTTCAAATGTGAATAACACAGATGTGACTCCAGCAGTGGTGTATAAAAATAGTTCACAGTGTTGGCACAAACATTTGTAAATATATTTGTGGTTTTGCCAAATGTCTGACTGACCAAATTAAGTATTGGTTGCTAGGTTACGCTAGTGTGTGCATTGTTGCTGTGTTGGCCAAATATATATTAGTTTTATTTAACATACAATGCTTGGACGATTACATATGTACCTTTGGATCATAAATAAGTAAGAATTAACAAGACACGCGCATTTCGTGAACAGCGTAAGGTCGACATTACGTTGCTATTTTATTTTTCTCACATTCCCAACTGCTAAATGTCTTATAAAATATTAAATATAATTATATTACATCCATAGATTTATATAAAATTGACTGTGATTTCAATATGTCTGTTTATAAAGTTATGTACATGATAAAACCCTGCAACGCATTAATTGCTAATATTTTTAAATTGTAGAATTGCTAGAAGAAATTCATTGCTTGTTGTAAATTGTGAAATAGATGAATGAGTTATCATGTATGTAAGTCAATATATAAACTCTATATAGCTGAGATCGATTCTGAGGCGCTCATTTCTAAAACTAGTATTTTTCAACCAACTTCAAAAAAGGAGGGTCTTCTCAATTTAATTGTGTATTTTTCTTTTATGTTAATTACCTCACAACTCTGTCATTTATAAACTATTTGAAAAAATCTTTTTTTATTCAAAATAATACATTTTTAGATTGGGCCCATGGGAATTTTTATAAAGTCACTTCAGCAGTTTTTAAATCCAAAATGACAGAAGTCTGGTTTTTGTATTTTTTTTTTGAATAAATTTTTAAATTCTGACTTGATTCGTGAAAATACTATTTCAGGGACCATCATAAACTAAGTTTACATAATTTAGACACAAATAAATTAGAAATTTAATTCATATTGTTCATTCCAATAGAGATTTCGATGTGCTATTAATTTTAGAGACAGCTTTAGAGAAATGGCGCCGCAAAATCAATTCCGTTGTTTCCCTCAGTTTTCTACTATGTATTTAAAAAAATCCATTGTCTAATTTTACGTTTCAAATTTGCAATATATTTGTTTAAAAAAACATACCAATATGTATGGAAGACAAACAAAAAATATATAATGTTATGTTGGAACTTCTTTTTTTAAACTAAACGAAGTGTTTAAAATTGTATAAAGTCTTATCATTACATGGTAATTAAATTGTTTTATCTTTGAGGTATAGTTTCATAGTTTCACTTCACTTCACTGAGGGATTTCTCATTGTAGATGATTTAGAGATTGGGACCATACCGAATCTAAAAATTTAAACACCTTTTTTTTTTTATAAAAATTAAAAACAAACCTGTTTTAACTTTTGGAGTGTGTTGTCACTTTTATCAAAGTGAAAATTCAGCGCAAATCAAAAAGACCCCACTTCGATAAATTCAAAAAACTCGCGCTCGTGTCACAGCCGCTCATAATTAAGAGTCACGAATTGATCCCGAAACTAGTCGAGCTTTCTCGATCTTATTACATGTAAGTTAAACCGGTAGTTATTATATTAAACCATTTCAATAGTTAAAATAGGTTTACGAGATGTTTTGCGTTTTATGAGTTTTATGGCAAATCTTTTCTTAATAATTACTTATACATGCCATTTTGTAGAGATTTTGTACAGAGGAATAACACCTGAGTCCTCAGGAATGGCAACGCATGGGGGGGTATCATGGGCGAAACAGTATACTCTGTTATGTCCATGGTACTGCTCATGTCTATAGACGACGGTTACCACTTTCCATCAGGTGGGCCGTCAGCTTGTTTGCCATTCTAAGTTGTATAAAACAGATTATTTTTATTTCTTTTCACTTTTTGATCAATATAAATATATTTTTATTATGTGACGACCTTGATGGTGTAACGGTTTAATTAACTCTCATTTACCGATAGTTGAAGGTTCGATCCCCGTTATAATATAAATATTTGTGTTCATGTTATAACTGTTAAAGGCGTATTCTATGTATATATTAAAATAAATATATTCATATTTGTCTGTCCATATTTGTCATAAAAAGTGTATATCGAAATCCAGCAATAGTATTCACAAAGTCGGAAGAATTTTTCCTAAAGGGACTTTGTTCGATATAGGAAAATATTTTTAGAATTTTTTTTTCATATCCTAACTCTCGTTCCTTGGGAAAAGTTGGTATGTTTTAATGAATGTTATTATTCGTACGCATTTGTTTTAATAAAATAATAAACTAATACACTTACTATAGTATATATGTATATATAATATTTATGACGAATTCAGTTCAAAGCTACTCGACAAATAATGTTAAATTTAGTGTGATAATGTGCAAAATATACATAATAACATGTGATATTGTTATAAAATCACATATCTCGTGAGATGTAAATGTTAGGTAGAGTCGTTCATAAATCTCATAGTAATTGTATGTTCAGTACAATTTAGATTTATCTAAAGTTCTTATGATGTAACGGAACGTAAATTGTGTGCGTTTGAGGCGGTTTTTACTCTTTGTACGTATTATTTTGTTGTGTCGACATGACTGTGTCTTAAGATACCTATGTTCTAAACAGGCCCCAGATAAATGATAAACGAATCTATCGATAGAAAGATTGTCGTTGACACGTGTATGAGATAGAACGGGACAGCAATATCCGGTGCCCTGTTCTTATATACACGTGTGTTAACGAAAATGTGTCTGTCGTTAGATTATTTTTGTCCTTTTCTCTAGGGAATCTGATACGAATTATTTAGGTAGATAGATATATATGATTGGTATTTTGAAATATCTCAGAATACAAATAGAATGGTGACAAGTCCTGACAATGACAAAAATCGGTATTTGTTTATATTATTTAATGTATCTATTTTAAGTGACAGTTACTATTGTTTAAATATTTTTAGATTTGATGAATGCGTATGTAATGAATAAAAAAAAATTTATGGTATGTGCGTCACTTGATTGTCAAAGCACGCTGATGGTATTTTTATTTTTACTATATCAGTCGATGTTCTTTTTTTTGTAACCACGTGGAGGTCGACTTATTAGGGTGTATTGCTAGCAAAAGGGGCAGTTACTAACAATTTATCCTCCCTCCCCCTCCCTCTTATTAGTTGTTGTTAAACGGATATTAAAAAATAAGTCCCTTCTGTCCCCTTACAGCTGTTTCTCAATATAAGCGCGTTACAAACGGGTGTGGATTTTAAGATTTCTCTATTTTACACCATAAAATGTGTTTATGTGTAAAATAGCGAATCAATAAGCGAAGTTACTGCCACCTATTGTGCTACGGGTCAAATTGTGAGGCGAACTGGACCCGTCATTCGAATGTAGGCTATGATTTAGTATTAGTTATATGTTGGTGCATAATGTTTTAATTTACTATTTAATATTTTATTTTCCTTTAGTCGTAGTGCACACGAAGTTTGATTGATTAGAAGTTTGATTTTAATAAAAAATATATGGTGAAATTAAAATCATTGGTCATTATTTTAATGAAGCTGATTCTACCTGTGATGCTGAATATTTCTGTTAAAGAAACAAGTCGAAAAATGACAAAATATGTATGGGTTTTTGATATTTTTTCTTCTATGTTTCTTTGGTAAAAGTTTTTTTTTTTTGTATAACACGATGCTAATGATTTTTATTTCAACGTGTATAATAAAAAAAAAATAAACTGTCCTAGTTTAAAAATAAATTACTATTTTTATTTTAAAAAAAAGATGTTTATTGAAATTTATTGAAAAAGTACCTAGGTATTGTAATATAAAACGTTTTGGATTATGTCAACTCAATATTTCGAGTAAGAGTGTTGCGTGTGATTTTGTTTCCTTTTAATATCAAGATTTTTAATTCAATGTTATTATGATACATATACTTTGTTATTTTCAGTTATTTTATAAACTATGTAGAATTTAAGTGTGAGCAAAATTGATGTAACAAGAGCAAACGCTTTGTGACAAAATATAAGTCCAGAAAACTGTTTAGTCTCAGAATATACACACACGTTTTGTGATTATTTTCTCTTCTGAGTGCCTAACGTGAGCTGTACAATGTATCTTACGTTTACATCGACAATTTGTCTTGAAAACAAGTACACAGCAGCGCCTCTAGCGGTCGTTTTCGGAAACTCAGAATTCCATACAAACTTATTGACGTAAATATGAATGCGATTGTGACGTAAATTTTTGTGTAATTAGCGAGATTTATATGTTTTAAGACTTCAAGTGTTTGAGACTATTAAATCCGATTCTTGAAATCTATAAGATATGGAAGTTTTGGGCCTCATACCCATTTTTTTTAACGCAAACTGCTCTTTCATCTTTAGTTTTTTGTATCATATGTTATTTTGAATCTTGTATGTCCTGAGACTAAACAGACTAAAGGTTTGTATGTACCCAATCCATCACATTCCACTGTTCAGACTGTATAACTGTTATAAATGTTTAGATAATTCCGATATCACGCGTATTTTTGTACAGTGTCCGAAAGATTCATGTTGCTGCAGTATTCGTATTGTAAATAAATATAAAAGTTATGTAAACTTGTATTTTATTTTTAATGTTTTTCAATCACTGGGTTAAAGAGGTACATCTTCCGCCATTTTGTTTAATTGCAATTGTATCTATCGTAATTAATTCACCAGGAATTAATCTTCAAGGTTTCAAAAGGGGACCGCGGGAAGGTCGAGCTGCTAATCTCCATTATTAAAAATTTCCTCCTCCGAGCAGTCTGGACTGCACTCGAGACACATTTATATATATTAGATCAAACATACATAGTCAGCATTTTTTAATGGGCGATAATGGGATGGTAACCCTGCCCGTGCTATCGTTATACCCTGATAAGGCACCATTGAGGGATGATAGGTGACGATAAAAGCAGATCAGTTAGCCCATCGTGACGAATTCTACTAGAATTAACCACGATGGTTTCCAGGGGGAACCGTGTGGAGGTCGACCTGATAGGATGTATTGCTAACAGTGGGACAACAATTAGACCCCATTACTAACAATCCCTTTCCTCCTACATAGTCAGGCCTACACAGTCTGGCCAATCAACAATCGGCCCTTACCGAGAAATGCCTATAAATCATATACAAATAATATAGATAGAGTTCTTTTTTAATGGATTAAAAAAATAAAAAATTAAAACAACAAAAAGAAAAAAAAAGAACAATTAGGATGATGCTGGTAAATAGGTCAGCTGTTACTATATATGTACGAAGCTCAACAAGAATTATTCACGATGGTTTTCAGGGGCCCCTTAACCCTTTATCTTTAGCATGCGTGCGGGTCGCCAATACTTATTTCTCGGATGGGAGAGTCAACACGCTTATCAATAAATACATAAAACATAACAACAAATACACAAAACATTACAACCAAAAACCAAATACAAATTGAGTTGCAGAACACTCATATGGAATCCTTAGTGTTGCGTGTTACATCGCATTGGACTTATATCCATGCAATATATAAAATTTAATTAGCTGTTCGACCCCGATTTAACCATTATCCATATAAAAGGAATAAAAAAAGCACATCTGATGGGAAGAGCGTGCACCATTTTCGCCTAAATAGATTAAATATTTGTCGTATTGAATCAATATTTATTCCTCGGCACCCAGTAAACTCACGTCATATCCCACCCTTCAAACCGAAACACAGCCATGCAAACAACTGCTTCACGGTTGAAACACGAATGGGACAGAGGTAAATTATTGATGTCATTAATTCTCTTTTCTCTTTAGGCAAAGAAGATAAAGCCTTATCTTAAAAATCACTACAAGCCTTCTAGACAAATGGCAAGCGAATTCGTCGATGGAATCATCGCTACCGAGTTCGTGAGATAGCAACGCTGAATGTCTCATTTTTTCTCCCGGATTCGCTAGCGATGCGGTTCTAGGATGGCCAGGGTTCGGTACCAAGAGGGTAAAAACCCTTAAATCCTACAAAAAAAGTGCGTCTAAACAATTCTTTTCTTGCCAGTTTTGGTTAAACTACTTTCTAAACTGGTAAATAAATAAAATAGTGATCTTATATGGCTTTAGCTGAATGTAGGTATTTTTTTTATCTTTTTGTAAAAGGACAAGCAAAGAAAACGAAGCCTATACAGCCTAGTTTTTGGTTTGGAGAAGGGATTGCTAGTAATGGGGACTACCAGCCCCGTTGCTAGTAATATACCCTGTCAGGCTAAACTCCCTGCGGTCCCCCTTAGAAATCATTGTTCGGAATCGACCACGATGGGCGAATTGACCTGCCTTTTCATCTTTACTTATTCCTCATTGGTACCCCGACAGCGTAAATCGTTTTTTTAATGGGTGAAAATGAAATAATGACAGCGTGTGCTGTTGGTATACAATGGCGGGCCACCTGTCAGGGTCGATAGATGAAGATGATGGTCAATTGGGCCATATGACGAAGCTATTTTTTTCTATACGACTTAGAATGGCTAACAAGCTGACGGCCCACTTGATGGAAATTGGTAACCGTCGCCTATAGACATGAGCAGTCAACAATGATTAACCACGATGGTTTCCGGGGAGAGCCATGTGGAGGTCGACTAGATAGAGTATGTTGCTAGCAACAGGACATTTAGATCGTATTACCACCTATTCAAAAAGTTTTGATTTATGAGAGGGTGAGATGGACAAAAATAAAACAATAAAGAGACGGTATAAGTTATATTTAATTTACAAAATTGCAATAGTTATCACTCTCAGGTATTAACAATACAACATACAACTTGACACAAACTTAATTAGGCAAAAGAATAAAATATACATACATATCCATACCAGACTCTCTTTCAAGAGAGCGATGCATGTTTTAAACTTTTGAGCACCATTTGTCTGTCCATACGTTTGAACAGTTCACTAACAAATTTTACACACCTCTGCATACGACTGCCAATTACAGGAACATTCTCCTGTCCGCCAAAATACAACATTGAATTTTTTGCATTCTTGCATAATAAGTTCTGTCGTGAACGAGTGACACAATAGCAATTGTAAAATTGTAATAAATATTTTCGTTTATACAAAGTTCATAATTAAAGGGCACGCACGTACAGCTTTGTCTTGATACAATAATAAAAAGTAACAAACCTGGGGGCCTACCATGACATGTAATTCCGAAGTTTCGGACTCAATTTCGTGTTTTCGTTCATACCTAAATCGGCCCAGTAAATGGAGCTTAACATTTCGTTAGTCATAAATCCTATCATAAAAGTCCAAAGGAATAATATTGGGGGGGGGGGGGGAAGAGATTGTTAATAATGGAGACTGAGGACCCAATTGCTAGCAATATACCCGAACAGGTCGACCTCCACATGGTCCCCCCTGGAAACCATCGTGCTAAATTCCAAGTGTAAGTTTCAAGTAACACGATGGGCTAACTGACCTGTCTTTTCATCCTCACCTATCATCACTCACTGGTGCCCCACCAGTGTATAGCGATAGCGCAGACAGGGTTACTATTACATCATCACCCATTAAAAAAAAAAGAATAATAATTTTAATGTTTTTAAACGGTAAGTATTATATAATTTTAACAATAAATTTGGGTTATGTTAGGCTCCGAAATTTCGGAAAACATTTCATGGTAGGCCCTCTGTTTATACGTGTAAAATTAATATGTTGCAGTCAAAACTCTTAACCAGTCAAAGTACTATTGACTAGTAAAATCAGTAACCAGTCAAAGTACTATTGACTAGTAAAATCAATAACAGTTAAAAGTACCTAACCTAACCGCAAATTCGCAGTCAAAAGTACTAATAACCAATAATTTTCAGTCAAAACTACTTTCGACTGGTTAAGAGTTTTGACTGCAACAAATACAACTTTATTGGATTATGTTATATTTAGCATTGTATAAATATAATAGCCAATCATGGATGCACCAGTTGTCAATTATAAACAGAAATCATCTTGTTATGTTGGCACGAATATGTATATGTAAAAGGATGGAAGAACGGTATCGGTATTTAAAAATGTATTTAAACTGTGATCCAATTTTCTATTGACGCTTGAATGGTACATTTGGATATCTAGTAATACGATTACGATAATAATGTGGCGCCCTCTAGTATCAGATATTCAGGTCACCTTTTTTATTAAAAAAAAAAACAGCTATTTTACATTTCTTCTGAAGTACGAGGCAACATAAAAATGATTTTTCCTTAGTCGTGAAAGAAAAAAACATTCATATTTTGTCAAATTAATTTGGCGCTTATGTTGTTTTATGGTTTATAAGAGAGGGGAATTAACATCAGTTTACTCGAGACCATGGTCGGTGTAACCTGGGGGTCTACCATGAAATGAAATTCCGAAATTTCGGGCTCAATTTCGTGTTTTTGTTCATACCTAAATCGACCCTATAAATGGAGCTTAACATTTCATTGTCATAAATCCTACCATAAAAATAAAAAAGGAACGATACTTTAGCATTTTTATTATTTTAAACCGTATGTATCAAGTAATTTTAACATCAAATTTTTGTTTCGTTCGGACCCGAAATTTCGGAAAATATTTCATGGTAGGCACTCTGGTCAAAAAGTCCAGATAATTCGGTTAAATTACTATTGTTTACTTAAATGATCGCGTAAATAAATCCCATTTTTTATAAAACATAAAACTGATTTTTTCAAACAAAAATTAGTTGACACGGGAAATATGAATGTTTTATGAAGTGTTCCAATACATAGGGTTATTTTCCGCACTTATCTATAAAAAAAATAATTACGTTTTGTATTTACATCGACGTAAATTTAGCTAGATAAGTTTCATATCCATATTCAAAAGGTCAGGTGGACTCTGCCCTCTCTAATATCCGAGCGGAACCTTTGCGCAAAACGTTCTCTGGTCATTTCATGCGTTAACATCCCTGAGGACCAATGGTATTACGCGTCTGTACCTTGCAATTACATTGCCATGCTGCACCCGAGCTGAAACATAGCTGCTTCACGACATAAACATGACCGGTATAGATGTATCCATGCAGACTGCTTCCATAGTTACATTTAGTCTCACTAGCCAGGTCTTCCATCTTTTATAAAATATAATATTTCATATAAATATACATTTAATTCAACTTTCCCGCTTTAATATCAAGCATGTACAAAGCAAACTAGATTTATTATTCACAAGGGAATTAAATTATTTGTAAGTGACGAGTATTTACAAGATATGTGTTAAGTGATAGGACTGTGGTACACTGTGAGAGCGAAGCGAATGAAATATAAGAGAATCTATTGTATTTATAAGTAAACTTAGCCCTTCGATGTTTTTTAGCGCGATTTGAATAGCCAACTAAAAATCTTTACTAATATTATAAATGTGAAACTGTTTGTTTGTTACCTCTTGACGTCTTAATACATCAACGAAGTTTGGCATACACATACTACTTGGGATGGATCGAACGTCAATACTATTTATTTATATTTTTTATTCGATAAATAGATGTAAAGGTCTTATAAAATTGATAATTCTTGTTAGGTTATAACAAGCGCAGTGTGTCTGCGCCTATGACAAATTGTTTGCCCATAAGACTGGACCTATACTTGTTTGCCAAATTAAGTAGCATAAGAAATGGATTTTTCTCATGGAAAAAATATGAGAAGCGTATGGTGTTTCCGAGTAGGTGTTATAAGGCAACAAACGAATCGTTCAAGTATAATGTTTTATATATATAACTAAATTATTAATATAAATAAAGATTTTTAAATCCGTAATGATATAAAATGCGAACATTACCAGTCAGTTTGTAAATATTCACATCTGAATTACTACAGAATATTGGAGACATATTTTGAAATTTAAGATTTTTTTTTATACTACTTAGAATGTCAAACAAGCTGACGGCCCACCTGATTTAAAGTGGTAACCGTCGCCTATAGACATGAGCAGTACCATGGACATAACAGAGTATACTGTTTCGCCCATGATACCCCCATGCGTTGCCATTCCTGAGGACTCAGGTGTTATTCCTCTGTACAAAATCTCTACAAAATGGCATGTATAAGTAATTATTAAGAAAAGATTTGCCATAAAACTCATAAAACGCAAAACATCTCGTAAACCTATTTTAACTATTGAAATGGTTTAATATAATAACTACCGGTTTAACATACATTCCTGAGGACTTAGATGTTATTGCTGTGTACCCAGTAAATTCACGAATTACAAATAGATATTGCATACCATTCAATAAACTATTAAATATCAAAGGGGGTGATGACACGCTGACGATGATGACGATTGAATATCATTATACGTTTCAGACGTCACTCACAACAATTGTAAATGTTATTAGATAAATTAAAACAAAGTATAGCATCGCATCGCTCGCGCAGTGTAACCGCGACGTTATAAACAACATATGCACCTAAATGAAAAGGCCACTTCACTGTATTAGACTCTTCAAATACTTAGACTTCTTTTTGAGTATAAAACTAATATCATTTATCATTTCTAGTCGTCCATTCTTCAACTTCTCCTCCACTGGCCTCTGATATTTTTCTAAATCTATCGTTGGGAATTCTTCGTGGAGAGTCGTCTTGAACTCGTACTGAGGCCAATTCTCGAACACATCCACTAGAAGGGTGATGCTGTCCTGGACAGTTTCATTCAGCCTGTTGAGGAGCTCCGATGTTTTGATCTCCTCTGGTGACTGGTTGGTCTTCTTTTTGGACTTCTTAGTGTTCAGCGGCGCTATCAACTCGTTGCACACTCCTAACAGGTACGTGATGATTCCTATAAACTGGAATTAAAGGAACAATATGTAATGTTATATTCCGTTGGTCTCTTCAAGAGGGTTGTGACTCAGAAAGCGTCAGGCATATCTATGGATGTTTTGTATTAAATACAATATCATTTCAAACATTATTGGCCTTTGCTGGACATAGGCCATAAGGAACGGTCCTCAGCTACCTGCATCCATTGACTCCCTGCAATGCCTTTGAGGCTGTCGGTCCATCTAGTGAGGGGTCATCCTACACTGCGTTTGCCCATACGAAGTCGCCATTTAAGAATCTTTATTCCTCATCCGTTGTAAATACAATATAGAATAATAAAATACATAACACATATTTTTATGGTTCCAATAAATACATTTTAATTTTTTTTTAATAACGAAATTTGTATCAGTTGTTTTGAATGAGGGGGGGGGCATATTGGGGGTCATATTGTCAGTAATGCAGACTGCCAGTTCCATTGCTAGCAATATGCCCAACCAGGTTGACCTCCACGTGGTCCCCCTGGAAACCATCGTGCTTAATTCCAGGTGAATCCATTACGGTAAATTAACTGGCCTGCCTTTTCATTCTCGCTTATCATCCATCACTGGTGCCCCGCCAGCGCATACCGTTAGCACAGGTGGGGTTGCCATACCATTATAATCCATTAAAAAAAAATTACCAAATAGACATTTCATACCCTACCAGGTAAATTATTTCTTGTCTTGTATCTCTCAAGTTATACCAAGCTAATATACCTCTAAATAGTTGGACAACTTCTCCAAGTGATCCCGCATGTTCCACGCGCGGTCGCCGCCGGTGGAGGTGGAAGTAGAGGTGGTGGCCGCTCGCAGCTCGCCGGCCGCCTGCCGCAGCAGCTGGGCGCCGCGCTGCAGGCAGCGGTGCGCGTCCTCCACTTCATTCACCGCCAGCGCCCCCACTATGCGCAGCGTCCACGAGTACAACTCCCGGTACGGCACCTCCGAGTTCACGAAGGCTGTTCGTGGAAATACAAATTACACTATACACATTCATTCAAATTCAGCAAAAGACAAATTATTCCAAACCGCAGATCGCACGGATATGTGTGCTATAATACTTATGATTAATTTCTAATTCCTGAGGGGTGGGGGGGATTGCATACCCTAACAACCACAGTTTAAACTTTCAGAGATGTTTTAAGAGGAATGCAGTTGCCCATTCCTCTATCATTAAGTTCCTATAGTCGCCTTTTACAACACTCACAGGATAGGCAAGTTCTGCCATTAGTTGCCACCCTTGGCAACCGCAGTTAGGCTTTTAGAGACGTTTTAAGAGCGACTGCTGCCCATCCCTCGCCCGCCCTTAGTCGCTTTTTACGAAACTCACAGGAAAAGAAGGGGGTGGTCTATTCTCTGCTTGGACCAAACGGGAATGAGCTAAAACCTATTGCATACAATAATTTACATTTTAAATTCAAGAACAAGCTAGAAACTTACCAATAATTCTAGAAGGAAAAGGTCCCGATATACTAATCTTTTCTGGTGCGCTGTATTTTTCTTTACACTTCTCTATTGCAGTGCTAAAGGCCTCTATACACGTTTTAAGTTCCTCGTACTGGGGTTGCTTATTCTCTATCGGTCGACCGTCGGATAACTCGATACACAACGCGATCGCCGATACCAATGCGTCTTTTAATCGTAAATAGTCCATCTCTTGCTCGAATGTTCGCTCTTTTAAATTGGTATCTTGACACTGTGGAGGGTCCCAGTTGAGGATGACATTTAAATCGCGGTTGTCCCTGTGGAAACAATTTCAAGTTTTTAAATGTTAAGTACTAAAGCTTTGGAGGGAAGCATGTTGGAAATTAAGAAACTAAACAAATAAAGAAAGTCTTATAAGACTGGGGACAGATGTAACTGATATTCTCACTAAGATAGATAAAATGAAATGGAGTTGGATGGGTCATATGTTGCTGGGGCCTAATGACATGCAGCAAAATCTTGACTGAATGGTATCCTAGAAACAAACTGGTGAAGAGTTGCAAAAGACAAAAAGTAACGGTAGTCGTTAGAGGAGGCCTTTGCCAAGAGATACACCAAACTTCGAGATATAATAAAAAAACACACATACATATGTAATATTATATGAAAGGAGCTTTGAAATATAAAAGTTATTGTATTGTACTAAAAAAGGAATTACAAAACAATACTACAATATTTGGGAGATTGGGAGAGAGATTTGAGAACAGAAAACACGTTTATTGATAGATATTTTATTGTTACTGTATGATAGACAGTAGCGTGCTTGCGTGTTTGTGTGCGAGCGTGCGCGTACGCGCGTGTACGTACACGGGCGCGGCGGGCGGCGCGGGCGGGCCGGCCCGCGTGTAGCGTGTAGCGTGTAGCGTGTAGCGTGTAGCGTGTAGCGTGTACTTGCACGTGTGTGCGCGGTACGTACGCGGGCGCGGCGGGCAGGCGGCGCGGCGCGGCGGGCGGCGCGGGCGGGCCGGCCCGCGTGTAGCGTGTAGCGTGTAGCGTGTAGCGTGTAGCGTGTAGCGTGTACTTGCACGTGTGTGCGCGGTACGTACGCGGGCGCGGCGGGCAGGCGGCGCGGCGCGGCGGGCGGCGCGGGCGGGCCGGCCCGCGTGTAGCGTGTAGCGTGTAGCGTGTACTTGCACGTGTGTGCGTGGTACGTACGCGGGCGCGGCGGGCAGGCGGCGCGGCGCGGCGGGCGGCGCGGGCGGGCCGGCCCGCGTGTAGCGTGTAGCGTGTAGCGTGTGTGCGCGGTGCGGGCGCGGCGGGCAGGCGGCGCGGCGCGGCGGGCGGCGCGGGCGGGCCGGCCCGCGTGTAGCGTGTAGCACGTGTGTGTGTGCGCGGTACGTACGCGGGCGCGGCGGGCAGGCGGCGCGGCGCGGCGGGCGGCGCGGGCGGGCCGGCCCGCGTGTAGCGTGTAGCGTGTAGCGTGTACTTGCACGTGTGTGCGCGGTACGTACGCGGGCGCGGCGGGCAGGCGGCGCGGCGCGGCGGGCGGCGCGGGCGGGCCGGCCCGCGTGTAGCGTGTAGCGTGTAGCGTGTACTTGCACGTGTGTGCGCGGTACGTACGCGGGCGCGGCGGGCAGGCGGCGCGGCGCGGCGGGCGGCGCGGGCGGGCCGGCCAGCAGCGCCAGCAGCGCTCGCTCGCGCGCCGCGCCCGCGCACCACGCGCAGCGCTCGAGCCGCGCGCTCCACGCCATCAGCTCCACCAGCTTCTCGAAAGTGCCGTACTTGTACGAGTACGTCTGGTGCTCCACGCACTGCGGAAATAGTACATTACTGCAGCGGCCAGCAACTGAGGCATTGATGGACGAACGTGCAAATGTGGGCTGAGGCGTAGCCGAGGCAAACATACGTGAGTCCATCAATGCCTAGTTGTGGCCAAGGCTTGTATAGTACTTTTCTCAAACAATGCGCGGAATACAAAAACACAATTTTACTTTTTAAGTTCAATGACGAATAACGAACAATAATAATGTTTCACGCGCCACAATGTTGCTTTCTTTTTTTCAGTAAACAGCTTTCTATTTGCAAGCCAGTTAGAAATTTAAATAAAACCTTTTATTAGTTACCTCCTTGGTAGCCATGTTTCGAAGTAAAAGGTCATTCCATTTTTAAATTACAGGACAGATATGAGTTTACATAGTAATTTATCTGGCCGCAAAACACGACAGATATGGATTTTCATTGAAACTTTTGCCGGCCGCTGCCCACATGTATCTGGCCAGGACGGCAATTTTGATTTATCTTTAAGAGATTGTCAAAATAATGCTCACATTTCCAAGCTTGTTTGAGAAAAGTAACATTTCATGCTTACACTTGCTATACACATTAATTGTAATAAGTAATATGGGATGCAAAGCAGTCTTAAACACTTAGTCAATTACATGTGTTTTTAATGTTGTAACGCACCGCCTATTTATTTCTCGGTTTGCCCAACGGTTGACTGGTAGAGAACACCATCAGGTGTTAAGTTCGCCAAATGTACATAGAATTTTACTGAGTATTAAAGTTGAAATAAATAATGTAAGAGCAGGGTGTGTGGCACGCACGTCCTTGGCGTGGTGCGCGTGGAAGGCGGCGGTGTCGGCCAGCAGCCGCAGCGCGCGCGCCGGCGCGGCGGCGGGCGGCAGGCGCGCGGCGTGCAGCCAGCCCAGCGACACCAGCTGCACGTGCTTGGTCTCCAGCCGCGCGTACGCGCTGTCCGCGCTCGCCGCGTTGCCTGCGCATTATTTATATACCACACAGGTGACCACCAGTCTAATGCTTGGAGAGGGTGGATTTTTGATAAATGCTAATATACCCTGTCGGGTCGACCTCCACGCGGATCCCCCTGGAAACCATCGTGGTTTCTTCTCATGGAATTCTTCACAATGGGCTGACTGACCTGCTTTTTCATTCTCATCCATCATCTCCCATCGGTGCCCCGCCAGCGTATACCGTTAGCGCAGGCGGGGTCACTATTTCATTATCACCCATTTAAAAAAAAAAAAACAGTCTCATAAAGGGGAATAATGGATTGTTAAAAATGGGGATTAGTAGCCCCATTGTTACTAATGAATCCTATCAAGCCGACCTTCTCGCGCTTTCCCCTATGGGATAAGTCCGCCATTGTATATTTAATCTTTTAATGTTTTCAATGTAAATTATGTACAATAAACATTTTACAATACAATTCCCCATCCAAACTATCTTAGTTCTTATAAAATTTGTCAAAACGCTTGACTGACCTGACCCATCATCACTAACTAGTGCCCCCCCCCCCTCCCCCCGCAGCATATATCGACAACGCAAACAGATTTACCATTCTAAAATTTGTACAAATATAATTTATTTATTTATTTAATGAGAAGACTAGTGTTATGCGAAGTTTATTATGTACTGGACACTTCTACTTCGTCACGATAGGCCAACTGACCTGCTTTATCCTCACCTATCATTCTTCACTGGTGCTCCGCCAGCGTATACCGACAGCGCAGGCGGGGTTACCATTCCATTATCACCCATTAAAAAAAAAAACTTGATGGACTGGTTTTTGTCTTCTGTACAAAACATTCGTGAGTTCATCGACTACGTGCGCTCAATGTTATACGTTTATCTATGACACGCGGATCCATTAACAAAAGAATATACTTAAAGAATAAAAAAAAAAAATTATATGTCAAAATTTTTTATTGTTGAAAATAGAACTGCTCGCCCACGTGACGTGACATAGATATTTCCTTTTAGGAATACTATCACTAGGTTTTAAGTTGGTATACACCCTTCTACAAAACTCTGTATGTCTATACACATGAAATAGTTAAAAAAATATAAACTTACCGAGGAAGTGGTACAGTTTGACCAGCAACAGCTTGGCGTGGAAATTGGCCGGCGAGTTGTGCAGCACCAATTCCAGGAGGCACACCGCCTCCATCACCGGTGCAGAACTCTGCTGCCGCATCGCTGCAGAGACAATTTATATAAATTAAGTGTCCCATAAAAAAATATAATACAAAAGTAGCCCTTGCCTCCTTTTGAAAAATGGCAATAATTTTTGTAACCGTTCTATTGAGAGGGAGGGGATTATTAGTAATGCAGACTACCGGTGCCATTGCTAGCAATATACCATGTCTGATCGATATCCACATGGTCCTCTCTGGGAACCATCATGCTGAATCCCAGGTGTATTTATAACGATGGGCATATTGACCTGCCTTTTCATTCTCACCTGTTATAATACCTCACTGGTGCCCCGCTAGTGCATACCGTTAGTACAGGCGGGGTTGCCATTCCATTATCATCCATTAAAAAATCGTTCTACTGATTTTAATGAAATTTGCAAATATCTATTCTTTGCTGCAACACTTAAGTTGGAGCAAACAATAGACAGATAAAAATAGGAGAGCTTTAATCTTAAGAAAAAATAGAATTGGTAGGTGGCAAAATATGGTTTAGCGGGTCGGTTAAAAAGTTTATACATAGAAACATTATAAATGGAGAAAATAGGGATTTATAGTAATAGAGATTAGCAACACATTGCTAGCAATATACTCTATCAGGTCGACTTCCACACGGCTCTCCTTGGAATCAATCGTAAAAGATTTATTGACAAATTGGTCACCATGAGCCAACTGACCTAATTCCATCCTTAGCTATCACCCCTCAGTGGTGTCCCGCCAGCGTATATCGATAGCGCAGGCGAGGTTATTCCATTATTATTAATTTAAAGTAAGATACATTATCAAATGTGCCTATATGAGAGAGAACGAGATAGCAATATTGGACCTCCTACTCTTTGTCACGCATACGTTAACAGAAAAGAACGCATAAATAGATTCGTTTCACACTTGTTTGGGCAGCAAGAATGTCAAAGTAGCCGAATCTTATGTAGTTAGTTTTGTAAGTTATAATTATCATTGAAATATTTATATACGACTGAGAATTATCATTAAATAAGAGATGAATTGAAAGATATTGCTCACCAATTGACACAAATCTTTTTTTGTATGATAGTGAAAAGAGAATTTTTAATTATATTATAGTTATCATATAATTTTTCGTATTGTATTTCATATAATTTATTACTGGTCAGAAAAACAAGGACTACAATCGTAACGCGAAATATTAAAAATGTAAGTCGTTTTAAAATATGTTACTTTAGGACTGCAACAAATATGTCTTAGTTCTCTAGAGCAGATTTCTCAGTTTCTCTTCTCTTCACTCGAGTCACCAGGGTTCCGCGAAATTATTTATACAATGAAACAATTTCATTCTACACATAAAAAATTAAAGGAAAATATTAAGTGTTATATTTTTAAAATATTTCTAATAAAAGTTTTTGTTATTATTTAAATTAATGTTTTTTATTTACAATCATTTGATATGGGGTTTCATAAAATAAAAAGTATTTGGTGGGCGTTCCGTTATCTTAAAAGTTTAGGAATCTCTGCTGGCGAGTATAAATGTGAATGACCTGCGTAGAAGTAGTGGTGCGCGGCGAGTATCCCGTAGAGGTCGGTGGCGCAGAGCTCGGTGGCGGTGGCGGTGAGCAGGCCGCGCTGCACGGCGCGCACGTAGTGGCGGCGCAGCGTGTCCGCCAGCCGCACGCACGCCGCCGCGTCCAGCGGCGCCGCCGACAGCCGCCACGCGCCGATGCACGACACGTGCCGCTGGATGTCGTCCGTCTGTATTCCATTTTTAAATTTCACATTTAAAAAGGAAATTTTTAACAAGTTCCCAAGACAGAGTAATTTGACATTTTTTAAGAGTCGACACAGCCCTTATGTTGACGAATGTGAAAATAAACACAAAAATATTTATAGTATTGTTTATTTATTGATAATACGAGTATACCTTTGTCCAAAATATCAATAACGATTTATACTATATGACACCCAATTACTTTATTATCGTAAAATTTTGAAAAAACAATGAATTGGTCGAAATTACTTACGGATTATGAATTACGGGCTTGGTAATTAATTCACGAAGATTATAAGGATAGATCACGGTAAACAACTTGAATAAAATCTCTGAGCAGAAAGGGAAATTACAGGCCTTTTTAATGCTCAATCGCTTTAACTCTGCGGCTTTAGGTGTTTGTTTTCTTAATTCATACTCAATAAAACAAAATTTATTTAAAAGTATTAAATAATTTTAATAAATGATTAATTAATTAAGTAATAATTTAATTTAAGTGCAATAAAGAATATATACATAATTTTAAATGCTTTATTTTCTTAATCTTTATTATCCTTGCTAATATTATAAATACGAAATTAAGTTTGTTTGTTTAAAACTTTGTAACTTAACCAATCACTATGAAATTTGGTAAACATGTACTATATGTGATGGAAAAGGATATAGACTTTTTATCTCGATATATCTCGGTTACGCAAATAAAGTCGCGGACAAAAGTTAGTGAAGAAATACAAATAACTCACCGTTTCCGGTTCACTGTTTTCATCAAATCCCAAACACGTGAGGAAGTCCCTGCTGTGTTCCTCCCTCTCTTGTTGTGGTATCATTGCTATATATGGTCTCAAGTCGGGCACAGCACATGGCTTATTGGCAAATACTCTTAAATATTGCACACATAATGCCATCCCGCTGCCTAGCAACGCTGTCGGGTCCCCGTCAACCGATAACCGTTTCCACAACTCCAATCTAGCGAGATACGGCCCTCGTAATCTCCTTCCTGATGAGATACTCTCCACCAACTGGCATATGAATTCGTGGCACTTCTCTGCTGTATCATCAGCTGTGCTTTCACTATCGGAGGTAGGCTCTTTCATTAAATGGAAGACAGAGTCAAAGTATGGTAAATAATAATCCCAGCGGTCTTGATTATCCCATAACAACTCCTTGCAGAGTAAATTAAGCTTACGCCAGTGTCCTAACTTCTTCAAGTACGGTATACAAGCCTGGGCAGTAGATCCTGGCACTAGTTGTCCATACAGAGGACTCTGGACGAACTTCAGAATATCCTCCCATTTTTCTTGGAGCTCTAGAATCATAATATATAGTCGGGCTTCCTGTTCAGCTTCCATTTTTTTATCTGTTATAAAGTTGTCTACCATCCTTTGAGCTAGGGAAAGCAGTATGCCTTTCTTTGCAGTATCATCTGCCGATTTAGCCTGTTGAAATTCTTGATATATAAATTTTAATCATTCAATATTGTACCATAATTACAAAAATTAAATTAACTAATATTATAAATATTAAAGATATTTCAATCTTCTTAATAAATCACACTTAAACAGCTTTTAAGTTTTATTTATTTATTTATATTAAAAATACATCAACAGTGTAAATACAGACATTAATTTTAATTGATATACAGGGATTGTCTTGCATTTACACCAATTACAGATGCACACAACACTTTATAAATTATAAATTTTTAAATTTAATAAAAATCTTGTTATTTAAATAAATTAAGCAGGAATAAAAAGAAAACACATATCTAAAGAGCATCATAAATTTGCTAAGTTTTCTATAATTTCAAAATGTAAGATAAAAAACACCTTAAAGGTTATATACCTGAAGCACAATACTCATAACTGCCCAGAAATAGTATGGGTTCTTTGGTGCAAACTTGTATAGGGCCATGGCTGCTCGTTGCTGCGACCGATGGTCTCCGACCCTGACATATGACATGAACAGGTGGGAGTACAGCTCCTCGCTCGTTGGCTCCACTTTCACTGCGGCTTCGTACAGAGCACACACTTTGTGAACTGTTGGAATGAGTAAAGAAAAAAATTCAAATAAAATACAAAAAAACATATTTCAATAGTTACAGTATTTAAAAAGTTGTAATTATAAATTGAAAAATTCTTGCAATTAATTATTGTAATTTGTTTTTCAGATGTTGTCTTATCTTATTTTTTACATATGGGGTCAGCTAAGCCTTTGCATGTCGACCTATAGAGATCTTTTGTGCTACCTCCTGCCTTATACCATCATTTTCAGATGTTAATAATATATATCTATAATCTATAATATCTTATATAGTTAAAACATATTTACAATGCATTTCCATAGATTTTTAGTTAACTATATATTATAATATGATCAGCTTTATCCATATCTTACGTTCAGATCTGTGGACATAGTAAATATGTTTTCTAACTAATAAACATGTATTATATAAATATATAATCATGATGAAAATATATAATAAACATAGATATATATATATTTGAAATGAAGGATGTAAACTATGTATAAGATTGGCGATTGTAGTCATTTAAGAGCACAAAGGGAGTCTCCTCTACCCTTTATAATCATCATTTTTCACTACATTATATACTAATTTTGAAAATATGAGTCATATATTAATCAAATATCAACATATAACCTAAAGTTTCTCAAAGGGGGTAAATTGGCATTATCCTCCTACTCTGTAAAATGAAGTCGCGGGTGGAGTTAGTGTTTAATAAAATTATTATAATTCACAGATAACCAACAAATGTCATTTGAACTTACATTGCTGGGACTCTCGATACGTTATAGTCATCGCTTGCAGCGTGGTGTCATCGCTAGGCTTCTCTTCAGCCAGTGCATCGAGCACAGCAAACGCCTCCGGCCCCTTACCTAACCTAAAAAGCGCTAGGGCTCTCAATGCCCGAGCCGCTTGCAACGTTGGACTCTTTTTTAGTACTTTTTCAGCTTCCTGGAGCGCTTTCTTATTGTTTCCATTATCCAACCAGTCTGAAAAATAACGAAGTTCCCTTATTTTCGGTGAGAATAGTGCACCTCCGGGGAGGTTGTTTCAAAAAATAGAAAACTCTGACTAAAAGTTTTTACCGTAAATAGGCCGTAGCCGACGCTCCACAATACCGCCATCGTGCATGTGCAGTGGCCGCACCGCCATTTTTCATTTATAAATTGGACTTTTTCTTTGAGTAGTACACGTTTTTGAGACTTTTTAAGCTTTTTCACAGCACGTTTGTTTTGCGATTTTTGTCTTTGGTCAAATTTTAGCTGTAGAAAATTGACAATGACATTGACATCATACTTTGTAGTGTTGCTAGAATGAAATTAAATATTAATTAAGACCGTATAAATAAGAATATCTATTCTCATTCTTAGTCTATCGGTCATAGTTAAAAATATAATACTCTAAAGATGCTTATACGATCGATCGTTGATTGCTTTTTGAGTAGAATTTGAACAAAAAATTTATTCATAGATTTTTTATTAGTAGATAGGTAGCTAAAACGAAATGTAACGAATCATCATCATTTTAGCCTTTATCCGTCCACTGCTGGACATAAGTCTCTTTCATAAATGTAATGAATAAACAATTAAAATTTATACGAATCACAATTAGACCAGAATAACCTCCATTTTAGATTATATAGAGCATCAAGTTGCAAAAACAGGTCAACTTTTTGTTAACAAATTGTCAAATTAGCTAACTCGTTTTTTCAGTGTTCTATATACTTATGCACATAATGTATATATCGTTGATTATTTAATAAATAAAATGAGTCTTTATGAATTAAAAAGACGCAAAAATAGAACAAAATAAACATAGAAATTATAAAGTAAATACTCATAATTATTTATCACACAAGATTGTATGAAAAAGTTGACCCGCTTTTCTAGAAGCTTTTGTATCGAGATACTTTAATTAAGTCTCTCATAAATTTTTTTATTGTAATAATACCAAAAGGCAGCTTTATCAAAGGAACACGAGGTATTTATTAAAGAAAAACCACGTTTTCTTATTGCGTCAATTTCTCTAAAAACTTTGGGAGATTTTCCCTCTAACAGGCGGAAAAATTCAAGACTTCGTTCACGCCGATATAAATATTGTGCTTGCAGGAATAGGAGTCGACACAAAGTTTACTAATAAATAGTACAAAATGAGTTTATGCAACTTAGAATGGCAAACAAGCTGATGGCCCACTTAATGGAAAGTGTTAACCTTCGTTTATAGACATGAGCAGTATCATGGACATAACAGAGTATACTGTTTCGTCCATGATACCTCCCATGCATTGCCATTCCCGAGGACTCAGGTGTTATTCCTTTGTACCCTGTAAATTCATTGCCATACCCCCTCTTCAAACCGAAACACATCCATGCAAACACAACTGCTTCACGGTAGAAACACGAGTACCCAAGCAAACGATTTTTGTACAAAATCTCTCTCTGGTGAAGTAAAACATATAATTTTAATAACAATTGGGAGGATGACTTTTGTATGGTAAAGGATAAGTGAATTTGTCTCATTTACCGTACATCAGTTGTAAAACCTAGGCATGGTAACTTAGAGAAGCATCTTAAAATAGTTCGTAAAACACAAAGTAAATTATTTTTTGAAAAATTAAATAAACCATATTCACAAGATCAGCCAAACAAACAAAAGCTGCATTGATCGTGTCATTTAAAATATTTCGTATATTGGCGAAACATAAGAAACTATTTGAAGACGGATCGGTTGTCAAGGAAGCAGTTATTGAATTGAAGCAAGAGAGACTTTATTTGGAGATTTTAAAAATAAAATAGAGATTATGTCTGCTATTACAGAACTTCTGTTTTCTCGTCCGTCTGTCACATTGTGTGTTGAAGTCGGGAGTCAGGACAAGGCAAATAAACTAAAACATGATATCATGGAATGTATTTGTTTACAGTTTAACGCATCCGCCGATATGAATAATATTGCCCAGCTGTGTATTTTTATTTGAATGGTAATCAGTGACATGTCGGCAAAGGAAGAGTTTTTGACAATGATTCCTTTAAAAGGAAAGGCCTATGGCAAAGATATATATGACGTTTCCTCTTCAATTTTATAACAAAACTACAATTTACTAAAATATGAACTAGTGTGCATTATAACTAATGGGATAACAGTAATAACTGGAAACAAAAACGGTTTTCTATAGAAAACTTATTTTTATGCACCTTACCTAGGTAACAATCCTGCATCACATAGATTTGCAGCCTGTCAGAGTCGATGTCTAACAATATTGAGGTACATCGCCAGCAATTCAAATTTGAGCACCCTTGGACTAAAAATATTTTAAATACACAATCGGGACTTAATATGATAAAAAAAGTTTTTCATCACGTTAAGTCCTGATTGTGTATTTAAAATATGTGTAAATAACTAAATAATATTTTTTATCAATTTAATTCATTATCCATCAAAAAATTTTGCACATATGGTGGGAAAGTCCTTGTCACCCCATTGTCAAACTTGTAATACCATCGATGATGTGTATCATATTCTATTAGAGTGTCGTATTAACACGAAGGAAAGAGAAGAATTCATGCGCCACTTTAACTTAAATAAATTGAATGTTGGTCTTATTCAATCTATGTTAGCTGAACTTAAACCAGAAAATTTTGAACATTTCTGTAAATTATTTATGCCCATTAATTCTTCTCTTTCCGCCTTTAGGGAAAGTAGATAAAGTTTTGTTTGAGAAATCAGTTCAGGGTACGATAGGACTGATATACCTGAAGAAGGTAAAAGCCCTTTAAATAATAATAATAATAAAAAAAAATTTGTTCATGAATGGCTCAAATATTTTTGTCCTTATTAATCTATGTTTTTATGTAAAAATCATTTTCACGCATATTTCTGCCGCAAAGCTGTAGTAACGTTGCTACTGTCTGTTTTCAATTCGAAGAGACTGATAGGTATTAATTATAAAATATTGAAGAGCTACACTTTTGTCGGCCTATCCTTACCACTCTCAAAGCTTTTTGTCAAGATTTTTTTTATGTAACTTATAATGGCGAACAAGCTGACGGCTCACCTGATGGAAAGTGGTAACTGTAGTCTATACACATGAGCAGTACCATAGACATAACAGAGTATACTGTTTCGCCCATGATACCCCCTATGCGTTGCTATTTCTGAGGACTCAGGTGTTATTCCTCTGTACCCTGTAAATTCACTGCCATATCCCACCTTTCAAACCGAAACACAGCTTTGCAAACACAACTGCTTCACTATAGAAATACGAATGGGACAGAGGTGCCCAAGCAAACGACTTGTACAAAATTTGCCTTTGGTAAATTGCAGTCGCTGAGAGGTTCTAACATAACACCTCATTCGTCAGGAATACCGTGGTGCATGGTACTTTCATATCTAGGTATACAGTTACTGAAAGATATCTTGGACTAATTTTTTAAGTTTCAACATTTTGGTAGACGGTCAGTTTGTTTACCATTCAAAAAAAAAAAAAGAAACTATAAAATTCAAACTAGGTGAAAGGTGACCAATATGCGTAATGTCTGCACATAGTACGCCGAATAAATTAGTCTCATCACATCTTTTGAATAGCAAGAATTATGTAATTTATACCACATTTATGGGCCTCATGGTCTTAATTATATTGTTTTACATAAGTAGGGAGTGGCAAATAATAAGTAAAAAATAACATTACAATTTATTAACATAAATAATATTAATTTACAGATGTTTTTATTTAAGTTTTTAAATAAAATTCAAGTAAAAACCAATGAATTCTCCATTGATATCAATCTCACATTCATATTAATTACATCATCCACTCTCAGACGTACCTACCTACTTATATCTACTTGTAAAAATATCACTAAAGGCAGTGGTAGGTTGTTACAGTCAACTTAACCTAAGCCTCATTTAGCCTACTTAGACCTCAAGTCAACAGTTTCGAATCCTGAATCGGGGATAGTGGCTACTTTCGACGGCCTTAATTCGGGCGGTTGTGATCTAGAAAGCGAGGCTCTTTTATGTCTCGGAGGTGGAACTGGTGCAGGAGGTGGGACCTTTGACTTCAAAAGGTTCTTTATTCTCATGCCACCGCGATAATAGTACAGGTAAATGCCAGCGAGCACGGCCACCGCGATGAACAGGGCAGCAATCGCAACCATAACTCCGTACCAAGCGGTTCCCGAGGTTTCTTCCGGCGTTGGTACAGTCGGCGGTTTCCTGCTTGGAGGCACGTACGAAGGTCTCGGCCTTCTTGTGGTGGTCGCGAATTTCTCGCCTATCGCGATATCTGCACACGCTCTGAATTCTTCTTGCGGTCCACAGCCCACAGCTTCTGTTCCGTTCTCGCAGCTTCCCCAGTTGTTTCCAGCGATGTATCGCCATTGCATAACGCAATGCGAGCATTCTAGATCTTCAGGCAATCTGTACTTCATTTCGTAAACTCTGTTTCCGTCTTTGGGATAGAATTTTGTACCGTCCTTTCCATCGATTTTTAAAACGTTCTTGTCCAAACATTCCTGAGTTGTGCCTTTGTATTCGTCGCAGACTCTGAACTCGAAGTAACCGTTGTGATTGGCCGTCAATTCGACTTTGATTGTGACGGTGTCTTTTGGGGCATATTTGCGGACGATGACACCTTTGTAAAACCTTCCTCCGAATTCGTGCGGGCGTGGACTCGGTGCGTCCCAAGCATCGCCACAGACTCCACACTTGCCGTCATTCTTATTCCATTGTCTGGAGAATCCACCGCAGTAGAGTTCGTGATCATTGTAGTTGTGTGGGGTGTCGAAACCATAACGCCATGCTGATGCCCTCGATGGCGGTTCAATCAGTCGCCCGTGGCCGCTAACGCACGTCAATGAAACAGCTAATATTGTCAGGCAACTCCATATAATCTGCAAAGAAAGAAATCAATATTAACATGTGTTTATTTTACTTTACTGTAAAAAAGGGAATTTTTCCATTGGACTGTTTTTCTATAAGTACATATATGGTAAAATTTTTGTAAAATCTGAACCAATTTTAATGATATTCTTTAAAGACTTTTTGACAGACCAATTTAAATACAAAGGACAAATTCTAAGAGCATAGATATATCAATAGGCCAGTATTAAAGTGCCTTATTATTATTTTTTTTATATCGGAAGACTTTTTATGTTAACCATGGGATCGAAACAAATTTTCTTAAACTAATAACTATGAAAAAAAATTACTAAATAGAGCGACCGTGAAGGAAGGACTACTGGGAAACGATGGGCACAATAATTATAAATCGATTTTTGTGGAATGACGACATAATAAACTACTTTCGCCATGCTCTATGGAGCAGATCTGACCCATAGAGTTTTGCAAAGAAGTCCATTCGCAAACTTTTTCATCTGGAAATATTAGTTTTCGTTCCGATAGTCATTTAGCTGTTGCAATGAGCCCCATGCATAATTGTGAACCAATAAATAACTCGGCGGTTAACCGATGACATGGTATAATACCATGGGAACTAGTGACGTAACATTACATCACTGCATCTAATCAGTTGAGTGGTATTGTATCTATTGCAATCATAAACTATTTACATTTCATCCACATTTTTTGGACTACACAATTACAATGAAATTTTATTATGTATGAAATACATATTCGCAATGTGCATTGCTGGTGTTATTAAATGCTAACTACTTGTTTATTATGTTGTTTCAAAATATTAATTACTCTCTCTGTACATATTACGTTAATTATTACTATATATTTTTTTTTTAATTTCGACACACCAGAGCATACGTATTAATTTTTTTGCGATGAAGTTTTTCAAGCGGATAGTCTAGACACGTAGCGAGTATGGTGATTATTTGTATCGCATATATATATATATATATATATATATATATATATATATATTATAACACTGGGGATAAACGAACATGCGGCTCACCTGATGGTAAGTGACTACCGCCGTCCATGATCACCCATAACACCAAAGGCATTGCGATTGTGCTGCTGGCCTTTTAAAAAGGAATATGCTCTTTTCCTGAAGGTTATAAAGTCATATTGGTTCGGAAATACTGCTGCTAGAAATGATTCAAAGAGTGGTTATGCGTGGAAGAAACTGCCTAAAAATTTGGATGTAAATTATCGTTTCTTTTAGAGAAATGTTTATAAATGTTGCCACTATGCGCCAACTAAATATTATTCTTTCTTGCCAGTTTTCAATTCGCTTTATTTTGAAACATTCATAATAAAAAAAAATACGGTCAATTTATACCGAACGTACCAAAAACTAAACGTTTAAGAGATGGACAGCAGCTTCCTTCTTAATACATCACTAAAGCCTAATTTCCATTGCCAATATGCGTGCCAAGCGTGGCAACTACTGGCAATACCCTCCCAATAGGAGAGGTCTATGTTCAGCAATGGACAGTTAACAGATGATAGGGTATTTTATGTGGCACTACAAATAATAGCGATGGTGAAGTGAGTTTTTATAGCACACATAGTGCTGACTATAATTTCCATAATTTCAATAGATGACCTTACAGTTTATTTACAACTTTCAATAGAATATAAATAATTGATGTATCTACGATTAACAAATTGACTGTAACATGCGATGCTTTTATTAAAATACTTATAGTAGACATAGTTGCCATTAAAATATTTAAATACTGCTTTTTTTTTATGGATGATAATGGAATGGTAATCCCGCCTGCGTTAATGGGATACGCTGGCGGGCCACCAGTGAGGGATGATAGGTGAGAATGAAAGGGCAGGTCAGTTATCCCATCGTGCTGAATTCCAGATGTATTCATGTTGCATGGGGGACCACGTGGAAGTCGGCCTGCCTTCCCGCTCAATACTACCTATTGATCATTAAGATTCTTAATGATCAATAGGTAGTATTGTAAGATCAATATATCATAAAGATATTAATTTAAAATCTTTAAAGGTCATAAAGAATTAGTTCATTTAAAAAATATTAAACATGGGTTCTATTACTTACAATTCATCTGCGCATTTATATACATACCTAATTATTATTATGTATAAATATGTATATAAGTTAATAAATAATACAAATTAATTTTTATAGATAAATGTTCAACCAACATCAAAAAGGGAGTCTTACTTCTTGAAATGGCGGATTTTTTTTAATGAAAATGGTTTTTTTTTATATACAACTTATAATGGCAAACAAACTGACGTCCCACCTGATGGAAAGTGGTAACCGTCACCTATAAACATGAGCAGTACCATGGTATAATAGAGTATACTGTTTCGCCCATGATACCCCCCATGCGTTGCCATTCCTGAAAACTCAGGTGTTATTCCTCTGTACCCAGTAAATTCACGCCATATCCCACCCTTCAAACCGAAACACAGCCATGCAAACACAACTGCTTCACGGTTGAAACACGAATGGGACAGGGGTAAACTCTTCCTCTGGTAAATATGACTAGTATAATGTAATCATGTTACCCAAACTACGTACCTACATTTATAAAGCTAGACAGGTACACGGATCACGTATCTTCAATTTGAGACAATCATAAATTATCATAAATCAACGGAAACAACGTTTAACTGCATTTCTACTTATTTCGTATGCCACGATACTTTAGTTTAGCTAACGATTATCATAATGATTTGCAAGCACTCATTTGTGTCTAACATCAATGTCATGAACAGACGCCACGATACCATGGCCCATGAGACGGCGGAACATCGTGTGACTGGCTTAAAATCTCTGCAATATTAGCGGAGTGACGTAATACGATTCACTTAGTGTCATTCACCTGTGTGCCAGTACTTTTTTAATGTATGAAAACGGAATTGCACCATTCCATTTTCATTTTTCCCGCCTACGATAACGGTGTACAATGGCGGACCACCAGTGGAGCATAAAATAATGAGTACGTTAGAGGGTATACTATGAAATGTTTTCCGAAATTTCTGGCTTGAACGAAACATAAATTTGATGTTGAAAATATATAATATATACAGTTTAAAAAAAGTTTAAGGATTGCTCCTCTGGATATTTATGTTAGGATTTATTATGAACAAAATGTTACAAGGTAACACGAAATTGAGTCCGAAAATTCGGAATTTCATTTCACGGTAGACCCCTTGATGCTAGCAATGGAGATCAATGTTCGAGTACTAACAATTTCCTAATACATTGTTTATTCAACGAGAATTAATCATGATTGGTCTACAGACCTGCTTTTACCCTCAGCTATCATTCCTTGTTCCGCCAACGTATACCGATTGCGCAAGAGGGTTACAACTGCGTTATCATCTTAGAAAAAACTTATTCTGTGGCATTCGTGGTGTATTTAATTTTATATTATTTATTCAATTATCACATTGCTGTTCATTCCATTTTACATAAAACATGTATAGACGACTTCCGCAATTCACTGGTGGACACTTTGTTTTGCGCAAATGAGGTTCCGGGTTCGATTTTCGGTTGGGCCAATTAGGACACTAGTGTTGGCCCGAGTCTGGATGTTTTAAGTTGTGCCTCTAGATACTTATAGCCAGATTTCCCATAACTCCGCGTACTCTAGCTATAGGACCAGGTAATTGATGTGATTATGTGGCACTCAGCATAAAAAACAATAATGTTGAAACTTGAAATTATCGATTTTATCTTTTAAAGATCTAAAATATCGATGTTCCCATAAAATGTATGGATCAAGACCGTGACCCGAAAAGTTATTTATTGGAACAAATAAGCTGTTTTTCCCACACCATGCAATATAATACCGACATTATATTACTAATCATGCAACAAATCTGTTCGCTCACATCAGCGTGCTTGAGAAAGTCCGATCGTACGTCTTAAGTTATGAGCGAAGCGCGTTTATCACTTTAAAGCTTTAACATGTGTCCAAATCAACAAAATTTAAGAAAATAAATACTATCTAATAGTCGATTATTTTAAAACTTGAGCAAATAATTGTGGACGATAGGGGCCTAGCAATCACGATGATTATACGTAAAGTAGTTGTGTTTACATGGCTGTGTTTTGGTTTAAAGGGTGGGATATGGCGTGAATTTACTGGGTACAGAGGAATAACACCTGAGTCCTCAGGAATGGCAACGCATGGTGAAACAGTATCATAGGTACATATATCATAGGTGAAACAGTATACTCTGTTATGTCCATAGTAAAGCTTATGTCTATAAGCGACGGTTACCACTTTCCATTAGGTGGACCCTCAGCTTGTTTGCCATTCTAAGTTGTATAAAAAAAAAGATTAGTTATTTCGTTTTTGTTTCATCAATTCGTATTTATTTTTTCATCTCTCGATTATCTTGATTCGATTCGAGTACAATCCTAATTACACGTTTCAGATCAGAGACCTATTCGTTTACAGATTATGCACTATTCAATTAGTTAAATAAAATAGTTTTCCTTTGCTTTACTTTCTAGACAACTTCTAGTACGTTTGACGTCGCTTTGTTTCTAATACGGCATTTCCATGCTTTTTATATAATATCTATACATTGACTTTGAATTCATTCTTTAATCCCTTGCTTCAAAATGACCCGTCATTCATTCATGAGACCTAAAAAAACTAAAAAATACTGTATTTTTGACAAAAGAACAATGACGGATTGAAAAAAGTCCATTACGCGATCGAAAATAAAGTTTCACGTTCAGGTGTGTCATTTTACTTGTCTATCATTTGTAAATTCTATTATATAATTATATCATGACATTTATATGCATGTAATCTGTACTCAATGTTGTGTACGCCTGTTATAGGTATGCATATCAGCATGCTACACAAAAAATGTTATTTAATTTATGTATAATATGTATACTGTTGGTGTGCCTAATTCGAAATAAATAAATAAAATAAATATTTTTTTATCATATTTCATTACTAGCTAATTGGAACTAGTTATAAAGATAATAAACACATTACCAGGAATGCCCATAAGAGTTAGCTGTTCTGCGTAACTAACTCTTTATAATAATAGTCGTATAATCCCGCACTAAGTTTATAGCTTGCACGTCACATCTGCCCCGTGTGAAATGTTTACTAACATCGGCATTGTTTGGTGTTAGTGTTTTTCGTTTTAAGTTTCTAAAGCAAACGATTGGAAAATTATCCATCGAGTTTACTAATTGTCACAATATTTGTGTTAAAAGCGTTCACAGTTGCATTCATCTGTTAATATAAAAAATATATAAGTTTGGTCGTATGCTCTTGGCATAGTGCCAAGAGTAGTGATTATGCCTTTCTTTCCAGTGGGTGTCGTAAGAGACGATTAAGGGAGGGCGAAGGATGGATAGCAGCGTCCCTCTTATAACATTTCTAAAGTGTAACTGCGGTTGCCAATCCGCCTGCCAAGCGTGGCAACTACTGGCAAAACCCTCCAAGGGGGAGACTTATGTTCAGCAGTGGACAGTTAAAGGCTGATATGATGAAGATGATTCAAAAATAATTTAACAACTTTCAATGTTTCTGATTGATCATTTAAAAAGTGTTCTGCAAACAAACTAAAATAATTATTCATAGAACGTTGCGTATAAATCTAATAGGAAAAAATTTGTATATACTATATATTTTGGTTCAGATTTTTTCGAATTCTTTTTACTATCAAAACCCAATATTTATTGACATCTTAATAAGAATATTATTGCATGATTCATGTTTTAGCAGTTTCAGTTCGCTAGTAATGTACTTTTGTCTAATAAATTAGAAAGATTGAACAAAGGCCGCCCTAGACGGACGTATGTTGACCAAATAGGCGACGTGCTGAAGAAGGGCCAAATTAAAAGTACCCGTAACCGGCGAGCGTGTATGAAAGATTGATGAACGTGGAAGAAGCGAAAGAGGTTTCTTTGAATCGAAGCATTTGTCGTTTCATTATTTCTGCCTACCTTAATGGGAGACAGGCGTGGCAGATATGTATGTATGTATGTAAAGATTGAACAACGCACAGTATGTTTTTTGACCCAAAAAACAACCATACTATTTTTATATTTTTATTTTGTAGAATAGGTCATTACAAAAGTAAGAGTAGAACTCCCGACGATCAATTCTTATCTGGTTCAGAGATATGATTTTTTTAATTTTAATTCTATGGAAATCAGAAATTCCATAAAAAACAGCTATTATAAAAAAAACTATTCAATATTTCGTTCAATATTAATTAGCCCTGTGTAAAAGTTCAAATTTTCTTTCATATAGAAAAACTATATTACCGGTATTTAGCCGGCTTAGGTATGGAGAAATTTCATTTTGATCTCAATTTTGAAATTTTTTTTTTTGATATTCTTTGGGTGGCTGGATTCAAAAACTAAATCATATTGTAGCTTAGGCTAATGTTGATATGCCCTAATATTTTGAAACATGTAACCCGCAGGATCTGCGAGTTATGAAGATTCTAAATTCTAAAGATTCTTTGGTTCTGTTTATCGTATAGACTTATAACATACGCATATTTTATAATCTAAGGTTTATCCCAAAGGGAAAGGTAAGGGACTCTGACCATACAGCTTATGACTTTCGTTATATTTCCTCATATTTCATTTTATTCTTTATTATTTTTTAAGATTGACAGATAACAGCGATGTTGCCACATTTCGATAAGCTTAAAATATGAATGCTCTTAATCATGGAAGGAGGCGTGGTGGATTTGACACAATTTATACAAAGGTGGAGACTTATTTACTTTATTAGGCATATGTCGGCAAATCGACGGTACATAATCGCTATCTTATATTTGTACAGCGATATAAAACCTATAATGGGCACCATATAAACTTTATTTACCTACTTAATACATTTTTAAACAGTGAAATGGAATGGTAACCCGACATTGCAGGAAACCAATGAGAGTTGATAGATGAGGATGAAAGTAAGTTAGTTGACCCATCGTAGTGAATTAGAAAAAAATTAACCACGACAGTTTCCAGGAGGAACCGCGTGGAGGTTGACCTAACAGGGTGTATTATTACTAACAATGAAACTTTTTTTTTTGATGGGTGAAAATGGTATGGTAATCCCGCCTGCGCTAATGGGATACGCTGGCGGAGCACCAGTGAAGGGTGATAGATGAGAATTAAAACAGGCCAGTTAGCCCATCATGATGAATTCATCAGGAATTAACCATGATAGTTTTCAGGGGGAACCGCGAGGAGGTCGATTTGGTTGGCTATATTGCTAGCAATGGGATTCTCGTTTTTTTTAAATAATTTACATCCCCTGTTATTACGTTTTTTGTTATGCATCTTAGAGTGGCAAACAAGCTAATGGTCCAACTGACGGAAAGTGGTAATCGTTGTTTATAGACATGAACAGTATCATAGACATAACAGAGTATACTGTGTCATCCATTATACCCTTTACGCATTACCATTTCAGAGAACAAAGGTGTTATGTTTTATACACTGTGATTTTAAACCTCAACAGCTATGCAAGCATAACTGCCTCACAGCAGAATCACGGATTGGATAGAGGTACTCAAACAGACGACTTTTGTGCAGTCTCCTTCTGGTGAAAATGTATTATGTTTTTTTTTATACTACTTAGAATGGCAAGCAAGCTGACGGCCCACCTGATGGAAAGTGGTAAACGTCGCCTATAGACATGAGCAGTACCATGGACGTAACAGAGTTTACTGTTTCGCCCATGATACCCCCATGCGTTGTCATTCCTGAGGACTCAGGTGTTATTCCTCTGTACCCAGTAAATTCATGCCATATCTCACCCTTCAAACCGAAACACAGCCATGCAAACACAACTGCTTCACGGTTGAAACACGAATGGAACAGAGGTACCCAAGCAATCGACTTTTGTACAAAGTCTCCTTCTGGTGAAATATGAATAAAATGTAATATGTAACTCTCTAATATGTAACTCTGTAATATGTAATCCTATGTTATATGAATAAAATTCCTTATTTCATATTTAGCTTTCTGCAGTTAAAAGAATTTTTAAAATCGAATAAGTATGTATTTTTGATTCTATATATTACATACAAAAAAACAGATCGTTCCTTCCAATTTTGTATTTGTATTTTGTATTTGTAGACAAACTTAATTTGCCGCATCAAGCAATAGGAATGTTATCATTATATTGTGTTAAAATTTAGAATAGAATAGAATAGAGTGTATGAAGAATGTAAGAAGAATAGAATAGAATATAGAATATAATAGAATATAAAATATATGATGATGGTACTATGACTCACAGTCTGTGACTTAAGACTTTACACCACTACGATGAGTTTTAAGCGCGTATCGTATGCATGCCACCTCCATTGCTTTTTTTTATTAATGTAATTGTTAAAGAAAAAAAATTGTCTTCACTAATGTAACTAAACCGCACGTTTTACTTGGTCTATTTTGGAATCCTGCAATGAGGAAGAGGGCGTTGGTGTTCGCGACACTTCTTTATACTTCTGCGGATATCTTCCTTTTTCAAAAATATTGTAATCAATATTTTTGTTTCAAATAAAGAATTATTATTTAAAAAATGTAAATAAAGAATTCACTTAAAATTAGAGAGGAACAATTGTTCATATATTATTTTCTATGTGTCATTTAGTGTTAAACGCACATATATTAGCGAGTCACTTTCGTTCCTTGCAATTCTGAGACTGTGACTAATAACATGATATCAACTAACAATAAGTCTTGCGGTCATTTCGGTGTTACAAATGTTTATAATTTAAATATAATAGACTCAATGAAGGCACAGTAAAATACGAATGGATGCCCCTCACGTGTCTTGGGTCAGCCGTGTTGCTAAACAATCGTCAATTATTTTTGCATGTGGCAACACCATACTTATATGCAACGAATGACCTAGGCTGCGTTCGAAACGTGTGAATTTTTTTAAATTTTTATACTAAAGTATTTATATTGTAATCTTTATGAAAATGTTGAATGTAAAGTAATATTAACAAACTTAGATAAGTAGGCACTTTCGTAATTTATTTTTAATTCTTTATTCTTTGTCTGTCCTGTTTCATTCTCACCTATCATCCCTCATTGGTAGTTTTCCCGCGTAAATTAATAGCGTAGGCGCAGTTATGGTTCTATTTTCAATGATACTTATTTTATTTTTAGATTTTATGGCTTGGTTGCAAGATCTTATTTTGTAATAAGTAGGTAAGGTACATACGTGAAATTAAGTGCAATAAAATACATTTTATTGATGAAAATGTAAGTTAATTGCTCAAAACGGCGACAATATGTTGATGCGTACTGCATTACAATTAGGTTCTTTTGGACGACAATTTCGCAAAGTAGGTTTATGTAACGTAGACTCATATTGTTACCTAGGTACCGTCAAGGGTATAGCCGTAAAATGTTGTTACACTTTCGTAAGTACATGCTGTGGCATAGGTCTATGGAAGTAAACATATGTCTATAAGCACAATTTGTAAACAATTTGTTCTTAGCATGTATATTTCTTAACGAATTTATATAATATTTATATATTTACACTTTATTGCACCATTTATAAAATAGTAAATACATTTAATTGTAATAAGAAATTATACAAAAGGCGGCCTTATCGCTAAGCAATTTCTTCCAAACAATCTTTGGGTAGAGAACATAGAGAAAAGAAAGAAAAAAAAAAATATATATATATATATATATACATAAACAAATACATACTTAAACATACATAAACTTAAAAGCACACATACAACAAGAGAGAGTGACACTGGAAGATGAAAATAGAACATGGGAAAATAGTGACTCACTTAAAGGGAGAATAAACGCCCCATATTCTCATAAATCGCCTAGTACTTTTTTTTTGTTAATGGATGATAATGGAATGGTAACCCCGCCCGCGCTAACGGTATATGCTGGCGGGGCACCAGTGAGGGATGGTAGGTGAGAATGAAAAAATTAGGTCAGTTAGCTCATCGTAATGAATATACCTGAAATTACAACAACATTAGCACGATGGTTTCCAGGGAGAACTACGTGGAGGACGACTTGACAGAGTATATTGCTAACAATGGGATTTAGGGTTCGCAATGCTAACAATCCTCGCCCCTTCGTTTAGTACTCAAGCTAGGGTACCCTAGCGTGTTCCCAGGATAATCTTGCTACTTAATATAATAAAATTGTAAGTAGTCAATGTCTGAAGGTTGACTGGTAGAGAGAGAACGCCTATAGTATTAAGTCCGCCTTTTTTATTACATTTTACTGATCAATAAAGTTTAAATAAATAAATTGTATAAGAGAAATAGTATGTGGTCATAATAACGATAATTTTACTTTAAATTACTCTTAATTACTAGGAATTAATTAGCAAAATTGACAGACTCGTGTTCTTAGAAATGATAGAAACTTAAAGCTTACTACTAAGGAGTAATTTCTTTTAATTGGTAGGTAGTTAATTAGATTTTTCCCGCGTAAAGGTATCTATTGATTATTGTATCCGGCGGAAGTATTTATTTTAACAAATTTGTAATGTTGTGGTTCATAGATAAAGAAATCCATACAAGGTTTCTTTATCTACGAACCAAATATAATTCTAAAAATAATAAATACAATTAAACTATTGTTTAATTGTATTTATTATTATAATATAATAATATAACATTTTATACAGAGTGTAAGGATCAGGTCAGAAAAAATTAAAACAGTGAATTTAAACCATTATTCTGAACTGAAATTCTTTCTAAATAAAAATTCTTTCTAGAAAATTTCAAACTCTTTTCTGTTTTTTTTTTTGCATTTAAAATAATGTAATTTATTAATAATAAAATAAGTAACAATAAATAATTTTTATTCAAATAAACTTAATACAAAGCATGTTTTTATAATTCACTTTTTTTTTATATCTCTACCGCCCAGTTCGGAATGCAATTTCAGCTTAGAAGAACGGGAAAGAAACACAATTGTTGATTTTTTTTTTCAAATAAAAGTTAAGTTTACAACAGAAACTATGAATGGATAAAATGACTAATACAAACTTCGTATCAATAAAAGAAAGAAAATAAAAAGCTATAATCAATCAGAGTATTTTTGAACAGCCAGTCCCTACTAGAAGCACCCGTTCACGAGTATAATAGATGAGCCAGCCATCGTTGTGTTCATCCATATTAAAGGGAGCCCAACGATCCGGATCATCTCGCCGCCACTAATTTGGACATTAAAGTGAACACGACTTATTTCAAGATACGTAATTACGTCGCAAAATATATATATATAAGGCGGACAGTCAACCATTGGGGAAATGGTAATATACTTTCTTATATTTAAATTTGCTGTATTACCAAGATTATTATTATTATTATTAAACATTATGTTCCACAAAACTCAACTACAGTTATAACAATACCAGTTATTTTGATCTAAAAATTAAACTACTCAACTGATTTTGATAATTTCTATAGGCTCAATCTGTAAGTATATCCTTTGAGATGAAAAAAAAATACCAAAATCGGTGTACAACTGACGGAGTTATGAGGTAACAAACATAAAAAATTATACTCGTACAACCGAATTAAGATCCGCCGTCTTTTTGAACCTCGTTGAATATTCTTTTTTTTTAGTACGTTAGTTCCGTTGTGGAACAGGCTAAGGTCGGAGACCATGCTGCCTTGTCTTTAATATGATAAAAAAACAAATCTTGAATATTCCTTTACCTATATTAATCTACATTATATTGTATTTTATAAAAAAAAATCGTGTGTAGCTGCCCCATGGTTGCTAGGTATATATTAAAAAAATCTAAACCATATCAGCCTGGCAAGTGTATATAGGGAAGCGGTAGTAGACCGCTGACCGCGCTCAGTATGCGAACGAAGCGATACATTCGTGTATTGAATACCGAACGAAAGTGAAACCAGCAAAGAGATTACGGTTTCGGAGCATTGTCCGCTATCAGCTGGTTTTTTTAATGGACGAAAATGGAATTGTAACCCCCGTCTTTTATCTTTGTTTTTCACAATCACACCTAATATCTTCATGAAGGGGGGAAAGGGATTGTTAGTAATGGAGACTGAGAACTCCATTGCTAGCAATATACCCAACCAGGTCGACCTCCACGCGGTTCTCCCTGGAAACTATCATGGTTAATTCCTGATGAATTCATCATGATGGGCCAACTGACCTATTTTCATTCTCATCTATCACCCTTCGCTGGTGCTCCGCCAGCGTATCCCGTTAGCGCAGGCGGGGTTACCATACCATTTTCACCCATTAAAAAAAAATCTTCATGAATGGATCCCGGGACCTCATTTATAAGGGTAGGTACAGCAATATCTACATATATATTGTAGTTACAGTATCTATTACTGGCCCAACAACGAATATGTTAAATATCTGTTATTCAATATCTAATGTCTATATGAAGAACCTGATCGAAATTAATATAGATATCCGACCGGTACGGGCGATATCGGAATGGGTGATGACCTTTTTTCAGTTATCAATGTCTAGAAGAAGCCAATATATAAATATTAGAGTACTAGCAGTATTACACATACTTCCTCATTTATACAAAGCAATGTGCCACCATTGCTCCATGGAGGTCGTTATAATCTATCTATTTACCAGAGGGAGACTTTGTACAAAAGTCGATTGCTTGGGTACTTCTGTCCCATTCGTGTTTCAACCGTGAAGCAGTTGTGTTTGCACGGCTGTGTTTCGGTTTGAATGGTGGGATACGGCGTGAATTTACTGGGTACAGAGGAATAATATCTGAGTCCTCAGGAATGGCAACGCATGGGGGGTATCATGGGTGAAATAGTATACTCTGTTATATCCATGGTACTGTTCATGTCTATAGGCGACGGTTACCACTTTTCATCAGGTGGGCCGTCAGCTTGTTTGCTATTCAAAGTTGTATAAAAAAAACCTATTATCTATTGTAGGGGTAGCTGACTTAACCAGACCCAAGATCTACTGTTTACTGACGAAACCCTGTGCGATCTACCAATTATATACTTCTTGAAATCTCAAATGAAACAACATAGTTCAGTACACAATCATGTAGCGCTGTAGTATTTTTTATTAAAAGGGAAAACATGAAGCTGAAAATTATTCCTTATTTATATTAGTGTGAGCATTGCGTCTGAGCATTATCTGTTAGATTAGCAAAATATGATACATTTTGCCTTGCCACGACCGACTGGACTAATAGTTGTGATCGATTGCGATCGACCGGTTGGCCAACCGGTTTATTTATGGCCGATAGGGTGTCTGTGATAGTGTGGCTATACACTGACTCCTTCACCATAGTAAATGTGTCATGGTATGGCGAGGAAGAAGTCAGATCTTTTAGATGACTAGCTTTTGTCCACTTCTTCGTATGCATGGATTTTAGAAGTAGAAATACCAATGAAATGGACTGCTTCTAGATGGACTATCAAGATAAAACATACACCAGTTTTTAAGTTATGAATACAGCCATGAAAACTGCATTCAGTTTGATGCGGTAATTTTTACGTCATGCCGGAACAAATATATAAGGAGACAGACAGGTAGATAAAATTTCTAATAAAATATTGTTTTGTATCTGTTGGTGTTACCAAGAATTTCACTATTATACATTTATTTATATCACACTATCTTACCCACGCATACATTTATACCTCTTTACAATTGGTGACCATGAATTTGTATTATTTAATCATTGCCGTCAATATCTGAACTTTAGCAACATGGGTTTTAATTATTTGATATATCAGTCAACCTAACTTTATGGACACTCATTATTATATCTGGTTTCTTTCATACTTGTGCTTCTATTACTTGCATACACCCACTCTAACTCGCCTACCCCGCTTTGGAATTATAATTTTTGTTTGTATAAATAAAATCCGTTATTGGCTGTATTCATAAGAGATTTAGCATGTAAGTTATTTTTTAAGAGCTGTGGATTTTTGTATAAAATAAAAAAAAAATTCTTAAATATGCCCCATGTATTTGGCCAATATATACATACTATAAATAAAAGGTATAGATATTGGTATAAATTACCGACCTTACTGTATAATTCAATTTGTATTTTCGAGTTAAATAGACAATTTACAGCTGCTTAATTGACTTCCTATTGATTCAATACCCAGAAACATACAAAACTCATACTATTTTAAAATACAGTAATAATAGCATTTTGCTAGTGTTGTCATGCGTAAATAAATTACCTTTCACATAAATTAGAAATAAATACAACAAACATAAAAATAGCTTATTTGCCGCTTTTACTTTACGACAAAAATGTTTCCAATCACTAATCTGTCTTCGAGTTCACGTAATTAATAGAAAACATAAAACTTCCAAAACTCTACAATTTAAAGGTCTGTTTATAACAAAATAACAAAACTAACAACAAACAACAAATTCCGAGTTGTTCAAAGATTTTTTTGTAACAAGAACGATATTGAACAAAAGCCATTTGCTTGAGTGCCTCCGTTTTGTTCTTGTTTCTCTTTAAAAATAATAGAAGTATCGTTGTATATATACTTTTTTTTTGATGGGTGAAATGGTATGGTAACCCCGCCTGCGCTAACGGGATACGCTGGCGGAGCACCAGTGAAGGGTGATAGATGAGAATGAAAACAGGTCAGTTAGCCCATCATGATGTATTCATCAGGAATTAACCATGATAGTTTCTACGTTGTATATATATTGTGTTTATCTATGTAATGCTGTGTGCGAGGATAGCACTAGGAAAGGCGGGCATGTGGTTGTTGGAATTAAAGAATCCGTCAATAACGGGCCATTGCCCTTTAAACAAACATTTATAGACAATAAGAGTCACAAACAGTCGTTTATGTCGAGGCTGTTTCGACGCCGAAGGAACGGCTAGCCCCTCAAGGTTTTTTTCAATCGGTGAAAATGGATTGGTAACCCCGCCCGCGCTATTGGTATACACCGACGAGGCACCAGTAGAAGATGATAGGTGAGAATGAATGCAGGTCAGTTGGCTTACCATGATGAATTTGACAAGAATTGTTCACGATGGTTTCCAGAGGAAACCACGTGGAGGTCAACCTCATAGGGTATATTGCTAGCAATGGGGCTGTCAAACTCCATTGCTAACAATCTCTTTTCCCCCGCCCCTCAAAGTTTAGGAATCAAATCCTCGGAACAGTGAGGTCGCTCCCTGAGGCCTGTGAAGATCCCAGGAAGCTTCTGTGCTTCTGGGCGGAGCTGGGCTGGCTGTACTAGCCACGACTCATACGCACAATCGCCCAAAAGAGAGGCTGAGCGCAGAAAATAGAGTCTAATTTACATTACATTAAGGATTCGTCAAATATACAACCCAGTGTTTTACTTCACTCTCAAATAAATAGCGTAAAATAAAAGTAATCATCCTGAAAACATATGTAAAAATTATTATCTGATTATGTCATATATAATAAAAACACGATGAACAGATTTGTACATAAGGCCCTTTTTTCTCCTATCTACATTATTATTATTTTTTATCAAAAAAAAACTTTTTTTTTATACAACTTAGAATGGCAAACAAGCTGATGGCCCACCTGATGGAAAGTGGTAACCGTCGCCTATAGACATGAGCGGTACCATAGACATAACAGAGTATACTGTTTCGCCCATGATACCCCCCTGCATTGCCATTCCTGAGGACTCAAGTGTTATTCCTTTTACCCGCAAATTTGTCTGCATGACCGGAATATGTTTTCTGGCGGCGATAAAAAGTAGCCTATATCCATCTTTATTCTATATACTATATGTATATTAAACTTCATAGTGATTGGTTAAGCCGTTAAACCAGTATAAGGTAATAAACATACTCCGGGGGGAAAGGGATTGTTAGTAATGGAGATTGACAATCCCATTGCTAGTAATATACCCAACCAGGTCGACCTCATCGCGGTTCCCCCTGAAAACTATCATTATTAATTTCTGATGAATTCATCATGATGGGCTAACAGGCCTGTTTTCATTCTCATCTATCATCCTTCACTGGTGCCCTGCCAGCGTATCCCGTTAGCGCAGGCGGGGTGGGGTTACTATTCCATTTTCTACCAATAAAAAATAAATAAATAAACAAACTCCCTTTCACATTTATAATTTAATTAAAATAACATTTAATTATATTTTAATATTTATTTAACACAAAGCATGCTGTGGTTGCTTTTAAATGTAAGAACAGTTAGCCTTAATCCACTAGTGTATTGTATTGAAATGTTTCGCTGTATCTTATGTTGGTGATCCTATTATGATGGTAAAAATTTCATGTACGGAATCCTCTGCGTGTAAGTTCAACTCACACTTGACCGGCTTTATTTTCTACAGTTTTAGTGACCTGTTACACTGCACGGACTTAAGTGCGCATGCGCATTATATTACGTATAATTGAAACAATTTATCAAGCGACAATGTGAAGGTTCACTTTCACTTGGTTGTACTTAGGAACGTAACGTAGTTATGTGGTGGATCGTCGTAGCAATTGTATGGTTGGACTGAGATTGTAATGTTTTTGTTTGGTCTGCTGAGCGAAAGCGCGCTGTTGTTTTGATTATTTAGTACTTATTGGTATTACGTACCAGAGGGAGACTTTGTACAAAAGTCAATTGCTCGGGTACCTCTGTCCTATTCGCGTTTCAACCGTGAAGCAGTTGTGTTTACACGGCTGTGTTTCGGTTTGAAGGGTGGGATATGGCGTGAATTTACTGCTGTACCCAGTAGGTATAACACCTGAGTCCTCAGGAATGGTAACGCATGGGGGGTATCATAGGCGAAACAGTATACTCTGTTATGTCTATGGTACTGCTTATGTCTATAGGCGACGGTTACTACTTTCCATCAGGAGCTGCAACAAGCTGACGGCCCGTCAGTTTGCCATTCTAAGTTGTATAAAAAAAAACTTTTTTTTAAGGGTGACAGTGGAATGGTATCCCCGCTTGCCCTATCGGTATATGCTGGCTGGGTATCAGTGAAAGATGATAGGTGAAGATGAATGCGATAAGAATTAACCATGATGGTTTCCAGATGGAACCGTGTGGAAGTCGACCTGATAGGGTATTGCTAGCAATAGGGCTGTGAGAACCCATTACTAACAATCCCCTTCCCCACAACGAACATATAAGTGCATATGTTGGTTGTGCCTTAACAACAATGTAGAATGTGTATACGTATTTACCTTTAGCTTCTTACTAGGTTTTTTTTTGTTTTCAATAGTACATAACATGATATAATTACCATCAGTCGTTAACTGTCCACTGTTGAACATAGGCCTCCCACTATTGGAGGGTTTTGCCAATAAAAGTCTCGCTTGGCAGGCGTTGCCAACTCGGCAACCGCAGTTAAGCATTGGTGATGTTGTAAGAAGGATATTGCTGCCCACATCTCGACTATTAATTCCCCTTAGTCGCCTATTACGACATCCGAGATTACAAAAAAGGGATGGCTCATTCTATGCCAGGAACACACGGAAAATAAAGTAATAATAATAAAGTCGAATTGCGGATTTCGTAATTTTTATATATAATACGGTTAATAAATTTAAAACTCTCAAAAAAGTTACTCAAAGTATTATTATCGTAGTGGAATCAAATAAAATAATTCTAACCAACTAAACGAATGACAATAATAATAATAAAATAATAAATAGATTTCCACAAAATAACACCCAGTTTAGTAAAATATTTACTCAAAGTTCTCTCCCACGCCTGTTTTATTTTTCTCCAATTACTCCATTTCTCTAAGAGAGAAATTTTCATCCAAAGCAGTGAAAAAAATCTAGCAACGCTGCCACTTCTGTAAGATCCCGTATTACGTTGTTTTTTTTTTTCGTTGTCTTGTATTTTATAACACAGATTATCTAGAAAAAAACTAAGCAATTAAACCTGAATGTTTCGTGTACATAATATGCAAGTGTAATACACCTAATGTTGAAGAAATGTTTTACACAAGTAGTTACTTAAACACTTAATAATTGCAGTTATGAAGAAGAACGAAATAAAAACGTTTGGCAATTATCTAACCATTTCTATTACTGTTACTTACCAAAATACTATTTCCTACGTACATTTACGTATAATGATTAGCTATCAACGGTCCCAAATAGCAAACAATTTTCAAATCATTACGAACACGCACTGTTACATCATGATGATGACAAAAAAATAATTTAACCAAACATAAAATACATGGAGAGAAAAGTAACTGCTAATATGTATAATCATTTTCGTCCATTGCATGATATAGTTCAAAAGGTATGTGAAATAATTTATGATGAAGTTTAAAAGTCTCGTGAAACAGTTTTGGCAAGGGCCAACAATTGCGCCTTGCGAAACGACAGCGTTCAAGAACTGTCAAATGGCCATTCAATTCATAAATGGGAAAATATTACAATCAATGGCCATGTGAAAGTTTCCTAATGCATTTTAATAATGGAAATAAAATTATATGTTGTTTTTATTATTAACACTGGTCATAATTTTTATGAATGCCTATAAAAAAAATTAAAATTCATAATAAATATTATAAGAATAAATTATAAGTTTTGTTATTTGGTTGCGTAAGACAACTTGTGTATTATTATTTCAGCTATGACGTTTACGAAATATTTAATTGCGAATTCACAAAAATCCCATAAGACAAACAAACATTATTGAAGTGACTTAATTAATTAAAATAATAAAATTTGATACAAATGAAATTCATACGCACAAATATTGCAATATTTCCTCTGTTACTTAAAATACCATAGACTTCTTATAGGTTTTTCTGTAATATATATACCTATAGGTAAGAAAATATTCTCTATATTGTTTTTTTTTTTTTAATTTAGGCCCAGAAATTTTATTGTGTACCAAATATCAACTCGATCGATCCAGCCCGTAGTTTCGGAGCAAATTGGGCGTAACAAACGGATAGACAGACAGACGCCGAGTGTTCCTATAGGGGCTCCTTTTTCCTTTCAGGGTAAGGAACCTTAAAAAAAGATTCATTTTCCAATGTCTTTACGACTGGTCTTTAATTTTTGATGTCTTAATTATGCTTATTAGGTATGTTTTAGTTACAAAATCACTGAATTAATTGAGCTATGAATAATGATGACTTTTAAACTTAGAATAGTCATCGTTGGGGGGCGGGGGGGGGGAAGGGATTGTTAGCAATGGAGTTTGACAGCCCCATTGCTAGCAATATTAGATCGACCTCCACGTGGTTCCCCCTGGAAACCATCGTGAACAATTCTTGTTGAATTCGTCACGATGGGCTAACTGACTTACTTCATCCTTCACTGGTGCCCCGCCGGTGTATACCGATAGCGCGGGTGAGGTTACCATTCCATTATCATCCATTAAAAAAAAATAGTCATCGTCGAGTGGCGTACAATAGTCACAGTTGGTATATTTAAGATTATAATCCGGAGTTAATAAAAGGCACGTATTATTTATTTATTTATTTTATTTATTTAACACTTTATTGCACCAACATAACATGATTTGTTAAAACAATTTTCAATACGTATAGTGTAGTACAAAAGGCGGTCTTATTGCTAAGCAATCTCTTCCAGACAACCTTTGGGTAGAAAGGATTAAAGCATAAGTAGGTAGGTGGCGCGTTAAAAAAGATAGATTTGTAAAAAATAATATTTGTGACAGCATAGTCATATACATACATAAATAAACACATACAACCAAACATATACATATATATACATACACATACACATATAAATATATATACATACATATACATATATACGCATAAATACATACAAATATACCATATTAATACACATATATATAACACACATAAAACTGGATATACGTAGGACTAAGTGATTATAAGGATAGGTAGTGGGCTTTAACTAAGTTTTTAAAAATGGGCAACGATTGAGCGCACCGTATAGAGGTAGGGAGTGAGTTCCACAAACGAACTGCTTGCACGGAAAAGGATTTGGAGTAGAAAGAGGAAGAATGGGTAGGAATTATGAGTTGGAGGTTGTCAGTACTACGTAAAGAATAAGAATTAGAATTGCTCTCTCCAAGAAACATAAAACGTTCTTTTAAATAATGAGGTGTAACTGGATTAAAGAGAATTGAGTAAAGAAGGGAAAGGATGTGCCAGTTACGACGAAGACGGATAGAGAGCCACTTGAGTCGTGTACGATATTGGGATACATGGTCATATTTGCGAAGTCCAAATATGAACCGTATACATAAATTTTGAAGACGCTCAAGTTTATTTAACTGCTCTTCAGTGACATTTGAATAACAGGAATCGGCGTAGTCAAGGATGGGGAGGAGCAATGTATGAGCAAGCGCAATTTTGGTATCCATAGGAAGAACCTTACGCAACCTGTAAAGGGATCCAGTTGCCGCAAACATCCTCCTGCTAATCTCAGCAATCTGAGGTGACCAGGATAAAGTACTATCAAAACAAATGCCGAGATTTTTAACGCGGTCGCTGTAGTTTAACTTCATTCCATTAAAAACTACAGAAGGAAGGTCATTCAAAGCCATTCTGGAAATGTAACTAGGGCTACCTATGATTATAACCTGGGTCTTGGTCGGATTTACAGCAAGACCATAGGATTTGCTCCAGACAGATATACGTTCAAGGTCTTCGTGGAATACTGGAATATTGAAGGCGGCGCCAGGGGATGAAACATATATTTTAATTTCTATTACTTTTAATAATCACACATTTTAGTATACATTTTTTTTATACAGCTTAGAATGGCAAACAAGCTGATGGCCCACCTGATGGAAAGTGGTAACCGTCGCCTATAGACATGAGCAGTACCATGGACATAACAAAGTATACTGTTTCGCCCATGATACCCCCCATGCGTTGCCATTCCTGAGGACTCAGATGTTATTCCTCTGTACCCTGTAAATTCACGCCATATCCCACCCTTCAAACCGAAACACAGCCATGCAAACACAACTGCTTCACGGTAGAAACACGAATGGACAGAGGTACCCAAGCAATCGACTTTTGTACAAAGTCTCCCTCTGGTAAATGAATTTGAATGATTTAGAAGCTAGATTATTTATCGATTTTCTATTGACATCATTGTTATGTAATAGAACCCTAGTGAGATTTGATACAAAAGAAACAGCTCTGTTTCGTGATCATCAAATTCATTTTATAATCGATGTTTGAATCGAATCTTTTTTAAACTAAATATTCGATAGTGAAAGTTAAGATTTCTGTGACAGGTTCATTCTGTGACAGGTTTCGAGTTTAAGGTATTGTTAAAGTATAACTACGTCTAGCTATGATGATCGCATACATAGGTAATTGTTACAAAAAACCTTTGTAAGATTTCATAATTTTATTTATACTATATATGTACATTGGGTTAAATATCCTTACTAACATTAAATTGTGTAAGTGAGTTTGTTTGTTTGTTACCTCTTGGTGGTACATCAGTTCGATGATTGGATCAATTACTATGATTTTTGGTGACAGGTACCACCTATATCTTCTCTTAATGGTTGATAATGAAATGGTAACCCCGCCCGCGCTAACGGTATACGCTGGCGGGGCACCAGTGAAGGATGATAGGTGAGGATGAAAAGGCAGGTCAGTTAGCCCATCGTGACCAAATTGCACTAGAATTAATCACAATGGTTTCCGGGGGAAGCGCGTGGAGGTCGACCAGATAGGGTTTTATTGCTAGCAATGGGTCCATTAGACCCCATTACTAACAATCACTTTCCTCCACGTACTACCTATATGTATCCCATGTGATCTCGGTATAGGATAGGCCACCCCTTCCTTTTCTAATATATGTTATAATAACGCATGGGGGGTATCATGGGCGAAACAGTATACTCTGTTATTTCCATGGTACTGCTCATGTCTATAGGCGACGGTTACCACTTTCCATCAGGTGGGCCGTCAGCTTGTTTGCCATTGTAAGTTGTATAAAAAAAAAAAGTTTATTGTATACATAGGTATAGACAAGTATTTCCGAGAACTTAGAATAAAATACTTTGATTATATAAAAGACTAAATAAATGGTTTTCAAAGATTTTCTCTTTCCATGAACGGGAAAAGTGGTACTTGCAGCCGTATGTTTAGTGGTTGACGAGAGTAATGAAGGGTATTCACCAACAGAAACTTGTTTTCTCTTACGATAATATTCAGTAAATATAGTCTGTTTGTATGAAACTTAGTGAAAATATAAGCAACAGTAATCTATACTTATAATAAATCTGTAGAGAGGTCAATTCTGTACATGAAATATATTTACAAAATAACTATCAGGGAGTGATTAGTGATCGATACTGATGCCAGAAATGCAATCAGTAAAATTTTTGTCTGTCTGTCTGTACGTTCGTTATAGAAACAAAAACTATTTGACGGATTTTAATAAAACTTGGTACAAATATTCTTCATACTCCTGGGCAGGTTATAGTATACTTTTCATCACGCTACGATCAATAGGAGCAGAGCAGTGAAGAGAAATGTTGGGAAAACGGGAGAAGTTACTTCATTTTTATGCTTCCGTCGCGTGTGCAGCCTTAATGGCCACTTTTTAAAATGTCAAAATGTCCACCCGTGCGACGCCGGGACGGGGCGCTAGTTATAAATAAAACTGAATTAACAGTAAGAATCGTCGTGGGGTCCCGACATAGAATGGGCCACCCCTTCCTTTCTCGCGGATGTCGTAAGAGGCCACTAAATGGTCGAGGGATAGGCAGCAGCGTCCCTCTTAAAACATCAGTAAAGCTTAACAGTGATGGTCAACCTGCCTGCCACAAGTGGTAACTACTGGTAAAACCCTCCAGTAGGGGGAGGCCTATCTCCAGCAGGAAATAGTTAACGCCTAATATGATGAATAGAAAGAACATTTTAAAGAAATATCATAAACAAAAAATATATATGTTTTATTATTTATTTCTTTGTTCTAAGGAAAACCAAGGTTACACTAAAGCAAAAAGATACAGTTTAGGATAACAAAATAAGCCACTAATAGGTTCACAAGTAGCACCAATATAGATAGAGAATATAGATACTGGCGCTGTACAGAAAGCAACAAAAATAGGAGTTAACAAAAAAAATACGAACAAACAAGAGGAATGAAATGAGGGTTATTGTTTATATGCTTTAGCTTTAAGGATGAGTTTACTTACCCAATATGCGTTCACTTACTCGCTACGGGTGCGCACAGTTACCAGCAATACGGGTCAAGTGAACACATTCTGATATCTCTCTTTGTTATATATAAAGAAATCCTTTTGGCTTGTTTAATTTTACTTATTTAATTAATAGACTAATTCTAAAGAATTTGATAAATCAGATAAATCTGCAAAATTTGTTTCGATTTTCTAAGCTTTAACATATAAAGCATAGCATGGTTTTTTTTGTTAATGGGTGAAAATGGTATGGTAACCCCGCCTGCGCTATCGGTATACACTGGCGGAGTACTAGTGAGAGGTCCTAGCCTATCATGACGAATTCAACGATAAATTAGTCACGATAGTTTCCAGGGGGGACCGCGTGCAGGTCGACCTGATAGGCTACATTGATAGCAACGGGGACGAACCTCCCCATTAGTAACAATCCCTTCCCCCCAACATAGTATGGTTCGAAAGACAAAAACACGCACAGTTGCTCCAAATGACTATATAATTTTTAAAATGTTTCCACCAGATGGGTTTGTCTTAGCTCAAAGCAGTTAGATGTTTACATCAAATTATATCACGTAAAAATCACACCTAAAACCCTACAATTATGGACTACAATTGAAGTGTGAAAGTTGTAACTCCAAAATTGCAGTCGTGTGAAAAATCATCTAGAGTTATACATATAATCTGCACTATATAATACGCATTGTATAACTTCCTGAGAAGACGTTGATGACCAAACGATAGAAAATTGTAAACAATGGAATGAAATGAAAGTTTCAAATTTATATCTCCAGTGATGTAGAAACATTTGGAAGATTAGCTACTTCATGTTTATAGAGTTATTTGAAAGTAGCTTTAGTTTTTACCTACGACGTTGTCCGCTCTATACCTATATATGACTTGTAACACAGGTTCAAAACTTACTGCAGGCACCTCCACCAGTCTGTCACAGAATTGGTCTTATATATTTAATTGTACCTCAAGTTGTTACTTTGTTTTTCATACATTCATTTATTCATATATATATTGTATTATTGAATTTAAATTTACAGGGTACAGAGGAATAACACTTGAGTCCTCAGGAATAGCATGGGGGGTATCATGGGCGAAACAGTATAATCTATTATGTCCATGGTACTGCTCATGTCTATAAGCGACGGTTACCACTTTCCATCAGGTGGGCCGTCAGCTTGTTTGCCATTCTAAGTTGCATACAAAAAAGGTAAATAAATAAATAATATAATATTATACCTAATATTAACAATCTTTTCCCCTTTATAATACGATTATAATATACATGTATGACACACATACAACTTCGTAATGTTTCTCTGTACTTTTATTCTTACAATTCAAACAGAATGGAGAAACAACTTCTTTATAAAAGGAAGTAGGCCAAACAGGCCGATTTAATTAATAAACAGTGTATTATTGATATTTATGAGACGTTAATACTTATACTTACTCAATACTTGCTTGTTGGGGGGAAAGGGATTGTTAGCAATGAAGTTTGACAGCCCCATTGCTAGCACTATGCCTTATTAGGTCGACCTCCACGTGGTTCCCCCTGGAAACCATCGTGAACAATTCTTGTTGAATACGTCACGATGGGCTAACTGACCTACTTCATCCTCACCTATCATCCTTCACTGGTGCCCCGCCGGTGTATATCGATAGCGCGGGTGGGGTTACCATTCCATTACCATCAATTAAAAATAATACTTGCTTGTCACTGCGTTACCTTGACTGGAAGAGATTTATCTTAGAAATAAGTTCACCTTTGCTCATTTTTGTTCATCATATCAGCCGATAACTGTCCACTGCTGAACATAAGCCTCCTTCATAGACTGCCTTTGCCATTAGGGGTATAGCCAGTAGTTGCTACGCTTGGCAGAAGGATTGCCAACCGCGGTTAGTCTTTGATGCTGTTTTAACCCTTAAAAGCCTGATTTTTTAAATCAAATTAAAAAATATATAAGTGTACCGACTATTAACCACTCTCTTTCACCTCAGACTCACCAGAGGGAGACTTTGTACAAAAGTCAATTGCTTGGGCACCTCTGTCCCATTCGTGTTTTAACCGTGAAGCAGTTGTGTTTGCATGGCTGTGTTTCGGTTTGAAGGGTGCGATATGGCGTGAATTTACTGGGTACAGAGGAATAACAACTGAGTCCTCAGGAATGGCAACGCATGGGGGGTATCATGGGTGAAACAGTATACTCTGTTATGTCCATGGTACTGCTCATGTCTATAGGCGACGGTTACCACTTTCCATCAGGTGGACCGTCAGCTTGTTTGCCTTTCTAAGTTGTATAATATATATATATATATATATATATATATATATATATATATATATATTCTATACACCCACGAAAAAGGACGGGGTGACACATTCCATGCAGAGACTACATGGCGAAATTTTTATAGAATAGAATCATTCAATTAATTTAATTGTCCACTTACTTAAGACAAAAGATACCTAATAGTCATTGAATAAAGTACACTTTGTCGGGCTATTACAAAGAGATAGCAGTAAAATGTAATGGCCGACTGCACGGTCGACTAACGCCTTGCTAAACATCCTGCACGTCAAAATAACCACCTTACGCCGTATGTAATTAGGTTGACATTTGTTGCACAATACAGTAATGTGTATTGAACAGTAATTGTATGGATTGTGGTGCACTTCCTCGTCCAGCGACTGTCACTTGTCACTATATTCGGTACATTGTAGTATGGTCCGGATGACAGTTGATATTTAATAGTTTTTATTGTAAAATACTATCATTATCATCATATCATGTTTTACTAGAGGGAGACTGTACAAAAGTCGATTGCTTGGGTACCTCTGTCTTATTCATGTTTTAACCCTGAAGCAGTTCTATAAACCGAAACACAGCCATGTTTGCATGGCTGTGTTTCGGTTTGAAGGGTGGGATATGTCCTAACATAACACCTAAGTCCTCAGGAATGGCAACGCATGGGGGGTATCATGGGTGAAACAGTATATTCTGTTATGTCCATGGTACTGCTCATGTCTATAGGCGACGGTTACACTTTCCATCAGGTGGGCCGTCAGCTTGTTTGCCATTCTAAGTTGTATAAAAAAAAATATCAGCAGGTAACTTCCCACTACTGAATAGGCCTCCTCCACAAGGGGGGCTTTGCCAGTAGTTGTCACATTTGGCAGTCGGGTCGACAACCGCAGTTAGGTATCTGGTGATGTTTTATGAGGGACGCTGCTGCCCATCTTTTAACCATTTAGTTCCCTTAGTCGCCTCTTACGACACTCACGGAAGAGGAAGTGTGGTCCATTTTATGCCGAGACCACATGGCAAATGGAGAAGGATATAGGCCACTTTTTAGGCCTAGTCAGTAAACATATCACAGACGAAGTCATGGTTAAAAGCTAGTATTAAATAAAGTAACACCTAAATCTTTCTAACTTTCGGTTCAGTAAGACGTTGGAGGGGGGGGGGGGATGAGATTGTTATTTATTCAGACCACCAGTCCCATTGCTAGCAATATACCCTGTCAGGTCGACCTCAACATGGTCTCCTTGGAAACTATCAGCTAACTGACCTGCCTTTTCATTCTTACCTATTATCCCTCACTGGTATCCCGCCAGCGTATGCCGTTAGCGCAGGTGTGAGGAGGGGGGGTAATTGTTAGTAATGCGGACTACCATTGCTAGTAATATACTCTATCAAGTCGACCTCCACGTGGTCTCTCCTGGAAACCATCGTGGTGAATTCCAGATGTATTTATCACGATGAGCTAACTGACCTCTTTTATTTTCACTTATCATCCCTCACTGGTGCCCCGCCGGTGTATACCGATAGCGCAGGCGGGGTTACCATTCTACTATCATCAATTAAATAAAAAAAAAAACAAAATAAATAAAAAGCGCAGGTGGGATTACCATTCCATTATCAATTATAAAAAAAAAACAGTGAAAAGTTTATGTGTTGGTTAGAGAGATCATTGGATACAGTGGTCTAATCTAGCACTTAAGTAGTCCTCAAAAAAACAACGTATAAGGCTTCACAGTGTATTTATTCTGTGACCTCCGCGTGCTGTTTACATCTGTAGCGAAACCATTCATAACGAAAGTAACCGTGGTTACTTTCCATTAGTTGGTCCGTTAGTTATTTACCGTTCCAAATCTTATAAAACATTTAACTAATATACATACATAATGTTGATATTATAATAACACTGTTGTTGAATAAAATTAATTTATTTTGCAAGAATGTAGGTTATTTTTAGATACAAGAGATCAACACTGGCCTTATACGTTCTGTCTCTGTGGAGGCGTGCAAATATTTGGCCATTTTTTAACTATTAATATATTTTTTTTTATTGTGAAGTATAGATAGTTCAAAGAGCCCACCATGATATATTTTTCGAAATGTTCAAGGTCGCACGAAACACAAATTTAATGCTAAAATTACTTACTTGCTTTGACTTCCACAAGACAGGCTTTGTCTAGTGTGGGGTCATAGCTATATTGTACCATAGGCTAATTTTGTTAAAGGAAATAAAGATATTCTATTCTATTCTTATTTATAATTTTTTTTTTTTATTTTTTTATTTTTGAGTATAGATAGTTCAGAGTCTACCATGATATAATTTACGAAATTTTCGGGACCGCACGAAACATAAAATTTAATGTTAAAAAATTAAAAAAAAACATGTAATACTAACACTTGCATAACACTAATTTATCATCAATAGTAATTAACAATTCAAAGTAAAATGTACATAAAGTGATTGTATTTTAGAGTCTCGACAATTGACAATACTACACTAGTACAGGATATAATTACATCGGAACTATGAACAATGCAATGGCACGGACTTATGATGCTGATCACGGATGCCGGAAGATGGCAAGGAAACAGCCTTGCAGTTTGGGAGATGTAACTAGCTGAAGACGACTATTTGGTTCTACTTAATTTAGGAACCATAGATAAGGAATATTTACATCTGTCAGACATTTGGAATGAATTCACGTTATCTATGGATAAAATAGTATTATATTATCTGTGCCTATAGGCACTTATAGTGTGTTTGAATGGACTAAAGTTACTTGGTCACTAAACACTAATTAAATGGAATTATGTAATAACAAATTGAATAATTCAATTAATTGATTTTTTATTTGTACATGAAGGTACATACTTATTAAACTTTTATTTGACATATTTGACTATTTATGGTCGGATAAAATTATTTTTTCGTTTTAATTTTCCGTAAGTGTTATTTTTTTTGATGGGTGAAAATGGTATAGTAACCCCGCATGCGCTAACGGTATACGCTGGCGGAGCACCAGTGAAGGGTTTATTTTAATTTATCAGGAATTAACCATGATAGTTTCCAGGGAGAACCGCGAGGAGGTCGACCTGGTTGGGTATATTGCTAGCAATAGGATTCTCAGTCCCCGTTACTAGCAATCCCTTTCCCCCCTAAGTAAGTGCTATTGAAACAAATTATAATCTGTATATATTATGAAAGAGAGTTAGATTGTTTGTTACATAATAGCGCTTTAACGACTTAACCAATCACTATGAAAATTGGTATAGACGTACTATAGAGATGAAGTAGGACATAGGCTACTCTTTATCCCGGTCAGTGAATATATCCAATTTACGCGGACGAAGACGTGTGTAAAAGTTAGTTGTTAATATTTCTAGTAATATATATTTGTATCTGTCTAGGTTTATTTTTTAAGAAACTTCTAAAACAAGGATTGTTAATTGTTTTTTAAGCGTATTAATAATATGTAATGCGATTTTTATGTATTGCTAATGGCAAACAAATTGATGGACTATTTGATAAAAAGTGGTCACTATTAGCTACACACATGAACCGTACCAAGGACGTAAGAGTATACTGTGTATTAATAAGATTTCGATCACTCCGTTTCCAATTATTTACATAATTAATTGCTTACTATATTTGGTGACACATAATGAAGTTATTGACATATCATTTGGTTCGTATGTGTGCCAAATATCATTCAAATCAATTCAGCCATTTGAGCGTGATTGAATAACAAATAACCAAATATCTTCCGTCATTGTTCACTACCAAAATAGCTGTGAAACAACACATTTTTAACAGATCAGTCTCCGTTTTTGTTCATTACAATCATAAACACGGCAGTGAAATGAAATGTTTCCTAGAGTTCAAAGTATTTTGCCACTTTCTAATGTTTACATGCATTAGGTCCGAATTAGGAACAATGTATTTGAAACCGTGTTAAAACAGGAGGTAATGGTATTTACATTCGTCGACAGCCAACAGTCATTCGCTTATAGACACAAAATCCTATTAATATCATAATGCGAAGGTTTGTAATGATGAACGCATGTTTGTTACTCTTTCACGTAAAATCTACTAAACGAATTTGAATGAAATTTGGTACAAGGATAGATTATTACCTAATATAGCGATTAGTATACTTTAAGTACATTTCATGCGGGCGCAGTCGAGTTCCTAAGTTAGGTTATAATTTATCTGTGTACCAAATTACTATAGTAAGTAGGGGAAGCCTTCCCAAAGAGGGTTGACGTCAGGCAGGCGGCCGGTCGAAAAACTAAAAACCAAATCTTTTTGTCATAATAGAAGTAGGTGTAGTTAACTTTGATATAATTACAATAAATATTCGAATAGTTTACCGTAAACAAATATTCCCGATTTTTAGGCTTTTGTACCTCAAAAAGTCAAACGGGACGTTTACTGTCCGTCTGCAAGACCTTTTTTATTAGAAAAGCTGAAAATAATATCAAATATGCAGGTTTGCTATCCCTTGAAACTATGAAAAAAAATGAAACTTCTATGTGAACGCAATAAAAATATACGACATTTTATTTTGTATATTTTGATATTTGTAAGGAAATGAAAACCCGTTGATTTAGAATCAAGAAATTTGGCAAGATGCAATAATGTACAACACGAGTAAAGAAAAAAATCTGATAACCACAAAACTGTAGTTACATCACAAAAAAATATTTATCCGGTTTTTTCTAATTCTCATGCGAACTATAATTTGAAGTATCGTTATATACTATCTATTTTCAGATATTTGCTATGGTAAATTGAACCTTAATTTACGAGGTTTGTCCGGAAAGTACGTGTAAAAGTTTTTTAAAAATTTTATTTTACAATTATTCAGGTAAATCAATTTTATCCCCTTCAAAGTACTCCCCCTGTGACATAATGCACTTGTGCCAACGCCGTTTCCACTGTGAGAAGGCTCCTTGAAAGTCCTCTGGTTGTAGGTTTCTCAGCTGCCCCGTCGTAGCTTTTTTTATCTCATTTATGTCCCCCAAATGCCGCCCCCGAAGTACCAATTTGGTTTTTGGGAACAAGAAGAAGTCACACGGGGCCAAATCCGGCGAATAGGGGGGGGTGTTCGGTCACCGTAATGGAATTTTTACTCAAAAACTCACGGACAACAAGAGAGGTGTGGGCAGGGGCATTGTCGTGGTGAAGAATCCAACGCCCCTCTCGCGCCAATTCTGGACGAACTCGTGCCACACGAGCTTTGAGGCGTCTGAGCACATCGACGTAGAATTTTCCATCAACTGTCTGGCCTGGAGGGACGAATTCTTGATGGACAATCCCCCGAACATCGAAAAAAACAATCAACATTGTCTCGGCCCTCTCTGAATCTTTTTAGCCACTTGTGGACGGTTGGTTCCTTCACAGCATCATCCCCATAAACTGTTCTGAGATCGGCAAAAATTTCACGGCCATTCTTGCCGAGTTTCGAGAGAAACTTGATTACGACGCGCTGCTCTTCAACGGAAGCGGGCTCCATGCCGACGGGGTTTCGTTAAGAGGTAACTTCACAGATGGCGTGACAAGCCAGTTCGCACCGCACGGCGGTCAGACCAGAACTGAAGCATTGTTAGGGACATAAGGAAGGGGTCCTGCGCTTACCTGGCCTCCCCACTCCTCTTTCTCGCATTCCAGAACACTTTTATACGAACTTTCCGGACAGACCTCGTAATGTCAAAAGTTACGGAGTTGTTTATCTATTTACTCAATAGCTTTCAATTCCTGTATACATAATATGTAAATCTATTAATATGACTTTGTTTTTTTTTTTTTATACAACTTAGAATGGCAAACAAGCTGATGGCCCACCTGATGGTAAGTGGTAACCGTCGCTTATAGACATGAGCAGTACTATGGACATAACAGAGTATACTGTTTCACCCATGATACCCTTCATACGTTGTCATTCCTGAGGACTCAGGTGTTATTCCTCTGTACCCTGTAAATTCACTGCTATATCCCACCCTACAAACCGAAACTCAGCCACGCAAACACAACTTGTCGGTGCTTGACGGTAGAAATACGAATGGGACAGAGGTGCCCAAGCAAACGAGTTACCATAAATGTAAAAGTGAATTTTTTTGTTTGTTACTTTATAACGCCTTAACAGCTTAACAGATTACACTGAAATTTTTGGATATATACGTAATAATATGTAGGACTTAGAATTTTATAGGCTTTTTATCTCGGTTATTAAACTGGTCCTGATCATGCGGACGAAGTCGCGGGTAAAAGCTAGTAATACATATTTACTAACACATAATTAGCGTATACGAATGTAAATTTTTTATACATTTTCAATCGTGTGAAAAGATGCATTCACAATAAAAAAAAATTAGACAAAAGATTTACACTATGAATGGACTTGGGAAAAAGCTGAATGTTAACAGATAGTCAATCTTTCTGGTCTAAAAAGTTATTTTTTTATAATTACGTAATAACCCATTGTTGTTTGGTGTCTATTATGTGATTATTTAAGTGTTTAGACGTGTTTTGCATGTCTGTAAACTTTTTAAACGACTATACACGTAGTGAATCGTTACAAAGTAAATATTTAGTACTTTATTTAATATACGACCTCGGGGAGGGAGGGGGGAGGGCATTGTTAGTTATGCCGGCTACCAGTTTCATTGCTAGCAATATATTCTGTCAGATCCTTAGCGCAGGCGGATTTACCATATCATTATCATCAATTAAAAAAAATGCGATATCGACACGTTCATGAAATCGAATTTTCTATCAAAATAATAAACTTAGCATCCAAGCATACCAGAGGGGGACTTTGTACAAAAGTCGATTGCTTGGATACCTCTGTTTCATTCGTGTTTTAACCGTGAAGCAGTTGTGTTCACATGGTGTGTTTCGGTTTGAAGGGTGGGATATGGCGTGAATTAACTGGGTACGGAGGAATAACACCTGAGTCCAACGGCATGAATGAATGGCAACGTATGGGGGGTATCATGGGCGAAACAGTATACTCTGTTATGTCCTTGGTACTGCTCATGTGTATAGGTAACGGTTACCACTTTCCATCTGGTGGGCCGTCAGCTTGTTTGCCATTCTAAGTTGTATAAGAAAAAATTTATTTTGTATAAGAATTGTATAAGTAAATAAAATTGGTTCTAATTTGTTAAAGCTATTTTTAACAACAAACCATGTTAGCATGTTTTGAACACACCTACGTCAAACATGTTTTGCCGCCATTCAATTGTAGTTGCATGTTTCGATTTGAACTTGTTTTAAGAGATACTTCTTCATCATTATAAACCATTTATTGTCCATTGTGTTGACGAATTCGACAATTTCCAAAGGGACTCCATGGGAGTAAACTGATATTTAATACTGGTGACCGGTGTCCTTATTGCTTACTGAAAAAATTTTTCCTCTACTACAATTCTTACATATATTAATGTCAAGAATAGACAAAAGTCTATGGTTTTATTTATTTACCCTTTCTCTGGGAATACACGAAAACTGTCTTTTCTTAAGGAGTTGGCAATAGCAAGCAATCTCACGATCCAAGTAATGGAAAGTGGCAACTTACGTCTACAAATAAACAGTGTCGTTGGCATACCAAAACACACTGTGACGCTCATAATACCCCTGTGTTGCCTTAAATCTTAAATTTTTGCATTTGTATTCTCTAATTTTACTAACCTTATAAGCGAAACCCTAGGCAAAAGTAGTATTATTCTTTTATCCATGCCGAAATAAAGAAACGAGAGAGATTCACGAATAGAACAGAGGTAGTCATGCACAATAAGTCGTCCACTTTTGTATAAAGTCTGCTTCTGGTTTTACATGTACATTTGAACTGTTTTTCGTTTAAAATTATTGAACAAGTTGCGTGTGGCTAAAATTGATTCTGTTAAGACCAACGAGTCACGAATAGGCTTCGCTGGCCTTGTCGCTGTAACCGGCGTTAAGTGGCCGACATTTTGCACTTTTAGCAAAAAATATACGTGACTGTTCGATTTAATTTGTGACGTTGACTAAAGATTATGCTGGATTTAGCACGGAAACTGTTTGGGCTTATTTGTCACCTTTTTTCTGTGACTTTAGATGCTTGTTTGAAATAAATCATTAAAACCTCTCCAATCCTTGTTAATACTTTTCTAATATCTTTTGTTTGACAATTTTTAGTGTCTTATGGCACAATATAATCGATATGATATTTTTGTGGCATGAAAATGGAATGGAACCCCGCTTGTACTATTGATTACGATGGCGGGGTACCAGTGAGTCTTTTTTTTTTTGATGGGTGAAAATGGTATGGTAACCCCGCCTGCGCTGACGGAATACGCTGGCGGAGCACCAGTGAAGGGTGATAGATGAGAGTGAAAACAGGCCAGTAAGCCTATCATGATGAATTCATCAGGAATTAACCATGATAGTTTCCAGGGACAACCGCGAGGAGGTCGACCTGGTTGAGTATATTGCTAGCAGGTACCAGTGAGTCATGACCGGTATGGATAAAATTAGGTCAGTTAGCCCGCTGTGACGAATTCACAAGGAATTCATTAGAATGGTTTCCGAGGAGGATTGCGTAGAAATTGACCTGATATTCTTTGTAGTAATATTAGGGTTATATATTTTTTTCATTTCAGCTGCAATAATCCTCTGCCATAAAAATTTTGGCAGTACTCGCCACGCTTGACAAGCGGGTTGGCAACAATAGTTAGACATTTAAAGATTTTTAAGAGGGACGCTGCTACCCATTTCTCTACTATTAAGTTACTTTAGTTGCCTTTTACGACACCCACAAGAAAGAAAGTATTCCATGTCGGGACCATACGGTCAGTGGGATTATTAAATCCCAATTATTAATAATTCCTCTCTGCCCTGTTATAATATTTAATAGCATATCGTCATTATCACATCAGCCTTTAATCGTCCACTACTGGACATAAGCCTCCCCCTTGGGGGGTCTGGTAGTAGTTGCCACGCGGATTGGCAACCGCAGTCAGGCTTAAGACATGTTTAAGAGAGACGCTGCTGCCCATCCCTCGCCCTCCCTTAGTCGGTTCTTACGACACCCACGGAAAAGAAAGGGGTGGCCTATTCCATCCGGAATCACACGGCATAAATGTATACACATAAAATATTTGGAATATACTTGTATTGTGTTTAAGCAAATAAAAATTATTATGATTATGGTTATAATGGAGAAGGACATTGGCTACTTTTTATTCGAACGAATCAAGGTATCAAGGTCACGCGAAACGAGTAAAATCTAATAATATTATAAATGTGAAAGTGGGTTTGTTTATTTGTTGCCTCTAGGCGCCTTAACAGTCCAACCAATCGTTATGAAATTTAATATAAACATAATATTCGGAACGGAGAAGGACATTATATGCTACTTTCATCTGGGGAAATTAACGTCTTCCGATAACGCAGACGAAGTTGCGGGTAAAAACTAGTAAATAGATATTTTTTTTAATGGGTGATAATGGAATGGTAACCCCGCCTGCGCTAATGGCATACGTTGGTAGGGCACAGTGAGGGATGATAGGTGACGATGAAAGCAGGTCCGTTAGCCCATCGTGACGAATCCCAGTAGAATTAACTATGATTGTTTCCAGGGGAAACCGCGTGGAGGTCGACCTCATAGGGAGTATTGCTAGTAATGGGGAAATGAGACCCCATCAATAACTTATCCCCTCAGTAAATAGATATTGGATAAGTATGTATATTTCTCTCTATTTCAATTTTCATCTAAATTATTACATTGGCCTTCGGTGCACGTGACAATCAGTTGAACTTTACTGTTACATTTATATTTAATATAGGTATTGCGGAATTACATTTTACACAAGTAGTGAGTACTAGTTCATAAAGCAAACGCCTTACCGGGTTTCTTTTTCTTATCGGGATAAAGAGTATCAATTTTTTCTCTCAAGTTAGAGAAAATTTACAACATTGCATCGGATAAAATATTATTTTTTATTCAACTTAGAATGGCAAACAAGCTGACGGCCCACCTGATGGAAAGTGGTAACCGTCGCCTATAGAGATAAGCAGTACCATGGACATAACAAAGTACACTGTTTCGCCCATGATACCCCCCATGCGTTGCCATTCCTGAGGACTCAGGTGTTATTCCTCTATACCCTGTAAATTCAAAATATATTTATGTATTAAAATAAAATTGGGTCATGTTTTAGACAGATTTTAATGGTGTGTATATTTTTAAATGTAATTTTAACATAAAATTTGTGTTCCATTCGGATCGCAATTTTCGGAAAATATTTTATGGTACGCCCTTTGGTGTTGTTTGGTTGCCTTGTTTTCCAAATTAATTAATTTTGTTGAAGACCGTGGTCAATATTAAATAAGTTAGCTATTTTCGAAAAGTCAGATTTGTGTTTAATTTCATTGTACGTGTTTTGAGTCTTCAGAAGAATTGATGTGTCCAGAAAGTATTTTACTCGAAGTTGGAAGGTTCATCGTAATTGGACAGCGGTCGCACTTGCTGAAAATTATCCAAATATCTTCTATTGTCCGCCCTTTTAGTCAACTTTCAATTAAAAAAAAAAGTTTTTTTCGCAGCAGTATTTTATATCTTCTAGAGAACGAAAAGATTGATTACGTTTAAGTAGGTATCATTGCAATTTTTACACTATTACCACCCAGAAATAGGTAGGAGTCAAGTAATGTGGCAAAGGGATTGTTAGTAATGGAGACTGAGAATCCCATTGCTAGCAATATACCCAACCAGGTCGACCTTCTCGCGGTTCTCACTTGAAACTATCATGGTTAATTCCTGATGAATTCATCATGATGGGCTAACTGGCCTGTTTTCATTCTCATCTATCACCCTTCACTGGCGCCCCGCCAGCGTATACCGTTAGTGCAGACGGGGTTACCATTTCATATTCATCCTTAAAAAAAAAAGTAATGTGATAGGTACTTACATCACTAGGCTAGAAAAAAAGATGGCGTTACTTTGTGTGAAGTAATTCATTACTGTAAACTAATTACTAGTGAATAAAATAACATTTAAGCCATTCTTATATATCTGAAGGATTGACCTCGTTGATAATAAGTAGTTTTACAGGAATCGATAAGACAGTGACCTACCTACCCAGGCGAGGCATACTAGCTGACCAACTATCATACTATACCCACTCACTTCTATATCGTCTTAGTCGTAGAATACTGACGGATCAGACAAATATTGCTAATATAGATCCGTCAGTATTCTACGATTATGACGATATACTGGTACACTTAAATTATATAGATAGAGCATCGAGCCTGAAAAACCGGTCAAGTTTTTGTCTATTAAAAAAATGAGTCAGCTAATTAGCTGACTCATTTAATTATTAGTGTTCTATACCTTATTACATATTACAATTCATAAATAAAATGAGATTTTGCGCATTAAAATGGTGCAAAATTTATAAGACAAAATAAATATAGAAGTTATAAAGGAATCACTCATAGCTATTTATCACGCAAAATTTGTATGAAAAAGTTGACCCGCTTTTTTTAGAAGCATTTATATGGAGACACTCCATGTATATAATCTAAGATTGTACATAATTAACGGACCGCTCTAACTTCACAAGGTTTTTTTTTTTAATTAAATACAGTCCATGTTATTCGCTGATAATGTAACTTTTTTTAGGTGTTTAAAATCGTTGAAACATTTTTTGAGTTTATCCATAAATATAAATCAAATCTGTCCTCTTTATAATATTAGTTTATATAATAAAATCGTAACTATAAGAGCAAAAGAAGACAATTTTTTTTAAACGTTTTATGTCTGACTTTATGTTTGTTCCGACATAACGTTACAATTGCTGCACTAAATAGGATTTGAATTTTACAATTGTGTTCTTGATATACATGGGTAAAATTGGTGCCGCTCCAATATCTATATATTGGATTCTTATGAACACTGATGGCGAAAGAAAGGTCATCACTCATTCCGATATCGTCCGTAGGTACCGATCGGATATCTATATTAATTTCGATCGGGTTCTTCATATCGACACTAAATATTGGATAACAGACATTTAACATAGTCGTTATTGGGCCAATATATAGATATTGTAACTAAAATACACCTATCCCCCGATTTACACGGTACTTGTTTTACACGTTTTCGCTTTTACACGGTTTTCCAAATAAGTTTTTTTTTTTTTTTTTGTTTTTATCGCACTCTACTACATAAATGCTACTGTGTTTGAACACGTGCGCTGTGTACACATCTCACGGGGAATTCCGAGCTTATGTGCTGACTTGCTGCACATGCACACTGTCTGTATTTCTTCGCATAAAATTAAAGTTTTATCTACGGAAAGTTGTATTTGAGTGAAAGTTTCACAGTGTCAGAAAAATTTAAGTTTTTAGTTTAATGTATTGTAATTAAATAAAAAAACAGTGTTTCCGTAATATATTACATATTTTAACCTGTCAATGCATTTTATTTTTATTTCTGTGTACACCTAAAAATATTGAAAAAAATCACAACACAAATAGCAAAATTATGCATTTTCTGCAAGCTTTTCGATTTACACGGTTTTGACTTGAAAATTTTTAATTTTCGATTTACACGTTTTTCTCCGGAACGTATCTACTGTGTAAATCGGGGGATAGGTGTATATAGATATTGCTTTATATTACCTATCCCTAGTTATTGAACGTTGAACAAAACTGGTGGTCTACCATGAAATGAAATTCCAAATTTTCGGGCTCAATTTCGTGTTTTTGTTCGTACCGAAATCGACCCCGTAAATGGAGCTTAACATTTCGTTCATCATATATCCTATCCTAATAGTCCAAAGAAATGATATTTTAACATTTTAAATAATTTTAAACGGCATATATTATACAATTCTAACATCAAATTTCTGTTTCGTTCGTACCCGAAATTTTGGAAAATGTTTCATGGTAGGCCCCCTTGTGTGCGTATATTATTGATACTCCATTTACAAATGGACCAACCATTTCATTGGTTCAGATCCACTCGTACGAAGTCTCGGGTAAAAGTCAATATTAAAATGAAAAAGTGTCAGTAAAATTGAATGACAATTGATATACTTGATTATTATATTTTAAGTATATTTCGTGCTGAAGAAGGGCCAAATTAAAAGTACCCGTAACCGGCAAGCGTGTATGAAAAGATTGATGAATGTAGAGCAAGCGAAAGAGGTTTGTTTGAATCGCAGCATTTGGCGTTCCATTGTTTCTGCCTACCCTAATGGGAGACAGGCATGACAGATATGTATGTATGTATGTAAGTATATTTCAAGTATATTTAAAACAAGTTCATTATTTATAAGTATGTATTATATTTTCATTGAAATTACAGTGAAAGTACAACAACAAATGGTACTTTCCCTTCATATCAGTTAAATATAAGTAGAGATGGCATTTTAATATTTCTTTAATCCAAAATATATCTTGTTAACCATAATAATGAGCTAGCAATTATTTTAATACTCTTTCTAGAACTCTTAATATCGATTTATTTTTGAAAAATATAATATCAGCGAGAGAACAACTGAGTAAGCAATTTTTTTTTATTCTTAGTTTGAATTTTACTTTGTATTTTGTTCATCATGATTTTTTGTTTTCAATCCTTTTGTTTGTTTGTATTTTATTGGTTAATTTCTATTTTTATTGTTTTGTATGTTTAAAACTACCAGTCGGATTTGAATAATTGTTTTTTGCATTTAGCACAATATTTATACTTAGATAGCTCATCTCTTTAAGAAGTATAACCTTTTCTATTCTATTCAACATCAAAATACGAGCACGGACGAAGCCGCGTAACACAGATAGTATATACTATATAATAAATATATTATTATGTTTGTTTTATGTATCGAATATTTACAAAATAAAAGTAAGTAATAAGTGTCGATCATTGTGGGTCTACCATTTCGGAAGTCCAGTTTAATGCACTCGATTTTTTTTTATTTTCCGCATATCAACCAAGGTCTCGTCCGCCTCGATCGCTATTGTACTCTGTCTAATATACGAGTACAATGTGTTTGGTTTCCGTCTGTGTAGTTCTATGCATCATATTATCATTAAAAAAAAAACTTACATTTCTAATGACAAAATGATATAAATTGGAATAAATACTAATAAAAGCAGAGTATTTAAATTGAACTCGATTTTATTGTTATTTTTTTATTATTTCTTAAGTTTTTTCATTATTTATTTTGTAATATTCAGTATTATCTCATAACCAATGTTAGACCATTTATATAATGGTGAAGGCAAACGTTCTCGGGGTAGATCACCAACGCGATGGACTGACCTCATCAAAACGGCCACATAGCAGTCTATTGTGGAATGCTCTCGCTCGGCTGTGAACAGAAGTAGATGGAGACGCATTGCGAGGACCTCAATCGCGAAGGAGGGCCTCATCGACGATCCACTGTCATCATAAAAATCACGTCTACTCTGTCAAGAGTGTACGACTGAAGAGAGATAATGGTCAAACATTGGTTACGAGTCAAAGATTAAGATTAATACTTATTTACGATTTGAATCCATTATAACGTATGTAGTGTGTCTACTTTTGTAGATACATGAGTCCCATTTAAATCTGACTTTTGGGAGACTTTGTACAAAAATCGTTCGCTTGGGTACCTCTGTTCCATTCGTGTTTTAACCGTGAAGCAGTTGTGTTTGCATGGCTGTATTTCGGTTTGAAAGGTGGGATATGGCGTGAATTTACTGGGTACAGAGGAATAACACCTGAGTCCTCAGGAACAGCAACGCATTAGAAGTATTATGGGCGAAACAGTATACTCTGTTATGTCCATGGTACTGTTCATGTCTATAAGCGATGGTTACCATTTTCAATCAGGTGGGCCGTCAGCTTGTTTGCCATACTAAGTTGTATAAAAAAAAAAAAACTATTGCGTTAATACCTTTTGCCCAGAAAATTATACTAAATTATATTTCGCTATTAAATTGCATATCGGCCTGCACTATCGACATACGCTGACGGGCACTAGTGAGAGATGATATATGAAGATGAAAGCAGGTCAGTTGGCCCATCGTGATGAATTTATCAAGAATTAACTACGATAGTTTCCGAGCGGAAATGCCTGAAGATCGACCTGATAGGGTATCAGATCGATCTCCAGTATAATAATGTATATGTATAAAGGTTTTTATTAGTGGGGCCGCTAAAAACGAGATACTAATAAACTAAACTCTCACCGAGGAGCATATTTAAAAGAAGTGTTTTAGAAGATGTAACTGGAAAAATAAATACCCGGACATTGACTTGGATTGATTTGTAAAGCGCAAAACTCGAAAACGGCTGCGCCAATTTGGTATTTTTATTTTCAAATGTTTGGAAAAAGTCTAAGAAAAGTTCTTAGATGAGGATCATCTATCATCGCAGGCGGGGTTACCATATCATAATCACCCATTAAAAAAAAAAAACGTTAAATTATAGAAAGAGGATACCACAGGTATAATACTTAATCTATGCATTAAATAAATTAATCTTTTTTAAAGAATGACGTCTATCGAGTCGAGTTTGTAAAAAGAGGACTGAACTCTTAATCTATGGTCGGGTCACCTAGTTTTAAATAATGTAATCTTAAAAAATCTACAATATCAATCAATTAAACGGTGCGTTAGTTACTCACTTCCTCTGTTGCTACTTCATTGCTACATTATTTCTGGGCCGGAACATTTAGTTATACAACAAATCCGGCGGTTTGATCACATTTTTAATTATATATTATTGAGTAATTTGTTTGGAAAATTTATGTTGTTTATGTGTTCATAACTATGTACTTTTTTTTATTGACTTTTAATGTAATTGTTAGTAAGTGATAATCGTCGCTTAAATATATCAGTAGATAGGTATTTTTATACCTTCACCTGTTCAAACCAGATGATTTTCTTTTTAAATGTTATGCACAATGATGAGCATCCGAAAGTATGATTTTTGAAAAATACTCAAAGGAATCTTGGAGTCGCATTGATATACGCTTCAATCACCCTATGTAACACCATAATATTAATTATGGAATCAAGTTTTTCTATAGATTAAATAAAATAAAGTGTTTATAAAGGGTAATTTGAGCGCATACCAAATATAGAAACGTATAGTATGTATCTTTCTATTTAATTACGGCTTTCTTTGTTTTTACTTAACATTATGCAGTTTATTACAATTTCTTTAACATTAAGAATGTATTAAGAGATAACTGTGCTTGTTGTATAATAAACTATTAAATTACTTTTATTTTTCTTTTTATTTTGATTTAAAATAATTATACTGGGTATAAAATTAATAATGTGTTTCAGTTTCCTTAATATCGTTGTACACCTACTTGCTTATTATCAACTCGACTTTTTTTTTTATTATATTACCTTTCTTAAAGGTTTAGATACCATCGCTGTTTGTCCCTTAATCATTTTTACCTTTATAGACTAAGGGCTAATGTCACGCTCAATTAACTAATTTAATTTTTCATTGGATATTTATTGTAAATGCTTCCATGGGTAAGGCATATCAACAATTTAGTTACTCTTTTTATTTCTTTCCAAATATGTACCATTAGTTTGAAAGCTTCCAAACATAAATAAATAAATAATATTGTAAAGAATGAGTACATTGGCACGTTGCTTTGCTAAAACGGGGTTCCGAATTTGATACCCAGTACTAATTTTGAAATGAAATTTTCTAGAATAGCTCGGGTCTGTATGTTTTGGATTATGCTCCAAATGCCGGGGTATCGTTGTTTTAGGATCAGTCTCTAGCACTTATCCTATTATATTATGAATAAGAAAGTTTGTAAGAATGCATGATAAATGAATGTTTGTTACTCTTCCACGCAAATACTCCTGAACGGATTTGAAAATAAATTTGCTGCAAGGGTAGGTTATATCATTACTTAGCATGTAAGATATTTTATGTATTAATTCACACGAGAAAAGCTGCGGGATATAGCTAGTCATTTGTTTTTTAATGGGTGATAATGGAATGGTAACCTCACTCGCGCTAACGGTATACACTGGCGGGGCACCAGTGAAGGATGATAGGTGAGGATGAAGCAGGTCAGTTAGCCCATCGTGACGAATTCAACAAGAATCGTTCACGATGGTTTTCAGGGGGAACCACGTGGATGTCGACCTAATAGGGTAAATTGCTAGCAATGGGGCTGTCAAACTCCATTGCTAACAATCCCTTTCCCCCGCTAGTCATTATTATTTAGTATAATGCTACTGATATTAGAAATAAATTCTAACAACATTATATACAGGCATTATATCTTATTAAAGCCAATACAACTTTCTATGTAATGGGCCATACTATATTCAGTAGCCTTATTAGTATATATCAGTATCTATATTTAGTATTAAGCATCCTATCTCTTTGTCTTACCGTTGTTAAAAAGTCAGATTTCCAAAACTGCATTTCTAAATGCCTAGCCTTGGATAGTGATAAAAAACTGTTACTTACGTTCATTTTACTTGCCGTACAATAATCCAAAGGTCCTTTAAATTCACTGTTCACAATTATTGTTAATGTTTTAATTACTTTTATTAACCTGTTTGGAAAGTATCGTGTTTGGGACCGGTTCGACGGAGTACGCGCGTGGACCCACCGCGCCAACGCATAGCAGACTGGCGTCCAGTCGAAAAAAATTTACTTTCTCAAACGACCGCGATACTGTGACGATGTTGATGTCTTGAGCATGGAGACAGCACGTATACGTAGTATTTAACCCTTGCATACTGTTGTATGTGGTTTTGCGCAGACTTGCGACTTGGTGGCGCGCGAGAAACGGCTTTAAACTTTCCAGAAAATTATACAGTTAAGAACTCCATAGTGGAGTGCTCGTTGATTTGGGAAAATGATTTTTGAGTTCGATTCTTGGTTGGGTAAATTTTGGAATTTGATCTATATCGAATAAGTGTATTGAAATTTACCAATAGATATTGTAAACTAGCAATGTATTGTGACCCTGGCGTTGCTTGAGCGAATCAGGATCTTATGTTACCGATCTATGACCACCGAGAGTATAATTTGTTTGTGTTGGTACACGATTGGTGGGGAGGGGAGAAAGGAATTGCTAGTAATGGAGACTGAGAATCCCATTGCTAGCAATATACCTAATCAGGTCGACCTCCACGCGGTTCCCCCTGGAAACTATCATGATTAATTCCTGATGAATTCATCATGATAGGCTAACTAACCTGTTTTTATTTTCATCTATCACCCTTCACTGATGCTCCGCCAGCGTATACCGTTAGCGCAGGCGGGGTTACCATACCATTTTTACCTATAAAAAAATTTTTGGGAAGGGATTGTTAGTAATGCTGGTAATCCGTCCTATTACTGCCTGTCAGGTCGACTTTCACGTGGTGCCCCCTGGAAACCATCGTGCTGAATTTCATTGTGATGAATAATCATGATGGGCTAACTGACCTGCCTTTTCATTCTCCTCTATCAACCCTCACTGGTGCCCCGCCAGCGTATACTGTTAGCGCAGACGGGGTTACTATTACATAAAAAAAATATACTCTTATTTCATTCGAATTCAGGACTAAAAGTTTATATTATGTCAAATGCTAGAAGTTGCATAAGTTATTAAATGGAGAATTTGCGGTTCGGCCAAGTAAGATTGCATGGATAGTTTAATATAATGGCCTCTTTTGACCTACTTTCATAAAAGTATTTTACAAGTAGGTTACGGGGTGAGTAAGGCTAGTTATGTCAAGCCGAAATTTTGTGGTAATATCCACAATCGAATTACTCCACAAAGTAGTTATACCTAGTTTTTTTTTAATGGGTGATAATGGAATGGTAGCCCCACCCGCGCTATTGGTATACATCGGCGGGGCACCAGTGAAGAATAATAGGTGAAGATGAAGCAGGCCAGTTAGCCCATCGTGACGAATTCAATAAGAATTGTTCACGATGGTTTACAAGGGGAACCACGTGGAGGTCGACCTAATAGGGCATATTGCTAGCAATGGAACTGTCAAACTCCATTGCTAACAATCCCTTTCCCCCAGTTATACCTAATTAGTTGTTAGTAGTTAGTCTATTGTGACAAATTCGCCAGGGATTAACCACAATGGTGTCTATGAGCGCGTGGAGATCGAACTGACCGACTGAATATATTGCTAGTACAGATGGGCAAAGCACCGGGTTTAAACCCGGTGCTTTGGTAAAAACCCAATAAACACCCATAAACTCCCATAATCACCCAAAAAAAATAGGTTTTTACGTATTTTTTTGAAAATATGTAAGTAATACCAATAAATTATTTTTATAAATTGTATTGATCAATTCTACAATATTAAATAAAACGTTAACTAATAATATTTCAGGAAATTTTAAAAATCTATATATAATAAAATGAAAGTAATTAATTTTCAGTGTTTTCATGTTGCAGTTGATCAACATGTTGGCCTTTTGCTTCCCGTAGATACTTTAAAATTTCTTCATAACACCTCGTTCGCACACATGGCCGTATATATTTAAATTCTTGAGCCACTAACAGTCCGAAATACTCATTTCTTTTATCCTCTTCTCCATAAATTAAGCATTTAGAACAGTTTGTTTCTTCTTTCAGTAAATTTTCTTTTACTTTATCCTCGTTTTTTTCTTTGTTGCGACGACGCTGGGTAAATCATCTGGACACTGGGTCTCACTATCGCCAAATATATTTGGAGATCGGCTTCGGCTACGGCTTGGCAGACATTTTTTTCTTTCTACAATTTTAAATTAAATTTATTAGAATAAATGCTTCGAACACACGCGATCTAAGTACCTTTTGTGTTTATTATACCTTACCTACCTAGGTATAAAAAGAGTACTTACGTAGATTTTCTTTTATTAACTGTTTTATACGAAGATCTTGATCTCTCAAATTAGCATCCATTTTACTTCCAGTGATTATCAACTAAATTAATAATCCACAAAGTATTAAATAACGTTTTTATGAAATATTTAGCACAAAAACAATACCCTTTAAATATCGATCGTCAGTAACTGTGGCTGACTTACCTATATTCTAGCAAGCAGGACTGCCAGATGTGAAGGGGAAATCCCCAATAAATTGTTGCATGTGACTGATGATGTGAGCATGTTCGTTTCATAATAAAAATGTTGCCAGGTAACCAAAAAGTCGTATGTTTTTGTGCGAATTACGATCATAATCTTTACGATCGTACATTAAAAAATAGACAAATAATAGTATGAGTACGATTTAAATCGTATATCTGTCAACCCTGCTAGCAAGACAGCGACAAAATCACGTTGCATAACAATGTAGCCCAAGCTTATATCTTATGAAATATACGGAAGAGATACGGACTTAGAAAAAACAGAAATGTTGTTCTTTGTGGAAGTCATTGATGAAATTCTATGTATTTTAGCCCGCAAACTTTCTTCAAACAAAAACAGCGCCATCTAGTATCGAGTTCTGTAATTATCTCTTTGTTTATGGATTTGAAGTAAGACCGCCACGCATGCAATACATTATGACTGGGGATTCCCCTATTCGTCGACGCTGAATATGAGGCGACGACAATCACTGTCAAACGTGTTCACTATTACTCTGACTCTGGTAACGTGACTTCCTGGTAACGTGTTAGGTAGGAAAAGCAGTAAAAAAGTGCATATTAAGGGAGCAGATTTGAAATAATATTTATACTTAACAAGAAATAATTAAAGGTAAGTGGATTTTTGAATGATACAATTATATCATGATCACTTAACAATTTTAACTTAAAATTAGATGTATTATTACAAGCTTTTATTTAGCTTGCGTTATGTAAATAAAAGTATGTAGGTATGTTCGTATGTTGATGCAATTATCCTCAATCCTCAACCGACTGGGATAAAATTTTCCATACACGTTTATTTTGGATGATAGTGCATAGTTAGCTGAGAGTCGTCATTGGATAATAATGGTGGATAGCCTAAGATGTGTACTAGATATTTATTTTTAACATAATATGCGTAAGTACCTAATCGAATTAAAGAAGTTGCTGAGAAAAATACAGAACAATACGATAATAAACTAGCGTCTGCGTTTAATCCTCCGAGGAGATGTAATTTTACAAAGGCTTTTTGTATTTATTTTATTATTTTTTTAATAAATTTATTGTAAATAACAAGAAATAATCATTGTAAAAAAATAGGCACTCTATTGTTGAATTTTCGTCAGACCAACTAATCATCGTTCATTTTTTTAGGTTCAATGGGGAGACCTAAAGATTTACGCATATGGGAGCACTACCGTACTTTACCAAACAAGTCTGTTTCTTGCAAGCTTTGTAATAAGGTCTACAAATTCAGTAATGCTGCCAAAATGCTTCAACATCTTATCACTTGTCCAAAATCTCCAGAAACATTAAAAGACTCTATGAAACTTATAAAAGATAGCTCGTCCAAAACCAAAATGTCTGGACTGTCAGAGATAGAGACAAATGATTCTTTTATAAGCCCCTCGTCGTCTGCTAACACTACAATAAATGCTGAGTTTCAAGACACCGATGATCATATAAAAACAGAATTAGCGAGAGCTATATTTGTAACAGGGACGCCATTATCGATGGTGCAACATCCTTTATGGATACAATTTTTCGAAAAATTGCAACCAAAATTTAAAATACCTTCACGTAAAGCTTTAGCGACAAAATACTTAGATAAAATATATAGAGAAATGCGTTTTGAGTTAAATGAGGAACTAAATGCTTGTAGTTACTTACACCTTCAGTGCGATGGCTGGTCTAATTTAAGAAATGAAGGAATAATAAACTTTCTTATATCAAAACCTCAACCTGCATACGTTAAAAGTTTGAATACAGAAAGTAATCCTCACACTAGTGAATACCTTAGCCAAGAAGTTGAAAAAGTAATGAAAGTGTATGGAGCAAATAAGTTTCTTGTACTTATTGGCGATAACGCTAGAAATATACAAAAGGCATTCGAATTAACAAAACTCAAATATCCACATGTTGTTCCTCTCGGTTGCTGTGCACATATCCTTAACTTGTTGTGCCAAGATATTGTAAAGATACAAGAAGTAACTGTGTTTATTATGCAAGCCATAAATATAATAAAAACTGTTAAAAGGAGTCAACGATTAAGTTCCTTGTTGATAAAATCAAGGCAGGGTGAAGATTCTACACAAACACTAAAATTGCCTTGTGCTACAAGATGGGGAAGTCATGTTACTTCGTTAAAAAGTTTGAAAGCAAATAAGATAGCTTTGCAAATATTAACAGTTAGAGAAGATGTGGTAATTTCAAGAGATATTAAAGATTTAATTCTAAGTGATGATTTCTGGACGAAGACAGGGGAATGTATAAGTATTTTGGAACCAGTCACTGAAAGCATATTTTACTTAGAGAGCGACCAGAATCGTTTGCATCGCACATACATTACATTTAGAGATGTACAAGCTAAGATACGTTTTGCATTAAATGAGATTTCGACATTGAGCGAAGAAAGCAAACAGCAGATTCTAACATCAGTATCTTCAAGATGCAATATGGCAATGAGGCCAATACATTTTGCAGCATATATTCTAGACCCCAGGACTCTAGGAGTCGAACTTACTCAAGAGGAAGAACTTAAGGGTATGGAGTTTATCTACAATTTAAGCCAACACTTAAGTTTGTCAAATGTAATGGCAGATTTGGCGTGTTATAAAGCTAAAGAAAACTTTTGGGCCAGAGGATTTGTATGGAGCTCATTAGATAGCATTGAGCCCCTAATATGGTGGAAAGGTATTTGTGGTTCCACTGAGTTAAGCAAAGTAGCGATTCGTATTCTATCAGCTCCCTGTACTTCGGCAGCCACTGAGCGTTCCTTTAGTATCCAAGGCTACATACATAATAACAAAAGAAATCGACTTACAACTGAAAGAACTGAAAAAATTTCATTCATTTGTTATAACTGGAATCTTAAACATAAAGCTGAATGCGAGGACATTCAGTTTAATGAAGAAAATACCTTAGAAGCTTTCATTGAGCAAGTAAATGAACATAACAGTTTAGACGAAATAGAGCCTATCGAACCTATACAATTCATCGCTTGTAATAACTCTGAATCTGACAGTGATTGACTGTAGTTTTACATTTTACTTTCATCTCTTTCTTAATAAACTCAAAATCAAATTAAAAGTTTTTTATTCTGTAGGCTGCATAATAATATTGTCTATGTCCAGTATAGTGGACGTCTTGCGGCTGAGATGACGATGATGAAGTACAAAATCATAAACACCCAAAAATTTGGGTGTTTATGGGGTTTAAACCCAATAAACCCAAAACACCCGGTTTTTACCCACCAGACTTTAAACCCACCCAGGTGGATTGCCCATCTCTAATTGCTAGCAATGGTGCTTTAAACCCAATTACTATTAAACCTTTTACCTCCAACTGGTCTGATTTTATCCAAACCTATCATCTTTTTTTAATTAATTTAATTGTGTCGAAAAACAATATTAATGAATGTTCTAAAAATATTCTGCAATGCAATAATTATTATAATAACGCATAGTATGTATTTTCAGACATACATGTCTGAAAATTGCGTTTGGCCGAAAATCGCTTGGAGCCTAGGATGGGCATTAGACAATTCTTGAGTAGTCCCTCCCTTAACCCCCCCCCCCCCCCTTAAATACACCTTTGTGTTTTAAATGAATGATAATGGAATGGTAACCCCATTTGCGTTAACGGTATAGACTGGCGGGACACCAGTAAGGGATGATAGGTGAGAATGAAAAGGCAGGTCTTTTTTTATGAGTGATAATGAAATAGTAACCCCACCCGTACTATCGGTATACACCGGCGGGGATATACCGATGAAGGATGATAGGTGAAGATGAAGTATGTCAGTTAGCCCATCGTGACGAATTGTTCACAATGGTTTCCAGGGAGAACCATGTGGAGGTCGACCTGATAGGGCATATTGCTAGCAATGGGGCTTTCAAACTCCATTGCTAACAATCCCTTTCCCCCCTGAAAAGGCAGGTCAGGTTATCACCCATCGTGATGAATACGCCTAGAATTCAGCACGATGGTTTCCAGAAGGTTCAGGTGGAGGTTGAACTGACAGGGCATATTGCTAGCAATGCAAATGCAAGTCCGCATTATGAACAACCCTCCCCCCCCCACACACACACCTATGCGTTTATTACAGTAAATGAGAGTCGTTGACCTACACGAGGCCTTGGATGAGACGCGACATTTCTGTAAACCAGAACGGAACTGCATAATTAATTAATTAAGTAAGTAGGTAGATACTATTTATAAATAATGCAAAAGTGTGTATAAAGATATGGAAAGATTTTTTCTTTTGAACAATAAATGAGCCATGCCGTATGTCAGTGATTCTCAACCACCGTGCCGCGGCACTTTTGTGTGCCGCCAAATTTTAAAAGTGTGCCGCCAAAATTTTGCAAATATTTAAAATTTTTGTAATAAACTATTTATGCAGTGTGTTGTAGTAAGTAAATAATTTTTATCTTTTCTTTGTGTGCCGCCAAATTTTGAATTCGTAAATATGTGCCGCCACAAAAAAAAGGTTGAGAATCACTGCCGTATGTAATCACTGGTTTATTAGAATTGATCTATATTTTAATTGTTATAGCGTTTTTAATATTCTTTAACAGACTTATATTATACTTTATGAATACAATATTGTAATACGTAAATGTAATATTTTTATTTCTAATATTTTTTTTTATACGACTTACAATGGCAAACAAGCTGACGGCCCATCTGATGGAAAGTGGTAACCGTCGCCTATAGACATGAGCAGTACCATGGATATAATAGAGTATACTGTTTCGCCCATGATATCCCCCATGCGTTGCCATTCCTGAGGACTCAGGTGTTATTCCTCTGTACCCTATAAACTCACTTCCATATCCCACGCTTCAAACCGAAACACAGCCATGCAAACACAACTGCTTCACGTTCACAAGAAGTAATCAATTTTTGATTAATCATACTGAGTCATAATGCGATCGTATGACTTCATACATATTCTATGTATTTGTTTCAAATGTTCAAATTTCAACTCACGTACTTTGGGGAACAATGTTTTTTATACAATTTTAATTAACACTTTCTGTACAAAAGGCAGCAATTTCAATCGTAATAATACATACTGTTTTAAAAAAGAGATCTTTTGTAGACATATTAGATTAAGAAACGGAGATCGTGTGTACAAATTAAATTTTCTTCGCGACAAACAGGATATCGCTTTTTAAAGTAAAAGCGGCTTCAATTATGACAAAATTAATATGGGACTAAAACTATTCGTTATAGTAAATAGGAATAACCTACCGATCACAAAAAGAATGATTAAAAACGGTTCAAAGTGGCAACGACGTATCGTGTAACAGCTTAAAAATAGAGACGAATTGGTTACTTACTCTTTTTGGTAGTTATTTAAAAAAAACTGGCAAACGAATCTATAGATAGGTACAATTAGTAAATAAATCGATATACGTTGGCGGGGCACCAGGGAGGGATGATAATTGTGGAATGATGCCAGTAAACCCATCCCAACGTAACCAACCTGATAGTGCTAACAATGGCCCAGTTTTTTTAATGCATGATTAATGGAATGGTAACCCCGCCTGCGCTAACGGGATACGCTGGCGGGGCACCAGTGAGGGATGATAAGTGAATAATGAAAAAAGCAGGTCAGTCAACCCATCGTGACGAAGTCACGATAGTTTCCAGGAGGAACCGCGTGGAGGTCGACCTGATACGGTATATTGTTAGCAATGGGAATTGACTTCCTCATTACTAACAATCCCTTCCCCATACAATGGCGCAGTTAGAACCCATTAGTAACAATCTCTTTCTCTCTTCAAGTCATCGGTTGCTATCTCGTTCTATCTCATGAACAATGGTAATGCGGCAATTGGTATTTAGTGTTTCGTTGAGTTAAGCTACTGTAGCATAGCAATACGTACGTACATACGATGGGATGGATTAAATGCGATGATAAGTTTTATAGATAAAAATAATTATTTCATGCTATAAATCTTCAAGTAAGTTGTTGAGGAGTGTGTTTATGGACAAGGAGGCACTTCGTTATTTTCACATAGCGAGTTAACCTAATTATTTCGGTAATATTTTATGATCTACTTTCAGATAACTGATTATGCAACGAAGCTATTAATGGTTCCTTAGTGAAATAAAGAGTGATAGAAGCATTTCACATACCTAGTGTTTCTAATTTAATATTATTTATTTATACTTTATTACAAAGAAAGATTAGATTCTTATAAATTATTATTAGCAAAGATTGTACAATAGGCAAATTTAACTAATGAAGAGGTCTTTATTCCGCAAACTTAGAGAGGAAAGGAGCAATAATTAATTATTTTTAATTTGATTTAGGAGCTTTTTTTAATACCACTGAAGTAGCAAACAAGCATACGGCTTACTTGGTTGTAAGCGGTTACTGTAGTCTATGAAGGCCTGCAAGACCAGAGGTATTAAGCGCGCTTTGCCGACTTTGCTGAAGAAACCTTTTTATCTTTTTTTTGAAGAACCTCATTCTGTAGTCTCTTGGAAAAACATTGACAGGGAAATTATACCATAATGAGCGTTCGTGGGAGAAAACATCTCTGAAACCGCGCTGTACGCGACCATCTAGGTTCTAAGGTATGGGGATGAAAACCCTGTCGATGGCGAGCTGTACGATGGTAAAAAATGGCGGTAGATATTATAATGAACAATTTCTCTGAATACAGTCCGTTGTACAAACGGTAAAATACGCAGAGTGGGCTTATTAAGCACCTAGTGTATTTGTAAAAAAGCGAGTTTAATCACACACACCAATAAAATAAGAGATGTTTCATTGCTTCATATAAACTGTGAATATTACAAAGAGGAAAGATTAGAATAAAACAAAAAAAAAAACAGTCGATTTTAAAAATTCTTTCACGTAAAAATAACTACATTGTCAGTGAGTAGTTTGTATTTTATTAAAAAAAAAGCGTACGTATCCAAGGCGGATATCTAGTCTAAATATTTCGTGTAAACCTATAGATTTTCCTTCGCAACGAGTAGGTTTTTTGCTTATTATTTTTACCACAACTAACGTGAGCAAAACCGCGGGATGCAGCTATAATAAAAATAGTTTTTAGGAAATTCATTAAAACCGCACGGTCACGAAATCGACTAGTACACATTCAGACTCGACTTTGGTCGGTTTTTAAATATAAAGTTGTTAGACTTCCGTTATTATTCTTGCTTTCTTTAATAAAGCAAACAACCGGTCGTTTCATTGACATTTTGCTAATATCTAAGCTTGTTATTTAGGTGACAGAACAAGTGAAAGTAATTTCACAAGATACCTAGCTATGTAGTCCTTGTAGTGAATAACAAGTTTCGATAAACGAGTTATTACCATTCTGACTAGTTCTGTTTGTGTGATGAAAGACGCAACGAACAGAAATATCATTATCATCATCGTCATTAGCCCAGTGCAGTCCACTGCTGGACATGTCTCTCCTAAGGCATGCCACCGAGTACGATCTTAGGGTCTTCCTTTCCTATTTTTACCAGCCACTCTGGGGGAAAGGGATTGTTAGCGATGGAGTCTAACAGTCCCATTGCTAGCAATGTTACTAATCAGGTCGTCCTTCACGTGGTTCCTCCTGGAAACCATCGTGGTTACTTCTCGTGGAATTTTTACGATGGGCTAACTGACCTGATTTCATCGTCATCTATCATCTCTCACTGGTGCCCCGCAAGTGTATACCGTTAGCGCGGGCGGGATAGCCATTCTATTATCATCCATTAAAAAAAAACACTCTACGTATGTCGTCGCTCTATCTAGCCACAGGCTCAGGGCCGTAGCTAGACCTAAGTTTATTAAGGGTAACATAACTTTATCGTAGGGCAGAAGCCATAATTAAGTGGCTTCGAAAAAGCTAATCCGTTTAAATTTTTGGGTTATTAATTTTAAGGACATTGCCCCCCTCCCCCCAGCTACGGCTATGCACTGGTTGCCTTACACTACACTTGCGACACGTGGACTCCACTTCAGAATGTCTGTTCGAACAGTTATCTATTTTACTAATGTTATGACCAGTCTACTATCAGTTCAGTTTACAAATCTGCTATGTCGGTAGTTCTGGTCTTCTGACGAATTTCTTTGTTTCGGATTAGATCACTCTAGAGAAACACCAAGCATATTTTTTTTAATAGATGATAATGCAATCGTAACTTTAAACGTGAAGGTCGACCTGATAGGGTAGAATACTAGCAATGGGGCTTTTAGACCCCACTGCTAACAATTCCTTCCCTCCGATAAATTCAGGTTTTTTTATTGATGATAATGGAATAGTAGACCTGCCTGCGTTAACGATATGTGTTGGGGTATCAGTATGAGATGATAGGTGAGAATGAAAAGGCAGGTCAATTAGCCCATCGAAATGATAATGCTGGAATTCAGAGTATATTGCTAGTAACGACTGGTAGTTTGCATTACTAACAATCCCCCCCCCCCCCCCCACCCTTCCAAAGTCAGATTAGTCAGCCCATTGTGTTTAATTGAATAGAAATAACCACGATGGTCTCAATAGGGGGTCGCATAGAGGTAGACCTAAGAGTGTAATGTTAGCAATAAAGCTACTAGTTTGATTTTTTTTTATACAACTTAGAATGGCAAACAAGTTGATGGCCCACCTGATATATAATAGTTTGAATATTATTTTCTTACTTGTATTATATTTTGTTGAGAAGTGGGGGATGAGATAGTAACCGCTCTTAGAAATAAAACACATATATTATTATGAATATTATATTCGATTCATGAACAGTGGCACAGTTAAAAGATTAAATGCTTTATATAACATATAAAATTGAGACATAACATATAAACGAATTCCTTGTCCCGTAAAAAAAAAATAGTATGTGGGTTGGCGCAGTTCTACTGCAATGCTTTGACCTATATTATTTCAAATAGCAATCTATGCAAAACTAAATTATTGTGTTTATAATTTTGTCTAAGCGGAAAGCTCTAAGTCATTCGATATATTTAATCTATGCTATTAGCGATTGAAAAAAAAAGAAACGATTTTGATGGATTATGGGCTGTACGAGTATATAGATGCACAGTTTAAACTCCTATCAATCGCTTTAAATATGCGCATTTATGCTTATATAAATAAATGTGCTTTCTGAAACCAATCTTATTGCATTAGCTAATCTGCGATGTAAAAAAAAAAGAAGTATCTGCCAGTTGCATCGTTATAATTTTCTATATTTCACGATAATGTATGAGTGTTATTTTGTATTTCAAACACAAATAGAACAAATAAGAAAAAAAAATTTATTCGTAATAACAATCAAAGCTTTCAGTTATAATAATTATAAATTGTATAATTAAGCGTCGCGTCATGTAGTAGGTGTAATACATTGTACCTTCAAAACTTGTATGAAGCTTTTATTGCTATTTATTCAGTTCTCAGAGGCAGGTCATTGCACTATCATATGTGTGCTTATGGGCGGAGCTGGGCTGGCTGTACTAGCCGCGACTCATACGTACCACGGCTCAAATGAGAGGCTAAGCGCGGAAAATAGTCGAATTTAAATTTACATATATGGCCATGTGCATATCCTGTGATATAAATACAAGATGGAAATTAAATGTTGTAAAATTTGTGCATCTAGCATGCATCAAATGCATCTAGCATGGATTCTATTCAATTATATATTGTAATAATAATCAACACTTTCTCGTGATCAAATATTTTGCTGTATCAGTTATTTTTTTTATGGTTTTAGTGACCTGGTGGTCCACCATGAAATGAAATTCCGAAATTTCGGGCTCAATTTCGTGTTTTTGTTCGTGTCAAAATCGACACAGTAAATGGAGCTTAACATTTCGTTCATCATAAATCCTATTCTAATAGTCCAGAAGAACGATATTTTAACATTTTTAATAATTTTAAACAGCATGTATTATGTAATTTTAACATCAAATTTCTGTTCCGTTCGTCCCCGAAATTTCGGAAAATACTTCATGGTAGGCCCTCTGGTTGTTACCTACATCATACTAACAAGTATATCTCAAAATGGATATGATCCTATATATATGACAGTCTAATTATCCCCTTAGATATATTACATATTAGAAAGAATGAAAGAACAGAGAAATTACACTGTATTTAATCAAGACATTTACATGTAGCTTTTGACTAAAAAAAGTAGACTTTAGTAGGATAAATGGATAATAAAATCAAATAGTTATATGTGTATATATATTTTCAAAAGTACTTAAATAATACGTTGACAAAACATGTTAGGGTTCAGTAGATGCCTACCGGAATAATAATTATATTAAACGCTCATTTTTTTATGGTTACTGTTTATTTTTCTTCTTTTTTTCAATTTAAATGGCTGCCACCCATTTTGACTGGTGAATCTGCCATATCATGCCAATGTCATGTTTAAGAAGGCACGGTGAAATATTTTTATTTCTGTGGTTCTTGAATCTGGTTGGTAGTGAACAATATGTCTATTGTTTATTGTTTGGTTTATTTGTCGACTGGTCGTTTTTTGACAATTGTCGCGCCATCTAGATGCTTATTATCTAGTATCAATAAATAGAAATACCCTAAGTATTTAACAACATGACGTGCTTAGCGTTGAAGTGTTCTTGAAACCAAAGTGTAGCATATAGGAGTATGCTACACTTTGGTTCATCAATCAGATTCATCTTCCTACCCTTTTTCCAATTATTTGGGGTCGGCGTAATGTTTTTATCCATATTACAAAAAGATTTCACTTTTAGTTATACGACCGGTCGCCTGCCCGACGTCAACCATCTTTGGGAAAATTCTTCCAAATCTGATTATAAATATAAAATATCTAGGACAGTTGTAATGCAAATCGATCTATTGTTTATTAAGTCCCAAACAAATTTAACAGACTTATCATGTGAGAGCGTGATCTGATATCAAAAGATAGAAGATAGATAGATCGAAAGAAGTCAGGCATGAGTTTAAGTTTTGTAAGTAAATAACTACTAAACCCATAAAAAAAAAAGTTGGTGACATTGGAGTAGAATTAACGTCTTGTGACTGGTTGCCATTCATCTTCTTCAGGGTCGCGAGCTGCGAAAGAGAAAGAAAATTGTTTACTTATTAATTTACAAAACAAAACTTGTCTAACTATTTAACATAAGCATAACAAGTTTAAAGTCCAAGAATTTATAAATCAAATAATGAGTCAAAGAATTTAAAAAACAAAAAAATGTCAAGAACGACAAAAAGTGAGGGGTGGCAAAATTAATATAGAGAGCGGCTGATGGCAATAACAGATTTGAAGCACTGCTTATATTATATAATGCGCGTGAGTGCACGAGGCATTTTCAATTCAAATAAAATGCGGGCCCTGAGTAGATTTTTCAGGTTGAAAATTGGGTTTATTAACAACTTTATAAACAACTTATGAAAATAATAAAAAATGTAATAAATATCAGAGTTACAAAGGTGTTATAATTTGTTTCAATAGCACTTACTGAAAATTAAAACTAGGGGTGTCACGTGCACGTTGTCGACCCTGAAGAAACCTTAATATACCCTTTTTGAAGCACCCCATTGATCTGGAAGGACTGTAGTCTTTAAATAGTTTAAAATACTCACGTTTGTCGTCGCGTCGTGGCGGCGGGCGTCGATCGCGGTCGTCACGGCGGGGAGCATCGCTGTGGATTTTAATTATTTATTTTATTTTATTTTAATTAGTATTTTTTAATTAGAATATCAAGTTGACTTTCTATCCGACGATTTCGTTATAAATGAAATTATTCTTTAAAATTTGTTATATATATATATATATATATATATATATATATATATATATATATATATATATATATATATATATATATATATATATATATATATATATATATATATATATATATATATGTATATATGTATGTATGTATGTATGTATGTATAGTTTTTATATACATAGTTTAGTTAAACTGTTGTCTGACAATGAGTAGACAAAACTGAACATTTTCAACAAGAGATAACAAAACAAATAAATTGTATCAAGAAATGGTCATTTGGACAAAAACTACACTTGAACAAAATTTATATTTCTGTTCTGTCTATGTTAATGAGGCGTTATTTCGAAGTGTAGACAATTCAAGCGTAGACCACTTACCGATCATCCCTCCTTGGTGGTTCCCGGTCTCTGTCCCTGTCGTCTCTTCTGGGAGGGAAGCGGTCGCGATCACGGTCACGGAAGTCCCTGTCGCGGTCACGATCGCTGCGGTCACGGTCGCCGCGGTCGCCACGGTCGCGGTCGCGGTCACGGTCACGTGGCGCGTCGCGGTAGCGGTCGTCGCGTGGAGGCGCATCTTTTGACCGCCACGCGCCTGAACGCTCCTGTTTCGTGCGTGCGTACAAATAAATTTCAAAAAAAAAAAGTCAAAGAACATAAATTCAGATTATGAGTTCCTTTTTCATAGAAATTCACATATCGTCATAGTCGTAGAATACTGACGGATCTGACAAAGATTACATATAAAGATCCGTCAGTATTCTACGACTATGACGATATAGCTGCTCACCTACAATAAATCACAATTAATTGTGGGGTCAGGTTGACCACATTATGGTGAATTCAAGATTTAAGCGGGATTTTATTTCTCCACCGTCGTCATGATGATATCATGGATGTGTACGGCATTTGTATATGAATGAATAGTCAATTAGCTGACAAATAAAAAATGCAGTACGAACCGTTGGTGCAGGTGGTGGATCAGCGGCTGCACGTCGCCAACTACCGCTCTCCGGTCCACTTGACCGTCCGCCGTAACGAGGCCTGATGATAAATAGACATATTTATTACAATTTATTTTTCTATGGACCCATATGAAATTCTATTGTACAAAGACATTTATATGTATTTAAAACAGGTGGATTATTTATCCATATCCGGCTCCAAGGATCAAATTTTTATAATGGCGTACGTCATACAAACAAAAGTAACGTCAATATTATTTTTATTTATGCAACTATTTTTTTAAAACATGTATAAGAGTTGTATAATAGGAAATTATTTCCAGCAATTTCACTGATCTGATGACTACTGGTATATAACAAGATATAAAAACAACTGAGTTTCATTACAAACAAAGAAAATCATAAACTCACCTTTCCCTATCGCGATCTGGTTCACGTGCAGCAGTGGAGCGCCACGCTCCTTCTTCTCTTGGTCCACGATCGTCTCTTGGCCCACGATCATCCCTCGGCCCGCGGTCGTCCCTTGGTCCGCGGTCGTCTCTCGGGCCACGATCGTCTCTTGGGCCGCGGTCGTCCCTTGGGCCACGGTCATCTCTTGGCCCGCGATCGTCTCTCACAGCACGGTCATCTCTTGGGGGACGATCGTCTCTTGGGGGACGATCATCACGTCTACAAATATAGTAACACGATTATGACTCCCACAAACTAATCTTAACTATTAAAATGTTTCTTCATTTTCAGATTGAGAATTTAAAGCACTTTAATAATGATTAACATTTTAATGAACAAGGAGATTTTTTTTTAAGCAATGGCAATAGCATAGTAATCTTGTGCTATGACGTCATATAAGTGTGATATGATATAAGTGAGGATTAAATCCAATCAGTTGGCCTATCATTATAAATTCACCTGGAATGATCACTATGATTACAATGATTTTAGGGTGGATTTCAAGACCAATCTGGCAATATAATCAGACCTTACACCTCCAGATTGAAGATAGTTAAGAGATACTCGCCTGTCGTCTCTTGGCGGGGGGCGGTCGTCACGCGGCCGTCTGTCAGGCGAGCGACGATCATCACGGGACAACTCGGCGCGACCGCGACCTGCGTACAACATTAGTCTATAATAATTGCTATTTATATTCATTATAAATAAGCATAGAATTAGTTAGGCGACTGACTATTTCTTTTTGAGTAATGCTAGGTCCAAATGACGTAATTTTGTTAGTACATTTCCATTTGGCGTTCAATTGTTTTTGCCTACCCTAATGGGAGACAGACGTGACGGATATGTATGTTTTGGCGCAATAGCAATTTGACACTTAACACTGGCATTAATATCAAAATTACGTATGAAATGAAAATTATTTTGATCCTTCGAGCCGGATATGTACCAGCGATCTATGGACCATTTTATTCCTTAATACAAAAGGTGTGGTAAAACACGCTGGAATTTCGTCATAATTACATGCCTGTACAACGCCAATAATTCCTTATTCTATATTTATGGTACTTTTCAAATATATAGTTAATATGTATTTTGGGGGTAAGCATGCACTATCTTAGATACTTATCATCACTAAAAACAATATCCAGTAGTGCAAACTTATTGTGAAGTAAAAAAAGTAGTGGCAACTGACTTGGTCTCCAGGGTTCGGGTTTCTTGTCGGCATCCTTGGTGTCCTTGGCGCGCCAGGCGTCGTCGCGGTCGGGGCGGTCGGTGCGGTCGGCGCGGTCGGCGCGGTCGGCGCGGTCGGCGCGGCGCCAGCTGCTGCCGGCGGCCGCCTTCTGCTCCTCCAGTCGCCGCGCCACTTCTGCCTCTTTAGCGCGGATCTTCGCCTCTGTACGTGCCAGCATCTCCTGGTGCTCTCTGCGACAAAAAAAACTATCAATATGGGAAGTACAGAAAAGATTACAAAAATAATTATCATCAGTTGAGAATTAGTGAAACAATTACGTACATAATTATCGTTAGTGACATCATCAGCCATCATTTATTTATTCTGTAGTGCATACATGTGTACAAGGCGGATTAAATCTTTAAAGCATTTTCTCCCAGTCATTTTTAGGGAAATAATAGAAAAGATACACACAGAGAAGAAATCTATGTATAAAGATTGTGTATGAATACAACACGGCACGTGTTGTCTTCATTTCTTTTAGTCTCGATTGAACTATGAATGAAAAAAAAAAAAACATTTCAAAATTCCCAGAGCAATAAGGCAATAAACTTTCAGCAGGCGCAGTAGTGCAAAATGACAATTTCAACACTGTGCTGTGACTGTTTACCGTTCTTCTCGCTCCTTCCGTTCGCGCAGTGCCGCGAGCTCCTCCTGGTGTTTCCGCTCGCGCTCCTCCCGCTCCTTCCGCTCCTCCTCCTCGCGCAGGCGGCGCGCTTCCTCTGCAGCGCGTTCCTCTGCACGGCGCTTCTCTGCCAGCCAGTCCTGGCGGCGGCGCTCGACGCGCTGCTGGCGGCGGGCGGCGCGGCGCCGCTCGCGCTCGGCGGCGAGCTGGTCGCGGAAGGCGGCGAGGCGCTGGTGGTGCGCGGCGCCGCGCTCGGCGCGCACGCGCGCCACGAACGCGTCGCGCTGCGCGTGCATGCGCGCCAGCCGCGTCGACGTCGCCACGTCGCGCGCGCGGGCCTCTGCACGCGCACACACAACATCCTCGTTTACATCTCCTCACAAATATACACATGACAAACCCTATACGCCCGGGGGAAGGGATTATTAGTAATACGGACTATCAGTTCCATTGCTAAACAATATACCCTGTCAGGTCAACCTCCACGTGATCCCCCCTTGAAAACATCATGCTGAATCCCAGATGTATTCATCACGATGGGCTAACTGACCTACTTTTTTATCTCGCCTATCATCCCTCACTGGTGCCCCATCAGCGTAGAGCGTTAGCGCAACCGGGGCTACCATTCCATTGTCATCTATTAAAATGAAATCCCTATACGCCCTAGCAGACTACTGCGTTTTGCGTGCATATGTGGCTACGCTAACGCGCATGTGCTTACGCTAACACGCATGTGAATACATTGTGCGATACAGTAAGGCTAGCGTGGGGGGAAGTGATTGTTAGTAATGGAGACTAAGAATCCCATTGCTAACAAAATACCCAACCAGGTCGACCTCCTCGCGGTTCCCCTTGGAAACTATCATGGTTAATTTCTGATGAATTCATCATGATGGGCTAACTGGCCTGTTTCCATTCTCACCTATCACCCATCATTGGTGCTCCGCCAGCGTATTCCGTTAGCGCAGGCGGGGTTACCATACCATTTTCACCCATCAAAAAAAAAAAAGTAAGGCTAGCGTTAAATTCAACATATCTGCAATTGCCAACGATACGTAACGGAACACCAATATATCAAATTATATAAAATTTGCAACTTTCGGTCATACTATGCCGAAGATAGGTCATTACGACGAAACTCTCGTATGCGACATTTTTTCCGCCGTCGAGATAACGAGCTTGAGTCGACGGAAAATAGCATTACAAGCTGTCTTATGTAATAAGCTACACTTTACAGGCGAACCGCAATGAATGCTGGCTTTTATAAATATTAATGCAACCGATGATATGTTGAATGAGACGTTAGTTTTAAATCCTTCTGTCACTCGCGCAACAACTATACTGCGAACCCAAAATAACCCCAAATAACGTTTACAATGGACTATATAGTGAAATAGCAATACAAACTGACCGATAAGTTGTGCGATGCGTTCGGCCTCCTGTTGCTCCCAGAACGCCTTATCCTGTACTTGCTTTTCTTCCAAACTCTTCTGCAACAATGGAATCTCTTCCAAACGTTTCGCACGCTCGAAATAGTCCACCTACAAGAAATAATTACATATTAAAATGCTATCCTAATCCCATTATATATAGATTTAGGTATACCAATCCATATCTAGTCACTATAATATGTAATAAGTAAAGTTTACCTTCTTTTCCTGTGACTTCAGTTTTGCCTGCATTTCACGGCGTTCCTTCATTAGTTCCTCTGCCTCACGTTGGGCTATAGCTTCCGCGTCCATTTTCTTTATTTCCTGTATTAAAAGTATTTAGAAAATTAATTAAATGTTGTTAAGTTTAGTAAAAAATTTACAAAGAAATATATCTTTCATAATTCTATAAAATGTTGTAGTGACATTTTATTATGTGAATGACTCAAAATCTGTTTTCATATTTAGAGAAGGAGCTTAATCAAAAATTTATTTAATTGCTCAGTTTCATGAATATGGACATTGGGTTTCATTTTATGAGTAAACATTATTCAGGTTAAAATTCTCATAGGAAAAGATATATTTTTAAAGATACAAGTAACTATAATTTTCCATTAGTCTAAATTACAGGGTACAGAATCATAGTCGTCAGAAATAGTAAAGCAAGATATTTTTTTTTATACAACTGATGGGAAGTGGTAACCGTCGCCTATAGACATGAGCAGTACCATGGACATAACAGAGTATACTGTTTCGCCCATGATACCCCCCATGCATTTCCATTCCCGAGGACTCAGTTGTTATTTTTCTGTACCCAGTAAATTCACACCATATCCCACCCTTCAAACCGAAACACAGCCATGCAAACACAACTGCTTCACGGTTGAAACACAAATGGGACAGAGGTATCCAAGCAATCGACTTTTGTGTATGAGCAGTATAATGGCAAACGTGGTGTGGATGCGTGGGGGCGCGTACCTCCTCGTCGAGCTTCTGCAGCATCTTCTTGCCGTGCGCGGTCTGCGAGATGTGCGCCATGCGCTCGCGGCGGTGGCGCTCCTTCATGGCGGCGATCTCGGACGCGTACTTGCGCTTCTCGCGCTCCTCGCGCTCCAGCTCCAGCCGCCGCGCCTCCGCCGCCGCCGCCGCGCGCAGCTGCTCCTCTTGCCGCCTGCCCGCCAACACTCATCTCAAACACATACTTGGGGACAAAGGAAATCATTTTGATTCATTCTTTATGAATTCATTACTGTGGGCCAACTGGCCTGTTTCAGCCTCGTCTATCATCCTTCACTGGTGCCCCACCAGTGTATACCGAAAGCGAAGTTGGCGTTACCATTCCATTATCACTAATTAAAAAAAAAACATCCAGATAGATGTCTTTTTTAATCTAACACATGTTAGAAGTAAACACTCCAGTGACGTCTTTGTTACCTTTGCCTATACTCATTATTAACACTATTTTCCGAAACTTTATTCGTGTGATTCAGTGCATAAAGTAGTACAAAAGTTAGGCTTAAAATCCTCGAACTAAATTTCATTCAAATCCATTAGGCCATTTAAATAAAATTGTTCATTATTATTTAAAGTTCCACCACTAAACTCTCATTTAATCGATCATTTATAAATGTTGCAATTTCTTCATAAAATACAATGTTTCAGAAATATACAAACTATTAGCGTACTCACTATGCATAATATTAGAATTCAATATTTATTTTTTTTAGAATTTAAGTTTGTATTTTAATACAACTTCGATCAATATGAAATAGAAAGACAATTTTCAATACAACTTTAAAGGAGGAGATTTCTCAATTATTTTAAAACCATATTTGTGCCTTTTAAATTTTATTCAAACTATATTATTTAGATAAAAATGTCATGATAGTAACCTGAGCTCCTCCTCTTCTCGCACGGTGTTGAGCCGCTCAATGTACTCCTTGCGCTCCTCGATGATCTTATGGCGCTGCAGCACGCGGTGGTGCTCGGCGTGCTTGTTGTCGTGGTAGTGCTGCAGCATGTGCAGCCGCGCACGCTCGGCCTCGGCGCGCCGCCGCGCCGGGAACAGGCGGCCCGCCGCGCCCGCCAGCACCGCCGCCGCCCGCACCAGCTGCTCGCGCACCTGCCGCACACGCACACCTCACACGCATCGCACCACACCACACTACACTACACTACACTACACTAACAGGCGGCCCGCCGCGCCCGCCAGCACCGCCGCCGCCCGCACCAGCTGCTCGCGCACCTGCCGCACACGCACACCTCACACGCATCGCACCACACCACACCACACTACACTACACTACACTACACTAACAGGCGGCCCGCCGCGCCCGCCAGCACCGCCGCCGCCCGCACCAGCTGCTCGCGCACCTGCCGCACACGCACACCTCACACGCATCGCACCACACCACACTACACTACACTACACTACACTAACAGGCGGCCCGCCGCGCCCGCCAGCACCGCCGCCGCCCGCACCAGCTGCTCGCGCACCTGCCGCACACGCACACCTCACACGCATCGCACCACACCACACCACACTACACTACACTACACTACACTAACAGGCGGCCCGCCGCGCCCGCCAGCACCGCCGCCGCCCGCACCAGCTGCTCGCGCACCTGCCGCACACGCACACCTCACACGCATCGCACCACACCACACTATACTACACTACACTACACTAACAGGCGGCCCGCCGCGCCCGCCAGCACCGCCGCCGCCCGCACCAGCTGCTCGCGCACCTGCCGCACACGCACACCTCACACGCATCGCACCACACCACACTACACTACACTACACTACACTAACAGGCGGCCCGCCGCGCCCGCCAGCACCGCCGCCGCCCGCACCAGCTGCTCGCGCACCTGCCGCACACGCACACCTCACACGCATCGCACCACACCACACTACACTACACTACACTACACTAACAGGCGGCCCGCCGCGCCCGCCAGCACCGCCGCCGCCCGCACCAGCTGCTCGCGCACCTGCCGCACACGCACACCTCACACGCATCGCACCACACCACACTACACTACACTACACTACACTAACAGGCGGCCCGCCGCGCCCGCCAGCACCGCCGCCGCCCGCACCAGCTGCTCGCGCACCTGCCGCACACGCACACCTCACACGCATCGCACCACACCACACCACACTACACTACACTACACTACACTAACAGGCGGCCCGCCGCGCCCGCCAGCACCGCCGCCGCCCGCACCAGCTGCTCGCGCACCTGCCGCACACGCACACCTCACACGCATCGCACCACACCACACCACACTACACTACACTACACTACACTAACAGGCGGCCCGCAGCGCCCGCCAGCACCGCCGCCGCCCGCACACCTCACACGCATCACAACACGCTGCGCCACACCACACTACACTACGCTAACAGGCGGCCGGCAGCATCCGGTCAACTCGCACACTATTTTTCAGTACACAATTATAGGTAGTGATCTATATATAGCTACTAAGGATGATTTTTCAAACATTTATTTTCATTTTTATGTTTGTTACCTCATAACTCTATCAGTTCAGTATCAGTAAACAGATTTTGAAAATTCTTTTTTTTCCAAACAAATCACAAATCTAATAAACATCAGATTGATAGATTTATGACAATCTTATTGCAAATTCTCTAATTATTATCAATACATACATGGGTCTATTTATATATTTATTTATAGCTACATTCTCATTATTGTACTATTGATAAACATTCAATAAAGTGAATATAAGATGTATTTCATACCTGTTCAGCAGGAGTAGCTTGCAGTATAGCGCCGCCGCAGGCTTCATCGGCAGCGGAACACCACTCGCCACCGCCCGCTTCGACGCCAAAGTTTACACACCTGAAAGAAAGAAAAAAAAGTAAATTTTGTATACATTCTAATGTGCCTTATACAAAGTTGATCTAACAATTGTTCGATTTTTAAAATTAAAAGAATAAAATGTAAACCAGTCAGCTTAGAATTAATTGAATATAGAATGTTATGTTTGCAGTGATTGTCACAGTCAAAAATATCTATTACCTATTTCATTAGGAATTACAATCATGAGTAAGTTTATTTTTTTTTTATTTATGCTGAAAAAAGCTTGCCAGAGATCCCAAGATAGAATACCAGTGTAAATCTCTGAATTTTTAAATTAATGCTTGGATCATTTAAGAATGATTGCTACTAACTTTGTATTTTGGAGGGCAAATAGTAGTCATCCGGTAAGCCATGTCAGATACCTAACGTGTGATCCTAATTGCCTAAAAGCTCTTGACATTAGAGGGCGCCTCTATGGCACGAGTACTAAGTAATAGAGGTACTGACTTGTTGGCGTGATCGATCCGAATCTGCATATCGTTATGCCGCACACAGTCTACAAGTAATCTTTCCAGATGGAACAGGTCGTCGGTGCCGGCCAGCTCAAGAAGGCGAGAGAACTGCACGCAGGCGTAGCACTGCGCCACCTGGCGGATCAGACGGACGAGCGCCACGTCGTTCAGGGCCGCCGTGTACTGAGCCAGCGGCGAGTCTGTTGGACACACATATTGTATTATAAATACTGTCTAAAAAGAGATATAGATCTAAAAAAAATTAATATTTTAAATTTAACTTACTAGGTTCATCCTGTAGCGACTTAATAATACCCTTAACATTGTGACAGATCGTTAATGGGTCAAATTCCACTTCCAGCCAGGAGTACAGCTGTTGTAGCTGAGGCGATGCCAGCGCCACCACATTCAAACGGATCACATCTGTAACATCCGACGATTATTTTATCTATTTTCCTATAATTAAATTAAAATGATTCTGTTTTAATATAATAGCAAGAAAAATGAAAGAGAAAGATCCCAAACAAGTGTTCAAGTATTACGTAAAACACTTTCGGAGATTCTTGGAAAACGTTACAATGCATAACAGGGCCGAGAGAGGATTCGAACAATGCATTAAGTTATTTTTTTTTTATTTAAATTAAAAAAACTAGTGAATTAAAATTTTCAAATTAGAAATCCTTCTCGTTTGTTTTATGGGGAATACTTCGACTGTTTTGTAGGTCATTTTTATTCTTTTTGTTGTCAGTATTTGTTAGTGATGTGACTTTAAGGTAAAAATGGTTGCTTGTTATAAGGAGGGAAAGTTAAAAAATATTCAAAAATTGCATTACGTAATACTTGAAATTTCTCTATGGGAAGTACTAAATTAAATTTATTTTTGTTTTCACCATATAAATCAAATATTCAAATATTAATATGCTATTAAAACCAAAGATGGTTGACGTCAGGCAGGCGGCCGGTCGTAAAACTATAAGCTAAATCCTTTTGTAATATGGATAAAACCATATTACGCCGACCCCAAATAATAATTGGGATAAGGGTAGGAAGATGATGATGCTATTAAAAATCAGAAGTCTGGGATATCATACATTCTGCTTAATATAATATATATATATATATATATATATATATATAAACAGGATTGCATTATTAGGCAAGTTGGCTAAGGGGATGCGAGACCAAGAAAATAATAATTATTAATGAGCGATGTACCATTGCCGTGTAGTCCCGGCATAGAATAGGCCACCCTTTACTTTTCTGTGGGTGTAATAAGAATTGACTAAGAGAGGACGAGGGATGGGCAGCAGCGTCCGTCTTAAAACATCCTTAATCATCTCCTAAAACAACCCGCCTGCCAAGCATGGCCAATCCATCTACTAAGCGTGGTAACTACTGGCAAAACCCCCAAGAGGGAGGTTTATGTTCAACAGTAGACAGTTAAAGTCTGATATGATGGTGATGATGATGATGAATGTACCTTTGAGTAGACTCGCGCGGGTCGGCGGCTGCGCCAGTCCTAGAAGCACGGCCAATCGCTGCGCCTTCTCGACGGGGCTCTTGTCCGTCTCGACGAACCTGTCGAACTCGGGGTGCAACGACGGCAGTGGTACAGACAGTACAGCCACCAGGACCCGACACGCCATCCTGGTATCAATTTACGAGATTAGCACTTCTTAGATACCACTTAGGTCAACAATCTATACTTATAATAAATCTGTAGAGAGGTCAATTCTGTACATGAAATATATATCCAAAATAACTATCAGGGGATGATTAGTGATCAATACTGATGCCAAAAATGCAATCGGTAAAATTTTTGCCTGTCTGTCTGTGTCTGTATGTTCGTTATAGAAACAAAAACTACTCGACGGATTTTAACGAAACTTTGTACAATTATTCTTCATATTCCTGGGCAGGTTATAGTATACTTTTCATCACGCTATGATCAATAGGAACAGAGCAGTGAAGGGAAATGTTAAAAATGTCCACCAGTGCGACGCCGGGGCGGGCCACTACTGATAAAATAAAAGTGAAATATTAAAATAGTTGTTTACAAAATGAAACCAACTTCAATAGTGACAAAACAAATTATTTTAATTTAAAAACTAAACTATTGAATTAATTTAGATAAAATGTCTATGAGGTCAATCTGAATCCATATACTTTCAGATAAAAAAAAAATTCGAAATCAGTTTGTCACAGTTATGAAGTAACACATAAAAAAATTACAATTTAATTAAGAACCTCCACCTTTTTTGAAGTTGGTTAAAAATTAAATCACACTTTGCGTGATCTATATAAAACGGGCGAGTTATTAATTGAGACATTAGAATAGTGTAAGTTTTATGTAAATATTGTGCGGGCATAAATTAACACAGACTACATATGGTGATGCAGCCTGTCGCGTCTAGCCACCAGCTATGCTCTCCCTCCAAGGCCTACCACCACTGACAACTGATATGTTAGTGATGGGATTTAATTTGGAGGGCACATAATCAAATTAAATTGTTTCTTACATCTATTTCCCACTACATTTATAAAATACTAACTTTCTGCCTGCTATATGTACATATTAGGGATAAGTAATATATAGCAATACATATATATTGGCCCAAAAAAGATATATATTGGTTGTCCACTACATAATTTGAATTTTGCGTGATGCCGGAAAAAACATACACACAGTTTCATAAAATTAGTATGGAACAAGCCCCTATCCTATCAGCTGTTATCTGTCCACTAAACATCGCAACCCTATCAATTAAAAAGAATCATACCAGAGGGAGACTTTGTACAAAAGTCGATTGCTTGGGTACCTCTGTCCCATTCGTGTTTCAACCGTGAAGTAGTTGTATTTGCATGGCTGTGTTTCGGTTCGAAGGGTGGGATATGGCGTTAATTTACAGGGTACAGAGGAATAACACCCGAGTCCTCAGGAATGGCAACGCATGGGGGGTATCGTGGGCGAAACAGTATACACCTATCCCCCGATTTACACGGTACTTGTTTTACACGTTTTCGCTTTTACACGGTTTTCCAAATAAGTTTTTTTTTTTTTTTTGTTTTTATCGCACTCTACTAAATGCTACTAATACTAATCACGGGGAATCCCGAGCTTATGTGCTGACTTGCTGCACATGCACACTGTGTCTGTATTTCTTCACATAAAATTAAAGTTTTATCTACGGAAAATTGTATTTGAGTGAAAGTTTCACAGTGTCAGAAAGATTTAATTTTTCAGTTAAATGTATTGTAATTAAATAAAAAAACAGTGTTTCCGTAATATATTACATATTTTAACCTGTCAATGCATTTTATTTTTATTTCTGTGGACACCTAAAAATATTGAAAAAAATCACAACTATTAAATAGCAAAATTATGCATTTTCTGCAAGCTTTTCGATTTACACGGTTTTGACTTGAAAATTTTTAATTTTCGATTTACACGTTTTTCTCAGGAACGTATCTACCGTGTAAATCGGGGGATAGGTGTACTCTGTTATGTCCATGGTACTGCTCATGTTTATAGGCGACGGTTACCACTTTCCATCAGGTGGGCCGTCAGCTTGTTTGTCATTCTAAGTTGTATAAAATAAAAAACTCATAATTGCAGAAAATAAAACATTGTTGAACATATAGTGCCATACGGCATATGGCCCTGAGTCACCCACATCCAGTAACACTGCAACAGACTTGTGCCTCCTATAAATATCCTCACTTCAGATTAGAATCATTCTTACTATTAATGAATAGTTTAAGTAATTACTTTTGCAGCTCTTCCTGGGTGATATTCTTTTTCATCTCTCTAGACAGCTGGAACAGCTTGAGCAGTGCGGCAGCATGGAAAAGACAGTGTCCAGCCTTCCAGAACACCAGTGCTAATTTGCCATAGTAGTTGGCCATGGTTTTGGCCACTGGAGTTTTCTTGGACATGTTCATAAGGTTGTGAATGTCTTCTATGGCCTTGTAGGCTTCCTGTTTTGTAAAATGAGATTGTTTTATTAAAAATTGTATATATTTTTAGAATATTTTTCGTGTAGTCTTTTCATTTGCAAGAAATTATAAAAGATAGATTAGGGAAAATATTACAAAGTACCTATTTTTGTAGAGCAAAATCTGCTTGTTAATATTTCCATAAGTTTTATGTTTTAAAATCCGTTTAGAATTTCACATTTTCATTTGTTGCAATTTATTCTTTCTTTTTTGTATTGGCTTAAATTAACACAGACTTCTTAGTAATTCAGAGCCTGTCGCGTCAAACCAATAGGTTTGCTTTCCCTCCGAGGCCTACCACATTCTAACAATGGGAATGTCAGGTGTGGGATTTATTTCGGAGGAATTTTGTATTAATTGGCAACTAGCCAGGGGGCAGAAAATGAATCATTAATTTAGAATTTAATTAGAATTTGCTCACATCACTGTTTCAATTTGAAGAGATTTATATGGCTGTTATTAATAGGTACAGAGTCAGTTTACCATAGACCTTGGGGGTGAGGGATTGTCAACGATGGAGTTTAATAGCTGCATTGCTAGCAAAATACCCTGTCAGGTTATCTCAATGTCATTCTTGGAAATCATCATGGTTATTTCTTGTGGAATACATTATGATGGGTTAATTGATCTGCTTTAATCCTCACCCATCATCTCTCACTGCTGCTTTATCAGTGTATACCAATAACACAGACAGGATTACCATTCCATTTATACCCATTAAAAAAAAAACCATAATCCTAGTGAAAAATGCATTAAGGGTACCATTTGTCGATACATTATAGTATAATGTCCACAGTCAATTTTGTTGATATTTCCTAAGTATATCTTACCTGCCATAATTCCATCTGTATAGCGCTGTCAAGCTGGAACAGTCTAGTTTCCAAATTGAGTTGTTGCGTCTCTGGTTTTGATATACTCACATTCCCAGTTTGCACCTGTTTGAGTTACATATAATATTTTTTATTAAATGGCATTGAATTATCAACTCGCAGTTGTTTGAAAAATTACAATATTTCACATACTGTAATTGTAATTTTACAATAATAAACTAAGTTTATTATTGTTTTCTCACAAAAACATAGGTTGAATAATACTTTGTTTATATTATTTATATATACAATTTTATACACACAGAACTCCGAGATCACTAATCCTAACAATAGTGAGTTGGTTTGAAATGCAGTGGAAGTGCATATTATGTAGAAAGCTATAAACATCCTGTAGCTTTCTACATATTGAAAAGTCATTATTTTTATTTAAACCTTACATATACAAGTAACATCATACAAAACAAACAAACAGACAAAATGTCTATTGCTTAATGATATTAACAACATAGATTAAAATATGAATTGTTTTTAATAATTTTTTTTTATTTCATAATTATATGACTTAAATTTTTTTTTTAATATTTTTTCACTATTTGGGTGTCGAAAAGTTAACACTGGCTCCAAGCAGCGATCTAATAATTTGTCTGACGATGTCTCGTTTAGAGGTGAGATACGTGTCGTAAAACGTGCGCGAACATAATGGCAGTTGGAGATTGTTGGCCAATATGAAAGATTGTAGAAGTTTTGGTAGTAATAGTGGTAGTCAATCTTTGAGTGTTGGCACTCACACACACACACTAATGGTAGGAGAATAAAATAATTTTGATGAAATAACCAGTGATATGGATTTTAGCAAGATAACACGTAGTTCAGTAAAATATATATATTTTTTTACAACTACTTACAGTAGGCTTGCAAATATCCTCCAAATGTTTCCTCAATTTATCACACAACTTTCTAAATTCTGTCTTACGGGAGTACTTTAGACAAAATTGAAATGCCATGCGAGCAATATCGTGGTACAGAGTCTCCACATGAGCGTTGGTACGCAACAGTTCCAAGCACTGACAGTATGACTCCCAGAGAAATTTTACCTGAAAATCAAATTGTTTTTATAAGATACTAGCTTTTTGACCGCTACTTTGTATGCGTGGATTTTGGAAGTAGGAAATGCAAAATAAATATACCACTTATAGATAACATATCGATATAAAACACGCGTCAAAGTTTAAGTTACATCTTTAGGAACATATCTATAAAAACCGCATTCAATTTGGTGGCGCCAGAACAAACAAACAGATAAAATTTCTAAAAACGATTATTTTGGCATCTACTGCTCTTATTAAGACCCTTACATGATTTTTTTTAAATATCATATATAAATACCATTTACCTGCAATTTTATTAAATTAGTAAGGTGATGTATTCACAGAAGTACAAAATATTAAACATATACAGGATAATGTAATAATGGGATTGTCATGTCTATAAATATCAAAAACATGAGCCGAAAAACATGTAAATGTAATGTAATGTAAATTGGACTTTCTTTTCTGCGCTTAGCCTCTCATTTGGGTCATTGTGTGTAAAAAAAAACATGTAATTAAATGTTAAATATATGTTAAAAACTTATGACACTAGAAAATTTCTAAATTATACATTATTTTTTTCTGGACCAATCTGTTGAAAAATAGTAACTTGCACCTATAGACTTGTATAAGACATCACAGAACATATTCTGACGCTTGTAGTACTTCAAATTAATCGCCATTACTGAATTGGTATACTTTTATTTTACAGACATTGAAAGTTTTTTGGGCTGTGGAGACTCGATTAACTGGACAAATTGTTGTATAGGAATTGAATATATGAAGAAAAGACTGTTTTAAATATTCTTAATACCAGAAAGATAACATATTCGAATCAACAAAAACCAATCAAAATCAATATTTATTAATGAGTAAGACAAATATTTTCTTACTTACAGATGTACTTACATATTTTACAAAGTTGATTGCATTTGATAATCCAGATAATACAGTGATATATTAATTTTAAATTATATTATTTGTGCAGGCATAAATTAACACAAGCTACATATGGTGATGTAGCCTGTCGCGTCTAGCCACCAGCTATGCTCTCCCTCCAAGGCCTACCACCACTGACAACCGATATGTTAGTGATGGGATTTAATTTGGAGGGACTCAGAAGCAATATAAGACTAGACATGAACAACAAAAGCCAGAAATAGTTTGGCTGAATATATTCAGAAATTATCACTAAACATTCTTCTTACATATCTGTCATACCTGTCTAAGATTGGGTTGGGCACGAACAATGGAACTCAAAATGCTCTGATTTACATAAACCTAATTTAGAAATCCCTTTTGCTTTCAGTCAATGACATTAAATAGATAGATAATTTAATTGCATAAATTATAGCATACAAATAATAACAAAGATGGATAGACATGCACAAGAAATATACATAATGATATAAAAAGGAAAATACATAAAAGTAACATAAGCATTAAAATAAGCATTTTAGTATTTTTTTTTGATGGGTGAAAATGGTATGGTAACCCCGCCTGCGCTAACGGGATACGCTGGCGGAGCACCAGTGAAGGGATGTGACCAGTAAATGAAAAATAGGTCAGTTAGCTCATCATGATGAATTCATCAGGAATTAACCATGATAGTTTTCAGGGAGAACCGCGAGGAGGTCGACCTGGTTGGGTATATTGCTAGCAATGGGATTCTCAGTCTCCATTACTAACAATCCCTTTCCCCCCAGCATTTTAGTATTGGAAAAGCATTTTAACACTGACTTTCTGTTGTTGTGGTCAAAAGTCAGCTGCTTATAATCCTATAATTCTGTTATCCTATCTATTATGAATTCTAAACAGGAAAACTTAGATATTTGTACTTGATGATTTATAAATGCTTTATTGGCCAATTTTAGTTACAAATTATATTTAGAAGAAAAATACCAAATTACAGATAGCAAAAAAAGCAACATAATATTCTTATAAAAATAATTACCCATGGTGTAAGTATTGTTCTGTCTGAACGATCTTGGGCATCTTCTCCTGACACTGCACTGAGGAGTATACTCTCAGGAGTCGCTAGGTTGTCTAAATCATCGGTATCAATGACAGCTTGAGTTGACTGCTCCCTTGCAGCTTCTGTACGTTCTTCAGCCATTCGCAAATACCCCCTATGTATAAAAATAACATATTAATGATCAACACATGATTGTGTAATTGGGGTTTGTAAGTGTGATATTTAATGACTTATTAATAATAAGAGATGTGCTACTTATTAAAAAAATCTCTTTTAATTCTATTATAAAATTTTACTCATCTTTAAGAGACATTTTGTCTAATAATATAGTTTTATTTTCACTTGTGTAATAAATTTTTAATTGAATGACTAGTACATTGTTTTCAACCAATTTTAAAAAGAAGGAGGGTCAAAATTTGGTTGTAGTTTTTTGTTTGTTATCTTATAATTCCATCATTTCTAAACTGATTTGTATTTTTTTTTTATCTAAAAGGATATACTTACTGATTAGTCCCATAGATATATTATTAAAATTAATTCAGTAATTCAGCTTTTAGATATAAATGACTGGTTTTGTCACAATTGGAGTTTGTTTTTTCATGGGACACAATTATTAATTATTTATGCAATAATTTATATAAAAAAAAATAATAGCACAATAGAACTTTTGATATCCAATAATGTAATAATAGGGTGGCAGAGAAGGCAAAATGCCATGGGTGCCAGACTAAAGGGTGGCTCCTGATTTGAGTGACGTTGAGTATCGGAAGAATCTAACATTTATTGCAAAATAAAAGTATTTAATTGATTTAAGAATTTGAGTTTTAATTCAAGAATGTTCTTGATGTGTAAATACATGAATTATACAAATATATTGAGATTGTAACAAGGTGTTTTCAAGTAAAACCAAAAATAGTTATTTTAATCATAATAGTGTTTTGAGCATTGATGATACCTTTAATAATGTGAGGAATTCAATTACATTCATAAAGATTTATTAAGTAATTTAAGGCAAGTGGATTTTTAACATTAAAAACAATATAGTTTCTTTTCTGGGCAATTATAAGAAAATTCTTTATTACAATAATACAAATATATTACTGTATGTATGTCTGTGTAAGGACCATTCGACAAAAGTATTTCCAATTATACTTTTGAGTATTATTCCTTACAAATTTGTTTATCCTTGAAGTTAAAATCAAATAATGAAAATATTAAATGATATTTGGGTACTTCAAGGGTACCTTTTAATCATACACAGAATAATATGTTTATAGAGTAAATTACTAAATAGAACAAATAACAAATCATGCCCTAAAAAAAAAAAAAATTAGAGAGGATAACAACATCTTTAAACTTAAGATTTAGTAATCAGAATTATCAATATTCTATCCCTTAATAAATATTAAGACTTAATCAAGTAGTTATATATATATAAAAAAAAAACATTAATATTATTATGTGTTCTTTTTTATTTTATGTAATATAATTAAAAAATTGGTGAGGGTGTTTTGAAGTATATTACTCTCTTAACCAGAAGAACCATTTTTAATAAAATTTGGCATATAGATGGAAAACATTTTGTATTCCTAGAAATATATAAATATAAATTAGTACCATTGATCTAAGTCCTTGGTCTGGAGTGTCCCTATATATATATATATATATATATATATATATATATATATATATATATATATAATACACATAAACATAGTGTACAGATACATTAAATTTTATATTACCTTATGACAAGCTCCAGCGACCCCACATTCACTGACTGAAACATGTTCCTGTACTGGAATAGACCTTCCTTGGCAACATGCGACTTGCGAAGGTCGACGCAAAGCTCCAAGTACTTGAACATAATCGGTTCAAGTACTGACTCAGACCAGTTGTATGCCCATTTCTTATTTCGGAAAACCTCCTGCAGGGTATCCAGAGCCCGAGCAGGTTTGTCCAGGTCCATAAACTCTGAAGGGACATGATGTAGCAATTTAAATATTTAGGTTATGTTTTTACGTAATGATTTATAGACGTTATTATATCGCAAATGATGTGTTTAATAACATAATAAAATTTATAATTATAAAAAGTTATATTTTGTTCCATGTAAACAGCTGCGATGAAGTTACTACAAGGGGAAAGGCCGACTTAGTATCAACATGCAACGTGGTAAATGATTACACATATACAAATTTGAGTACAAACCATTGGCCCGTTTAAGGGCATTTTCCGGTCTTTGACCGTATCGAGCCATGTTGTAGTTACACTTTACTTCATTAACGCGAATTTGAGTACACAAAATATGTGGAAGATTCTAATTAATCTTCCATTTATTAGTCTGTCAACGCACTGAGTACGATCAAAATGGCTACTGTAGATGTTAGTGTTGCTACATTGAAATAAAAAAAAAAATTACATATTCTTTAAAATTTTATGGTCCTCGACATCGCTAGCTAGTCCCTGAGATAGAATAAGATATTCGGCATTGCTATCTCATAAATGTCACTAAAAATATATTTTTTCATATATATCAGATAATCTTTTATCTTTGCATCAAATTACTTTCATATCGTGAAGTTTGTATCAAGGAATATTACAATTATAAAACAAGACAAAAAAATTCGGCACTCTTTTAAAAATTAAGAACAATAGATTCATAATTTTTCATCATTTCAGTCATTATCCGTACATTGCTGGACATAAGCCTCCCCCATAGACTTCCTGCATCATCACTCCATCTAGTGGGGGATCGTCCTACACTGCGTTTGCCCGTACAATAGATTAATTTAGATCATAATGATGTTATGTTTTTAGTAATGATGTGCAGTAAAATAGCTGTCAAGTCATATTGGTTAAATCAATGTCAATGTCAAAATGTCAATTAGAGAATTGTAGTTTCATAGTAAATAGTATAAGAATTGCGGAAAAATATTTAATTAAAATTGCATGACTGTGATTCAGTAACTATAATTTTGTTATGTAATTCCAGTGACGAATTATTTCCTAGTTAAACAGTTTTAACATTAATGTTTTATCACTATATAACCTTAAAATGCAAGTGATTACTGATATACATTTATATCATAATCTGCAAGCTATTTGCTCCATTTCTGATGAAGGTTTGGTCCTGCCAGACAAGGAGCTATACAGACTGCTTTCCTTAGAATCTGATATTTCTGTAATACACAATGATATTAATGAAGATCATAAAGGGAAACGGTTGAGATTCATAGCTAGTGCCTATTTCCTCAAACCATTCTTGAAAGAATGCTTGAATTCAGATGTATATCGTGCTAACGTAGTAATGCATTTGAATAGGTTAAGCGGTTACCCAGAAAATGGAGTTGTATTTTTAAAATTGATTTTGGAACCACCAGACCAAGAAATCATAGACTATGCTTGGTAAGTATTTGTTCTTTTTTTTTATTAGATAATCCTAATTGTCACAATAATTATCAGTTGGTAGTCTCATAAATATTAAATGAAATTTACCATGCAACATTGTGATACTTCTATCCTTACTAATGTGATTTAATATAAATATAAAAGAAATTTGATACATCTTGGTGGCATAGTCTGTCAAATAATTGTTATTATAGAAATGAACATAGGTTGTTTCTTATCCTGGTTATACATGCAAAGTTACTTGTAAAAAAAGTAAGATAAAACTAAATATGTAATGTTCAAATATTTGTTACTTAATCAAACTTTAATGAATGCATAAATTTAAATGCTTTTTTTAATTTTTTTTTTTGTATTTGTATATGGATAGAATAATGTTAACAGACATATTACACAGTATATTTTTATTGTAGTTGTCATAGAGGAATTCATGGGACAGCTACTTTATATCAGAATGTTAAATAAAAATATAAAAATGGATATTTTAAGATTTCTGAGAAAAAAAAAAACAGGTACTCTATAGTAACTCTGTTGATTGTGAAATAATCAGTATCAATTCATAATGGACAATGAGATAAAAAAAGATGTAGGTGAATTAAAAGCTTTCCCTTTTTTTGAAGTTATTTAAAAATTACACTATGTAAACTGATAATTAGTACTTCACATACCATACTGTTTGTAGTTAATTTGAATTTGAGATGAAATCTTATTGATATGGTAGCTACCATCATCATACCATCACATGGTCACAGTAAATTTTGTTATAATAATTTTCTATATTAATAATATTATAAATGTCATAGGAAGTTTGATGCCACTTGGTATCTTAACATCTTAATCAAATTATATGAAAACTTACAACAAAAAAGTAAAGGCATTTTCTGGTTTTAGGTGTTTAATAATAATATTTTTTTATTACATCTGTAATGTAATAGTTAACTATCATCCATTTAGTTAGTGACAATTGACTTAAACTATATTAGTAAACACAAAACAAATCTTTTTATGGCCCCTATAATAATTTGGACCCACTGTTTGCGCTTGAAGGTGAGAAGCTCTTGGTTGAAATGAAATGCTTGTCCGTGCCTCAAGTTTTATAATAAATTAAAATAAATACAAAAGTGCGTGTAGTTCTATCCGTTAACAAAATTTGAATGTTTGACCTTCTAGCGGTTAAACGGTCTATATCTATGGTTCTAATATTGCAAGTGCGAAAAATTTAACTTTTATTAAAACAACTATAATGTCTAATCTTGAACATGCCCCCGGCCTTGAAAGCTTCGGCTTTCAATTTTAAAACTTCAAAACTAGAATTAGTCATCAAGTAAGGGACATATCTTGCTGTAAGCGCGTCTCACGACACCTGACGATGTGCGAATATCGGCTACTCTAGTGATGCCGTCTTTGCCAGGGAAGATCTTCACTATTCGACCGAGATGCCATTTTAGCGGCGGTAGGTTGTCGTCCTTAATAACTACTAGCATATCAGGCTGCAGTTCAAGTGTGTTCTTCCTTCCTTTAGTCCTTATTTGAAGTTCTGACACGTATTCCTTCGCCCAACGGGACCAAAATTGCTGTCGAATCTGCTCAACTCGTTGATAACGTGTCAGTCGATGAACAGGCGTCTCAGTGAAGTCATCACTAGCAGGCGCAGTAAGTGGACGTCCCACCAGAAAATGGCCTGGACTAAGAGGCGACAAATCTTGTGGATCTGAGGACATAGGGCTTAAAGGACGGGAGTTCAGGACCGCTTCAATTTGTGTCAACACTGTACTGAACTCCTCGTAGGTTAAGTGCGCGTTTCCTACTATACGACGTAAAATATTCTTACAGGACCGAATTCCAGCTTCCCATAATCCGCCAAAATGAGGCGCATAAGGCGGTATGAATGTGAATTGAATATTCTGAGCCGTGGCATATTCTATAATCTGTGACGAACAATTAGCTAAAAAATGTTTAAAGTCATTCATCAATCCAACAAAATTTCTACCATTATCAGAAAAAATCTCACATGGTTTGCCACGCCTAGATATAAATCTCTTTAACGCTAATAAATATGCATCTGTTGATAAGTCACTGACGAGTTCTAAATGTACAGCGCGCGTTACAAAACAAATAAATAAGCACACATAGCATTTTGTCGTCCTAGCACCTTTACCCTTACGATTAAGTATGAGCATTGGTCCGGCGTAGTCCACCCCAGAACGCATAAAAGGAAAGCCCGAAGTTAAGCGTTCCTTTGGTAAATCTCCCATAAGGGGAGTAGGGGTCATACCTCTCAAGCGTTTACAAATAATGCAATCATAAACAACCTTCCTTGCTAAGTTTCTACCGCCAATTGGCCACCACGTTTCACGTAAGTTATAAAGAAGCGCCTGTGGAGCTGCGTGCAACAACTGCTTGTGTTCGTGTCTGAATAGTAGTAGGGAGAAAATATGTTTAGATGAAATTAAAATCGGATGTTTTTTATCAAAATTAAAGTCGGGAGAATTTACAATCCGACCACCAACACGAATTAGTTTATTTTTATCAATAAATAAATTTAATTTAGACAAATTATGCTTATTAACTAGAGTACTATTATTTGTGAGTAACCTATACTCATCTGGAAACGATTCTAGTTGAGACAGTCGAGCCAAAGTTATATCAGATTCCCTCAATTCATCGACAGTGAGAGTACCTGACCGTTGAGTATTTTTATTGCGCGTATTATGGATAAAACGTTGTATATATGCGACAGTTCGTCTCATGCGACTATATTGAGAAAATCTAACAAATGGAAATAATGTACGTTCGCAGTCTTGATCAGTAGCGTAGGAATGTGTCACACTGGATTTCAGCTCAGGCAATAGTTGCTGAGAGTCAAATGAATTTAACGGTACATTATTGCAACTGAAGTTAATGTGACGATGAAAAGATGGGCCTTCCCACCATAAAGTAGAAGATGAAAGGTCCTCCATCTGAACACCGCGCGAGACCAGATCAGCTGGGTTTTCCTTCCCACTGACATGACGCCATGGAAGTTCCTTCGCCAACTCATGTATTTCTGCCGTTCTATTTTGTACAAAAGTTTTTTGTAAATTAGGCGACATGTGTAACCATCCTAGTACTATGGTCGAGTCAGTCCAAAACATGATGTTATCAAAATGATGACGAAGTGAGTTAATTACTTTATCATAAAGTCGAGCCCCAAGTAAAGCTCCGCATAATTCTAGTCGCGGGATACTGACAGGTTTTAAAGGTGCAACCTTACCCTTTGAACATAACAATTTTACCGATACAAGTCCGTTATTAGTTACTGTTCGAACGTAGATGCAAGCGCCGTACGCAGTCTGCGATGCATCGGTAAAGATGTGTAGCTCTGTACATATCGCTTCGTTAGCTATAACATGACGGGGTATGCGGATGGTATTAAGCATTGATAAGCCCTTTACAAATACGGTCCATGCGCGCAACACGTCTCGCGGTACCTCATCATCCCATCCTAGTTGTAATAACCATAGTTTTTGCAATAAAACTTTGGCTATTATAATGGTCGGACTTAATAATCCCAATGGATCAAATATTTGAGAAACGTGCGATAAAATGGTTCGTTTACTAATCTTGTACGTATCAACTTTAACTTGAGTATTAAAATAAAACTCGTCTGATGCATAGTACCATCCAAGACCTAATGTCTTGCACTGAACATTTTCTCCTAATGTTAATTCCTGTGATGCGTTATTATTTGGAATTTGATGAACCAACAATTCATCACATTTAAAATTAAATATCCATTTTCTTAAGTGAAATTCTCCAGAACTTAAGACATCTGTGACCTTCTTACAGAGTACAAGCAACTCCTGCTTGTCATCTGAACCTGTAATCATATCATCTACATAAAAATCATTTAAAATTATTTGTTGGACGGCTGAGTCCTTACATTCGAGTGCCAGCTGCTTTAGACACCTAACACTAAGAAACGGTGCGGAGGCTGTCCCATACGTTACCGTATTCAGTCGGTAAATACCTAACGGTTCAGATGGGTTGTCACGCCACACAATCAACTGGAGATCGCGTTGTAATTCGTTTAAGAGACACTGCCTGTACATCTTTTCGACGTCTGCACAAGCAGTGTATCTATGTTGTCTGAAACGAAGCAGGATGTCAACTAAATCACGCTGCAAGGGAGGTCCGACTTGTTGAATGTCATTTAAAGACACTCCACTACTTGTGGCGGCACTTGCATCGAACACCACGCGAAGTTTTGTTGTGCTGCTGTGCTCACGATACACGCCGTGATGAGGTAAAAAATAGTGTGGGGTTCCATATGAAGTTACTCGCGTTATATGACCTAATTCGATGTATTCGTGTATAAATTCAATATATAACTTTTTATAGTTAGAATTACGTTCTAATCGCCTCTCTAGTGCCAAAAAACGACGTTCAGCTTGTGACAAAGATTCACCCAAAACAGATGGCGACTGTTTCAGTGGCAAGCTGACGCAAAACCTTCCGTCACTATTGCGCGTGGTAGTACGAATGAAAGCTTCCTCACAAGAGCGTTCTTCGTCAGTCTGTATGTCACTAGTTTTAGGCACCTCTTCTAACTCCCAAAACCGTCGTAACTGAGTGTCAATAGATTGAGTGAAGTTACATTGGACAGACGTATTGATATTGTGCGTGTTAAACTCAATAGGCCCTGAAATAATCCAACCTAACCTTGTATTTTGTAAAAAGGGTCCATTGGGTAATCTCATTTTACCCTCGCATAATAAGTCCCAAAATAAGTCTGCGCCTATTAAAATATCAATATTTTGAGATTCATAATATTGTGGATCAGCCAGCTGTATATAGTCAGGTATCATAAAAGACTGCGCGCGTTGACTATACATAGCAGTAGATAGCGTAGATGTAATGTGCGGCAACACAAAACATTTAATGCGTGCGGAGTAATTGTCAATGCGTGATTTGATCTCGATATCACATATCTGTGATGACGTTGTTACTGTGTTGCCGACACCTCGAATTTCGCAAGTGGACTGTATTAAGTTTATATTAATTAAATCGCATAGTGGTTTAGAAATAAAACAATGTTGACTATCACAGTCGAGAAGCGCGCGTGCTAAGTGAAACTTATTGTACCTATCGGCTATCTCGACTATAGCTGTAGACAATATAACGGGTCGCATAGTAGATTGTTTGTGAATTAAATTAGAATTATCTATGTGTGCACTGTTTACTCGAGACGAATGAATTTGCGCGGGGATGGACGGCGCGGGCGGTGCGACGGTCGCGGGGGTCATTTGACTAGAACCCGGGGTTCCAGTGTCGGATAGATGCATTGATACGACCGCTACTCGATCAGTCACGTTATTATGAATAAGCGTGTTGTGTTTTTTAAAACACAGTCTGCAAGGTCCAAATTTGCACATATTAACTGAATGCCCTGGACGTAAACAGTTCTCACATAATTTATTTGCGGTTATAAATTGCAGTTTAGCGTCTAAGTTAGTGTCCAAAAATGTTTGACATGAATAAAGTGGATGATCGGCGTTACACATTAAACACGATTTCTTAGTAGACGTGATTCGACCTTGCTGTGACTTATTGGTGGAAATATTGCAGTGCACTTTATGATGTGATGTTTTATGTGACGGATAATGTGACGATTGTTGTAAAGTCGCGTTTTGAGTTTTAACGTCACTGTTAACTCTGTGTGAAACTAGCAATGTTTCCAACATGTCAGCCTTGTCTCTGAGGAACATGAGTAAATCATCTACCTTCAGTGAAGAAATATCATTAATATATTTTCGTGTGGTGCATTTAAATTGTTCCCATTCACGTTCGGTGGTTTCATCTAACTTAGACGTTATAATAAATATAATTAACGTATCCCAGTACTCAGTAGGCTCACCTAATATTTTTAATGCGCGTAAATTTCTAAGAATAATATCTGTCAGTTTTCTGAGTGCATGTGGTGATTCCTTAGAAAGTTTTTGAATAGTGAATAAGGCCTTAACGTGGTTATGCACCAACAGACTGCTATTGTTGTATCTGTTGAGAAGTAGTTCCCATGCTACCACATAGTTACTAGCAGAGAATTCTAAGGAATCGATAACTAACTCCGCGCTTCCCTTTAGTGACGATTTTAGGTAGTGGAATTTCTGAATATCGCTAATTTCATCGGAATTGTGTACTAGAGATAGAAAAATGTCTCTGTATTCGATCCAATGCTCATACGTTCCATCATATACAGGTAGGGAGATGGTCGGAAGTTTTATAGACTGTGACGCCCTATTACTGCCCTTACTGGACGCGCTAGTGACCTCTACCGATTTGAGCAAACATTCAGCTTGAGCTAGTGCATGATAATAGCAATCTTCAAACAATTCTCGTTGCGTCAGCTGCGAATCTAAATCTGAATCTCGTACAATTTTTTCGATTTTTGTTTGAACATCGCTAAACTCTGTAAATAAGCTCGTAACACCTTGCATGCGTAATTTTACATCGGCGCATTTTTGATTAGTTAATTGTTCGAGGGTAATATCACTAACGGCATTAGAAAATTTAGTAAGCCTGCTTTTTAATATGCCACGCGTCTTGACTAGATCCTTTAGCAATTCATTATCGTTTTCATTATTAGCGACTAGCCTATTAGGGGATCTTTCACGATTTATTTTAACACTAGCCTCATTTATACTCATTTTGGCAAATTATGAAGGTACTTACGTTTGATTCTTGGTCTGTAAGATCAGCCTGTGCTAGCTGTGACACAAAGCTGCTTCTTATTGCTAAACACAAGAACTGTAACGTGGCTAAAGGCACGGTGTGACACAATTGAAGCGAAGGAGATGGGGTTAGGGAGGATGGCAGACCGTTCCGGAATGCGCTTATGGACGATTGCTGTCTGCTGCTGCTCCTCCGACGCCTTAACCTCGATCCTTACTAGATGTCTTCTCACTTCTCGTAGTCCAAAACTTGTGCGATGAATTGGCATACGATGAGTCCAATGGTCGCTGACTCGTACTTTTCGTATTATTATCCGGCTCGAAGGACCAAAACACGTATGTTTGCGCTTGAAGGTGAGAAGCTCTTGGTTGAAATGAAATGCTTGTCCGTGCCTCAAGTTTTATAATAAATTAAAATAAATACAAAAGTGCGTGTAGTTCTATCCGTTAACAAAATTTGAATGTTTGACCTTCTAGCGGTTAAACGGTCTATATCTATGGTTCTAATATTGCAAGTGCGAAAAATTTAACTTTTATTAAAACAACTATAATGTCTAATCTTGAACACCCACAATGAGAGGATCAGGATATCATACTTATTACATAATGCCCTCAGGATGCCATAATGAAGTGACAAGTAAATTTATTGAAAACAACTTTTAAAAAACAGTTATAAGTATTATAAGTAGTTATATAAATTCTAAACCAAACTACATATTTATTTATTTAAAGATACTCATATATATATATATATATACATTATTACTTTATTTTTTATTGTATAAAAGATTTTATTATATAGAAAATATGATTTTGTGGTTACAAACATATCTTGATTGACTAATTAAGTAATGTGTAAAAATTACATGCCTAAGCCTCAATATTTTATTGGCTAACATAATTAAGTCAGGGCATAGGTAAATTTCCAAAAAGTTGTGTGTAAAAAGTTTCCAAAATCAGTGTATGCTAAACTTAGCATATAAATGCTAAATTGTCATAAGTGATTTTGTTTACATGTAGATATTTTATTTCATGATACCTACATAAGCCTGTGATCATAGAGACAAGATTTGTTATAGTACAAATGCACCACATAGTGTTATATCTTTATAAAAGATGCAGTAAATTTTTAAAAATTTAATAACAAAAATGTGTAACTACTTGTTAATGTGACATGCATTGGCATATTTAAGATTATTTTCTAAGGAGGGGCCTGTCCCCTTTAAATAGGGACATGTGTACTCTTAGACATGTTTGTGCAAAGCTTCGTGATCCTGGTGTAGGCACTGGATGATTTTGGAGTGGGCATGGTCCACTTGGCCCACCCTTAAATATGCAGATGAATGGCACATCCATCATATTCACAAATGGATGATGTGTTTAGGGTCTGGTCTGCTGTCGTCACAGCAACTGATTAATTATATACTATAAATTTAAATTATATACTATATATTTTAAACTATATGATCTCATACTGCTTAGTAGTTTGTATTCACACAAATTATTTTTTTTTACTAAAGCAACAGCTCAGTTTTTTGTTATTCTTGGCTGAAATTGCATTCCAAATGGGTGGTAAATGAAAAAATGAAAATTTACTTTACTTGAATAAAAAATATTTCTTTTTTCTTTCTTTCTATGATGACGTGATTATTGGTGAACATAGGTGTAATTAACGAGGGGCAGGCAGGCCATTTTTTTTGTTTCTGGATGATCTGAAACTACCTTCACATTTACATTTTTTCATATTTAAATATTTACTAATAGAGGTATGCCAGTCACGATTTCGCTTTCTATATTGCAGTGGTTTTCACCGCGTAGAAATTTGAAGAAACCCTTATTTCCCCAATCAGTGTTCCATGAATTCGCCACAAGCCAATATTTAGCTCCATTTTCCACACCCCATCCAATAATTTTAACTGCATGAAGACCGAGAAAATCGCCGTATACATGTTTATATACACCATCTTTGTATGTTATTAGATCAGCATATACCTGGAATGAGGCCTCTACAGGGCCATTTTTATATAATTCAGCTTTTATTTGGTCTTCCCCTTCACTTATAAAATAAACATGTTTAGCATATTGCTTGTCTTTCTCATATTGTGTGTTATGGATAGCTTGGCAGCTTTTTATGCATTTAGGGGTATTAACAATGCTATCGCATTGCGGTCTAGGGCCAGGTACGTGATGTTCACAAGGTAGAATGCTATATGGTCTACATCCTTGGTTAGAATCATAATTGCCTCCAGACACAATGCCGACATTTTGATAGTAGCGCCATGCGTGTTTTGGAAGTCCCCCATGACACCCATCACCGCAATCTTTACAGCAACTTACTACGTCTTCAGCAGAAAAATGGAAATGTTGAGTACCATTTGAATGAATGCATACTCTATCCGTCATAGCTTCAACTGCTCCGAAAGCCCAGCAGCTCCCACAGGATCCTTGGTCTCTAATTTCATTTAAACTAGGACAGTTGGGCCACTTATCTCTTGGGTCGAAATTTTCAGGAAGCGACGCTCTTAGTTCGGTATCGTGAGTCATTGTATTAAATTTCTCGAAGTTCCGATTTGGCAGGACACCCATCAGTCCTTTGATATGCCGGAAAGGTATATTGCTTGGAAAATTGCGTCCAGCCCTCCATAAATTCTGTTTTTTGTTAATGAGGTCTATGAATTCGTCGGACAAGGGATGCAAATTATCAATTGCTGCTACAGTGAGACTGAAGAGGAGCATCACAAATATGCCCGTTAAAGAGGTCATAATTGGTCCTTTGCTTTGGTTTACAGGAAGAAGTAACCGAGTATCGAATGAAATAAATTACGCATTTACAATTTTAAATGTATGCAGTTATATAGTTTAAATTGTTAACAGAAATGCAAATTATTTTGTATATTCCAAGTAATTCAGACTATGTTAATATTCAGGAATTCAAATAAATAATGTGTAAAAATATTTTACTTATTGTATGATAAGTAGCATTGGCAAGTACCATTAAATGACGCTTTAATAATTTAATGTGGTTCTTTCTTTAGATATGATTTAATTATGAAGTTTCCAATTTACATCTTCGAGTTTGGAGGTTTTTTTCATTAAAAATTATCATTTTATTTATCTCCATACCATTGGTAATAATGAAGTAATAACTTCGTCTGCGAAATCGTTTTTTTTTGTGGGACACAGTTTTTTCTTTTTTAATGGATAAAAATGGATTTTTTTAATGCATAAAAAATCCCGCCTGCGCTATCACTGGCCTAAGTATCAGTCAGAGGTCAATTAGCCCATCGTGACGAATTCTTAAAGAATAAACCATGATAGCTTTAGGGGGAACAATATAGAGGTCGACCTGATAGGTATATTCCAGGGGTGGCCAACCAGTCGATTGTGATCGATTGGTCGATCGCGAAAAATACAATATTTCGGTAATCTAGCGGAAGATGTTCAGACGCAATGCTTGCACTTATATAAATAAGCATAAAATAAATAAAAAAATTAATAAAATAAAAAAATTACAATACTACATGATTGTGTACAGAACTATGTTGTTTCATTTGAGATTTCAAGAAGTATGTAATTGGTAGATCGCAGAGGGTTTCGTTAGTAAACAGTAGATCTTGCGTCTAGTCAAGTCGGTCACCCCTGGTATATTGTTAGTAATACAATACTTACCGATACAATAACAGCTAAGCTTGTGTATTTTTGTTACTTTCACGGTATCATATCCTATGGCATTATGTTATGGGGAAGGGTCGCTAACATCGATACAATCTTTGTACTGCAAAAAAAGAGCGGTTCGTTCAATATTCAATTTGCCTTCTCTAGAGTCTCTTAAAGAATATTTTAAGCAAACAGGTATACTTACTGTTCTTTCTCAACATATATACGAAAACATTATGTAAGTACGTAAAAATAAAAATATATTTAAAAAGAATAGCGACACACTTAATTTCAATACAAGAAATAAAAACAAATTGAATGTTCCTTGGTATCGGCTTGGTAACTTCCAAATGAGGTATTAAATTTTAATGAAAGAAAATTTAAGATATATTTTGACTCCAGACATTTAAATTACTGTACTTAAGCATATAAAATAACTGACTATTTAAATGACATAAATCCATGGACTTGAATATTGTATTATTGTGAAGTGTATTGTAATTGTAACTATTGTAATTATTTTTCTGTTCTATTCCACTTTTAATGACTATTAATTAATTTAAATCAATATTGTTTTATATAGTAATTATTATATATTATTATTATAATGACGTATCATAAAAGTCTGAAATAAAGATGTTTTGTTTGATTGAGTAGAGTCACTTGTACTACCACCGCGTCTATAACTGTGATAGATTTAAGTCTAATGGAATTAAGTTAAAGTTTGATCTATTATAAACAAAAGTATTTTAATATTAATAATATTATTGTAATTTTACTTTATAGATAGTTCATTAAACAATGATTATCATCATCGTATCAGCCCTTAACTATCCACTGTTCAACATATGCCTCCCTCTATCGGGGAGTTTTGCCAGTAGTTGCCACGCTTGGCAGGCGGATTGGCAACCGTAGATTGGCTTTTGATGATGTTTTAAGAGGTACACTGCTGCTCCTCTCTTGATAATTTAGTTCCTTTAGTCACCTCTTTCGACACCCACGGGAAGAAAAGGGGTGGCCCATTGGCTGGCATAGTATGATCATACTGCTAAATTATTAAATTAAAATGTTTAATGAAGGAGTTAGGTGCTTCAGGATCAGTGCCACTGTTGTATAAATGTTTCTAAAACTGTCTGCAATTCTTTACAGGAATGAACGAATGCTTAAACTGTTATGGACTCGTGTTGAAATAGAGAATGCATTTTCGTGGCTGTCCACACTCGGTGGAGCTTATTCTGCATTAGGGGACTATTTCGATCACTGCGTGAGTATAAAGTCATGAATATATTTTTTATGTACTCGGATATGGTAAATAAGCTACCAGCACACCTAATGGAAAGCAATCGGCGCCTATAATGTTCTAAGTACACTAACGGACAAAATAAATGGATTATTTGTTAATTATCGAGTTAGTTTTTTTAATGCCTGACGTCAACTCTCTTTCGAATGAAATGAGAATATATATTTTTTTATGGATGATAATGTAATAGTAACCCCGTCTGCGCTAACAGTATACGCTGGCGAGGCACCAGTGAGGTTTGATAGGTGAGAATGAAAAGGCAGGTCAGTGAGCCCACCGTGATGAATACACCTGGAATTCACCATGATGCTTTCTAAGGGTGAAAACGTGGAGGTCAACCTGACAGAGTTAATGCATGCAATGGGACTGATAGACCGCATTACTAACAATCCCTTTCCTCCACTATTGGGTTAGTAGACATGCGCAAAAAGGCGTAGACTTTATTTTTATGCCATGAAAATAGAAAGGTAACTCCTGTGATGTCGGTATACGCTGGCTATCTATAAATGAAGAAAACAAAGTTAGTATTAATATTATTAATTTTTCTTGTAGGCTGAAGAAGCGGGTAGAATATCAATAAGGCAATACAAACTATCCAAAATGCTTGGCGACGACGGCCTTGCAGCTCGGAGTCAGCTCTACTCAGCCTTATCATTCTCACAGAGAGGAAACCTTAAATTGTCACGCAGGATTGTAAGAAATGTGGCCGAATTTGGCAGAGTAACTCATGATAAACGATTAGTGAGAATGTGCCAAGGCGTTTGGGCCAAGTTGAAGTATTTGAGATCATTAAGAAATACTGTATCACAACAGGGTAAAGAGAGAAACGGTGGCAATGGGAAAGTGATAAATTGTCATTGATTTTGATAAGCAATATTAAATGTACATGAGACATGTTGTGTGTTTCCTTCTAGTTGCGAGTTTTAGTCGCCAATTATTGTTTATTTGAGATGTTTTAAATTTATTCAATCAAAGGTAGATAATCTTAATTAATCTTATAACTATCTTGACATCATCTTGACAAAGTCTAAGTTTTGTTTATAAAAAATGCTTTTATTCCAACTGTAACTTCTTACCGAGATTATAAAGATCTTTGTAAAGGTACAAAATATCTGTATGGGGAACCGTCTACAGTTTTGTATTTATATAGATATTTTAATATCCGTTTAATATGCCCGATTTCTATGTTGACTTTGGCGCATGTACACATTGATGCTTCATTGCAACGACGTGTGGTATAATATTTGCAGGCATAAATATCTAGGTCACAATCCTTAGGGTTGTGTCGTGAACATTTCTTGCAATACATAACTATAGAGACAAATTATATATTTGGTGCCATAACACTAAATCTATTTTAGCGTTTTTAAGATATTTTATTACATTGAAAAGTGATTATATAATATAATAATATTAACACTTTCCACTCCAAGCCTTTTTTTTTACTCCACCAGCTACACGCTAAAATTGCGTTTTTTCACTTTTATGTTTTATTTCGTATTTGGTAAGTAAAATTGATTTTTTCTTATATGATAAATTTTATTTTTTGAGTAATTACAGGATACTATATTATAATTCTTAATTCTAATCTTTATAATCCCTTTTGGTATGGTACAAAATCAATGTCGAGTGACACTCGACATTGGAGTGGAAAGGGTTAAAAATAAGCTGGGAGTTTTTAGATTTATTAGTGGACCCCACGAAGTGTTTTGTCTATTATTTTTTTCTTAAAACCCTTGATCGGATTGTTACGAAAATTAAACAAATTAGCGAGTTCAGTTCAGTTTCTTTTAAATCATACATATATATAGTACCAACTAACAGAGCGTTTAAGGGGCGGAGGGGATCATCTGGTTCCCGCCCCAAGATCAGGAATGGTGCTATCAGCCAAGCGTAAACACGCAGGCCCTTCTCTCGCCAGTTATAGACGGCATACATTTTATTTAGTAAATTGTATGTCAGAATAATTTTTAATTTTTTTTCAAAGACTGTTGACCATAAGAATAATTCTTGTTTTTGGTAACTTATTGAGTTTGCTTTTAATTAGTATACATGTTATCTATCTATCCAAATATTATATTAGGGAGTTACATGAATAATAATTTATTCTATGATGGAAATCATGTACCAACCTTCATCACTCTTCATTCAAGACGATTTGATTTGATTAGATGGGTGCCTAAGAACACATCTTTAGAATTAATCGCAGGTGTGCCCTTATATTTAAATTAAAACATATTTGAAGCATTTTATTTTTATTTCAATAATATTTCGATGCAGTATTTAATTTTGTAAACGATTTTCTTTTGTTGTAATTTTCATTTTGTATTATGTAAATAAAAGTTATTGATTTTTAATAATAATTTTATTTTCGTAAAATAATATTGTTGAATTTTTTTATACAACTTAGAATGGCAAACAAGCTGACGGCCCACCTGATGGAAAGTGGTAACCGTCTATAGACATGAACAGTGCCATGGACATAACAGAGTATACTGTTTCGTCCATGATACCCCCCATGCGTTGCCATTCCTGAGGACTCGGGTGTTATTCTTTTGTACTCTGTAAATTCACTGCCATATTCTAGCTTCAAACATTTAAACATTAAGAAATTAAATGTGACATGTTTGTAATGTATTTAATAATACTATTTTTATCAAGCCCAGGAAGATTGTAGCCTAAAGTCAATTGATAAATATTTTTGCATTTAGGAATCATAAATGATTAAAAGCTTGAAAATAAAATATTGTATTGTGAAATTAAAATATATTCATATAAAATGCAATAAAAAACTATATAAGAACATGGTATTACATTACATAATGTCAAAAAACAGTACAGAAATATGCAAATATAAATTGTACTGTAGTCTATTTAGTTCACGCAGGTGAACAATAGTTATGACGAATATTAAAATATAAACTAAACACTTTAAAATGATGCTTTAGTTATTTTGTGATAAAAAAATATAAAATTTATAAACTTTTATAAAACTTATGTGAATGCTGACAGAGGTTATTTGTCTTAGAGGTTATTGGGATACGGAATAGATTAGGCATGGGTGAAATTGGTATTGCTCCAATATCTATATATTGGTTTCATTGGATATTGATTTTGGAAAAAAGTTAATCACCCATGTTGATATCGCTCGTGCCGGTCGGATATGTATATTAATTTCGATTGGCTTCCTCATTTCGACTATATATTGGATAACTGATATTTAAAATATTCGTTATTGGGCCAATATACAGATATTGTAACTAAAATATATAGATATTGCCATATATTACCCACCCATAGATAAATAAATTTAAAAGGATGTTTTTTTAAATACACATAAAATACTGAAAAAGTTACTTGGAAATTATAATGAACTAGTAACACCTAAAGCGACAAACGAGTTTATCGGTAGATATATTTTCAACACTGCACAAATGAGAAATAACAACGCTGCATACACGATGCGTGTGATAGCGAAAACAAATATATTAATTAGATACATTTGGGAATCGTCTAAATTTGCTTGGGCCATTCTATTATTTTTTCGATGGCATAGTTATGAAAAAAAAAAAACTTTACTAATCAGCGTTTCTTTAATTAGATCTATCATAATAATAATAATGTATTTGGAACAAAAACATTGGTTACAATATTATTGAAAAACGATGACATCCGCAAAAGTATAAAACTGTGTCGCGAAATTAGATCTATCATAGAAGGTAATATAAGACCGTAAAGTGTAGTTTGAACTGAAATTTACTAAAAAGAACTTAATAAACTGCTACTAAAAAGTATTTTTGGGATATAACGCGAATAAATTACATCGTAAAAGTAATAGAATGGATAAAGTGTAATCGTAGAGTACTTCAACACGCTGACTGCAATATTTTATGAATATCTACAGACCTATGAACACATCGATATTTATAGATATATAATTATTTGGTAACTGAATATTGAACACAATTTATAAACATACAATGTTTGTATAATTATAAGTAATGACAAAATTGTGATTAAGACATGATTATCATTACAGGTATCAAAATAGACTGTTACACACTCGGTAAAATATAGACATGTCTTAAAATTGGCAAAACGAGTTTTAGAATATCGACCTGAAAACAATAAAGATTGTGTTTGAGAAAAATTTCGACTTCAATTGTGATAAAAGCAGTTATTTTGATTTATAAATTAAACTATTAACTGATTTTGATAACGTTTCTGTGGGGCCAATCTGTAAGTATCTATAACTTTTCAGATAAAAAAAAATACAACTAAAATGAGATTTTCTTTATTATTGAAGTCATTAAAAAAAAGGAAGTCTTACTGCGTAGTTAGGAAAACTTAGACTTCGCGTTGCACGGCTATTTATAAAAAAAAAAAAACGGGGAATTATCTTTAATATTAATTATTTAAATGATTGATGTTAATTCCCGTCGCTTATAAACGTTATAATAAGTTAAAAAAAAACTTTTTTAAGCAGTACAATAAAGTCTATACTAATATTATAAAGAGGAAGAATTTGATTGTATGTTTGCTTGTAATGGATAAACTTGAAACAATACTTAAACGATTTGATAAATTCTTTCACCTTTAGAAAGCTACATTATCAGCGAGTAAAATAGACTATATGTTACTGGGAAAAATAACCCGTGCAAAGCAAGAGTGGGCCGCTAGTAATCCAATAAAGCTCTAAGCAAAATAGTTCCCAATTGTCGTTGCCTTTTAGGTCGACATTTAATTAAAACACATTTTGCCAATATTCAGTCAGGTTCTTAACTTACTAAGTTATATTATTACATTACATTAATCATTTCTAAATTATAGATATAAGTTCAATCTTGTTTGAGAAAAAATTATTGCAATTGTATAGACAACGTAGTTTTATACATTTTTTTTTATGAATGTAATGAGCTTATTCTCTTTCGGATTACCAATTACTACTCTATATTCATAATCTAAGGTCCCTATTAGCTAAGTTCTTAGTAAAAAGGCAAGAGAGGATTTTGAAATGATATTACTTGCTTACATCACACTGGATTTATTATAAGTACCACCATTAGAAAAATAGTTTCCGTATTCGTAAAAACGTGTTTAATACGGTCTCCTGTCTCTTTCTTTCGAGTAAAATTCTTAATTTGAAAGAAAGTGACAAAAAACGCTAATTGTAAAAATTTGGTCTATTGGAGGCTCTAAGTTTTTATGAATAAAGCTGTTAGTCCCTTGTCTATTATTGAAAAAAAAAAGTATATAACGCATCGTCTATACTTATATGTTTAAGTAGGTATTTGTTATTCGTTGGAGCAGAGTGGACAAGCCAGGGTGCCCATGGGGTCCCATGCTGGCAAAACTTTCGGCTCTTGGTTGAATACTTGTAGCACTTCATCAGGCACATATTTCTTGTCTACCGCCACCTGGTGACATAAATAATAATAATATCACTGGATGTACTACAGAGCGCCATCTAGTATCAAAGTAAGCAAACGGTTGCAATTTTTTTAAAATATTTGTAATGTGGGCTAGACAACTGATAGACATCCTACGAATAATATAGATGTAAAAGTGAATTTGTTTGTTATTTCTTGGCGTAATAATAGCTCAAAAAATCTTTTTTTTTTTTATACAATTTAGAATGGCAAACAAGCTGACGGCCCACCTGATAGAAAGTGGTAACCGTCGTCTATAGACATGAGCAGTACCATGGACTTAACAGAGTATACTGTTACCTGTTACCATTTCATTATCACCAATTAAAAAGAAAAAAAACGTCAGTTTGATATTGACCATAGACAAGTCATTACCTCGAAAACAAACTCCCTGAACCACGGCTCGGTGAGCAGGAGATATCCTTTATCGTACTCCTTGTCGCTGTAAGAGTTCTCCACGCGGAACTTCAGGGGATTTCCTTTTTCCTGAAATACCAAAATATTATTTTACATAACTTAAACTCGTAAATAGGCTAACGGCTCACCTAATGGAAAGTGGTATTTTTTTTATACAACTTAGAATGGCAAACAAGCTGACGGCCCACCTGATGGAAAGTGGTAACCGTTGCCTATAGATATGAGCAGTACCATGGACATAACAGAGTATACTGTTTCGCCCATGATACCTCCCATGCGTTGCCATTCCTGAGGACTCAGGTATTATTCCTCTGTACCCAGTAAATTCACGCCATATCCCACCCTTCAAACCGAAACACAGCCATGCAAACACAGCTGCTTCACGGTTGAAACACGAATGGGACAGAGGTACTCAAGCAATCGACTTTTGTACAAAGACTCTCTCTGGTCTTCTGGTTTAGATCTCAGCCTTCAAACCGAAACATAGTCATCCTGCATGACCGAACCGAAACATGTTCGATTAGAAAGCTGCTTCACAGAGGTACCCCAGCAGACGACAGTAGACAGCAGCAGACAGTGCAGTCATTGCTAACACCAGAGAGGAACTTTATATGAAAGTAATAGCAGACCAAGAAAGTCTTTGCAAAGCAACAATATTTGCTGCCTTTTTAATACGATCACTCGTCTTTCCCAATTGTGTAAATGTAACCTAAAATAAATTTATCCTTTATTCTCGCTAAATAACATTATTAATCCATCGTCTATCATTTATATCCATTATTTTTTTTTATACAACTTATAATGGCAAACAAGCTGACGGCCCACCTGATGGAAAGTGGTAACCGTCGTCTATAGACATGAGCAGCGCCATGGACATAACAGAGTATACTGTTTCGTTATAGAGTATACATTAACCTGCTTCCTACTGTAAATTAAAGTTTATTTTGGAGTAACGTAATGTTGGTGAGGCTTTAGGATTTATCTAAGATCTGTACATTATAAGACAAATAGAAAATAGGTCACTAACGTCAGTGCCGACCGCGGTGAACACCATCGCGTGCGTCATGCACGAGTCGCCGTACATGAGCCGGTCGGCCTTCTCCAGTCCGATCTGTACGTCCGTGTTGAACACCAATCGGTAGTCGTGACTGCATAGAATGAAAGAAGTAAAGATTATTTTATTTTATTTATTTATTTACACTTTATTGCATCATTTATAAAAATAGTAAATATCCAATATACATATATGCAAATATTGAAATTAATAACATAGAAAACTGCTACATTATCTGAGATGCTTTTTAGAGATTGCCCTTTTCTGCATTTTATCTTGGGTCCAATTATAGTATATTTTTGAGGAAAATACTAAGACCAAAATCAATCTTCAATCAAAAGATTGAGCAAGATTATTAGGAAAAGAGAACAAAATTCATTCAGTAATAAATTTATTAAAACAAAAATTTTTTTCGCTTAGATTTTTTATGACTATTACTTATTGTCAAGTGCCTTTTATTATATAAAAATAAGAATATATTATAGAAAAAAAAGCCATGCCAAACTGTAAATCGTTGTATAAACTGTATAATAGGAATTGACGACAAAAAATACTGTTTAATTTACTGTTAATTGGATCTATATACCGAACTGGACGGTAGGGAAAAAAATAAAATTATATGTAAAAATTTGACGTTCATAAGCGGCTAAAATGTCCTACATGAATAAATGATTTTTGAATTTTGAATTTTAAATAAATAGCATTGAGATAATATTAATTACAAAACAAAAATAATACACTCAGAAATCAGCATTATAAATTTCTGAAACAATTCCTGTATTGTACTGTATGTACGTATACTTACGCATCAAGATCTTCGAGGCCGCTTTTCCGTTCGAATCTCTTGGAGACTTCGCATCCGAACCACACGGCTTCTCCGCCTTGAATACTGTCTTTAACTGCCCTGGAATAATACATTACATTTTTAATAACAGGCAACGAAGATACATATGTATTATGTTTTAAGCTAAGTTCTCAATTTGAACGAAAGTGACAGAACACTAATTGTTAAATAAGTGAAAGTTTTAGTTAAGTTTTATTAATAAGGTGGTAAACGTTTATTTGTTACTTCTATTTTTTTTTAATGGGTGATAATGGAATGGTAAACCCATCCGCGCTATTGGTATACACACGGGGCACCAGTGAAGGATGATAGGTGTGGATGAAGTAGGTCAGTTAGCTCATCGTGACAAATTCAACAAGAATTGTGCACGATGGTTTCCAGGGGGAACCACGTGGAGGTCGACCTATTAGGGCATATTGCTGGCAATGGGGCTATCAAATTCCATTGCCAACAATCCCTTCCCCCCTGTTACTTCTATTTGATGCCTTAATAGCTGAACTAATGTTATAAAATATGACATATATGAATTATTTGTCATGAAGATATATGTAGGCCACTTGTTATCCTGGTCATTCCCTGTATAGATATCAGTCACGCGGATAAAGTCGATGGTAACAACCAGTAATATGATAAATGTGAGTTTGTTTGTTATCTTTTATCACCTTAATTGCTTAATCAATCATTAGAAAATAAATTAAATATAGAAGGACATAGACTTTTACTTTCAGACAAAGTAGCAGGCATAGCTAGTAAATATTTATTTAAATACAATGACAAACAAGCTGATGGCCAACCTAAAGGAAAATTATAATTGTCGCCTATAGACATGACTAGTACCACAGATTGTGTGTTGCCATTTTGAGGACAATGATGTTATGCTTCTTTATCCTGTAATAATTGAATAAAGCAGTAAATGTGTGACTAACTTCATGAGTGTTTCTATGGGCTGGTTATTGTACGCAGTCTGCCGCCCCCCGACTACGTTGCCCAGACATTGCAACGTGTACAGTTGACCGAACGGGTTCGATTGGCGCGGATCGCTGACTAGGCACACCTGTGTATGATAATAACACATTATTCTTGGTCGAGTAATATTAGAAAATGGAATCAAACAGAAATTTTGTTAATTGTTAATTTTAAACTTTGGCGTAAACAACGCCAAAGTTTAAAATTATACATATTATACATATTATTATATATACATATTTTAAATACACTATTATATAAAAATATATATGTAGGGAAATTTTATAGTAGATTGACATCTATAGCTTAAGGCACAGATAATATAATACTATGCTTTAGGTATCTTACAAGACAACTATTAATTACATAGTGTAAATTTCAAATTTAACATACAAAAATGGTTGCATAGATTTCATACTAACGTTTTTTTGTTTGAAGTGACACAGGTGTCTGTATCACCCTTTGTCAATTACATATTTTTTCATTTCTTATTTTAAAGATGAATATAATCTATATATAGAATTATAGAAATATTAAAAAAAATCTTAGGAGCTTTTACCTTGTTTAGGAATATTAATCCTATTGTACCTTGGACCGATTGTTTCTATATAACTTACAATGGTAAACAGGCTGACGGCCCATCTTATGGAAAGTGGTAACTATCGTCTATGGACATGAAAAGCACCGCGAACATAAAAAATGCACTGTGATCATCATGGAATTCCTCGTGCATTGCCATTCATGAGGATTATTTATTTATGTACTCAAAGGAAGATTAACAGACAAATATCACTTTATAGGTAAATATATATTCCTAATCTATTTAGAAATTGTTAAATACGTTACACTTATTAATTATGGTGTCATACCTTAATAGGTGGAGGGGGGGGGGGGGAGGAAGGGATTGTTAGTAATAGGTCCTAATTGACTCATTGCTAGCAATACACCTTATCAGGTCGACCTCCATGCGGTTCCCCATGGAAACCGTTGTGGTTAATTCTAGTGGAATTTATCACGATGGGCTAACTGACCTGCCTTTTCATCCTCACCCGTCATACCTCACTGGTGCCCCGCCAGCGTATCCTAATAGCGCAGGTGGGGTTACCATTCCATTTATTCATTAAAAAAATAGGTGGAGTAGTGTACCTGGTGTGAATTTACAGGGTACAGAAGAATAACACCTGAGTCATCAAGAATGGCAACGCATGGGGGGTATCATGGGCGAAACAGTATGTATGTGTACTGTTATGTCCATGGTACTGCTCATGTTTATAGGTGAGGGTTACTACTTTTCATCAGATGGGCCGTCAGCTTTTTTGCCATTCTAAGTCGCATAAAAAAATAAAAAAAAAAACAAACCTTGTCATCGACGTTGAACAACGGCCGCACGTGTTTATTGTAGAACTCGAGCGGCGTGAGAGGGCCCAAGTTATTGTATGCTTTCTCCTTGTTGTAGAACTCAAATGTGAACTTCTCTGGCGGCGTACCTGTTATTTATTTATAGCAAAAAAAAAAAAAAACAAAAATATACAATGACAATTAGAAAATTCAAGAAGTGAAGTATAGTATGTTTCTCTTCTCATTTAATAGTTTCCTCTTGTTGGTGTAATTAATTCATGCATCTTCTATCAGAGGGAGACTTTGTACAAAAGTCGAATGCTTGGGTACCTCTATATATATATGCGTGTAAGTATATGTATATATGTATATATGTATATATATATATATATGCAAATACTCATTGCAATGCAATGCCACTCTATATATATATATCTATATATATATATAAAATAATGTGTACTTACATACATATACATAGGTACACATAATTTTGTAATTAATTATTATATTTTTGTGTACATATTACTAATCTTTGTAATATAAGATAATAAAGACAATAAAGAGTTTTCATTCCTTCATATATAGGTTCAATTTACCTAAACATGTGGCCACGATGTTGTAGATGACCGCGATCTGTTTGCTTATCGTGTTCTGGATCTCGTCGTTGGACGCGTTCGCTTCCACCTTGTCGCGCAACTCTTTGGCGTATTCACGGAGCTACAAATAAATTAGAGTTTCATTACTGAATAATAACTATCGTGAGTTATACTGTATTGTAATTATTTATGCCGGAGTTGAAGCTGCAGTAAAGGGGACCCTTTCATCCAACTTACCACTACTACACAACTACCCCTGAGTCTCTAGAATTATGCCTCGCTAAAAAGTGAGGCGTGGGCTTCTTGTGAGTTGTTGGACTTCTCTTCTTGCTTCAGAAACAAAAGATTTTTTTTTATATTAATAGAAACATAATGTCCGTGTGGTCCCGGCATAGAATAGGCCATCCCTTCCTTTCCCGTGGATGTCATAAGAGGCGACTAAGGGAGGGCGAGGGATGAGCAGCAGTGTGCCTCTTAAAACATATCCATCGCTTAATTGTGATTGCCAATTCGCCTGCCAAGCGTGGCAACTGGCAAAACCACCCTCCCCGCCTTATGTTCAGCAGTAGACAGAAGGGCTGATGTCGACATTAGTCGCGTTTAAGATTTGGGAATGACTAGTTTTGAACTTAATAGGAGCCCTTATTCATGAGCACGGTTCACGGTTCACGGTGATACAACCGTGAACCGTGCTCATGAAATTTTACTCGTGACAAAGTATTATATTTTACTCGCGTCACAGCCGCTCACGATTAAAGGTCCCGAATGATCTCGAAACTAATCGTGCTTTCTCGATCTGATTACACATAAATAAACTAGTAGTTATTACATTAAAATATATTGAATCGATTTTCATAAAATTTCAGATAAAAAAATTCCTAAATCGGTTTGTAAATGTAGGAGTTAATTGAGGTAACAAACAAAAGAAAAAATACAACCCATTTTTTTGAGAACCTACTCCTCTGAAGTCGGTTAAAATACATTTCAATATAGACAAAATTAGTATGAAACCAACACGGTTCCACAAAACAATTGTTTGTTCGTTTATAATGGATAACCCGAAAAACTACTCAACCGTTTTTTTTAATTATTTACCCATAGAAAGATACATTAATAACAAGTAAAATGGGTAAAGAATACATATATTATTTACGAAAATCTATCTATCTACCCGTGTGAAGCCGGGTCGAATCGTTAGTCTATAGATATAACCTTGGTTTTGATGAGCGCGTTCATGTGTAGACTCTTCCTCGAGCTGAACGACTCCGGGAAACACTTCTTCGGTATCACACCGTACTTGTTCACGAGGTTCACGATCATGTCCCATTGTCCCCCGTCGTTTATGGGGTCCTAGTAGTTAAACATAATATGTATAAAAAGATTTATTCATTGAACAAAAACAAATGCAATTTCTAAAAATATAATAAAAAAAAAATTAAAAATATATTATTATATAAAAAAATATTTGCCTGAATATGGCTCGTTTAGAGCTGCGACACATATCGCAAAATATGCGTGGACGGAATAACAGTCGGCCAAAGTATTACCAGTGTTGGCCAAAGTAATTGGATCGTTGGGGTCCAAGAGCATATGCCTCGGGCGATGACGTCGGGAGGTAACATTCTCCCAGAGGGATGACCGTTTTTACGATAAATTCTTCATTTTTGGTCGTTCGAAGTTTGTATTTATACCCTTTTAGTAAGGGTGAAGGGAGAGTGGCATTGCATTGCAATGAGTATTTGCATATATATATATATATATATATATATATATATATATATATATATATATATATATATATATATATATTATACTACAGATTGTCACGTCATCGGACTACATACCTTAATCACTTTATATATATTTTTTATATTATAACATAGAGAGAATATAAGTAAATAGTTACGATGGAAATGTATATTGTGTAAGCAAACAAACACAACCGCAATATACTGATAACGTTATCAATTACAGAATATAGTTTGCGGTCGTTACATTGCATAGAATGTATCTGTGGGAGAATGTTAAATGAAATAGATAATTTATCTATTACCTATTTTTTTTTTTGGGAATTTTACAGGGAGGTCAAAGATATGGCTTGTGATAGAGCTGGTTGGAAGAAAATACAATAAAGTGTAAATCCATCAACGGTCAAGTGTTTTAGCCTTTTCCTTGTAATATGTATTTTTTTTATTTACTAGGAATTTTTACTATAATGTCAGGTGGATTTATTGCTTTATTTTTTCTCTTGCACAATCATACCGATCGCCTGGATCTCAACCTTAAACACTTTGGTTTATGAGAAACCAAGCAATGACCATCTTGGGGTACAGCTTAAAACATCCAGACTATAGCCAATTCAGAAAACTACCTTTTCTAAATTGACCCGAAAGGAAATCGAATCCGTGGCCTTACTATACAAAAGCAGTGTGCCTAACCGCTGCCCCACGAAACTCGTTTTGCTTATATACGAAATCATAACAATGGCGAAGTCACGGGTAAAAATTAGAAATAAAATCACCTTGAGTAGAAAGTTGACTAATCTCCCTTCCAGCTTCTCGCCCTGTCTCGCCGTGCTTACAATGTTGTTGAGCCAATAGTGGGAGCGTTCTATCTTGTCCCAGAAGAAGAGATAGCTGAAAACAAGAGTTACTGAATTTTTGTCATCTATATTAATATAATATCTAATATATAAAATTCTCGTGTCGCGGTGTTTGTTACCAAACTCATCCGAAACGGCTTTACCGATTTTTATGAAATTTTGTGTGCATATTGGATAGGTCTGAGAATCGGCCAACATCTATTTTTCATACCCTTCAATGATAAGGGTGACCACCCCAAAAATTTTTTTTTTATTTTTTTAACAAATTTTTCCATTTTTATTTTATTATGATTTAGCATTGAAAAATACACACAACTTTAAATTTTCATCGTTTTACGATCAACCCCTGTCTTTTAATCACGATTTTTATATTTCGCAATAAGTGGTAAAACAACGTTTACGGGGTCAGCTAGTCTTATATATAAAATTCTCATGTCACGGTGTTTGTTACCAAACTCCTCCGAAACGACTTTATCGATTTTTATGAAATTTTGTGTGCATATGGGATAGGTCTGAGAATCGGCCAACATCTATTTTTCATACCCCTCAATGATAAGGGTGACTCTCCCCAAAAAAAACTTTTTTTATTTTTTGACATATTTTTCCATTTTTATTTTACTATGATTTAGCATTGAAAAATACATACAACTTCAAATTTTCACGAATTTACAATCAACTCCTGTTTTTTAATCGCGATTTTATATTCCGCAATAGGGTTGCAAGATGGTGATCGAATATAATAATTGTAGTACGATAAATTTTCATGTATAGTTCTAGAAATAATGTATATGGTAAAACAACGTTTGCCGAGTCAGCTAGTTATAATATATAAATATTAATATTATAAAGGGAAAGATTTGATTTTTTGTATGTTTTTTTTTTTTTTTTTTTTTTTTTTTTTTTTATTCAAATAAACTTACATTGAAGCACTTTTGAAAAGTCATTACATTTTTTTTAATTTACCGCTCGTTCGGAAAGCTGTCTCATCACAAGAAGAACGAGCAAGAAACTTGCGTGATGCTCTTTTAAATAATTTTATTATTATTTTACATTTTTAAGTTTAATTGTGTGAATACAAACCACCAATTAGCACTAATTCAATTAAATACTCAAAAAGAAAAAAAAATTGAATACATAACCAACTGGTTAAACAATTAATAAGAGGAAATCAGTCATAGTGATTAGAGCAGACCAGTCCCTACAAGCAGCACCCGTTCACGAGTATGACGGATGAGCCAGCCATCACTGCGCTCGACCATATTTTAGGGAGCCCAATGACCCGGCCCACCACGCCGCCACAAGTCTGGACATTTTAGTGAGCATGACTACTCAAAACACTAGACCACGTCAAAGCTACTCACAATTGCCATCTGATAGTTATAGTATTCACATTTTACATAAGAATGCATGCGGCAATTAATACAAAAAACCGCTACGCTTTCATATTTCTAAAATTAATCAATTAAATCAAGAAAGCAATGAGAAAATAAAATTATAACGTTGTATGCTAATAAACTAATTATTTACTTGATATGTTGTCATCTATGAATTCGTCTATCCTGTAATAGGCTTTCTTACATAAAAATTGTTTAATATAAGATTTGAATTGCCTCTCTGTCAGATTTAATGCAGATTCCGGCAGTTTATTATAAAATCTTATGCAATTACCATAGAATGAATTACTGATTTTGTGCAGACGGCATTTAGGTAAAATAAGCTTATTTATATTGCGTAAGTTTCTACTTGTACAGTCTTTGAGTTTTTAAAACTCGCTAAGTTCTTCCGTGTATACATAATATTTTCATAAATGTATTGTGAAGTAACTGTGAGGATATTTGAGTCTTTAAAGCACTGACGTAATGACTCTCTCGAACCCATACCATAAATAGAACGTATGGCTCTCTTTTGTAAAACAAATATAGTATTTATATCGGCTGCTTTACCCCACAGCAGTATGCCATAAGACATTATGCTATGGAAATAACTAAAATATACAAGTTTAGCCGTCGCCACGTCTGTTAATTGCCTAATTCTTCTAATTGCATATGCAGCAGAACTGAGTCTACTGGCCAATTTTGAAATATGGGGCCCCCATTGTAATTTCGAGTCCACTGTTATACCTAAAAAAACTGTATCATTAACAAAATTTACTATTTCGTCATTAAGCAATAACTGTGTATTTATTAGTCTTACATTAGGAAGTGTAAATTTTATACACTTTGTTTTGCTGGAATTTAATAATAGGTTATTACATGTAAACCAATTTAATATTGCAGACATAGCACAATTTACATCGTCTAATTGATTACTTTGACGTCCAATTTTAAACACTAAAGAAGTATCATCCGCAAACAGCACTATATCTGCAATTTTCTCTACCATAAAGGGAAGGTCATTTATGTAGATTAAAAAGAGAAAGGGGCCTAAGATTGACCCTTGTGGAACGCCCATCTTAATATTAGCTCCCTTAGATTTTACACCGTCAATATCTACAGTTTGAACCCTATCCTCTAAATAAGTTCTCATTAATTTTAGATCATTATCTCTTATACCATAATGTTCGAGCTTGTACAAAAGCGTTTTATGATCCACACAATCAAATGCCTTTGATAGGTCACAAAAAACTCCGAGTGCATCCTGTGACCTCTCCCAAGATTCGAAAATATGTGTCATTAGCGCAACACCTGCGTCAGTGGTAGACTTGCCGGCGGTGAAACCATATTGCTGACTGTGAAGCAGTCCGTTAACCCTGAAGTGATGTAACATTTGATTTAACATTATCTTTTCAAACACCTTACTTAGAACTGGCAAAATAGATATAGGTCTATAGTTCCCTGGCTCAAATTTATCTCCTGATTTAAATAGTGGGATTAATTTGCTAAATTTCATTAAATGTGGAAAAACGCCATTATCAATACATTTATTAAAAATAGTGGCTAGATATGGAGCAACAATATCTATGAAAGAACTAACTACTTTTACAGACATGCCCCAAAGGTCTTCCGTATTTTTTAAATTTAGCTGTTTGAATATTTTTATGATATGAAAGGGGCTAACATGTGAAAATTTAAATCTTAAAGAACAACAACCGATATTAGTCTCTAGTAATTTTTTTGCTCGAGATTGAGATGAGTCCAGAGAAGATGTAATATCAATCGGAATATTAGCAAAAAAATCTTCAAAAATATTAACTACATCTTTTGTTGTTGTTATTAATTTATTATCATAATTTAATGTAAATTGATTACAGGCTATTTTAGATCTTCCAGTTTCTTTATTTATAATGCTCCAGATGGTTTTAATTTTGTCAGAAGACTGCTTAATTTGTTTATTAAAATAATTAGACTTAGCCATAATACAAACTTTTTTAAAAATTTTAGAATAATTTTTTACATAAGTGGTGAATTTGTCATCAAATCGATATTTTTTTTGATCGTATAAATCAAACAAAATATTTCTACTTTTAAGTATTCCTACTGTTGCCCATTCCGTGAATTTAGATTTAACATGAACTTCTTTTTTCTTGAAAAATTGTTCATATTCTCCGGATAAAATATTAATTAGCTTGGTGTAAAGATAATCAGGATTATTACTAGATTGTAACAGCAAATCCAATTTATTTTTAATCGCGCTTTTGTATTTATTAATATTGTAAACGTTTATTTGTCTTTTTGATTTTTTATTATTGTTGACTTTATTGATTTGACTGCTAAACTTAACAACTTGACCACAGTGATCTGAAGGAAGTTTATTTATTATGAATTTTTCTGTATACTCGCAGTTATAAAAAACATTGTCAAGACAAGTAGCAGACGTGGCAGTTACACGAGTGGGTTCATGAAAGACATGACATAAATCAAATGACTGAAATAAACTAATAATTTTTGTACATGTGGGTGTGTTACAAAGAATATCAACGTTAAAATCTCCACATACAATAATTTTTTTAATACTATTAAATACTTTTTTTAAAATATCCTCCATCACCCCTTCAAAAACATTGTAATCACTATTAGGAGGCCTGTACACACATATAAGGATATAATTTTCTAGTTCTATACAAGATAATTCTATACAACACTCAATAGAAAGTCTAACAATGTCAGCACGTTCCTTTACTTTAATATTATTTCTTGCAATTATCATAGACCCGCCTCTGTTAACTGACCTTCTATTGAAGCAGCTGACAACGTTATAATTATTTAAATTGAACATCATATTGCTTTCTTTAAGCCAATGTTCTGTGAAACAGACAATATCAATATTATACTTTTCTAAAAATAATTGTATAATTAACTCGCTGCCGGGAAAACTTTGTATGTTCTGATGAACAATTATTAATTCTGATTGCTTTCCCTTTGTCTTTGTGAGCAGTTTAAATCTGCAGTCATAGTACTTATGTCACAAATATTAATAGAATTATCTGTTATGTCAGCATTTTTATGTTTAAGTTTACCATGTAAACTGTTCATGTAGTCAATATTATAAGCCACTAAAGTGGCTATTTTATTTTTAGATGATTTAGAAAGATACATTGTATCTTTTGTCAAATAAAAATCACTAATAAAACTATTAGTATCAAAAAATGTCAAAATGTCACTATGACGACATGTCAATGTATGTAATAAGTTATTCAGGTAATGTACCTTACTGTTAATTTTTTTATGAAGATGTCTATTTGTGTAAGGAAAAGCGCACAATACAATCTTATACACATTTAATTGTAATAAATATTCAATTCCTTTAATTACATCCTGCCTATTTAATTGAATACTATTACCAAAAAATAACACAATTGTGGTCATATTGTTCATTTTCGTAGACTTAATTTTATTTATTATTTGTGTAAATGATGCTTCTGGCATGCAGTAGTTTAATAAATCACCCTTAAGATGATACTTCAATATAGACCCAAAGTTACAGCCTATTCTGTCAGAGAACACCATTGTGCTACTCTTAGGGTTACAGTCACTGGCACAAACACCCTGAACTTCATTTTCCAGCACAGTTACAACTGAATTATTATTTGATATATTTGTGTGATTACATGTACAATGCTTAGTCAACGACTCAAAACGGTCAGCATTGTATTTACTGACATCAATCAGATCATCCATTGCTAAAATATGCTCCTGGATTTGTTTCTGAGAGATAATATACTTTGTATTTAAATCATGAAGCGAAGATTCTAAACTATTGATTTTTGAAGTTAGGTAGTCTGTATCAATGTCATATAACTTTTGGCTTTCCACTAACTTATTATTACACTTATTAATGTAATCATGCAATTTTAAATTATTCAAAGTGGTTTTTTTCAATAATTGTCCCTTTTTGCAACGCTTATTTAATATATTCCGATTCTTAATTATAAACTTTTTTAGTTTTAAATATTTTTTAAATTTATTATTACTCAACATACAAATATTACTGTTATAGTTGCCTAATTTAGGTGATGTATCACTAGTAAGGTCAATTACAACAGGATGGGTGCATGGAACTGTAGTAGAAGGAGGCACACAGTCAACACTAATAAGTTCCTCATATAAATTACTAATCTCATTACTTTGTCGAGATTCCAATCTTGTGTCTAGATCATTGATTTTAGAATATGCCTGCTTTAACTCAAGTTCCAATTCAGTGATACGCCTCAAGGCTTGCTCATGAGTGTCACTACATTGATGAAAGCTACTTATTAGTTCTTGAAGCTGATCCCGCTGCTCAATAACTTCCTGATGGCTATTATGAAGTTCTGACAATTCTGATTTTAATTGGGTATTTTTATTTATAATTTTTAAAATTTCATCTTCACTCTCTTCTCTCTCCCTGATCAACTTGTCACTGAGATCTTTGGATGCCTGAAGTTCTTGTAGGGCCACTTTAAGCTTCATCTCTGTCTGCCGTGCAGTTGTGGAACGGGTAGATAGTGACATTATTGAATATATGAATAGTTACTAGGGAGAGTGAAGTGAGTTATTTCTAAAAAAAGTATCACAACGAGAACAGCAACTGAACCTTACTTATTTTATGTGTTAAAATTTTGAATAATTTTTGTTAGGTATATTTATACGATCTATATTTTACAAGATTAAGTAATTTTGTGGATAAACTCCATACAGGAACCTAATATCCAGATATCGAGGGGAACGGATTGTTAATAATGGGAAGGTTAGTTCCCATTGCTATGAATATACCGTATCAGGTCAACCTCCACGCAGTTTTCCGTGGAAACTATATGACTAATTTTTCTTTAAATTCGTTACGATAGGCTAACTGTCCTGCTTTTTCATTCTCACCAATCATTCCTCACTGGTGCCTCGCCAGTGTATACTATTAGCGGGCGGAGATACTATTCCATTGTCACCCATTAAAATATAGATAGATATGGGATCGGTGACCATATTACCTATGCCTATCCGCCCTGAGGTGGGAAAAAATAGTATTTAACTTTTATTTTTAAACTATTTAGAATGGCAAACAAGCTGACGGCTCACTTGATGGAAAGTGGTAACCGTCGCCTATAGACATGAGCAGTACCATGGACATAACAGAGTATACTGTTTCGCCCATGATACCCCCATGCGTTGCCATTCCTGAGGAATCAGGTGCTGTTCCTCTATACCCTGTAAATTCACGTCATATCCCACCCTTCAAACCGAAACACAGCCATGCAAACACAACTGCTTCACGGTTAAAACACGAATGGGACAGAAGTACCCAAGCAATCGACTTTTGTACAAAGTACAAATAATATATCTATACAAACATTCTCATAATGAAGAACGATAATACAATCGTGCTGATAACAAAGTAAACACTTATGAACGTTTATTGGCGCAGTAAAAACTATTTATTTGTTTTGTTAACGACCGTTTGACATTCGCAGCAACATTGTCTCACCTTTGTGAAAATTCAAACTCTTCAATGCCGTACTTCTTCATGAACGGTAGACGCATAACATTAAGCGCGGCGAAGAGCCAGCACCGACCTGAGTTTTCTTGGTTTGTTACCGGCTTGCCTTCAGACTCCACCTGTTAATTTATATATTTTATTTTGATAGGGTCTTATACAGATAATGATTCATTCTCACATGCTAGGACTTAAATTAATTTACCAGAAATTAAATAATGAATTTATTTATTCATTAGTACAAATATGTGTACATGGCGGACTTAATGCTAAAAGAAGGGGGGAAAGGGATTGTTAGTAATGGAGACTGAGAATCCTATTGCTAGCAATATATCCAACCAGGCCGACCTCCTCGCGGTTCTCCCTGGAAACTATCTGTTGTAATGTGTTTCCGAACATAATGTTTTACTCTGTTCTGTGTTAACTAATCTATGATGAGAATAAAAATGTCGAGTAAGAATTTAAAAGCATTATTATTAAAACTATTAGTCCTATATTAATAAAGCATCTATCTACATACAACACTATCATGGTTAATTCCTGATGAATTTATCATGATGGGCTATCTGGCCTGTTTTCATTGGTGCTCCGCCAGCGTATACCGTTAGCGTAGGCGGGGTTACCATACCATTTTCACCCATAAAAAAAATGCTAAAAGAATTCTCTCCCAGTCAACCATAGGGAAGTGTCACTATAACGAATACTCGAATGCGATACTAGTAATTATTGATATACATACATACTAAAATTACATATATAAACGAATAAATATATATAAATAACAAATATACTTACACATATATAACATACATTATATTATACACGAAATTGAGAATAATATAAAGTACTGCTCGGATAAAGTAAAAAGTGAGTGTGAATGTTTTTTTTTAAAGACGGTTTATTCGGTAGTCTCTTAATGGCATCAGGAAGCGCATTCCAGAGTCGTGAAGAATGTAGGAGATTAACCATGATAGTTTCTAGATGGAATCGAGGGGAGGTCGGCCTCATAGGGTATGTCAATCGTAATGGAACCCTTCGACCCCATTACTATATACAATCCCCTGTCCTCTAGTTTGATAGGTTCCTGACTATTACATTTGTATTACTGGTAAAATGATATCTGAGAATTCTATGATACAGTATTTTATAGTATATAAGTTAAGTATTTTCCAAGAGACTACAGCATGGGGTTCTTCAAAAGGGGGATAAAGAGGTTTCTTCAGGGTCGGCAACACACGCGTAATACCTCTGGTATTGCGGGTGTTCATAGGCTACGGTAACCACTTACCATCCGGTGGGCCGTATGCTTGTTTGCCACCTCAGTGGTATAAAAAACTTGAACATAATGCTACGTAGTATATGTATAATATCTCATTTCAGTGATATACTTGATTGAAATAAAAAAAAATAAAAATTGTATTGTTATACAATTTATTATTGCAACAAACATATCTCCAGCAATCCATTACTCTTTAGACTCTATAAAATTTATATTTTATTTTTTTTTTAATAAAAAAAGTTACCTTAATATTATAGTAGTGGAGGGAGCTGTCCACTCTCTTCCTGTTGATTGCCACTTCGAATGGGTCGAACCGTGTGCACACATTTTGTGCCAACTCATTCTTGGGATCAGCATAGAAATCACTCCGTAGCTTGTTCAGAGTTTCTAAACTCAAAGGCTCTACAAATAGAATTAAAAAAAAAAAAACAAGATAAATATATTCTGAACACATATTCACTTAATTTTTTTTTTATGTAACATAAAATGGCATACAAGTCGATGACCCATTTAATAAAAAGTACTAACTGTCGCCTATACACATGAGCAGCACCATAAATATAACAGAATACTCTGTAATGTTCATGGTACATTTTCATGTTAGATCCTTACAGGGTAGACTATGCAGAGACAAACCATTGCCAAAGGTTTTAATCTTAAGAGATATTTTTTGTGTCATCCACTTGTATCCATAATCAGTCTGCTCTTCTGGCCATGGGTATTTTTCACGAGAGTAGTAGTAGTAGAGAGCAGTAGATATTAGTACTATTACTGAAGTAATAGTACTAACATCTACTGCAGTACTACTAGTAAGTAATAGTACACAGCAGCAATTTGGCAAATTATTTTGTTAAAGTATGTATTGATAATTAATAGATCAAAATGACCTTTATTAATAAATATATACCAATGAGAGGTATTATGGGTATAATGTTATGTTCATGTCCATAGGAGATAGGTACCACTTTTGTGAGTCGTCAGCTTGCCTGTCTTTCTAAGTATCATAATAATTAAAGGAAAATATTAAAAAAAAAAGCTTGAATTATTTATCTAGTATGTATTCTATTGATATTGTTTTTTCTTCACCTTTCTCACCTGAAAACTAAGTTTTTCTTTAGATTAATCAGATATTACACAGACAATGAATTGTTCCTTTAAACACCACAATTATTTGTTGGTGTAAAGAAGTGGTTACACATATTCCTACTTCACCAGTACATTTCATACATACTTATACTTGCATAATTTCTATTTAATTTTAAAAATAATTAGCAATAAATTACAAAAAAGAGACTATATTAAATACCAACCGGCCATAAAGATCTTAGATTGATCTCCATTACTAAAATCCAGCTTTAATATATTTGAATGTATTTATTGAAAAAAAAAATTAAGTATCGATTTTTGCTTTAAAAATAAAACTCACTTTTGTGACAAGCCACCATAAATGAACAATATCTTATAAGATTAAATAATATAACTTTATTAATAGTATAATTATTTATTTTATTCATTTCATAGTGGATATCAAGGATTTAAATTTCTATAAGAAATACTGAAAATTTACAAATATTGAAAATAGGTAATGTGGCATTGGAAGTGGTTTGTTTTTTAATTTTTCGAAACAGTAAGCAACCAGTAACCGTTGTAGTAAAAAAAAAATCAATACCAAGTCACTGACCTTATTAGTCTTAAAATTTTAAAATGGACTTGTATTGTTTTGAGTGACTAAGCACATTTCATTATTTTCTAGACTTCTATTATTTGTCCTTGTCCCAATACATTTTAGCAGTTTATTTTCAATTCTTTTATTAAATAAAAGTACAAACTCTTTTTAGAAATAAGGTTATATTTCAATTACAATTAAAACAAGTAGAACTAAATATTCTTACTTGATGACATGGCTGCAGAAGGTATTTCCAACAAATAAAGCGTCCGACTCGATTTAAACACTACTGAATATATTAATTTTATGAACATTTATTGTGAATTTATAAATAAAAATGACAGCTGCTGCTGTCGGCGTTGAAGGAGGCAAGGATATATGTTTGTCCCTTTTCGACTCATTCATAGTTTTAATTACAATAGACAAAGTTCAACTCCGGTCATTGCCTTTTAAAAGGACCAGCTGATTGATATATATGTTGAATATATTACGTGTAATTAATAAAAGTAACTTATTTTGTAATTTATAATTATTACGGTAACAAACTAATGAAAAAATATAACTATTTGTTTATAATATGAAAATAATATGGTTTCGAAACAAAATATTGTTAAGGCATTATTGCGTATTGGTAACACTGGACAATTGGCGCCAATTTCAAAGTAGAAATCGGAAGATTTATTTTTCATTTAAAAATCTAAGTTAATAATTAGATGTGTGTGTGATATTTTATTTTAAAATACGATAATATTTAACAAAATTGCAATTACAATTCTCTGCGAATTCCTTGAAGCTAATAAAAACTCTATTTGTTATTTCTCACAAAATCAATACTTTCAACAAATAAACCTTCCGTTTTCATACTCTGTTCATTTGGAAGGAAGGAAACAGATCTCTATTGTTTAGTTTAATCTTGTATTATATAATATATATAGATGTCTTAAAAATAGAGCTCTGGACATTAATGTAGACTTTGTAAAGCTTTTAAAGCAGTGAAAAAAACGAGAAATATAAAAATTATGTCGTTGAAAGCTTATGAAGATGCCTGCACTAGAGCTGAGTTGTTTGGTCAACCAGTACCAGACAAGGAAGAGTTTTTGGAGAAACATAAACATTTAGATGTGGTTGAATTTGAAGAAGTGGAAATTAAGACAGCCGAGGTAAACTGAACAGAATAGGTTTTTAAAGAAAAGATCAATGGTATTATGAAGTGGTTCTAAGTTAAGAGCTCATAATGTTCTGATAGTGTTACGTTGGTTGTATTAATTTTAGGGCGAAGTCTTACTCAATAGGATAGTTGTAAATTTTATGTAAAAAGGCAAATATAAGATAGATATGAATTTATTATCTTAATTTGGAAAATATTCTAAGAAACATTTTATATTCCAAAATAAGTTCAACGTCAATGCTTAGATTAATGATTGGACATCATTATAGAACTGATGTTATTAAAATTACTTTGCTAAAAAAAAAATTTTTTATGTCCTCCCTTGCCGGTCACTTTAGCAGCTATCATTAGACCCTACCTTCTGGTTAGTGGTTTGTACTTCTAAACCTTCATTTTGAAAAGATCTTATTTGTTTATCTTTTATATTGAAATGTAGGGATTATCTCCACTTTACTTTTGCGATGTGTTTCCAAATCAGAGCAAAGTAAGTAGCAGAGAGAGGAAGCAATTGTTAGTAGTGGGCACGGTGGTCCTCATTGCTAGCAACCCGATCAGGTAGACCAGCACGCTGTATCCTTAGAAAACATCGTGGTAAATTTCTAGTGAATTCGCCATGATGGGCCAACTGATTGGACTTTATTCTCATCTATGTACACACTGGTAGTCTGTCTGCTTATACAGATAGTGTACATGGGACTATTATTCCATTTTCACCCCATTAAAAAAAAGTGAACCAATTTTGCCTATTTTTCAGAATACGGCGATATTAGATGATCAAATGAAAGAAGCCAGTGGGGGTTTAAGCGAATTAAATACGATTTTGGGTTCAACGCAAACGAAGTTAAATAAATTAAAGGTAATTTTTAATATATCTGATAATTTATTATCAAACTATTTATTGAAAGGAACTACATTGTCTAGTTGTTGATTTTGTAACTTTACACAAAGTAATTTTTTTACGTTACTTAGAATGGCGAACAAGCCGATGGCCCGCTTAATAAACATAAAGAACACAAATGGAAAATTCAGAATACGCTAATATTGCCCCTAGTGTCCCTCACACGTTGCCATTCCTGAGAACGATGATCTCATGCCTTCTTATCTTGTAATTTCACTGTCATATGCCACCGTTCAAACCGAAACACAAGTGGGATTGGGATGGGAAGATACTCATGCAGACGACTTTTGGACAAAGTCGTCTTCTGGTATGGTTTGATACCTATAATATAAAAATTAATTAAAAACCTCAAAAAGAATGGAATATTTTATTTATTTCTTATACAACTTAGAATGGCAAACAAGCTGACGGCCCACCTGATGGAAAGTGGTAACCGTCGCCTATAGACATGAGCAATACCATGGACATAACGGAGTATATTGTTTCGCCCATAATACCCCCCATGCGTTGCCATTCCTGAGTACTCAGGTGTTATTCCTCTGTACCCTGTAAATTCACTGCCATATTTCACCCTTCAAACCGAAACACAGCTATGCAAACACAACTGCTTCACGGTTAAAACACGAATGGGACAGAGGTACCCAAGCAATCGACTTTTCTACAAAGTCTCCCTCTGGTAATGGTCTAATGCTCAGAGCATGCGTTTTGGCATTTATTACCTGTGAAATAGTAGATTTTATTTGTTATTGCTAATATTTTTACAATGCCGGCCCTATATATAGGTAAGAATACCTGCGGATAACTTCAAATATAAATATTGAATTAATTGTAAAGTTTTCTATATAGTGCGATCGAATCGGTTTATAGTATCTTACTATATGGTCTGTTTAAGATTATTATTATTAATATAGATATTTTTTTCATTACCTCAGGGTGTATGTGGCAGTCTCACAAATTTCTTCCGTCTGAAATTATCGGCTCGAGATAATTTGTCATATTCCAGTGAACCTAGTTACGTAGGTCAAACTAATTATGACAAAGACTACATACCATCAACTACCGAAATAAGCTCTATAAACGAGGGTCTTGGTCCTAACGACAACGAAATGTCATTACGCGCGAAACCAAATCAAGATGGCAGTCTAAGCGCGGAAAAATCGGCGCAAGATGGCGGCGACATCAACTCTGCGCTTGAAGATTTGAAAGAAATGCAAACGGCTGAGGATACTTCGTTGTTGAGCAAGGCGGCATTTGCAGATGTAGGTAAGCAGATGACGTCACAAATGAGTAAGTTAGATCAAATGATTTCCCAAGCGGACAGAGCGCAGACATCTTTGAATCAGCAGAACAAACAAATGAGGTCTTTTCTTCGATAAAATAGAATGTTTTTAAATGTTACGCCACTTTGCTCAAGTTTTGCCATAGCAGTAATTGTAGTGCTGCCTTGAGTTCGAAGTTATATACATATAATTTGACAATATGTAAAGTGCTTAAAATTATAAAATAATCAGATAATCTATTGAACGAATATTAATAATCAAAAATGTTTTAAAAATGCTTGGAAATCCATTCCGAAGTAATCTGTGTGGTAGAGACCTGTTGCACTAAAACGGCTTACTAATTAAGGTAATAATTCTTTAAATTATTAATTTATTTGATACATATAAGAATGCCAGTTATTAAGACAATGCATGACTGCGGTTCACGAGCCATAAGTTCGAATCTCAGCCAGATCTTTGATGATTTTTAAAAATTATATTCGAATGATTTGATTTGATTGTAACTCGCTTCGTGTTTCAGAGTAGGCATGAATAATATCCGTACCGCTTCAATATCTATGTATTGGGTTTAATAAATATCTATTTAAATTGATAGCGGAAAAAATCATCTCCCATTTCGATATCGCCTGTACCAGTCGGATATCTCTATTCATTTCAATCTGGTGTTTCATTTCAATATTATATATTGGACAACCGATATATAAGATATCTAATATTTTGCAAATATACAGATATTGTAACTATAATATTTAGATATTGCTGTCCCATGCCTACTTTAGAGAACACGTAAAGCCGTCATCTGGTAAGGTAAGTGGGAGGCCTTTATGTGTAACGAAGATAGTGGTGTGATTTTAATGTATAGACAATAGAGGGCGTCATCCTCACGTATAGTAATTAGTAGTAGTGTCTGATAGCAAACTATTAAAATTTGCTCTATGGAAGATGTTGAGAAAGAAGTCGGTACTTATATAAACTTAATAATAATCGATCTTATGAATATATTATAATTAATTATCAATACCTTTACAAGGCCATTAATAAATCACAGTTTAGCTAATAAAAATGTTCAATAGGTAAGATTAAAATGTTTATTCAATTTAAATAAAATACATTTTAATATATAATAATGCTTGTTCGTCACCTTTGGGGCATAAAAAATTAAGCTTAAGTGTAAAGTATACAGCGTCTTTATAAGTATCTTGTAGAAAAATACAATCAACATACATATTATAACATAATAAATATCAAAATAAACTTAGATCTATCTAAAAAGAAAATAAAAAAAAATAAAAAATTGATTATTCTGTTAGTGTTTATAAAAAAGAAACGAGTAAGTATTGACGAATAAGGAGCACAAAATAATATTAAGTTGCATTAAAGATACGTGATGATAATGATATTATTTGTGTAGTGTTAGATATTTTTTTTAATGATTGATAATGGAATGGTTACCGCGCCTGCGCTAACGGTATACGCTGGCGGGCCACCAGTGAAGGGTGATAGGTAAGGAAATAAAAGGCAGGTCAGTTAGTCCACCTTGATGAATATACCTGGAATTCAGCACGATGGTTTCCAGGGGGGACCATGTGGAAGTCGACTTGATAGGTTATATTGCTAGCAATGGGACTGGTAATCCTTATTACTAACAATCCCTTTTCCACGAGTATCAGATATTAGTTCAAAATCATCTTCATACACTAACATTATAAAAAAAAAATTAAAGCAAAACCTAACACAGTTGAAGAGTTAATTCGAAAACATTATTACTAGTACGCTAAAATTTCTTCATGAATTTTTTTTCATTTATATTTTTAAATTTTTAAATTGAATAAATAAATAAAATGTCTATCTATATATCTATGACGTATTTGCTTGGTCCAATCACAGATGAGTAAAAGGTTTGGAGTTTGAAGAAAAACATGACAAGTTAATTCAAATAAATCTGAAATACACACTATTGTTGAGGTTTTAAATGTAGACTGCCCAAAACGCTTTGTGTTGAAGCATTAAAAAAACACAAAAAAAAAAAAAAAAAACTATAACTGTATTACCTTCTGCTAGTGCCATATGCATTTTATAATAAGGTTCATGTTGTTAGAGTGATTTTCATTAAATCTATCTCTTTATAGCTTTAATCAATTTTTTTTGTTTGCCTTTAACACATGAGAACGAAGGAGTATCCATTTAAGCTATGAGAGGATGTGATAAATGTTATATTATTTATTTGATCTCTGATAATTGTAGTTGTTCATGTCCACATGCGATAATTGTCACATCATTTGTATAGATAATAAAATAAGTGTCACAAAAAGCCCATGATTATAAGTATCACAATAATATGGTATATAGGTATACATTTTTTTTGCGTATCTAAGAGAAATTGCTTGAATAGTTACATAAACTGGCATTCACGTAATTTGACGCTAGTCATAATTATACTTAATTAACGAATAGGATAACTTTGGTGCTTTGAATAAAATTATATTATAGTGTAAAATACATTTCGAAGAATGATGTATGTGTTACTTAGTGACAATATTATGATATTAATTCGTTATCTCTTCTAAGAAATTTATTTATAACACTCTCTTAGATTAAGTAACATTAGTAACCTTCGGTATTTATTGATTGGGCATTGTGAATATTCAGATAATATAGGTGGCTCAGATTAATAATTGCGTCTCCAATCGTTAATCTAAAATAGGTGCCAAGTTTCTGAAGGATTTTAATGAGACACTTTGCAATAATCGTAAGATGAAATAGTCTGATAATATAATACACTTGAAATACTTTAATTGTCACTTATGTACTGTGACTATCTAAATTCAGGAGATTTTCTGCTATCAAATGTATTTAATTTTATACTATATTTTCCACTTAAATTCAAACAAAAAATACCACGATTTCAATTATACTTACATTATAAGTAATATTTATATAATAGTGCGCCACTTACCCTTTGTCTTTTTCTCAATGTTCTCTACCCAAAGGTTGTCTGGAAGAGATTGCTTGGCGATAAGGCCGCCTTTTGTATCACTTCTCATTAATATTAACTGTATTTGTTATTTCTCTTTTTACTTGGTGCAATAAAGTGTAAATAAATAAATATAAGTATTTATTATTGAAAATCGTTGCTTTATAGGCAGTTTTGAAACCTAAGTTGAGTGGGAAAGAGAATCGATGATAATCTTCCTTTGCTATCTAAGTCTTTAAGATTATTTTTCAGGTAGGCCTGATCACTTATATCTGGGCCCGCACATGTACTCTCAAACTTGTTTTTGACAAAGCTGAAAGCTCTCATCCTGGTGTAGGTAAAACTCACTTAGCTCTCTCTTAAATACGCCTATGTACCTAGGCAAAATCAGGCAAGACATTAGTATTCGTTAGCTTTTTGATGTCATAATTTCGAAATTGGAGATAACAAAATAAAATACTCAATGAAATACATTAATATTAAAGAGTGTTACATTTAAATTACCTAATTATTATACCGTTATATATTCTTATTATATACTCTACCTTTAAATCTATTTCCTTATATAGATTTTTTCAACTATCCAAATATTCAATGTTGTCGCTTGTTCTTCCATATTGTACACCTTATCTTGTATAAAATGCCTCTACATTTGATGAATATAGAAATGTGATAACTATAAATATTTTGGTGTTAAAAAAGTATTTATATTTTGTGAGTTTCAGCAGTGTATATTGTTGAATAAAGCTGTGATTTACTTGATATGTCGTTTTTATTCAGTCAGGTTTTCCTGTCCTTTATAATCATTGTATTATATTGTAAAATATTTATTGTACATAATTTACATTGGACATATTAAAAGATTTAATATACAATGGCGGACTTATACCATAGAGGGATCTCTTAGAGTCAAGTTTTTGAGAAGCTGAAAGAAAAATAATATAGATTACATTATTATTTGAGTTTTCTACGAAGTAAATTTATAATTTTTTGATAGGATCAAACCACAATAAAATTTGTATAAAGTAATTTACTCCCTTTTGTTCTTAAAGAAGTAGGGAGATAGGTATTGATGAGTAAGCATACAGACGAGTGAACATAAATTGTAGGTAACATTTGAATTAATCAATCAATCAATCGGAAGCATTGGAATCAAACTAAAAGTTATAACCTTTCAGTTATAAAAAGGATTATCCAAATTGGTTTATAAATGAAGGAGGTATTTACGTAAAAAAAATATAAACGAATTGAGAATCTTCACATTTTTTGAAGTCTGTTAAAAAATCGGTTAAAATTGAATTGAAATTAGAATAAAATGATTGAATTTTGGTATTCATACTGACTGTAGACATGGCAAAGTGGAACGTGACACGAGTGATGTTGACAATAACAAGGAAACTTACGACTAATTTCCCTAAAGTTTACTTCAATTATTTCGAAGATGTATTGACATTGGACTTGTCATGCATAACCATGGCCAAACAAAAACCGGGCGTCCGGACCGTGAAATCGATTTATATAAGAATCTGATTACTGTTCCATGACCTATCATTGCAATCCAGTCTCGGACAGCCGCAATGTTATTTGTACTAATTGCTGCTCATCTAATTGTTTTGGCTATTGCTAATCCATTTCATAAATATCCTTACGTATTTTTATTAGATATTGGTAATGAAGAACTCGAAAAAACTAATTCGGAGCAGATCAGAGTGTCCATACCGGGAGGATCCCTGGCTCTCAGGTATCCTGCAGTTGGGGTTAGTGATACTATAACCCATGTGAGAGTGAGTGGCATAGATTTCGGTACGGACTTGAAAGCGAATATAGTCGACGGTGGTCCTGGTTACAAATACGTTGTTTTAGTATTCATGGGTAATACAGGAGTGCCTTATGATGCTGTAATAACTATACAGACGCTATCGAATGATAGCTCCATAATTAATCATATTAATAACGATATAAATGTTAACGACGTAGGATCAAATAATAATGACAATAATTCTTATGAAGTCTCAGAAGATGACCTGAATGATAGTTCAGAAGATTTAGATGAAGATCAATCTAATGAAAGCGTCAAAGCAGATTCAACTCAAGCAAGTTCTAGCTATTATAATTATGTGCAAAAAGAAGAAGTAAATAGTAATTATAATGATGATGATGGAAGTGATGGTAATTTTGAATATCAGCATGCACACCAGCATCAGAAAGAGGCTGGCAAAGGTATAGAAAATGATTATATTGACGACAATGACCAGACTTATAATGAAAACATTGATAGTTCTAAGAAGGAATATGATTTAAATCATGGCACTGGTCAGGAAGAAACTACCAAAGAAGAATCGCAACCCGTTAACAATTTGTACTACGATAGATATAAACTTTTAAGGCCTTATTTATACGATGGTGTTAGAGTGTATCCACAGCAAGCCATTCAGTATATACCACAAGACAATCCGAGAGTTGGATTCTTTGCTGATTCTGAGGATAATGATGAAACAATGAATGAGGTGGAGAGTCCTGATAATAATATAAATAATTATAGAGATAATAACAACAATAATTATGATTCAGATGATAATTCTGCTGTAGCGTCGTAAAGTTAAAATAATGTGTAGGTAACAATAATTAGGTCACAATTTTAATAATACCGTATTACTTTATTAGAGTTAATAGGTGTTGTAGAAGTGTAAAACAAGTGCTGTGTTTGTAATAAATAGGTAGGTGATCATGATAAATTTTAGTTATTGTAAATTATAATATATTGTGATGTGTTATATAAATACTACATCGTAATTGTATTGCTATGATTAAAAATATAGTTAATGAAAAAATAAAGATATTAGATTTTATAACATACGAGTATATAGAATGTATATTTGTATATTTAATAATTTATTTGAAATTTAGTTGAGTTTAATTAAGTTAATAGATATTTTTTATCTAGTAAATCCAAGGAAGCACAATAAATCCCAAAGGGTCGACGTGCAACGGCTTTGCTGACCCCATACGCAAATAAAAGATAATATAGTAAATCCAAACAAGATATAGGTAAATACATATTGGGTTAAACCGTAAGAATAAACATTAAGTTTAACCTAAGTTGATTGCAAAGTTGCAAAATTTTCCAGGGGTATTCGCGCGAAGGTCAACTTGATAGGATGTATTTGCTAACAATAGGGCTTTTAGACCACATTAATTTTTTTTACACAACTTAGAGTGGCAAACAAGCTGACGGCCCACCTGATGGAAAGTGGTAACTATCGCCTATAGACATGAGCAGTACCATGAACATAAGAGAGTATACTGTTACGCCCATGATACCCCCCATGCGTTGCCATTCCTGAGGACTCAGGTGTTATTCCTCTATACCCAGTAAATTTATGCCATATCCTACCCTTCAAACTGAAACACAGCCATGCAAACACAACTGCTTCACGGTTGAAACACGAATCCCTTTCCCTCATAGAATATGTTGTGCCAGTCATAATATATTTCTAATGGTCATACATTCCTGAAACGTGAATTAGTTTACTTCTAACAAATACTACTAACATGCGAAGGTGTAAGATATTTTTCAATGAGTGTCGTTGATTAAAACTTTATTGGACTATGGGAGTTTGTACCTAAGGGTCCTTATCGCCATGAGTATTATGAGATCGATGATAGGATGTCTTGAGGATGTAGTTATTGTAAATTTTAGCCGGAAAGAATGTTTGAATATACGAATGTATTATTGCGAATCTAAAATGCCTAATATATTTCGTAAAGCAATGTTGCTGCAAGATACTTTGTACGAATGATTGGAGATGTTGGTAGGGGTCGCTTTTTTTTATGGGTGATAATGAAATGGTAACCCCATCCGCGCTATCGGTATACACCGGCGAAGCACCAGTAAAGGATGATAGGTGAGGATGAAGTAGGTCAGTTAGCCCATCGTGATGAATTCAACAAGAATTGTTCACAATGGTTTCCAGGGGGAACCACGTGGAGGTCGACCTAATAGGGCATATTGCTAGCAATGGGGCTGTCAAAACCCATTGCTAACAATCCCTTTCCCCCCCAGGGGTCGCTTTAGATGGACAAATGTTGACTTAATAGGTGACGTGCTGAAAAAGAATCCAACTAAAAGAGGATACTTGTAATTGGCCAGTTTGTGTGTACAGAATGTTGAATGTGGAAGAAGCGAAAGAGGTCAGTTTGAATCAGAGCATTTGGCATATAATTATTTCTGCATATCCCAACAGGAGATAAACGTGATGTATATGTATGTATGTATACATTTTGGTGTGTTAAAAGGGTGTGATAACATTTGTAATTACGGTTTTTTTCCTAAACTCCTTAGAGATTTCAATAAAATATTGTATTATTTAGTAGTATACCAATATATTTGGTGTAAAAATTTAAGGGCAAGGTAGAACTGACTTATTGTCTTGAAAAAGATTACATATTTTCAATTCTCTTTTATTTTTTCCTTGGGCCGTAAACTGTTTGCCATTTTTAGTTGTAAAACAGTCCTGCTCTATCAAAACTAGCTGGCGACTAAGCTAACAGAATTGTGTAAGCGACACTTAAAAAAATATCTAGATTTGGCAATGTAATGATGGATGCTACACAGAACATATTCTTTGAAGTATATAATAATTGGTAATACGTATTTACAGACAAAATTGTGAATTATCACTCCTATACGGCGGCTGTTATGGTCCATAAACTTGTTCAGCACTGAACAGGCGCTATTAAAAATTGGGGGTGCTTTGTATAAAAGTTATTTAAATTTTCAGAGGCTTATTATATCGTTAAGGAAAACTACGATGAAAGCGTCTCCACATAATTTCTTACATTTATTGTTATATCGTGACGGTAAAATCGTATGATATCGTCCCGTACTACGATAAATTATAAAAGAGACTCATTAAATTGTTAAGGAAAACTACGATGAAAGCGTCTTCACAATTCAATTTCTAACATCTATTGTTATATCGTGACGCTAAAATCATATGATATCGTGCTGTACAACAATAAATTATAAAAACGTATAAAAATGTTGATGATTCAGTTATCCACATAAGCTGTATCTATTTGGTCCTTTGCTTAAAAAAGATTTATCATATTAAATTAATTTTGTCAAAGTAGATGTATTTGAAATGGGAAAAAGTATTAATATAAAAGCTAAGAATTTTGCAGAATAAATGAGCTGCGTACAGCAACACATTATCATAATCCTTTTGTGAAATGAATTAAAGCTAAATTCAACCTTGAAATAAATTGTCTGGTTTCGATACTTATTGTTTTGAAAGAATAACGTAAAGGTGAAGAAGAAGTGTAAGTATTATGTAAAGCAAGTTGTTGGGGGGAACAGGGATTGTTAGTAATGGAGACTGAGAATCCCATTGCTAGCAATATATCCAACCATCGACCTCCTCGCAGTTCCCCTTGGAAACTATCATGATTAATTCCTGATGAATTCATCATGATGGGCTAACTGGTCTGTTTTCATCCTCATCGATCACCCTTCACTGGTGCACCACCAGCGTATCCCATAAGCGCAGGCGGGGTTACCACTCCATTTTCATCCAATAAAAAAAAATGCAAGTTGTTATTCAAAAGTTTCCTCGACTTCTAAGTTATTTCATGATGTTCAGATTATAAGGTGATTCTAATTTATAAGAGTTTCAATTTGACTGAAATTTTTTATGTGTATTTATAAACATTGTTATGTTTATTTCGTGACTAATATTCACACAACAAAATATTATTTGTTAATACATGTTTGCATCATCATCATGGCGTGAATTTACTGGGTACAGAGGAATAAAACCTGAGTCCTCAGGAATGGCAACGCATGGGGGGTATCATGGGCGAAACAGTATACTCTGTTATGTCCATGGTACTGCTCATGTCTATAGGCGACGGTTACCACTTTCCATCAGGTGGGCCGTCAGCTTGTTTGTTATTCTAAGTTGTATAAAAAAAGGCTGTTATCTGTCCATTGCTGGCCACAGGCCTCCCTCATAGACTGCCATAAAGAACGGTTCTGAGTCACCTGCATCCATTGCCTCTCTGCAATGCATTTCAGGTCGTCACTCCATCTTGAGGCGTTCGTTCTACACTGCATTTGCCTGTAAGGAGTCGCCACTCAAGAAACTTTCTTCCCCATCGATTGTCGGTTCCTCGAGTTACGTGACCAGACCATTGCCACTTCAGCTTGCTTATTCTTCAGGGTATATTAGTTATTTTGGTTCTTTTGCGGATATCCTCACTCACACACACACATGCACGCACGCACACACACACGAACGCACGCACGAGCTCGTTTTGCCAGCAGTTGCCATCCTTTGGTATCCTTTTGCAGGCGATTTGGCTATCGCAGTTAGGCTTGGTGATGTTTGACGAGAGACGCTGCTGTCCATTCTTCAACAATTAAGTTCCCTTAGTCGCCTCTTACGACACCAACGGGAAAGGAAGGGGTGGCCCATTCTATTATAGGTACCACACGGTCAAATAAAATTCAATATTATATTAGAATCAAATTCAATTCCCAAAGAGGGTTGACGTCAGGCAGGTGGCTGGTCGTAAAACTAAAAACTAAATCTTTTTGTAATATGGATAAAATCATATTACGCCCACTCCAAATGATTGGGATAAGGGTAGGAAGATGATGATTATATTAGAATGACTCAGTTGAGACTGAATGTTCCGATGGACGGACAGGAGCTCTAAAAATTTCCAGTTGTCTACATGTGTCACTGAATGAGTAGGCGTACACGAGTCCAAATGTTATGACATTCAATAATGCGAGGCTAATTTTCAATCATTAATGTAATTTTGATGTCTCGCTCCCAAGGATGCAGAGTTATCACAGCTTGCGGTCTACAATTTTGTGGATTAAATGTGTTTTCTATAGATACACGTGTACTTTAACGACGGTATAAAAATAAATTTATGTTAGTTTTTCCCGCGACTTTCTTCGAGATGATTGTAACCGTATTTTTTCCTACGAGAATGAGCAAGTTTAATTTAATTTTGCAACATGTTTTTTTGCACGAATTTAGATATATAAAAGAATATATACAGACATATATAAAAGAGGATGCCGAGTGATTGACTGATTGAACTATATATCAACGCTCAGCCGAAACTATTGAACGTAGAATCTTGAAATTTTGCAGATAAGTTTTTTATAACGCTATATAAAAAAACCTATCTGCAAAATAAAAAGGTGATAATTCAAGAAAAAAGATATTGAAAATTCAATATCTAAGGGTTTTAATAAGGGTGTTGAGAGTTTGAAAGCAATTTCGTCAATTTAGAAGTTAGATATCTGAAATTTTAGATTTAAGCTTATGGTATGAAACAAAATCGGTGAAAAATCGAATACTACAAGTAAGTGAAGTTGTGGGCAAAAGTTAGTGTTTGTATATTTACATATAAATAAATCCATCCTGTATTAACTAAGTAAATCTAAGTATTTAATGTAACACAAGTTAGTGGAAAATAGAACTGGTTTTCTTGGTCCCATTTTTGACCTTACGAATAATACTATAAAAGATATGAAGATAGACATGTCCAGTATGTCAGTGTGTTTGCGTAATTCGTACACATAGACAGAAAAAAAAATCAATAAGGTATTTTTATACTTTGTTGATATCAATCTATTATTACCATAAGACTATAAAACCATACCATAACACAATACCATAAAAATCCCTGGTAAGCATTATTTCATATAGGGTTTTATTTTGAGATTAAATGGATGATAATGGAATGGTAGCCTCGCCCGCGCTAATGGTAAACGCTGGCGAGGCACCAGTGAGGGATGATAGGTGACAATGAAAAGGCAGGTCAGTTAGCCTATCGTGATGGATTCACTTGGAATAGAACACGATAGTTTCCAGGGGGAACCACGAGGAGGTCGACCTGACAGGGTGTATTGCTAATAATGAGGCTACTAATCTCCATTTTTAACAATCCATTATCCCCCCTTATTTAGAGATTTCCATTTCTTATACTTATGTGCTTTATTCAGCTTTGTAGAAATTATCTATTTACCTATTAACAGTATTCGATTAGGTTAGGGTCAGAGTGATCTGATCTTTTAGATGTACATCTTAGGTAAAGTACAGAGTGTCTGAAACGAGTCAGGTAAATTGATATTCGGCCGACACAATTTAACACATTTTTTTTTAAATCAAAACAAAAGACGGCATTTTTTAGTATTGTAAGTGATTGCCTTAAAAATTACCAGGTCAATTTATTGTATTTGAATTGAAAAATATTTTTTCTGATATAATATAAATACATATGGTATATAAATATATGTACTTATTGCCTATAAATGCATACATTTATTTATTAAAATTGTAGCCACTTTAAATGATTTTAAAACTAAAACACATATCAATTGAAAATAAATCAAAATGTATTATTTTATTATTTACTGATTGTAAAAACAAGCATCATTATAAATCTTTATGCATTATTTATTTTGTTCTTTCAAATATAATTATAATAAATTTATATCGTCTTTAATTTTAAATTGAACCTATGCTGTATTCTGTCTGTGTTGAGTAATAAATGTACATAATGATAACTCTATTCACGCACACAGGGATTAAAAATATGACTTGTTTTTGACAAAATATTTGTCTATGGTGACACACTGTTTGTATAATTTAAGTCATATCCTTATTTTTATGTGATTTTAAAAAGAAATAGGTTTTTGCAGCTTTGGAAGTATCGACACTAATCATGGATGATTTTGTTGAATTCAGAAACCTATATAAGAACGATAAAGAAAATAATTTATATATGTAGTTTGGATTTCAAATAATAAAGAAAAATTAGCGAGTCTTGATATTGGCAAAATCATCGGAACTCCGATGGAGCCATAAAAAAAAAGAATAATATAATATTTAATAATAATATTTATTAAATCCAAAAATACATGTTTCAATTTCACATTTGTTCCCAAAACTTCACATTAGGATTCCCTGTGTCGTGAAGTCTTGAGCCTTTTTCTACTTACAAAACTTATTAACTAATATATAAATTTACTAACTAACTAATAAATAAAAGATGTTAAAAAAAATAAAAAAAAGATGTTTTAGGTTTAGTTACTCAGATTGTATATTTTCTTCAAAGTAATATGGGTCAAAAACAACAATTTCTCACGTATCTTGTTCTTTATTATAAAAAAAACTTGTTTTTATGGGATGCCAAAATTGTTTGCTGTAGTGTAGAATGGTTCTTTAAATGTATGCTAATAATTTCGATTGCACCCTGTAAACATAATTTACAATACAAAATGCTAAAAATGTATTCGGGATTGACGTAGATACTTGCGTACTCGTAGCTGTATGTGATTAATTATTAAAAAGGTAGGGCAATACATACAGATAAGTAACCGTTCGCATTTAGAATTAGTGACGTGCCTAGTTGACTTTTTGGTATTCGAGCATTTCGATACTCGTTAAAAAGCTCCAATTTAGAGTGCTTACCATGAAAGGTTTACCAAAATTTTGAGGTCGAACGAAACACAAGTTTAATGTTAAAATTACTTAATACAAATGTAATACAAAAATATTAAAAATGTTAAAATATTGTTCCTTTGGACTTTTATGATAGGATTTATGACAAACAAAACCTTAAGCTCCATTTATGTTTTTGTTCGTACCTAAAGACCAATTTCGAAATTGAATGCTAAAATTCGGAATTTCTGATAGACCCCCTAATTGGAGTCTGAGAAGTCGAATAAGTATATAATTTTTTTATCAGATTCGAGTACTATTTAATTTTTTTAAAGTTTACACTCACGAAAATAATAAACGTTCAGTAATTACTTCCTTTTGAAAATTAAGGAAAATATCAACAAAATCTGAAAATTGAAACACTTCGACACACGAGTAGTACATGGGTACTTCAAACTTATATTCGAATACCGTGTATCCAAGTTCTGTATATTGAATACTTTAGTAACGAAATACCTATTAGGTATTCGAGTCAGTATATTCGAATCAGGTTGACAAGGCACATCACTATTTAGAATTTAGAAAAACAGTACGAGCGATGACTTTGTTAATGGAAAATATACGTGTGACAAAATATGAATGAAGTCCAAAAATAATTTATTGAAGCACCATTCTGATTCGTTTTGTATATTAGACTCTATGCTATATAGATAAAAGACATGTTTTTCTTAACGTCTCATAATATTATTTTTTAAAAGAGTTTTTTTGGCAGACGGACATGATCGGAAAGCTGTGTTGTGTCTTATAATGTTTGTATTGGATAGTGAATTGCGTTTCTTAATTTAGACATTGTTTATGTATCCCACACGATGTCAATGCTATTTTAGTTAAGCTTAGCAATTGTTTATTTCCTTGGGACGGACGTTTCTTTTTTTCAGTTACATTCTAAGCAATTTGAATACTTGTGCATGAAAAAAAAAAGAAAAAAAGGAACAACATAAGAACAGACCCGTGTTACTTTGAAAGAAAAAATGTTTGTATGATCTATATCTACTTGCATATAATCTGTTCCTTAGATTTTGAAAATGTTACTGACCTTTTATATTAAAAAAATATGAGAAATATTAAAAATATTTACACAAAATCTTGAACATTTATTTAATTTATTGTTAGTATTTCTAGGTGGTTGCATAGATTAATTTTTCATATTTGTAAACATTAATTTATTTATTAAGGTACACCAACAGTACATGTATAATACACTAAAAAAATATACAAAATTTGATCTATAAAAGGCGAGCACAACATTCAGAATTTAACTGATGTACTTTAAGTACTATCAGTAACTTGAAATGTATATTTATATATTCACATTATCATACGTATCATATCTCTATATTTATAGTATTTAAAATAATTACCAGAGTTTCATGCTTTCAGTTGAACTATTTATACTAACTCTTCTCTATTCAAATGTTGCCTGCAAGAGATCGCTCTTAGGGCAACCTTGTCAGCCCTCTGTTTTCTCAGAGTAATATTTTATTGTAATTGTTTGTATTTATAATAAATTTACTATTGGAATTTTACGGAGGAAACAATAAAGAGTATCTATCTATCTAATGATTACTTGTTCTGTGGCTCCGATCCGAATAGGTTTTAAAATTGTAATCACAAGAGATTATGTAACTGCAATGAATAAATGATTTCCTGGAAGATTGCAAGTCGGATGGGGAAATCGCGACAACTGCAAATTTGTTTATGTATGAATTTTGTATGGAGAGATATTATGTTTTTACAATAGTACGCATTCACTTACTATTGTAGCTAGTAGGAATTATTTATTTATTTATAATTATTTCTGTATACAACACTGTCTGTGTCACTATATCATGTTTTAATATTTTTTTATGCAAACAAACTGAAGGCCTACCTGATGGCAATGGTGGTGACCGTCGCCTATAGACATGAGCAGTACCAAGGACATAACAGAGTATACTGTTTCACCCATGATAACCCCCATGTGTTGCCATTTCTGAAGATTTAGGTGTTATTTCTCTGTATCCTGTAAATTCACTGCCATATCTCACCCTTCAAACCGAAACACAGCCATGCAAATATAACTGCTTCACGGTAGGATCACGAATGGGACAGAGGTACCCAAGCAAACGATTTTTGTACAAAGTCTCTCTCTGGTAAATATATAGAAATATATAGAATTCCCTTTCAGTGTCTACGCTTTCAGATTATTTTAACATGAAGTCTTTCAAAGCTAAAGTAAATAGGCATTATTTAAGTTTGTGTATAAAATCTTAGACCCTTAAGTCATCGTTACTTACATTATTTAAGCTCAGGTGAGATTGTAGTCAAACGCTCTCAAGTATTAAAAAAAATACCGACTGTGTACTACAGGGACGTAATTTTTTTTTTATATTTGCAGAGAGTTTGAGTTATGCAAATAAATATTCATTCATTCATTCAATGCAAAAACTTTACCTCTCTGTGTTTAAATTACGCGTAACGTGATGTGTAAAAAGTAAAAAGAAGAGAATTATTTATTATTACATATAAAGCAATTTATTCGTAGTATTTATTGACCCATCAAATAATTTTATTACAAGCATGACATTTAATTATGACGTGTCGTGGCCGCGAGTAAGCTGCCAGCAACAAAGCCACTTGAAAAAGCAAGAAGATTTATGAAACAAAATCTTAAATTATGTATCTGAAGATTATAATAAAAAAAAGAAACATATATAAAGACAGACAAGATTGAACTAGAATCCGCAGTCTGTATTTACATGGTTTATAAACAATGAATTCTAGTAAGCTGTAAAATTCTCGTTGAATTCTCAATCATCGAATATATTAACGGTCCTTTAACGGATTCATCAAAATAATTTGGCAAAACTAGTACAAGAACAATCTATACAATTGATTTTTAAACATGTCCATGTAGGTAATAAGAACTCTCGGGTAACGGTCAATCGAATTTCAAATATGGATATTAACATGTCGCCGTTCCATAATTCCAAATTCAAATGTCCATGAAACTATTTCAATTTCTGGTGCGTTCGGGAAATCTTATCCCAAATCCATTTCGATCCATCTCATCTTTTATGATTCTATTGAAATATATAGATTTTTATGCTACTATGCGCTTTACTAGATATGTGATAAGGATTATTTTTGAATTTTGTAACGATGTGTCTTTTGTAGGACATTATACATTTTATTTATTCCTTTTCTAAATACATAGTTTGTACGACACCAAATGTTTGTTCAGTCCAAATGGACCGTTTAAAATTTACATGAATTGACTCTATGGCAACAACAACAGTGTTTAGTTTCATAAAATATATTATAGCTTGAAATTTGTAGTCGTTTATTGTTAGGGAGGCAAAGGAGCAGACGGTCTACCTGATGGAAAGCGGCTACCGTCGCCCATGAACACCTGCAACACGAGAGGAGTCGCTTTTAAATGTTTGTGAGCACGTGTTTTGAAATGCCCTAAATTGTATTGTATTATCTGAGCATAAATTAAACATTTAGTTTTGATGTAATGATATATTTAGGAACAAAAAAATTAAGTTAAATTCTTGTCTAATATCTTTTCTGTTGCTCTGTCGAATTTCTGTCGAATTTAGAAGTATTTTGATTTAAAGAGAGATGTAATAAGATTCTAAAATGATTTATGTGCAAACAATTCAAACATGAACTGTTTTTAGACAAAGTATTAGTATTAGTGAATTTTTTTTATACCACTGAGGTGGCAAACAAACATACAACCCGTCTGATGGTAAACTGTTACTGTTAACTATAGACGCCTGCAACACTAGTGGTGTCACGTGCGCGTTGCCGGCTCTTAAGAAACCTGAATCCTCTTTTAAAGAACTCCTTATAACTTATAAGAATATGCTTATAACTGTATTGTATGTTTATAGTACTTTTATATTACATTTACACTTAAAAAAAAGTAAAATTTAAGATGTTCATATGGCATTCATTATTTAGTTTTTAGTCAAGAAACTCAGATATTGTTATTGGACAACCCTAAATATGTATATTTAGTACAGAAACAGTGACCGAAATCAATTCGAAATTTAAATTTCTGATTTTAAAAATAGAACGTCGCCAAGTGTTGTCGAATAAACCGCTACCTTCATGGTATTAGTGAGGTAGGATGAAGATAAAGTTAGGTTTGCTGGATCATCATGACAAATAACAGGGACTGCTTCATACAGGTGCTCATTATTTTCGGAATTGAGACAAATTATGAAATATAAAATGTTTTTGTAATTAATAACTTTAATAACTACTGTCTACAGCTCGCTCTTAGCGAGTCACGCAGTCAGGCTTGAGCTCGTGACATAGCCACCGATGACTAAGGATCACGAATTGATTTCGAAACTAGTCGATCTTTTTCGATATAATTACACGTAAGGTAAACTAATAGTTATTAAACTAAAATGTAATGTTTTGTAAAGGTACTTGAATATTGGTTACTAAATCGCTCTTGAATGGTTGAAGCGATTCGAACAAAATTTGGTACATACAAACTAAATTCTAATGTAACATATATTTATTCATAATAATCATGTAAGAGTAAACTCACGTGTAACGGCAACTATTCCATAATTGTTTTACGGAAAAGCTGTTTGTAAATTGTTCCTTTGTTTCACATACACGTGCATAACATTTTTTACTGTCACCTTGACATTTAAACCCGATTTACGTTCGTTATTAAGGTTTAAAACCCGAATCCAGGAATAAAACATCAACAATCAACAGACTTAATAGTGGTGTAGTTTAATACATAATACTTAGAACACAAACTATTAGGTAATTATTTATTTATTGATCAAACTAGCGATTCGGCACGGTTTTGCACGGATTTTTGGAAATGATATACAGCTTTATATATATATATATATATATATATATATATATATATATATATATATATATATATATATATATATATATATATATATATAACCTATATTACTCGTTGATAATGTAGTTTTCTATAGGTGAAAGGATTTTAAAAATCCGTTGAGTAGTTTTTGAGTTACAAACAAACAGTCAAATATTTCCTCTTTATAATAAAACCATCTTATTCATAAATGAGAGGAAGGGATTGTTACTAATGGAGATTAGTAGCCTTATTGTTAGCAATATACCCTGTCAGGTCGACCGCCACGCGGTTTCGCCTGAAAACCATCGTGATTAATTTGTAGTAAACTTGCTACGATGGGCCTACTGACCTGCTCATTATTATCGTTTCAATCGCCATTATAATACGTTGACTTAGGCAGGAACATAATTCCATCTTCTTCCATTAAAAACAAACAAATGCACTTTCACATTTATAATATTAACGTCCCACTGTTGGGACGAGTCTATTCCCATAAAATGAGAACAAAGCCTATACTGATGCTACTACAGAACAGCTAATTATAGATTGTTTTTCCAAAAACCATATTAGTATTAGGGGCAAGGTTGATAATTGAAAATACTTACACTCATTATATAGGATATCTTGGCCCTTTTATTTTAGTTTATTGATTTGGCTTCGTTTCACAGCGTGGCCTAAATACTTATATAGTTCCATACAGGACGTTTCTACTGCATCATTCCATTACCATTCATTCAAAATAAATCGTCTGATAAAGTGTGTTTTATTTCTAAAGAAAGATAGATTTGAGAGTAAAACTTTGTACAAAAAAGGTCAGTCAAGTGCGAGTCGGACTCGCGTAATGAGGGACAACTTTTTCATACAATTTTGCTTGATAAATAGTTTTTTTTTACATCATAACAAACAAGCATGTGGCTCACCTGATGGTAAGTGACTACCGTCGCCCATGGTCACCCACAACACCAATGGCATTGCAGGTATGCTGCCGGCCATTTAAAAAGGAATATGCTCTTTTCTTGAAGGTTATGTATTAGTGATTCCTTTATAACTTCTATATTTATTTTGTCTTATAATTTCTACATCTTTTTAATGCGTAAACACTCATTTTATTTATTAAATAATATGTCAAAATACATTGTATGCGTAAGTATACAGAGCACTGATAAAAAAACAAGTCAGCTAATTTTACAATTAGCTAACAAAAAGTTGATTCGTTTTTAAGAGTCGATATTCTATCTATATAATTTAAGCTCTTATAAAATAAATAAAAAAAAAAGATTTAATTTTCAATAAACTTCAAAAAGAAAGAGGGTCTTAATTCGATTGTATGTTGTTTTTGTTTCACTCTTTGTTACCTCATAACTCCGTCAGTTGTAAACCGACTTGGAAAATTCTGTTTTTATCTGATAGTTTATATATTTTTTTATACTACTTAGAATGGCAAACAAGCTCATGACGGCCCACCTGATGGAAAGTGGTAACCGTCGCCTATAGACATGAGCAGTACCATGGACATAACAGAGTATACTGTTTCGCCCATGATACCCCCCATGGGTTGCCATTGCTGAGGATTCAGGTGTTATTTCTCTGTACCCTGTAAATTCACGCCATATTCCACCCTTCAAACCGAAACACAGCCATGCAGAGACAACTGCTTTACGGTTGAAACACGAATGGGACAGAGGTACCCAAGCAATCGACTTTTGTACAAAGTTTCCCTCTAGTAAAAATATAGTATATTTACAGATAGGTTACATAGAAATTTTATTTAAATCAATTCAGTAGTTTAGTGTTAAATCAAAATAACTTGTTTTGCTATAATACAAGTTTGTTTATTTTTTGGAACACAATTTAATAACAATAAAAAAAAAATTGTTTTCACGTTATATTTATTTTTTATTATACACAGTACGTTATGTTAGTATATGTTAGTAACAATTAATCTTAAATGTAATGTACAGAGGCGAGGTTATTTCTAATAAGAGATTTCTTGCAGCAAACCTTGTCATGTGAATTAAATTTACATTTAAAAATGAAAATTATGATTATTTTATATAAATAATACAAAATACCGTGTGTATTTATATAATTATAAAGCGATAATTTTCGAAAGTCAAATAAGCTTTAAATTTTAAGCGAGTCTCTCAGGGTCGGATGATTTATTAGGTTATATTATTAAATGAAATTTACGAGCGAAGTGCACTCATAACATTTTAGAACGCTCCTCTTGTAATATAATGTATAGCTGTTACATGCGACCCGACTTTGCCCGTGTGATCCGCTTTTAATAGTCTAGGATACTTGTATCCTGGTTCTATGGGCGGCGGATCGCGGGATTCAAAGTCAAATAGGAAGCAAGGGGGGAGAAGGGATTGTCAGTAATGAGGTCTATTGCTAGCAATAAACCCTATCAGGTCGACCTCCTCGCGGTTCCCCCTGAAAACCATCGTGATTGATTTATTGATCAATTTGTCATGATGGGCTAATTAAACTGTTTCATTCTCACATATCATCTCTCATTGGTGTCCTGCCAATATATATTAATATTGGGGTTATCATTCCATTATCATTCATTTAAAAAAGGGGGCAAGAGATCCGAGAGCTGGCCCACTGCGTATTCCCGGCGCGTCGCTAGAAGTTGGCCTGTGATGGGGTCGCGTCGTCAATGGTGTAGACGAATCCATAAGCGAACTAGCATCACTGGTATACGTACGCATCGAGGAATAACGTGGGATTTTTAATGGGTAAGAATTCCACAGTACCTATTAGTCGCCCTGCCGGCGGATGATCCAAAATTTTCCCCTCGTTAAAGAAAAAAAGATACTTCCACCCAAAAATATTATATTACTGTTTCCTGTGACCTCACTCGCATGCGTCAGTGTATATAGTATCCTGTGTGGCGTGTATCAAATCAGCTAAAATGCCGATTAGCTGTTTAAGCAATTGAGTAACAAACATACAAACATGTTTAGAAACTTTCACATTTATAATATTCGTAGGATATGTAAAATTTTTTAACAATACGTATTTCTCGGTTAGTCCAATGGTTGACTGGTAATGATTACCGTCCGGTGTTAAGTCTTCCAAATGTACATAGAATTTTACTGTGCATTAAAGTTTAAATAAATAAAGAAAATAAATAAATACGTGGATAAATGAATAATAAAAAATGCTATTCTATAGTGATTCGAAGTTAAATATAATAAGCTGTTTGGTAATAATTAAATGTTGAAAAGATGATACGTAATCTGACGCAACGAGGGATCAAAGGAACTGCATATTTTCCGAAGTAAGAGATCTGCTATGCTAAAATGTTCACCTAAGAGGTTTCATAATAATTCCCTTTAGGTGAGTTTATAAAATGGCCTATGATGCATTACAGAAGTATTGAGTGAAGCTAGTTACTAAATGTTCTTATTAAATTCTCCATTTTTTTATTATTTTACCACCAGGTGAGCTGCATGCTCGTTTGCCCCGTGTTGTAAAAAAAAATTCGTAAATAAGTATTAATCGTATTACGAATGTGTATATTTTAAAGTGTTTAAATTTCTCAAAATCGACGTGCAAGTATAAGGTGAGTAAAATAGTCAAGTAAACAAAGAAACATCAGGGGTGTCAGAGTGATGGAGCGCGTTGCCGATCTTTAAGAAATTTTAATTATCTGCTTTATCTTGATAAATCAATGAAGGGAAATTTGAACCTGTAAACTCTTGTCTAGTCTATTGTGATAACTGAGAAGTTCATTGGCATCTTGTTCCTTGCTTTAAATGATAATATAAGAAATACGTTATTACAATTATTGGTTATTCTGGTTCAAGTTTTTTTTTAATCTATGTTTAATTTGGGATTTTTAGTTTTTAACATGTCAACCTTACAATATCTAATCAGGTTGTTTACTACTATAACTAAAACTAAACAGTTTCGCTTACTAATTCACCTAAACACAAGACAATTTTAGCAGTAGGCATTATGCTCGGAATAATACATACATCAAATAGATGTAGCGTATTGGTTATCATATTATGGACATAATTATATTTTGTACTGATTTTATATATTTTTTGGTTTACAATTCTGTCATTCATAGTCTTTATGTTTTCCTACTAATGAAGATGTGATAAAAGAGAACTACAATATCAAGCATATTCATTATTTATTCGTTTCTCTTAATTTTTATATATATTCTTTATTGCACTTGAACAATAGATACAGCGGTTAGTTTAATAACTTGTTAGCGAAGGGAGAGTTTAACTCTATAAGAGATTTCTTCCAGCCAACCAAGTGTAGTTAGATAGTTGGAGAGAAAATAATTGGCAGGTAATCTAGTGCTGGAAAGGTACAGGCAAAAGTAATGTAAATAATGTATGAATGTAAAATAATTTTAAAAATGCTTTTTGGACGCCAGTTTGACCCTATTTTTTAAATGAGTTCGGAACTCTACAGTGCTGGAGATGTCGACACTGAGGATCCTAATACTTTTAAAGATAATAATGGTTGAGTTCCCAAATTTCGGAGTCACAATAATCTAAGGTATTTTAGCGGTGACCTCGTAAACTTGTATCTTAGATGGGTTAAATTGGACTAAGTTTCGTCATTCACAGAGACTCTATAGACAGTAGTCGAGTACTCTTGATTTCAGACACGAGTTATCCGGTTAGTCTTCACAATGGAGCGAGGGATATTTGCACGATCCGTGTAGTACCCCAGTACTGTCATTCGCATAACAATGAATGTCGATCGTAGCCAGCAAAAAATTGACATGCAGCAATGCAAAGAAACTATTTTTTGCTATTTTTAAACTAAAGTATTAGAAGAGGCTCGGATTGAATTGTTTTATACTAAATATCTTTTGGTATTGAAGTCTTATTAAAATAATCTTTTCATTAGAGTTGGTATATTTTTTTAAATTCCGAATAGCATGAATTAATGTCATAATGCCAATGGCAGATTTTGCCAGCTTATTACCCTTTATATTAATATGGCTTAAGATTTTTATTATAGAGTACTCAGTTACAAACCTCTTTCTTGAACTGTTTCGTTGTATAATTTAAGATTTTGTTCCACCTATCTATCTATCCATTTAAGAGCTGCGCTCTTGTCGGTGGAGCTCTTGCCCTCTTTTGTTCCACCAAAAAACAAAAATTAAACGACTTTGAAACCAGCAAGATAAGTTTTGTCAATTTTGATTTCAAAATTAAAGCTCTCAACAGATTTTTATAAAAATTTTTTTAGATTAGTCTGAAAGTAAGTCAGTTGGAAAAAAATCCAAACATTTTTTGAAGTTGATTAAAAATATGAAACACATATAGTGTCCATTTTAGGACCGCAGGTTATAAGGAAAATTGATATTGAACAGTGCACACAGCATATTTTTACACTGTATCATGAGTCACGTTGTCGGTCGCGTATTTCTGTCTGCATTCGCATTGCACTTCGGATATCACCATTAGTGCGCGTCTGGTTGCTGGTATTTGTATCAAGTATGTTGTTATTTTAACAGTTGATATTTTTTTTTAATGGATGATAATGTAATGGTTACGCCGCCTGCGCTAACGCCGTATACGCTGGCGGGGCACCAGTAATAGATGATAGGTAACAATGAAAAGGCAGATCAGTTAGTCCACCTTGATGAATATATCTGGAATTCAGCACGATGGTTTCCAGGGGGGACCACGTGGAAGTCGACCTGATAGGTTATATTGCTAGTAACAACAATCTCAAAGATATTAGTTCAAAATCATCTTCATATACTAACATTATAAAAAAATTTACCTTGGGGAACCGCGAGGAGCTTGACTTGATAGAGTTTATTGTTAACAATGGGGCTGCTAATCCCCATTACTAACAATCTCTTCTTCCATCAATAGTAGATATTTCCCCCTTATTCATAAAAACTAAATTTACTACAAATCTATCTTAGCTATTGGATTGTTTGGTCACATTCTTTCAAATTGGGAATGTAGCATAAAAGAGAGAGACAAAACAGTTCGAAAGCTAAAATAGCTATATGAGACGTTTAAGGTTTTTAGGAATAAGAGCGTTTATATTTCATTATTTTTTTTCAGCCGTAAACTACCCACTGCTGGATATAAGTCTTTCCCATAAAGGAAGTTTTGCAGTAGTTGCCACGCTTGGCAGGCGGGTTGGCAACCGCAGTTAGGCTTTTAGAGGTGTTTTAAGAGAACGCTGCTGCCCATTCCTTGTCCTCCCTTAGTTGCTTCTTATGACACACACGGCAAAAGGAAGGTGTGGTTCATTCTATGCCGGGGCATACACGGCGATTACATTTAATTACATTACTTTTTTTTTATACAACTTAGAATGGCAAACAAGCTGACGGCCCACCTGATGGAAAGTGGTAACCATCGCCTACAGACATGAGCAGTACCATGGACATAACAGAGTATACTGTTTCGCCCATGATACCCCCCATGCGTTGCCATTTCTGAGGACTCAGGTGTTATTCCTCTGTACCCAGTAAATTCACGCACACGACCACATTTTTCAAAAGAGGGGTAAAGAGGTTTCTTCAGGGTCTGCAATGCGTGCGTAATACCTCTGGTATTGCAGGCGTTCATAGGCTACGGTAACCGCTTACCATCAGGTGGGCCGTGTGCTTGTTTGCCACCTCAGTGGTATAAAAAAAATTGCTAGCAGTGGGATTAGTAGTCCACATTACTAACAATCCCTTCCTCACAAGTAAATATTTAATTAGCTATTAGATCCTGTTATAATAAATTCTGCGAAATATCAAACAATAAATCCTTGTCTTCACATTTTGCTGTTTAAGTTATTCGTCCTACAGTTAAACTGTTTACAGGCGTTTTACTTTGAGTAATTACCAATCATTCGTCATCACACTGGTAGTAAAAATGAGTTGAATGATTAACCATAGTTCAGTGAACTATGGACAGGTGGCCGCAAGGAGATGGTATTCCTAAATTAGCGGGAACATGACGAGGACATACCGTGTTACTAATATTTAGTTGCAGAATGATTTTGTTGCTTCAATCAAGGGGATGTCATTTAAAATAATATGAACATACAACAAAACGTATACAAACTATTCTTTTATAATTAATTTCTGCTTGCTTGTACATTTAGTTCTGCAAAAAATAAAGATTTGAATATTTTACATTTCTTAGATGCTTATTAATATATATATATATATATATATATATATATATATATATATATATATATATATATATATATATATATATATATATATAATAAGCATATATATACATATATATACAACATAGAATGGCAAACAAGCTAATGACCTTCCTGATGGTAAATGGTAACCGTCGCCTATAGACATGAGCAGTACCATTGACTAATATACTGTTTCGCCCATGATACCCCCCATGCTACACAGCCATGCAAACACGACTGCTTCACGGTAAAAAAACGAATGGGACATATTAGTAGGACGTATTAAACTTTTACAAAATAATGAAATGCATCGCTGTAATCTCTCCAAGGACTTTAGAAACTGACAATTAATAACAGAAATAGTATAATGAGTAGTAGATTACCATTGCCAAAATGATTCATCATCGTTATTGGCAAATTTTCATAACGTCTTAACAGGGTCGGCCGATGACCTTTCTTATGTAGAAGAACTATTTTCTTTAATTATACAACTTAGAACTTCAAGAAAAGAGCGTATTCCTTTTTAAAAGACCGGCAGCACACCTGCAATGCCGTAGGTGTTGTGGGTGACCATGGGCGGCGGTAGTCACTTACCATCAGGTGAGCCGCATGCTCGTTTGCCCCCTGTGTTGTAAAAAAAAAAAGATGATTTTCGTATAATATCTTGCTCAGGTCCATTCATTTCTATATCCAGTAGTGTAGTTACATGTGCTCATTAAAATAAACTAATTAGACGATTTCCGCCAAGTGGTTACGTCCAAGAACTTCTGGATTTACAAAGCGCGTGGGCTCTCTTGTTGTAAACAAACGCCGCTTATATTGTTGTTATGCATAATTTTAATGTCTTCTGGTTCTGACAAGTTATGACGCAAAACTACTATCACTAACGGTTAAGGGGAAGATATTATGTTATTATTGTTTATGGCAGTCTATGGGGGAGGCTTATGTCCAGCAGTGGACGGATAATGGCTGTTATATTGATGATGATTATTATATGTTATAATAATATATATAAAAGTAACTGACCTAATAGATGTTAGTTTATTTATATTGCAATATTTGTCTGTAACAATCTAATTATTATTATTTTTACTACTCGTAGTTGTCATATTATAAATGGAAAGTCAGTTTGCTTGTTTATTAGTTCTAGACACTTTAAAGACTTAATTAAATAATATGAAATTTGATATATACGTACTTTTTTTTTTGATGGGTGAAAATGGTATGGCAACCCCGCCTGCGCTAACGGAATACGCTGGCGGAGCACCAGTGAAGGATAATAGATGAGAATGAAAACAGGCCCTTTAGCTCATCATGATGAATTCATCAGGAATTAACTATGATAGTTTCCAGGGGGTACCGCGAGGAGGTCGACCTGGTTGGGTATATTGCTAGCAATGGGATTCTCAGTCTTCATTACTAACAATCCCTTTCCCCCCTAGGTATATACGTACTATATTGTATAGAAATGAACATAGGCTACATTTTATTCCGGTCAATGAACATATTCGTATACAGTATGGGATGAAGAAAGAGATAGGTAACTTTTTGTTCTGGTCAGTAAATGTAATCTAGTCACAGAGGCGAAGTCGCAGATAAAAGCTAGTATGCATGCACTTAATAAAAAGCTTCATATTAGTAAATTTATGAGTATTATCATTGCTCACATTTAGTAGAAATTTAATGAAACTGTATTTTGTAACTCTCTTGTTAATATAGGTTTTTTTTATACAACTACGAATGGCAAACAAGCTGTCGGCCCACCTGAAGGAAAGTGAAATCGTATACTGTTTCACCCATGATACCCACCATGCGTTGCCATTCCTGAGGACTCAGGTGTTATTCCTCTGTAGCCAGTAAATTCACGCCATATCCCACCCTTCAAACCGAAACATAGCCATGCAAACACAACTGCTTCACGGAAAGTAAAGAGTACTAACAAAATCGCTCGAAAATTTACGAAAATCGGTCTACATCCATATTATTACAGTCAATATTGCAGTTTGTATCATTATGTAAAAAAAAAAATTAAAGTATTCATTTAAAATTATATCTCAACTACCTCTTAACAAGATGTCTAAAACAATCGAGTCAATATAATTGTAAGGGTAGTCATAACTATTACAATATTTATTTTCTTATACTATTATGTATAAAATAATTTGAAAAAAATAACATTTGTTCATGACATTGTAAATATTATGTAGTATATTGTATAATAATATATTTTAGATATATAATAGTAACAAAATGATTCTCACTTATTTACCAGAGCGAGACTTTGTACAAAAGTTTGCTTGGGCGCCTCTGTTTCATTCGTGTTTCTACCGTGAAACAGTTGTGTTTGCATGGCTGTGTTTCGGTTTAAAGGATACAGAGGAATAACACCTTATTCCTCAGGAATGACAACGCATGGGGTATCTTGGGCGAAACAATATACTCTGTTATGTACATACTGCTCATGTCTATAGGCGACGGTTACCACTTTCCATTAGGTAGGCCGTCAGCTTGTTTGACATTCTAAGTTACATAAAAAAAAATTTAAATGTGTAATTTTCATAACCAATTGAAAAAAAAATATTTTGAGTGTGTTTTTTTCTGAATACATAACGCTTTTCTTTATCATTCTTCGATAATTGTTATTTGTATTATAACCTAAGGGAATTTAGTATGAGTAAATGTGACATTCGAAATTTTGTCAAATTCATTCAATATAGTTTATAGTTAATTTGTAGTTAAATATCACATCTTAGAAAAGAAAGATATTTGTAACGTACAAGGAAATGTTATCGCATCACCGATAAAATTACAATGTCTCTTCCAACTTTGATATTAGTAAAATCATCGGAGCCTCTTTTTTTACAACTTAGAATGGCAAACAAGCTGACGGCCCACCTGATGGAAAGTGGTAACCGTCGCCTATAGACATGAGTAGTACCATGAACATAACAGAGTATACTGTTTCGCTCATGATATCCCCCATGCGTTGCCATTCTTGAGGACTCAGGTATTATTTCTCTGTACCCAGTAAATTCACGCCATATCCCACCCTTCAAAACATAGCCATGCAAACACAACTGCTTTACGGTTGAAACACGAATGGGACAGAGGTACCCAAGCAAACGACTTTTGTACAAAGTCTCCCTTTAATATGTCTCGAAGGAGGCATATAAAAAAAAGATATTTCCAAATCTAGATATACTGCGAATGTCTAAATATATATTAATTAAGGTACATATTTTTGTATATACTTTTTTATTATCTAGAATGATCGAGACAGGAAGAAAAAAAGTGATTTCCTGCGAAAACCCTTTTCCTCATCTGCGTTGCCAGGCAGACGTATCAATTTTTTCCTACTAAATTTTTTTTTGCAGGTCATTACCTGTTTTTCTTTTAGGAAAAAATGGTCAACAGTCTCGCAAAAAGTGTTAAACGATCAACTTTTTGCGCTTCCTAGGCCATCGGATAGTTTTTCTCTGATTGCTAATTAATTTTCCCAACCGTGACAGCCTTGATTTTTGTTTTCTTCCCTTAAGTGTTTTTTTATAAAACTTAGAATGGCAAACAACCTGACGGCCCACTTGATGGAAAACAGTAATAGACATGAACGACACCATGAACGTGACAGAATATTCTGCGATACCTATGCCACCATTCATGCTTTATCATTCTTGAGGACTGTGGTGTTTTCCTCCGTTCCCTGTAATTTCACTACGGTATAGAGATTATTAGCCGTCATAGCCAGAAGGATAAGCAAGCTGAAGTGGCAATGGGCTGGTATGGTATGAAGTGGCACATAGCTCGAAGAACTGATCACTGATGAGGAAGAAAGATTCTTGAGTGACAATCATTTACAGGCAAACGCAGTGTAGGACGACCTTCCACTAGATGGAGTACATACCTGAAATACATTGCAGGGAGTTAGTGGAGCAGGTGGCTCAGGACCGTTCTTTATGGCAGTTTAAGGGGTGGCTTATGTCCAGCAGTGGAGGGATTAAAAATTTCAAATTCACCTAGGCGATAACGATTTTACCTAGTACTAAAAGAAAAATTTACATTTATTTAGAATATAATTCGAATTGATTTAGTAATTTCAGTGAGTGACTAATTGAGTTATATAAATCGTGTTGGAATAAAAAAAATAATCGATTTTAATCGTTTTGATTATTTTATATATTTATCTATTTATTGAAGAATAGTTATCGTGGTTCAGAATATTAATAAATAATAATTTACAACACCCTTTTTTCAAATTCTTCTCTCGAACTAAAATATATTTGAACTAGAACTTGGCAACTTCCATAGCACAGTTTGTCTCAATGTTAAGGTCCTAAATCCGTTTCAAATAATTTTAAAATTACATTTTTTTAAATGTTTCTAATGACAGACTTATGAACTATGGCGACTTATTAACACATGGCGTTATTCACATTTTTGCTGTGCGAGGAAGTTTCTCGATTAATTTAGTGCGATGTAGGTATACGACGTTAGGTTTGTTAGTATGAAATGATTCTCTGAGCTGAAATAAGTTGAGAGCACCAGGTAACACGTTTATAAACTGCGTTCTTGGCGCCAAATGCGCTTCCTGACCCGGTTTTAGTTCGCAAATGCAGTGTCTATACATTGTTACAACTAGCCAGGGACCGAAACGAACTTAAATAAGAGACATGGAAAATAATCTTAGTGCCGAAAATGTACAGCAAATTAGAAAGCATTTTTTTAGAAACGTATCTATTGATATCATGTTTGAGTGTTTTAGTTCGTAAGAGAGTAACTTATTCTTATTTACTAGTATGTAAATAAAAATCAATATTTGGTTAATTGTATGAGTCTGTAATTATAACGATAAGATTTGTATGAAAGAAAATTAAAAGTACCCGTAACCGGCGAGCGTGTATGAAAAGATTGATGGATGTGCAAGAAGCGAAAGAGGTTTGTTTGAATCGAAACATTTGGCGTTCCATTATTTCTGCCTACCCTATTGGGAGACAGGCGTGACAGATATATATGTATATATGAAAGAAAATTTTACCAGAGGAAGATTTCGTTTGCTTGAGCACCTCTATCCCATTCGTGTTTCAACCGTGAAGCAGTTGTGTTCGGTTTGAAGGGTGGGATATGGCAGTGAATTTACAGGGTACAGAGGAATAATGAGTCCTCAAGAATGGAAACACATTGGTGGTATCATGGGCGAAACAGTATACTCTGTTATGTCCGTGGTACTGCTCATATCTATAGGCGACGGTTACCACTTTCTATCAGGTGGGCCGTCAGCTTGTTTGCCATTCTAAGTAATATAAAAAAATTTTGAAGGATTTTTAATAATCATAGTGTAGTACAAAATACGGTCCTATTGCTAAGCAATCTTTTCCAGACAACCTTTGCGTAAAAGGAATTAAAAAATGAATGGGTAGGTGGCACGTTAAAAAAAATAAAAAAATAAGAAAGTTTGTAAAGATGTTTAGATATTTATATGCTTGTTATTCAATCAGATTTAAACAGTTGAATGGATTTAAATGAAATTTTGTACATAGCTAAGTTGCATTCTAACCTAAAACATAGAATACTTTATTTAATGAAACATGCGGGCAAAGCTGCGGGAAACAGTCTTATATATATGTAACATGAGGCACGCGGATGATCGTTCGGAGTCGCGGCTATTTTAAATATTATTGTTACATAGCTACGTTTACACAAATAACTCACATGGCGCAAAGGGATTTGACCCTAATGCATTTTGAGTGCAGTTTGTGCTATTAATAGATGTATGTAAAATATACGGCCACAGAAATCTCAATGATCTCCGTGTCCCGTTTGTTTTCATTTCCATACCATAAATTTTGTATTGGTGTACACACAATCCGTGTGTCCCACTATTGGGAACGCGAACTGTGTATAACAGATATTAAGGCATAGATTAACAATACTTTTTTATAATTATATATCAGTCAAGCGGTTTGATACAGAGTTTTATCACCACTTCTTCTTTTCATTTAAGAGTTTCCTCTTGTCGGTGCAACTAATTCATGCATCTTCCTCCAGCCATCTCTATCCCAGGCCATATCCTTTATCTCCCTATACGACACTACATAGTATAAAACAAAGTCGCTGTCGTCTGTCCGTCCCTAAACCTTCAAAACTACGCAACGGATTTTGAAGCGGTTTTTTTAATAGATAGAGTGATTCAAGAGGAAGGTTTATATGTATAACACATGTATAATATTGTAGAGAAACACTGATAGTTTTAAAGGTTTCTAATGTGATGTGATGCAATGTGCACCCGAGCGAAGCCGGAGCGGGTTGCTAGTTTAGTATAAAGATGGCAAGTATACGGTCCGTCAGATGACGATCGATCATTGTGCCTTTGGACGCCTGCAATACCAAGGATATCGTGTGCGCGTTGCTGACCCTGAAGGCATTCTAATATGGCCTTTTTGGAGAACTCCATACTGTAGTCTCTACGAAAAATCATGGCATTGAGTTCATTCCGCAGTCTGATCGTTCGTGGGAGGAAACTCCTCTGAATCCGCACTGTACGCGTCCACTTAGGTTATAGAGTGCGAGGATAAGTTCTCTGTTGACAGCAAGCGGTGCCATGATAAAAGATGGTTCTGGGTATCATTTCGAACAATTTCTCAGAACATACTCTATTATACAAGCGGTAGAACACACAAGAGGAGATAAAGTTTCGCCTTAGACTTAGGGCTTGATACCTCCTGTGAGCTACGGATCGTCGACAATTCTTTTAGTCATTTTTCCAGTCATCTTTCTCTCCTAATATTACAAAGTGTTCTAATTCCTTAGTTGCCTCTTATTCTGGGGATGAAGGATTGACAATTGTAGTTTATAACAAGTTTATTTCTCCCATTTTTTTAGGGAAAACATCTTTATTTACGGCGTAATATGTCAATTTGCTTTTCTTGTCAATGCAGATATAACATGCCAGAAATTTTTAATACGACCGTTGCATAAAACTAATTTTCGTATATAAAAAACTGCAGTAGAATTGAACCTTTCTTTTTAAAGTCGGTTGAAAGTTTATTGGTTATTTAATGCATTCGTCGTGTGACTCGTAAAATTCATAATATCTTTCTCAAGTACTTGTAAATTTCTAATACCCATTCTTGTATTTCAAAACTTTAATTATATTTTGGCAATTTTATCTAAATAAATTAAATTCAAGAGGATAACTTCATCGTGTTATATTACAATGGATAGTTAATCCAATATTATGATAAATAATATTAATTAAATATGATTTTATCATAAAAGCCGCCTGAACATTTTGTTTACTTCTAAACTTTGATAATATTATTGTTATGTTTATATAAGATTTTACAGTGTTTATTTAAGGAGCTGCATAACGGCGTTCCATAATCCCTTTTGAAATCTGTAGAGGTTACGTCCATGATTGACCTCAAACTAATTTTGTAAAGATCAAAATAGTACAAATACATATAATAGTAAGGATATATGTGTATATAAGCAATGGTTACCACTTTTCATCAGATGTGCCGTTACAAGCTAACAATCCAAGTTAAATAAAAAACATTTAGAATTGAATTTTAGGCTTTTTTTTTATACAACTTAGAATGGCAAACAGGCTGACGGCCCACCTGATGGAAAGTGGTAACCGTCGCCTATAGACATGAGCAGTACCGTGGACATAACAGAGTATACTGTTTCGCCCATGATACCTCCTATGCGTTGCCATTTCTGAGGACTCAGCTGTTATTCTTCTGTAAATTCACGCCATATCCCACCCCTCAAACTGAAACACAGTCATGCAAACATAACTGCTTCACGGTAGAAACACGAATGGGACAGAGGTACCCAAGCAATCGACTTAAATTGATGTTGTAATAAATTAACAATTCACAATTCTTCCTAGCAATATTTTTTATCGTATAAAAACTAGGACTTTACTAGTATAACAATTGCCGTGTGGTCACGATTTAGAACTGGCCACCCTTTCCTTTCCTGTGGGTGTCGTAAAAGGCGACTAAGGGAACTTAATACACGAAAGATGGTCAGCAGCGTTTCTCTTAATACATCACCAAAGCCTAACTGCGATTGCGAAGTCACCTGCTAAGCGTGGCAATTACTGGCAGAACCTTTTTTTTTATACAACTTAGAATGGCAAACAAGCTGAGGGCCCACCTGATGGAAAGTGGTAACCGTCGCCTATAGATATGAGCAGTACCATGGACATAACAGAGTATACTGTTTCGCCCATGATACCTATCTTTATAGAGGAAGCCTGTGTTCAGCAGTGGAGAGTTAACAGTTGATTTGATGATATGATCAGATAATATTAATAATAAGTGCCACATAATCACACCGATCGCCTGGTCTTCAAGCTAGGATGTTTTTTTTTGATGGGTGAAAATGGAATGGCAGCCCCGCCCCGTCTGCCCTAACGGTATACGCTGACGGGGCACCAGTAAAGGGTGATCGATGAGAATGAAATCAGGCCAGTTAGTCGATCATGATGAATTCATCAGGAATTAACCATGATAGTTTTCAGGGGAAACCGCGTGGAGGTTGACCTGGCTAGATATATTGCTAGTAATGGGACTCTTAGTCTCCATTACTAACAATCCCTTTTTCCCCAGCTAGGATGCTAGGATACCTTGTGTATGTAATGTGTGTGTAGAGACCAGGCGCCGAATACCTGGGTGCACAACCTAAAACACCAAGAATCGACTCAATTCAGAAAAGTTCGATTCTAAAATAAGCCTCACCAGGAATCGAACCTAGGACCAAATAACAAACAATTTACATGTGAAAAAAAAATATTAGTAATTTATTTTTATATAAGTCGAAATAGAGCAAGTGGCAATACACACTGCGTAATTTACTTATCACGTGTAATACATACAAAATTACAATTCAACCTCGAATTTAACACGCGACTATGTACATGGTACCTGGGGGACAGCCGAGTACAAATGCAATAATGGATTTATTGGATGCGAAAATTACTAGATCAAAGTAATGCGTCACAATAATGCGTTATAGTGTATTGTACTAAACAGGTTTCTTAGTTTTTTTTAACGGGTGATAATGGTATGGTAACCCCGTCTGAGCTATCAGTATAGACTGGCGAGGCACCAGTGAGAAATGACAGATGAGGATGAAAGCAGGTCAGTTAGCTTATCCTGAAAAACTAAACTAGAATTAACGACGATGGTGTCCAGGTGGAGGTCGACCTGACAGGGTATATTTCTAGTAATGGAGTTATTTGACCCCAACACTAACAATCCCTTTCTCCCAACAGGTTTCTTCTGGTGGGAAATCGTATCCTCTTAATATTTTTGTTACTTACTATTTTCATTGGTGTATTTAAGATTATTGTTGGGAGGGTAGGGGGGTGTAGCCCTACATACATTTAACATATGTTGGCCATATGTAGCCTAGCCCCTTTAAGAGCCATAGGGTACATATGGCCAACATATGTATATGTATGTCAAACATATTATTGTCTATTGCTGAAACCTCTGCTCATTATTCTGGGATGGGCAACAGATAATTCTCTGGTGGGTATGGCCCACCCGGCCCCCCTTTCTATACATGCCTATTCACTTTTTTTTTTACAAAACAGGGGGCAAACGAGCATGCGGGTCACCTGGTGGTAAGTGACTACCGCCGCCCATGATCACCCACAATACTAATGGCATTGCAGGTGTGCTGCCAGCCATTTAACAAGGACTATGCTCTTTTCTTGAAGGTTATGTTGTCGTATCGGTTCAGAAATACTGCTGCTGGAAGTTGATTCCAAAGAGTGGTTGTGCGTGGAAGAAAGTGCCTTGAAAAACGCACGATGGAGGACCGTGACTCGTCCAGATGATTGAGATGAAATTTTAGTTTATGGCGGGTTGTACGATGGTGAAAATCAGCAGTAGGTATCAATCCGAACAATTCCTCAGAGCACTCTCCATGATAAATTCGATAGAAGATGCACAGAGACGCAACATCTCTACGCAGTTTCAGTGGGTCGATCGGACAGTAAGGCGCCAATAGTCAACAATTCGAGCTGCCCGACTTTGAATGCGATCTAACGGAAGGAGTTGGTACTGTGGCGCTCCTGCCTATAGGTGAGAACAGTATTCCATATTTAAATTACTTTATTGCCGTATGCTTGTTTGCCACCTCAGTGGTATAAAAAAAAACTTTTCTACCAGTCAACCTCAAGCCTATGCCACTTTTGTTCCTGTAAGTACCTGATAAAGAGGGCAGTCACACGTGTGATTAGTAAAATATATGTCAATGCTGTATGCTTCGCGTTTGTACGATTGAGACTTACAAAAACGCATTCCATGGCCTGTTTCAGACGTGAAACAGTGTCAAGTGGAAATATTAACATTAGAATATTGTAATAATAGAACAGAATGTAAATATGTTTATTTGTAGATAGTAGAATCGATTTTGAAAATGACACAGACAAAATAGGGATAGATACACAATTAATTCAACTTTAATAATTCTACGCGTGAATTTACTAAGCTACGCCTTGAATTCCAGACAAATTATCATACTGAAGACTAGGCAGCATGGTCTCCGACCTAAGACTGTTCCACAACGGAACAAACGTACTAAAAAAAAAGTTTACACTTTCTCTCACACGACGTGTTTTTCTAAATTCTATTATTTCTATTCTTTTTCCTTAGCAATATTATGAAGGAACTTTACACTGAGTTGTTAGGTTCTATTGCACATAATTTTGCACCAAAAGTGATATCAAAAATTTTACGCTTCTAGGCACCAGCCATTTTCTATTAATTTTATAGCCAGCCATATCTGTATTTCCATTTTAAAAACTATCTATAAAATACTTTAATTTTGCAGTAATACCATCACCAAGAACTGAATTTAAAAAATATTATCATTGGTTTATGATCTCGTTGTAAGTCGGCTTGCTAAGCTAAAAGAAAAACTAAAAAATATATATATCACATAGAATATTAAAAAAAGAAATACAAATATATAAGAAGAGGACGGTTGTTCAAGTTGTCAGCAATAGAAGTTTAGGATAAAAGCACTTAATATTTAGAATTTCAGTTAGAATTCAACTTCAGCATAATTTACTTAAAGAATCACTATCATGACGTAGACGTGTGACCCAAAACGTAATCCCATTACTTTTCTGAATCTTTGCAGAAGCAATTCTAGAGGCTATCAAATAATTATTTAAGTAGCTGATAATGAAGTATTTGTTTGAAAAACACAGTGAAGTAGAGACAATGTCAAGAGTAAATCAGATACTCAAAGTTAAAGTGGATCTAACGAGTAAATAGTTTTAAGTGCAGTTTTGCCTTGTGTACAACCTCGTCTGGATGAATAGTGACATACCAATAGTCATTTCATCGGAATATCGATAATTTGATACAGTATTTAATCATCATTATTATATCAGCCGTAAATTGTAGACTGCTAAACATATGCTTCTCCTTTGGCGGGTTTTCCAGTAATTGCCGAGCTTGGTAGGCAGGTTGGCAACCGCAGTTAGTCGTTGGTGATGTTTTAAAAGAGATGCTGCTGCACATCCCATAAATGTTAAGTTCCCTTAGTGACAACACCTATGGGAAAGAAAAGGGTGGCCCATTCTATGCCGGGACAACACGGTATTCAATATTACATTGAAATTAGAGTTAAAAAAAGCTATCTCTTAAAAAGTAACTTTTATAATAAAATAAACGAAGTATTAGATCTAAGTTTAGTAATTGGCTAAATAACAAAACAATTACATAAATCGAAAACGGTATTAATTTTAACTCATTTACTTGGTACCTACTAATTGGTTACATTATGGTGTCTACCTAATGACAGGATAAAGTAAGAGAATTCTTATAATTATGTCTAGGCGAATTCTCTGGAAAATTATAAATACAGGTACTAAAATCAGTTCAGTACGAACGCCAACTATAATATAAAATATTATAGTTAATAATAATAAAATATTATAACGAATAATAAAACGAAGGACGACACAAAGTTACAATATATATTTTGAATTTTCTTTTATCTAAAAAAATATCATATAACAAATATAAAAAAAAAAAAAGCTGTATCATGCAAATATACTATACTATCTAGCAGTGTTATATGACTTTGCTCGTATGAAGTAGGATAAAAGTATCCTATGGTAATTCAACATATGGTCCAACTGTGTACCAAACATTCAAATCCCTTTACTTTATTAAGTATGATTAAGTAACAAACTTTCACATTTATATTATTTTATTTTATTATTATTATTGAAATTAAAGCGGATAATATCTGAAATGATGGTAATAATGATTCAAAATTAGTAGGATTAATAATTTGACTACTCTTTAATTTACATTTTGTTTCAAGTGTTCGTAAAATAACCATTTATATAATTAATCGACATATTCCATCACTAAATCGATAAAAGCGCCATTACTGAAGAGCGCAGCGCGGCCCCGAAATGGTCGAGTGTTCAGACAATTCAGCAGACCGCTTCTTATTCTGAACAAAACGTTATGACTAATATATTTTTTTATATAATATATTATTTTTATTTATATTGAGTTTAAAATACTCTTTATCCCCATTGTCAGTCTTATTATTTCTATTATTACGCCCAGACTAAAACAAGTTCAACTATTAATTTTCCTATATCATTCAATTTGTTTGAGTGTTGCCTCTTTACGTTATTTTTTGTAACTATGTTTTTTTTTTATACATTTTTATGTAATATTTTTTAAGACGAATAATAAAAAGTTTTATTCATTCATTCATTATCTATGCCTGCGACTTTGTCCGCTTTCTTGGACTTTTTGATTCATAGAGATAAAAGTTATCTATTTAATCGTCATAGGAAATACATGTAAGTTAAATTTCATAGTTACTGGTTGAGCTAAAAAAAAATGACACTTTAGTGTTTACATATTATATGTATAATTAAGGATAAAGATTTTATTGAGTGACTATTTATATAGGCTTTTACAATATAGACAACTATAATTCTGAAACAATTACTCTCACCCGATATGGTGCACCTATATCTGTCTAGGTATTAGTAATTTATACACTCAAAAAGAAGGGAATAGTCATATTTCTTTTCTGTATCTAAAAATAATAAACCTAAATTTTCCAGGCATTTGGATGATGGCCAAATACTACGTTCTAAATCTCGTTGTTCCATTGCTCAGTTTTATAAAAAAAAAGAAATTTTTAGTAGTCTCATTCATAAGAGAAATTAATCTATAAAAACGCCAAATAATAAATATGGTAAACCAGATTATATGCAGTGGTCCATCAAATTGTTGACTGCCGTCACTGATTACAAGATGTAAGCAGGAGATAGATACAGGATCTATCTCCTGCTGGACATTGGGCAATGCCTTCCACTATGTGCGATCCTTTGCTTTTCACATCTATCTATTTGCCGCCATCTTCTTAATATCATCGGTTAAGGATCAATTATAGATTAGTACATCAAGAAGGATTAATCACAGATCAATAAAAAAATTTAGCATTACAAGAATCGCGCAAATAAAAAAAATTACCCATTATTGTTGAAGTAGTTCTAAGGAGACATAATATCTGGCTGTTTATTATTCTAAAGACGTAAATCTATTTTAAAAACATCAAAGAATAGGCTGTATAGTCTAGTAACTAATTGTTTTTGAAAAAACGACAATAATTTTGTAGACTTCTAATTAGGATGTATATATAGGTACTTTCCGTTGCCTCATTTATAAAAAGAATAAACAATACTGTTCGAGTTGAATATTGTCTATTCCATTGAATTCATAATTTAAAAAATGATGAAACATAAGTTATAAGTATTTTCAACTATTTCTTTGTAACTCTTAAAGAATTTATATTATTTATATAAATAATCTGTTTGTCTATGCTTAGCATAATTAGAATGTTATCTTGGTATCTCTTTTTATCGAAAATTAAAAGTGTTTTTGTATTAATTGATTACATATTATGGTATATTATTAATTGTTTGTTTATTTTATTTTGAAATATAATAACTAAATTTGATAAAAAAAAACTAGATTGTTTAAAATTATAACAAATTATATGCATAATCTAAGATTACAGAATACAATACATGTACTTACAATTTTGAAAATAAAAAAGCTGTGGTTTTGTTTGCACGCGTTACTGCCTATTTATGGGCAGCGAGTCGAATTGTTTGTGTATGTAGCCCACGCGTATTAACTAGCGCAAGGACAAAAAAGTCTTACGAAAATCGGTATGTTTAATATAGCCCGACAAGTTATGTCCGGAATCATCTCAACGACTGGCAATACTAAATAAGAGCATTGTTTATTGAAGAAGCTGGCATCTCGAGTTATTTTTAAATGGCTTCCAAAAGAAGAAAGCTTTTAAATTCTTTTGTTTTTTTTTTTATATTTATTTTTGTCACTCAGTTACGTCGCCGATTCTGAAGCGATTGTTACAATTAATTTTATAATCGATCTTTGGTGTTGCTCTCTTATTATTTTATTTGTAAGTTTAAGTTATCTTTTGTTGTGAAGCAAACAACTGCAATGCAAATATAGTTGTGTCTACACGTGCTAGTAAAAGTTTACAACTTGCACAACAAACTTGCGTTTTCAACGCGATTCCGCGTTTTAAATAGAAATAGTGACTGTATCTATAAATATTTAATTTTTTCTTCCTTTCTTTCTTTTTAATCTTTCTTTTTTCTTTAGTTCTTTCTTTTTTCTTTCTTTCATATATCGCGTGGTCAATTGTCACGATTAAAGTTGAGAAGGATTTTTTAAGTAGCAATATTTGTATTTTTTTATAGTAGAGAATAATTCAACGCGACAGATTCGCTATGACGTAGGCAAATTTCTTAAAATGAATAGTTTAACAGTACACGAGCAGGTGTCTTAGCGGTGTTCATAAATTTTCATCGCGATGCAATACATCGAGTGCAATGTACCGTCCTTGTGACGTCATCTCTCGTCATTGGGGACGACGCCATTTTTCCATCCACAGTTGGAATTTTACAGGAATACGGTAGTGTATATTTTAGGTATAATTTTATTCTTTTTTTTATTTGAATTTTTTATTATTTTGTGTTCAACGTAACACTCGAATTAATCACACGTAATGTAATATTAAATATTTACTTCGAACTTATTGTTTATATTGAATATCTATAACTGGTTAGTTAATTGTTTCTTGTAGATACATTAGGTGCTATTATCATGGGTGTCAAAGTGTAATCTGTGATACTCTCCATTAGATAGGTACTGAGTTTTTATACTATTACAAGATATATTAGAAAGTCTTAATATATATATATATATATATATATATATATATATATATATATATATATATATATATATATATATTCTTTATTGCACTAAAACATACAGTAACAACAATAAGTTAATAACAATGTTAGCAAAGGCGAACTTATCTCTAAAAGAAATTTCTTCCAGTCAACCTAAAGCAGTGGCATAGGAAGTAGTGAGTGGGCAGTAGTAGTGCAAGACAGAAATTAAAATAAATATTTACATAAATTATAAATAATTATATATATACATATATACACACACATATTAGTAATTAAGAAAGAAAGGAAAATACACGTGTACAATAAAATCTATTTATTTGTATTAGAATGATACTTGTACAATAATATAGTACGTATACTTTTATCAACATAAAAATAATTATTTTATTGAACTAGGTGTTATCTTGCGGAAGTCCATAACGCTGGTTATTTGATTAGAAATTATTTTGTGTAATTCCGCTAACATTACACATATTAATGGTATAAACAACTAAACATATATAGTTATTTATTAATTAAATTATATATTGAATGCATTCAGAATAGGGATGCAAAACAATAACAAACATATTGCAATCACCTTGAAAGCACTGTTTCGCCTGAACGGATGATGTTACTCCAAGGATTTCCTGTTGCACCCACTTGAATGTGGCCTAGCGTATGTATTATGCAGCAAATACTATTAAATTATTTAGTTCCATTTGTACAAGTATAAAGTCTTTTACTCTATTAGAAGAACACTGAATAATAATAATGTTACATATAAATAAAAATCAATTGTCGAACATCTGTCAGCGTATTATTTCTGAACGCCTGATCTTATTTGGTTAATTCCTGTTTTGTTAGGTTTGTATGGTGGATGTATATACACACACATATATATATATATATATATATATATATATATATATATATATATATATATATATATATATATATATGTATATATTTATATATATATTATATGCACATATATGTTGGTCCGAATTGTACGTAATGAGATACTGTGTAAGATACAGAATTTACTTTTGTAATTTACATATAATTTTTATAAATAATTATTGAAATAAATAGTTTTTTTTCTGTTTTTTTCTTATTTATTTATTCTTATTTTTTTTTATGTTGAATAGTTACAGCTTTTCAATTAAAATCTTCATCATATCAGCCGTTAACTGTCCACTGCTAAACATAGGCCTCCCTCATAAAGTTTTGCCCGTAGTTGCCACGCTTGGCAGGCGGATCGGCAACCGCAGTTAGCCTTTGGTGATGTTTTAAGAAGGATGCTGCTACTGATCTCTCGATCATTAAGTTCCCTTACACATGGCTCTTATGACACTCATGGAAAAGAAAGGGATGACCCATTCTATGCCGGAACCACACAGTGATTTTTAATTAAATTTGAAAGTACTTATTAGATAACTAGAATTGAAATCTTTAAGATACTTCATGTACGCAATTAATCTTCGTGGAAACTAATTAGAATTGTAACTATATCCTTGTAGGGGTGTAATTTAGAAAATTATTGTATTATCTCTGCGCATGAGTTGACGCAAATAATGGGAAAAAAAAGCAATCGTGTGACATTGTTCGTTGTTTTTCAGTTCCTTCTTGAAAAACTTTTTAAACTATTTTGAAGAGAGTTTCTTAACATACTTTTAGTGATAAATACAATTTGTATGTGCCTTAAAAAATATAGTAAGTACAGGCACGAGAAACTAGGAGGACTTTCTCGTGGCTGTACTCTTGTACTATTTATTTTTGTATGTAAAGGTATGTAACGCAATATCTCTTACAATTTTTTTTATACTATGAAGGTGACAAGCATATAGTCTGTCTGATGGTAAACGGATACTGTAGCCTATAGACGTATAAAACACTAGGGACATCACGTGCTCGTTGCCGACTCCGAAGAAACCGTTGTAACCGTTTAAAATTTCTGTAATTCTTGTGTTATTCCTTATTAAATATCATATATTTTTATTTTTTGAAAAATAAACTTTATCAGTATCTACCATCTCTTACAGGCATCTTACCAGTATGAACTAATAGTGCAAAGGGGTTATTTTTCCATTTTTATATATAATATTTACCTTAAAAAAGATCTGAATTCCTTATAACTGTATATTTACATACAATTTACTGATTCTATTCTTAAATTAACGACATACAATCAGTTTTTTAAACATTTAACATGGAAGTTGTATTTAGAACTCTAGTCATGTGGATGTAGGTCAGTTTACGCTTGTTCTGATTCAAAACAAAAAATAACCAGCATGCGATGATTTGTCGTTATCATGTTAATGATTGACAGGTATTTCCTTATTGTTGGGTATAGTTAAAGAGGCTGTGTAAATTATGCAATTAGTTGAATCAATGATGAGAATAAATTCCTGGATTTTTTTTAAATTGGCATATTATATTGTGAGTTCATTTGTTCTTGTTAGTGGAGCGACATAGACTTGAGGGAGGAATTAAAACTCTTTGGACTCGGAAACTTATACATGAGATGAATGATAAGTAAAAGAGATGCGTATAAGGATACATAGAGGCTTCTTGCTCTTGGTATCGTCAACTTAAAGGTTTTTATGGATGCTGTAAATACCATATTTAAGGAAGTCCGTATTTAACAAAAATATGAATCATAAATATCGACATTATTATTTCGGGCAATTCTAAATTCATTATTTATATAATTAATTTTTTAAAGTAACAGTTGACGTTCTTGCTCGTTCTCCTTGGCTGAAATTGCATTCCGAATAGACGGTTGTGAAGAAAAATAAAAAAAATGACTATTCAATAATATAATATTGCAGGCGTCCATAGGTTACAGTGACCGTTTACCATCAGACGGGCTAAATGCTTGTTTGCCAACTTCGTGGTATAAAAAAAAAAACTATTCCAGTTAGTAGATATAATATAAAATATTCAACATATGTACATTCTTAATTCGTTACAAATGTAAATGTGTGAGTTTGTTTTCCTTCCTTTTGCCTTAATAACTCAAACAACTAAGCATGGTTAATATTGGTACTGTTCCAATATTTATATATTGGGTTCTTTTGGGTTTACCAGAGGGAGACTTTGTACAAAAGTCGATTGCTTGGGTACCTCTGTCCATTCGTGTTTCAACCGTGAAGCAGTTGTGTTTGCATGGCTGTGTTTCGGTTTGAAGGGTGGGATATGGCGTGAATTTACTGGGTACAGAGAAATAATACCTTAGTCCTCAGGAATGGCAACGCATGGGAACTATTATGGGCGAAACAGTATACTCTGTTATGTGCATGGCACTCCTCATGTCTATAGGCGACGGTTACCACTTTCCATCAGGTGGACCGTCAGCTTGTTTGACATTCAAAGCTGTATAAAAAAAAACATTCTTGGTAAAAGAAAGTCATTACGCATTTCGATATCGCCCGTACCGGTCGGATATCTATAATTTCGATCAGGTTCTTCATATAGACATTAGATATTGGATAACAGACATATTCGTTGTTGAGCCAGCATAAACAATATACATTAACTAAAATATATAAATATTGTTGTATTTTATCCATCCCTACAAATAATCGTTACAAATTTTGGCGTATTTGTAATGGAGAAGGATATATGGTAGCCTAGTTTATATCCTGGTCAATTAATGTCCCGGTTATACAAATGAAATTTCGGGAACAGTTAAACGTAAATGCTTTCTAATAATACTTACTGTTAATCTAAAGCTCGAAGATTCATTTATTGAAGACATAAGACCTGGTGAGTTACTTATCACCGCGGCAATACGGCGCGTGTCAAGTTTGGCAATGAGTCAACTATGCAGTGCAGACTGACAAAAAAGTATAGATATCTTTCTATGCAAAATTATCTAAAAGTGAGTACGTTTTTAAGTTTTTTTTTAAAGGATCATGTTTGAAGATATATTTATTTATTTATTTAACTCTTTATTGCCCCAAAAACATAATAAAAAACAAAGACAGATAAATAATTCAACTGAAATACATTAGCATGGAGTATAGATCAAAATATATATATATATATATATATATATATATAAAGGTACAAAAGGCGGTTTTATCGCTAGGGCAATCTCTTACAGACAACCCTTGGTTAAAGGAGAACATATAGAAGTGGGTAGGTGGCGCTAATGTGAATTAATACTTTTTATGTATAATGCACAAAAACTTCAAATATATATTGTTTATTTACGGTCCGTCCCGGCGTCGCACGGGTGGACATTTTTACATTTTAAAAAGTGGCCATTAAGGCTGCACACGCGACTGAAAGCTTAAAAATGGAGTAACTTCTCCCGTTTTCCCAACATTTCCCTTCACTGTTCTGCTGATATTGATCGTAGCGTGATGAAAAGTTTACTATAGGTTATAGTAAACTTTTATATATAGCCCAGGAGTATGAAGAATAATTGTACCAAGTTTCGTTAAAATCCGTCGAGTAGTTTTTGTTTCTATAACGAACATACAGACAGACAGACAGACAAAAATTTTACTGATTGCATTTTTGGCATCAGTATCGATCACTAATCACCCCCTGATAGTTATTTTGGAAATATATTTCATGTACAGAATTGACCTCTCTACAGATTTATTATAAGTATAGATATAGATTAGACTATATGTTATAACAAATAATATATACTACATATACATATACATATAAATATACTACATATACATATACATAGCACACACTAGGAAATATGACAAATAGTAAAACGAAATAAAGAAATAAAATAAGTAAGGAAAAGAGTAACTACAATGAAAGAAAATAGGGTTTGACTTGTCGATGTATCTACATAATGTTATCGATATACGCTGGCGTTGTTGGAGGGATTCCAGGCGAGATTGAAAGCAGGCCAGTAAGCTTATCGTGACAAATCCATCAACGATTAACTGTCATGGTTTCGAGGGAGAATTGCGTGGAGTTCGACCTGGCAAGGTATATCGTTAGGAATGGGGTTGCTAGTTCTCCTTACAAACACTTCCTCTCTATGTACCCAAGTCTAAATGTTGCACAAGTAATAGAGAAATTGCTTAGATATAAACATTATTTTGACTTAATTTTGTGTTTGTAATGGATAAACCCAAGAAACATCAAACCGATTAAAAAAAAAACCTATAGAAAGTTACGCAATCTGCGAAGAACATGGGCTGTGTTTTATTTTTTTAAATTAGAAATCTATCTATCTATCCGTGCGAAGCCAGGGCGGGTCGCTATAAATAGATGTAAACTAGATAAACAGTATGTATACAGACCGCCGAGCTGTTGAGTTCTGACTGACATAAATTTAATTTTGACACTGGCTTCAATTAAGCATCAACAGTAACTGATTTATCGATCACGTGTCGATCACATAGCATTTGGTCACGCGAGACGCAAAATAGACATGACGGTACCAAATCAAATTCAAAAGATATTCTGAAACGATTGAATGTAATGTAATGGGGGTATCATGGGCTCATGTCTATAGGTGACGGTTACCACTTTCCATCAGGTGGGCCGCCAGCTTGTTTGCTATTCTAAGTTGTATAAAAAAAAAAGAAAAAAAAAACTGACGCTTAAAAGTTTCCTGACCAGGTAAGGAGTGCAGGATTATTGATTCTGAACTGATTAATTCTTAAGATAAAAGATAATTGCATAAACTACTTAGTAAGTGTTCTGTAGCTGTGTCGGTCCTGGCACAGAATGGCCACCCCTTCCTTTCCCGTAGGTGTCGTAAGAGGCAACTAAGGGAGGGCAGCTCCGTCCCTCTTAAACATCTCTAAAAGCCTAACTGTGGTTGCCAACACGCCTGCTAAGCGTGGCAAATACTGGCAAAACTTCCCTTATGGGGAAGGCTTATGTCCAGCAGTAGACAGTTAATGGCTGAAATAATAAAGCATTCTGTTGTGTATAAAAGTATTGTAATAAGATAAGCATGGAATAGTACCTAACCCCGCTGGTGCGGGGGGAAGAGATTGTTAGTAATGCGGATTACCACTCCCATTGCTAACAATATACCCAGAAGAGGTAAACTTCTCCGTGGTGCCCCTTGAAAATCATCGTGCTGAATTCCAAGTGTATTCATCACGATGGGCTAATTGACCTGCCTTTTCATTCACACGTATCATTCTTCATTGGTGCGCCTGCGCTAAGGGTATACCGTAAGCGCAGGTGGGGTTATCATTCCATTATCATCAAATCAAATCATCAAATTATATTTATTCGCTTGCTACATAGAAAAAACTCATCATAAATCCATAAAAAAACCCGCTTATTCTATCTCGGATAGCCAGGTCATTTGGCCTACAAGACGAATTTATTAGAAATTAACAGTGATGATTAGCAGGGCTCGCGCAGTTGTTGATTCGCTGACCCATTACTAGCAATATACCCTACATTCCTAATAATGGGGTTGTAAGTCTTCATTATTAACAATCCATCTCTCCCTGTGTAAAAGTATTGAGTAACTTTATTCCAAACGTATTTCTGCAGCCGGATTCATGGTGATCATGTCTATAGGAGAAAGGGATTATTAGAAATGGGCTCTAATAAGTCCATTGCTAGTACTATACCCCAATAGGCCCACCGCCACGCGGTTTCCCCTGGATACTATAGTGGTTTTTTGCTGAATTTGTCAAAACGGACCAAATGACCTGCTTTCATTTTTATTACTTATCTCTCACTGATGCTTCGCCAGTATATACCGATACCGAAGGAAGGGTTACCATTTTCATTCAATAAAAAAAAAAAAACGGGTACCACCTTTAATCAGGTAGTCAGTGAGTTTGCTATTTTGAATTGCGTAAAAAAATATTATAACAGTTGAAGAGAATTTTTTGTCTTGGACAAAGTGACCTTAGGAAGAAATGGACGAAGTAGAGAAATGGACTGCATTCGGATACGCATGAAGACATTTATAAAGCTGATAAGTTAAACGCTGGGCCTTTGAACAAGGTGTCCTCGTGATGGTGTACGGAAATGAGATTTGGTCATTCAAGCAGTAAATTATCTACTAATAGAACTGCCAATGTCAAATGTTCTCTTCTTGATGGGAGAAAAAAATGTTTACTGGATTTTTTGTCATTTTAAAATTCTGGATTAAACAAATAACAACAGATGAAAAGATACTCAGAAATATCAACAGACAAATACGAGTAAGCAAACGAGTATCTTCGCCGTGTGGTCTCGAAATAAAAATTTTTGGCCTAGCATCACCCAAAAACTACTGCACCAAATTGGATGCAGCTTTACAATATATAATTGTCTTGTAATATAATATATAATCTTGAAGGTATAACTTATAATGTGGTTTATGTTTTAAGTCGATATGCCATCTAGAATTGTTTTTTTTCAGTGGTTTTCCTACGTTTGAAATCACGTGTAAGTAAGTAGAGGGTAGCAAAAAGGTAGTATAAAAAATAAGGAGACCTGATTTGTAGTATGGCTAATAGAAATGAAATAATAACACTTGTATTTAGTGGTACATTTAAATAGGTCAAACGGAGATACCGCAACGACATGGTTTAAACTCAACCAAGTCAAACCGCAAATGGTTATCTCACCTTCTTTTCTATAAACAATTATTTGAACAGAAAAAAAGTAATAAAGCCAATGTTAAAGTCGTAATATTATCAGCGAGGTTCAAAGATTGCCTCGCTTGCTCATAAGTAGGCATCGGCGCTATTGATGCTGGCTAGCTGGAAAAACATCGAATGGATGCGAATTTTAGTTCCTCAAATTCATACTGGCAGGAAATAGAGTTTTAATATAAAGCTATATCGTATATTCAGTACCTACGATCTAATGTAATGTAATTCATGGAACACTTGATGTGCAACTGCGATTCGTTGGCAAGCATGCGTATGAGTCTACTGGGAACGGCTTATCCAGAGCTAGGGGACTACAGATATCTTAAACCGTGGGATATCATTAAGGTAACACATAGGATCTATGAAATGATGGTATAAGGTAGAGGGAAGTACAAAAGTTCCGTATGGCTCGACGTGCAACGGCTTAGCTGACCCCATATGCGAAAATAAGATAATATCTTATCTTATTTTCGCCTATCCCACAAGATCGTATCCGATCTTGTGGGATAGGATCATGGAATGCACCTCTGGAACAGCTGGCTAAGTCTGAAAGTATGGGCATGTGTAGGCGAATGTAATAAATTCAGAGTAAACTAGTAATGTCAATAGACCAAATTCCTTGCAGGACTGTTTCGTCAGTCCTTTATTGTTGGTTTGCTGCGTAGAATGGCACGTGACTTGCGCATCGGTTGTAAATCAATCGCTTCTTGACCGTGAACCGATTAATGTTTGCATTTTTGTGGCAATCAAATAGTTGCTATTACTGTTCAAAGGCAGAATGGAAGCATGTGCTCAGCTTTATAAATCATCCAGTGGAATTTTGAGCCTGTATTCTGAGCACAAAGAGTACGATCCACACAAAACCTGATTAAACTAAACTCTATGTTAAAGCTTTAGAGTTTAGTTTGTTTGTCAATAGAAAAAGAATTGCACCATCACCAGGATGGCGAGTGTAGTTTGTTTTTAGGATACTGTCTGTTTAGTTGCTACTAGAAAGACATAATGCGCAATTAATATAGTTCACCATTAAGATTTTTTTGTACTACGAAATTGGCAAACAAGCATAATGCCTGTCTGATGGTAACGGTCAGTGTAGCCTGTGGACGCTTGCGACTATTATGTATGTGTTGTAAATCCTGAACAATTTATAATACACCTTTATTGAAGAACTCCATACCGTAGTCTCTAGAGAAAATTTCGATAGAGAGTTCATTTCACAATCTGAGCATGAAATTAAGATTCAATAGAAATCATAATTTATTTAATAAGATACCCTTTTATTTACACATTGTGTTATCCATGGTGTGTGGTAGTTAGCTCTATGCATGATGGTTCGTTTTTACATCAGGTCGATCGTCAGCTAATTTGCGTTTCGTAGATTTTTCTAAATTTTCATAATCAGAATGTGCAACCTCAGAAACGGCCTATTTCTAGGGACTCTTTTATCCCGAGTTTAAAAATAAGTAACTACATGTGTGTAACTCCATCACCATATAAACATTAGTAGATTATCTATTTTTCTTTCTTTTTATTTAAGAGTTTCCTCTTGTCGAGGCAAATAATTTATGCATTCTCTTCCAACTAGAACTATTCCAGGTCATATCTTTGACCTCCATATACGACATCTATTTTTATATAGTAAGCAAAATCAAATAATGTTAAGAAAACGATCACATAGTATATAATGGGCAGGTTTATTGTTAACATTGATATTTTTCAAATAACTTTTAGATGCAGAGAAGTTATACTTCATGTTTATAGTATAAGGTATTATGATGCGATTGTTTATATTTAAATCTTATTTCTTACATTGTAGCGTGTACACTTAGCATTACAGTGTAAGAAATAGAGTTCAAATTTGCATCCATATTTTAACATATTTTAACGATGTTGATTTAGTATTGTGTTATAACATTTACGATGGTTGAAACCTACTCAAATATTTATAGACAGAAATATATCAAGATTACTGCCCACCCAACCCTGTATACATAACACGCCTGTTATATTATTATTTATTAAATCGTCTATTTACAATATTTTGTATTATTTCAGGATTTAGCAGAGGGAGGTACAAACATCATTGGTTCGCCAATAACCGTTTAAATCACCAACAAGTCAATTATTAAATATTTCGAAACCATATTCTCTTCAGCAGATAATCAAGAAAGAAAACAGCGTTAATTCATTTAAAGCCACTTTTATTAAATATAATAGATAACCTAAAAGCATTTAATAACACGTAATAATAAATCCATACAAATTATATTTATATATATTTCCCGTGATATATTAATATATAAGTATAATAGATTTAAAAACATAGTTATATGTGTATTGACGCACATTTAGTTATTACACATTTTATAGTTCTTTATATAGACTTTATATGTTTGCATTAAACTATAATTTATAACCAACTCGAAGAAAACCCCTACACAAATCTTAGCAATGGGATTTTCAAATAACCTATAATAAAAAGAAGTCATTTATGAGAGTACTTTTATCCCACTCCCATTTCCGTCATAAAGCAGTTGCTCTACGACAGAAATGTCATCCAACCATGCAAGCATAGTTTGCTTGCGTAGTTGGATGACATTTATTCAACAATTTTTTTTTATACAACTTAGAATGGCAAACAAGCTGACGGCTCACCTAATGAAAAGTGCTAACCGTCGCCTATAGACATGAGCAGTACCATGGACATAACAGAGTATACTGTTTCGCCCATGATACCCCCCATACGTTGCCATTCCTGAGGACTTAGGTGTTATTCCTCTGTACCCTGTAAATTCACGCCTTATCCCACCCATCAAACCGAAACATAGCCATGCAAACACAACTGCTTCCCGGTTGAAACACGAATGGGACAGAGGTACCCAAGCAAACGACTTTTGTACAAAGTCTTCCTTTGGTTGCAAATGCAATTACCGCCTAATTTCGGTGATCTTTTTTTTTCAAATCTTCAAATAAATTGTATGTACCTTTATATGTATATTTCAATGTGTATTTATGTTACAGTATTTCACTTGAATAATTAACTTGTCATTATATATTTTTGTTTACGGTGCAATAAAGAGTTAAATAAATAAATTAAACCGGCAGTTATTAAATTAAAATATAATGTACTTTGGGTGTTGCTGGAAGAAAACTCTATCAGAGTTAAGCTCGCCTTTGTACATTTGATTACCTCTGTCATATTATTATAACTGGTGTGTACAATAAAGAATTAAATAAATAAATGTGTGCATATGAAATTCTTGACAACAAGTCTTTAGTCAGTTCAGTGTACGCTAGACTGTGGAATAAATTCTCTGTCGAAGTTTTCCCTAGAGACTATAGTATGGGATTCTACGACAAGGGCGTATAAAAGTTTCTTCAGGGTCGGCAACTCGCACGTGACAATCTTAGAGTTGCAGGCGTCCATAGGCTACAGTGACCGTTTACCATTAGACTGGCTGTATGCTTGATTGCCATATGATCCTGGTATAGAATAGGCCTTTCCTTTCTCGTGGGTGTAGTAAGAAGCTATTAAGGGAGGGCAGCAGCGTCCCTCTTAAAACGTCTCTAAGGCTTAACTGCGATTGCGGATCCGTTTGCCAAGCATCGCAACTACTGGTAAACGCCCTCAAGGGGAAGGTTTATGATTAGCAGTGAACAGATAGAGGCTGATAAAATGCTGATGATGATGGTTGATTACCATCTACGTGCTATAAAAAAAACAAATTTACAAATTGGTAAAACGCAGTTTATTGTAGTTTCCTTTGAAATGTATATTACTTTTTTATACTGTGATCCCAGTTCATTGCCTTCGGTTTGTGGTGAGTGTTTTGTCGTGTTTATTGTTACTCGTATTATAAAGGGATGTACATTGCGAGTAGGTTGCTTCGTATTTTATTAATATTTTGGTATAACATAGCTATTTATTTTGTCGACTGTTATCTTCATTGCGTGTCTTTAGTCGCGTGATTCAGTAAATAAGTAGTCTACGTGCTAAGTTTGGGTATGGTCCGTGTACCAAATTTCATTCAAATTTTTAGATGTTTTCACGTGAAAGAGTAACAAGCACCCATTCACTCATCCTTATTTTTTTTTTTATTTTATTTTAATATTACATCTGGAATCAACAGCTTATATCTAGAATAATTGAAAATAATAATAACAATGTAGGAAAGTTGTTCTAAACTTTTGTAAAAGAAAACAGCGACATTTAATTTGTTAGTAATGGAGACTGAGAATCCCATTGCTAGCAATATACCCAACCAGGTCGATCTCCTCGCGGTTCTCCCTGGAAACTATCATGGTTAATTCCTGATGAATTCATCATGATGGGCTAACTGGCCTGTTTTCATTCTTATCGATCACCCTTCACTGGTGCTCCGCCAGCGTATCCCGTTAGCGCAGGCGGGGATACCAAACTATTTTCACCCATCAAAAAAAATGCTTGCCTGGTACCAGTGAGAATGGGAATACGAAACCAGGTTAGTTGGCCCATCGTGATCAATTTATAAAGAATCAACCATGATAGTTTCCAAGCGGAATGCATGAAGATCGACTTGATAAGCTATATTATTTCCAAGGGACAGTTAATCCTTGTTATTAATAACCCTTATCTCCCAACGAGGAGGACATTTTAGAAATATAATTTGGTAGTAATGTTGATTTTTTTTGTGTTTGTTTTTATTATAACGTTATATATATATTTGTATGTATGTATATATATGTGTATATTTGTTTTTATATAACCTCATAACCTTGCCAGTTATAAAACGATTTGTATTTTTTTTATCTGATGGGATGTGCTTACAAATTGGTTTCAGAGTAATTTTATTAAAATCGGTTTAGTAGTTTTGTTTTTAAATCAAAATAATTGGTTTTGCTGCAATTTAAGACGTTTTTTTTGTGTATATATTATTTATATTTAGAGAAATGATGCATGAAAATTAGACATAATTTGCCAATGGCATATATAAATTAATATAATTGGACAAGGTCATAGGAGACATACGGTTTTTGGGTTACTTAACGAGTTATTTCAGCCAGATAAACATATCTTTTTGATTGATTATTCATTATTAATAAACAAAAAGGTTTCTAGTGGTTTCTGCTGCTGAACCTGTAAACCTAATGTTGAGAAGTTATTTGATACGTAGATATTATTTGTCAATTTGTCTTGTTAAGTCTTATTTATCTTTGTTAATTCCTGTGCAATATTAATATATAAGAATATTAGACCATTCAAAGCATTTGGCGTTCTATTGTTTCTGCCTACCCTAATGGGAGACAGGCGTGACAGATATGTATGTATGTATGTAATAATAGACCTATATTTCATTATCACACATCCTGCGGTACTTCTAATAAAAATGCATTCAAATTAATGTTTGTATTAAATAATTATTCTCTATATGCAAAATAAAAGGGGCAAATCCAATGTAAATTACAGGTATTGGGATTTTCAAATACCATATATTAAAAAATCCCTGTTAGGTTGGTCCATTCGGTCTCCCCTAGAATCTAACTTGGATAATTCATCAAGTTGGATGAAACAAATATACAGAATATTTAAATAATAATCTTATAGATTAATTACGTCTACATAGATGAAGAGTCTCACTACAAAATGCTTTGCCTAAACAGTTCTACTTGTATTTTGTAAAAACCCATCCGAACGGGGAATTTTGAATGGAATTACTTGCAACACTGAAAATTGGCGCATTTAGAATATTAAAAAAAGTGGGCGTAATCACTATGTTATTTAAGAGTCGGTACTGCCCTTATATTGATAAATTGAAAAATTTTTTCATGCAAGTACTTAGTGGTATCAAGAACAAATAAGTAGTAAAATAAATTACTAAATTATGTATTTTACACACTAGAATAAATTAAAAGAATATGTATAATGTTGTACAACTATTTACACTATGTACGAGCATTTCTACAAAATATTGATGAATATAGGTATCACAAGACCTAAGTTTCTTTGTAGAGTATTTTTAAATTCGTTAAATTGGTTGCATGCACAGATTTCATACAAACGTTTTTGTTCAAAGTGACTAGGACGACGCGGACTTGAGTAAGTCTTTGACACCATGTCGCCCTATCTAGATGAATGAAGTAATATATACGTATTGTATATATAATATACACTATAATTGATTGATTACTACGGACACTAGTTTTCCATCGGCAGATATCGAATTTTCCACCGTCCCACCCATGCAGTTACTCGGTCATTCCTCTTGTAGGTACGTAGATCGGTCAATGTTGACATTTGCAGCTATTTTAGTACGCCTCAGAGTAATTTCATACTCGTATACGTAATTGGACTTAAGATAATGTGGTCTTACTATACCACATTATATCTTATACATATATGTTATCATATAGTAGTTAGTGTGGTATAAATTATTCTATGCGTCAGACACGTATCCTCACGACTGAAGTTGATAGGGTCGTCTGATGTATTTGTCGTTTTAAATTTATACTTTCACGTTGAATGAATGAATGAATGAATGAGTATACTTTATTTGCGTTATACATTATAGGAAATAAGCCAGACGATTAAAATGTAACGATACAGTTGAGTAAGTACAGTAAGACTTATTAAGGTATTTAAGGTCTTATTGCTGTAAGCAATGTTTTCAAGGCAACCTTAGGGTACTGGACTGTGTTGTACAAGTAGGTATGATAGTATTGTATAATTAAGCAAGTTTGGCGTTTTGTACACATAATTAGATTCACGACGCGACAGAATTACATACCTGATTTTTTTTATGATTTTTAATTTTATTTATATATTATTATTTCATAAAAATTATGGAGTCTAAATATTTGTTGATTTTTGTAAACAATTAATTTAATGTTAAAGCTTTGATTAATATTCTTTTTTAATCCATTAATTTTCTTGTACTTATTTGACATCTAAATATTTTGTTATATTTTTTTATACCACTGAGGTAGCAAACAAGCATTTGTTATTATTATTTCTATATATAATTATTTTTTTATGCATTATGTCAAAATATTCTAGATACTGGAGTTATTAAATTTGCACTGTTAATTCCTGCTAATCTTTTATATAAATAAAACAAAGTTGGATTAGTTACATCATTTATAATTCCAGAACGGTTACACAGATTTGGATGATCTATGATTTGTTTGATTCCTCTCTCCTTTGAGTAGTAGAATAACTATTAAAATATCGGAAAGATTCACACAAAAAAATACAAATCAAAATATTTTAGACTGATATAGGCGGTACGAAGTACGCTGGGTCAAATAGTTAACTATAAATCTGAGAGTAAGTGACAAAAAAAAAAAACTGACAAGAAAAACACAAAAAAAATGGGAGAGTACTATACGTAGATATTGAACATTTTTCAATAGATATAAACCTAGAAAAGCGTTCCGATTGACCCCGTTTCTTGAACGATGTACAAGTATTTCTATAGTGTTTGATTTCCTTCATCGGTCGGGACAAATTTATAGCACATTTTCTTCGAGCAAGTGTAAATTTATCATTTGACATGAATATGTGGTATTTTAGGGTATGTCTTCTTTTCATTTAAGAGTTTCCTCTTGTCGGTGTAAATAATTCATGCATTTTCTTTCAGTCAGCTCTTTTCCAGACCATATCTTTGATCTCCCTATACGACATGACACCTAGTGATTCCTTTATCTGTTCCATGTAGTTCCTCGGCCTTCCCCTTCTTTTTTTGCCCTCTAATTTTTCTTCTATTATGCTCTTTAAAAAATCGTCATGTCGTGTAAGGTGGCCCAGCATTTTGCTTCTTCTATTCTCTATTCTTTTTATTATTCTTCTTTTCTCATTCATCCTTTTCAAGACTTCGTTGTTCATTACTTTTTCTGTCCAGATTTTTCTTTTCATTCGCCTCTCAGAATCGAGTCCACTGCTTCACGTTTCGTGGTTACAGGTTTGATCCTCGTACAATATTTTCTTGTCTTTGTAATAACAAAGACAAGAAAATGTTGTACTCGAGTGTATGAAATGAATACATTTCATATACTCGAGTGATATTTCTGGTTTTTTTTGTATATTTTAAGTAGTATTAAATGTATAGTATTAATTATATGTAGTTAGTTAAGTAATTGTAATTTTCATAGGGATCTCTAATTTTTTTGAAAATAATATATAGCCTATGTTACTCGATGATAATGTAGCTTTCTATAGCTGAAAGAATTTTTAAAATCAGTCGAGTAGTTTTTGAGTTTATTCATTACAAATGAACAAACAGAAAAATCTAATTTTTCTCTTCATTATAGACTAGATTTTAGAAGTAAGGAAATCGGTTAATAGACTATTTCTAGATGTTGCATCAAGATATACATATACACATACAATATACACTAGTTTTTAAGATAAACATTCAGAAATATAACTGTGAAAAATACATCCAATTTGGTGGCGAAATTCTGCGTGATGTCAAAACAAAAAAAACAGACGGACAATTAGACAAAATTTCTACAAATGATTGTTTTAGCTTCTTCCTGTCGGCTTTTATTGGTTTTATAATATCAATTTTTATACAGATGTCATCGAGTTACAATTTTATTATATTAGTAAGATAAGACAGCAAGAAATCATTATCTTCATCATATCAGCCTTTATCTGTCCACTGCTGGACATAGGCCTCCCCCATAGACTGTCATAAGGAATGGTCTTAAGCCACCTGCATCCGCTGACTTCCAGCAATGCATTTGACTGCGTCACTCCATTTAGTGGAGGGTCGTCCTACACTGCATTTGCCCGTACACCGTCGTCACTCAAGGACCTTTCTTAAGACAAGATAGTAAGAAATGATTATAGATAACTCAGTTTTAATAAATTAATTAAATAATATATTTATTTATTTAAACTTTAATGCACAGTAAAATTCTATGTACATTTGGCGGACTTAACACCAGATGGTGTTCTCTATCAGTCAACCGTTGGGCAAACAGAGAAATAAGTGGGCGATGCATTATTGAATAGAGGAAAATGAAACCAATACGGATATATTCATATAATATAAACATATGATTTAACTAATATAAACATACACATTTAATAGCAGAGAATTTAGTACCAGAGGGAGACTGTACAAAAGTCGATTGCTTGGGTACCTCTGTTCCATTCGTGTATCTACCGTGAAGCAGTTGTGTTTGCATGGCTGTGTTTCGGTTTGAAGAGGTGGGATGTGGCGTGAATTTACTGGGTACAGAGGAATAACACTTGAGTCCTCAGGAATGGCAACGCATGGGGGGTATTATGGGCAAAACAGTATACTCTGTTATGTCCATGGTACTGCTCATGTCTATAGGCGACGGTTACCACTTTCCATCAGGTGGGCCGTCAGCTTGTTTGCCATTCTAAGTTGTATAAAAAAACACATAATATATAAAATATATAATTATATACACAGGATATTCGACCTAGAAGGCCGGGCAATTGGTGTGCCATAGATACTTATTGCCATAGATATCTAATGTAATGTTAGTATTATTACTGTAAATTATTGTTAATTATAAGTCCATTGCACGTGGAAGTAATTTGTGGCCACCATGCACCGTTGCAAATACTGACAAGAAAAGTAATTGCGTTGCAGTGGATTTTAGTATTCATGTGCCAAATGTTGGCTTATCTCAGTTCTCAAAGTTGCCAACAGAGATGTTACACGTCAAGGTGGCTTAATTTCATACTCGTATAATATCTGCAACTAGCTGTTTCCCACGGCTTGGCCTGTGTGTATTATGATAATAGTCTATATAATTAATTCAGTATATGGTCCATCTATGTACCAAAAAAACATATAAATGTCTTAAAAAAATTACTGTATTATAATTATAATGTTAGTAGAATTTAAAGGTTTCTGTTTTTTTTTTTGTTGTTTAATTGTCTCATACAAATTTCATTCATCATCATCATGTCAGCCGTTAACTGACTCCCATACGATTTAGCTTTGCTAGTAGTTGCTCGATTGGCAGGTGGGATGGCATCTGTGATTGCCAACCCACCTGCCAATCTTGTTACACTGCTGTCCATCCCTAGACCAGTGATATTTTTTAGTCGTCTCTTACGACATTCATGGGAAAGGAAGGAGGCATTTTCAGCTCATCATTTTCAGCTGGAATCATAGAGCAATTCAATTTGACAAATTTCTTTGGGCAGACTGCATTCTTTGATGGAGATTTTGTACAAAATTCATCTGTATGGAAGTTTACTTATATTCTGGATGAAAAAAAAAACCCTATATGTTTCTTGTATACTTTGCAGTTATTTTTTAAATGGATGAGAATGGAATAATGGCCTTAGGGAGCCAGTGAGAAATGATAGGTGAGGTTGAATGCCGTTTCAAGAGTAGTGAACCCATCGTGATGAATTCATTTGGGCACGACGGTTCCCAAAGGAAACCGTATGGGGTCGACCTAATATATTGTTAGTAACGGAGCTCAACTTTGCAATATTAAGCTTTTACAGGGAGCCAGATATGTCCAGTAGTGGACTTGAATTAGGTATCTAAATATTAAAGAAAAAATTCTTTATTTTTTATTGCAACTTAGAATGACAAACGAGCTGACGGACCACCTAATGGAAAGTGGTAATCGTCGCCCATAGACCTGAGCAGTACCATGGACATAACAGAGTATACTGTTTCGCCCATGATACCACCATGCGTTGCCATTCCTGAGCATTCAGGTGTTATTTCTCTGTACCCTGTAAATGCACTGCCATGTCCCTTCAAACCGAAACACAGCCATGCAAACACAACTGCTTTATGCTAGAAACACGAATAAGTCAGTCGAAATCCATTCTCACGTATTAAAAAAAAAAATCACAAGCGATATTATATAACAGATTTTATGTAACAAGCGCCGCTGTCACCCACGCATCATTCAATCCCAATTATTTTTATATAAGGGATTAAATTAATAGCTGATTGTACCAAAAATAAACAAGAGACAACTTGTTTTCACAGGGGAAAACTTAAACGCGCTAAGTGCATTACATGGCTATTTATTTTTGTATTTTATAAGATCGCACGATAATTACAAGGTCTGTCTTAATAATAATAATAATAACCTATTTCATTTTCCTTGTAAATAATCTATTATTTTTATTTCAATAAAATATTGTTATTATATATTTTATACTTATATATTATAATCAATATACGGCGCATTAAAGCTCATTCTGAAAAGTCTCCTTATTCTGTGAATATTATATTACCAGAGGAAGACTTTGTATAAAAGTCGTTTGCTTGGGCACCTCTGTCCCATTCGTGTTTTTACCATGAAGCAGTTGTGTTTGCATGACTGTGTTTCGGTTTGAAAGGTGGGTTATGGCAGTGAATTTACAGGGTACAGAGGCATAACACCTGAGTCCTCAAGAATGGATCTAGATGAAGGAATCTACGTAATGCGTGCGCTTTATTGCTCCTAGGGGCGGAGGGGTTGGGTGGATTATTGGGAATTTCGCCTGCGCTATTGGTATATACTGGCGGGGCACCAATGACGGATGATGGGTAAGGAGGGCAGCAAGTCTTTTAGCACAAGAGTTAACCGCGATGTTTTCTAGGTGTAATCGCATGAATGTCGACTTTCCAAGGTATATTGCTAGTAATGGAACTGTAAGACATGGGGTCTTACAGCTCTATTGCTGGCAATTGTATACTAATAATCCTTTTCCTCTTACACGACTGGGTGGTGTTCAGGGGCACTAAAGTGTGCAGGAGGAGTCAAGGTTCAAAGGGAGAGCTGAGGTTCAAAGGCGAATCCGAACACCAAGGGAGCATTGAGGGGCATTAAGTTTCAAAGTGTCAAGGGTTCAAGGTAGCCGAGGTCTAAGTGGAGTGCCAGTCTAAGAGGAGTCTTCACACGGATATATAGAATTTTCGCAAATAAATGTATAGCCTAAGTTACTCGCTGGTAATGTAGCTATCTATAGGTGAAAGAATTTTTAAAATCGGTTGTGAAGTTTTTGAATTTCAAATAATACTCTTTATAGTAACTTGTTTGTTTCTCTAATAAAAAAAAACCGACTGAAAATCTAAAAGATACGTGTATTTATTATGCAGAAATTTTCACAGTAAAAAAAGAAACATATTAACAATTATAGTTATTTTGAACTACAGATCCGGGGCGACTTCGAACGAGTAGATAAAATTTTATACTAAAATATATAGCCTATTTCATTTGCTGATAATGTGGCTTTCTGTAGGTGAAAGGATTTTTAAAATCAGTCGAATAGTTTATGAGTTAATCCAGTACAAATGAGCAAACAAACAAATCTTTCCTGTTAACAATATTAGTATAGAAGTACAGATGAATTGTGAAGGGTTAAAATGGTTATTTGCGATACCTAATACCTAATACATTTCAACTTGTCTGTTATATTAAAAGCATACAAAATATATTATTGAACGACAAAGAATTTATCCAACATATGAAGTATATCTCGGCGATAATGCATATTTCTCCCTTCCAAGGTTTTTTCTATAGAAGGTCAACGACACATTGCTCGTGCTTGCGTTCGCTCTAGGACTGTAAACAAAAAGTTATAATAGTACTGCGAGATGATGGGGGAGCATGTATTTACTTCATTGAATAAGGATTAATACATTGTGACATTTACTGCAACCATAGCATTTTATTTTATACAACTTAGAATGGCAAACAAGCTGACGGCCCACCTGATTGAAAGTGGTAACAGTCGCCTATAGTCATGAGCAGTACTATGGACACAAGAGTATACTGTTTCGCTCATGATACCCCCCATGCGTTGCCATTCCTGAGAACTCAGGTGTTATTCCTCTGTACCCTGTAAATTCACGCCATATCCCACCCTTCAAACCGAAACACAGCCATGCAAACACAACTGCTTTACGGTTGAAACACGAATGGGATAGAGGTACCCAAGTATATAAGTATTATATTATATGTGCTGCAACTAACAGTTTTGTTCTGCAGGCGCTTAAATAAACAACTATTCATGTGAACTACGACTTTTTTTTTTAAATAGTGTAGATGAAATGGTAACTCCATCTGCGCTATCATATTCGCTGATGGGGTCAGTGAGGAATGATAGGGGAGAGTGAAACAGCTCATCCTGACGAATTTGACAACAACTTATCAGAACGGTTTCCAGTTAGAACGATTTGGAGAACGACCTGATAGGGTATTTTTTTTATGGGTGTAAATGGTATGGTAACCTGCCGGCCTGCGCTAACAGGATACGCTAGCGGAGCACCAGTGAAGGGTGATAGATGAGAATGAAAACAGGCCAGTTAGCCCATCATGATGAATTCATCAGGAATTAACCATGATAGTTTCCAGGGAGAACCGCGAGGAGATCGACCTGGTTGGGTATATTGCTAGCAATGGGATTCTCAGTCTCCATTACTAACAATCCCTTTCCTCCCGATAGGGCATATTGCTGGCAATGGGGCTGCTAGACTCCATTACTAACGATCCTTTTTCAAGAAATGCGAATTGTATTCTAATAGTGAAACTGAGGGGAAATGAATTATTAGTAAGTCTCACTCGTAGCAACATATACTGCCAGGTCCATACACTTACCAGGACACTATCGTAGTTTCCCGCTGATTTTCTTAATTATCATCCATTAAATAATAAAAAAATACAGATATTGTCGGATATGGTATCTTTTTTAGAGGAGTATGTACTTATGTCTATTTTTAATCTACGGGGTCGACATTGTACATGGACGATCTTGTATTACCTTTAACTTTTTTGCTGATTATATGTAACTAATTTTATCTTTCACGTCGTTGACACATATTTTAAACACACTATCGGGACTTAACGTGACGCGGTTTCAGGAAAATAGTACATACATACCTTAATAAAAAGCAAGGTAGGTACTATTTATCAGAAATCGTGTTCTTATCCCGATAGTGTATTTAAAATATCTTTCTTCTGTTTAAAAAAAAATATTATTTCTAATAACGATACTTTCCATTTCAACGGTCACCCATCCAAGAGCCTGTAGTTACTGAACTTCATTGATCGAGAACACAATTAAATTGTGTTATGACTGTTTCAATTAGTGACCGTCCGATATAAATTACGATTGCTTTTTACAAATTGCGGTGGCGTGGAGATTTATTATATTGTAATTCTTGTGAGGCAAACATTTCCGTGTATCTGTCCAGGTGCGCGATGTAATGCCGTGATAGAGTAAGTGCGTTTCCATTCTATCCAATACAAATAAAACAATACCAATAACAAATGCTATTATTTGATACAGGATGAGAGGGTTAGTAATGGGGTTTAAGAGCCCCATTCATTATCATATTAGCTTTTAACTGTCCACTGCTGAACATAAGCCTTCCCTCAGGGTTGCCAGTAGTTGCCACGCTTGGCAGGCGGATTGGCAACTGCAGTTAGGCTTTGGAGATATTTGGAAAGGGACGTTACTGCCCATCCCTCGCCTTCTCTTAGTCGCTTCTTATGAGACCTACGGGAAAGGAAGGGGTATCCTATTCTATGTCGGAACTACACAGGGGCCCCATTGCTAGCATTATATCCAATCAAGTCGACCTCATCTCTACGTGGTTTCGCCTGGAAACCATCATGTATAATTCTTGATGAATTTATTACGGTGAGCTAACTCACTTGACTTGATTCTCACCTATTGTGTCTCATTAGTGCCTCGCTAGCGTATACTAATAGCGTAGGCGGTGTTATCATTTCATTATCAGCCATTAAAAAAATAATTGATACAAATACTACCAAGTTTGATATCTTCTTCAGAAGAGTGCGTACTCGCGTAAATTTTTATCTATGGAGTCGACGTTCCACAGGGATTGTCCCGCATTATTTTTAACCAACTTCAAAAAGAACGAGATTCTCATTCGAGTTACATCGTTAAACCAAAAACTGCACGTTGTACAATATCAATTCTTTATCATTTTAAATTTTTTTTTCGCAAACAGAAGTTTACTCCGGGGTCGGTTAGTTATTAATGAAATTTGCAATTTTGTAATCCGTGTCTTTGAGATGAAGTAGCTGTCCTTGCATGGCTGTTTTTTTTGTGAAGAGTAGGAAATAGTAGCAAAATCATAGGGTATGAAAGCATAACACTATGTGTATAACAGTGTATTCTGTTATGTCTATAGTGCTGTTCATATCTATAGGCGACAGTTACCACTTTCTATTAGGGAGCCAACAGCTTGATTGCCATTCTATCATAAAAAATAAAAACTTGTCCCGACGTTGGATCGGCGACAGACAGTTCAATATCGTATCGTACACCGTGGAAACGCTCTAACTGAGATTGATGAGATGTGCCGTCGTATTTTAATAATAATTTTTCACAATTAAATATTCAGGAAAGGTGAATATATTCCTGGTTCTTAAATCAAGATTTCAATTTACGCTTCAATAAAATATTTCAATAATAAATTCATTACTTGTACTTGTATATATATATATATATATATATACCGGCGGGGCATCAGTGAAGGAGGATAGGTGAGGATGAAATAGGTCAGGAACACCTTAAATTACATCAATTAGCTGCCTCATTTTTTTATCAGTGTTCTATATATTTTTTTTTAATGGATGATAATGGAATGGTAGCCCCCCCTGCGCTAACGGTATACACCGGCGGGGCATCAGTGAGAAATGACAGATGAGGATGAAAGCAGGTCAGTTAGCCTATCCTGAAAAACTTAACTACAATTAACCACGATGGTTTCCAGGGGGAACCACGTGGAGGTCGACCTAACAAGGCATGTTGCTAGCAATGGGGTTGTCAAATTGCATTGCTAACAATCCCTTTCCCCCGATGTCATGTGCTGTATGTTGTCATATCAGTTGTTAACTGTCTATGGCTGACCATCGGCTTTCCCATGGGAGGGGGGGGGGGGAGATTTGCCAATAGTTGTTACTCTTGGCAGTCTGGTTGGTAACCACAGTTAGGATTTTTTTTAATTTATTGCTCCCCCATAGGAGAGCAGCTATTTCCCGGATATTAAGTTTCAGGTTGTTTATCAATTTTAATTTCAATTTACAAACATATATACATACATACACATACATATATAATATATACACAATCAAATATATACATAACATACACATACTTAACAGCACACATACAACAGAAAAAAAAAGACGAAGGAAAACGAAGAGAGAACACAGGAAAATAGTATTAAAGTGAGAGGTAGTAAGATTTAACAGAGGTTTTGAAGCTAGTAAGAGTTTGAGTGCACCGAATAGAGGTAGGTAGTGAGTTCCATAGACGAACTGCCTGAACAGTAAAAGATTTAGAATAAAAGGAAGAAGAATGAGTGGGAAATTTGAGTCGGAGGTTATTGACACTGCGTAAAGTATGATCATTAGCCTCACTGAGAGACAAGAATTTATTTGTGTATGTTTTATATCTATTTCCAGAAGCCACCTGTACGAAGTCGCGGATTTAAAACTAGTTCAAAATATAAAAAAGCCTATTAAAGTAACAGACTTCTTTTATATTTAGATTTATCGATGTTTCATATCATCTGTGTTGGGTTATTTGGTATAATCAAATGGAACCACTAGTTGGTATTATATTCAACTAGTGACTAGTGATGTACCTAACCAAGCTGACATGAGTACTGACTCGAATAACATATCATATACTCGATATACTCAGATACTGTATTTTATATACAAAATTTGAATGTCCGATATGGAAATACAGAATTATGGAGCAAGAATGAATGGAGATGTTGGTAGGGGCCGTCCTAGACGGACGTATGTCGACCAAATAGGCGACGTGCTGAAGAAGGGCCAAATTAAAAGTACCCGTAACTGGCGAGCATGTATGAAAAGATTAATGAATGTGGAAGAAGCGAAAGAGGTTTGTGTGAATCGAAGCATTTGGCGTTCCATTGTTTCTGCCTACCCTAATGGGAGACAGGCGTGACAGATATGTATGTATGTATGTATGAAATACAGAATTCGTATACATGATATTAGAATATAGGGTTCTAGTATTGTAAGTACGAGTATTACTACTTAGTTGCAAGTTTATTATAAGTATTTATTATATGATTTTGTTTATTATTTCTTAATTAATTTTTCCTTAATTACAAAAAAAATTACAGAAGATTTATTATCTTTATTGAAAGTTAGGTTTAGAAATCAATTGAAAATATTCGAGTCGTATGATATATTTGAATAGCTGATTAATATGCAGATTGTAAAGTTCTAAAAAAAAATTGTATCTTTACCAACGGCACTACATAATACGTACATCATGGCCGTAGCTGGAGGAGGGGGGAGGGGCATTGAGGAATAATGCCCTACCTTAAAAGCCTCAATGCCCTAAATAAAGGGCTTAAATTTAAAAAAAATAAACTCGAGTTTTTATAACCACTTAATTATGGCTTTTGCCTTACCAGAAAGTTCTTTTTTTTTTTTTTTTTTTTTTATAGAACTTAGAATGGCAAACAAGCTGACGGCCCACCTGATGGAAAGTGGTAACCGTCGCCTATAGACATGAGCAGTACCATGGACATAACAGAGTATACTGTTTCGCCCATGATACCCCCATGCGTTGCCATTCCTGAGGACTCAGGTGTTATTCCTCTGTACCCAGTAAATTCACGCCATATCCCACCCTTCAAACCGAAACGCAGCCATGCAAACACAACTGCTTCACGGTTGAAACACGAATGGGACAGAGGTACCCAAGCAATCGACTTTTGTACAAAGTCTCCCTCTGGTCTTTTGCCCTATCTTTTATACTTGGGTCTAGCTACGGCTCTGATGTACACACTTTGTACTATGTAGCGCTGTTGGTACCGACATAGGCAATTATTTTTTTAATTATTGGTAATATAAAAAAATTCTAGAAAAACAAAGGTTATTTTAATTAACATATTGTATAAAATCTTCAGACTCAAATTTTTTTTTGATGAGTGAAAATGGTATGGTAACCCCGCCTACGCTAACGGGATACGCTGGCGGAGCACCAGTGAAGGGTGATAGATGAGAATGAAAACAGGCCAGTTAGCCCATCATGATAAATTCATCAGGAATTAACCATGATAGTTTCCAGGGAAAACCGCGAGGTCGACCTGGTTGGGTATATTGCTAGCAATAGGATTCTCAGTCTCCATTACTAACAATTCCTCCCTCAGACTCGAATAAGCAATCGATTCTTATTTTAATGAGTACTAAAACATTCGAATATTAAAAAAGGCCGACACGGCACATCACTATATTCAACATAGGTTCACGGTCAAGGTCAATATCAACGTGTTTTAAGAATACAACCATTCAATACATACATCGAACACGTATTGAAAATCAACTAAATATTAATGATTTAGCTTCGTACCAGGTGTTCGAACATTTCTTGTATTATTATGTAATAATGGAAATTTCAATACATCGAACAGTGTATTATAACAATGACTTCCAATTTCGTATTCGAAGCTGAATAAACGTTGATGTGTGAAAATATTTTTTTTTCTACAAACAAGCTGACGGCCCACCTGATGGAAAGTGGTAACCGTTGTTTATAGACATGAGCAGTACCATGGACATAACAGAGTATACTGTTTCGCCCATGATACCCCCCATGCGTTGCCATTCCTGAGGACTCAGGTGTTATTCCTCTGTACCCAGTAAATTCATGCCATATCCCACCTTTCAAACCGAAACACAGCCATGTAAACACAACTGCTTCACGGTTGAAATACGAATGGAACAGAGGTACCCAAGCAATCGACTTTTGCTTTTCAACTGACTTCAAAAAAGGAGGTTTTCAATTCAGTAGTTTTTTTATGTTTGTTTTCTTAGAAATCTGTTATTCATAAATCGAGTTCAAATTTATTTTTTTATCTTTTTTTTTAAATATATACTTTCATATACTGCGATTGCAACTCAAGAATGTTTCTTCCCCATCAGTTGTCGGTTCTTCGAACTATATGACTAGCCCATTGCCACATCAGCTTGCTTATCCTTTGGGCTATGTCAGTTTTATTTTGTTCTTTTGCGGTTATTCTCCAAAATCTTATATATTTATTTATTATTCTTTATTGACCACATTACAAAGAAATGTTTGGTACAAAAGCGGACTTAATACTATACAGCCTTCTTTCCCAGTCAGTGTTTTATACTAAAAAAATACATACATACATACATATCTGTCATGCCTGTCTCCCATTAGGGTAGGCAGAAACAATGGAACGCCAAATGCTTCGATTCAAACAAACCTCTTTCGCTTCTTCCACATTCATCAATCTTGTCATACACGCTCGTCGGTTACGGGTACTTTTAATTTGGCCCTTCTTCAGCACGTCGCTTATTTGGTCGACATACGTCCGTCTAGGGCGGCCCCTACCGACATCTCCATTCATTCTTGCTCGATAAATCTCTTTCGTAATTCTTCTTTCATCCATCCTCTCCAAATGACCAAACCAACGCAACATTCCTTTTTCGATTTTGGTCACTACATCGTCTTTCAGTCCACACTTCTCTCTAATCACACTGTTTCTTACTCTATCTTTTAAAGTAATACCACACATACTTCTCAAAGCTCTCATCTGTACAGCATTTATCTTACTTTCATGCTTCTTCTGCCATACCCACGATTCGCTTCCATACATGAGTGTTGGTGTCAGTACTCCTTGAATTATAGCAAGGCGAGCTTTGCTCGATACATTTTTACTTGACATAATCGAGAGCAGTGCACCGTTAACACTGTTTCCCGCTTTTACTCTCCTCTCAATATCTCTTTCACACTTCCCATCCCTCGTAAACAAAGAACCTAAATATAGAAACTCACTCACTTGCTCCACTTTTTCATCTCCTATCATAATCTGGCATGCTGTTAAACTTTCATTCCTCTCAAAGACCTTCGTCTTCTTCGCATTTATTTTCATACCTTTTCTTGCATACGCTTCATTCATTATAGTCACCATTTGTTGTAATTCATACTCCGACGATGCAAAAAGTACTTGGTCGTCGGCGTATAAAAGAGTCTTAAACAGAGACTCATTCATCCTGAATCCACAATTAGATCCTTTCAAATCGGTCAAGCAACTGTCCATAAATAGGTTGAACAGCCAAGGAGACGCTACACAGCCCTGTCTAACACCGCGTTCAATGCCAAACCAGTCTGAATAGACTCCATTTATTCTGACACAGGCATTTGAATCCTTATATAAAGATTTGAATGCCCGTATCAAATGGCTGCTCACCCCATACATTGCCAGTGTTGACCACAGTTCATTCCTCTCCACTCTATCATAAGCCTTTTCAAGGTCAATGAAGGCGCAGAAAACCTTCTGATGTTGAGCTAAGGTTTTCTCTGTTATGCACCTTAAGGAAAAGACTTGATCCGTACATCCCATACCCTTTCGAAACCCTGCTTGCACATCCCAAATTTTACTTTCCGTCTCATTCATCACTCTTTTAATCAAAATCCTAGCATACAATTTGCCTACAACACTAAGAAGGCTTATTCCGCGGAAATTTTTGCACTCCTGCTGTGACCCGCTGCCTTTATATAGTGGCACAATAACAGCTTTGCTCCAGTCACCTGGAACACAACCGGACCGCCAACATTTATTGAACAGCAGACACAGCAGGTTTACAATGATTTCTCCACCTTCTTTAAGCATTTCGGCAGATATTCTATCGAATCCCGCTGCTTTACCAAATTTCATAATCTTCATTGCATTCATTACTTCATCCATACTTATATCACTTTCACTGTCAACTTCTTCGTCCATTATTTCATTTTCAACATTCTTTCTTTCACTTCCACGTTCAAATAAACTTTCAAAATATCTCTTCCAATGATCTAAGACTTCCTTTTGTTCCGTGATAACATTACCATCCATATCCCTTATCACGCCCATTTACCTCTAGCTGTTCGAACTAAATGCCAGAAAAGCTTTTGATTAGCTCGAAAATTTCTAGAGAATTTCCTTTCATACTCATCCTTACATTCCTCTTTCTTTTTGCTTACTAATTCTTTAACTTTCTTTTTCATTACATCATACTTCTCTTTTGCAATTTTTTCAATGTCACTTACATTACCTTGCATTCTCTTATTAGCTCTGGTAGCTAACAAATCCATCCATGCCTTTTTCTTTAGAGCCACCATTTCTTTCACTTCGCCATCCCACCATACATTCATTCTCATCTTAACATTCTTCCTCTTACTTACACCACAAACTTGAGTAGCTATATCAAAGATTCCGCATTTAAATTCCTTCCAAAATTCTTCTATCTCATAGTTATCTTTCTTCAGTAGCTCTCTAAATCTTTCATTCAATCTTTCTTGATACTGATTTCGAACCTGTTCTTCTGTCAGTCTCTCTACTCTTACTCTTTCTATTTCTGACATACGAGCACGTGGACGATGTCGCCATTTATTGAATAAGCCACCTATTCTCGATATCACCAAAAAGTGATCAGTTCCGACATTCGTACCACGATAGACTCTTGTATCCTTCACTTTCGCTCTCAATCGTTCATCCACAATTACAAAATCAATCATACTTCTCTCAGTTTGCCTTTGCCATGTATACATATGAATCAGTTTGTGACTAAACAAAGTATTAGTCACCACCAGATTTCTCTCCAGGCATACTTCTAATAAACTTTCACCATTTTCATTCACTCTTTTATCTCCAAACATTCCTAAATTCCTTTCATATCCATCGCGACGGATTCCCACCCAGCCATTAAAATCACCTATCAAAATAATTCTTTCATTCTCCTTACATTTAGTCATAATCTCTCTTATACTATCCCAGAAATCCTCTCTGACCTTTGGTGGCTTGGACATATCCGGGGCATAAGCGCAAAGGAGAAAAATACGGGTCAAACCAACTTTCAGTCGTATCCAGAGGAGTCTAGGACTTACAAATTCAAAATCTTTAACAGATGCATTCATTCTCTCTGACAAAATAACTCCCACTCCTTGGCTGCTTCTTTCAGAGTCATTAACTCCGGACCAGTACCCAGTATATCGGTCATAAGTAGTAATAGAGCAGCCTTTCTTTTTTGTTTCACTTACTCCTAATACATCAATTCTTCTTTCACTCATCATCTCACATACTTCGTCTATTTTACTATCCATACCTCCACAAACATTCATCGTTGCAATTTGGCATTCCTTTGCCCTCTTTTTGCCATTTGGGGAAACAGGGGAGACATGACGTGACCCGTGGCATAACGCATCGCCGTCGATGAGAAATTTGTCCCCCCCAGATACGATGGGACTGCCTGAGTTGCACTCAGGGACGGATTCTCCGGCAGTGCCGGTACCCTCCTGGGGTAGTTGCGTTTTAATTTCTCTTATCATTTTGAAAAAGAACTGCTCTTCTTAACATCGGATAGGGAAAGGAAATAGGTTACATTGGGAGAGGAATAGGTTATAAGGAAAGGAGGTGATAAGTGGAAAGGAACTATAGGAAAAATGGGGGATACTACAGCTACGGAGAGGACATTTACGATTACGAGGTTTGTAACTGTAGTAGCTATGGAGGCCGGGGTTGCGTACCCGTATGCCCTTACTCCACAATCGGACAGATTAATAGAGAGGACATCCCATGACCACATGTATATCAAATTTAATGATGATTAGTTGGGCCATGAAGGTGCTAAAACGTAATAAAAAATAATTAAATTTTTACATATATGATATTAATAAAGAAATAAAGATATTGAATACCTGAAGTTCAAAGGCAGGAATCCATCAAGCCATTTTAAACTTCATGGCAAAAATCTGGACATACGGATGAAATCGAAATAACTAAGGGAAATGAATTGTCAGTAACAAAGTATTGTAACAGATTTTCGGTAAATTAGTCGCAATATAATAACTGGTACAGTTTCACACTCTTCAATAAATGCATGATGGTTTTATGGTTTAAAACAGAATGACAAAAAGTGTAAATAAATTAAATTTTACACTGTATGTAATTGTAATAAAAAAATATTATACTAAAAAAATATTATAAAAATATCATTAAATTATAATAATTTTAATTTAATATTATAATAAATATAATTTTAATTTTATAATAAAGTTATAATATTATTATATCTTTTAAAAACAATAAACACAAATTGTCTATCCCACGACGAGGAGTTCGCCAAATTTATTTATTAAGCTAGTAATACAAGGTCGATTTAAAATAGATTTTCTAATAATAACATCTCTAAATTAAAATTTGATAGATTAGCGATACTATTATATTATGGACTACCAAGAATATTACTAATATAATAAAATTGTATTTAGACGTTGTCTGTACATGGGAGACATTTAATATCAAATAATATAAGGGGTCTTAATAAGAGCAAACGACAGGGAATTCATCCTCATATATTAGAACCAGAATGGTCATGCACAGTGCGGTTTCAGAAGAGCTTCTTCCCACGCACACTCACTTTGTGAAATAATCTGTTGGAGTTTTAATACCGGCTGTTGACACTTAGGTTTTTTAGAACAAAGATATTATTTTTAAGTTTGTTCTGTGTCAGATTTTCATAAAATGTGTCTTGTGTTTTTTCACTAAACTTGTCATTTTATATCGCAAACACATGTATGTTTTGTTACTGTACCCTACTATTTGTAACAGGTTATGGGCTGCTGAGACTTTCTCTAAGGACTACAAAATGGAGTTCTTTAAAAAGGGCGTATTAAGTTTTCTTAACGCGCACGTAATATCCTTGATGTTACAGGCGTCAATAGGCTACGATAATTCCGATTACCATCAGACATCAGATGTTTGCTTGTTTGCCATCATATTATAGTATTATAAAAAAAAAAAAATAGAAAACAAAATAATATGTTTTTTTTTAGAAAATTTGTCTGATTTCCTGTATGTTTGTTTCGGCATAATGCAAAAATTAATGCACGAAATTGAATGCAGTTTTTACAGTTATGTTTTAGAAGCTTTAACTTAAAATCGGGTCTTTATACGCTATCTAAAAGTGGTATTTTTCATAGGTTTTTCTAATTTGAAATCCAAGCATGCGAAGTAGCGGGCGTTAGTCAAGCTTATTATAAAGTAGTTCTGTTTTAATTTTATTACGAATTTAGTTTAAAATTTCACAAGAAATTAATCTCCAGCTCGAAGAAGATGGCTGTATAAATAATTATAAGTGTATAATAAATTATAAACATTACAAAGTTGTGTCGAATAATCTTATTGCTGTTTCTCAACTAAATCACTCGATTTCACCTGATCCATTCAGATCGGATATACGACGCCCTGTTTCTTGGCAAGTGTGAATTAAAGGTAGATAATCTTCTACAAATTGGACAGAAGCCAGGGGATATGGCAGATAATGTAACATTAACAGCATTATTGGATAATTCTAACGATGACAGAACTACATTTATCACTATAAAAATACCAAACCTGTGAGCAGTTCTTTTGTATAATGATTTTTATTTGTGGATTTTTCCGATAAATAAATTTATTGACTACGTATATTATTAACTAGCTGTATCCTACGACTTCACCTGCGTAAACCAGTATATATGTATATAGTATTCTATGTGCTAAATTAGAGTATCACTTACATATGAAGAAGAAAGAAGAAAGAAATAATTTAATCAAAAGAAGCATGCGGCCCACACAGTAGCGCACAAAACAAGAACAAAAGAAATCAAAAACAAAACAAACAAAAGAAAATAATAATTATATACAAATAGATAGTAATTAAATTATAATGTACGCGTGCGCGCGTGTGTGTCGCAATGTTCTGTGATGTAGGTCCGTGCTCAGCATATTGCTGCAGCGTTTAAAGCGCTACAGCAATATAGATACATATATAGATAGATACTCTTTATTGTTTCCTCCAAAAGATTACAACAAGAAACTTATTCTAGATATAAACAATTACAAGAAATTATCACAGTATGAAAACAATGGGCGACTTTATTGCTAAAAGCGAATATATACCAAATTTCATTCAAATTCCTTCAGAAGTTTTTGCGTGCATGAGTAACAATGATCCATCTATCCATCCGTGGTTATAAATTTTCTCATTTATTATATTGATAGGGTTGTTAGAATTTGCAATTTTAGCTTTGATTGTATTTGTGTGTATTCAAAATTTGTTATTTTAAGAATGGTGCTGTTCATACTTGCATTTTTCGATGACTTACTATCACCTATAAATGCACTATCCATCAGGTGGACGGTCAGTTTTTTTTGCCATTTGCAAATAAATAATAAAATAAAATAATAATAATAATGAAAAACTACGTATTTTTTACTATGATACAATAGTAAATCGATGGAATATACACTGTCATCTATAAGACACGAACTACATCACGGGTAATGGAATGTAGTAATCGTCACCTATAAGACATTAACGGTGTCATCATCGTCATCATCTTCCTACCCTTATCCTAATTATACAAATTTTGGGGTCGTCGTAATATGTTTTTATTAATATTACCTAAGGTTTCTACTTTTAGTTTTACGATCGTCCGCCGGCCTGACGTCAGTCCTTCTTAGCAATGTTCATTCTTCTAATTCACTTTCACCATCATCATGTTTTCAAATTTTCCCAGTGGACCATATGTATAAAGCCATTCTTGTTTAACAAATTTTTGGAGATATTACCATTATGAAATTTTTTAAAAAATTAAAAAAGTCATACTTAGAAATATACCTATTATTATCTTTAATAATTTAAATGTGAAACGGAGTTTTTTTTATTTGTATAACACAAGTAACAAACGAGCATGCAACTTATCTGATGATAGTGATTACCCGCAACACCAGAGGCATTGCAGGTGTGCTGCCGGTCTTTTAAAAAGGAATATGCTCTTGAAGGTTTTTTTTTATTGGTGAAAATGACATGGTAACTCCGCCTGCGCTATCGGTATCGGCGGATTGTACGGTGCTAAAAATCAGCAGCCAGGTATCAATCTTCAGAACATTCCCGATCATCGATGTATTCGTTAGTTTGCGTGTTACCCCTCGAAAAATTAACAGAGCTCCACCAAATGTCACGAAATTTAGCTTACCTTTCAATTCGAGGGACCATGCCTTTTTTTTTATTCCGGTCCATAAATATATATTTTGTTACACGAACGAAGTCGCAAATAAAAACTAGTAAGATTTATTTTCCCAGGAACGGTCCTAAACAAATTGGTAACACGTGCAAAATATCTAGAACATACTAAACTTATGACTCGACAATTGCGTATCAGATCAACCCTTCTGCCCTTCGACCTAAATCTCTTATTACTGAAGATTTTTTTATACTGTTTTTCTGGCGAGACCTTAAAATGACGTATTTCAAGATGGAGTATCTCAATACAAAACGCGTTGTTGATAATATAAGATAAAACCAGTTATTTGGATTAAAAAAAAAATAAACTCTAAATCGATTATGATGAAATTTCTATAAGATTAATCTGAAATTAATATCCTTTCAGTTCGGAGTTATGAGGTAATAAACGTAAAATAATACAACTGAAATAAGGACCTTCTTCTTTATGAAGTTGGTCGAAAACAAATCAATTTCTTACCTATGTGTGCGTAGATAGGGATACCAGAATGTATAGTTATTACTCATTATATGGGAGAGATTTATATTGCAAGGTGATGTATAAATAACCTAGATATATAATTAGAGATAAGTAATTAAAAATAAAAAATAAAATTTAATATTAAAAAATTTCTTTGAGATCACTGCCAGCTGGTAGGGTGCCTAGGATACTTGCTGCATTTCCACGCTGAATAGCAATGGAAATGCGTTGACCAAAGTATAGGCCAGCCTTCTGCTCACCAGAGGTTTCCACCAGCCGGCGCGAAATCTCTTTGAAAAGAGAGGTTATAACAGAGTATACTGTTTAGCACATAATACCCCCCATACGTTGCCATTCCTGAGAACTCGTGTGTTATTTCTCTATACCCTGTAAATTCACTGCCATATCCCATCTTTCAAAACGAAACACAGCCATGTAAACACAACTGCTTCACGGTTGAAACACGAATGGGACAGAGGTACCCAAGCAATCGACTTTTGTACAAAGTTTATGTCTCTAGTCAAAGTCTCAAAAAAAGTTAAAGTCTTTCTAATGTAATATTAAAGTTTATTTATTTATTAATATTAGGTAAAATAGTCTCAAAAAACAAAGTTCATCTTTTTAACCAAACTACTAGAAACATTAAATAATTGTAAGGTTTTTTAAATACGGGTCAAATTCAGTCAGACAACAGGGACGTTATCCTTTACAAATTTGTTCTAGTTTGTAATTTTTTTTGATGCTCCATCTTGAGATAAATAATCTATGGCTTGTCTCTTTATGAGGTAAAATGGATCAGTAGCAAAATTAGGGTTAATAATAGACCGTTCTGTTCGGCTTGGGTTCCATCCAATTTGTTCCAATATCACATATTACGCGAAGAAGCATTTTCTGCTAAAGATTGTTATATAAATTTAGCGTTGACTGTTTTATTTGGTAAGTAAAAGAAACTTTAAAGAATAGGTAAAGGAAATATTTTCCCAGCTACTACTGTTAGGTACCACTGTAATAGGTAGGTAGCTATGTCCTTATTTTTTCCTTAAATTAATCTCTAAGTGCCACTGTTATAATATGTTGAACTACGATGTATTACTATGTTTTTAACCAACTTTAAAAGAAAGAGGTTCTCAATTCAAACAGTTTTCATGTTTTTTTTTAAATAAAGCTTACTCCCATATTTGTTGTATTTTAATTTATTTAAAATTTAAGTCGATTTTATCTTATTGATATAATAAATACGAAAGTTTGTAACGATAAATGTTTGTTACTTTTCACGCAAAAAATACTGAACGAATTTGAATGAAATTTGGTACACAGACAGGTTATATCCTAACTTAGCATATAGAATATGTACTAATTCAAGCGGGTAAAGCCGCGGGATATAGTTGTAAATAATTTAAAGTTCCATTAAAAAGTAAAATAATTTATCATTACCCAACAAACTATTGTAGTACCAATCCATTATTGGCCTTAAAATAAACGAATGATTTAAGAAAGATTTATTAAAATTGATACACTATTATTGAAGATATCGCGTGACAAATGCAGTGAAAGTAAAAATGGAACATCCATAGCAATACAAACGTATCAAAACAAAAATGTATCGAGCTGGGATCGAACCTACATCCATCGGAAGATGAGATCACGTGTTAAACTACTATGCCAAGGTCATCATTAATATTATGTATTATTTAAGCAGTTCACATTACTGTTTGAATAATTCTGCGCATGTCCGATCAGGTGGTTTTAAACAAACATGTAGGTACATATACGTACTGTTTGAACAACAAAACGCGTCAATGCAATATAATTGTAGAAACTTTCAAAGAGGCCTATTTTGTTACAGACAACGATTGATACTTTTCATCGCATAATTTCATTTCTTTTTTCGAAATTTTTTTTACAACACAGGGGGCAAACGAGCATGCGGCTCACCTGATGGTAAGTGACTACCGCCGCCCATGATCACCCACTACACCAACGGCATTGCAGGCGTGCTGCCAGCCTTTTAAAAAGGAATACGCTCTTTTCTTGAAGTTTATGATGTCGTATCGGTTCGGAAATACTGCTGCTGGAAGTTAATTCCAAAGAGTGGTTGTGTGTAGAAGAAAATGCCTTCAAAAACGCACGGTGGAAGAAAGAATGCTATATACTGGTATAGTATTATGCCTGCTTTTCACACCATACATTTTTATAAATGAGAAAGTGAGTTTGTTACTTCTTATCTCCTAAACGATTTAACCAATCATAAGTATTATGGAGAGGGCTATGTTCGGAGTCTCTTTGCATGACAGAAACGAGGATATTCGCAAAAGAACCAAAATAACCGACATAGCCTGAAGGTGAAGCAAGCTGAAGTGGCAATGAGCTGGTCATATAGCTCAAAGAATCGACAACTGATGGGGATGAAAGGTTCTTGAGCGGCGACCGCGTACGGGCAGACATAGTGTAGGACGATTCCCCATTAGATGAAGTGACGACCTGAAATGCATTGCAGGGAGTCAGTGGATGCAGGTGGCTTAGGACCGTTGTTTATGGTAGTTTATGGGGGAGGCTTATGTCCAGCAGTGGACGGATAATGGCTGAAATGGTGATGATGAAGTATTATATAACCGATGGAGAAGAATATAGGCTACTTTTCATTTCATGCCAGTGAACATATCCCAGTCACGCGGACAAAGTTTTAGGTAAAAGCTAGTAAAAATAAATATATATAATGATTAGCTAAATACTTTATAAAAAAAGTGACTCACAAAAAGAAGGAAGTTCTTAATTCATCAGATTTTTTTTGTATGAATAAATGAAAACTCTTTATTGTTTCCTTCAAAGAACAGGTTATAAAGATTAATTAATTAATTTATATAAGACACACTAATAATATATTCACGATAATTAAACAGAATTGGTACAATGCTATAAGTAAGCTTAAGACTAGATGAACATATCAATTAGAGACGTATACAGCTCTCACAGATACTCACAGATATAGTGTTAATTTATAATAAGGTAACAATCATACAATTAGTGAAGACTTAATTATCAATCTATATTATTAATTGCTTTCTATAATATATTATTTTTAATATAAATAATATGTACACAAACAAAATGAATACTATATATAAATATTTAAAAAATATAATCTATCTATTAAAAATAAATAAATAAATTATATACACACCATACATCTATGTATTACAAATATCAATAAACAAGTACCATAAAAAATTACTTAAACATAACAAAAATGAATACTTAATTACATAAAAGCAAGATAAAGAGGCAACAACAGGCGACCTTATTACTAATTAGCAATTTTTTGGTATATTACACTAATATAATAAATAACTGGACGATGAGTGTACATACATGGGAGATATTCAAAAAAGAATTAAAACTGCAACAGATGCCAAAACAAAAAAAAAAATTGCAATTTTGATTGCTGCCCGCGAATGTCTGAGAATTGTTTCCTCTTACATAGGTGTATTTTGTTGTTTTTCTAGCTTTCACATGTGACTTCGTCCCCGTGACCGGTATAACTGACCGGAATAAATTATATTATTATAAATAAAAATTATAAATTTAATAATAAATTTGAGAATATTTATTGACAGTTTTTTTAAAAAAAAAAACAATTAAAACAGAGGTCGCCACATGTCATAATGAATAAACTATATATTTCAATAGCCAAATTATCGCATTGAATGCGACTACAACAAACAAATGTTGTGTTACTGTTTAATTGAAAATTTTGTTTTTCAATAAAATCGCACTCAGTAACGAGCTATGTATACAGTGTAGCAACCGCAACTCATGTGTAGAATATAAATTAACAAAACAAAAGAACATAATGAGTTGACTAAAGGGCCTATGGGGGACCATAAAACAGAATCAAGATTCAATCAAAATAAAATATCATTGACTCCGGACAAAACGTATTGAATCATGACAACGGAAATTCATAAAATAATTAATCGGGTCTCATCTTAGCTCTCGTAGTCAATGTCCAAAGGCACATCGTCCAATAAAAACAGCTATATTTTTAAACAGCTTCTTTCTTAAAAAAAAAAAAAACATAACTTTAATCTCCTTACTAATATTACAAATATGAAAGTGAGTCTGTTTATTCCCTCATAGCATTTTAAGAGCGTAACTATGTGATATAGAGAAGGATATAGACTTATATATTTAGATTTATAATTATAATTAATATATTATAATAGGGCTTTATTTCTAAATTGTCAAAGATCATATTTTCTAATCTCTCAATTCTGAAGAAATTTAAATGTAGTATATATTATTTGAAAGTGATATTAGTTGAAGAGACAGCGCCACTTTCCGATACATGTCCAGCGATTCAAATAGCTTTTTTGCTATTGTAATCAAAGGAGACGAGTCGAGGAAAAGTTTTTATAATTTCACTGACATAGTTTTCCACTTAGACAATACCTTTGTTAAATTTCTACAAATATTATACTATTACATGTTTTTTTTTTGTTGAGTGAAAATGGAATGGTAACCTCGCCTGCGCTAACGGGATACGCTGGCGGAGCACCAGTGAAGGGTGATAGACGAGAATGAAAACAGGCTAGTTAGCCCATCATGATGAATTCATCAAGAATTAACCATGATAGTTTCCAGGGAGAACCGCGAGGAGGTCGACCTGGTTGGGTATATTGCTAACAATGGGATTTTCAGTCTCCATTACTAACAATCCCTTTCCCCCCGGCTATTACATGGTTAGGATGGTCCCGGCATAGAATACCATAGAACCACCTCTTTCTTTCCTATGGGTGTCGTAATAGGCGACTAAGGGAACAAGATCAAGGTCGAGGGAGGGGCAGAAAGCGGCTCTATATAAACATTATCAAATCCTAATTGCGGTTGCCAATCTGCCTGTCAAGCGTGGCATCTACTGGCAAAACCTTTAATAGATGGAAATCATTATCTCAGCCATTATCCGTCCATTGCTAAACATAGGCCTCTTCAATAGACTGCCATAAAGAACGGTCCTGGGCTACTTGCATCTGCTGACTCCCTGTAATGCGTTTAAGGTCGTTACTCTCCACTCAAGAACGTTTCTTTCTCATTAGTTGTCGGTTCTTCGAGCTATGACCAGCCTATTGCCACTTTAGCTTGTTTTTCCTTCTATCTATATCAAAATAAAGTTATATAACTATTCTGTCTTCAAAACTGAGATAAATGACCACTATTGTCTATACTTCATTAAAACTATATACCTATATCTACGTGTCAACGTCGCATTCTCCCTTCCGCGTCTGCGAGGACGCCACTCATGTGACACAAAGTAGGCCGTACGTGATCATCATTAATTAATTATCAACGTTTTCCACCTATTCAAATAGTATTCTAATTGCGCACACCTTTTGTATGGAAATTCACCACCGTGTGCTCCTGTAGTCGAGTTCGAAATATAAAGTTGTGCCGTTTGATGTTGGGATGCCGGGAGGATCCCGCTGTATATTGGGTCGTTTCTATTGTTTGTAATATTTATATTAAGAACATAAATTCAGATTATAAGATCTGATTTGATTATCAAGATTATACAAATAATCTTTACTAATGTTATAAATATGACAATGAGTTTGTTACCATTTGGCGTCTTAACAGTTTTACTAATTACAATGTAATTTGGAATACAGGTACTAGACGAGATGGAGATGGACATAGGCTTTACATGAAGGTTGGTAAACATAAATAGATAGATACTCTTTATTGTTTCCTCCCAAAGATTTGTCATTATCATAATTTTAGCAAGTATCTAAAAGATTACAATATTAAAATAATTATAGATACAAATATATCCCGGGTACGCGGAGAAAGTCACGGGTAAAAACTAGTATATATATATATATATATATATATATATATATATATATATATATATATATATATATATATATATATATATATATATAAACTAAATTACGGTCTTTGGCAAGGGCACAATTTAAAAAATTTTAGTGTACTAAAACTAAAACTGTATTGATTCTTTAAGGGCTCCGAATCAGAAAGGTACAAAGTAACCCTTATAGTATGACTCCATTCTTTTATCTGTCCGCTGTAATATATGACATTATATCTTGGCAATTACTAAATGAAATTTGAAATTTTGAACACATATTGTAATGGATGGAAAATAATTAAAAACAAAAATGTTATTTTTTTGTTTTCTTTGTGTGAATGGTATTTTATAAAGATTTTCTTTTAAAGCGTTTTTAACATAACAAGACGATTTTTATTTTTTTAAACAAGCGATTTCAATCGTGACAAATTTGGAAACACGGAAGTAAATCCTGTTAAAAAAAATACTTTAAAAATCGATTTATAATTGGCGAAGATATCGCGTAATATGTACGAAAAATAGCATCACAAATGAGATCTCCTTTGAGAAGCCTTATAAAAATAATTGACGTACGACTAATTGGACGTTCCTCTTCAAGAGGATACCAATTTGCTTTTTGTGTAAAACGTAACAACGAAACGGCTATGACCTTCCGTTGTTTTTTCCTTTCTGTTCCATTGAACCGTAACTAGAGAGAATACAAATCTATTTTATATCAACAGGCCACAATTGTCCCTTTCATCGAAGGTAGCTTTGTTTGTACAACTGTAAAAGGCGTCCTCCTCAATGAAAACAGATTGAGTTTTATGAATGCTTTTTAATTTGTTTTCATTTCCTATTATTTTAAACGCAAGTCGCAACTGTTTGAATCTATAACTCCAATAATATTGATGTGAATAATATTTTAAAATTGATACATCTGAATAGAAATTAATCGCAAGAATGATTGAATTAATTTGGCTAAATTATTTACATGTATTTCTTGAAGTTTTTTTTTTATACAACTTAGAATGGCAAACAAGTTAACGGCCCACCTGAAAGAAAGTGGTAACCGTCGCCTATAGACATGAGCAGTACCATGGACATAACAAAGTATACTGTTTCGCCCATGATACCCCCCAATCGTTGCCATTCCTGAGGGTTCAGGTGTTATTCCTCTGTACCCAGTAAATTCACGCCATATCCCACCCTTCAAACCGAAACACAAACATGCAAACACAACTGCTTTACGATTGAAACACGAATAGAACAGAGGTACCCAAGCCATCGACTTTTGTACAAAGTCTCCCTCTGGTAAATGTTTGTTTGACAGTTTGACAAGTCATGGTGTAAGAACGGTATTTTCTACTCTACAAACCGGAATCCATCTATGCGTTTTATAGCTCCTGAGAGGTAAGAACAAGAGAGCGAAAGAGCTACCTATGTCGACAATTTTTGTGCTAAGTCTCTAATTACTACAGTCATATATTATTACCATAATTGTGCCCAATTACCACAGTTGTTTTTATATTTTGCTTATTGTTTTTTTTTTGTTATTTATTTGTTTTTCATTCTTTTATCTCTTTTACTGTGTATGTCTGCATTATGTGTATGTTTGTATTGTAATTTGTGTGCTGTAAGTAATGCAAATAAATTATCTATCTATTTATATATTGACATTAATGTCGATTAGGAGACTGTCCAAAAAAAAAAATACAATAAATTCAAGAGAATTAACATCACCATGATATCCGTTAACTGTCCACTGCTGAACATAGGCCTGGCCTCTCAATAGGGGCCTATTGAGAGGCCAGCAGTGGCCACGCTTGGCGGGAGAGTTGACAACCGCAGTTAGATTTTGGTGATATTTTAAGAGAGATCATTAAGTTCCTTAGTCGCTTCTTACGACATTCACTGGAAAGGAAGGGGTGGCTCCTTCTATGCCGGGACTATGCTGTTACTAGGTACGAAGTAGGAATGTGCGTTTGAATTCAATGAAAACCGGTTCAGTAGTTCATCAACCTTATACCGAAACAAAGAATATAATGTTGATAAAAATAATATGGAATTTGTAAGAATAATAAAAAAATTGTTTAAAAACATACAAAATTGAAATAATGGCGCTCATTTGTCACGATGCTCAAGTGATTTATGTTTTGTATACCAAATTGAATTCATTGTTCAGTGAAATATGTGAAAAGTTACACATACTAGTACATTGAACTCGGAAGTTGTCAGAAAGGGTTGTCAGATCAAGGACAACAGGAAGAGAAGCAAGGAAAAAACTAACTTGTGACAAGCGATTAAGAATAATTATTCATCAACTGAACACAACGTTTATCTATTACACTAGTGACTCGGCCTGGCTTCGCATGGTTAAATAGAAATTTCGAAAATAATATAAAGCCTATACAATTAATGTAGCTCTCTGCGGATGAAAGAATTTTCACAATCTGTTGAGTAGTTTTTGAGTTTATCCATTACAAACAAACATACAATCACATCTATTTTCTTTCAGTCAAATAGGTTTTTCTTTTAATATTTTTTTTTCTTTTAAATAAAACCTTTTTCTTAATTAGTATAGATATCCAAATTTCGAAATCCAATGGTATCTTGGTGAATGTGGTAAAAAAAGCTTAATTTTTTTGCCTTGTTAGGCAAAAAAGGTACAAAATACGCAATTATTTTTAGTCGTTTTAGGGTTATTCAAAGTGACTAAAGAATGACGCAGTTTTTGAGTCACAGACGTCATACTGACATATGGATTTTAAAATGGCGTTGTCAGGTAAAAAACATACTATTAGTTTTTATTCGTACATTATTTAAATGACTGCAGAATGACCTATTTTAAAGTTACACATATCAACTCGATGACTTGACATTTTTATAGTCCACATGTGAGGACATGTAAAAATATACTTACTACTATAATATCTAATAAGGTAGTGGGGGGGGGGGAGACTGTTAATAATTAGTAATCTTCATTGCTAGCAATATACCCTGTTTAGTTAATCAACATGCAGCTCTCCTGATAATAGCCCTAATAGCCCTATTGTTATCAACATATAGTATCAGGTCGACTTTCATGGGGTTCCCCATGGAAATCATCGTGGTTATTTCTTGTCCCATTCGCCACGTTGGGCTAACTGACCTGCTTTCATGATCATCTGTCATCTCTCGCTGGTGCACCGCCAGCGTATACCAATAACGTAGGAGGAGTTACTATTCTATTTTCATCTATTAAGATCTGACTTCACCTTCATTATTTCATCTATCGTCGCTGCTCTTCATCCTTCACCTATTAAGTTCCTTTAGTCGCCTCTTACGACACTCACGGACGGGTGGTCCATTCTGTGCTGAAATTACAATGCAAAATAAGATCGAACTGCGATTGCCAACCCGTCTGCCAAGCGTGCCATCTAAAGGCAGTCTTATGGCAAACAAGCTGACGGCCCACCTGATAAAAAGTAGTAACCGTCGCTTATAGAAATGAGCAGTACCATGGACATAACAGAGTATACTTTTTCGCCCATGATACCCCCCTTACGTTACCATTCCTGAGGACTCAGGTGTTAATCCTCTGTACCCTGTACATTCATGCCATATCCCACCCTTCAAACCGAAACACAGCCATGCAAACACAACTGCTTCACGGTAGAAACACGAATGGGACAGAGGTACCTAAGCAATCGACTTTTGTACGAAGTCTCCCTCTGGTAATGGCTAATATGACGATGATAATGATTTACATTTATTTCACTAATAACTAAAATATTTTATAAACTTGTGCTGAACTAATTGATTTATTAAAATCTATAAGATTGTATTGTGCGCTTTTCCTTACACAAATAGACATCTTCATAAAAAAATTAACAGTAAGGTACATTACCTGAATAACTTATTACATACATTGACATGTCGTCATAGTGACATTTTGACATTTTTTGATACTAATAGTTTTATTAGTGATTTTTATTTGACAAAAGATACAATGTATCTTTCTAAATCATCTAAAAATAAAATAGCCACTTTAGTGGCTTATAATATTGACTACATGAACAGTTTACATGGTAAACTTAAACATAAAAATGCTGACATAACAGATAATTCTATTAATATTTGTGACATAAGTACTATGACTGCAGATTTAAACTGCTCACAAAGACAAAGGGAAAGCAATCAGAATTAATAATTGTTCATCAGAACATACAAAGTTTTCACGGCAGCGAGTTAATTATACAATTATTTTTAGAAAAGTATAATATTGATATTGTCTGTTTCACAGAACATTGGCTTAAAGAAAGCAATATGATGTTCAATTTAAATAATTATAACGTTGTCAGCTGCTTCAATAGAAAGTCAGTTAACAGAGGCGGGTCTATGATAATTGCAAGAAATAATATTAAAGTAAAGGAACGTGCTGACATTGTTAGACTTTCTATTGAGTGTTGTATAGAATTATCTTGTATAGAACTAGAAAATTATATCCTTATATGTGTGTACAGGCCTCCTAATAGTGATTACAATGTTTTTGAAGGGGTGATGGAGGATATTTTAAAAAAAGTATTTAATAGTATTAAAAAAATTATTGTATGTGGAGATTTTAACGTTGATATTCTTTGTAACACACCCACATGTACAAAAATTATTAGTTTATTTCAGTCATTTGATTTATGTCATGTCTTTCATGAACCCACTCGTGTAACTGCCACGTCTGCTACTTGTCTTGACAATGTTTTTTGTAACTGCGAGTATACAGAAAAATTCATAATAAATAAACTTCCTTCAGATCACTGTGGTCAAGTTGTTAAGTTTAGCAGTCAAATCAATAAAGTCAACAATAATAAAAAATCAAAAAGACAAATAAACGTTTACAATATATTAATATTGTAAACGTTTATTTGTCTTTTTGATTTTTAATCGCGCTTTTGTATTTATTAAAATACAAAAGCGCGATTAAAAATAAATTGGATTTGCTGTTACAATCTAGTAATAATCCTGATTATCTTTACACCAAGCTAATTAATATTTTATCCGGAGAATATGAACAATTTTTCAAGAAAAAAGAAGTTCATGTTAAATCTAAATTCACGGAATGGGCAACAGTAGGAATACTTAAAAGTAGAAATATTTTGTTTGATTTATACGATCAAAAAAAATATCGATTTGATGACAAATTCACCACTTATGTAAAAAATTATTCTAAAATTTTTAAAAAAGTTTGTATTATGGCTAAGTCTAATTATTTTAATAAACAAATTAAGCAGTCTTCTGACAAAATTAAAACCATCTGGAGCATTATAAATAAAGAAACTGGAAGATCTAAAATAGCCTGTAATCAATTTACATTAAATTATGATAATAAATTAATAACAACAACAAAAGATGTAGTTAATATTTTTGAAGATTTTTTTGCTAATATTCCGATTGATATTACATCTTCTCTGGACTCATCTCAATCTCGAGCAAAAAAATTACTAGAGACTAATATCGGTTGTTGTTCTTTAAGATTTAAATTTTCACATGTTAGCCCCTTTCATATCATAAAAATATTCAAACAGCTAAATTTAAAAAATACGGAAGACCTTTAGGGCATGTCTGTAAAAGTAGTTAGTTCTTTCATAGATATTGTTGCTCCATATCTAGCCACTATTTTTAATAAATGTATTGATAATGGCGTTTTTCCACATTTAATGAAATTTAGCAAATTAATCCCACTATTTAAATCAGGAGATAAATTTGAGCCAGGGAACTATAGACCTATATCTATTTTGCCAGTTCTAAGTAAGGTGTTTGAAAAGATAATGTTAAATCAAATGTTACATCACTTCAGGGTTAACGGACTGCTTCACAGTCAGCAATATGGTTTCACCGCCGGCAAGTCTACCACTGACGCAGGTGTTGCGCTAATGACACATATTTTCGAATCTTGGGAGAGGTCACAGGATGCACTCGGAGTTTTTTGTGACCTATCAAAGGCATTTGATTGTGTGGATCATAAAACGCTTTTGTACAAGCTCGAACATTATGGTATAAGAGATAATGATCTAAAATTAATGAGAACTTATTTAGAGGATAGGGTTCAAACTGTAGATATTGACGGTGTAAAATCTAAGGAGCTAATATTAAGATGGGCGTTCCACAAGGGTCAATCTTAGGCCCCTTTCTCTTTTTAATCTACATAAATGACCTTCCCTTTATGGTAGAGAAAATTGCAGATATAGTGCTGTTTGCGGATGATACTTCGTTAGTGTTTAAAATTGGACGTCAAAGTAATCAATTAGACGATGTAAATTGTGCTATGTCTGCAATATTAAATTGGTTTACATGTAATAACCTATTATTAAATTCCAGCAAAACAAAGTGTATAAAATTTACACTTCCTAATGTAAGACTAATAAATACACAGTTATTGCTTAATGACGAAATAGTAAATTTTGTTAATGATACAGTTTTTTTAGGTATAACAGTGGACTCGAAATTACAATGGGGGCCCCATATTTCAAAATTGGCCAGTAGACTCAGTTCTGCTGCATATGCAATTAGAAGAATTAGGCAATTAACAGACGTGGCGACGGCTAAACTTGTATATTTTAGTTATTTCCATAGCATAATGTCTTATGGCATACTGCTGTGGGGTAAAGCAGCCGATATAAATACTATATTTGTTTTACAAAAGAGAGCCATACGTTCTATTTATGGTATGGGTTCAAGAGAGTCATTACGTCAGTGCTTTAAAGACTCAAATATCCTCACAGTTACTTCACAATACATTTATGAAAATATTATGTATACACGGAAGAACTTAGCGAGTTTTAAAAAACTCAAAGACTGTACAAGTAGAAACTTACGCAATATAAATAAGCTTATTTTACCTAAATGCCGTCTGCACAAAATCAGTAATTCATTCTATGGTAATTGCATAAGATTTTATAATAAACTGCCGGAATCTGCATTAAATCTGACAGAGAGGCAATTCAAATCTTATATTAAACAATTTTTATGTAAGAAAGCCTATTACAGGATAGATGAATTCATAGATGACAACATATCAAGTAAATAATTAGTTTATTAGCATACAACGTTATAATTTTATTTTCTCATTGCTTTCTTGATTTAATTGATTAATTTTAGAAATATGAAAGCGTAGCGGTTTTTTATATTAATTGCCGCATGCATTCTTATGTAAAATGTGAATACTATAACTATCAGATGGCAATTGTGAGTAGCTTTGACGTGGTCTAGTGTTTTGAGTAGTCATGCTCACTAAAATGTCCAGACTTGTGGCGGCGTGGTGGGCCGGGTCATTGGGCTCCCTAAAATATGGTCGAGCGCAGTGATGGCTGGCTCATCCGTCATACTCGTGAACGGGTGCTGCTTGTAGGGACTGGTCTGCTCTAATCACTATGACTGATTTCCTCTTATTAATTGTTTAACCAGTTGGTTATGTATTCAATATTTTTTTTTTCTTTTTGAGTATTTAATTGAATTAGTGCTAATTGGTGGTTTGTATTCACACAATTAAACTTAAAAATGTAAAGTAATAATAAAATTATTTAAAAGAGCATCACGCAAGTTTCTTGCTCGTTCTTCTTGTGATGAGACAGCTTTCCGAACGAGCGGTAAATTAAAAAAAATGTAATGACTTTTCAAAAGTGCTTCAATGTAAGTTTATTTGAATAAATGATTTCTATTCTATTCTATTCTATTCTATACGTAGGCTAAAAACGACGCACGTTCCTCATAGCATGTTGCATTAGTAATGCCTATTTGACATAAAATTCGTAATACGATATTGTAATAGTATTACTTTCTAAGCCTTGGCGCCAGAGTTGGCCATTATTATTAGATCTCTGTTAATTTTTAGGCTAATAAAAAAGTGTTCTCAATTAGTCAGAATTGTTTTTTTAATTATTTTTTTTTAAACCACTGAGGTGGCAAACAAGCATACGGCCCATTTGATGGTAAGCGGTTACTGTAGCCTATGAACACCTGCAATACCAGAGGTATTACGCGTGCGTTGCCGACCCTGAAGAAACCTCTTTACCCCCCTTTTGAAGAACCCAATGTTGTAGTCTCTTGGGAAATCCTCGGCAGGGAGCTCATTCCACAACCTGAGTGTTCGTGGGAGGAAGGAATTCGTTAAATTCGCCATGTGGGGGAGAAAAGGGATTGTTAATATTGGGGATCTAACAAACCCATAGCTAACAATAAACCCTCTCAGGTCGACCTCCATGCGGTTTTCCCTGGAAACCATCTTGATTAATTCTTTATGAATTTGTCAGTATGGGTCATCTGACCTGCCTCTCATCAGCCTCATTTATCATCCCTTACTGGTGTCCCGCCAGTGTATACCAATAGCGCAAGCAGGGTTTTTTTTGATGGGTGAAAATGGTATATGCTAATGGGATACGCTTGCGGAGCACCAGTGAAGGGTGATAGATGAGAATGAAAACAGGCCAGTTAGCCCCCATCATGATGAATTCATCAAGAATTAACCATGATAGTTTCTAGGGAGAACCGCGAGGAGGTCGACCTGATTGGGTATATTGCTAGCAATGGGATTCTGAGTCTCTATTACTAACAATCCCTTTTCCCCCAGCGTAAGTAGGGTTGCCATTTTATTAGTGGTTCCGGCATAGAATAGGACACCCCTTCCTTTCCTGTGGGTGTCGTAAGAGCCGACTAATAAAGGGCAAGAGATAGGCAGTAGCATCTCTCTTAAAATACCTCTACAGCCTAACTGCGGTTGCCAAACCGTCTGCCAAGCGTGGCAACTACTGGCAAACCCTTAAGGGGAAGGCATATATTTAGCAATGGACAGTTAGTGGCTGATATGACGATGATGAAAGATGTACAGAAGGTGATTAGTTTTTTTACGGATATCCTCATTTCGGATTCCATCACGCCGAGAAACTCCGAGCAATGCCCTCTTCATAGCTCGCTGAGTAATGTGAAACTTTAGCATACGAACAACTATGTGTGATGTACCTACTTGGAGTGTCTAAATTAAATTGTCTATATTTGGAATTAGAGTATTAATGTATTTAAATACCTGATACCTTACATCATCGTCGCGATTGGTGTTACATAATGTGATATATATAATATTATATTATACTTAGTAAGGTATATTTATTATTTCTTAATAGAAACAATCACATTGTTTCCATTTTTTATTGTACGCACCCTGTCAGCTGGTAATTAATGCTCCTTTTCACTCAGAGATTGCTGGAAGAGAACTTTTGCAGAGTGGGGAGAAAGGGATTGTTAGCGATACGATCTTATAGTCCTATTGCTAGTAATGTTACTAATCAGGTCGACCTCTACGTGGTTCCTCCTGGAAACCATCGTGATAACTACTCGTGGAATTCTTCACGATGGGCTAATTGACCTGCTTTCATTCTCATCTATCATCTTTCATTGGTGCCTCGCCAGCGTATATCGTTTGCGCAGGCCATACCATTTCATTATCACCCATTAAATAAACCTCTTGCAGAGTTAGGCTCGCCTTTTGTACATCTTTCATCATCACCAGTGGATAGTTAAAGGCTGATATGCCTTCAATTATCCACTGCTGAACATAAGCCTTCCTTAAGGGGGTTTGCCAGTAGTTGCCACGCTTGACAGGTGGATTGGTAACCGTAGTTAGGTTTTAGAGATGTTTTAAAACGTTGCTGTCCATCCCTCCACCATAGACTTTGTTAGTCTTACGACACCCACGGGAAAGAAAGGAGTGACCTATTCTATGCTGGTGGCCCATTTTGTGTATGTTTATCTAATATAAATTATGACGATTAATAAATATTAAATTTGAGTTCGTTTTGGGCAGTTAAGTGTTATTGAATAACAAACATCGAAATGTCATGGCAAACTTTCTCATTTATAACTATAGAATGATAATTTTGTAAATAATCTATACATATAATAAAACTGTAGAGGTCGAATGTCTGTACATAAAAAAAACGCATAAAACCGAGTCAGTGGAATGTTTTTTATTTTTTGATTTTTTTTGTTTATCTGTTTGTCTGTTTGAACGGGCTAATATTCGAAATTGTTGGACCGATTTAAATGAAATTTTGCATGGTGGTACCTTACATCTCGGGTCAATATTTTAGATACTTTTAATCTCGGAAAATTAAAGAGTTCCCGTGGGATAGTTAAAAAACTATAGGAACTTATACAGTTTAGTACACGACCTACTTAAGTAAAGCCATTTTGGCCTAAGGCGAAGAGTGAGAACGACACGTCATTTAGTAATTTCGGTACAATATTCCCAGACATAATAAGGTACATACATCGATACATACAAAACAGGAATAACAAATACCACGCGGGCAAAGTCGCGGGCGCAAGCTAGTACTAAAATATGCAAGAGAAAGTGTTTTGTTTGATTCTATATTAGTTTTAATTGTTATAATGACTTAATTACTATCACAATACGGAATTTGGGGTATTAAAAACTATTGTAAACATGTGTAGGTTTAGGTTCTTTTTTTTATATCACGAATGTGGTAAACAAGCATACAACCCGTCTGATGGTAAACGGTTACTGTAGCCTTTCTTCATTATTTTAGCCATTATCCGTCCACTGCTGGACATAAGTCCCTCCCATAGACTGCCATAAAGAACGGTCCTGAGCCACCAGCATCCACTGACTCCCTGCAATGCATTTCAGGTCGTCACTCCATCTAGTGGGGGATCGTCCTACACTGCGTTTGCCCATACGTAGTAGTCCTTAGACGTCTGTTATACTAGAGATGTTATGTGCGCATTGCCGACTTTGAAAAAGCCTTAATATACCCTTTTTGAAGAACCCCATACTTTATAAAAACCATACATCTTTAGAAAAACCTAGGTAGAGAGTTTATTTCACAGCCTGTACGTTCGAGGGAGATAATTCTTTTGAAATTGCACTATACGTGACCATTACTTACATAGCACTGTAAGTGACATTAAAATGGAAGATTTTATATAAACTACATATGCTACACGGGTGTAGCATACTATGTATAGTTTCAATATCTATTTCTCAATATCGTATACCTTTTTTTTTTTTTACAACACATGGGGCAAACGAGCATGCGGCTCACCTGATGGTAAGTGACTACCGCCGCCCATGATCACCCACAACATCAGCGGCATTGCAGGTGTGCTGCCGGCCTTTTAAAAAGGAATATACTCTTTAATAATAATTATATTAATAATTATATTTTATAATACCTTACTAATATAATAAAATGGTAACTACACGATGTCTATACATAGGAGATATTTTGAAAAATTTGAGATGACATTCCTATCAGCAGTAGAATAATAAAAAATGACTTAAAAGAGCTTATTATTATTTATTGTTTCTGATTTATTATTTATATTATTTATATTTCTAAAATCCATGCGTACGAAGTTGCGGGCATAAACTAGTATTTAATAAGAGACAAAATTTAACTATAAGAAAAAAAAAATATTAATATTTTATCTATGTCTTGACCGTACATAAAGTAACATTTGTTTTTTTTTTCTATTCCTTGACATTGTATCGTCGGAGTGAGGTGTTGTGACCCAGGAAGGCAGAGAGATCACTACAAACCTAATATATTTAAATGTTAATATATTTTGTATATTTACATAAAACATTTTTCATTTATATTTTCTGTGTGTTTACATAGTATGAAGAATGTGTTGTATGGTTTCGCACGCGGTTTCACTTTCATGGTAATAATACAATTTTAATATTTTGTTCCAGAAATCAATACCCACTTCCGTCATGGAACAACTAGTTATTTTAATTTTGAAAACTAAACGATTGAACTGATTTTGATGAAACTTCTATGGGATTAATATTAAAGTATATTCTTTTAGATAAAAAGAATTTTTTATTGTCCGTTTACAAATGACGGAGCTCTGAGGTACACATAAAAAAACACAACCGAATTAAGAACAATCTCCTTTTCTGAAATTGGTTGAATATATATATATATATATATATATATATATATATATATATATATATATATATATATATATATATATATATATGTATATATGTATATATGCTTCGAAAAAGAAATTAACTTTAATCGTAATATTATTACTAATATTATAAATATGAAAGCGAGTATGTTTCTTTGTTTATTTTATATGCTAATATCTAATACAAATATGTAAATTTAACAGGAAAAGATTTATTCATGTTGAAATACAATGCATTGATACGTGGCAAAAAATATTTAAGATGATACATAACTGCATGGTTCTACCGTCGATAGAGAAAAACAATTTTTAAGCGACTTTTAAAGAGGATTTACTTAATTCAGAGCGATCGGTTTGCAATTTTGTTGTGCGAATTTATCACGACTGAAGATACTGTTTTTCTTAACAAAACTGCTTGTTGCCGTTTTTGAGCGAATTACATTTGCAAACATGTGCAATGCAATGCGATACCTGCAATGCCGCTGGTGTTGTTGGTGATCATGGGCGGCGGTAGTCACTTACCATTAGGTGAGCCGCATGCTCGTTTTTTTAATGAGTGATAACGGAATGGTAAACCCACCTGCGCTATTGGTATACGCTGGCAGGGCACCAGTGAGGGATGATAGGTGACGATGAAAGCAGGTCAGTTAGCCCATTGTGACAAATTCAACTAGAATTAACCACGTGACCAGTTTGTATAACTTTTTTTAATAATGGATAAAAATAAATAGTGACCCTATCTGCGCTATTACGCTACGCTAACGGGGTACCAATGAGGGATGATAAGTGACGATGAAAGCAGGTCAGTTGGCCCACATGATGAATTTAATAAGGATTTTTCTGCAATGGATGATAATGGAATCGCAACTTCGCCTGCGCTAATGATATACGCTGGCGGGGCACCAGTGAGGGGTGATAAGTGAGGATGAAAGGGCAGGTCAGTTAGCCCATCGTGGTGAATACACCTGGAATTCAGCACGATAGTTTCCACGGAGAACCACGTGGAGGTCGACCTAATAGTGATATTGCTGGCAATGGGACTGATAGTCCGTATTACTAACAATCCCTTCCTCCTCTTTAATAAAGATTAACCACGATGGTTTCCGAGGGAAACCTCGTAGTAAGAAATGTACTAGTTTGGGTGCTAACGCGTATCTGAAAGGTGTTGAGGTCAGATCGCAGCGGGCGGCAGGGTGTATCCATATTGTACTTTAGTAATTATACTATGAAATAGATGACACGTATTCTTACACCACATGGAGTCCTTTGTCCATACCATTTATATATAGTTTTAATGTTGAACTTTACTCAAATCGGAAATAAAACAGGTCGTCCACTCATTGGTTACGTTGACAAAAACTCCCAATAAAAATACACGCTCAAAGCATAGTTGGCTAACACAATTGTAGCAAGAAAACTGCACACAACTCAAACCGTAGCGCTAAGGAATAAGAACTATGTGTTTCTTATAGATTATTTGCATCATGACGCACATTTACATAGCGTGCTTATGACGTATTGTGCTAAAGTCCTTTTCCTCCAGTTTTTATTTTTACCCATCTGCTGTAATCGATTTCTATATGTCTATAAATAAAAGGCAAGTACGTACCGAGAGATCGGTTTAACGCAGTATGCTTGGCACTTGAGCGTGGACTTCGGACTATAGATCTTGTATTTTCGATCATACATTGGACATTATAAGATCGGTTTGTTCACCATTTGCTTTTTTTTTATTTATTCATTATTAATTTGAAACCTCACTTTGAGTATATAGATAAAAGTCCAAAGGAACGAACGATATTTTAACATTTTTAAACGGTATGTACTCGTATTATGTAGTTCTAATATGACTTTTGTGTTTCGTTCGGCCTCGAAATTTCGGAAAACATTTCATGGTAGACGCTCAGATTTCGCACAACAGTGGTGATGGAGTGTACCTACACAAATGCTCTGTCATACACAGGTTACCAGTTTTATCTATGTGTGCGTGAATAAGGATACCATAATGTAATATTATTTATGAATGATGAATGAAAATTTATTATATTAATCTACAAAACATACATACAGTTAGACATTATTAGTAACAACTTAATATAATATAGAAAAATGTTTATAAATATATGGAAATGAACATAATGGAAATTGAAAAAGGATGCCAATTCTATTTACTTCTTGCAGAAACAAGAACACTGATTTTCAATTAGCACCTTATTGGGGAAAAGGATTATTAGTAACAGGGATTACCGGCCATATTGCTAGCAATATATCCACTCAGGCGGGCCTCCACGCGGCCACTCCTGGAAACTATTGTTAATAATTGTAAATTAACTCTGACTAGCTTCCATCGTCACCACCAACGTAAACCGATAGCGCATACGGTGTTACTATTCCATTAGCATCCTTTCAAAAAAAGATAAGGTACTATTTTTTTTAATTTAAGGTGATATCCTTGCCCGGTTCATAAAGATCAAAAATTAATATTTTGAGTTACATAATACAAGGTAACACAAACGTGCGCAAAACAATAGATAAGCAAAAAACAACAATAACGAAAGAAAAACAATAACAAAAAAGCTTTGAACTCTATGTATAGAATAATACAAGCGTCCAAACCTTGACAGTGAATGTACAACGATTCACAAATCATATCGTTAATAAATACAACATGTGCTTCAGCATGATTTTGATAAGACGAGCACTTACACATAATTGGGCGTAAACAATTGAAAACAATTCATTATATATGTATATTAAACGATATACATATCTATCTATCTATTTAAGAGCTGCGCTCTTGTCGGTGGAGCTCTTGCCACTCACTACGATTTTCAGCGAGTCTCTTCACCTCTTGATACGACACGACACCAACTCCTTCGTTGGTCTGCCTGATGTAACTATGTCTCGGTCTCCCTCTTCACCTCCTTCCTTCTATCTTACCTTCTATTATAATGTTCATAAGTTCGTCGTGTCGTATCAAGTGTCCCAACATTTTTCCCCTTCTGTCCTCAATAGTTGTAATAATTTGTCTTTTTCCTTAACCCTAAGCAGGACCTCCTCATTGCTAATTCGATACCTCCAGCTAATTTTTTCCATTATATACATATACATACACATACGTCCACGATATACATATAAATACATATTATATATATATATATATATATATATATATATATATATATATATATATATATATATATATATATATATATATATATATATAGTATGGGAAACAAATGTACCTATAATATAAGGTTAAAATTTATATAAAAGTCTTACAAAAGTTTTAAATTTGAATACACTATAAATGCAACAAATTAAATATGGTTTACACAGTTGTGTACCATAAGGTCTAATTTAAAATCTCGTATATCGTATATGTTTTATCTTGATATCTCATCAGAATGTGGTATATTTTGCTAGTTTTCTTTCTTCCAAGATCCAGTGTACTAAGCCACAGGCAAAAGTCAATGTAGTATAAAATGCATGTAAAATAAGAGAATAAAAAAACCCTTGATAGGGTTATGTCAAAGGGAACCTGTATATATATTTTTTATTAGTCAATATTAGGTTATAGAAAATTTAACTATTTACATACATTTCTTATTTTCCGTGTGGTCCTGGCATAGAATAGGCCACCCCTTCCTTTCCCGTGAATGTCGTAAGAGACAACTAAGGGATGGGTAGCCTGCTAAGCGTAGTAACTACTGACAAAACTCCCGTTATGGGGAAGGCTTATGTTCAACTGTGGATCTGTGTGGATGTGTGTGTGCGATAACAATATTACAATATAGTGGATCAGTTTTTTTTTTGCTATTTCTAATAACCGTTATAAATATTAATTATATAGTACAAGTGGACGCGTACCAGTATAATTAGGTAATAATTTATTATAAATACCTCAATAAAATGTAAAGATTATTTATAAATAAATAATTAAACGTTTTATTGGCAGTTAAATGTAACGTTTACATTCATACATATTTTATGAAGTTAATCTGCTCCAATTAAGGTGGATTTAAACTATGTGGGCGAATTGCTCGTTCTTTTCTGACCACTGTAATTTTTTGTATGACTATAGCTACTTACATGTTATTGTTTATGCCAAGCAACCCGCCTTTTTTTTATACAACTTAGAATGGCGAACAAGCTGACGGCCCACCTGATGGAAAACGGTAACCGCCGCTTATAGACATGAGTAGTACCATGGACATAACAGAGTACACTGTTTCGCCCATGATACCACCAATGCGTTGCCATTCCTGAGGACTCAGGTGTTATTCCTCTGTACCCAGTAAATTCACGCCATATCCCACCCTTCAAAACCGAAACACAGCCAAGCAAACACAACTGCTTCACGGTTGAAACCGCCTTGGATTCGCACGGGTCTAATAATGAAGAAAACGAGACCGTGATCTTTCAAACACTTTCTTTCATACAAACCTTGTCGTGGCAATCACAAACACTAAAAAGAAATAGCCAAATAGTTGTAGCCGTTCAGAAGTGACGCACGTTCATATATTCGGCAATTTATTTTTAATTGCATAGATTAGTTTAAAGTGTTTGTCCAAAGAAGGAGATTTTACCCTTCGTCAGTATTCTTTGATATTTTACGCGATATATTTTTGTTAATTTTGATTATTCTTTTTAAAGTCGACAAAATTAACTCCCGTATTGATCACGTATTAATATTATCAATATTAAGTACACTGTTTTTTTTTTTTTATAAAGGCATGTGTTATCCCAAGCCACTTGTTATCAAAGGCACTCACCTGAAGTTGAACATAAACGAGGATCACGTTTGAATTGTTTCAACTTCAGGTGGGTTTTAGCCAAACTTATTCTTTGTTATTCCACCATATTCGCGAACGATTCTCGCTCTACTAATAATTCTTGCTTCGTTATTATTTAAATCCACCCTTACTTTATTGTGAACAAGATCGTTATTACCTACTTGTATATACGGAAAACAAGTAATACAATACTATTAGAGATATATATCTCTAATAGTTCCAAAAATTATTTTAATTTGCAATTTACAGATAAAGACAATATTTCCGTAAAATAATAAAAACATTGTGAGTAATGACGTATAATCTAGAACATTTATATGATAGGACTATTTTTTTTTGATGGGTGAAATATGGTATGGTAACCCCGCCTGCGCTAACGGGATACACTGGCGGAGCACCAGTGAAGGGTGATAGATGAGAATGAAAACAGGCCAGTTAGCCCATCATGATGAATTCATAAGGAATTAACCATGATAGTTTCCAGGGGGAACCGCGAGGAGGTCGACCTGGTTGGGTATATTGCTAGCAATGGGATTCTCAGTCTCCATTACTAACAATCCCTTTCCCCCATGATAGGACTATTAATTTATAAGTTGTTTGGTTTAGTTGGATTAATAGTCCAGTTCGAACGGCGTCAGTAATTTAGTCGAGTGGCGAGTAATTTGAATGAAGCAACAAATTTTTAATCAATTTAAAATAAATTACGTATTTTTATTGCGTATTTGCGTTTGCGTTTGGGTGGTCCCGGCGTAGAATAGGCTACCCCTTCCTTTGCCGTGGGCGTTGTAAGAGGCGACTAAGGGAACTAAATTGTAGAGGGATAGATAGTAGAGTCCCTCTTAAAACATCTCTAAAAGATGCTAACTGCGGTTGCCAACCCGCCTGCCAAACATGGCAACTAGTGGCAAAACTCTCCTTATGGGGGAGACTTATGTTCAACAGTGGACAGTTAACGACTGAAAATAAATAAAATGGATAGCGTATTTTAAAAAGACAAATATTCTTTCTGCGATTTTTTATTTTTTATATCTCTGTTATGTAACTGTATTGTGTAATTTTGTTTGTTTTTTTTTTTTAATTTTTTGCGTCTTAACAATTCAAAGGAATATTATTAAATTTAAAATACACCTACTATTTGTAATAGAGAAGAATATTAGCGCAAGTGTGACGTATTTATTGGTCTCGGGATGGTTTGTAGGATCACCGGCTGTAGTGTTCGCACAGTATACCTACAGTGCGAGCATTGTAGCGGATGCACCATACTAATATTGTTATAGAATATGGTTTTATTTGCTTAACGGATGCTTATGTTTTGCGCTGTGGATAACTATAATTGGTTAATATGTAGTAAATGTAATTTAATATGTATTCAATTTTGTAAAAAGCTGTTGTTATCCCAAATAAAATGAATAAAATAAAAAAAAAATATTTTTTTTTCTTTATTGTACAATAAAACTTTGTACAAATGCCATACAGCATTCTCTACCAGCTAACCATTTTTTAATGGATGATAATGAGATGGTAACCCCGCCTGCGCGGGGGATAGGGATTGTTAGCAATGGAGTTTGACAGCCCCATTGCTAGTAATATGCCCTATTAGATCGACCTGCACGTGGTTCCCCCTGGAAACCATCGTGAACAATTCTTGTTGAATTCGTCACGATTCGAACTGACCTGCTTCATCCTCACCTATTATCCTTCACTGGTGCCCCGCCAGTGTATACCGATAGCGCGGGTGGGGGTACCATTCCATTATCACCCATTAAAAGAAACCCTGCCTGCGCTAACGGTATTCGCTGACGGGGCACCAGTAATAACAGGAATAACAGATGGGGAGAAAAAGGCAGGTTAGTTAGCCCATCGTGATGAATGCACCTGGAATTCAGCGCGATGGTTTATGGGGGGACCACGTGGAGGTCATCCTGACAAGGTATATTGCTAGCAATGAGACTGGTAGTCCGCATTACCAACAATCCCTTCCTTCCTAACAGCTAATCATTAGGTAAAAACAGTAAGCTGATAACAGTGACGGTGAAAGGATTGGACATAATACTAGCTTTATCCCGTGGCTTCACTCGCGTGAATTAGCTAAAAAGTATCTTATGTACAATGTTAGGATATAGCCTACTCATGTACTCAAACTTCATTCAAATTCCAGCAGCAGTATTTCCAAACTAATAAGACATTATAACCTTCAAGAAAAGAGCATATTCCTTTTTAAAAGACAAAGGCAGCACACTTGCAATGCCTTTGGTGTTGTTGGTGATCGTGGGCGGCGGTAGTCACTTACCATCAGGTGAGCCGCATGCTCGTTTGCCCCCTGTGTTATAAAAAAATCCGTTTAGTAGTTATTGCGTGAAAGAGTAATGAACATCCATTAATGATTTACAATATTAATAGGGCGTAGGTAGCAGTTAATTAAATCAATTGTCACTTATTTAACTGTAATGCGGAAGAAATGCTTACTGTAGGTGAAGTATGACAGGCATTGGTGTGGAAAATGCAATGCCAGTTATAAATATATTGATTTATGTCATTTTAAATTGTATAAAATTGCATATCATATAGTGACATGTATGGTAATTCTTATGGCTGAAAAGAAATTGTTAGTTCCATTGCTAGCAATATTGAATATTGATTTGAGTCAGCCCTATATTTTTATATGTAATTTTTTTAATCTATAAATCTCTTTTTGTACCAACGTATTATTTTAATTTTGTGCATGTCTATAATTAATGAAAATACTATATTTTGTTTTTTTTTTTAATATATGTTGTCGTGGGGAAAGGGATTGTTAGCAATGGAGTTTGACAGCCCTATTGCTAGCAATATGCCTTATTAGGTCGACCTCCACGTGGTTCCCCCTGGAAACCATCGTGAACAATTCTTGTTGAATTCGATGGTCTAACTGACCTACTTCATCCTCACCTATCATCGGTGTATACTGATAGCGCGGGTGGGATTTCCATTCCATTAACACCCTATAAAAAAAATAGGTATGTTCACCTATGCCGCAGTGTTAAAAATATGTTGTCGATGTAGTATTTGTATTATTTATATGCTTAAACATCGGTTTACAAATGACAGAGTTATGAGGTTACAAACAAACAAAAAACATACAACCGAATTGAGAACTTCCTTCTTTTTGAAGTCGGTTGAAAATACACCAATCGTTTTATGGAAATGTTCTTTTTTCAAATGAATAAGCACTAGTGGTTTACCACTCTCTGTTTACAGAGAAAGTATATATTTTTTCCTAACGTCCCAGGGTTCTTGGCTATTGACCGATAAATTGGTCATTCTGCTTTCCATAACGTCAGGAAGGTTTTCAAAGGGATCGCGGTGATATCCGACATGTGAAATGTTGATCTGTGAGAGTTCATCGACCAGCATACTTATTCGGCCATATAATATTCCATTTGTTCGTTTTCATTCAACTCGACGTTATTACCGGATACATTTGCAAAAGCAAATTTGGACTTTATTACTTATTTATAAAACGCTGTATTAAGCTTGAAAAAAAGGAGAATGTCATTATTCCGAATAATTATGTAACTATGTATTAAAAAAATCAAGTGTATATCTTAGATTACATAGATAGAGTATCTCCATAGAAATACTTCGAGAAAAACGTGTCAACTTTTTTATACAATTTTTTTATACAACTTAGAATGGCAAACAAGCTGACGGCCCACCTGATGGAAAGTGGTAACCGTCGCCTATAGACATGAGCAGTACCATGGACATAATAGAGTATACTGTTTCGCCCATGACACCCCCCCATGCGTTGCCATTCCTGAGCACTCAGGTGTTATTCCTCTGTACCCAGTCAATTCACGCCATATCCCACCCTTCAAACCGAAACACAGCCATGCAAACACAACTGCTGCGCGGATGAAACACGAATGGGACAGAGGTACCCAAGCAATCGACTTTTGTACAAAGTCTCCCTCTTAGCTCATCGTGACGAATTCCACTAGAATTAGCCACGATGGTTTCCAGGCGGAACCGCGTGGAGATCGACCTGATAGGGTATATTGCTAGCAATGGTTTTATTATTACTAACAATCCCTTTCCCCCACCCCCCTGATAGGGTACTGCTAGCACTAATCCCCATTATTAAATGTCCCCTCTCCCCAGACATGGTACTTATTAATTTATTAGATAGTTATCAAACAAGGGTAAGAATACGTATCAATTAATTTCACTCACCGGTTTCATCACCACTTCTGGGAATAAATTGAGATAATCAAACCGCTTTATTAATTGTACAATAGACAAAAAAAGTGGACAGAGTCCAAACAGCAGTTTTTATTGTAATTGATCTTTTAATTGAAAATATTCGTAAGTATAATTAATTGTACTTTCGTGTGAAGATCATTAGGGACTTTAACTTTGTGAGCTTCGACCTGCACAAACTAACATACAAAGTTTGCAATCTTTATTAATATTAGATGAATTTGTGTATATATTTGTGAATTTGTATAAATATTTGTTTTTTATTTTTATAAGACAGTTACTCCGTGTAATAAAAAATAGCGAGCATGCGGCTCACCTGATGGCAAAAGCAGAAGTTCCATTACAATCATTGTCATGGAACTTTTATTTGTTGCGGCTTGTACGATGGTGAAAATCAGCAGTATATATAATTCCGAACAATTCCTCAGAATACTTGTCACATTATAGCGCCTTAACGGCTAAACTAATCACTATGAAATTTGGTACATACGTACTGTATGCCATGTAGAATGTTATAGGCTACTTTTTATCTCGGCTAGTAAACAAATCCCGAGCACACGGACGAAGTCGCGGGTAAAATATATATGGCCACCCCTTTCTATTCCGCGGGTGTCGTAAAAGCCGAATAAGGGAGGGCGAGCGATGGGCAGCAGCGTCTCTCTTAAAACATCTCTAAAACCTGACCGCGGTTGCCAATTCGTTTATCAAGCGTGGTAACTACTGGCAAACCCCCCCAAGGGGGGGGGGAAGGGATTGCTAGTAATGGAGACTGAGATGAATCCCATTGCTAGCAATATATCCAACCAAGTCGATCTCCTTGTGGTTCTCCCTGGAAACTATCATGGTTAATTCCTGATAAATTCATCATGATGGGCTAACTGGCCTGTTTTCATTCTCATCTGTCACCCTTCACTGGTGCTCCGCCAGCGTATCCCGTTAGCGCAGGCGGGGTTACCATACTATTTTCACTCATCAAAAAAAAACCCCAAGGGGGATGCTTATATTTAGCAGTGGACAGTTATAGACTGATATGATGATGATGATGATGATTTCTTTAGAGAATAATTCTTAACAGTACCTAATCATGAACGCGATGTAGGTAAGTACTCGCGCGACTAATTGTACATTGAACTTATATGTACCTACACTTGACACCACAATTGTTGTAGAGTACTTACTAAGTGTATGATACACAATGGGCATTGACGGTGGAAAAAACTTGAATTACAGACGACTGTTGTAATGTAATTATCAGTTTTAAGTCTTTGTTAGTAACGTAATGCAAGATGCCCGTAGGTGGGCAGGAACTAGGTACCAAGTACTTATTAATCTGATGACACAGCGGTAGGGTCGAGACGGTGACGCGAGGTTGGTCGGCGCTCTTGTTAGAACGTTTACTAATTATATATATATATATATATATATATAATTAGTAAAAGTAAAGTTATTATTATATTAAAGTAATTTAAAAAGTGACTTGATCCTACGACTTGATTATATGTATGTATAACTCTCTCTCTATCCCTTCATAAAAAAGAAAACATTCTACAAACCTATTTTAACTACAAGTGTGTTTTATTCCTGTCTTTCGTATTGAGAAATGTATATAAAAGAATAAGAAAAAAAGCCTGTTAAGTGCGAGTCAGACTCGCGCAACGAGGATTCCGTACAAAATAATCAAGTTTAAACATTTTGGTTTGTAAAATAACTACAAAATTACGGTTTTCGGATTTTTTCTTTACTTGTGCTATTTGGCATCGCTTTCGATTATGATACAATTTCTATGGGACCAATCTGTAAGTATATCCATAAAGAATTTTTCAAATTGGTTTAGAATGGACGGAGTTCTGAGGTGGCAAACATAAAAAAATATACGAGTATAACAGAATTCAAAACCTCCCCCTTTTCGAAGTTGGTTGATGAATGAATGTCTAAAAATGCATACAGTACAACACAAATGAAGTTAGTAGTATAGTTAAATGTAGAGTAGTGAGATTTCTAGCCAATATTAGGTAATTTTGTTACAACCAAATCCTTTTGTTTTTATCGGAATAAAATTCGACTTGTGTGATACATAATATGAATTATATTCTTTATTATTATGTAGTATATAGTGTAATTATGTGAAGACACAGTTGAGTTTATGGAATGCAACACAATTGCACCACTGGACAAGCGTGTTAGAACACATGCTTGAGAAACGATAGGTGCTCACAGCCACGTGCTTTGAACTGTCCAAGTAACAAGAGTATTGCGTTTAAATTTTTGCCTTCAAATTATATTAATTTATATATTATTAATTATATCATTAATATTTTTTTTTTACAACACAGGGGCAAACGAGCGTGCGGCTCATCTGATGGTAAGTGACTACCGCCGCCCATGATCACCCACAACACCAACGGCAATGCAGGTATGCTGCCGGCCTTTTAAAGGTTATGATGTCGTATCGATTCGGAAATACTGCTGCTGGAAGTTGATTTCAAAGAGTGGTTGTGCTATATTTATTTACTTTGCTATTTATAGTTTAATAGTTTGTTTGGTTGTTACCTCTTAGTGCCTTAACGGCTGAACCACAAACTATATAAAATATATATATATATATATACAATATGGGATGGAGAAGGATATATGGGCTACTTTATATCTCGGTTTGTTAATAAATCCCCGTGTTTAAGACGAAGTCGCGGGTAAAAATTAGTACTATTATGAAAGTGAAAGTGTTAGAATATGTGTAGATGGATTGTTTGTTATTTTTTTTGTTTTTAACACTATGAAATGTATTTTAATTAATTTAGTACATGATAGTTTATTTATTGACCACGTGGGTGATGCTGTGAGTTTCAGCTAGTTTATTATTATTTACAGATTACATATAGTACATGGTTTAAAAAACATTTTTAATGACGAACAGCATTTTCTACCAGTCAAATTCAAGAACAAAAAAATATAAAATATTAATTACCGTATCTTAAAAGGAATTATTTTATAGCAAATAAAGTAATTACCTAATTTATACGTTATTTATTATTACATATTATTCTGCTAAGCTAAACCAAATCATTAAAAGATCATTTACTCACATATATTTGTTCTCTTAATTAATTATATTTCTGAATCCGCTTTAATTACTATGATGAAACAAAGTCTAGCTAAGAGTAGCTTGTGACTAGTTAATGACATATATATCGTATTTAGCGCTTTTGTTTCTGGATTTATTTGCGTTTAATTAATTGACGATAACAAAGGCAAGATTCAATAGGTATTGACAAAATTGGTATGGAATTAAAATACAATACAATAATAAAAAAAAACAATAATGAAAATCAATTCAGAATTGGCAACGAAATCTGATAACATACTTATATGACACGTACAAAATGCAAAAACTTTTTGAATTCGTTTTGAAAATAAATACTTGTCAGTCTTAATGTTACTATGAAAGGCAAAGGAACTAAGCCATACAGACTGAAGATTAGGCTGTATGGATTAGTTCCTTTGCCTTTCCAATTGTAGACAAATACTATTGCTGCTACTGTCACCGTGTAGATATAATTTAATGTTGTAGAATAAACGGTTGCAGTCTATTTGAGTACTAGTTTTGTTTCAAATCTGTTCAAACGTAACATGCTTCATATATATTCACAAGCTCATTTAAACATTATTGATATGGGAGCAGAGAGAACAATGAATCGGTTTTATATCTATGTGGGTCAAATACATGTTTTGGTTCTTATCTTTGTTAAAATGCATTACAATGCATTTAATATTCATTATGTTTAAACAATAATAACAATTGTATTATAATATTGATATTAAAAATAATTTCAGATTTGTTTATTATTTATATATATAAATATAAATATTTATCACAAAACACGGTATAAGTTAATTTAGAATACTTACTATAAGAATTACAAGACATGTTATTACAAGACAGTTACTTGTTGAATAATAACTATCGTGAGTTATACTACATTGTTAATTATTTATATCGGATTATTCCTAAGCACGGTTACGTGGCTAAGGGCTTCTATCGTGCATGAAATTAGTTAGACATACTTAACCCTTCTTTGCATGATTTTTTTTATTGGTGAAATCAAAGTCATATAATCAAAGTGATATAATTCATGTTTAAAATGAAAAGAAAAATGGTAAAAACAATAAATTTGACAGCTATGTTTTTTTTTTCTGCAATGTACATTAAAAAATTATCCAGACACAATCAACTTAAAGTGAACTTGGTCTTTTATATAAGTTTTAGGCATTCAATGTTATGATGGAAATTTCCACCAGTATGCAAAGAAGGTTTAAACTATTACAACGCAGTTTTTTTACATTAATTTTGACAGTAAGAACATTCCGCCATGTTTGATTACAAATATCATTACAAGTGTAGAAAAGAATGTAATTTTCATTGTTTTTTAATATCTATAGATAAAGTAGGTTAGTTACAAATGAAACTAGAGTATCACTGTGGAAACTTTCATGTTAATTAATAAATCACTGATATGGCTGATAAAATTATGATTATATTATTAAATTACTTAGCTAATGTGGCTCTACTTTGTATTAATAAATAAAAGAACGAATTACAGTTAGCTGCTGACTACTCCACGGAGAATAACATTCGTGAGTATATTTTCTTTTTTATAAACCATTAAAGATCAGTATTGTAATTTCAATATTTTATTTATAATTTATTTGCCAATTTAATGGTATAAAAAAAGATATCGCCGATACCTTAAATCGTTAATCTTTCATAACTTGTACCACACGTAATTCGAGTAACATTTTTATTGAAGTCAATGGATAATTAATTCTGCAACAAGTAACCATGATGATGTGTTTCTTTTAAGATTTATAACCAAAGTGTGATAACGTAATATGAATGACAGAATAATGAAGAAAATGATAATATTATCATTCTATTTATTATAGAGATCTGTCATTTTATTTAAACAGGAGTGTGGTTCGACACGTTCCATTACACATTTGGCTTATTTATTATTGATTTTTTTCTCGAAAAAGTTACTTTAATAGTGACATAATTAATAAAAAAAAAGAAATGAGATGGAACGAGATGTTTTATAGACCTGTTAAAATTGAACAAAAATAAAATTTAATAATTTAAGTTTGAAATTTATAATTTTTTTAATAAATTTTATGATTAATATCTAATTTAACAGATACATAACTTTTATAACTTTAATTAAGATTTTAGATAAGTGATTTAGACCATATAAAAACGTATATCTATATATTTTAGTTATAATGTGACTCCTGCAATACATTTATTGTCACTAAAAGGGGGGTATCAACACTGCGAATCATGGGGTCGCTACTCAATATATATATTCTTTCCCATCGGCTGTCGGTTCTTCGAGCTATGTGACCAGCCCATTGCCACTTCAACTTGCCTATCCTTCAGGCTATGGCGATTACTTTACTTCTTTAGCGGATATTAACTGTAACCGTACCGATATTCATCTTCACCCGTCCATTATCCGCCATTATCCGTCTACTGTTGGACATAAGCCTCCCCCATAAAGAACGGTCCTAAACCACCTGTATCCACCGACTCCCTGTAATGCATTTCAGGTCGTCACTCCATTTAGTGGGGGGTCGTCCTACACTGCGTTTGCTGTACTCGGTCGCTACTCAAGAATCTTTTTATTCCGTCGGTTGTCGGTTCTTCGAGCTATGTGACCAGATAAGTCATCACTGGTAACACACACTGGGGGGACAGGGATTGTTAGTAATGAGGTTTAACGACCATTTTTAGCAATACATAAATCCGTCGACCTCCACTGAAAATCATAGTGATTAATTCAACACACACCCACTGACCTGACTTCAACCTCACCTGTCGGGAGGAAAGGGATTGTTAGTAATAGAGATTGAGAATCCCATTGCTAGCAATATACCCAACAAGGTCGACCTCCTCGCGGTTCCCCCTGGAAACTACCATGGTTAATTCCTGATGAATTCATCATGATGGGCTAACTGGCCTGTTTTCATTCTCATCTATCACTCTTTCACTGGTGCTCCGCCAGCGTATCCCATTAGCGCAGGCGGGGCAACCATACCATTTTCATCCATCAAAAAAAAACCTCACCTGTCACCCTTCACTGGTGCCCCGCGAGTGTATACCGATAGCGTACGCGGGGTTACCATTCCATCTTCACCCATTTAAAAAAAAACACGCACTGGTCAAAGACCTTCGTCTTCAAATTAAAAAAAATTCGTTTTAATATTACTGTACTATATTTACAGAGTGAATTTAATACCTTTTTGGAGCATCTTGAATAGTAACTACCTATCCAATATCAATTAACCGGCACACCTAATACAAAAGGAAATAAGTTGTTCATAAGAAATAATAAACAAAAACAGAATAACAGCTTCCACTTATTTCGCTACTTCATTGGCTGAAATGAAATATGAAGGGTCAATGACCTGCGTTATTATTAATTGAAACAATATACGGTGATATAGTATTTGATACTTTATATATACATACTAGCTGACTCGGTAAACGTTGTTTTACCATATACATTATTTCTAGAACTATACATAAAAATTTATCGTACTACAATTATTATATTCGATTGTCATCTTGCAAACGTACTGCATAATATAAAAATCGCGATTAAAAAACATGGATTGATCGTGAAAGGCTGAAAATTTGGAGTTGTATGTATTTTTCTATGCTAAATCATAATAAAACAAAAGTAAAAAAAAATGTTAAAAAAAAAATATTTAGGGGTGGGTCACCCTTATCATTGAGGGGTATGAAAAATAGACGTCGGCCGATTCTCAGACCTACCGGATATGCACACAAAATTTCATAAAAATCTGTAAAGCCGTTTCGGATGAGTTTAGTAACAAACACCGTGACACGAGAATTTTATATATAAGACTAGCTGACCCCGTAAACGTTGTTTTACCACTTATTATAATTAAAATACAGGGGTTGATCGTAAAACGATGAAAATTTAAAGTTGTATTTTTCAATGCTAAATCATAATAAAATAAAAATGGAAAAATTTGTCAAAAAAATTAAAAAAAATATTTTGGGGAGGGTCACCCTTATCATTGAGGGGTATGAAAAATAGATGTTAGCCGATTCTCAGACCTACCGGATATGCACACAAAATTGCATAAAAATCTGTAAAGCTGTTTCGGATGAGTTTGGTAACAAACAGCGCGACACGAGTATTTTATATATTAGATATAAAGAATCAAATGCTATTTATAGTCTATAAATTTGTCTGTCATCGCATATCTATATCTATAAATGAGATAATATCAGCGGTGAACGACGGTGTATTAATACTATAAATTGCTTGTATAACAAGGTTGAGTGCCCGGGTCACGTACCTAGGCAATCTATTGTATTTTAGGATGTACTCAATTGGGCTCATTTTTTTATGACTACGTTACGCGGCTACTTTGCCAATTCTGAACTGTTCATAATACTTTTTGCAATACACACTAGATCTCCCGACTTTGTACAAAAGTCGTTTGCTCGAGTACCTCTGTCCCATTAGTGTTTCTACCGTGAAGCAGTTGTGTTTGCATGGCTGTGTTTCGGTTTGAAGGGTGGGATATGGCGTGAAGTTACTGGGTACAGAGGAATAACACCTGAGTCCTCAGGAATGGCAACGCATGGGGGTATCATGGGCGAAACAGTATACTCTGTTATGTCCATGGTACTGCTCATGTCTATAGGCGACGGTTACCACTTTCCATCAGGTGGGCCGATAGCTTGTTTGCCATTCTAAGTTGTATAAAAAAAAACATATATTCATCCGTCTAGGGTGGGCGGGCCTTGTCGACATTCGGGTGTTGGTTTATTTTTTATTTTGTGATTAGATTTCAAGTTAGAATTTCAGACATACAACTGTGACCAATTGGGTGCACTAGTAGTTTTTGTGTAATGCTGAAACAAACATACAGACCGATAGATATAATGTCAAAAAAAAAATCATGTCCTATTAAAACTCATACGAATTTTTCACAAATATTTCCCATTCGTCGTATGGTCCCAGCATAGAATAGGTTGCCTTCCTTTCCTGTGGGTGTCGAAAGAGGTGACTAAGGAAATTTGTTGGTAGAAGGATGGACAGCAGCGTCCCCTTTAAAACATATCTAAAAACCTAACTGTGGTCGGGGGGAATGGAATTATTAGTAATGGAGACTGAGAATCCCATTGCTAGCAATATAACCAACCAGGTCGACCTCCTCGCGGTTCCCCTTGGAAACTATCATGGTTAATTCCCGATGAATTCATCATGATGAGCTAACTGGCCTGTTTTCATTTTCATCTATCACCCTTCACTGGTGCTCCGCCAGCATATCCCATTAGCGCAGGCGGAGTTACCGTTACCATACAATTTTCACCCATAAACCCAACTGTGGTTGCCAATCTGCTTGCCAAGCGTAGGACAACCAATGGCAAAACTCCCCCTATGGGGAAGGCAGTAGTGGGCAGTTAACGGCTGAAAAAGATGATTTCTAATTTACAAACAGTTACAACTTTTTTACATTAACTAAGTGATTGAAGCTGCCCTTTTTCTTGCGAAAAAAATATATAAATGACACTTATTTATTAAAATTTTTTTTATTAATTTTAGAATAATTTATTGGTTTGAGTTACTGCATAATTTTGTGCATGAATTTTTTTTTCTTTTTTTTAGGATTCTGTTTTTGTTATTTAAAATAAGTAGTTATGTCAATGTAATATACATATAATGTCAACAATAAAAACAAACATTTCAATAATTATACGCAATTCTATTATCAATATCTTGCCGCCGTAGGTTTAAGAGCAATAGTTTTCTTAAAGTTAGTTGGAAATATATCCACTCCAGCAGACATTTGTTTTCTTGTATCCGAAATTGGTATTCACAAGTGAACCTTAACTCAATAAACAAGCCGTTATGTAAAGAGTATTTAATGCTGAAATAAAAATACAAGGTTTTATTTACACTTTTTGTGAATCAATTATTAATTGTAAGAGATTACATGGGTTACTTTGAAAATAGGATAAGTCCGTGATTTTCAATCTATTAACAACGTAAATCCATCCATGCTTTATTTTCTGTTTATGATAATTATATACTGTTTTGTTTCCTTTGTTTACTTAATCTTTGTAACATATATGTAGTAAACATATTATTTATTTATTTAGCGACGTGATTACTAATGATGCAATATATGAATAAGAGATATCGGAAACATTCGATTTCAGGGGCGTGATACGCTTTACTAATATTGTCGAATTCCTAACAGCCGAATATTGTGTGAATCATAATATCGTATTTTCATTCGTCACGGTTCTTTATTATCAGGCTTTAGAATTTTATTGTCATAGTTATAAAAATGAGTAGGTATTTCGCGTGTGGAATGTTTAAGCACATACTTAGATAATTATGCGGTACGTTCATTGATTGTAGAATAGTTTTTACTGGATTTACAGGGTACAGAGGAATAACATCTGAGTCCTTAGGAATGGCAACGCATGGGGGTATCATGAGCGAAACAGTATACTCTGTTATGTCCATGGTACTGCTCATGTCTATAGGCGACGGTTACCACTTTCCATCAGGTGGGTTAGCAGCTTGTTTGCCATTCTAAGTTGTATAAAAAAAAAATTTTCTTGTTATAGGATATTATAACATAGGATATTATAATAAAAGTTTTTAAAAATATTATAAAACTTATGTTAATTTTTTTAACGATATAACATGCAAGACGAGACGCTGTGATGTAAACTGGCGTACGCTCCTTGAAGAAGCCTTCTGATTAAGTCAAATTAATTGTTGGAAACGATAAATATAAAGAGTTTATAAAATTTTCCGATATGCATATATTATATATATACATATATGCTTAATGGAAAAATTTATATTAAAAATGTATAAGTGAATTTTTTTGTTACTTTTTGGTGGATTAACCAATCGTTAAGAAATTTTGAACTATATGGGAGGGAGAAGGGCATAGAGTACTTTTTATTAATAAAATTTAAAAACTTTGAATAAAGCCTGTATTATTAGCTTTTTTTTATACAGGTTGCCACTCTATTAGTATATTTTTAAAGGAGTGATTTATGACGTAAAAAAAAGTATATTTTTCCCAAAAAAAAAAATTCAAATTCTTCGATTACCTAGTCTAAGGGAATTAGTCAAAAATTATGATAAAGAATTTTTGAACGAAAAATATTGAGTTGCTTTTGAGGACATAGAACCCAGTGATGTAAGGAATTTTGAGGTTACTGAGGTATTTATCTCGCCGAGTATATGACTGTCATTATGAAATTACTTGAAATAGTCATTAAATTTGCACATAAATTAATTAACTACATCAATAAATCCGCAAGACTTGTTAGTATTGTTTACTTTCGGCTTTTGGCGTTATTGCGGAATTTTTCATGAAGGTCATAATAATCTACTAACAGTAACCCGCGGCTTTGTCCGTGTGTATATATAATGATAAAAGTATGGATGCATGGATTAATCTATTAGTAATCTAAGTACTATAATTCTCGTCTTCGTGTATAATATAGCATATTTTAACTATTTATAATTACTCCTCTCCATCCAAAAGATGCCTGGAAGAGTTCCTTATGGTAATTTATGGGGGAGGCCTATGTTTTTTTTTTCCGTAATTATTTGGTTCGCGATTGGGAGATGAGTATTTAGCTTAAGCGTCTTAGTTGACTTAAGCTGCGATTTGATACAGCATAAATCTCTAATAGCTATTTAATTCTTGCACGCGTAATTTATTTTGATAGTGCTTCGGGTACTTATTTTTCACAGCAGCAAGAAGGTGATATATAAATGGTATGTTTATTTACAGGTAATGATGACATTATGGAGTGCGCGGCCGTCTACGCAACGCGTGGGTGATTAGTGAAGATAGGGGAGGCCTATGTTTAGTAAAGGACAGTTAATGGCTGATATGTTGAAGAAAGAAGAACAAAAAATTTTTATTCTTTAAAGAACAAATATATTAATCCTTTCTCCATAAAATAAATTAACATCAAAAATAAATTGTAGTTACTCAGAAATGTCATAAAGGTGTTTCACAACAGTAGCTATTGACTCGGTTACTGAACAATCCATGTTCGATTTCTATAAATAATCGATCCACTGACAACCATATGATTAATCATCGTCAAGCGCTACCGACTAATGTTTTTGCGTAATTCGGTACTCTGCCTATGTTCTGTTCAAGGTTCGATTTATTGACATTTGCATGCGGTTTATTGCCAACAATAGTTACGATTGTACGAGAAAAGATTATTTAATTATAAGGCTATGATATAATGATAGGAACACTGCGGCATAGGTGAATATACCAATTTTTTTTTATAGAGTGATAATGGAATGGTATTCCCGCCTGCGCTCTCGGGATATGGTGTGGCACCAGTGAGAGATGATAGGCGAGGATGACAAGGCAGGTCAGTCAGCCCATCGTGATGAATTCCATTAGAATTAACCACGACGGTTTCCAGGGGGAACCGCGTGGAGTTTGACCTGGTAGGGTATATTGCTAGCAATGGGTCAATTAGACCCCCATTACTAACAATCCCTTTTCCCCCGAATATACCTATTTGTCTACCTTTAATAAGTTTAACGAAGGAAGTTCTCAAATCTATTATATTTTTAATGTTTTTTACCTAATGACTTCGTCAGTTGTGCACTAATATGGTAAATTATTTTTATTATCTAAAATGATATACTTATAGATTGGTCTCATACAATTTTTTTTTAAATTGAGTCAATAGTTAAGTTTTTAATTCAAAATAACTGATTTACCCACAACTAAACCTTGGTACGAGGATCATTTTAAAACTTGTGCGTTCGCAGGAGGAAGCTTTACTGTGTGTGACCATTTTGGTTAGAGCCAAATAAGAGATGGATAGATTTCTGCCGATGTCTAGCGATACGATGGTAAAAAGTTTGCAGGAAATACAAATCGCCAAGCGGAAAAGATTTTGAGCCGTCATACGGCGCGTTCCGTTGATAACTTACGAGTAGTATGGATAGGTCTCAATTTTTGTCGTATTTAAAGTAACTAATTTGCTTCCTTAGTAACAAATACTAAATTTATTTCAAAATTAGTAAAACATTCCCTTCATAGGTTGTTTATAAATTCTATTTCTTCCTCTTTATTCGTACAATAATTAGGGCACTATTTAAATGTAAAAATATAATATAAATTTACATATTTAGGTTACTGGAACGGGCCTGTCAGCTGAAAACTTTGTGAGTTCCCTTTTTGACGTATCTTTCGTTTGTACATCATATTCAAAGGAATATTTCAAAGTAGTCTAAAATGTCATAATTATTCAGTTGTAGAGTTATTATTATTAATCGTGTGCGGCGCCCTTTGGCGTTTAAACTAGGCCGCGTTCATTTAACGCAAAGATTTCTGACCTGGATTATTGGAAGGTGCCTTTGGTTATCCTTCGAATTAGCAATACCTACAAGGAGTAGGTTTCGTATTCCAAATATTGTAATATATATACAAAACTGTATATATTACTCAATATCTTGGTCAATTCAGAACTGATTTCGATGTTTCTTATCTAATAAATAGAATTTTCCATTGTGTTAGTTATGTCGTATTTTTTGTTGATTGGAAAAATCGTTCGATCGAAATATGTAATGGTGAAAACAATAAACTAACTGAGTACAATTATTGATTATAAAATTACTCTATGGAAAGTTTTTTCCATTCCATACTCACCTATTGAGGTGAGAATGGAATGGTAACCCTGCCTACGTTAGCGGCTTACACTGGCGGAGTATCAGTGAAAAATGATAACTGAGGAAGAAAGCAGGTCAATTAGCTCATCGTGACAAATTCCACAAGTATTAACAACAATGGTTTCCAGGAAGAACCACGTAGTGGGCGACCTGATAGACTATATTGCTAGCATTAAAATCACAATGCCCATCTGTCAAGATCCTTTTTCTCAGGAACGAACAGGTATCAGTAAAAAAGTAAATTTAATTAAATAAATTAATGTCAAATACTCAAGTCTGTCATCCCTTAAACCGTGAAAAAATCATGCTTCTAAGTGAACGCTATCAAAAGATACGGCTGTTTATTTATATATTTTGACATTTGTAAGGGAATCAAAATCTATAGGGTATTTTCTGTTGACTTAGAATCAAGAAATTTGTCTAGAAGTAATGTCATATAGCACAAGTAAATGAAAATATCCAAAGACCGTAAAATTTGAGTTAGATCGCAAAAAATATTATTTGTTACAAAATTATTTTTTTCAATTATTAATTGTGCGGAACCCTCAGTGCACGAGTCTGACTCGCACCTGGCCGCTTACTTTTCTTTCCTTGACCGCGCCAGTAAACAATTTTATGCAATATTCTTTTAATTTAAGAGTATCTGGTTCTATGCTCTAATATATGCTATTCTTATTTATTCCATATTCATAAACACTAAAACCTCCTACAAATCTAAATTAACTATTACACTCTTCTGTCACTTTCATTCAAACTGAGAATTTAGCGCAAAAGAATGAGACAAAACAATTTAATAGCCATAATTAAATCTGTCATTAGAGGTTTGACGTTTTTATGAATAAGGGCGTAGTCCAACTCCTTGTGTATTTATGCGCTCCTAGTAAATTGAATCACGAATGCATGTACAGTTCAGTGTTCACACGTGTGTGTTCAACTTTCCTTCATGATCTGTTGTTTTGTTGTGGCATGAAGTAAACACGATTGTAATATACATGTAGGTGTTATGTTTCTGAGAAATGCAGAATAAATCAATTCTTTCCTATGAGTACAGGTATACAAAGACCTGTGTTTATAATCAGTTGATGGATTTTATCTCAAGTAGTTATTTCCAGAAATAAACTATCTTTTGATTTAGCTTGTAGATTATTTGCGAATTCAGGGCCTCAGATATATGCATTATTATTTAGGTTAAGAGAATATAGAATAATTTAAAATCGTTGGCCACAAAAAAAACCCCTTCAATTGTGGCAAAGCGAGTTATTTTGACTTCAGAACTAAACTACCAAACCGATTTTGATGAAATTTTTTTGAAACTAAAATTTAAGTATATTCTTTCAGATATATAAAAATAGTTTTCCATATCGGTATAGAGCTGACGGGGTTAATGCGATACTTTTGTCCATGGCTGGAGAACAGATAAGTTTAAGTGTATTTGAGTAACATACATATATGTGTGTGTGTGCTCCTGTGCGTGCGTGCGCGTGTGCGTGCGTGTGTGCGTGCGTGCGTGCGTGCGTGCGTGCGTGCGTGCTTGCGTGTGTGTGTGTGTGTGTGTGTGTATGGAACAGTATATATATATACAAACACATATACTATTCCACTTTTATTGTAAAATATTTTTAATTATTTCTTCGTGATCAGTTTCAAAACGCCATCTTCAATTGTTGGATGATAATTACATCGTACAAAAAACTTTGACACAAGAAAGAACTGAATCGATCATGTAAGTTTTCAAACAAAGAAAACTGCATAATAATCGGTCCATTTATTTAGGAGCTATGCCACAGACAGACATACAGATACGCCAAACTCATAATAACCCTCTTTTTGCGTCGTAATTTAAAAAGCACAGAGTTTGAACACTTTGTCGTGAGTTAATTAATACAGAAAAGAAATAATCTATTTGATTCAGTACCTTTTTAAACAGGGGGAAAATTTTGCGAAATATAAAAAGGAGGCATACCCTACTTACCTAGAGCCTTTTCAAATTTATATTAAAGTCTGTCCTTGTATTTGCCGAATACACCCATTTTTAATTATTGATGGAATTTTTAAACCGTTGTGACCTTGTAACCGTTGCTTACTTTATTATTATTATTACAGTCGTTTACTATCCACTGCTGAATACAGGCCTTCTTTGAAGGGGAGTTTTGCCAGTAATTGCTACGATTGGCAGGCGGGTTGGCAATCGCAGTTACACTTTTAGACATGTTTTAAGAGGAACGCTGCTTCCCAGCTCTTTATTTATTTACTTATTTATAGGATTACCAACATAAGATACAGCTAAACATTTCAATACAACACACTGCTAGATTAGATCTAACTGTTCTTACATTTATAGGCAACCACAGCATGCCTTGTTTTTGACAAACATTAAAATAGAATTAAATTATTAAATGTCATTATATGAGTAAAGATATTAACAATATGAATAATAATATAATATAAATAATGGAAATTGCATTTAAATAATTATAAATTATAAACAAATATAATATAATGGGGAGGTACATCAACAGTAACCATTAAGTTCCTTTAGTCGCCTCTTACAATACCCATAGTAAAGGAAGGGGTGGCCCATTCTATGCTGGGACCACACGACACACTACTCTAGTAAAAAAAAAAATAATACCAGAAGAGCATAAGTCACAAATGTTGTGAAACTGATCCGGCTGTAGAAAAACAAAAGATTTTTACAGTGTTCTGAATTCGAATGCAGTTTTTATGGATATATTACAATGCGATTCTACAGCAATTGCTATAGTTTGATTTACTATAATTAAAATTTCTCTAAATGATTATTTAATCCGTTAATAGTGGTACTTATAAAAAATCAATTCATTGATCGAATGTTTCTATTTGTTAACAACTTACCAGACCAGATATTGTTAATATTTTTATTAATTTAATAACATTAAAATGGAATTTAATGACATTTAATAATTTAATTCTATTTTAATGTTTATCAAACACAAGGCACGCTGTGGTCGCCTATAAATGTAAGAACAGTGAGATCTGATTTGCCAGTGTATTGTATTAAAATGTTTCGCTGTATCTTATGTTGGTGATCCTATAAATAAATAAATATCAATTAATTAATAACTCTTCGTAATTGTCTTTATATGAAAGATAAATAAGAAAAATTATTATAGGCGGGCTTTAACGCAATAGAACCCAGAAAGATGATATTTAGATTGAAGATATATAGAAAAAAAATGGAGGCGTCGTGTAGAGGATTGGGGGGTGATTTGTTATTTGAAGTAATAGTGAAAATATGGGGGCGTTAAAAAATTATTTATTCTCAAAGTGGGCAGTAGACAAAATAACTTTGGGAACCCCTGATCTAAAGAATTACATATAATATATCACTCACATATAATCACCTCTCTGGTGATCATAGTTAATTCCTCATTTATTTCTGTTTCTGTTAGCGTACACCAATATCTCAGGGGTTACCAATCCATTATCATCCATCAAAAAGTAACATTGATAAAAATTCATACTAACTTTATTATTATTTATATTTTAACTGTCCATGTATTGTTATGTCTGTCATTGAAAACTACCAAGGTTGCTTTTCCGTTTGTTCAGCACCATCAGCCTTAACTGTGTAGGTATATATGTTTATAATGTGTAAGTAAATATTATCAGTTTTTGTTCAATGTCGAATACCAATTGATATGAATTGACTTTTATTTTCATAGAAATTTCACAAGGTTTCGTTACACATATTTCAATGTTTGTACATGGAAGAGATATAAAAAAAAAAAAAAACTAATACAGGGGGGTTTTGAGTTTGAACTCAAAACAATAATTTTTATAATTTTTGTCTGTTTGTCTATACGTTTGTACATGCCAATTTCAGAAACGGCTTAACAGAATTGAATGCGGTTTTTACTAATTCTGTTGCGGTTTGCTCCACTTTACTAGTACGAGTTCATCGTATCGTATTGTCGTAATATTTTGTTACATTTCTTTTTATATAGATATTTATAGCAAATAATATTAGCTTATAATCTTTAAGCAAGATTAGTGATGAGGTAGGCATAGGAAGTCGAGTATCGAGTGGCCGGGATGGCAAGAAGATGCCAAGTTTATTCCAAATCAATTCAGTAATTTCCGTTTGAAGCAGAGCCAAAAATCTGTAGGTTAACTATAGTACCCGAAATTCAATCGCCATGAAATTACGTATGCACATAGATATATAGTTTCAATAAAACTTAACTTTGCCGTGTGGTCCCGGCATAAAATGGGCTACCCCTTCCTCTTCTTTCCTGTGGATGTCGTAAGAGGTAACTTTTTTTTTGATGGGTGAAAATGGTATGGTAACCCCGCCTGCGCTAACGGGATACGCTGACGGAGCACTAGTGAAGGGTGATAGATGAGAATGAAAACAGGTCAGTTAGCCCATCATGATGAATTCATTAAGAATTAACCATGGTAGTTTCCAGGGAGAACCGGGAGGAGGTCGACCTGGTTGGGTATATTGTTAGCAATGGGATTCTCAGTCTCCATTACTAACAATCCCTTTCCCCCCTGAATAGATATAATTAATGTATATTTTTATCTTAATACTTGTTTTACTTTTAGGATTTTTTTTACAACACAGGGAGCAAACGAGCATGCGGCTCACTCGATGGTAAGTGACTATCGCCTCCCATGATCAACCACAACACCAATGGCATTGCAGGTGTGCTGCCGGCCTTTTAAAAAGAAATATGCGCTTTCCTTGAAGGTTATGATGTCGTATCGTTTCGAAAATACTGCTGCTGGAAGTTGATTCCAAAGAGACATATACAAAGAGACAGATAAAGTGACAAGTATGGTAAATCCTTATTATTGTTATAAATTTGAAAGTTAGTTTGTTTGTTACTTTACAGTGCCTTAATAGTTTAACTAATTACTATACAATTTGGTTTATACGTACTTTATGAGATGGAGAAGGATATAGGCTTTATCCCGGTTAGTAAACAAATCTCGGTTACCCCGATCAAGTCGTTGATAAAAGCTAGTAGAATCATAAAGTGAGATTCACAACTAAGTACCGTATAGTTTGTTTTATTTACAATCAAATCAAGATTATGTATCTGTAAGCCATACATTTCAAAGTTCCTCGACCCATAAGGAGCATCTAGGACGGTCATAAATATAGACAATATATTATTGTTATTGAATGAATTCTCTACAAAAACTTGTTATTAGTAAACACTAATAACAAATATCTAATATATTAACAAACATGTATATAAGATATAAATATTTTTTTATGGGTGCAAATGGAATGGTGTAAACGGGTAACCCCGCTTGTGCTAACGGGATACGTTGGCGGAGCACCAGTGAAGGGTGATAGATGAGAACGAAAACAGACCAGTTTTTTTTTATACAACTTAGAATATAGGCTATGGCAAACAAGCTGACGGCCCACCTGATGGAAAATGGTAACCGTTCAAACCGAAACACAGCCTTGCAAACACAACTGCTTTACGGTAGAAACACGAATGGGACAGAGGTACTCAAGCAATCGACTTTGAATTCATCAGGAATTAACCATGATAGTTTCCAGGGAGAACCGCGAGGAGGTAGACCTGGTTGGGTATATTGCTAGCAATGGGATTCTCAGTCTCCATTACTAACAATCCCTTTTCCCCCCAATATAAGTATTTACAGCAGTTGTTTAATACCTACATGTAGTAAAAATTCTGCTTAGTTTGGATGTTACATAATTATGTCACTATTTCCTTGGTCAATATTTTTTTTTACACACGTGGAATGTTTTTTTTTTATAAAAGTTTTACGATAGTCTATTGTCCTGGCTTTTTAGACAAGGGTTGAATGAATTCTATCTATAAAGAATCGCTTTGGTTAACACTCACATAAGAAAGAGCAAGACAGCGTATGTCACCGTCTCATTCTATTTCATGGAATTGCTGACGATAACGATTCTATTAATAGATTAGTTTGTAATTTGTCAACGGGGTTTAGACAGAGACAATAGTGCCTATTTGGAGAAATATATAGACACTAGTACAGCTAGGGTACACCAGATTTTTTTTTAATGAATGATAATAGAATGGTAAACCCCGCCTGCGCTAACGGTATATGCTGGCGGCACACCAGCGAGGAATGATACGTGAGAATGAAAAGGCAGTTATAAGCCCATCGGTATAAATACACCTGGAATTAAGTACAATGGCTTCCGGGGGCCTACGTGGAGGTCGACCTGATAGGGTATATTGCTAGTGATGGGACTGGTAGTCCGTATCAGGACACTAGTTGAAGTTATATATTATAAATTATAATAATAATATCATATTTTTTTATATTTATAAAAACCGATCGATTGTGTGAAACGTGAGATCAAATGTGAAAACTATTTATGACTAAATATAGATGTAATTTGACTATATATTGATTGTATAAGGCTGTATGTTTTTCTAAAAGTAAATAAATAAGTAAATGAGCATATGAGCAAATGAGCACATTATCAAATGAGCAAATAAGCAAATGAGTAAATAAATAAGCAAATAAAATATGATTTATTAATAAAACAATAGATTCTATAACAATAAATCATTGATCAAGTAAGACAATCCGCACGATCTAGACCAATATGGCTGTAAACTATAAAAATGTCGCTATGACTTGCATAATTAATACCTTTATTTTATTAATCAAACCTGTTTATCATAGATTAGGTACTTAAAATAACTGCAATTTATACAATCAATACTACATATTGATATATGATATGGGTTTAAAAATATATTTATCTTATCATTTTATGTTTTTGGGTCAGGTCAGTTCCGGTTGTAGTTCGATCCGTTGGGATCCTTTGTGCTGCCCCCTGCTTGAGTCTATAATATTGTAGTATTTTGTATAGGATTTAAGTCAGGTATATTGTGATTTATTTCTTTATTTAACACTTTATTGCACCAATGTAACAGGACTTGTTGAAGGATTTGCTATAAGTATAGCGATCCTTTTTAAAGAATCTTTGGGTAGAAGAAATTAAAGATGAATTCGTAGGTGGCGCGTTAAAAAAATAAATGTAACGTTTAACATATGTAAATGAACAAAATGTATAATACACAATATACATATATAATTCTGAAGTGTTCATAATTGTGAAGAGATTCTATACCTCCTTCGTTATAATTAAATGCAATCGTGGGCAATTTTGTGCATTATTCTTGTATTTCTTGTTCATTTAATCTAGATTCATTAATTTGTCTTTGAATAATTATATCAATTAGTATGCGCAAAGTATTGTCAAGGTTTTGAATTTCCGTGAAGTGGACTAATTATAATGACGTTAGAATTAACATTTTTTTATAGAAATTATCATTATTGCCACATTAAAATATTATTAGCAGCTGAGTACTTATAGATTTCTGAAACTGATGCAAAGAATTTTTTACTTACATTACGATGGAGCATAAAACATTCTCTATCGTTTCCTTCTATTTTTCATTTCTTGACTGCTACTTCTTTACTTAGCTTATTATAATTAACTGATGGTTTATCTGATGGGTAGTGTAACTGTCATATAAATTAAAATTTTTTTTTGTAACACATGGCGATCATGCAGCTCACTTGATGGTAAGTGACTACCGCCGCCCATCATCATCCACAATACCAAAGACATTGCAGGTACGCTACCAGCCTATTAAAAAGGAATATGTTATTTTCTTGAAGGTTATAATAATTTTTATTTCAGACTTTTTGGTTCATTAAATATTTATTAGTAACAATATTCTTAAAAACTAATGTTAGTAAATTTACATACACATACACACACATACACACATACAATACATTAAGCAGTATACAGATAATCATGATATTGTATCGTTTTGGATAATACAATTTTAGAATGATGTAGTTGAAAATTATGTTCTTTTCTGAACAAATTGATCTAATTTATGTAAATTTATGAATACCGTTAGTATTAATTATATTGGATAACGTTTAATATCTGTATTATGTTAGCACTTCAACAAACCCTATCAATGTCTAGACAGTGATATCTTTAAATACCCAAAATTGTTTTTTTATGGTAGAACGAGCTTGCCTATCACTTGATTGTAAGAGCTTATTACAGCTAATTTACATATGTATATCAATAACCAAGAGTTTCCGATATATTTCCGACTTTTTAAAAATATTATGTGGCATTTTTTTTACAGGTTCCCAAGTCGAAACTTTCAACTTAGTTTTTACACTAAGTTGAAAGTTTCGATCCAATTTATTAAGTTCAACCATTTTTCGGGTCTCCAGATCGCTTTTCAATTAATTATACTATAAAAAGATCGCTATAAATTTGAAAATATCTAGTCTTCGAATGTCATTAAGCTTGACATAGTCGCTATCTGCCCTGTTCTAAGTTAAATTATTCATTTATATATATATATATATATATATATATATATATATATATATATATATATATATATATATATATATATATATATATATATATATATATATATACATATATAGGTCGCCCATTGTTTTCTCATTGTGATTATTTATTGTAATTATTTATATTTATAATAAGTTTACTATTGTAATCTTTTGGAGGAAAAAATAAAGATTATCTATCTATCTATCTATCTATATATTACAACTGTATTAGAGGTAGACTTACCAGAGGGAGATTTTGTACAAAAGTCGATTGCTTGGGTACCTCTCTCCCATTCGTGTTTCAATCGTGAAGCAGTTGTGTTTACATGGCTGTGTTTCGGTTTGAAAGATGGGATATGGCGTGAATTTACAGGGTAAAGAGGAATAACACCTGAGTCCTCAGGAATGGCAATACATGGGGGGTATCATGGGCGAAACAGTATACTCTGTTATGTCTATGCTACTGCTCCTGTTTATAGGCGACGGTTACCACTTTCTATCAGGTGGGCCGTCAGCTTGTTTGCCATTCTAAGTTGTATAAAAAAAAAGGTATTTACAATTTTTATGAACTCTATATAATGGCCTTTGCAATTGTTTTTAAAATGATCACGTGTAATTTTAATACTTATATTTAGAATGAAATTTTTATGTTTCTTGAACGTAGGATAACCTGCTAATAAAGTCTCCATGCTATTATAAAAATATATACGGATGAAAACAAATGTTAAGATTACATTTTCTTTTCAAATGACAAATTTGCGTATCAGTCTTTGATCCTATTCCTCGTAAATTTCGATTATGAGTTCTTAAATAAAATTTATACCGAAAAAGGTTCGGTTTAAGGTTTGTTAACAAAAAATAACTTCTGTAATGCCAAACTTCACTTTTTCACTTCTTCCTACCCTCTTTCCATGTCTATTTGGGGTCGGTGTAATATGATTTCTTTTTCCATTCATCTCTATTTACTCTCATCTTCATCTCTCTAATCACTTGCTTTCCGGCCATGTCATCTTTCACACAAGCCATTCAAAGAGAGTAGTTTAATGCTTAGTACTGATACGCTTGGTTTTCATGGGAGTTACTTTCGGTCTCTATCTATACGAGGTCTGTCCGGAAAGTTCGTATAAAAGTGTTCTGGAATGCGAGAAAGAGGAGTGGGAAGGCCAGGTAAGCGCAGGACCCCTTCCTTATGTCCCTAACAATGCTTCAGTTCTGGTCTGACCGCCGTGCGGTGCGAACTGGCTTGTCACGCCATCTGTGAAGTTACCTCTTAACGAAACCCCGTCGGCATGGAGCCCGCTTCCGTTGAAGAGCAGCGCGTCGTAATCAAGTTTCTCTCGAAACTCGGCAAGAATGGCCGTGAAATTTTTGCCGATCTCAGAACAGTTTATGGGGATGATGCTGTGAAGGAACCAACCGTCCACAAGTGGCTAAAAAGATTCAGAGAGGGCCGAAAAAGCGTTCAAGATGACCCACGTTCAGGACGTCCTTCCACTTCACATTCCGACGAAAACGTGGAAAGAATTCGAACTTGTGTTAATGGGGACCGTCGTTTAACGGTCAGACAGGTGGCTGAAGAGCTTAATTTGGGCAAAACCGTGGTCCACGAAATTCTAAGAAACGAACTTCAAATGAAAAAAATTTGCGCCAAGATCGTTCCGTGAGTTTTTGAGTAAAAATTCCATTACGGTGACCGAACACCCCCTATTCGCCGGATTTGGCCCCGTGTGACTTCTTCTTGTTCCCAAAAACCAAATTGGTACTTCGGGGGCGGCATTTGGGGGACATAAATGAGATAAAAAAAGCTACGACGGGGCAGCTGAGAAACCTACAACCAGAGGACTTTCAAGGAGCCTTCTCACAGTGGAAACGGCGTTGGCACAAGTGCATTATGTCACAGGGGGAGTACTTTGAAGGGGATAAAATTGATTTACCTGAATAATTGTAAAATAAAATTTTTAAAAAACTTTTATACGTACTTTCCGGACAAACCTCGTATTTAAGTATGCTTGTGATAATTTATTTTTCATGCGTGAAAATGGCATGGCAACCCCGCCTGCGCTAACGGGATACGCTGGCGGAGCACCAGTGAAGGGTAATAGGTGAGAATGAAAACAGGCCAGTTAGCCCATCATGATGAATTCATCAGGAATTATCCGTGATAGTTTCCAGGGGGAACCGCAAGGAGGTCGACCTGGTTGGGTATATTGCTAGCAATAGGATTCTCAGTCTCCATTACTAACAATCCCTTTCCCCCGCTTGTGATTTATTTTATATTCTTTAATTATAATGTTCTTAAACAATCATCTATCTGTTTAAAGTTTCCATTCAAATCTGCCAAGAAACGTTATGGCGAAATTTGGAGATGTGATTTATGTTTTACCACTGAACATAAACTATAATTAAAATTACGATTTCCTGCCAAGATTTACCAGGAGCATTGAAAGAGTCTTTTGAAATGAATGGCCGTTCGAGTTTTGCGATCGTAGTAAAACCGGCTCGAAGAGTGGGGGTTAACAAGCGACGGTTCACCATCGCAACGGACCAAACGATCGTCGCCCAGTTGTCATTCGACAGCGCTACGAGAAAGACGCGGCCTCACGACTGCGTGTTCTCAAAACTTTACGCGACTAACAACTGCAGTGTATTCGGAATTCGAACTGAGAGTGTTTAGTTGCAAGTGATAGTGGTTTAGTGATGACTATAGAATGGAACAGCCTACTCTCGTGTCTCCTGGACAAACGTTGATGTCAGAGGGAATGGAAGCGAGGGACCGGCTCGTTAAGGAGATAGTACTCCTAGCGCTTTTCTTGGTGTCCACGGCGGCAAACTCGTTGGCGCTGTTAGTTTTCTGTCGACGACCTGGACTTAGGACAATATCTAATCGGTAAGCTCTCAAAACTTTATACTTGCCTGGTAGTTTATAAGTTTTTGTAGTTAGTTTTTTATAAGTTTTAAATTATTATATACCAGGATATTTTAAAAATATAAATGGTTAATTACAATAACAATTAAATCAAGGTTGTAAATTTTATAAACGAATAAGAAATCAGTTAATACAACAACCAAATATCAACGCCTAATGAGTCTGTTTCGCAATATTTCACCTTTGCCTCTGTTCTACTCGAATATTTACATCTAAATTGCACACCGTCTGGTTATAATTTATTATATCCTGTTATAAAACTTAAAAGGAAATTCATTTTGAGACACAAAATTTCTAATAACGTTTCTTACAAAATGAACATTTTTTGGATGATACAAGTAACATTATTTCCAAACAGCCTTTTAAAACAAGACGACGTTAGCCCAAAACATCTATCGTTAGGAATAATCAAACAAAACCATTTGAAATCCGGTCACAACTTTGAAAGTTCATTTGTTGTCAGGTAGGTACACTATCCCCAAGTTGGGATAGAGCCAAAATGCACAGTATTATTAGACTATTAGTGTCTGTGAGTACAGCTACCTGAGATCTTTATGGTGGATTGTAAGACTTTCGATAATTTACGACTCAAGAAAAATACTGTTACTCGTGCTCGAAAGTTCACATTGTAATTTTATATATAATGCCAACAGAAATGTTTGATAAAGACAATATGTTGGATAATCCAGCTTTTCGCAATGTAAGTTGATGTTACGTTTCACCACATGATACTCTGTCTGCGGTTCATTCTGTTTTTTTTTTCGATGTTATTGAAATAAAAAAAAAATGTACCGAACATCGTAACGGTAGTCAGATGTAAGAGTGAACGCACTATTTCATTTAAATGTGTAACCATCTAAATTTTCTAAACAAATACAATACTAAAAATTTTAAAAATACCTAGAGAGATCTAATTTGAAGTAAAAAATATTAAAATCAAAAGCAATTATATTAAAACGAACCTTCAGTAAATACTTGTTAAAACCTATGAAGAAATCTAAACATTATTCGTGCACGATGAATTTTTATGGGAGTAATCGTAAAATTGCAATAATTTATGACTAGAAAGTTGTTTAATATAGTTTATGCTATTTACAAATATTTTGTAAATAGCAAATTAGACAATGTACAATTTAGAAATTTAGATAATGATCTGATTCAGTTTATTTGTAATACGGCTACCTTATTGCAATTTACAAAACTAACCGTAATGTGTAATTTAATAGCATTAACGTTGTTATTTGTAATACATGTTTTTGGCTTTATGGCCCAATTGATTACTTTTAGTAGTGGCAACAACTCGTGTTGTACAACACAACGTTTTACTTTAAACTCTTTACAATCCAAATGAGTTTGATCGTTTCTTCAGAACTCATTAACGGTCGCGCGTTGAACGGTTTGTTTATACTTAAACATCCTCTCTATTAGTAATTTTAATTTAATGTCTAAAATGCTTCTTGTAATCAGGCCATATATGGTCGTGTTCTGATTTACATTTATCTATCTTCCCGCCAAGTCATTTGCGAGGTAGATATAGAGCCAATGTCAAAGGTCTTTATCCATAATATACATTTCTTGCTTCATGTACTTTTATCCTGTTGCTGGACGATTTATATGCTTTATCCTGATATATATTATTTATTACTTAAATTTTATTTGCTTCAAATCTTTTTTGTTGAGATGTTCAGTGTGATAATACCTACAAAGCGGTTCTCACTGAACTAATGATTCATACAAATCTAGTTGACCCCAAATAATTGTACCCGACCAATTGTAAGAAACGCTGCAACAGTCTTGGACAAAGGTCTGTGTGAATTTGATTTGGCAATTGGCTGGGTTGTAGCAATATCCATTGTTGGAAAGTTTTAGGGCGAATGTAAAATTCCATTTTAAATCTTATCATTAATTTGATTTGGTGTTATCTTTTATTAAATTATACTTAATAATGAAGTAGTTTAATATAAGTTTAATATGTGTACCTAGACTGGCGGCGAAGCATGATATTCGTTTATATTATCTTGAATTATTTAATCAGTTACTATGCAAGCAGCAAACATCATTGTCATTGTCATATACAATGATAATTAATCACATAGTGATTCAATGAATAAGAATGAATATTGTAAATGGGGATATGACAATAAATAATGCTGTGTAGAACAGACATAATATAATTAGAAAATCCTTATCACGAAAAATATCTTTGTAACTATTAAGTACTAAGTCTACACATAAAGTTTATGATCTCAATACTGAGTCTAATTTTGAAGAATGATAATCTAAATTAGTACAAATGAATACGTCGATTCAATTGCTATGTTTTAAAATGTTATAAAGATTGTTGTTTGTATTGTGAAGAATTTATCGTTTATTTATCTCAAATGTCATTAAAATTTCTCTATTTTTTTCTCATATGTATGTGATGCAGAAAAATGTAATACTTATGACGTAACAATAAATTATCTAATCCACTCACTACTTGTAGAAAAGAACGTCATTTGTGTTCTTTTCTCACTATTATCATGTCAAGTTTCTTTTAAAATATTACTATATCATTATTTACATGATTTCCTTTCGTATGTTTACGTATTTTTCACAAATTGATCATAGTTGTTTGGTTACCATGTGAGCTTGTCTCTGCAACTGGGTGTTCATAAAGTTTGTTTTAACTGCCAATTGTTTAAACATTATACCTATTACTAGTCGTGCAACATTATAAAATTTATCTTCGTTAGTGCATACGTGTCTCATTATTTGCAAATTTTTTATTTTACTTCAGTTTTTCATCAGCGTCGTTAAAATATTTATTATCTAATTGCAAAATGCTGATATTAAAATTTATATAGATGACAATTTATAGACTAATCTTGTAAATAAACGAATAAATTAAAAAGAAAACGGCACGGAAAGTAACATAAATCTCAAACGCGAACGATAAATTTATCGAAAATAGTAATGAACTGCATAGTGGGTCAATAGCAGACGAGTGGAATAAACCGTTCAAGCTGTATATAATATCAGTAATGCTATGGACACACTATTGGCGTTTCTTGCTTAAACTAATCCTTACTGGCAGGGGGGAAAGGGATTGTTAGCAATGGAGATTGACAGCCCCATTGCTAGCAATATGTCCTATCAGGACAACCTCCACGTGGTTTCCCCTGGAAACCATCGTGAAAAATCTTTGTTGAATTCGTCACGATGGGCTAACTGACCTGCTTCATACTCACCTATCATCCTTCACTGGTGCCCCGCCGGTGTATACCGATAGCGCGGGTGGGGTTACCATTCTATTATCATCCATTAAAAAAAAATGCCAGTAAGGATTTACTGGCATGTTTATATTAATCTCGAAATAATAACACTAACAAAAAAAATCTAAAATTATAACGTAAAGTCCAAATACCCAAAGAGATTTATAAAAAATAAACAAAGACGTGATTCGAACTTTACTAAATAAACATTAAAATCTTATACAATGACGGTGCATTAATGAATGATGATTTTAGAATAAAGAATGACGTCATGTAGAATTACCTACTTTGTGAAAGACGAAGGTGACATCTTAGAAGATTTAAGTGCGTTGTAATTCGCGATTATTCTCCTTTTCAACCGACTTCAAGAAAGGTTTTCAATTTATTTGTATTTTTTTAATGTTTGAAAATTCTTTTTATATCTGAAAGGATACTCTTCTTTTTAAAGTTGATTAATAACGCACACCTTTATCAGGTTTAAATCGTTCGCAATATTAACTTCATTTTATTAAATTGTGAATAGTAAGTATCCTATTTTAATCTCACAGTTATAAGTACAGATAGTGTTTACTATCATAAAAACCTTGTTGCCAGCTTTGGCATAGTGAAGTGATAGTAGAAACTTATTTCCTGGAATAAATAAAGTTGTTGTTAACCTTGAAAAATGAGAGTTTAGTGCTGGACCAATTATAATCTTGCATTTTGTTTTGGATTTGACTCGGTATGTACTTTGTTATAATGTTAAAGAATTTTATGTACTCAATTAATTTATTATCAAACTAGTGTTTTATTAAAACACCTTGGTCTTGCATGCTATTTTGAAAACAAAGTACTTAGGCGACGCCGTGGAAATTACCAGCTAATGGTGTACTGTCAGCTGGTAATTTAAAATATATAAATTTATATAATTGTTTTTTTTTAACTCGGTTAATAAACAAACTTTTCCTATTTATAATATTAGTTTGCATTAAATATTAGTCAGACATCATTACAGTAAAAATTAACACCGTTTAAATTTTACTGGTTGTATGAATTTATTAATGTGTATTTAATTGTATTTAATTAATTAACATTGTTTATACACAGTTGTAATCGATGTTGTAATTTGGAAGAAATCAAATTATTAATTAATTATTGTATGTTAATATTTTATTTTACGAAAACAATTCATATACTGCAGTCGTAGTGGTACTGTAAACCTATTTTAAATATCAGCGTGTTTTGTCTCTGTCTAATGTATTAAAAATTAATCTTAAAAGAAGAAGACAAATCAGTTCAATAGCGTTTATGAGTATTAACTCCACATTCTTAACAATTGCATAATATATACTAATATACAAAACTGAAGAGTTTGTTTGTTTGAATGTCTTTGAAACTACCAGCCGGATTTGATTAATTCTTTTTTGCATTCATTACCTCATTTCTTGAGGAAGGCTATTCAAAACCAGGTCGAAATCGCGGGATATAACTAGCAATAAATAAATGGTACGATAATAATACTATGAAGAATTAACTGGTGATCTCATAGCTTTTACTATATATGTTTATATATATGCAAACATCTTATAATCTAATCATTTTACTGCTTTCACAATCATTTTATTAAACATTTTGTTATTGGTCTTTAAATATTTATAGGATGTTGTAACTTAAAAGGAAAATATTACTTTTATAGGATCATTTTATTGTCTGTCTATCAAAACCCATTCTCACAGGAACGCGTGTAGGTATCAAGTGGAAATTAATACCAAAATACTCAAGTCTGCAATTCCTTGAAGTTGTGAAAAAATCAAACTTCTAAGTACACGCAATCAAAAGGTATGTGTCGTCATTATAATGACTTACTGCTCGACCACAAATCCATCGATTATCTTCTATAAATATTTTTTTTTAGGATGGATGAAAGTTGAAAATATGTTTTTTTTTTATATATATAGAATATATTTATATAACATTTTAATTATTTCTTTTTATATTATGCAGCTCCACCTGCGCTACCCGTATACGCTGGTGGAGCACCAGTGAAGGGTGATCGATGAAAATGAAAACAGGCCAGTTAGCCCATCATGATTTCATCAGGAATTAACCATGATAGTTTCCAAGAGGAACCGCGAGGAGGTCGACCTGGTTGGGTATATCACTAGCAATGGGATTCTCGGTCTCTAGTACTAACAATCCCATTCCCCTCTATAAATATATTTTAACATTTGCGAGGGAATCAAAACGTATAGGATACTATGACCTAGAATCATGAATTTTGACAAGAAGTTATGTTATACAGTACAAGTAAATGGGAAACCTCAAAATTGTAAATTTGTAATTACATCACAATTTTTTTCAATTAAAATTTGCATGGAGTCCTCGGTGCGCACCGACTGAGTTAGATTCGCATTTGACCGGTTTTTTAATGCCTGAATTACTTATTACATTTGCGTCTGTCTAATGATATGTAGTTTATATACAAATTTGTATTACAAGGAAAATGCATGTTATTTAAATACGGGGATATACCGTGTACTGGTACAAAAAATGCATGTTTTACCTTTACCTATTTTTTTTTTTAATTTATATTAATTGTTTTTGTACTATGCATAAACTAGGTTGCATGAAAGTTATTCATTTTCATAACTGGATTTATCATATCAGTTGTTGTCTGTCTATTGTTGAACATAGGCCTCCTCAATAGACTGCCATAAGGAGCGATCTTGAACCACCTGCATCCAACGATTGGCTGTGTGGTCCCAGCATAGAATAGTCCACTCTTATCTTTCCCATAGGTATTGTAAGAGGCAACTAAGGGAACTTGGGGGGGGGGGGGGGAAGGGATTGTTAGTAATGGAGACTGAGAATCCCATTGCTAGCAATATACCTAACCAGGGCGACCTCCACGCGGTTCCCCCTGGAAACTATCATGGTTAATTCCTTATGAATTCATCATGATGGGCTAACTGGCCTGTTTTCATTTTCATCTATCACCCTTCACTGGTGCTCCGCCAGCGTATCCCGTTAGTGTAGACGGGGTTACCATACCATTTTCACCCATCAAAAAAAAAAAAAAACTGAGGGAACTTATGTTCTAAGGACGGGCAGTAATGTTCCACTTAAAACATTATTGAAAGCCTTAATGCAGTTGCCAAACCACCTGCCAAGCGTGACACCTACTAGCAAAACTCCCTAATGGTAAACTTAATTGGAGTAAAAATTGTTAATTACAGATATTGCAAAATCCTTTTACTGTTGTTAGTACGGAACAAAAGTACACTTTACAACACTATGTCTGTAATACACATGTAGAGTATATTTCGTAAGGCGTTCTTGACCGCTTATTTCTGTTGTTAAAAGCACCCTGCCTGATGGGATTAATAAAAATAACTTCTATCGCAATAGAATACGTCATATTTCCTTTTGGAATTGTCTCTTTAATATAAAGCGTATTCAAAAATCAAATTGTCACACCTTTTGGCATGTAACTTCAAAGATTGCCAGAGAGAGTCGTTTATCAAAATCATTCTGCATTATACTTAACTACAATATTCTTGTCACATTTGCTATTTGTGACGGTTAAAACATTAATGTTTTTTTTTTTAATATCACTATTATGTTATGTAAAATTCAATTTCAATACTTTTACCGATATTATAATTGTGAAAGTGATTTTGTTTGTCACATTGTAGCGTCTTATAATGAAAGTTGGTATATACGTACTTTATAGGGTGGAGAAGGATACAGGCTACTTTTTATCTTTGTCACGCAGATAAAGTCGTGAGTAAAAGCTAGTAGATTCATAAAGTGAGATTCACAACTAAGTACCGTATAGTTTGTTTTATTTACAATCAAATCAAGATTATGTATCTGTAAGCCATACATTACAAAGTTTCTCGACCCATAAGGAACATCTAGGACGGACATAAATATAGACCAATATATTATTGTTATTGAATGAATTCTCCACAAAAACTCAGTTGTTAACAGAAAAAAACATTCCCGAATTACGCAACTCGAACGTTTTCGTGTCATGATTGAGTAAAACCAAATGGTAATGGTTGGACTATTACATAGCATCATTGCTTCGCGTAAGTAGAGAGGTCGTGAAAATTAGGTCAATATAGAATAAACATAACTCATTGATATCAGTATTTTTCAATTCCTTGACAAAGACATTGTGCAGGCCTCGTTCAATTGATATTGGGTGCAAACTGTGTCAAGAACTATATTTACGGGGTTAAAAGCACTTCATGTATCCAATGAATGGTTAGAGTATGACAGATGTTTCTATCTAATTGAAATTATTGGAGTAGTTTAAAACTATTACATTCGATATAGCATGTTGGCGAGATAAATGACCATTTTCAGTTAAAAATTTATGAGATTCATGCAACTATTCTTCTCGAAGTCAATGACCCAGACTAAGAGATTAGATCATGTATCATAGAACCTAATGAAAATATAGATAAACAAATAATTAAGTAAAAGACACTCTACTGTTGTCCAACAGTAGTACAAATTAATAATCGATTACCTTTATTTTGGAAACGTTTCTGAGATAATATACCAAAACTGGTTTACCTTCTATATGGGGTATATTCGAATAGATTATACTTAAGCAATTTGTGGCAAATGTAGATATTTGCTTATGTTTTAGCCAATAATATATTATAAAAATGAATGAAATATTACACGTCAGTGTATTTATTTTTTTAATCTTATCAGTGTGTGAACTGTGTTAGATTTTATTTATCTTGGCTATTATGTTGTCAAAACATACGTCAGTATGTTTACGACGTTCATTCATATGTTTGTTTGATATATGAATAAATTATGTTTAGCGTACGAATCTGTTTGTATTTTAATACGATACTTCATTTACATAATAATTTGCTCTTTATTCATTGCAACATGTAGTGTACTTAAAGCGTCTACATTTAATACTTGGCTTTCACCTTTTTTTTCTCTTTCTACAATTACCTAACTGTATAATATTATGATAATAGCAATTATGGTATGTCTTGAAAGTAGTTTTTCTTTTATATTTTTTAATAAAATATAAATTTTATCAAATACATAAGCATAATCATATCAAGCAACAATTAGATGAAATAGAGAAAAAGCCTAAAACAGATTCTGTATCTGAGTGAAATGCAAATAATGCAATAGGATAAGTGGAATGTTTATTATAAAATACCTTAAGTGCTGCCGTTATATTGAGCAATACTAATGGCGGTATCAGCTAGCTAAAGTGACTTTCTAGCATTTCACATTTCTACTATCTAAATGAGTGGTCGAATGTTTGGAATGCATTCTGTGATTTACCTCCAGTGTGTATTTGTAAAGTGGAACACGTGTTGAGAAATAGACGAATGTATACAAATAGAAGAAATGGAACACAATGGAAATGAAAAATCTTATTCATTGAACTTTCATGTAAACGCTATTTTATATTGAACAAAGCGTAAAGTTTTCTGTGAAACAGTATAGACCGCATTAAATTTTATAATAATACTATATTTATGAATAACTTTATTATTAGGAATATCTATATAAGATGAAAACCAAATCTTTAGCATCTTTTGAGAGGAGTGCTCTTCTAGAGAAATTTCACCAAAGAAACCTGAGTCGAGAAACTACAAAAATTTTGAGCTTTCCATATTAACAAGGAGCATTCAGCTGTTCAGTTAGTATAGGAGAAATTAAAAAATTGACGTTTTTAGTTTTCTTATTCTGACTTCAAAAAGAACGAGGTTCTCAATTGGATTGTATTTTTTTTATGTTTATTACCTTTCAAGTTCCTCAGTTCTGAACTGATTATTTTCTCTGAAAATTTATTTATTATCTGAAAGGATATACTTTGATCAATTATTTATATTAATTATTTTATCAATATTGGTACAGTAATTTAGTTTTTAAATCAAAGTTATTAGTTTTGTCACCGTTAAAGCCTTTTTTGTGAAATAATTTTAACTATTGATATACGAAACTTCTTGCACTTTCTTCCACGAACTACCATGCTTCGGAATCATCTTCCAGCAGCAGAATTTCCGAACCTTCAAAAAAAGAGCATATTACTTTTTAAAAGGGCGATAGCATATTCTTAATTCCTCTGGCATTTCGAGTGCTCATGCGGTGGTCCTTTACCCAATTAGTTAAGACGCATGCTAGTTTGTCTCTGCATTATACAAAAAATGAAGTTTTTCATATAATAATATTCTATATCACGAGTAAGTTTTTTGTTTTACCCATAACGATTTTGATTCCATTCTGTATATTAAATTTAATGGGACTAAATAATTAAATTTTTCCACAAGTAATATTGTTTTAGGCTTGCGTCTGTTAATTTTGAGCAAGTGTGTTAGGTGAGATATTTATAAATTACCGTACGATGATTAACGATTCCGTAATGTCATGACGCATCATTCAAATAGATCACGAAGCTGGAAACCTGAAGTCAACGTGGGCGGAGTCGATACAAGAATAACAAAGATTAATGTTGGTATTTCGCTATTCAAAACTGGGGATATAGGAAGTCTTGTAATTGTTTGTAAATCAACAAGTCGTTAATTTTAGATATCTTTAATAGGCATGGAATGATTGCAAACAATTCATTCGTTCATTTAAAATGATATTTTTTATTATTACAATAATTTCACATGTGTTAAATCTATAGTGATTTGAAAGAATAATTTCATGCATCAAAATCACAGGTAGTGATTTTTCTTAAACACTGTTATTATAAGTTTTATTTCACTTGCTACTTGTGAAATATTCCGAGCTTTATCTTAAGACAAAGATAGAGATCCGGTTGGAGATGGTTTTGAAAAATTATCGTCATAACTTTCTATAGTAAAATAAGTTGAAACTTTCCAAAGTTCATTATTAGATCATACGAAAGCATAATCTTGATTGATGATTGAGTCACGATCTATTAGATTTAAACGCTTGTCATTTTTATTTCTTAATCAATAGTTCATTTGATGTCTAAAAATATATCATAATGAAAATAATTTGAATACTTTAATTGTTATTCTAATATAAATGTATTGAATTAGGAATGATTGTAAACAGCTTTTGAAGTTCATTCACATATTAAAATGCGCCTATTGACATTATGTATGTATGTTGCATTATCAATGAATATACAGTTAGTGAGTTCAACCACATTTCAATAATTTAAATTTGTAATAATCTTGCCATATTTATTTATATATCTAGATTGCTTACCTGGATATCAGTAGTTATAGTTAATTAAATCTGTTGTTACATTTTAATGCTTTTCAATTATTTCCAAAGAGTTCTTTGTAAATACAATATTTCATTTGATAGTTATCCTGCTAATATTACAAATGTGAAAGTTTAAATACTACGGATTTCAATGTTTCGTAAAGATAGATTATATGCTAAACACATTTTACCTCTAACTATGTGGGCAAAAACGGAAGGATTAGCTAGTGAATAATATTATAATATGGATATATTTATATATTTCAAAAGCCAAATTACCACATACTTCAATTAATTCTATGTTGATATGGCCAAATTCCATTTTGCAAAAAAATGTACACATTTTTAGGATCATTTAATATTTTAATTAACGCCTATGTGTGAAAATATTTCGCACAAGCATAAATTAGAGGTGAACGAAAAGTTTAGTTGAGAATTTATTATTATCAACTCATTTCATTTCTATTTAGCGTTGAAATTCGAGTGGTTGATGTAAATGTTGGTTTGTAGAGGCGTGACGAAGAATTTTAGGCGAGAACGAAACGGGTTCAATTGTTTTAAGCAGGTAGGTATGTGCACGCTTGCGGAATTAGTGATTTTTTTCATTGCTTTTACTTTTGGTGCATTTTTTCCCACACTGATAGAAGGTAGTAAGTCTTCGGTCACAACGTAAATGGTAAAATTTCGATGACCTGTTTTCTCGCGGCTACTTTTTATTATAAAGTTGAATGGCCGGATGTTTCTTTAAGTCAGGTACTTATCTGTTATATTGTAGAGTAATATATTTATTTAAAATCACCTGCCTATAAAAATATATTGAAGTTTTTTTTTTATAATAACAATACAGTATTAAAAATAATCACTTGCACAATTAGAACTAGGTTTTAGATTAAAATAATGGATAACTTTCAAACTATGAAGTTGATATTACTTTTTAGACCCCAAGAATGTGATAATGTACATTTTAATATTAATTCTATTCCTAATTTTAATAATACATGATATATTTTGTACTAAAAGATTGTTTACATAAAGTTCATAATCGATCGCAATTCTGCAAGGTCTAATTAAAAAATTGTGTCAAAATTTGTTATCAAACATAATATTTCTGATTCAGTTATCACTGAATATAGATCTTTAATTGTTCATTGAATAAGTATAAAATGAGACTGGCTTTAGTCTGTATTACTTAATTGTACCATTGAACATTTATATCCTTGAACGTCTTTTGTTTCTAGTACAAAGTCCAAGAATGGACTTGTATGTATTATATGACCGCGCATATATTACGGTATACTTATTGTTAAAATTCAAAGCACAGCACAGCATGGAGATCTTGATAACTCTAACAGTACTGTTGCTACACAGTCAAAACTTAAAATGCGTTATTAAATATGTTTACATGGATTTAAAATTTAAAAATATTTACGCAATTGCTAATCCTGCTTTTGGAAATCTGAAATTAATGTAGAGAGAAAAATATGAGAGTTGCGTATTAAATTCCGTTAATTCGAATTCTTGGATAGTTATATTTTTATTCTACTATTATTATAAATTTAAGTAATATAGAAAAGAAGGTCAAAATTTGCATGTATTTTTTATGAATGTAATATGAGATACTTATCTTTGATCGATCGATTTTGATGGCTCTTTTGCAATTAATTAAACTCATTCCCGAGTTCGTCCTATATTTCGTTCAATACATTTTTTATATTTTTTACAAGTACACTATGCTCGCACAAGAAGTCGCTGCTTTTTTACACAACAATTTTAAAGTTATATTTGATATGTTGTATTACCGATATGAGAAGATAAACGTGCCAATAATGCTAGTATACAAAACAATTAAATGTCAGAAGTTAAAAAAAAGGTTCACTTGAAGTGACAATACACTATAAAACAGAATTCTAGGCTGTGATTTATTTGGCTCTCATTATGATTTCATGTTTCTATTTCGGTCGTTTATTGTATAAATTGATTTTGTAAAATCTTCTTTAAAACAGTAATTTATACGTTAAATTGAAAAATTAATCTCTTGCATTATTAGTAGTTTTATGAGGTTGAAGGAAGAAACCTAACGATTAGGTACGTAGACATTTTTAGTTACATGGTTATTACACTTCTTTTACTGTATCAATTGTATAGGGTTTACTCCCGTTGAAAATAAAAATGTATTATAAAAACGGGATTTCACATTCTAAATTTAAATATTATCAATGTTTTTTGTCTACAAAACATATCGTCTTTCATCTGTTCTTGATTGATGTAGCTTTTTTGCGAAGAACGTACTGGTTTAACGTCGAATAATCGTAACAGATCCCTAAAGCATGACAAACTGGATCTTTGGACTGTTGATGTGGGTATTTTAAAACGTGGGCAACGAACTTGGTCAGACTTAAATTATATGGGTGGGCCCAGTTGCTGCTAGCTCGAGATGACTCATACAACATCATTAGATATATGTCCAAGTATTTTTTTTTATATATAATTAATTGTTACTTTCATAGCACAAATGTCAAATGTTTAAACCTTTTAATGCATAAACGTCGATCGTCTGTGTTTCCTATGAGTTTCTGACAAATAGAAAAAATTGATGAAAGTAGGTAGATGTCGCTTTCAAATATTGTTTATGTTCTGAATGTATAAACTGTGTTACCTTTCTTAAGTAGTAGACGCTAGCTATAAACAGTTTCTATTAGCACATAGACTGCAGTCAAGAATAAAAATATTTATTTAGTTTGATTTATCGAGACTAAATGACGCCGTGCGCACAGTACGTATTTTTTTTTTCAAGGCAAAGACAGCAATTTAATTACTTATGGCAGTATTGATGGGCACATTAGCACTGACAATGGTAGACATAAATTTCTTCTGTTCGGCGTTAATACTCTGAATGGATTTGACGGTCAAGGCTGGACGCTACCACGATTTCGATAGATATGAAAAAAATAACAGTTTCGTATCGTTTTCGTTTGAATATATGATCGTTAACTTTCCAAGAGAGGTATCATGGTAGGTTGTATTTTTCAGTCACGCAGACTCGAAGAATTTAGAACCGTTTGTCATGCAATGCAATAGTTGGATTTGCGGTTCATCGCCGAAAATAGAAATACTTAAAAATATTATCAGGTTAATATTTGTCACTCTTGTTCATTGGACAATAGAAATTTGGCAAGTGTTTGTGAAATATTAGACTAAATCAATTATTGGACAATATTGGGATAATACGAAGGTAACGTAAGTGGACAATATGGTAAAGTAGGCCCAACAAATAAGGCTCTTTTCAATTTAAAAAATCTCAAAGACAATCCATAGATAATACGAGAGACTATTAATATTACATTTGAATATAATTGTATAAGGTGCTCATAATTTTGTAAATTTTAATACATGTCTTATAATATTTATAACAGAATCTAATTATGAATATAAATAGATATCATTTGAGAAGGTAACAGAATTTGATGATCTCGAGACGTAAGAGCAGTGTGTGATATTTGAGACACAATATCAGCTCAACATATTTCGAATGTAAATGGAGGTTTGAAATCTGTACGTACATATGTTCTTTAAAAGCAAAATTAATTTATTTATCAGTCCGTGGAAAATTATTGTTGTGGCCTTTGAAGCAATTATAATTGTATGTAAGTATAATATAACTATTCGCCTTCAAACAGCCTTTGTGGTCAGTGACCTTACCGTTTCATTATATAGTTCAATGAATAAACTATTACACAATAAAGGGCTTAATAAACTTGTAATTAATGTAATGCATAATTTAAAATTGTAATTGGATCTCCCGTTGTGTAATCTAATATAGAAATTATAAATTGAACACCTACACTTGAAATATCTTGTTTGTAGATTTATGATTCCAATAAGTTTCAATAAGAAGGCGGATTAATTTTCTCTCTAATTAGTAAATTTTCCTCAAATCCATTCAATAATTTGAGCGTTATTTGGTAATAAATACCCAAAACCTTTTTGTTATAATTACAGTTTGTTTAGTAAGTGAAAATACATAAAAATATGATACTCGTGTAAAATAAATGGCTCTTTTATAATTTTTCTAAACATAGATTATTTAATTGAAAATTTGAATTGAAATGGAAAATAATGTTAATACTGATGATTTAAATAAATTGTTCCTTATCTCCAATGATTTATAATTGAATTAATTAGTTCGAAATCTGAGCTAAATTAACAATACAATGTAATACAATCATGTCTTTATTAAAGAATCGTGAGATATGAATATATAAGATTCATTGTGTCTTATCAAAGTTGAGCAAGAGCTGTAAGTTAAAAAATATTTTTATCTTTAAGCTCACTGTACGTTTTTTTATATCAAATTTATCACCTCACTGAGTTGTTTGATCTTTAAAACTTTAAGAAACACGATTGTCCGGATTTGTCGTAATATTCTATTATTGGATTGATCAGAATTATAATACGGTTGCTGAACCGTGCAATTTTATTATTGTATTTTAAAAACATTCTATCGGCTGTCAAAATACTAGTCAAAAGGCCTTTTTCATTGAAGTAAATGAGCATTTAAACACTGACATTATCATTATGCTTCTCGATTGCAGATAAATTGCAATATAAAAGGTAGCTTTAAGTTTGTTATTGGAAAGAGTAAAGTCTTTGATTAATTCCAAAATATCATTGAGGATTAGTACTGTACCAAACTTGCTGTTGGAAAGATTTGCCAACTGTTGCATACAGACTTTATTTTTTTATTAAAATAGATGTCGCAAAGGCATGTATTTTGTATACCAAATCTTTGTTCAAAGTGGCTCCAAATAGGCTCTTATATAACTATAAATATAAGAGTCTATTTGGAGCACATATAAATCTTAATTCAGATTTCTTGCATAAAAGTTTAGAGTATTGTTAAACTGTTATATATATAATGATAGATGATAGTGCAGGCGACATAAAAAAATGCATTGCAGGTGGTATTTCTGTATTCGATGTGGAAGGGAATTGGTTAAAAATAAAATAAAATTACATAATAATAACAGTATAATTTTAATAATGGCATGCTTATTTCTTATATAAATTGAGATATTCGCGTATCTATCTAAGTCTATATTTCCTATTACTGCTTCGATATCATAATACTGCAAGATTCAGTAACTAGAAGTTATTTTGAATCATGTTGAAAAGTAAATCTCGAATATGGATATTCTTAATTGTATTTGCAGGTGCTTGTTGCCTGTTTCTTCATAATGCATAGTATCCTAGCAGTACCAAGCGATTGGTGTGATAATGTGAGACTTACTAATCTTAATCTACTTATTAGACTAGATTACATTATAATGATGTTTAAAGTTTTGTCAAAGATAAATTCACCGTTGTCAGAGATAATGCAATATTATATCCATCATGTTCTTCAAATAGAAATGAGAGTTGATAAACGTGACTTACCTTATTTAGTATTTCTACACTAAGCACGTTTTACTTACACTTTGATAAAGTTATTGCAATTTTATTGCGTTGCACGCAGCATTGCATCACTTTCCTTGTCAACACTATTATAGGGTTTCTGTATTTAAGGGCTTTTAAAGTTTTCATTATGTTCTTTGGCTTGTTCTGCGTTTCGCAAACATTCTATTCCTATAAGTATACTACCGTTTATATTATTATTGTTAAACTTGGCCATCTATGCTTGAGTGTGGGCAGTGAGCAGAGATCTAGTTTCATCATGAGAGATAACAAGTATAGTTGGTTTAACTAGTTAAGGTATATTTAATTATACTGCTTAGTGAAACCGAACTCTTTAATATCCTTTTATACGTGTTGACTTTATTGAAACTTCTACCATCACTATATCTCGATATTGTTTCCTTTTTTGTATTTTGCTTCTCTTGAATCTTCATGACATGTATATGCGTGTACAAAAATTCATTTGAAAATATATATACATTGTTATCGATGAACTATATTAGAAGGTTGTTATTTATTCCCTTATGACCTTCTATACACTCATGATTTTTAAACTGTTTCACTGGTAAAATATTTCTTTAAAAATATGCTAAATATTTCGCCTTCATCCTGTCTAATAAGACGAACTTCAAATTAGACATAATCTGTATGAGACTAACGTAGGAATAAATACCTGATTATTAAAAAAATAATCATAAAAATCAACTCTATTTTAAAAGTTGAAAATCTCATAATATTCACTTCAACAGCAAGTATTCATTTCTAAATCGTTTTTGCGAATACAATATTCGAGGTCTTTCCCTTGCGCCAGGTAAATCTAGGTTTTGCCTTGATGCCAATGCATTTACTGCTTCCATTGACCTATTTTGCAGACAAGTGCATTAGAACATGCTAGTTGCAGTATACAACAGAAAAGTAAATTGTTCCTAAACAATATACAACTATAACTTTTGCATATTTATAATCTGTTTTATTATTATTATTATAATCCTATTAATATTATAAATGCGAAATTTTTAAAAGATTGATAGATGGATATTTGTTACTCTTTTACGCAAAATCTACTGGAATTATTTAATAGAAATTTGATATATGCTTAGGTTGTAAATATATTAATGAACTATGTGTTATTTTGCGTAATTCACATCACTGGTTCGTCGATTAGAATTATTTTGTTTAATTCCGCTAATATTAGTATGCGTAAAACTGCCAATATTTGGTAAATTAGGTTTGGTTGTATCCTAATTTAACATAGGATACTTAATGTACTGATTCTTACAGACACATTTGCAGGATATAGTTAGTATTATAAATGTGAAAGTGAGTTTATTTGTTACCTTTAGGCACCTTTCAACCGTCAAGATTGGATTACACCTACTACATGGCATGGAGAAGGACACAGGAAACTTTTTATTCCGGTCTACGAACATTTCTTAGTTACGTGGACGAAGTCGTGAAAGCTAGTAAATAAAGTTTGATTACTAAATATACTAAGTCAATTAACGTGCCTTGTAACGAATTCAATTATTATAGATAAAACAGATGAAAATATTCATTTATTTATTTATATGCTTGTCTACATTTACGTTAATGAAAAAAAATACTTCAAAAATTTTTAAATCTGAGTTTATTTGAATAAAAATCTTTCTTTCTTATATTCAATCTTAATATGGACATTTATAACGAAAATGTACACAGGCGGACTTATCCCTTAAAGGGATTTCCTCCACTTAACCTTGAGAACCCGACAGTAGAAAGTATCTATATATTTGTAAATTTAATACATTAATATTTTGATTAAAAGAGATGCTAAAATTATTAATTGCGCCAAGTATAGAAAAACATTATATAATATGTACTCTTGTTGACCTTGGGCGTGTAACGGTTTATACTGACTCACCTTCCGATGGTGATGGGTTCGATCTTCGCACAATACAAATATTTGTATTCATAACAGTCTCTTTGTACTGCTCTGGGTATTTTTTCTATGTATAATATGTATTTATAAAAATACAATTTAATATGTCCATCACTTGTCCAATACAAGTTCTGATTGCCAACGGTTAATATTATTACTGATTATTTTGTTTAATTCCGCTATCATTAGTATGTGTGTGACTACTAACACTCAACAATACATACTAATAATAGCGGAATTAAACAAAATAATTTTAATCAAATAACCAGTGATATGGATTTCCACAAGATAACATCTAGTTCGGTAAAAAAATATTATTTTTAATTATTTCATTAATTACGAACGCTAGCTACAAAATTGCGACTTAAGTAATTACATTTCTAAAGGCGTAAAAAAATTGCTGTCAGTTAATGTTTATGGTATCTTTTTTTAAGCTTTATGGCAATGTTATTTACTTTGATACTTTGTCACTTTGTTTACTTTCTGTCATGTTTATCATTCATAAAGAAAGCGGGTCATTGGGTAGACATTGCTAATTTTAAAATGAAATTGTCTTTATATGCGGGAAAAGCAATCCAGTGAAGTGGTGGAATATTCCAATTATGTTGAAAGACGCCTGTATTCCATTTATGAATAATTTAATTAATACAAAAGGGACTTACACCGTTAGTGTAAATCCAATCTAATGTTATAAAAGTGAAAGTGTTTGCTTGTTTTTTACCTTATAGCTTTTTAATGGCTTCAGCAACCACTATGAAATTTGGTATATATGTACTATATGGAATAGAGAAGAATATCCTAGTCTTGCTATATCCCTTACTATTTATCTCTGTTAGTATACTTATCCCATATGTATCCCGGTCATGTGGATTTAGTCGCCCGTAAAAGTTAGTACCTAAATAAAGATGAAGTTACATGATTTTAAATGTAGAAATGTACCTATATAATCATTGTATATTCAAATTTAAATAAATAAATTTTATTCATATCATTGTTTTCTTCTATTGCAATTTACATAAGTTCTTTAGTGCCTTGGACTTCTAAATATTATCCGTGTCTCGCTGAACCCCTAAAAATATTTTTGTGTACCCACTCGCCCAGTTTTATTTTAATATTGCAGAGCAGCTATTTTAATTTTAACATTTTATTTTTAACAAATTCCTTCCAAATATGGATATATTACATTTCATTCAAAATTTGGCATTCTAAAAATATTTAGGATGCCTAAATGCTAATTTTGGCGTTTAAATATTTGCTACTGTTATTATGTATTAATAAAAATTATATATGTATCGTAAAAAAAAATTATTAACTGTGATATCGTACGTCTAAAGTAATATAAAATAACCCAAAATTTTGACATAATTATTGTACCAAAACATTCAAAATCACTATATTAAGATTTTATATAAAATAATTATTACATTATAAATATTCACAAATCCACTTTTCTGTTAAGTATACTTTGGATAAATTGTAATGACGGGTCCAGTGAGCCTACTAAAATAATATGCGGGGTGAGTGGGATGGTTGAAGGGCGAATAGTTCTAAGACTAATATGAGAGCGAGGAATCTGTGTGACATATCATATTTTTTTTAGATTTACGGGTTCTGATATTGTAACATTAATCTGTGATTGATGTATTGATCAGTGATTGATGATTGATGTATACAAATACTGTATCCGAACGTGGCTCTGAAATAATGACGAATAATTTAATATTGTGCCCCACAAAAAAACTATCGACTTCAATTGTGACATAACTTGTTATTTTGATATAAAAATTAATTTATTCAACTGATTTTGATGAAATTTCTACGGGACCAATCTGTGAGTATACTCTTTCAGATAAGAAAAGAATTTGCCAAATCGATTCATATCTGACGGAGTTATGAGGTAACAAACATAAAAAAAAAAAACAACTGAATTGAGAACTTTCTTCTATTTCAAGTCGCTTGAAAATGTATCCTTTGTATTAGTCTGGGACTTGGTATTCCTTATACCAAGTCCCAGACTAATACACTGTAATACTGTGTGTACATTAATACTTATTCACTAAATTTTATTCAAGTCCATTCCTCCATTTAAAAGTAATTGACTAAGAAATAATCAGACATCTTTATAAACTTTTACATTTATTGTGTTAATAGGACAATTATTGATGTCAATTTTTTTTTATATTTTGAAAATATCTAACTACAAATATGATATTTGAAGATTTATTTTTCAAATAAATATTTTTTTTTCATCATTTCTTTATTTGTAATAGATTAATAATTAATTATGAACGTCACTAAATTTAAATTTTTTCTCCAAAAGTGATCCGGAATAGATTGTATTATTGAAGTATCATGGTCGTTCGTTTACAATCTACCTTATATGGGTATCGGTTTAAATTTGCGTCATTTTACGTATGTCATACGTATTAGAATATTTAAATAAGATAATATCTTATATACTTAGTTTCTTTGTGCTAGGGAAAGCACGTACAGTCGTTATTCGGTAAGTTTTGAAGGGAAGGGATAAATATAAATTAATGTTAAAAAGAGAAAAGATTCGGTTTTTTTTTGTGATGAATAGACCAGTTACTATAATAGATTTATTCTGTAACTTTATTATATTTATATATTAATGTCGTATTTTTACGATTCGTTACTTCTTAACTTTATATTCGTTCGAATACTTTTAAAATAATCGACAGGTGAGTTTCTTGCTCATTATTCTTCGTTGAAATTGCATTCCTAATTAAAAAAGAATCAGAAATTAATTTACTAAATTTAAGTATATTCTATTTTGAAACTACGGAATTTCACACAATACCGTTTTTTTCCGTTTTCATCCGCACCATACAGTAAACTTTTCAAAACGTTTCATGCAATTTTAAAATATTAACAAAATTAAGTAAGATTTATTTTTTCTATGTAATTTTTTGTTTAATTATTTATTAATTATACTTCTTCTTCTTCTTATTTAAGAGTTTCCTCTTGGAATTCTTTTCCACTCAGCTTTATTCCAGGCCATATCTTTGACCTTCCAAAACGACATGACACCAAGTGTTTCCTTTATCTGTGCCATGTAGTTATATCTCGGTCTTTTCCTTACGTAAAAACAAAAATACAGTAGGCTTATCTATTATAATGTTTATTTGTAAATTTAGTTTCTTATTTATAAATATGTCAATTCACTATTCCAAATATATTCATTGTATCTATTATTTCAAATTAGATATGAATACAAGAGTTCATATCGAGTCTGGCACAATAGGCACTGTCTATAAAATGAAAACAATGCACCTATGTCATATCGGGAGGTGACAGTAGACAGCATTGTTTTAAAATATTAACGTCCACTGAATTTGTGTAGAGACGAAGTAGGATGGGACATGTTACCAAACATTTCGCCTTTTCAACTACGTATTGTAATAGTTAATATAATAGCGATAAATATCAATACCATGTGAAAGACATAGAAACATGTGAATATATCTTTCACATGGTATTGATTCACTAGAGGGAGACTTTGTACAAAAGTCGATTGCTTGGGTACCTCTGTCCCGTTCGTGTTTCTACCGTAAAGCAGTTGTGTTTGCACGGCTGTGTTTCGGTTTGAAGGGCGTGAATTTACAGGGTACAGAGGAATAACATCTATTTTCTCAGGAATGGCAACGCATGGGGGGTATCATGTCAGTCGTAAGTTAAATTATATATAATTATTAGAAGATATCTATTATCTTCTAATAATTATGATAGCGTTTATTTACATTAACAATATATTCTAGAACAATCTAGAAGAATAAAAAAACAAGTGTATAAATTATAATAACACATTTAATTTCCGTAAATACTCATATGGAGATTTTATTGTTTATATTTATTTCCTTTTATTATACGAGCAATCAATTGTAAATGGCAACAAAACGATTTAATGAAAATTATTATAGCGGAAATGTAAAATTAAAAATTCTATTATATACGGACATGAGCCAAGGCGGTTAATTAAAAAAAATGACCTGAAAAAGTGAAAGGAACCATTTAATATTAAGTTAGTGTAGCGTAAAAAAACGTTTTATATTACTTCATTATTATATTAACTGTCCATTGCTAAACATAGGCTTCCCCCAATACGGTGGTCTTATCAGTAGTTGCCACCCACAGGCAAGGACGGGGTGGCCTATCTATGCCGGGACTACACGGCGAAAATCCAAAACAAATATACAGGGTGAAATCAAATTTGTAAGCATTCTTTAAACGGTTCTACCATCAAGGTTATTAGTATTTTTTCATTCAAATTCAAATCCGTTTAATGTCAGACAACAAGATCTATTTTGCTAAAATTATGTAGTAAAAAAGTAGTAGTAAATAAAGTTATAATTTAATAAATTATATACCCGAGAGACATTCGGTCAGGGCGGCAACGAACCAGGAAATCATTGTTTTGTATTGTAATCATCGTCCTGAAGAAATGCCCTTTCACAGGTGCATGGACATGTGAATGTGAATGTGAGAAAGACTCTGTTTTCCGCGCTTAGCCTCTCATATGGCCCGTTGTGCGTGTGGGGTGCATGGACATACTCAGCTATAATTTTATGTCCTTCTTCTATTTTTAATTCATAAAATTTTGCTCTTACCACGTTGTTTAGCATGGGTAGATTCTTAGTTATTAATGTTGCTTACAATTTCATTTTAATACTGTGTAAGATTTTTTTTTTATATAACTTAGAATGGCAAACAAGCTGACGGCCCATATGATGTAAAGTGGTAACCGTCGCATATAGACATGAGCAGTACCCTTGCACATAACAGAGTATACTGTTTCGTCCGTGATACCCCCCATGCATTACCATTCCTGAGGACTCAGGTGTTATTCCTCTGTACCCTGTAAATTCACGCCATATCCCACCTTTCAAACCGAAACACAGCCATGCAAACACAACTGCTTCACAGTTGAAACACGAATGCGATAGAGGTACCCAAGCAATCGACTTTTGTACAAAGTCTCCCTCTGGTAATACATTTTTGATATCAATATCAAATCTAAGATTCCAAGGTCAGCAATCAATTAATGAGTTAAGTATTACTTAAGTGGATAACTTGCAGAGCCGAATAATACCCGGGAAGGTCGGATAGTTAAGTCTGCTAAGAAAAATAATAGAAGGAAAATGGGATCAGAAAATATGAACAGTATTTACCAATACAAACGCCTTTGTTAGGTAGATGTTTGTTTGAACGTGTTGAGATTATCCCAACAGATAATGTAATATTTTGAACTCTTTCCTGCTTATTTATATATACATATGGTTGAATTTTAGATTTTTATATTCTCTTGGCTATGTAGTCCTGGTATAGATTAGGCTACCAATTCCTTTAGCGTAGGTATTTTAGCGACTAAGGGAACTGGTCCAGAGTTGGGCAGCAGCGTCCCTCTTCAAACATCACCGGAGTCTAATTGCCGTTGCCAAATCGTTTACTAAGCGTGGTAACTACTAGCAAAACTCCGCTTATTCCTCACTGTTGTCCCGTCAGCGGGGAATGATAGATGAGAATGAAAAGGCAAGTTAGTTAGCCCATCGTGATGAATGTTTGAAATTCAGCACGATGGTTTCCAGGGGGACCACGGGGAGGTCGACCTGGTTGGGTATATTGCTAACATTAGGGCCCATCCCTTCCCTCCAGTCAGGTCATTTGGCCCATAGTAAACAATACACCGGCAATTAATCACGACGGTTTCCAGCTTGACACGACCACCGGTCCATTTTCCTTCGAGATGAAATTTAAACTGTTTTTAACCATTCCATATATGTTAATATAAACAAAGTAACATTGAACACATATAAAGGCCAAACGATTGCGTACACACAGGGCAGTGTGCATTTTGTATTCAGTACAGATTTTAATGTAATTCATTAATGCATACATTGCTATGTAGACAAATAGTGTACTTTGTTCAAATGACAACGGTTCGTTTTGAAAATTAAATACATAAGTGTATTGTATTGTTAGTTACTTGGATATAATGAAATCAGATTTTTTTTATGCAACTTAGAATGGCAAACAAGCTGACGGCCCACCTTATGGATAGTGGTAACCGTCGCCTATAGACATGAGCAGTACCATGGATATAACAGAGTATACTGTTGCGCCCATGATACCATGATACCCGGCATATCATCTCTTTCTTTCCCATGGGTGCGTAAGAAGCGACTAAGGAGGGCGAGGGAGGGCAGCAGTATCCCTCTTAAAACACATCCAAAGCCTATCTGTGGTTACCAATGCACTTGCCAAGCGTGATAACTACTAGCAAAACCTCCCAAGGGGAGGCTGATGTTCAACAGTGGACAGTTAAAAACTGATATAATGACGACTCGTATACGTCAAACTTCATTGTATCCAAGTAACAAACATTTACTAGAGGGAGACTTTGTACAAAAGTTGTTTGCTTGGGTACCTCTGTCGCATTCGTGTTTCTACCGTGAAGCAGTTGTGTTCGCATGGCTGTGTTTCGGTTTGAAGGGTGGGATATACATGAATTTACAGGGTACAGAGGAATAACATCTGAGTCCTCAGGAATGGCTAGGCATGGGGGGTATCATGGGCGTATAAAAAAAAAAAAATTATATTTGAAAAATAATATACTCTGTACGCTCTTCTCATATAGATTGTTTAACAGGGAACGTTAAAAGAAAAGCCATACACGCTACAATAAATAGCCCTAAGCCAACATTCAGGGAATCCCTACCCTTTCAAAGGTCATCGAACCACATAGCGAGAGCGTTATCACAGGAACGTATATGTGTGGAAATTTATAAAGATGTTTGTATGTTTAGATATATCTTGCTTGAGTATAAACATACAGGTATAAACACTCAAATATATAGATAGATAGAATATTTATTTAAATGGATGATTTTTTTTTAATGGATGATAATGGAATGATGACCCCACCTGTGCTATCGGTATACACTAGCAGGTCACCAATGACGAATGATTAGTGAAGATGAAAAGGCAGGTCAGTTAGCCCATCGTGAAGAATTTAACGATAAATTAGTCAAGATAGTTTCCAGGGGGAACCGCGTGCAGGTCGACCTGGTAGGGTCTATTGATAGCAATGGGGGCTAACCTCCCCATTACTAACAATCCCTTCCCCCTAATGTATGATATGAAATGGTAACCCCGCCATTTTTAAATGGATGATATTGAAATGGTACCAGTGATTGGTGATAGGTGAGGACGAAACCAGGTTAGTTGGCCCATTGTGACGAATTTAAAAAGAATTAACTACGGTGGTTTCCAGGGGAAATGGTGTGGAGGTCGACCTCGACGAATAGAGTTAGCAAGGGGATAGTGCGAACTCATTATTAACAATCCCTTTTCCCCCAAATATATAGATCTTGATAATGTGATTGATCATGCTTAAATGGCAGAAAATTGGTATATAAATAGATGTAATCTACATTATATCCCTATATTGAGGGGTTGTTATTTAAGATGTTAGTTCCCATTGCTAGTAGAACGCTCTATCAGGTCGAATTTTATGTGGTCACTCCTAGAAACTGTCGTCTTTATTTCTTATCTAATTTATAATTTTGGGTCACCTGGCCTATATTCATTCTTCCAGTGAACTGACCTGCTTTCATCCCCATCACTTCATCTTCCACTGGTGCCTCACCATTGTATACCGTTAGCATAAACAGGTGCATCATTCCCTTTTCATCCATTAAAAAATATAAAACTATTTTTTTTAATTAATTTTTTAATTTAATTTTAATTTAATTTTTAATTTAAATTAATTTTATTTTTTTAATTTTATTAATTTACATGCCTACAACTACGAGATATAGCTAGGTTTCTATAAACGTAATTTAGATTTGTAATTAATAATATATAACGTATAATATGACATGTTTAAAACAAATTGGGTAAAACAAATTGGACTTTGTTCTCGTACGATTGTGTAACTGGAGTTGAAAGATTTGTTTTAATTAAAAAGAATAAATAGATTGAAGTTTGTATAACGATTTGTTTGGGCTCATTTGGTTACGGGGGCAATGACATTCGGGTTACAGAGTATAGAGGATTCTAACTTTGATTATTTCGAATGTTCCGAAATTCGAGAAGTTTCGTCTTACTGTTCCCCACTAGGTACAGAAAATTACAATGAACTGTTTATTTTGTTTGTTTTAGTTGGTAAGGTTATTGTGCCTCTTTATTGTTATGTTAGGTAACTTATTTCTTTTTCATAATAGAACAGCGACTTCAAACGTGATAAATTTATATGGGGACAATAGGAGAATAAACTACATGGAATGTTAAAAGGATTATGCAATCCGTTCAGAATTGGCGATGACATAATAATATCTAGAATTGTAAGTAATTGACTTTTGTATCACATTTTAATGATCGATAAAGTAAAAATAAATATTTACAAAAAAAATACATGAGAACAGAGAACCTTCATTGTCGTTTTTTAAATCATACATACATACATACATATCTGTCACGCCTGTCTCCCATTAGGGTAGGCAGAAACAATAGAACGCCAAATGCTTCGATTCAAACAAACCTCCGTTTTTTAAATCAATTGAGTAAAATCTCGATATAAGATTGCCACCATAATTACATAATAATTTTACGAAAAAAAATCAGACGAATTGACAACTATCGTTTTGGAAGTCTTAAAAAGCAACTTAGATGATCCTTTGACCATAGATCACTGACAATAGCTCACCCGAGCTAATACCAAAATCGAGGCCACTGCCGATAACTTATGTAAACTCACTTATTGTTGAACACAATACCGATTCTATTATTACCCGATTACGCAAAGGTACCTACAGATAAATAGTTTGGAAAAAAATAGTAATAATTTATAATCGGTTAATTTTCACCTACTTATCGAGAAAGGTAAAAAAAATAATCCGGTTTTCTGTCGCGGCGGATCTTATTAGCCCAGTTTCAACTCCGGGGGCAACAAACCCCGGGTCTCTGGAACTATGCCTTGCTAAAAAGTGAGGTGTGGGTTTTTGGTGAGTTGATGGACTCCTCTCTTCAGAAATAAAAGATTTTTATATTAATAAATACTAATATAGCTACATATTTTAAATTACTAGATTTTATAATATTATACATATATATAAAAAATGCCATCTAGTAACATAGATGATATAGAGATGCTCTTTGAGTTCTGCAAACTTGACAGTTTAAGAAATTTAATTCTTGCAGACGAATAGAGGTACGAATGTGGTATTATTATTGGATTGGCCCTTATATTCATGAATAGTAATTCTATAGTCATTTGTAGCGTTGAGTCACAGATAATGTGCTAAATAGAGTCTGTACAGTGCATTTTGTGAAATTCTAAAGTTATTCATGCTTATGTACAACGGTTACCGCAATGTTGTGGCAATAAGTCGTTTTTATAAAAAAAAATATGCACTTTGATCTTGGTCATATACTTGTGACGTGTTACTTACTATAAGAAAAAGTTGAGCATCTGGACTTTATCTAACTAACGGTCTATGTTGATACAAGGTCGGAATATAATAAACGACTCAGCCTCACTCTTGTTTACATTTTAGTAACACTACTATATTTTTTTTAATGGGTGAAGATGGAATGGTAACCCCGCCTGCGCTATCGGTATACGCTGGCAGGGTACCAGTGAGAGATGACAGATGATATTTGCCCATAGTGACCAATCGAACAAGAAGTAACCACTATGGTTTGCAGTAGGAACCACGTAGAGATCGACGTTTATCAGGTTCGGAGGCTACCAGTAGTTGCCATGTTTGGCAGGCGGATTGGCAACCGCAGTTAGGCTTTAGTGATATTTTAAAAGGGAGCATACGGCGAGACGATGTCTATACACGGGAGATATTTAGGAAAAAATATATATTGAATGGTGTTAACAAGAAATCTTAATACACCATCTGTAAAAGGTCAGTTTTTATTTATTTTGATGTTTGTATTTATTTATTTAACTAGTTTTCCTACTTTTAAAATCCACGTGTAAGAAGTAGTGAGCAAAAAAACTAGTAAATAATAAATATTTATACATTTATCGTTTATATTACATTAGGTATATGTATTTAACAGCGAAGTCCAAAGATTTCTTTGGACGATAGTGTTGAAGTACATTGAACTGGACATTGAAGAGTGCAGTGATTCACTATCAGAACACGAGTACGTCTGTCTGATCGTTTGTAATGATAACAAACAAATGAGTAAGTAATCTTTCCTAAAATCTCTCGTGAATCGTATCAAATTCTTTTCCTCTTATTCATATGTTTAGTAACATGGATTGTTATTGAAATATTCTCATTAATAATTCATCATCATTTTCTTCCTTCTTTGCCTTCCCCATAAGGGGAGTTTTGTCAGTAGTTGCCACGCTTGATACAGTCTTCTACTATTTTGTTCCCTTAGTCGCCTCTTACGAAACTCACGGGAAAGGAAGGGGTGGCCTATTCTACGGGACCATACGGGATCATTGATAATTATAAATGTGGAAATTATCTTTGTTGCCGTTTTGCAGTTTAAGTTCACATACCATATATTTCTATGTAAACATTAAAAAATATTGTATGTGCTTATTACAATAGTATACTTGTACAACAGTGAACGTAAGTTGTCGTATAGTAAAACTCGTCAGTCAGTCGTCATGATCACAGGTGCCGCCATTTTCCGTTTACGTACGTTGTTCCTGTGTCAAAACGGTAATGCACGTCATACAGACAATTTATGTGCGCAAAGGTCGTCAAGTTCAGAAAGGTACTTTACTATGAACGAAGGGACTGTATTTTTATTGCAGAAACGGATATGTATTTATTGCTTATTTCACGCGGCTTTACTCGTGCCAGTATACATGTAAAGTATCTTACGTGTTACGTGTAAGTTAGTATATTTACTCTAGTAGCAAATTTTATCCAAATTCGTTCAGCTGTTTAAGCAGGATAGATTAATACACATGCAAATATTTTTTACAAACGTTTACATTTATAATATTAGTATTATATAATTGTGCTAATTATGATATTTTTTATTTTTATTATGGGTTTATAGCTTTAATATCATGTAAAAAGTGGTATAAAAATTTGTAAAAAAACCAAACGTAGTTGCCCGAATTAAAAAAAATTACACGGAACTAACTTTGAAGTTAACACTATTTACAAAAAGAATTATAAAAATCGGTTCCAAATTGACAAAATTCGAATAAAATATATATAAAATATACACAAATAAATAAAGTAAACATAAATTATACGAAGTCATCACTTAACAACAGATTGAACATTCAAAGTTGACAAGTAATGATTAATTTTACATACATACAAAAGAAATGACGTAAAACATTTTACGTATTTGGGATACTTAAGATTACTTATTTAAAATACACAGTGTAAGAACTTACCTATTATTTATTATAAATATTATAATAAATAAAAATAACATGAAGAATGGGCACGAAATAATATTTTTTAGTTAATTAATAATTAAATCGATAGTAGATTAGTATAAAAATCATTTTCATCAAGAATTTTCCAAATCAGTTTAGAACTAATGCAGTTATGAGGTAATAAACATAAAAAAATTCAATCGAATTGAGAACCTCCTTTTTTTTAAAGTCGGTTGAAAACGATGTAAGTTGGCACTTAAAAAAGTACCTATTTACGATTAATATAACTAATTATATACTTAAGAAAGTTTATCGATGTTTGTTATTGAATAATGTATTAATAAACGGATTTGGACGAACTTTGGCACAGAGATAATATTTTTTTTTAATGAAAGTAAACTGGATATGCAGTCGTAACACTTTAAATTTTAGGAATGGAAACATGAGTGTTTTGTTAAACTAGCTATTTGCTTTGGCTTCGCACGGGTAGTAGGACATATATGCTTACATTTTTTGCATCAGTTTATTGTTGTTGTTGCATCAGATGGGTTAAAATCGAACCTATCTTTAAAAGATAAGCATATGTCTATCTTTAAAGGATAGCTTTGCAGGCTTTATATATAGTTATATATAGTTTTGTTATATCTCAAACGCATTAGGCATCGTTTTCTACTTAATTTCCTTCCTACGTCTTGAACAATTATCGTCATATTTTAACAAATTAATACAAAACAATATTAAACTATACGTGTAAACCTTCCTCTTGAATCACTATATCTACGGATGAAAATTGTATTGAGATTCATTGCGCAGTTAAAAAGATTTAAACGTACAGACGGCGGGAAGTTACTTTGTTTTATATTATGTACAGATAATATTAGTATATTAGAGTAAAGAGTATATTTGTTTGTAAGTTTATTTGTTTAATCATAATAAACTTACTACGGTTATGCAAATAGTAACTAGTCGATTCCGTCGATTATTATCGTATGTAATATTAACTATAGGTATTTAACAACATTGCTGTGAGGTCAACGTTCGAGAAAAAGTAGAGATGATGTTAAATTTTTAGGGTACCGTACATAAAAGGTACAAAGGGGCTTCTTTATCCTCCTTATGGTCGACTTTGTCCGTCCGTCTGTCATAGCGCTATATTTTTGCAACTATAAATACTATCGATTTGAAATTGGGAACAGTTTTTGGGAATATTTAATTTTTTTTTTTATGCAAGGGTATCCAAAAGATGTACTCAAAATTTGAAAATGGAGGTAATAGTTCAAGTGGTGGATATAATGAGAAAGGGCTTCATTTGTGTATTTTAAATTGCTTAATTTTTGACTTACGATCGAAAATCTGAGAAAAATATATACTTTCCCCACCTCCTTTTTTCCAATGATTGTGAAGGAAAAATCTGAAATAATTACAGATTATAAAGGTGCTTATATACTTAAGAACATTACAGGAAAAATAAAATAATCTTTCTAACTATTAATGTTTTTGAGTAATTATCAAAAAATTTCCAAAAACAAATTTAGTTATGACGCCCAGTTTTTTACCAAAGTTATGACCGTACATAAGAAATTACAATTTGAAATAATAATAAAGACTACTATATATTTGTGATGTTTATTTCGCAAAGAAAAAGCAGTGGAGGTTCTTTTATTTCTTATCTATTTATGTACAGAGTCCTCAGCGTACGATTTGAACTTCGTACCTGACCGTTTTTTTTTAAATCTAACATGTGAATCTTCGCGTATGTACCAGTAAGTTTAGTGAGCACGTTTTCTAGTACACAACTAGATGCCCACTCTGCTGTTACAGAACCAGTTTAGAATCTTGCAAAGAAACTGTTCACTCTCTCTCTATTAAAGAACATTTTCAAAGACAAATTAAATTATTCACAATTGTTTAAATTAAAAAACACATAAAAGTATATTGTAACAAACATGCGCTTTCTACGGGCGAAAGTTTTAAACGTCATATGATATATATGTTTTTAGATATGTTTTTACATTGCATAATTCAGTGTCAAAGTTTGACAGGACTGTTTTTTTTTCTTTTGTTTGATTGTATTCAGATCCGAGACTCGACTTCTTTGATGTCAATCAAAGATTAAAAAAAAAAATAGAATCGAGTATCAGTTACGTAAAACTTAGTTTCAAGGTCGGTTATGTATTTTTACTCCCTAATTTATATACATACAATAGTTTTATAATAATAGTAGCATTATTAGGCATTATGTTTTTTTTTTCTTTATTGGCCATATTGTACCAAAAATATATGGTACATAATTTAAGATTTTGTTTCACAAAAAATACCGATTTCAATCATGGCTAAACCATTTATTTGAATATAAAAACTGAATTACTGAGCTGATTTTCATAAAATTTCTATTTTGATTAAATTATAAACTAGATAATAATTAAATACAATATAGTTTTTTTATGAAAAAATACTCTATAATCAGATGGTATGCCACTGTAAGAAAAATATATGCAATGTTTTATGCTAATGCATTAAATATTGTAATCCTGGTGTAATTTTTTTTTTTACTATATTTGGTTACCATACACGTGGTAAAAAATGATGCTGATAAGAATGGTATCATTAACAGCCTATTTTAACTTCTCATTAGCCACAATAATGGCACATTAGCTCCTATTTAGACGATCGTACGTCAATTCTACAACCTTATTGGTTCATCTTTAATAGTAATCGTAGCATTAATGCATTGAAATCGATATTGTCTTTGATTTATTGGCTGTATCTAATCTATTGTGAGCGTAGAAAAAAACTATAGACTATTCTTAATCTATGATTGTGAGAGCTTAAAATTCCAAATGCGAACCGGGATTCTTTTTTAAAATTTTTAAAATCTTATGGAATAGACGTGGAATAACAACGAATGAATTGCTTTATTATACGATGCAGTGTTTTATTTATAATTTACAAAATTAGTTATTATACTTTGATCATTTCTCTATAAATGCATCGACCTGAATTGTCTCGACGCTTCGACCAGGTTACATCGGCCGTGGTCTCGAGTAGACTAACGTAGCGATGTTATATCTTCGCTTCTGAGGCAGTAGTTTTTTCTTCTACCCACTCTTTATTTCACATCACACAAATTATGCCCCTATACTGAGGGTTTCTGCACATAACACAGTGTCTTTATTCGATGCATTTTTTATAATATGACAGTGGTATGTCAGTCTACTCGTGATCACGGCTGATGTAACCTGATTGAAACATGGAGATAGTTCAGGTTAATTATCATAGTTCGCTTAAATGATCGCATTAATTCTCGTCTCGTATAAACCATAAAGCATGTCTAAAAGTTAATAATGCATCAAGTTGCTTAAACAAGACACTTCAGAAAGGTAATTGTAGATAAAAGCTGATTTCACTCCAATATTCTAATGTAGCCGTGGGGTCCCGACATAGAATGGGCCACGCCTTCCTTTTCCTTAGGTGTCGTAAGACATGACTTAGGAACGTAATGCTTAAGGAATGGACAGCAGCGTTCCTCTTAAAACATCGATAAGGCCAGGCTGCAGTTGCCAACCCGCTTGCCAAGCATGGCAACTTATGGAAAATCCCCAAATAAGTATACCTATGTTCAACAGTGGACAGTTAACGACTGTATCATCATCATCATCATGTTCTATTCTAACTTTAAACCTTCTACAGTTAAAAATATATCATCCAATATAGCTTGTAGCTGTTTGTATGCTGTATTGTCTCTTATCCTATTGCGACTTGGCGTTGTGAGTTTCTCCTAGGTTATTTTGACGATGTATTTATTATGACGTCGCACAGTATGACGGTGGGTCGTTGTCAAACTGTCTCATTAGTACACCATTATTTTCATTCATACCCAGTAGGTAATAGTCCAACAAACAAGCACTTATAACTCCATATATTAAATATGTGATTATATATAGTATTACCAGAGGGAGACTTTGTACAAAAGTCGATTGCTTGGGTACCTCTGTCCCATTCGTGTTTCAACCGTGAAGCAGTTGTGTTTGCATGGCTGTGTTTCGGTTTGAAGGGTGGGATATGGCGTGAATTTACAGGGTACATAGGAATAACATCTGAGTCCTCAGGAATGGCAACGCATGGGGGGTTTCATGGGCGAAATAGTATACTCTGTTATGTCCATGGTACTGCTCATGTCTATAGGCGACGGTTACCATTTTCTATCAGGTGGGCCGTCAGCTTGTTTGCCATTCTAAGTTATTAAAAATAAAAAAAATAAAATATTGGGAGATTTATCCGTATATTTATACTGGTTATATCCCGTGTCTTCGCACACGTGTACCAGTATATAAAATATCCTATATTTTAAGTTAGGATATAACCTATCCATGTTCTAAATTTTATTCAAATCTGTTTAAAAGTTTCTGCGTGAAATAGCATCAAACATCCATCACACTCACAAACGTTTGCGAATTTTAAGCGTTATTTTTTTTTATATTATTATATCAGGATAGTTATATCCACTGCTGAACGTAGGTCTTATCCATAAGGGGAGTTTTGCAAGACGATTGGCAACTGCAGTTAGTCTTTGTTTGTAACTTTTACTCATTTAAAAAAAATCTATCTACTTATTCTGTCTTATTAGAGGCTTGAACTAGGTGAATAGGTAATTTGTATAATCAATTTCCAAAAAAAAGATATGCATATGGTTTTTACGTTTACATCCTTACTTCCCTTGATTGGATTTGGGAGATATAAAAGCAATTTGTTAATTGTTAAAACAAAGGAATATTTAATGTAAGGAGATGATAAGTAAAGGCATTGTAAAATGTTAACGGGATCAAAGAACGGAATATTAATAACGGTATTTTATATTTCTATATCTACAAAGTCGATTTATTTTCAACAGGCTTTAAAAAAAAGGAACCTCCTTTTTTTAGTCGGTATAAATTCGGTCGTTTTCTTTTTTACGTTTGTCACCTCATAACTTCGTCAGTTCTAAACCAATTTGGAAAATTATTTGTTTTTATCTAAAAGGATATGTTGACAAATTTGTCTCGTAGAAATAGTATCAAAATCGGTTCAGCAGTTTAGTTTTAAATCAGAATAACTGGTTTTGCCACAATTGAAGTCGGTTTTTTTGTGGGACAGAATTATTCATTATTAGTTGAAAAATCGAATAAATTTAATAATGGTAGGTACTTTTTTATATTTTTCTATACATAAACTTGATTTGTTTTATTTCTCTTTGTTTGTTTTGTTTTATTTCTAATTGACTTGATTATTACTTAATTTAAAATTCGAAAAAATAGAATATTCCAGTTCTCAATTTAGTTTTTTCAAAAATCTAAATTAGAACGAAGCTAAAATTTTATTTTAAAATGGAATATGGCCAGTTTTTATTTTAAACTTTAACCTTAGATTAAAAACTTTTTTATCACACAAATTGTCGTTTTAATTATTGATGTTATAATATTTTCAGACTTTGATACCCTGATAAGAGAACGAGTTTAAATGAACATTTAATACTTTTTGACTTTTTTTAAAAATCGATGTTCTATCTAGATGAATCTAATAAATAAGTAAATTTCAGTAGACAGACGAGTACTGCATAGGGCGTTTTAGCCCCAAACTATGCAGAGCTTACGCTATGGATACTAGATAACTGAAAAACATAATTTTTTTTAATATGCACATATTATATTTAGAAAACACCCAGATCAATAGAGACAGGTATACTCATGAATATGAATGTTTGTATTGTGCGAGAATCGAACTTGTGATCAACGGAAGATGAAGTACCGTGATCAATATGATCTAGACTTCAACCTATAATTTTGAAATAACATCATACAGTCTAGAATCTAGATAAAATGATAATCTAAATGCGGATGTGCCTTCAACGGAAAATACCTAGATTCCCACTAATGTTGTCATGCAACTGTAGCTATTAATTGTTGTGTTTTTGTTTTGTTTATTCTTAATTCTATTGTTTAATAGATTCATTATGCAAAAGGAATCGAATTGTTACTAACTTGTCCACTTTGTTCCGCATAACTAACTGTGAGTTCAACAACCTTGATTGTAAAAATAAAATGTGCAGTGTTTTTAATATACGTTTTGATAACGGAATGAAATATTTCTTTTTATTAGGTCAATATTTGTTAAACAATTTTAACATATCTTTTTAACGAACTTGGACATTTAAAAATAGAATACAAAAGAAAAATATCTAAGCTAATATTATAAAGAGAAGAATTTTTGTTTGTAATGGATAAACTCAAAAAAAAAATCTTCCAATTTTAAAAATTCTTTCGTCTACAGAAAGCTACATTATCAGTGAGTACAGAGTATTTTATTTATAAAAAAATAGAGACAGCTATAGTAATTGCAACTAACTATCTGTGCAAAGCCAGGCAGGTTGTTAGTAATATAAATATAGAAAAGTCTGGTTATTACGGGCCAAATTTACGTATGAAATAAATGTATGTGTGGTGACGGAGTATACCTGATGACAACTATTTAGTTATTTTATCTATTGCAAAAAATGTTATACATGTATAAATCATTAGATCTATTTTTATACTTAGATAATAAAGGTAACCCAGTAAACACACAAAAAATCTGCAAATGTAATAACACCTTTATTACTAATAGTTTTTATGGTAATAAAAGCCTCTTCCCTTTCAAATTTAGTATCGTGAATAGGCTTTGACATAGTAAACAATCTCAAGTACGTTTAGAACGACTAATACCTACCTACATTTGACTACGAACATAACATAAATTACGAATCGTGAGAGCATAGATAAAGAATAATGTCTTTCAAAAAAGTTTCTATATATTTTCATAAGTTGTTTTTATTCGTAGTTTTTTTTTTATTCTGTCTAATAACAAGTAGGTATGACATTCTAAATTTAAAAGATGACTTTAATATTCCTTTTATTTTTAGTAATCTCCAAAATTTAGCATTCTATTTATGAAATGAAATAAGTAGGTAATGTTATTTTTAATACTCAAAAGTGGAATATTATATGTTCCTTTCATTTTTATTATTATATGTAAATTTGTTTTTAGTTATTATATTATAGAAAATATTACAGATGTCTAATTTTAGAGATAAGTAATAAAACAGTACAATACATCCAAGTAATGCTGATTAGAGTATTACGAACCGGATTTAATTAAAATACAAATCATAAGCATAAAACTGGTTTGAAAATGTGATAGATAGCAAAGAGTATATAAGGGTATCCCCGGCCTTGAAGATAATTTATATATATAAATATAATTATGACAATGTTATTGAGCAATTTCAATTGATATATAAACATTAAATATAACTTTAATCCTATCAAAGCTGAAACACGTAACATATGTATATTTTTGTGGGTTTTTTTATGCAAACAATTTCTATAAATAGGTAGTAGGACATTGAAAGACAATGTATAAAAATGGATTCTTGCATAATTATAGCCTTCGTTATGTACAAAATAAGATTTGTTTACATTTGTATTTTTCCATATTAATCTGTTAATTAATTTTATATTTATTGAAACTATCACTAGTATTCACCTACGATCTAATTTTATAATTAAAATCGATTCAGCTATTAAACCGTAACACCCAGACAGACATGTGATATCACAGCAAATATACATCGGTTTCAATGATTATTTTAGAACAAAATTTTTAATTATTCCTTAAAAAGATAAACTTTGGTTTTTTCAATGTACATTACAAAGTCGATACAAGTAAATATTTCCAAATTGTTTCTATGCATTGATAATTCGCTATGCCTTTGAATATAATTCCGTATGAAATTTCTACTATTATTATGTGCTACTCATTTTTGGCGTCATTGGCTGAGTTATAGTGATATGTCTCAGGTACTAACTATGTTTATAACGATATAATTTTCTATGCATATACCTACTGAATGTTGGCAGATTTATGGCAACAGAGAAATTAAAAAGAAAATTTAAAAAAATTATAATGATAATATAATCATAATTATATAATATGTAAAACATATTATACGATCGACTATGATTATGTATAAGAAAAATTAAATTCTTGAGAATTAAATATTATAAACTAATTAAGTAATTATAATTTAAATTATTTATAGACTAGTTTTGCCCTTTTTCTTTTTCTAATTGAGAAAAAGTAAACATTCTCATATAACAGGTATTGATAATTATACAATCGTATTTATTTATTTACACTTTATTGGTGCAATAAAAATAATTAATACAGTTAATTTTAATGAGAAGTGACACAAAAGGCGGCCTTATCTCTAAGCAATCTCTTCTAGACAACCTTTGGGTAGAGGACATTGAGAAAAAAGACAAAGGGTAGTTGACGCACTGTTATATAGATACTAATATATACAAATATATTTATTAAATAAATGTAATTTAATAAATGGTTAACGTATAATATTGACCATTCCATAGTTTATATTATTTCGCATTGATATTTTTATTTGTTACATTTGATTGACGTAATTCGCCGTCCATCTGTTTCGCATACTCTCATTCTTTCAAGGTTCAGAAATTGGAATACTAACGATGCTTCCTGTACAGCTGCCCGTCCTCAAACTTTAGTATTTAAACTGTTCTCATTAAAGAAATATAAGTTTTATTATAATTAATTTAGAGAATAAAATCGGATGCCCATAACACTGGTCTTGGTGGTCAGAGGTATTCGTGGGCACACGTTATGGTCATATATGTCCTCGACACGGTTTCCAACAGTCGCCATTGTATTTTGTTTATGACTGATGGCAATTTGCTAACATTTAATGTCATTAACACTTACCTAATAAAAAATAATATAAAAGTAATAGACATCGGTTATTTAGTATCTATAGTACAAAGTCTGCTTATTTGGAAACCAGATGGCGGTGTGAAATATGTCCAATGTACTTACTTATAATTTATAAAAATTCAAATTATTTATTAATTAAAGTTAATTTATGAATATTTTCTTGGAAATTTATTTTTATTTTCTATTTTACGCTTATACAATACATTTCTTTACGTAGTTTATTTAAATAAAATTTCCTGGATATTGTTTATTTTTAAGCATTAAAATGTTAAGCTCAAACATAATGCTGTTATGATGAATATTTTGTATATTATTAAATAACAAATGTCTATAAATAATTTCTACTTGGAACTCTATATAACAGAATTGTTTAATTGTATGTGATAATCGATATGTAGTAGGTATTTACTATATTAGTTAGATGTCTTTCACTCGGTAAATTCCATCAACAATACAATGTAGATGCGACTCCAAAGTTCACCACTATTATACATAAATTAAATACTAAAACTGTGATTTAATAAATAATTCACATTAAAATGATAATAAAACAAGATCCTTGTGGTGGTCATCCATAAATTCATGGGAATTGCAAAAAATGATTCCGCCTACATTAGAAAAATGCATGAGCATTGTGCATACATGCTATTTTAAACACTTTATTTGGTTTTCAAATGCCAATCACTGATGCGTGAAGGTTGGAAAGCAATGTCGTATACGATATGCAAAGGCCACTGTTTATCATTATTTCTTATCCTGGAATATTCTGGACAATATTCACAAAGGTCGATATAAGTATCAGGCGGAGATCCGATACAAATAGACGGAGCGGCGAATGATAAAAACGCTAAAAAATAGCCTATTGGCTAATGAGATGTTTTATAGTACTGCATTTTCAAATGTTGAAATTTGTTTTTGGGGAGGATACAAACATTTAAAACGCTGGCATCGCACAGGCACTCCTCTCGTGTTGTAGGTAATCATGGGCGACGGTAGCCACTTCCTATCAGGTGGGCCATCTGCCCGTATGCCTTATATTATAAGGATAGTTAATTAAACTAAGAAAATCTAAAAGTATATTGTTTGTGTGATTGAAGCAATCACTTCCAATTACAAGATTAGAGCACGCTACGAGTATTTCGATAAATTAACTAGTTGTGTCGAAGCTTTTGTGGTAGGATACTCTGTCTAGCTATTATTGATCTACGAAGACAAAGACACTGAGTTAGATTTTCAGTCTGGTGCTTCACTTTCATGTAAATATTGTTAAAATTTTAATTGAAATTTAATTTGATTGAAAATAAAAGCAATAAGGGATTATTTATTCATAAGCTCATATGATGATTTATTTGTTTTATTTCAGCTGTAGATTTTGAATAGACGTTGTTACATTTCACATGTAATTATAAATACTTCAACATATGTATTTCTACTGTGAAGCAGTTGTGTTTGCATGGCTGTGTTTCGGTTTGAAGGGTGGGATATAGCGTGAATTTACTGGGTACAGAGGAATAACACCTGAGTCCTCAGGATTGGCAACGTATGGGGGATATCATGGGCGAAACACTATACTCTGTTATGTCCATGGTACTGCTCATGTCTATAGGCGACGGTTACCACTTTCCATCAGGTGGGCCGTCAGCTTATTTGCCATTCTAAGTTATATAAAAAAAAATCTTATTTGTTTATTATTGATTACATTCTAACCTGTCTTCACTTCTGATTTTATATTTATTTTCTCCTAGCTTTCAATCTACCCTTGAAAATGATGTAACGAGTGCCAAACAAGAAATTCTAGATCCGTGATTTTATAAAAAAAATCATTGATTCCTCGAATGTCTAGAATTAAACTTACATTTCTTATAGTGGGCATTGTAAACAAGTTTACGGAATATACTGGTGCACCCATGGTGGTATTTCCCATGTACACTCCTCGGAACTAAGGCGTTACGTCAACAAGCCATCTATTAACGGTAAAGACCGTCTTATCCATAAAAATGACAAATTCCAATAAACCTTAACTGTTGATGCGTTTTTTTTTTCTGTTTTCTTCTTTCGTTCACGTTAAATTCTTAATTTGAAAGAGAGTGACAAAATAGTCTAATAGGGTTATTTGAAACATTTGTCTTTATAATATGCCACGAAAAAATGTCTTTAAAATATAAGTTCAATTAATTGTGATTCCGAAAGTACTCGTAATGTTCTATTTATAAAGTATAAAAGTTTAAGAATATATTAAATTGTTTCATTCTTATGTAAAATAAATATAATTGTTAGTACAAATGTTTATATATATATATATATATATATATATATATATATATATATATATATATATATATATATATATATATATATATAGTATAATTAATAATTATATTATACCAATATAATAAAGCTTTATGTTGTTTTTGCTCAATGAATGCTCATTTTGACCGCATAATTAATTATATTGTGCGTTATGTTAAATATAATACATATTTATATATTAAATTATTAATGTTAAATTATAATTGACGAGGCCGTGGCATGTCAGTTTGTGTTGCTTTTGCGTCATTTCTCGTCGGAAGTGAATTTATTGTGTAAACAGATATTTACCTTATTTGAACAAGTTCCTCTAATCCGATGCGCAGTAGGTATTTTAGGTCGCAGGTTTATTCCATAGTGGACAAACGTGTTCAGCTCTCTAATTGCCTGAACCTGAAAGCCATGTCTGTTATACGGGTTAATTGAAGTGCAAAGAAATAAGGTTACACCTGACACATGGACAATTAGACTTGTAAATGTACTGTTTCACTTTATAAAATCACAGTGTTCTAGAATAGTGTAGACATAGGAAAATCCTACTCAGGTATAAGTAAAACAATTAACATAAGATCACGTCTGTACGATTATGACTCAATTACGACAGAAAATCACTGGCTAATTCTTCCGAAATTGTATGTATAATTGTATTATTATGCTGACCTTAATTTGTTTGTGGACAATACGTCCGTGTTTGACTTTATGACTGCATTGCAAAGTTTATCTGAAGCTTTTTTATAATCAAATCTATAATACTAGATTAGAAGATTCTTCTCTCAAAATTAGTAGATTTTTAAAGAAGTTAAACAAGTAAAACATAATAAAAAACATAAAATGTTTATCAAAAACACATTATTTTTTACACAAGTCTTTATTATAAAATTGCAAAACAAAATTAACTATTATTTAAATTTATTTTAAAGAAAACAAACTGAAATATGTCTAAAAGAAGAAAATGATTCAGATATTAACTGGGGAATATTTAACCTATTAGGTCACGATGTATATTTTCAATGTAAATGTATGTTTACTTAGGACGCGGTACGGAAAATGTTAGTAAACACAATGCCACTTGAACAAGATCGATTTCTCACCATCTTGCTCCTGTCTAATAACGAATATTAATTATTGACTAATCGAAGGTCACCTCAGAACCAAACTCAAAATATGCCTCCAGGAACGAAAATGCATATAAACAAGTTTGTTTATACAACCTTGTGATAGGTATCGCTTTTGTTCGAAAACGTTCAGGGACACTCTTGACGTATCAACATGAGCCCGTAAACATATTGGTACGAGCACATTACTTATGCGTATTTTCTTTTTGTTATAGGTTCGTCATCAACCTCTTAGCGACGAATTTGCTGACAACATCCCTGCTAGCGCCCGCACTGTTTGGCGAGCACACCGCAAGGGAGAACGCAGCTTCGTGGATGGAGGCAAGCGATGCCGCAGCATCCGCTTGCAGTCTAGCCGCTCTACTCGCTGTCATGTTGATCGCGTTGGACCAGCACCACGCTGTTACCGATCCTCTTCGTTGTCACACACGCCTGCTACAGCGGCGCCCGGCAGCTCTCTGCGCTGCTACGTGGCTGGCTGCAGCCAGCGCCGCCAGTATTCGCGCAGCGATCGCTGCTGTACGCCACTTTTATCCGCTAGAGCCTGTACTACAAGGAGTCGAGCTGGCATACTACGTCGTGTACTTAATTCTGGGAGTTATCGCGCCTGCAGCTATTGTTTGCGTCATGTATGCAAGAATTTACAGCGCAGCACGTTCTTCTGGACTACGAGCAAGAGCGCACGGAGCGAGCGCGCTACAACTCCACGAGCCACCAGCAAATTTGCCTGACTTGATTGAAGAAGGCGAGGGACTTACGCTCAGAATAGATGTTCCTGACGGATCTGATAATGCGAATCCTACAGATAGTGATCGCAAGTTTGGCCCATTCTTACTTCCACCTGAGCGTCCGCTGCGATGCCCATCTGTCGCCAGTCTACGTAATTCGCGAAAAGATGGGAAGTCGAATGAGGATTTGAGAAAAGGCTTACCTGCTGTCAGCTCAGCACCATCTTTAGCTGCACCGTTGCTAGCTGTACAGCCTCGTACGCCACAACCATCCACCAATGGATCGAGAATAACATCGATCCGATGTCGGATCTCAAATGCGTCGTTGTTCCGATACAGAGAGGAATCTCGCGCAGCCCGTGTTGGAATATTGACTGGTGCGTTAGTGATGCTGCATGTGCCGCATGCAGTGAGTGCGGTTATATCGGCTGCAGTGCCGGGACTTGCTAATAGTGCGCGTACACCCGCTCTCGCGTTACTACTCCTGTCGGCGGCAGCGTCCCCGTTCCTGTTTGCTCTGCGCTCACGACGAGTGCAGCGGGAGGCTCGTCGGCTCTTGCTTCCTGAGAAAAGTCCTTGGGAACGGGGGTCGGGAGCCGCGTCTGCGGCGGCGGTAGACGGGCAACGCGCCCGTGCCGCTCTAGAACTATTGCGTACTTTATCGCCGGGCAGTGGTGGGGGCGAAGCGCCAGCGCCGGGAAACGGCCAGGAGGCGGCCACCTGCCGAGGGTCGTTCAGCTCGGGTGGTAGCACGCAGCTGTCGTCAGCGTCGGACGAGTGACCGCCGCCCCCTCCCCGCGTGCTCAGCCACGCGCCCCGGGTGCACTTTGCCCCACGCCCCACCGCTGTACTCATCTGTGATACTAGGTTAAGCCGTACCGCGCTCAGCGCGACTGTTAGACTGATTTAGTATTAAGTTAATTTATTATTGTGTCCATGTACCTTTCCGCTGAGCGGACGAATTTTTATTACCTGAATATGAGTGTATAAGAATATTAAAAATCTTATCCAGTTATATACTATTTTTATTTTACACCAACGACCTAGTGACCCGAATAGAAATATAATTTGGCGTAAACCGCAATAGTACAGAACTAAAACGTTATATACCAAAAATATTGAAGGTTGAGACAAAATGGAGCAAGCATTTTATGAAAACGTTAAATTACGAAAAGTATATTTTGTAACTCCGCAAATACATTTACTCGTTTGACTCATTTGAAATGGCAGGCTGTTTAGTTAGGTAAAGTAATATACATGAATATGTTGAAATTGCCTGTCTTTAGATTACTCCAAGTTCTATTCACTCAATTAAATAATTTAAGAAGCGATATCTTTAACGTTGTACAAGATATACTGTACAGTATATCGCACTAATATAATAAAATTGTAAGTAAACGAAGTTTGTACATGGGAGATATTTAAGAAAAAAATGTATGAGGGGTCCTAATAAAAGACATTAATACATTTTTTGAAACAATATCTGTCTGTCTGTATGATTGTTCCAGTATTACGTAAAAATTACTGCTTCAAATAGGATGCAGTTTTCACAGTAGTATTCCTAAAGATTAAACTAAAAATATGATATATGTTTTATCCTGATACACCATTTAGAAGTAGTATATTTACATTGATTTTAATATTTCCGAAATCGAGTGAATTTCAGAAAAATTTACATCAACGAAAATACGAATACGAAGAAGCCGGCAAAAAGCTAATTTAACATAAAATGTTTACAAGAAAAAGCAACAACAAATTATAAGCAATAATTTTTTTAAACTATAGGATTTATATAACTATCATTTCTCAAGATCGACACTACATTTATTATTATTGACAAAAAACCATCTTCAATTTAGAATGGGTGGATCCTGAAAATAATTCTGTTTACGTAAGTAACAAGTAACGTAAGTAACTGATAAAAAATAAACAATTGCCTTGGTGATGTTTTGTCTGATGATGACATGGGTTAAATCTCTGCACGACATAAACAGCTATTATTATTATTCTTGACTGTGCCTATTACTTTTCTATTTCGCTTTGAATACTTCCTTTATTACTATTATTGATTAGAAGACTGTCATATATATATATATATATATATATATATATATATATATATATATATATATATATATATATATATATATATATATATATATATTTGTGAATATTAAGTCCTGACCAATTTCGGCGATCGATTTAACTCCGCTATTATTAATTAATTCTCTACACAGGGGGCTATTAAATTATCTAGTGTTGGTATTGGTGTGTCTTACATGGCCATTCTTTTTAATAAAGGTTCTTATACATAGCGGGTATTGCTTTTTTAATTATAAAATTATGCCATTGATAATTGAGCTTTTATTTCGTCTTCTCTTGTGTCCAGTTGAGAAAGACGTGATATTAAAAAAATATTAATTTTTGATTTTGTTAAACATCTCCTTTATAGCAGATTATTAGCTACATGAATAGGTGTAAAATAGACTCTTCCCAATAGATACATATATAATATTAAAAAGGGGAAAGATTTGATTATTTACATAATATAACATAGGATATTCAACTGATTTTAAGAACTTTCACCTATAGAAAGTTACATTATCAGCGATTAATATATAAATTATATTATCTTTTCATTTATCTACTCGCGCGAAGCCAGGGTGGATCACTAGTTTATTAATATATTTATAATTAATACAAATGTATTTAGGTCATACTGCGAGTAAAGTCGTTAGTAAAGCTAACTAATGTTATTTATCACAAACTAAATTAGAAAAAAAACTAAATAAAATTTTAATACAAAAAACTCGATATATATCGTAAAATTGCAGAGCATTCTTTTTACTATACATTTTTACTAGCTAGCTTTCTTTAGCTGTCTTTCACGAGTCTGTACGTATTTCTCATAGATTATGGTCTATCTCTGAACCAGATTATATTAGAATACGACCAGCCATTTTAGCGTGATTGGTTAATAAACATCCAATCATTATAACATCAAATCTTACTACTATAACAAAATTGTAACTACATGATGACGTAGATAAGATATTTACGAAAAAAAAAATAATATGAGAAGAATCTAATACACATAGTTCGAAGAACTGATAAGTGTTGAAATTGGAAGAAAGGTTCTTGAGTGGTGACCACGTATGGTCAAATGCAGTGAAGGACAACCCTCCACTAAATGGAGTGACGACTTCAATTAGATTGCAGGAAGTCAGTGGGGATTCAGGTGGCTCAGGACCATTCCTTATGGCAGTATATAGGGGAGGCTTATGTTCAGCAGTGGACGGATAACCGTTGATATGATGATGATGATGATGATGATGATGATAACACTATATAATACATTTAATTTCTGTGGACAAAATGCCCCTTTATGTTCGCCAAGCTATTACGGTTAACTGGACTGGATAATGGATACACGGGACACTTAACTATTAGTTCCAAATTCCATTTATCTCTTTCAAAGTCTTAACGATGTAAACAGTTTGTCAAATTATGATACGACGCATTATTGTAAGTATATGTTATCGGCTAGGGATGGGCGATATAAACGAGTATATATCTACTTGTAAAGTCGTTTATCTTGACTGAGTGAGTTGCAGCATAGTGCGTTGCAGCAAAGTACGTTACGGGATCGTAAAATCTATTCAGAATTGGTATTGACATTGCGTAGTATCTGTACAAAATATATTTAACAGCTAGTAGTAAATGTTCACTAAGAAAAGGTTTTTGAAAGTTTGAATTTAAAGGGGAAACGCGAGATCATGCGTGCAAAATCACGGGCAACAGATAGTAGTATATATAGTTACTATATCTATATTTTGAACCAATAACGTATGTATATGAAATTTATTTATTTATTCCTTATTGTATAATAAAACTTTGTATAAATAGCGACATTAATGCCATATGGGATTCCTTACCAGCTAACCATTAGGTAAAAATAGAAAGCGTATGAAGCGCAGAGGTGGTGAAAAATATATAGCATAATTATAGTAACATACTAAAATATTTTTATATATATATATATATATATATATATATATATATATATATATATATATATATATATATATATATATATATATATATATATATATATATATATATATATATATATATCAAAACAACTACAAACATTATAATATATAATAACTATTGAGTTAATTATTTGTAACTACACCTGGGTTTGTTGACTCAACAAATAATTGAAATGTCTTCTTTTAAAAATATGCTTACTTATAAATCAAAAGCATTTCTATTTTATTAATATACAAATAGGCTGTACTATTCGAATATTCTAATATCAGTTATCGAATATACGATTATAATATTGAAATTAAGAATCTGATTAAAATTATTGTAGATATTCGACCGTTATGGACGATATTAAAATAGGTGATGACCTTTTCCGCCACCGATATCCAGGAAAACCCAATATATAGATATCGAAGCCGTATCGATATTGCCCATGCCTACTGTCAACTAATATTAGTAGGTGTAGTTATTTGAACAGCTCTTTATCGATCTTTGAAGTAATTTTCTTAAAAGTAGACACTTTATTCATAAGCGGTTATAACTGCTTAGTCGCTCAATTTGTTTTTGATACTAATGGGAGACATTGTTTATATTTCTACAAGCGACTCATCCTGGCTTTGCACAGGTGGAATTTATTACTTTATTTATTTATTCAATAGTGTAATTAGAAAATATTGTACATACCAGACAAAAACACAAAATCTTTGTACAAAAGTCGTTTGCTTGGGCACCGCTGTCCCATTCGTGTTTCTAACGTGAAGCAGTTGTGTTTGCATGGCTGTGTTTCGGTTTGAACGGTGGGATATGGCAGTGAATTTACAGGGTATAGAGGAATTAAACCTGAGTCCTCAGGATTGGCAACGCATTGGGAGTATCATGGACGAAACAGTATACTTTGATATGTCCATGGTACTGCTCATGTCTGTAGGCGACGGGTACCACTTTCCATCAGGTGGGTCGTCAGCTTGTTAGCCATTCTAAGTTAAGCATAAAAAAACCTGGAATCATCGACAATACTCTTACCCTTAGAAAAGACTTTGCCTCACTCTGCGTATTCTATTACTTGTACGAAGAGCTGTGTTCAGAAAAATTGTTCAATATGGTGCCTACGGTCATTTTCTACTATCGTACAACTCAGAATCGACAGCGAGTTGAATGGTCGTGTACAGTACGGCTTCAGAGATCCTTTCTGCCACAAACACCAGAGTTAAGGAATGAACTACTTGTTGAGAGTTTCCCAAGAGACTACTGCATAGGGTTCTAAAAAAAAAGGTAAGAGATTTCTTCAGTGTCGGTAATGCTGGCGTAATGCCCCTGATATTGCAAGCGTTCATAATCTACGATAACCACCTACCATCAAGTGGGACGCATGCTTGTTTGTTACCTCAGTAGTATAAAAAAAATATATTCCGTGATATCTCGCCAATTATGAACTGATTTTTATAACTCTTTTTGTAAACAGTAAAGCTTGCTCCCATATTGGTTGTATTTTAATTTTGTGACGATCGAAGCTACCATTTCTTTTCGCATTGTAAAAAACGTAATATTTCTAAAGTTGGATGGATATCTATGAAAAATTCTATAGTTTATAAGATTGTTCATTTATTCTAGAAGTTGCCCTTTCTCAAAAACAACGTATAACGTCTAAAGTTAGAATATACAAGGAAATTTTGGAAATTTTCACACTACACGTTATTCGAAGAGGTAAAAATTTGGTGTAGTTCGTATAGCGACCTTAACATACCTTGAACTGTCAGTGCTCCTAAATTATTATAGCCCATGCCTCGCGACTTGTTCTTGGCACGAATTATAATTATCATGCACGAGTGTGAATGAATTAAGTCATAGTAAGGTACAATCATTTATTAATCACTATAATATATATTCTAGGCACATCGAAAAAAACTATGTATCACATGCTGGCATGCTACTTAAAATTGTATACGCCATAGGTGTTGGCGTGCTCATTGTCAGTCATATATCCTGTTAGATCGACCTTCACGCGGTTCCTATGAAAACCATTATGGCTAAATCCTGGGCAAAATTTTCAATTCGTCACAAAGGGCCAAATGACCTGATTTCACCCTCACCTTCTGCAGATGGGGTTACCATCCTATTTTTTAGTTATTCTTATCTGCGACGATGCCGTAAACGCTTATAGCTCGCGCTCAGCGGGCTGAGGCGCGCAGTCAGGCTCTCGCTCGTATCATAGCTGCTTAAGATTAAGGGTCCCGTATGGTTCCAAAACTAGTCGAACTTTTTCGACCAAATTACATGTAAGTTAAATCGGTAGTTATTATATTAAAATATCCTGTTAGGCCTGTTATTAGGGTGCTTTGCCAGTAGTTGGCACGCTTGGCAGGCGGATTGGCAATGGCCGTTAGGTTTCGGTGATGTTTTAAGAGGGAAGCTGCTATCCATCTCCCGACCGTTAAATTCCCTTATTCGCCTTTTACGATATCCATGAGAAAGCAAGGAATGGTCCATTATATGCCGGGACCATACGGTACTATACTGTACGCATACATTATTCTATTTCATGTATTTCACAGAAAAATTTTACTATCTACGGGTATTACTATATCCAATACTGCAAGCGTTATCTTTCGCAGTTATCATTCTACAATATTTTCATGTATAAAAAAATATGCTACTTAATTAATTGGCATCAGAAATCAGTAGGTTATCTAAATAACTCTGCAAATAGTCATTTATGTTCAGTTTACCCACATTAGTTTCGGGGTTGCCTTGCTAGTTCCGGATTCGTTTAGAGACCCTAATCATGACCCCACAACGTTTTGGTGGTATCGCGACTCGCAGTCTAATTATTATGTTAATTATTATATGCTGTTATTTAACTTACAATGTTTATAGTTTGTTTGTTTAGGTCAGATCATGCAAGCAGTATTAGAACCACTTCTTGATATCCTATTCAGCTGAAATATTGCATACACTTTTAGTTCTATGACAATACAATAAGTAATTGTCAAAAATGCGATATATTCAAAATGGCCGCTATCACAAGATGGCGGATCACGTATTTTTTTCGATCTATTCAATATGGGTATTACATGAAGAGCATTCAAAAGTATAAAACAATAGAGTTAGGGACATCACAATAAATCAATATGGCCGCCATTCCAAGATGTTGGTTGATATAACAATTGCTTCCTAATTATTAGCCGCCAAGCTAATATATAAAATACATTGAGAAGCAAAAATGCCATTTTTGGTTTCTGGCTAAGTCTTTTCAAGTTTAATAAAAATAGTGATTTAAAAATATTTTGTCAGATAATCTAAACCAGAGTATAAAATAGTTTTTTTTTTTTTTAATTAAACATGCTTGCGGTTCTCCTGATGGTAAGTGACTACCGCCGTCTACAGTACCTGGTGACACCAGAGGCATTGTAGGCATGCTTCCAGCCTTTTAAAAAGGAATACGCTCTTTTTTAATAGGTTACAATGTCATAGCAATTCGGAAACCGTTGCTAAAACTTGATTCCAAAGAGTGGTTGTACGTGGAAAAAACGCCTTGAAAAACGCACGGTGGAGGACCGCCACTCATCCAGATAGTTAGAATGGAACATAAATTTGTAATGCGTTGTCCTAAATCTAAACGTCCCGCCCTGTGTTAGAAATGTGTTATTTCACGGATATCCGTTTTTTTAAATTTTATGTGTCATTTCTAGATTGTAAAATGGTCGCACCTACAATTGTCCACAATGAATCAGCAGAAGTTCAACTTAATTCGTGTGATTAGGTTGCAGGAACTGATAAGGCAGTTACTTATGTCATCTCTAGAAAAGGTATGCATTAAGTAGTTAAGTTGAAGTAATTTAAATGCGAATGCAAATCCAGTACAAAGGTTGAAGTCAAATGATAAATGATAAACGGTTTTATATACGTGTATTTTTATTAATTTTTCGAATTCTACCACTTTTATAAATATACCACCACACGAGTCAAGGAATACTATTGAACTTGCTAGCTCAACAGTGTTCCTTAACTAATGACTATTTAAGATAGCTAAGTTAAAGCATTAAATATAGTTTGCGAAAGAACGCTAAGAGTCCCATCCCATGTTATTATGACTGTATTATTGTTGTAATTGTAAAAAAAAACATTTACACACCTATGTAATGGTAAATATTGTTGAACAATTGTAATTAATTTTAAGACCAATATTAAGTAAATTAAAATCCATTCATTCATCCATTCATTCATTCATTCATTCATCCCATCATTTAGAAATGTTTTCAGTTGAAATTCTTCTGCGAAGATTCCCAAACGAAGATTATTTTTTTTATTGCTGACAAGTGTCTGACATTTTTGATGTATTTTTTTTTATATAACATTTCGAATTTTGGTGACTTATTTAACATTTTTTTTTTAATTTTAATATTTGCATGCCTAATTATGGAGAAATATGAGGACTTATACTTATTGTAACATCTATACACTTACCATGTTTCTTGTAAATAAATAAATAAATAAAACAAAAAGTATACTGTTTCTTCAGCTAGGATTTAACTATATTTATTCATATTTTTACTATTTCTCGTAGCTTTGCTTGCAGGAATCTGTATATAAAGTATCCTACGCGTTTTTTTTTTTTTATCTTTTTTATTTAGAGGTTTTTATATTCTACGTGTTATAATACCAAATTTCATTTTAACCCATTTAGCCGTTTAAGCGTGATTAAATAAAAGATATATTTATATATTATACATATTTATATTTTATTGAACACAAAAATGACATTTTTATAATTTTTTTTTAATAAAGATGTACAACAGCTGAGCTTAACTCTGTAAGAGTTATTTTCCAGCAATTACCAGCGGGCAGTGTATGTATAATAAGAAGAGAAAAGAGTATTCTTGTTTCTATATATATACTCGTGTATACATTCAGTCGTGTGGTCCCGGCATAGAATAGGCTACCCCTTCTTTTAAGGAGGGAGAGGGATGGGCAGCAGCGTTCCTCTTAAAACATCTCTAAAGCCATACTGCGGTTGCCAATCCGCCTACCAAGCATTGCAACTACTGGGAAAACCCCCAAGGGGGAGTCTTATTTTCAGTTATGGACAGATAAAGGTTGATATAATACATTCAAACAAACTTCAACATTAGTAAGATTTCATTTTATATTACTTTAATAATTATGACACAATTTGAGGAGATACGAGACATAATAACAACTTTGATGTTTAAAAAATAATTACCTATTTAAATCAGTCGGGTCAAGAGTGATAGAAGAACAAGCCAAGGTTATCGCGTGAAGTTAATTAATCTATTACTTTGTAGCGGAAATAAGCAAAAAGCCTATAAAAAACTTGTTGAAATAAAAAAAAAAGATTGAACTCATTAATCGTTTGACTGGATAGGTAATTGTTGGACTAAAGTTTATTTCTTTACAAGATCAATTTTTTTTTTCATTTAAGAGTTTCCTCTTGTCGGTGCAACTAATTCATGCATCTTCTTCCAGCCAGCTCTATCCCAGGCCATATCCTTGATCTCCCTGTACGACATGACACCTAGTGTTTCTTTTATCTGTCCCATGTAGTTATTCCTCGGTCTTCCTCTTCCTCAAGATCAATTATCGATTAATACATGAAGTAGAAAATAAAAGTACTGAAAGAAGACTTTTTAGCTTTTTATTTAAATGTATATATTAATATGTGAAACATGGGGGAAAAGGATTGTTAGTAATGGAGTTTGACAGTCCCATTGCCAGCAATATGCCCTATCAGGTCGACCTCCACGTGGTTCCCCCTGGAAACTATCGTAAATAATTCTTGTTGAATTCGTCACAGTGGGCTAACTGACCTCATCTAACATCCTTCACTGGTGCCCCGCCGGTGTATACCGATAGCGCGGGAGAGGTTACCATAACATTACTATTTCATGATCACCCATAAAAAATATGTGAAGCATAAACTTTGTACCCCCTTTTAAAAAAAATTGCGCAAAAAGTTTGTTTAACCAATCACTATAAAATTTAGCGTACATGTATATAGCGGACATAGTCGCGGGTAAAAGCTAATATACCATAAGTGTGAAATCAGCCAAGCGAATAAATGCTGCAACGACGTTGCTGTCTGCAACATGATATGGACACATATATGGAAGGAAAAAAACTAATTACGTTACGCCATCTGTATTGTAGATTACATAGGTGAAGAAATGATATTACATTCTTGTTTGAGAGATGTTAAAATGCATCATAGGTATTTTTATATCACTTAGACTAAAGCATTGGGTTCTTCAAAAAAGGGGTAAAGCGGTTTTTTCAGGGTTGGCAACGCGCGTAATACTCTTGGTATTGCAGGCGTTCACGTTTAGTTTAGGCTGCTTACTATAAGGTGGGCCGTATACTTGTTTGCCACCTCAGTGGTATAAAAAATACCTTGGCAAATAAGCATCAGACGGTAAGTATAAGATATAAGATAAAGGTTAGCATTTTTTATGATAGTGGAACGGTGACTCCGCCTGCACTATCGGTTTACGATAGTTTACGATGATAAATGAGTGACAACAGGTCATATTGTGTCGAATTTGTCAGATGATAAATGAGATTTTATGAAAACTTGCAATGAGGTCAATAAATCCTAAAACTAACAGGTCTATCCGTTCCCAAATTTCATTTAAATCCGGTACATTGTGTCAAACTTACAGATTTTTATTTGTCAAGAAATGATGGTCATCATCTTTTTACCATCTTATCTCTAGGAGTCGCGTGAGGTCAACTTTGTCTTTAGGTTTCATTATATTATAATATTATTTCAGTAAAGGCTGGCAACGCACAAGCCACTCCACTTGTGTTGCAGGTGTTGTTCGATCTTCATCGAACGGCAACACTGAGAGCCGTCAGGCGGTCTCGGTTTAGGTCGGCTCTGTTCGCCACTTCATGTCATGCCGAAGACACCTTACGCGTACCTTTATTTTATATTATATAATGTTCAATTAACAGAAAATGAGATTTATAACAGTTTTATAATCTACTGTTTTATTATTAAACCATCATCCTTTATTACTAAAGGCCTAAACAAATTAGTCCTTCGAGCCGGAGTATTCATAGGCGACGGTAGTCAATTCCATCAGTTGGTCCGTCTGCTCGTTTGCCGTTTGCAATAAAAAAATACACACAAAAATAGAATTGAATTGAAAAATTCCTCCTTACTCACGCATTCTATTTAAAGTTACAATATACATAAGTATGTTATCTACAATCAGAAATCGGCTGCTGTTTTGTAGAACAATACACATTGTTTGAAATACTAGGGAAAACATATGGAAAATTTTGTATCGTCAGTCCCGTCATCGGTTGAGAGTACGTACTCGTCTATGAGACTCCGGAAACGTCAGTACCAGCCAACTCGACGCCACGCGTTGATACGTACATGTATTTAAATTAGAGAATTAGAGGGGAGGGATTGTTAGTAACTGGGATTCGTTACCTCATTGCTAAGTATATATTCAGTTAGGTGTGCTTCGATGCGGTCTATCTGAAACTTGTCGCCGTTAACACCTAGTCAATTTGTCACGACAGGCTTATGTTTTACCCTTACATAGTAATTATCCTTTTCGTCCGTAGAACTGAGAAACTTGTCCTATTGAAAATCGTTTAGAAATATAAATAACTATAAATTACAAGATGAAATATCCGTTAAATAGAGTTTTAATTAAAGTTAGTTTTTAAATTTCTTGGTACTCGTATTAAAAAACTTAAATTATAATTTATATGCTTAATATTAGATGAACGTGGAACTTTTTACTTATTCAATAAGAACTTTGTTATCATCAATTTAAAAGAAATAAAGTATTATATTCCATTTTAAAGAAATATGAGCCGAAAAACAATAAAAAAAAAATCTATTTCACTAGTAAAGTAAGTCTTTAAACGGATCCTAGAAACATCTAGTAAACGGATAGCACTTCAGAGAAACTACAAGTATGTTTGTTCGTGAAGAAACTAACCGAGATAATCTAAAGAGATTAAATATTAAAACTAGAGAATACTAAAGAAAGGATTAATGTCTGACAGGCGGTTGTCTTCGATGCTTTTCCGTAATAAAGTGGAAACTTGCTGATATCATTTATTATGGATTAGAGAAGATTAGTAACGCGTGTACGTAGTTCGTTTGGTGAAGATTCATGATAAGCCTAGAGCGGCCATTAGCCTATTTCGATGTTTTAGAATCTAGGATAAATTGCTATAATAGATGATACATCAAGATGTATGATGTATACTATGTTATGTCCATGGTACTGCTCATGTCTATAGGCGACGGTTACCACTTTCCATCAGGTTGGTCGTGAGCTTGAAATAAAGTACGATATACTGTATACACCGCCCACGCTAACGCTGGACACCAGTAAGGGATAATAGGTAAGGATAAAAAGGCAGGTCAATTAACCCATCATGATGAATGTACAAAAGTCGATTGCTTGTCCATTCGTGTTTTAACCGTAAAGCAGTTGTGTTTGCATGGCTGTGTTTCGGTTTGAAGGGTGGGATATGGCGTTAATTTACTGGGTACGGAGGAATAACACATGAGTCCTCAGGAATGGTAACGCATGGGGGTATCATGGGTGAAACAGAATACTCTGTTATGTCCATGGTACTGCTTATGTCTATAGGCGACCGTTACCATTTTCCATCAGGTGGGCCGTCAGCTTGTTTGCCATTCTAAGTTGTATAAAAAAAAATTAAATATAAAGAAAACATATATACACATAATAATGTAGATAATACTTTTTAAATAATTACGATTTTGTATATAAATAATTCCGCAAGAAATTCCGCAGAAAAATTATTGTAAAGCGAAATTTTATTTTTTCTTTGTAATCTGTATTGCTTTATTTATTTATTTTTTCTTCGTTCCTTTTTCTTTATGAGACAAAATTATCATTTCCTTTATCGACCTTAATAAATACAGTACGTATTTACTGGTATCAAAATTATATTAAACTCGTGTGTCAACGACCCCGTGATACCTGTTTAAGGAGTTTTAAGAATATTTCAAACAAAGTAATAATTTGTTTTCTTCTTAGTACGATATTCAACATATCAGCTTTTAACTTGTCCACTGCTAAACGTAAGCCTCCTCTTAGAGCGGTTTTGCCAGTAGTTGCCACATTTGGCACGCGGATTGGCCAGCTGTATCAAAAAATCTGATTTTAGGATACTGAACTGGAATCCATGTTTGCATAGGATGCAGGGATGGACAGCAGCATCCCTCTTAAAGCATCTTTAAAAGCGTAACTGCGATTGCCAACCCGCCTGCCAAGCGTGGCAACTACTAGCATAACTCCCCTTATTGGGATGGCTTATGGACAGTTAATGTCTGAAATAATAATAATAATCAATGTTTAATTTCATGGATTATTTTTTATCTTAATAGACTTGAACAATGCCGCAGGATATAGCTGGTTATGTGTGTTCGAATGTCGACAACTACCAGTTTACATCAGGCGAGTTGTCAGTCCACTATTCCCAGTACCTAGTATAGGGAGAAAAGGGATTGTTAGTAATGGAGTTTGACAGCTTCATTGCTAGCAATATGCCCTATTAGGTCGACCTTCAGGTGGTTCCCCTTGGAAACTATCGTGAACAATTGTTGTTGAATTCGTCACGATGGGTTAACTGACCTGTTTCATCCTCACCTATCATCCTTCACTGGTACCTCGCCGCTGTATACCGATGGCACAGGTGGAGTTACCATTCCATTATTATTAATTAAAAAGTCCACCACTCCCAGTACCTAGTATAGGGGGGAAGGGATTGTTAGTAATGAGATTTAACAGCCCCATTGCTAGCAATACACCCTACCAGGTCGACCTCCACGCGGTTCTCCCTGGAAACCATAGTGGTTAATTCTTGTTCAATTGGTCACTATGGGCCAACTGACTTGTGTTCATCCTCACCTGTCACCCTTCACTGATACTTCGCCAGCGTATACCGATAGTGCAGACGGGGTTACCGTTCCATCTTCACTCATTAAAAAAAAAGTACCTAGTGTAGGTAACAGAAAATGTTAATTTTACATAAACTCATATGTTGTTCTTCTCGGAACAAACTGACATGTATATCTTTAAGCAATCTTATTAATCTTTACTAATATTACAAATTTCAAACCTATAATGGTTAAAGGATGGGCAGTAGCGTCCCTCTTAAAATATCACCAAATTCTAACTACGTTTGTCAATCTACCTGCCAAGTGTGGCAATTACTGACAAAACCTTATAGGGTAGACTTATATTTAACAATTATCATTTAGGTTCAGTGTATCTTTTATCTTTTTTTTCTGTACCTCTACCTATGTCTGTTATTTTTTTTTATGGGTGATAATGGTATGGTAACCCCGCCTGCGCTAACGGGATACGCTGGCGGAGCACCAGTGAAGGGTGATAGATGAGAATGAAAACAGGCCAGTTAGCCCATGATGATGAATTCATCAGGATTTAACCATGATAGTTTCCAGGGAGAACCGCGAGGAGGTCGACCTGGTTGGGTATATTGCTAGCAATAGGATTCTCAGTCCCCATTACTAACAATCCGTTTCCCCCTATTTCTGTTATTATTTGTTACAATAAATTATATATATATATATATATATATAATATATATATATATATATATATATATATATATATATATATATATATATATCTAAATAAATAAATATAGTACAAAATTATATACCAAAAATAGTATTAGTATTGAATTAGCATCGGGATATTTTTACGTACTTACTCGTGCATGTAACTACATACATATGTAATGGTGCGTATGATTGATAAGCTATTGTAGGTGTGTCCGTACGTCACCCATTGACGGATAACTACGATAATATTTAATGTAAATAGTAGTAAAGATAACATGAGATTTGTTTGTCTTGTATAATATTGACAATATGGCGTCATTTTACATATTACTTTATTGAGCGTATATGTAAATACTTCGTAAAAAATAATAACGCATTCCAGGTGTTTTTGAGGCTGCCTGAATTCTGCAGCGCATCGGGAATGTTTGCGGAAATGCATGTGGATTGTTTCTACACCATTATTTGTAAGCGATCTGCGTCTCTACTCTGCAGAATGCAGGCCAGCCCCAACTGCATTCTGGCCATGTTGGCAAGTAGTCTTGATTCTTTCTACAAGATCCATTGCGTTGTGCTGCATGACGAAAGAATCCATCTACAATTGTAATTGTTATTATTTCAGCCATTAACTGTCCACTGCTGAACATAAGCCTTTCCCAAAAGGGGAGTTTTCCAGTAGTTGCCACGTTTGGCAGGAGGGTTGGCAACCGCAATTAAACTTTTAAAGATGTTTTAAGAGGGACGTTACCCATCCCTCGCCCAATTATTATCATAATATATAAATATTATGATATAATTCGCTGTGTGGTCCCGGCATAGAATAAGCCACCCCTTCCTTTCCCGTGGGCGTCGTAAGAGGCGACTAAGGAGGACGAGGGATGGACAGCAGTGTACTTCTTAAAACATCTCCAAAGCCTAATAGCGGTTGCCAATCCGCCCCCGCCAAACGTGGCAACTATTGGCAAAATCCCTTAAGGGGGAGGCTATGTTAAGTAGTGGATAGTTAAAGGTTGATAGATGATGATGAAGATTACATGCTCGCCGCAAAAACGAGTTTTGTTGATAATTTATGGAAATATTCAAATAGAATATTGAAATAGAAATGCCACTTGTTAAGTCTTACTCGTGTAGCCAACCTCTGGAAATATCCAGTCTAATGTAATTGCTATTGTAATGAATGTGACATGCACTATTATCAAGTTCCTCGCCATTCGCCATTTTCCAGTACTGTTCCGTTGATAAATGTTTGCAGTGAAACTACAGTTTAAATAATAGTGCAGGGAAAAACCAGCAATCATACTTATTTGTCGCTTACGGTGTTACGATGTAGGATGATATTCTTGGAAGATTATTCTAGAAGACTTGCACTGCGTTTGAAATATAATCGCATTGTTAGACATACAACATACGGCCTAGACGGACGTATGTTGACCACATAGGCGACATGCTGAAGAAGGGCCAAATTAAAAGTACCCGTAACCGGCGAGCGTGTATGAAAAGATTGATGAATGTGGAAGAAGCGAAAGAGGTTTGTTGGAATCGAAGCATTTGGCGTTCCGTTGTTTCTGCCTACCCTAATGGGAGACAGGCGTGACAGATATGTATGTATGTATGTATGTTTTATTTGAAAAAAAAGTAAAAAAAATCTATTTATTTTATTAATATAATATTAGAAATCCTATTAATATAATAATTGGGAAAGTTTGAAGAAGATGTTTGTTACTCTTTCACCCAAAAACTACTATTGAATTTTAATGAAATTTGCTACATGGATAGGTTATCCCCTAACTTAGCATATAGGATACTTTATATACTGAGTCCTACAGATGAAGCCTCGGGATACAGCTAGTAAAATAATATATAAGCATTTACATATTTTATTTTTAAATGTATAATAATAATGATCATAGTAGTGAGCAGGAATATCATATCAGTGGTTAACTGTCCACCGCTGGACATAGGCCTCCTCCACAAGGGAGGATTTACTCGTATACAGCCGTAAATGGCCGTGTGGTTCGGCTACCAACTCCATTTCTGTGGGTGTCAAAGAGAATATAAGAAATTTAACGGTCGAGGGATGGGCAGTAGCGTCCCTCTTAAAAAATCACTAAAACCTAACTGTAGTTGCCAACTCGCCTACCAAGCGTGGCAACTATTGGCAAAATCCTCCAAATTGGAGAGACCTGTGTCAGCAGTGGTCAGTTTACGGCTGATATGACGATGATGACTCGTATATAGGTCACAGATACGTCACGATGGGCCGTCCGTCAACTGCCCTGTTTTTATGTACACCTAGTGCTCCGCCAAAGTATATATAGTTTCAACATATTTGTAAACTTTTATTTTTATAACATTAGTAGATTTATTAAGTACACATGTACTAAATAACTACCGATCAATTTGTCTTCTGTATTTTTCTTGATATGTAGTCGGTTTATTAAATTCGAGAGAACTCATAAATTATGTAAGTGAAACAGTGTTCGCGTAAGTTATTTTATATACAGTGTGTTTTTAAAAGTGTTACAATTTATTGATATTATATTAATACACATTCTTCGCGAGATCATCATCATCATCACCTTGATACCTGCTGCTGATTTTTACCATCGTACTACCCGCCATAAACTAAAATTTCATCCCAACCATCTGGACGAGTGGCAGTCCTCCACCTTGCGTTTTTCAAGGCATTTTCTTCCACGCACAACCACTCTTTGGAATCAACTTCCAGCATCAGTATTTCCGAACCGATACGACAACATAATCTTCAAGAAAAGAGCATATTCCTTTTTAAAAGGTCGGCAGCACACCTGCAATGCCGCTGGTGTTGTGGGTGATCATGGGCGGCGGTAGTCACTTACCATCAGGTGAGCCGCATGCTCGTTTGTCCCCTGTGTTGTAAAAAAAAATCGTTAATCAACTTATCTGGCGACTGCTGAACATAGGCCTCCCCATAGACTGCCATAAGACACACTCCGCACTTCGTGAGATAATGAATTGTAAGAATTCATTATCACTTCATTTCGTCTCTACGATATGTTTGATATGCCCAGTGAACGACCCCAGGGGAAACGATTTGAATGGGTACTTTTGTCCCGTTGTTTTTACTGTTATAACTTTATCTATCTATCACTGTGATCAGGTTGATCTTTACGTGGTCCTTGTGGACCCCATTCTGGTATATTCTGGTTGAATTCGTCATGATGAGTCAACTGATTTGACTTTATCGCCATTTTATTCTCTACTTATTGGTATGCTATTAGAATTAGGGTACAGAGGAATAACACCCGAGTCCTCAAGAATGGCAACGCATGGGGGGTATCATGGACGAAACAGTATACTCTGTTATGTCCATGGTACTGCTCATGTCTATAGGCGACGGTTACCACTTTCCATCAGGTGGGCCGTCAGCTTGTTTAGCATTATAAGTTGTATAAAAAAAAATTTGGCACAGGCAATATTGGATGAGACGATTGTTAGTAATGGAGATGTTTTTTATGGATGATAATGGTACCCCGCCCGCGTTAACGGTATACGCTGAAGGGGCAACAGTAAGAGATGATAGGTGAGAATAAAAAGGCAAGCCAGTTGACACATGGTGATGAATATACCTGGAATTCGGCACGAAGGTTTCCGGGGTAGACCATGTGGAGGTCGATTTGATAGTATATATTGCATGCAATGGGACTGGTAGTCCGCATTACTGTCAATCCTTTCTCCTCTAGTAATGGAGATTAGCAACCATATTACTAGCAATATACCTTATCAGGTCGACCTCCTCTCAGTTCCCCTTGGAAACCATCGTGACGGATTTTTTGATGAATTTGTCACAATGGGCTAATTAACCTGCCTTTTTATTCTTACCTATCATCTCTCACAGGTGCCGCTCCTGTGTATACCGATAATGCAGGCGGGGTAACCATTCCATTATCATCCATTAAAAAAAGAAAAATATCGATTTGGCGAGGGAAAGCGATTGTTACTAATGGGATCGACCTCCACCCGGTGGCCCTGGAAACCATCGTGGTTAAGTTTTATATATTCTTTATTGCTTTTGTAAATTAGATAGTTATACCATTCTCTCTTTATCCATAAAGAAAACTGTAAACAAAATTTATATTTGAAGGCAATATTTTCATCCATCCTGTATACTACTTATATTCATATTATTATTCTGATTTAAAGGAAACGTTATCTTGAATGTTAAAAAAGTATCCACAAATCCAATATCTCGAATGAAAATGTAGGTGAATAAATTTTATTTTATTATCATAACATACATATGTAATATTTTAAATATTTAAGGGATAACAATGAGGATAAAGTCAAATAAATCGTAAATGCCAAGCAACAAACCACGTACAACTAAATCGCAGTTTTTTATTACTAATTTTTACTCGCGACTTCATATGTATGGATTTTGGAAGTAGTTATATATTAGTTATTAGTAGAATACTGGTTTGTCACGAGAGAAGGAACATCAAGGATTTTTAGATGGCATATCAAGACAAAATATACACTAGATTTTAATTTAAACCTTTAGAACCATATAAGTGTGGAAATCGAATCTAATTCGGTGCAGTAGTTTTTGCGTAATACCAGAAAAAACATACAGACAAATTAAATTTCTAAATAATACTATATTGGCCTTTTTTTGTCTTATTAAGAATCCAATATTATTTTTTCTTAAATAACTCCCATAGTTACTTAATTAAAGAAAAAAAAATGAAGGGTACAGATATAGACATTGTCCAGCTGGAATTTTAGTGTATTATTATTATAGTTGCCGTATGGTCCCGGCATAGAATAGGCCAGCCCTACCTTTCCCATGGGTGTCGTAAAAGGCGACTAAGTAGATATATGGTCTTTATGGTCGAGCAATAGGCAGCAGCGTCCCTATTAAAACATCAGCAAAACTGTGGTTGCCACCCCATCTGCTAAAAAAAATACCAATAGAGTAAGGCCTATGTATAGCAGTAATGGCTGATATCATCAATCATCATTATTATAATAGTCGTATTAATAAAATAAATAACTTAATACATCATAACCAGTGATCTCTGTTTACAGTGATTTGTGTTTATTTATTGACACTTTATTGCACTAAGTAAAAAGAGAAATAACAAATACAGTAAATATAAATGAGAAGTGATACAAAAGGCGGCCTTATCGCTAAGCAATCTCTTCCAGACAACCTTTGGGTAGAGGACATTGAGAAAAAGACAAAGAGTAGGTGGCGCACTATTATATAAATATTATCATATACAAACATATATACATACATACATACATACACATACATATATAATATATACACAATTAAATATATACATAACATACACATACTTAACAGCACACATACAACAGAAAAAAAAATGACGAAGGAAAACGAAGAGAGAACACAGGAAAATAGTACTAAAGTGAGAGGTAGTAAGATTTAACAGAGGTTTTGAAGCTAGTAAGAGTTTGAGTTTTGTTTATGTATGTAATGTTACGTATTGCATATATGTAATGTAAATACAATATCAAATGATACCATAAGTACTTCGGATAACCACAGTAATTGAAACAACGATATCTGATGTCTACAGAGATTACATGCAGCTAGCATTTAATCTTTCATTACATAGAGACAGATAAGGCAAGTACATCAATTTATATGAAAGCTGTATTAAATTTAAGACTTTTACACAATTTTTGTTGTTTGACAATGTGTAGGTAGAAATAAAATACTTGTGCCTCAAAAGCGGAAGCATGATAGCGCGTCAGTCTCGTGACTGCGGCCGGTGTCACTTGGTTGAAACGTTGGCATAATTTGTTTTAATGTAAATAATCATAGTTTACTTAAATGATCACGTTATTTTCCATCTCTTACAAACCATAAATATTCGGGGGAAAGGGATTGTTAGTAATGGAGACTGAGAATCATATTGCTAGCAATATACCTAATCAGGTCGACCTACTCGCGGTTCTCTCTGGAAACTATCATGGTTAATTCTTGATGAATTCATCATGATGGGTTAACTGGCCTGTTTTTATTCTCATCTATAACCCTTCACTGGTACTCCGCCAGCGTATCCCGTTAGCGCAGGCGGGGTTACCATACCATTTTCACCTATAAAAAAAAACCATAAATACTGTATAATACTATTCAACTACCTGCCGTGATGTAACAAAAGCAGATGGATTTATTTTTCATAGATAACAGAGCCTTTCCACATTAAGCATTTTACAATTATTGTACAATTTTAGTGTTATTATAAATAGAAAGTTTGTGAGGATCTATTTATTTATTTATTACACTTTATTTATTACACCTAGACAGTGTTAATGCCAGGTTTAACGCCATATGGTGTTAAGTACACCATTTAGTAGTTTTTTTGTAATACAGTCTTTAATTATTGCAGACTGTTAAAAAAAGGTTTAGAAACGTCATGTAATTAGTATGAGACCAACATGTGAGTGTTAACCTTGACGACTTTTAGTTGGCAGCCCTAGTCCCATGTGAATAGTTACGATTAGAGATTATATTTAATTTTTTTTTTTTAAACAAAGGTAATAATTTCCAATTCAAAATATAAACAGAACATTAGCCCGTCTGTGGAGTGTAAATATATACCTACTCTATGTGCGTCATGAGTATATATTAAAATATGGGGCCTACATATGTATGACCTTGACATACGTATGATTTTATGTTACCACATTATAAACTAGTGAGTGTTGAAAAGTATATATATATACTGTTTTTTTTTTCTAAAAAATTGCTGTATTATTAATGGGTGATAATTAAAGATTGTGTCCCACAAAAATCGACTACAATTGTGACAAAAGCGTTTATTTTCATCTAAAAACTAAAGTATTAAAACGATTTTGATAAAATTCCTATGAGGTCCCATAGGAATTTTAAGTATACCCTTTAAGTATACCCTTTCAGAAAAAAAAATCTAATCGGTTTAGAACTAATGGGGTTACGAGGTAGTAAACTTAAAAAAAATACAACCGAATTGAGAATCTTCATTATTTTGAAGTCAGTTGGAATTGGAATGGTAATCCCACCTGCGCCATCGGTATATGCTAGCGGAGCACCAGTGAGAGATGATAGGTGAGGATGAAAGCGAGTCAGTTAGCTTATCCTACCAAATTCTATGATGGTTCCTAAAAGGCACTGCGTGAAGGTCGACCTGACAGGATGTATTCTTAGCAATGGAGTTATTGCACCCCATTACTATCAATCTATTTCCTCCCAAAAGTTAGCTGTAGGCAGGTTTTTTGTTAATGGACGATAATGGTAATGGTAACCACCTGAGAGAGATCGTCTCTCAAAGACTTCTATATAATATACATACATATTTTCTTATAATTAAAGAAATTGTATAAATTAATAATAGAAATATCACGTACTAATTATATACGTGTGTATATGATTAGCACACATACGCACGCGCACTCATGCACGTATTCGCTCGCACGCAAGCACGCACGCACTCAAGCACACACACACACACACACACGCACGCACGCACGCGCGCACGCATGCATGCACGCACGCACGCACGCACGCACACAAGCACGCACACACGCACGCACACACACACACACACACACACACACACACACACACACACACACACACACACACACACACACACACACACACACACACACACACACACACACACACACACACACACACACACACACACACACACACACACACACACACACGCACGTACGCACGCACGCACGTACATACACACACATACACACGCATATATAAATTTGTATTGAGAATTTCCTACTTATTTAAATCGATCAAAAGGGGTTAGTTATTGTTTATTTGGTGCAATATTACAATATGGTGTCACGATATATCAAGAACAACGGTTAATGTCTACATACCTGTTGCTTGATTTGTTAGACTATGTTTTTATTCATTATTTCATGTATATGGGTTACGAGTTCAGTTTGTGTAACAGTACAAAAAACGTTTTCCTGGAATTGTAGTCTCGAATTTTATCCTCCACTAGTGCCTTGCTATTGTATACCATTAGCAAGGGCGGTGTTATTTTTATTCATTAAACTAATTGCAATATTTCCACATAGACATCGCCTAGTTACAATTCTTACTAATTAATATTATTAATGTGAAAGTTAGTTTGTTTGTTTGTTACCTTATAGCGCCTTAACAGTTTCACCGATCACTATGAAATTTGGTATACACTTACTATATGAGATGGTGAAAATTACAGGTTACTTTTTATACTGCGTAATAAACATACGTACGCGACCGAAGTCGCGGGTAAAAGCTAGTTTGATTATGTTAGTAAGAGTAATCTAAGCACATCTGCAATGCCGTTGGTGTTGTGAGTAATCACTTACCATCAGGTGAGCCGCATGCTCGTTTGCCCCCTGTGATGTAAAAAAATCTAACCGTCACCTCTGGTACCTTATGATGACATAATAATAGTTTTACTGCACCGTGTTACGACTGCACTTGATAGGCGTCAATTATTAATAAATAGGTCGTAATGAAATAAATTGGAGTTGACTAGTTACGGAAAGTTTTTGTTATGTATTGTTATGTCGTTGCTTCTAAATTACATCATCGGTATTTCGCCTCTTTGGAGTTTATTAGACTTTTTATGGTATCCACGTTCCGTTTTACGGACTTTGTGTTGACGTTTCCAAACGTAGTACGTAAGTACGTTACGATTTTTTTCTGCTTGTTTTGTTTTTACATATCTTAGTAAATACTAATGCTATTTATTTAAAATTTGAAATACTTTCCGTTATTGTTGTCCTACCCATAATGCGAACATAATATTTCATAAACTAATGTTTTATTTATTTATTCAAACTTTATTGACCAGTAAAATGTGGTACAAAAGGCAAATTTGATGCTACAGGTATTCCCTATCCGTCAACCTTTACGATACGCAGAGGTACTCTATGTTTCTTCACTAGCCTCTACCCGCGATTTCAACCGCGTGACCGATGATGGCGCGTGATAATTAGTAGTTTTTATCCTTCTGCAACCCCTATATTTCGTGTATATCAAATGTTCAACAAACTTAAGTCGCTATGAATATCAAAACGTTATTTTACTACGAAGCGCACAATATGACAGACTGGCGCCATAATATCAGTTCCCACTTTTTTAAATATTAAAACTCTTTATTTATTTAAGGAACTAAATTTAACAATTAACTAGGTTTTTCTTTATGTAACTTAGAATGGCAAACAAGCTGACCGCTCACCTGATGGAAAGCGGTAACCATCGCCCATAGACATGAGCAGTACCATGGACATAAAAGAGTATACTGTTTCGCCCATGATACCCCCCATGCGTTTCCATTCCTGAGGACTCAGGTGTTATTCCTCTGTACCCAGTAAATTCACTGCCATATCCCACCCTTCAAACCGAAACACAGCCATGCAAACACAACTGCTTCACGGTAGAAACACGAATGGGGCAGAGGTATCCAAGCAAACGACTTTTGTACAAAATCTCCCTCTGGTGAAAAAATTAAGTAATTATTGAATTTGATGACAATAATATTTGAAATCCGGAAACTAAAGTATAATAAACAGATATGCAAACATGGACTACTCAGTTTTATATACATAAAGAAGATGTAACAACTTCGTTACCAGGAAATACTTTCAAAGGATGTAATTATATTCAACAATTAAAAATAAACGAGGATGACTCCTTTGTTCGTGATGAGTGGCTCCGCTTTGCTGATTCATTATTTAGATAACTGTCATTTTGCACGCCGGCTGTTGTTTTAATTGTCAACGGCCAATGTTTCATTAAGAAAATTTTAACTAACTTGGAATTTTTTAACTAACTTCAAAAGATATAATGATAATAATAAATTTATTTGTTAGAATATGTTACAACAACCTTATATCAGAGGGAGACTTTGTACAAAAGTCAATTGCCTGGGTACCTCTGTCCCATTCATGTTTCAACCGTAAAGCAGTTGTATTTGCATCGCTGTGTTTCGGTTTGAAGGGCGGGATAAGGCGTGAATTTACAGGGTACAGAGGAATAATACTTGAGTCCTCAGGAATGGCAACACATGGGGAGTATCATGGGCGAAACAGTATACTCTGTTATGTCCATGGTACTACTTATGTCTATAGGCGATGGTTACCACTTTCTATCAGGTGAGCAGTCAGCTTGTTTGCTATTCTAAGTTGTATAAAAAAAAATTGCTATCAATGAGACCACTACGAATCCATTACTAAATGTGGACTAAAAACGACGTTAGGCTCCAGGAGAGAATGTTTTTTAGGTAGTTAAAACTAGGTCACGTACTGCTCGCTACTTGATCACTTTCCGCGCCATGATTTTCTTACTTCACAATGACAGTAGAGCAGGAAAACTATGTCGCGGAAAGCACTTAAGTAGTCGGTGATTGAAATGTCAAGTATGTTCTAAGAAAAAATAGTACTCTGCTAATGAGGCGAATAATTTATTTTAATATATATATTTTTTCTTTGTTTACATTAATATGGCGATGAGGTCTAAGCTGTTACTCTCTCTTCAGTCGTATACTCTTGGCAGAGTGGTCGTGGTTTTCACAATGACGGTGGATCGTCGGTGAGGCTCTCCTTCGCGATTGAGGTCCTCGCAATATGTCTCCATCTACTTCTGTTCGCCACCGAGCGAGAGCATTCCACAATAGATTTCTGTGTGGCCGTTTTGATGAGGTCAGTCCATCGCGTTGGCGATCTACCCCGAGAACGTTTGCCTTGTACCGCTCCTTGGACAATTAAACGTTCCATACAATCTTCATTCCGGATGATATGGCCGAAGTATTTGAGAATTCGTATACAAACAGTTGACGACAATCTCTCTCTGATTTTCAGTTCGTTCAGAATGGAAACGTTAGTTCGAAAGGCAGTCCAAGGTATTTGCAGCAGTCGTCGCCAGCACCACATCTCTAGAACATCAATTTTTCGGCGTTCTTGTTGCCTGATCGTCCAAGTTTCTGCACTATACAGAAAAATTGGAAAAACCAAACTCCTCATTATATGCATTTTGGTGTTCTTTGTAATAAGCTGTTACACGTAAACTCAAATAACGCCTCTTCACTCTAGCCTTGAGTTATATTACCATCACACATCATTTTTAACTTTGCAACATACTATTTTTAACTATTATATTTTTTTTAAATATTGACATGACTTCTAACGGTATTTTTTTATGCAACTTAAAATGGCAAACAAAATAACGGCCCACCTCATGGAAAGTAGTAACCATCGCCTCTAGACATGAACAGTGCCATGGACATAACAGAGTATACTGTTTCGCCTGTGATACCCCCCATGCGTTGCCATTTCTGAGGACTCAGGTGTTATTCCTCTGTACCCAGTAAATTCACGCCATATCCCACCCTTCAAACCGAAACACAGCCATGCAAACACAACTGCTTTACGGTTGAAACACGAATGGGACAGAGGTACCCAAGCAATCGACTTTTGTCCAAAGTCTTCCTCTGGTAAAATTGTTTAATATTTATTTGGTACATGTCCTTTAAATCGTAGTGAGTGGCAAGAGCTCCACCGACAAGAGCGCAGCTCTTAAATGGATAGATAGATAGACATGTCCTTATCATCATCTTATCAGCTTTTAACTATCCACTGCTGAACATAAGCTTCCCCCATGGGGGTTTTGCCAGTTGCCACACTTCGCAGGCGGATTGGCAACAGCAGGCAGGCTTTTTTAAGAGGGATGCTGCTGCCCATCCCTCACCCTCCTTTAGTCACCTCTTACGACACCCACGGGAAAGGGTGGCCCATTCTATCCCAGAAACACATGGTCATCATAATAATTTATATATTTGTATGTATTTTTTTTCAAAATTTTCGTGGACGAATCGAGGAAGGACGAATAATATTTTTTCTATCTATTTAGATGTACTCATGGAATAGAGAGAAAAAACTCAATTTTAACGACCTCTGTAATCGTATTTCTATATACGTGGTGGAAAAAAAATAATTTATTTAAGACAATTTTTACCGGTGATTCTATATGATTTTCCAAGTCGACAGGGTATTAAGTCTGCCTTTTGTATCAAACATTTTTTGTAATCCTTATTGATATTATAAAGTGAAAGTGAGTTTGTTTGTTACTTCTTAGCGTCTTAACCAATCATTATGAAATTTAGTATTCATGTATTATATCGTCATAGTCGTAGAATACTGACGGATCTGACAAATAATACATATAAAGATTCGTCAGTATTCTACGACTATGACGATAGGTGACGGCGAAGGAAATAGGTTTTTATGTCTCTGTCAATGTATATATCCAAGTCAAGTAGACGAAATCACGGGTAAACACTAGTACAGTCAATAAAGAATAAATAAATAAATTTTCCCGTAATTTAGATCGACCTATGTTATTATTGTAAACGACAAAAGTATCGACTCTCCCAAAATTGACTAAAATAGCATGTCCAATTTGTCAAATTGATATAGGAAACATAATTTTATTTTACCACATCTTTTTTTTTTTTTTTTTTTTTTTAACGTCTGGAAAATGCTTTATGCAGACCCATACACCTTATGGGAGGTGTATGGGTACTGTGGGAGTCCCCCCGTAAGGTGGGGGTGTACCCACCAAAAACCAGACGATATACCCTCGAGGTGCCATATGTCGGAGACATGGGTTCGCTTTCGCACTCACCACATCTCCGACGGCAGCGACCCGCCCCTTGATGGTAAGAGCAGGTCTCCTCTCTCAAGATAGGGTGAATGGCGTGCTCACCCTACCACTCGGGGGATGCGCCGGTATATAAGCACATCCCCCAGGACCATTGGGACAATACCTTCCCACAGGTATCACCCCGGTCCCAGTGGGGAAGGAGGAGGGGCGGAACTGGGCACGCCCCTTCTTCTGCGTCTGACTCGTCTGCGGCGGATTGACGGTGCGAGAGTGGCACTCTCCCGCTCCCTTTCCGCCGCCTCCTTCTGCGACATGACGGCATCGCAGAAGACGAGCATTGCTTCCCACGATCTCTCACTGCTCACCATCCGCCGGACTACGGCGGGCAGCGAGAGATCGGTCCCGACTACCGCGGACAAGTCACGACGCTCATCGGCATACGCTGGGCACTTCTCCAGCGTATGCTCCGCCGTGTCCTGGTCCGCTCCACAGGCATGGCACTCCTCCGTCGGCTCCTTGCGCGCGATATGACACAGATATCGTCCAAAGCACCCATGCCCGGACAGTATCTGTGTCATCCTGAAGGTCAGCGGCCTTCGCCGCCTATCCATCCACTTCTTAAGAAGTGGACGGATAGCCTCGACGGTCCTCCGGCCGGCCGATGGCTCGACCAGCCGCTGTTCCCACTCCCGCTGCAGGACCCGTCGAACGTGGGACTTCCGCAGCGCAACTTCCAGGCTGGAAGGCTCGGCACCCTGACGCCTCCGCTCCGCACGCCACTCGTAGACCGACGCACAGGCATTGGCCTCCAACTCCCAGGGCGGCGAGCCCGCCATCGCACATGCCGCCTCCGTGGAGATAGTGCGGTATCCGCGTATAATGCGGATCGCCATGGCCCTATGTGGCCTGTTTAAACAGGCCACATTTTGCCTACTCAGGGCCCTGTTCCATATCGGGGCCCCATATAAGGCCATGGACCTCACCACCCCAAGGTAAAGGCGGCGTGTGCTCCCTCCTGGCCCTCCTATGTTTGGCAGCAGCCGGCTTAGAGCACCGGCAGCCGCCATAAGGCGGGGGCCAACCTCTGGAAGTGCCTACGGAAGTTCCAGCGACTGTCTAAGTCAAGCCCCAAGTACCTCATATGGGGCTTGACGACCAATCTCTGGCCACTGACCATTATGTGGGCTCCCTCTGGTGGCGCTCGTCGGGGTCTGTGAAAGCAAAGTACCTCCGACTTCTCCAGCGCCACATGGAGCCCAAGGCGACGCGCACGACCGACGACGAGTGCCACGCTTGCCGTGGCAAGACGGGCAGCCTCCCTGTAAGTGCTCCCCTTGGCAACAACAAGCGTGTCGTCTGCATAGCAGACAACATCGCTGCCGGAAAGTAGAGCACCCCGCAAGTTCCAGTCATACCCGATGTCCCACAGGATCGGTCCCAGCACCGACCCCTGTGGGACACCACGCTGCATCTCCCTCGACGCTACCGCCCCATTATGTCCCACGCAATGCACTATTCTGTGCTCTAGGTAGGTCCCGATTACGTCCCGCAAGTAGAGAGGCACCCGATGATATTTTAGTGCCTCCCTAATGCACGCGAATGGCAGGGTGTTGAAGGCGTTCTTGATGTCAAGCGACACTGCCAACAGCACCCCACCGCTGGACGTCGCCTCATCCGAGAGAACCCGAACACGAGCGACGGCATCAATGGTGCTCAGACCCGCACGAAATCCGAACTGCCTCGGGCTGAGGCCGGGACCTACTTGGGACAAGTGTTGGGTGAGGCGACCTGCTATTATTCTTTCAAACAGCTTGCCAACCTCCCCCAACAATACTATGGGACGGAATGCCGAGGGTGCAAGGGAACCTGCGGGGTGCCCCTCCTTCCGTAAGAGGACCACTCTACCCATCTTCCACTCGTCGGGAAATCGTCCCGTCTCCAGGCACCTGTCGAACAGGTCCCGGAGACGGTCCCCTAGGGCGCCCAGGGCCAAGGCTAGAACGCGGCCGGGTATCCCATCAGGCCCCGGGGCGGTGTTCTTCGCTCGGAGCCTATCCACAGCCGCTGCAAACTCCTCCTGGGAGACTCTCATGGCCCCTACAGCTCCAGCACCGCTAACCTCATGGCTCCGCGGTAACATGGGAGGGGGTGTAAACTCCGGCTGCGCTGGGAAAAGCGCAGCCAGTACCTCTTCCAGCTGCTGGGGCGGGATGCGTTCCGCTTCTGGGGGCGCCCAGGGGCGCATTTTGCCCCTTACCGTACGGTACGGGCGCCCCCATGGATCCCTATCGAGAGTTTCGAGAAGCTCCTTCCTGGCCCTCTCCTTGGCGCTGGTGATGGCTAGCCGCAGGGTTTTCGTCTTCTCCCGATAGACCCTGTACAGCTCAGCTTCCTCCTCGGCGTTGCGGCCTGTCCTTCTGCGGCGGTACCGCGTGTACTGACGTCGAGCGGTCCCTAGTTCATCTCTGAGGGCCGCTATCTCCTCCGACCACCAGTACACCTGTCGCCGAGTAGGAGGGGGACCGGCTCGAGGCATTGATGCATCACATATCTGCGTCAATACCTCCGTGAACTGGTGTGCCTCCCCTTCCACCTCCACAGGCCTGGGACGACTGTCTAATGCCCAAGCCTGAACTAAGGAAGCCTCCACCAAGACGTCCCTATCAAGACGCCTCAATGCCCATTTGGGGAACGTCGGGACGTGCCTACCCCCCCGGTGATCGAGGGCCGGGGCCATGGACGAGGGGAGCACGTCCAACCGAATGTAACGGTGATCAGACATGGTCTCCACCTCGGCCATTACTCTCCAGTCCCGTACCCTGTGTGCGATTGTAGAACTGGCGAGCGAAATGTCAACCATCGACTCGCCATTAAATCGCACACACGTGGCAGCTGACCCGTGATTTAGGACCACTAAGCCAGCCGCGATCGCCCAATCCTCCAGGAGCTTGCCGCGAGCAGTGGTAACCCGGTCGCCCCACGCCATTAATCTGGCATTGAGGTCACCGAGTACCATCACAGGACGTGTTGAAAATTGTCCTATAAGGGCTCCCAACCCATCTATGTACTGCCCGAACTCAGCAAAACTCCTGTTGGGAGAGAAGTACACCCCGACGACAAGGATTTCCCCCCAGCTCACGCCAACGATGCCGGACGAACTGAAGAGACCCGCGGCCTGCGGGGAGGTAGGTTTCCTACTAACACTTCCTACCGCAACCAGCGCATCAGTGTCGCCAAACCAGTTATCCCCTAGAGGGATAAACAGAGGCTCGGCGGCCACAACCAAATCCACTCCCATTTCTGCGACGCTCTGAAAAAGAAGATTTTGAGCGTCGCGGCAGTGGTTCAGATTTGCTTGTAGGATGCGATGGTGCATTTATCGAAGTTCCATCGCCTCCTGCACACCCCTCTGGGAAGGTCCAGCGGTAGGGGTCATAGTTGGCCCTCTTTTCCACCCCTGAGGGGAGTACAGGTTTTTGCCCCCACTCGGTGGTTGGCAGGGCGACCCGCCGCCGAGCATAGCATGCACTTTGGGGCAGCACTACAGACCGCCGCCTTGTGGCCAGCCTCTCCGCAGCGGAAGCATAGTCCGCTCCGGTCCTCCGCAAGTGTGCATTTGGCACGAACGTGCCCGATCTGAAGGCACCGAAAGCAGCGCAAGGGCTGTGCCCTAAGAAGCTCGGCCCTGGCTTTGACCCAGCCAATGCCAAGACGACCCGCCGTCGTAATGCATTTGATCGCAACGACGGGTCCCCTGACCCAGCAGGTACCTAGACCAGAAGGGCCTCTGCGGATTGTGCCGGCTCTGACTTCATCCGGCCGGCAACCCCCTCTCTAGCGACCGCCTCTGCGACCTCTTCAGGGGTCACAGCATCGTCCAAATCCAGTACCCTCATCTCGGCGGTCTTGCAGGGCCTGGACACCTTTACCCACTCCTCGGGAAGGACCTGTCGGATCCTCTCAGCTAGCTGGTCCGCATGACCACCATTCTCAGCGCCCAGGATTTCAATAATCCGGGCGCCCGTAGCCGCCACCTTCATTTTTACCCCCCGATCCCCATGTCCGGAAGACTGATTTTACTCCTGGTCTCCCGGATAATCTGTGAGTAAGTAACTCCGCGCCCTTCAGCCTCGGGGTTCAGAGCCAATACCACCGCTGCTGAACGCGGGGCACGGAGCTTTGCTGGGGAGGGCTTGCCACCGCCATTCTTCTTTGGCTGTTGGGCCGGGCCTCCTGGACGACGAGAATGCTGTTTAGCAGTCATCTGCCTCTCCCGCATCTGAGTTTGACGCCCTCTACGCCTGGACACCTCAGTCCAAGTCTCCTCTGAAGCCGTAGCCTTTGGATTTTCCCGGGGAAGGATCGTCGGCAGCGACGGCCAGTTCCTATCCAGGACCTGCGAAGAGAGAGGCCTGACAGCAGCAGGTTGCGGTTGCTGCACTCTTACGGCCGCCTGATTGGGTTGCCGTTCCGCTGGCAGGCGGGCTTTGATAGCACCCGCCGCTGGCTGGCTCGCAAGGTCCCGGATGCGCGCATCTCTCCTTAGGGCAGGCCTGAAGTTAGCTGGGTGCTCAGGGTGGTCCAGCATCATCTCCTCGTTCTCTCCCTCAACATCGAGAAAGTGAGCACCGGTGTTGGACGAGGAGGCAAGAGGACCTTTATACCCACCAAGCCTTCTGCAGACCAGGTCCATCCTCTGGTTTACAGCGGCTCCAACAGATTTAAAGATCTGCGCCTTAAATTCCTCCGGGTCAAAGCCCAATATCTCGCGGAGGTTACGCTCAGGAGCATGCGCAGGGGCATTAGATCTAGCCAGGGAGGATCTCTCATGCCTTGCTGGAGGTGGTGGAGGGGGAGCAGCACGCCTATTCGCGGTGCGGTTCCTGTCCTCCAGGATCTCCGCCACCTGGCGCTTCAGCTCCCTGACCTCATCCTCCAGACGCTGGTTTTTTGCCAGCACTGGTGCTATAGAGGTCGGAATCAAGTCGACACCAAGCCTGTCTGCTAACATCTCAAAGGAGGATATACCCTCCTTCAGCTCCTTAACGGAGGCCCCCTTTAAATTACCGCACTTGCGGACTGCTTCCCTGAGTTGCATCGCGTTGGCGTGCATCGCCTTCTTCAATCTAGCAACAGACGCTTCCGCCACCGTTTGCTTCTCAGAGGTTTGGGGAGGGGACTTCTTGCCCTTCCCTTTTCCCTTCTTCTTGGGAGGCCCCGGCTGGGGTGCCACATCCTCCGACAATAGCGTAAAGCTATTGTCTTTTAAGTAGGCAAGGTGCGTCGTGTCCTTCCCCACTTCATGATAGAGTTGGCCCGAACCTCCAACAACTGTATTGCTGAAGTCTCCACCAACATCGACGCTCGAGTCTCTGGAATCAGAGACCAGTTCACCGTCACGCTTTCTTTTCCGGGCAGTTGACTCCACAGACGAATCTCTGGACGCGAACGGGGTCGGCAGCCGTGATAAGCCACTCTTGGTTTGCGACCGCGTAACGCGTCTACTTTTCTGCGAGTCAAGCTCTATCTCTCGCATAGCCACCTCTGTGCAATCCTCATCACTGGCCTCTGAGGCCGACCAAAAGGTCATGTCTCCTTGGCGTCCACCAAATCCGACCGCACGCAGCGCCTTTGGATTCGCTTCCAAGCCCTCTATGGCCTCGATATAACCAGGCTCCCCTTTTTTGGATGTCTGCGGCCGCGTGATAGCCACATTCTGCCTCTTCATCTGAGCAGAAGCTCTCGATGAACCACCGACCACATCAACTCCGTCCTTCCCGGACACCACATCTTCTCCGTCCTTCACGGACACTACGTCAATGTTTTTTATTTTGTTTAAATGCGATTCCATGAATTTCCCACGAGTATGGGGGATTGGTTTCGTGCATAGGGTAGCCCCCTGCTTCCATGCACGGCCTACTACGCTTTGGGTGCGGCAGGTGCCCAAAGGTTGGTGCCCTTGTGGCCGATGTTACGTCACCGACCCGCCCACCCCGCAGAACACGCCGGCCGAAATAAGTATCCAGCGGCGTGCTCCACAGAGTGAACTGTCCCTCGCCAGGCACCGGAGCTTAAACAAACGGTTTTTATAGAGGTTGTCTCCTCGCGGCCCAGGCGATTAAGCCAAGGCCCCCGTCCCCTCACTCGGGTGCGAAACATGACCACACCTCCGTGAGGGATTACGGTTTTCCGGCGGTGGCACAAAAACCAACCCGGCTGTGCAGCAAAGCACCCGCCGGGCCCGCCGACCACTCCTACTATGAGAAGTCGCGGGACAGAACCCGCTCCCCGAACGAACACGACAGTCCCAAGGACTTGGGCCCGCCATACACCACTGTCGGAATATTAGCCGTCGGTAAGCGACATCTCTAAGCAGACGTCACTTACCGCCGTTGCCCGGGTGCACCGTCCCCAGCCATTGTCAGCCACCGTTCCCGCCGGACGTATCCACCAGGACAAGTGACCATACAACGGCCAGGGCGCACTAGGAGGTTTTCCGACCCAGCACCCCATTTTACCACATCTGGGTTTTTGATTCACATAATTTCTATCCTATTGATATAAATTCTACAACATGGGTAGATTCGATAAGATAATTGTTAGTAATGGAGATTAGTAACCCCATTGCTAGCGCCTCAGATCGACCTCCTCGCGGTTCCCTTTGGAAACCTATTCAATTGGTTTCCAGAGGGAACCGCGAGGAGGTCAATCGCTCGCTCAATCGCAGGTCGCTTGGAGCTCAATTCCAAGTGAATTTATCATGATGGGCTAATTAACCTGTCTTTTCCTTTTCATTCTCACTTATCATCCTTCACTGGTGCCCCACCAGTGTATACCGTTAGCGCCGGCGGGGTTACCATTCCATTGTCATTAATTTAAAAAGACCCATACTCATCAGGGCACACCCGAAATCACTCTATCTAAAATCTTGAAATTTTGTACAGAAGTTATTTATAGGCTACATAAAAAAAAAAAAAAAAAAAAATAAGAATGTAATGAAAATTCAACCCCTAATGAGATGAAACGGAGATTGAGAGTATATTATTACATAGAATTTCAATAGTTTAGAAGTTAGACACGCGAGCAAAGCCGCGGGCAAGTGCTAGTTTTATACGGTTAACGACTTCAATTTTACTCTTCGTTCATTCGATTACACAATTCATTTCATAGATGCCGGGCTTCAGATTCTTTATATAGAACATGTATTTTTAGTTACATTAGAAACAACATGGCTTCCAGTTGCCGAAAATAGAAATACATTACTTAAGACGATAGGATTACGATTTTAATCTGTCAGTCTGTTTTTATTAATAGGTGAAAATCGCATGGTAACCCCGCCTGAGCTATCGGTATACACTGGCGGAGTACCAGTGAGAGAATCACCTATCAAGGTGAGTCATCTATCATGACGAATCCAACGATAAATTAGTCTCGATAGTTTCCAGGGGGAACTGTGTGGAGGTCGACCTGATAGGGTCCATTGAGAACAACGGGGATTAACCTCTCTATTACTAACAACCCTTTCCTCCCTGACAGTATGTTTATACGCTTCCCTCGATAGTTATCAACTAAGTTTGGCAACGTTTGGTTTAACAGTATCTGTTAAAAAAACAAGAATGTAAAGAATAAACTGGACAGAAAACGTTACGAACGAGAAAAATTTGAAAAGAGAGAATGAGAATAAAATATTTATAAAAGCAATAGAGAACAGAAGAGGCAAAATGCTGGGCCATCTCATACGACATGACGATTTTTTAAAGAGCAAACTAGAAGGAAAAATGAAAGGTAAAAGAGGAAGGGGAAGACTGAGGAATAACTGCATGGGACAGATAAAGGAAACACAAGGTGTCTTTTTTTTAATAGGTGAGAATGGCAACCCCACCCGCGCTATCGGTATACACCGGCGGAACTCCAGTGAAGGATGATAGGTGAGGATGAAGTAGGTCAGTTAGCCCATCGTGACGAATTCAACAAGAATTGTTTACGATAGTTTCCGGGGGGAACCACGTGGAGGCCGACCTAATAAGGCATATTGCTAGCAACGGGGCTGTTAAACTCCATTGCTAACAATCCCTTTGCCCTCAACACAAGGTGTCATGTCATGTAGGGAGGTCAAAGATATGGTCTGGAATAAAGCTGGGTAAAAGAAAAAGCATGTATTAGATGCACCGACAAGAGAAAACTCTTAAATGATTCTTCATTTGACATCTTTTTATTGTTGATATAATAATGAGTGATTCGCCAGTATATACTAAAAGCGTAGATGGGGTTACTATTCCATTTTCATCCATTAAAACATATCCATTTTCATATCTCAACCGTAGTGGTCAGATTAGGTCTTCCCCCAGTACCTGCCTCTTAGTTCCACCACTTTGCTAATAAACAAGTTGTTACACATTTTTATTGTACAATTAAATACCATCCACAGATACAACAGTGAATATTATCTTACAATTTCATTGTATGTGGGTAGCAAGGCCAATTGCTTGTAGGGTGAGCAACTTAGAAGAGATTGTAGGATTTATCCGGAATTTCGTATTAAAAGACTACAGCAAAGAAATCACTACATAGTTTAAAACAAAGTCGATTCCCGTTTGTCTTTCCCTATGTATGCTTAAATCTTTAAAACTATGCAACTGATTTTGATGCGGTTTTTTTAATAGATAGTGTGATTCAAGAGGAAGGTTTATAAGTATAATACATGCACAATATAGTAGAGAAACATTGATAATTTTAGAGGATTCTAATGTAATATCGTAATGTAATGGGGGGCCGGCGGCGCTATTTCGTATAGCATATAAATACATTGTACATTAATACTTGTCTTGACATGGATTAGGCCATCCCTTTCTTTCCTTTCTTAAAGGAATAAGGTAGAGGAATGAGCAATAGCGTCCATCTTAAAACACCTCTAAAAGTCTAACTGCGGTTGCCAACCTATCTGCTAAGCATGGTAACTACTAACAAAACTCCCCTTATGGGAAAGGCTTATATTCAGCAGTGGATACTTAACGGATGAAATGAGGACATGTGACATTTTGTACTTTATTGTACCTAATTTAATGAATTCATACTACCCAAATTTAGAGCCGAAATATCGGTGCGCTCAAAACAAAAAAAAAAAGTTATTTTCGTAAAAACTAGGTAAATTATATACTTACACATATGAAGTGTAAAGACGACCACGAAAACTTAGTACTTTTATAATAATATCCTATTTAGTGAAAATTCGTGGTCACCATAATGGGCCGGCACAATTATCCGTATTATTAATATCTATTAAGGGTAAGCCTACGAACGGCCTTCGCAAGCTTCAGGGTCACAGTCAGGATGTTCCTGCAACTGTTTCGCAGTAAAATAGGAAAAGAAGGTTCTCCATTCATTTGAATTTTTTATGGCTATTTTACGCAATTACGTTGGCAATTCTGAATCGTTTGTCGTAATTCTTTTTTTTAATTTAGATATATTTTTTTAATTTATTTAAGTGTTACTACAAATAAATAATTTTTCATTAAGTTTACCATATCAAGATCCACTTTTTATATTTTACAGATTATCACAAATATTCGCCGTATGGTCCCGGCATAGAATAAGCCACTCCTACCTATTCCGTGGGTGTCGTAAGAGTCGACTAAGGGACGGCGAAGGATAGGCAGCAGCGTCCCTCTTAAAACATCTCTTAAAGCCTGAGGTTGCTAACTCGCTTGCCAAGTGTGGCAACTATTGGCAAAACTCCTCTTATGAGGAAGGCTTATGTTCAGCAGTGGACAGTTAACGGCTAAAATAATAACAATTACAATTGTAGATGGATTCTTTCGTCATGCAACACAACGCAACGGTTCTTGTCGAAAGAATCTAGACTACTCGCCAACATGGCCAGAATGCAGTTGGGGCTGGCCTGCATTCTGCAGAGTAGTGACGCAGATCGCTTACAAATAATGTTGTAGAAACAATCCACATGCATTTCCGCAAACATTCCCGATGCGCTGCAGAATTCAGGCAGCCTCAAAAACACTCGGAATGCTTTATTATATTATACTCTTAGAGTATTGTATGATTCTTGAGTATATCTTGCCCAGAGCGCACTTTTTTTTTAATGGTTGATAATGGAATGGTAACCCCACCCGCGCTACCGGTATACACCGCCGAGGCACCAGTGAAGGATGATAGGTAAGGATGAAGTAGGTCAGTTAGTCCATCGTGACGAATTCAACAAGAATTGTTCACAATGGTTTCCAGGGGGAACCACGTGGAAGTCGACCTAATAAGGCATATTACTAGCAATGGGGCTGTCAAACTCCATTGCTAACAATCCCTTTCTCCCCACGCCCACAGCGTACTGTGGCACTGGTACAAAATGATCTGCAAAATGCTCGAAACAAAGTGATTTTTGCTGCTTGTGAACAACGTGTAAACCTGCGGGCAAGATTGTTCGCTCGAACAGATAACGCTCGTTCTATATCTACATAGTCTTTAAGGCAGTTAGAAGATGCCCTAAGTATTTAAACTTTTCAACTCTTTTAAGTGGAACTGCGGTTAGTTTTTTTTTTTTTTTCGGTGAAAATGGTATGGTCACCCCGCTTGCGCTAACGGGATACGCTGGCGGAGCACCAGTGAAGGGTGATAGATGAAAATGAAAACAGGCCAGTTAGCCCATCATGATGAATTCATCAGGAATTAACCATGATAGTTTCCAGGGAGAACCGCGAGGAGGTCGACCTGGTTGGGTATATTGCTAGCAATGGGATTCTCAGTCTCCATTACTAACAATCGCTTTCCCCTCTCCGGATAGAGTAATAGGCGGAACGAACTCTGGACTGCCTTTACTGTCGGCCTTAAACACTTAACTATTATTATTTTTAATAACGTACAATTATTATTAGAGGTATAATAATATCATTATTACCATAATTACTAGGAAAATAACATTTATACTATGAACATAAATATATTTGGACGTAAAGTTATATTATATCTATAGTTAAGTGACTTATATTACTTAACACCTATTTATGTATCTATAAGGAAGTGTAAGACTAAGAGCTCCTGATAATTTTTTTTTCAATGGGTGAACATGGTATGGTAACCCGCCTGTGCTAACGGGATACGCTGGCGGAGCACCAGTGAAGGGTGATAGATGAGAATGAAAACAGGCCATCATGATGAATTCATCAAGAATTAACCATGATGGTTTCCAGGGGAACCACGTGGAGGTCGACCTAATAGGGCATATTGCTAGCAATGGGGCTGTCAATTCCATTCCTAACAATCCCTTTCCCCTCGAAGGGGACACATTATGATCACACTTATTTGTCAAGTTTGTACTATCAATTTGGATACAATTTTGGTCGATGGTTGTGGAGGAAGCCAAAGAGGTTTGATTAAACCGTTTGTATTTGTTTCATTATTTCTACCAATCCCAATGAGAGGCGGCTATGAAGTATCGTATAACATCAGAATATTCCGTAAGGAAAATATTTTTTAGGATAAAAAGTAGTTTATATATAGTTAATACTTACTGATTACTTGGGCTATTACCGCCTTTTGTATTTTATTACGGTCTATAAAGTTTTTTTTTATTAGAATGGCAAACAAGCTGACGGCCTTTTGGAAAGTATATTTTTGGACATAACAGAGTTATTTTATGATACCCCCCATGCGTTGCCATTCCTGAGGACTCAGGTGTTATTCCTGTGTATTTTTTTTCAAACCGAAACACAGCCATGCAAACACAACTACAACTTGGGACAGAATCGACTTTTGTACAAAGTCATAATTTCTTATGGTTATTCTTCGATATGTCGCCTTTTGCGGATATTCTCTGATGGAAATTGTTTTGCATACGCGCAATTGTGTAGGACCATGTTTCGGTTCCACAAGTTATCACTTATTATCATTACATCTATATCGTTATATAGATATTACAATTAAAATATATAGATATTATTATATATTAGCCATCCCTAATCACAATACGGAAATGCTACAATGTTATAGAATTACATCTATAATTTAAATCGTGTGTCGTTTTTGCTGATTTGCCTTTTCCACCGGAAGTCTTCTTAGTGTTAGGATGTAAGATACGAACAATAGGTCATTACACACGACAACCCCGTCATTTAGGTTAATTACCTTATAAAATGAATACAATAGGCCATTTTCTATTCTTATATGTGTATAACATATAATAAAATCGTAAACAAGTCACTAGTAATATGTCGAAAGCGTTTAAAAAAATTTATTTCGTGTGGAAGAATTAATTTTTTTTTATACAACTTAGAATGGCAAACAAGCTGACGGCCCACCTGATGGAAAGTGGTATCCGTCGCCTATAGACATGAGCAGTACCATGGACATAACAGAGTATACTGTTTCGCCCATGATACTCCCCATGTGTTGCCATTCCTGAGGACTCAGGTGTTATTCCTCTGTACCCAGTAAATTCACGCCATATCCCACGCTTCAAACCGAAAGGCAGCCATGCAAACACAACTGCTTCACGGTTGAATAACGAATGGGACAGAGGTGCCTAAGCAATCGACTTTTGTACAAAATCTCCCTCTGGTGTGAGTTAGTACACCTTTTTATTCTCAGTATGTCGTAAGATACGTCCGGTACGTGTGGTCCGGGCATAGAATAGGCCACTCCTTCCAGTTCCGTGGTGTCGTAAGAGGCAACTAAGAGAACCTATTGGTCGAGAGATGAGCAGCAGTGGCTCTCTTAAAACATTATCAAAGCCTAACAGCGGTTGCTAACTGGACTGTCAAGCATGGCAGTTATTGGCAAAGCCCCCGTTCTAGAGGAGGCTATATTCAGCAATGAATAGTTAATGGCTGAATTAATACGAGTATATTAGCCGCTAAGCTAACTGTCCTCTGCAGAACATAGGCCTCTCCCATAAGGGATGTTTTTTTTTAGTGGGTGATAATGTAATAGTAACCCCACCCGCGCTATCGGTATACACCGGCGTGCCCCGCCGGTGTTAGCCCATAGTGACGAATTCAACAAAAAATGTTCACGATGGTTTCCAGGGGCAACCATGTGGAGGTCGACCTAATAGGGTATATTGCTATCAATGGGTCTGTCAAACTCCATTTCTAACAATCCTTTCCCCCCCACTTATGGGGCAAAACACCCCTTAGGGTGTTTTGCCAGTAGTTGCCACGCTTGGCAGGCGGGTGATCTCTTTCTACACAGTAAAAGTAAGTGGAGAGATGGTCTGTATCTTAGCAGTCTGATTTTTCTCCCAACGCTCTATCAAAGTCTATCTATCTATCCTATTTAAGAGCTGCGCTCTTGTCGGTGGAGCTCTTGCCACTCACTACGATTTTCAGCGAGTTTCTTCACCTCTTGATACGACACGACACCAACTCCTTCTTTGATCTGTCTGATGTAACTATGTCTCGGTCTCCCTCTTTACCTCCTTCCTTCTATCTTACCTTCTATTATAATGTTCATAAGTTCGTCGTGTCGTATCAAGTGTCCCAACATTTTCCCCTTCTGTCTAACTCTATGTGTTTGTAAATAACGGCTGCTATGATAGTGTAAAATTATAAATAAAATAGATAAACAAAGAATTTTCCAAATCGATTTACAAATGACGGACTTGTGAGGGTAACAAACGTAAAAAAATACAGCCGAATTTAGAACTTTCTTTTTGAAATCGGCTGAAAATAATATTTGCCGAAAACACTCGAGGATCTATACAGGGAGCGATAAAAACGACAAGAGATTAATACAAATTTCTTCTCGTTTTTATTGAATGTCTTTTTTTATTCATGGCACTATTAAGACAAAGGGTCAATGCCCTATTTATGAAACTACTTGATAAGGTACAATGACTTTGTCTTCTGCCAAATGGAACCCTCAGGTAATACATCACTACACATATGAGTCCTAAAAATTGTATGCAATATTGTAAATGGATCATATAGCATGTTGAATTTTTGACATTATTTGGTATTATTATTAGAGACATGTTTTGTCTGTAAATTTGATACTCACGTGCGCACGTTTTGTAGTTAAATAAATTTGTTGTACAAACAAGAAGCAGAGAAATATTCTTTTATTGTAATATCATTGTTAAGTACTTTTAGGGTGGTCTCCAAACTCTCTACATATTTCTCCTAATATGTTTTCTGTAATTTTTTTATGCGACTAAGAATGGCAAACAAGCTGACGGCCCCCCTGATGAAAAGTGGTAATCGTCGTTTATAGACATGAGCAGTACCAAAGACATAACAGAGTATACTGTTTCGCCCATGATACCCCTCATGCGTTGCCATTCCTGAGGACTAAGGTGTTATTCCACTGTACCCTGTAAATTCACACCATATCCCAACCCTTTAAACCGAAATACAGCCATGCAAACACAACTGCTTCACAGTAGAAACACGAATGGGAGAGAGGTGCCCAAACAATCGACTTTTGTACAAAGTCTCCCTCTGGTAATACGACCAGGTGAGCCGCATAGTTGTTTACCTCCAATATTATAAAAAAAAAACCTATAAAATATATGTTATAAAGCGGTTTGTTTGTTTGTCAACCATGTAACCATTTTATTTTCACCTATAAAAGTCGATTATCATCGATGTTTTAATTTTTAGAATAAAATAAAAAATTACATTTAATAAATACACATAATAATTATTAGCTAATACTATACTTTTTTGCGTTAATTCTTTATTTTTTTTTTGTACTTAACGTAATATTTATTTATTTACATTTTATTTAACTATTTACAAAAATAACAAACACAGTTAATTCTAATGAGAAGTAATACAAAGGGCGGCTTTACCGTTAAGCGATCTCTCCCAGACAACCTTTGGGTAGAGGACATTGAGAAAAATAAATAATAAATATTATGTATTAATTAAACAACGTTCATTGTCTTTCTTACAACTAAGACTTTGTTTTTTTTTTTATACTACTGACGTGGGAAACAAGCATATGGCCCACCTGATGGTAAGCAGTTACCGTAATCTATGAACGCCTGGCAAGGGTATTATAGATGTATTTAGGATCATAAATATTCTTCATAAGGCGATCCTCTTACCAGAGGTTGGCGATTATCATGGCGGAATTTTTTTTGTCTTTTTTTTTTATGCAACTTAGAATGGCAAACAAGCTGACAGCCCACCTGATGGAAAGTGCTAACAGTCACCTATAGATATGAACAGTACCATGGACATAACAAAGTATACTGTTTCGCCCATGATACCCACCATACATTGCCGTTCCTGAGGATTAAAGTGTTATTCCTCTGTACCCTGCAAATTCACTGCCATATCCCACCCTTCTAACCGAAACACAGCCATGTAAACACAACTGCTTCAGGATAGAAACACGAATGGGCCAGAGCTATCCAAGCACACGACTTTTGTACAAAAGTCTCCCTCTGGTAAATTTACCTTGTTCACCGTCATCCTGAAAAGCGATCTGGTGCTCATTCCGAACCACTGCTTTAAATTTTTTAATCAGAAAGTTCGACGTCATCCCTGCCTTCGGCAACCCTGGATCTTTCGCTGTATTATAAGCTACAGAAGACTGTATTTTCTATTCCGCATTATATGTCCTAGGTACAGTAACTTACGGCGTTTTATTACATTTATAATGTTAAATAATTATATATACAATATAAACAAACTCGAACTGAAACGTTCACAATATTATTACGAGTCTGAATATAATAGTTTCTTTAGCCATTGTTATGAAATAAATAGGTAACTGCTATTAATTAGAATTCTCAGTACTCTGGATTAGATTTGCGTCAAACACTCCACTGAGTCTCGTTTGGGAGCTGTAGGTTACGACGTGGAGTTAGGTACACTATACATACATATATTGTTACACTAGATATATATATATATAGGTAAAAGAGAACGACTATGGGTGATTAACCTAAGATTAACTGGTGCCTACCTAAGGATGTGAACAGAGCTTACAGCTACGGACAAAGACATGCCGAAAAATACGTATGTGCCTTCTTTAAGGGTCCAGGAGAATGAATGATACGCTAATGACTAGAGAAAATTCCAAAGAAATTACATAATATTTACATAAGGATAAGTAAGCTAAAGTAGAAATGGACTAGTCACATAGTTCGAAGAACCAACCACCGATGGGAATGGAAGGTAGTTGAGTGACGACTCCTTACAGGCAAATGAAGTGTAGGACGGTCCACTAAATGGAACAACGACTTCAAATGCATTGTAGGTAGTCAAAGAATGTAGGTGGTTTCGAACCGTTTTTATGGCCGGTCTATAGGGAGACCTATGTCCAGCAGTGGACAGATAACGGCTGATATGATGATGATGACGATGACATAATACTTGCTGCAATTTGTGTCAATAGAACTAAATGAAAACGCAAACAAACGTATAATTGATCCGACCATAAGACTGTCTGCTAATATTCAATAGGAGTACAAATAAAAAATCAATTACTGATCGAATGTTTTAATTTATTACTAATTTTATTTGGAGTGTGTTTCTGTGACAATTTCGACAAAACTTTTTTTATACCACTGAGGTGGTAAACAAGCATATGGCTCAGCTGATAGTAAGTGGTTACCGTAATTTGCGGTACAGGACTTATCATGTAATACTAGAGGCATTATTCGCTCGTTGCCGACACTGAAGAAATCTCTTTATCCTTTTTTGAAGAACTCCATGTTGTAGTCTCTTCCAAAAAACCTCAACAGGAAGGCTATTCTATAATCTGAGAGTCTTTTAGTTTTATATTAAGTTTTATTTAAACTTTAATTTTGTTTTGATAATTGTAAACAACAAAAAGAATTGGGTAAAAAGTGCGGTCGTTCCGAAGTGATGCGCTCACATATGTATATTCGGCATTTTTTTATATATATATGCATTTTTTACACACACACACACACACGCACACGCACACGCACACGCACACGCACACGCACACGCACACGCACACGCACGCACGCACGCACGCGCACGCGCACGCGCACGCGCACGCACACGCACGCGCACGCACACGCACGCACGCACACGCACACACACGCGCACACGCGCGCACACACACACACACACACTCACACACACACACACACACACACACACACACGCACGCACGCACGCACGCACGCACGCACGCACGCACGCACGCACGCACGAACGCACGCACGCACGCACGCACGCACGCACGCACTCACGCACGCACGCACGCACGCACGCACGCACGCACGCACGCACTCACGCACGCACGCACGCACGCACGCACGCACGCACGCACACACATACGCACGAATGCACGCTCGCACTCACGGATGCTCATTCACATCCACACATACACACCCCGTTCATTATTACATTTTTGATTAATTTTCTCCTATATTATTGTTATTTACATTTTGTTTCCCATGTTATGAAACAGACGTTAATAGCTACGACACAGTCTCTTTGTGACTAATGTAGTTATTATTGATCCTATAAAGAAAACTGTAAATTACGCTAAGGCTTCCTAATAAACATTTTTATTATTGCTATTTCTGTATTATTTTACACAAATAAAATAAAAAGATATGATGAGGTTCACGATTACGAAGATAGAAAAATGTTTTTACACAACTTTTATTACGTAAACATATGCGATGCATTATGTTACGCTGTGGTTAGGCGAGACAAAATCTCTTGCATCGTATATATGACCTATTTTACACAAATTATACGCAGATGGTGCTCCCAATTGTTGAATCAGATGTAATGTTTTAACCAAGATCTTAATGGACTTGAAACCCAAGAGAGCATGTTAGATAAACGAGACAAATCTTTATAGTAAACTAATTAATTAACTAGATAAGAAATCTAAATGATACAGTCACTTAATTAGGTGATTTATTTCTTAACGTCCATCTGGTCCTGGCATAGAATACGCCTAAATTACAAATAAGAACATTCTAAAAGTGAATATGTATAAAAAAGTATATAATAAAATCTAAAGAGTTTACATGGGCCGGTCGTCAATTGTAGTTGATATACATACATACAAACAATTAAGAATACATTTTAGTTCTTCTCGCCGTGTAGTTCCCGGTATAGAATGGACCACCCCTTCGTTTCCTGTAGGTATCGTAAAAGGCGACTAAAGGAGCTTAATGGTAAAGGGATGGGCAGCAGTGTCCATCTTAATTCCTCGATTGCTTGGGTACCTCTGTCTCATTCGTGTTTCTACCGTGAAGCAGTTGTGTTTGCATGGCTGTGTTTTGGTTTGAAGGGTGGGATATGGCGTGAATTTACAGGATATAGTGGAATAACATCTGAGTCCTCAGGAATGGCAACGCATGGAGGGTATCATGAGCGAAACAGTATACTTTGTTATGTCCATGTTACTGCTCATGTCTATAGGCGACGGTTACCATTTTCCATCAGGTGAGCCGTCAGCTTGTTTGCCATTCTAAGTCGTATAAAAAACAAAAAAAAATCTCTAAAAGCTTAAATGCGGTTACCAATCTGCCTGCTATGCGTGGCAACTACTGGCAAAATTACCCTTATAGGGAAGACTTCTGTTTAGCAGTAAAAAGTTTATTGCGGAAATGATTATAACGATGTTTCTTTGACTCTATTTTACATTTCACAATCGTACATAATCACTAATTAAGCACAAGCGTTCGACTCACAGATAGATATTTTAGTTTACTCTAGAAATACTCCAAATTCAAAAATAAAGGTGCAACAGTAGGGCATTTGATTCACACGGGACGTATTTATTAGAAACAATCGAGTGGTAACAAATATGTAGTATTAAATACAAGAGACAAGTAACTTTAAGTACTAATTAAGAAATCTACACGAAAGAACAATAAATTAGATGATTTGGTATTTAACTCGATTATAATTTTACATTTCACAATCACTATAATAAGCACAAGGGTACATTTTACGGTTCACTCAAGGAATGCCCCAAAACCCCAAAACAAAGGAGCAACAGTGGAGCACTAGTTTTACACGGGACATAATTATTACAAACAAATGGTAATAAATACGCAGAAGGAACACTACGAGTCGTTGTTTCTGTAGTTTAACATCTCGCCATTATCGGTACCCAACTTAGAGGCCCGACAACAGGGTCGCCGTTGTTTCTTGCTCTGCCCTCGGTGTTTCCATTAGCAACAAACTACGTAACCGATTTTGATAAAATTTCTAATATTTGTTATTTAAATTTAGATGTCAATCAAATTTGTAATTCAAAATCGGCGATGTACAAATTTAGTATTATTTATATCACAATGTTTTGGTCACGTTTTGCTGTTCGCAACTGATCAGATTAATTCGTACAATCGATGCGCATTTCAGTTTGTCTGTTTTTAATTGAAACAGTTCCTAATTAAATGAGATTAACTGAACGTATAATGGGGGTCCATTATACGTTCATTGAATAATTATAAATTTGTAAACAAACCAATAGATTTTGTAGACAGTCAATGAAAACTGTGTGTCCTGTTTCAATACAACTTAATGAGGGGAGGGGATTGTTAGTAATGCGGACGACTAATCCCATTACAAATACCCTATCAAGTCGATCTCCACGTGCTCCCCTCTGGAAACCATCGTACTGAATGTCGCCTATAGACATAAGCAGTACAATGGACATAAAAGAGTATACTGTTTCGCCCATGATACCCCCCATGCGTTGCCATTCCTGAGGACTCAGGTGTTATTATGACTTTTATACAAAGTCTCCCTCTGGTAAATTACTTACAATTTTATTATTTTGTAACATCTTGAGTAGTTTAGTAGTGACGCAGTTATTTTAACACGTCATCTACGTCTATCTATATCAATGATTATAAATTTGCTAATAATATAGTACATTAATGAATCAGTAAGCAATTTTAAAACTATAACGCAGAGCCGATGATCAGCGCATTGTAGTGTGCCTCGATACTGCATCGAGTATCGATTTTCAATCGATAGTGCCTAATACCTACCGTTAATCACATATGTACGCACGTGACTTCAATGTTGTCAGATGTCAATCACTTCTAAATAATGAGTAGGGAAAAAAATGACAAGCAAGCGTGAACTTCTATAATAATGAGCGGAGAGGAATTGTTAGTAATGGGAATCTTAATCCCCATTGCTAGCAATATAGGGCATACCTTGACGCGGTTCCCAATGGAAACTATTGCTGTAAATTCTTGATGAATTCGTTACGATGGACCAACTAATTCGACTTCATAGGGCCAAAGGGATTGTTAGTAATGGGAATCTAACAGCCCCACTGCTAGCAACATACTCTAGCAATTATAACAGATCGACCTTCACGAGGTTCCCCCTAACGGCACGATATGCTAACTGACCTACCTTTTCGTCCTCACCTAACATGCATCACTGGGGGGAGAAGGGATTGTTTGTAATGGGGATTAGTAGCCCCATTGCTAGCAATATATATATATTGATTTATTGATAGATTCGTCACGGTGGGCTAACTGAGCTGCTTCATCCTCACTGGTGCCCCGCCAGCATATACCGTTAAGAAGGGTGGGTCCTTCAAAATGGGACACAAGTAAACAAGTAGATGATTTTGTACAAAGTTTGTGTATAAAAAAGTATTATATTTGCCCTAACGATAGGATCGCCTTTTGTACCTTTCTGTATATATTTTAACCTGTACTTCATGCTACTATATTTCAATTGAATTGTTCTATTGTCATTATATATTTTTATGTTTCCGGTACAATAAAGAGTTAAATAAATAAATAAATATATGCAGTACTTATCTTTACATTTACGATTATTTATTTATTTTTTATGCAACTTAGAATGTCAAACAAGCTGACGGCCCACCTGATGGAAAGTGGTAATCGTCGCCTATAAACATGAGCAGTACCATGGACATAACAGAGTATACTGTTTCGCCCATGATACCCCCATGCGTTTCCATTTTTGAGGACTCAGGAACTTTTATTATTTACTTTTACTATTTATGTTTGTATGTTACAATATATTTACAATCTCAATGGCATTCAGTTTAATATCTAGGTTTTGAGAACCATTATACTTCCTCGCATTTTTATTGTCTAAACTAAAACCAGGAAATATGAGAGAATGGTCAATAAAAAAATGTAGAATAGCTTGCCGGATCAAAAGATTAGATAAATTTCACGTTTTGGGTTTATGCATTCTTGTGTGTGGATTCATCCTATAATATAATCATCATATTTATTCCTAATTCATCCAATTGAGGTTATTTGATTTTCTTTCTTTATTTTATTTCTTTATTTGCCATGTTCTAGGAATTTTTAACTAGTCTGAATGCTTTAGAAGATTACCTTATCAGACTACACACAAGATATGTGTAGTATAATAAGGCAAAGTATCGTTTTGATTTTAACATGTTGGGGGGAGGGGATTGATAGTAATGCAAACTACCAGACCCATTGCTAGCAATATACCCTGACAGATCGACCTCTCCGTGCTCTTCCATGAAAACCATCGTACTGAGTTCCAGGTTATTCATCACAATAGGCTAACTGACCTGCCTTTTCATTCTCACTTATTATCTCTCACTGGTGCCGCGCCAGCGTATACCGTTAGCGCGGGCGCGGTTACCACTTCATTATAATCCATAAAAAAACATATTTAAGTTGTGATAAGAAAATGTTTTTTTTTTTTATTTTTTCAATTAAGTATTTGACTGAGCTACAAGGGGGGAAAGGGGTTAGTAATGGAGACTGAGAATCCCATTGCTAGCAATATACCCAACCAGGTCGACCTCCTCGTGGTTCCCTCTGGAAACTATCATGATTAATTCCTGATGAATTCATCATGATGGGCTAACTAGCCTGTTTTCATTCTCATCAATCACCCTTCCCTGGTGCCCCGCCAGCGTATCCCGTTAGCGCAGGCGGGGTCATTCCATTTTCATCCAATAAAAAAAAAAAACTGAGCTACAAACTAAGTCAAAATGCTCGTATTTAAACAGAATTCCTAGTGTGAGTCCAGCATAGATTTATGCTACCACTATGCCAGCGTTGACTTTAATAAGTTTTTTTTTTATACAACTTAGAATGGCAAACAAGCTGAAGGTCCACCTGATGGAAAGTGATAACCGTCGCCTATACACATGAGCAGTACCATGGACATAACAGAGTATACTATTTCGCCCATGATACCGGGGGGTATCATAGGGATGCGTTGCCATTCCTGAGGACTCAGGTGTTATTCCTCTGTACCCAGTAAATTTACGCCATATCCCACCCTTAAAACCGAAACACAGCCATGCAAACAACTGCTTCACGGTTGAAAGACGAATGGGACAGAGGTACCCAAGCAATCGACTTTTGTACAAAGTCTCCCTCGGGTGAAAAAAAGTTTATATGAATATTGCTCTCACTATGGGTTCAAACCTCTTTCTTTTCATTTACTGTATTCATTCGTATTCACAATACTTATACAAACTCACCGGTTACAATTACCCTTAAATTGACCCTTTTTCGAGCACGTTATCTATTAGGACAACATACGTTCGTTTACCAATACCGCGGCGTCTTTTTCTCGTTAGATTTGCTTCTTTTGTAATTCTTATTTCATCCATTTTCTCTATTTATCAAACGAACACAACACAGAGTACGTACTTTTTTGTTTTAAAACTTAAACTAAAAAAGGTTATTTTTTTTAATCTTTCCTAACGTTTATATGTAAGTTTTCTGTACATAAACATACTCTATCTAATCCGAACTTCTTTGAAATACTCGCAAAAAGGACTGTGAGACATTTCTACATGGGATACGTCCTCTTATAATATATAAAAAAGATGTTTTTTTAAATCTTCCATTTTCATCTTGATTACTACAACGCTTCTTGAAAAATATCTAATATTTTTTTTTATAACACAGGGAGCAAACGACCATGCGGCTTACTTGCAAGTGACTACCGCCGTTCATGAGCCAAACAACACCAAAGGCATTGCAGGTGTGCTGTTGGCTTTATAAAAAGGAATGTGATCTTTTCTTGAAAGTTACGATGTCGTTTCAGTTCGGAAATACTCCTGCTGGAAGTTGATTCAAAAGCGTGATTGTGCGTGGAAGAAAATACCTCAAAAAACACACGGTGGAGGACCGCCACTCATCTAGATGGTTGGACTTTTTTGTTTTTTTTTGCTGGATGAAAATGGATTAGTAACCCTGCCTGTGCTAACGGGATACGCTGGCGGAGCACCAGTGAAGGGTGATAGATGTGAATGAAAACAGGCTAGTTAGCCTATCATGATAAATTCATCTTGAAGAATTAATCATGAAAGTTTCCAGGGAGAAGCGTGTGGAGGTCGCCCTGGTTAGGTATATTGCTAGCAATGGAATTTTTAGTCTCCATTACTAACAATCCCTTTCCCTCCAGACGGTTGGACTAGAACTTTATTAAAAAGTTTATAGACTTACTTTTTTGAAAATGTACATAAATCTAATGGAATGGAATGGAAGTAACAAGTCAAAGTGTTAACATAGTAATGTTTATAAAATTAATGCTACATAGTAAATAGGTAATTTTTCTCTTATCATGTTCTCAATTAAATTATTAAATTGTGTGTTCACTGTCCGATACGTACTCGAATTCGTATAATGATTTTATCTATCATTATAATGATCTTAATAAATGACAATTAAACACAGTTTTTTATATACATCATTACATATTGATTCACAGTAAGTGTCTCTGGCCTCCATGATAGGAAAATCCTGTATTATAAAGGTCAGGTTACCATACTTTACCTAATTAAATTTCTTATATATATATTTAAGGAATCACTGAAAATATAGAAATGAGATTAAACTGCATATGATAAATATTATTTAAAATATAGATAACTATAATAATAGATATAAATAACAGCATTATTAGTTTGAAATAATAAATTTAATGCCCTTACTTATATATGTGAACTAGGTCATGTATTATAAGCTATTTGCGTTTTTTTAAGAAAAAAAGTAAAAAGATAAGTAGGATATTAGTTCGTTAGTAAGTACATTCCTTGAAAACGGCTGATACGTTATGGAATTTATATACATTTTTTTTATGCCACTGAGGTGTCAAATTAGCGTACGGGCCATTTGACTGCAACAAGTTATCGAAGCTAATAAATGCATGCAAACAGGGGCTTTACACGCGCGCTGCTCACCCTGAAGAAACCTCTTTACCACTTTATTGAAAAACTTTTCTTGCCGTCCTTTGGAAAAACCTCAACAAAGAGCTTATTACATAACCACACATTTTTATTTCAAATTTAGAATAAAATTCGTTTAATTAAACGAATTTTAATATCAATCGATATTATTATATAAATTGTAACGTATGTATGGCAGTGAATTTACAGACTACAGAGGAATAACACCTGAGTTCTCAGGAATAACAATGCATGGGGGGTATCATAGGCGAAACAGTATACTCTGTTATGTCCATGGCACTGTTCATGTCTATAGGCGACGGTTACCACTTTCCATCAGGTGGGCCGTCAGCTTGTTTGCTATTCTAAGTTGCATAAAAGAAATTATAATATTTACGAAAATACTACAACTATAAAAATAAATTCGACTTTATCTTCCATGATTAATTACAAACCGACAAAATTGAAAACGATTAGAAATAAGGTATGCCTTACCCAGTGTATAATCTCCTTTAATTTTCAAGGCCGTTTACCAACAAAACTTAGCATTATGAGAATAGTGTAATGGCAAAAAAACACGTACCGTCAGCTCGATCAACGCGCGTGTAACACAGTTGGTGTAATGTGTCGGTTTTGGGAAAATTGATGATAGTGGCAGTATGTTAGGCGCCTTCATAGATCACCACTAAGCAGCAGCTAGCTCTCATTACGTAAACTGCAAGGTAGCGTCTATCAACTACAAGTCATTTAAAATTGTATCCCACAAAGAAAGACCTGCTTCAAGTTTAGCAAAACTAGATATTTTGATTTAAAAAGTAATAGACACTACCGAATGATAAAACTTTTATTTTCATAAAATTTCTTTAATAATAATAAAAAAAAATTGTTATTTTTCCACCATAACCATATTACAATTCAATTGGCAACAAAAGCATGTAACTAAACATAAACCAGAGGGAGACTTTGTACAAAAGTCGTTTGCTTGGGTACCTCTGTCCCATTCGTGTTTCAACCGTGAAGCAGTTGTTTGCATGGCTGTGTTTCGGTATGAAGGGTGGATAGGGCGTGAATTTGCAGGGTATAGAGGAATGACACCCCAATCGACAGGTCGGCCTAATAAGGTATATTGATAGCAATGGGGACTAACCTCCCCATTACTAACACCCCTTCCAACCGGAGTTAGGCTTTGGTAGTGTTTTAACAGAGACGCTGCTGCTCACTCCTCGAGTATTAAATTCCCTTAGTTACTAACGACATCCACAGGAAAGCATGGGGTGGCCAATTCTATGCCGGGACCACACGGCAGAATTTCATCTCATAACCATGATTAAATAATGAAATGACAATTACTTCTCGTTTGTCACAACAATAACCAGGTAGCCACAGGGGGGCAAGGGATTGTTAGTAATGGGGTCAAATAGCCCTATTACTAGCAATATACCCAGTCAGGTCGACCTCCACGTGGTTCCCCCTGGAAACCATCGTGACTAATTCTAGTTTAATTCGTCAGGATGGGCTAAGTGACCTACTTTCATCTTCATCTGTCATCCCTCACTGGTGCCCCGCCAGTGTATACCAATAGCGCAGACGGGGTTACCATGCCATTAAAAAAAAAAAACAGATAGCCAGATACCGACGCACTCATAATATTGACAATATCTTGGTCATCTGATATGAAACGCACGCGTACCAGTTTCAAACACTGACATAATATCAAACAATGCTTGTTCTCGGTAGATATTAAACTTATTCGTTCCCAGAGTTGAAGCTAAACAAGTTTTTCGGAGAATGTCGCGTAAAGCTGTATGTATATTTGTATTATACGAAATTAGTTTTTTTTTTTATGGGTGAAAATGGTATGGTAACCCCGCCTGCGCTAACGGGATACGCTGGCGGAGCACCATTGAAGGGTGATAGATGAGAATGAAAACAGGCCAGTTAGCCCATCAAGAGGAATTCATCATGAATTAACCCTGATAGTTTCCAGGGGGATCCGCGAGGAGGTCGACCTGGTTGGGTATATTGCTAGTAATGAGATTCTCAGTGTACATTACTAACAATCCCTTTCCCCCCCGGAATAAGTATTTATTTAACTGTAATACAACTAGAAAGTGTATATAGCGGACTTCTGTGGCATTATCTACCAGTCGACCGTAGGCAGGAATAAAAGAAAATATAATTAATTGACAATGCAACGTAATGAACAATATTAAATTAAAACAAAAATTTAAAAAAATACGTACATATGACACCCATATACCGTCTACATAATACATATTTATTATAATATATATTTTACATTATACATACATACCTACCTACAATAATACTGATATACCTACTGATAAGTACAATGGTGGCTGGCACATACGTCATACTCGTGAACGAGTGCTGCTTGTGCAGAATGGTCTAATCATGTGCTCTTATTTATTTTTCATTTAATAATACCTACATATAAATATAATTTAATACTAATTATAGTCACAGTACGTATGCAAATGTTTTTTTTATACGACTTAGAATGGCAAACAAGCTGACGGCCCACCTGATGGAAAGTGGTAACCGTCGCCTATAGACATGAGCAGTACCATGGACATAACAGAGTATACTGTTTCGCCCATTATACCCCCCATGCGTTGCCATTCCTGAGGACTCAGGTGTTATTCCTCTGTACCCAGTAAATTCACGCCATATTCCACCCTTCAAACCGAAACACAGCCATGCAAACACAACTGCTTCAAGGTTGAAACACGAATGGGACAGAGGTACCCAAGCAATCGTCTTTTGTACAAAGTCTCCCTCTGGTAAATGTAAAATTTACTTATACACAATAAATTGAAAAGGATTCCTTGAGCGTTCTTCTCAACAGATAACAACATCCGGGAATCAGAAGTACAATTATAAAAAATTTACGATTTAAAAGAGATTGTAAACAAAGACTTGTTTTGAATAAATAATATTTATATATTATTCTGTTCTAATATGTAGGTTTGTTTTACTAACCGCAAACCAATGAATAAATCAGCCTACTAACTCGTATGGCCACCGTTTATTCGCTTATTAAAATTTTCCAATACGGATATAGGGTTAACTAAAAATAATAAAACAAACATCTATCAGTTTTTTTCCCTATGTTTACTTGTAAATAACAAAATTTATAGTACAAAGTTTGTTGTCACAATATTTTCCATTCAGGTCCAATCCTTATCTCTGCTCCTTCTAAAACAACAATTTAAATCGTGTTAAAATTAATATGAGATCAATGTGTGAAGGCGAACACTGTTCGTTAAAAAAATAATCATTAAATCCGGTTCAAAACTGACGAAGATATCGTGTAATATGCAAATAAAAAAATACAAGCGACTTGGAAATGTACTCTTTTTGGAAGTCGATTAAAAATCACAAATGAGGTATCATGTGCGAAATAGTATAATCTGTTATGTTCATGGTGCTATTCATGTCTCCATAGATCTTACCTTGACATTTCTTATCTTCATAAGTTAGTGAATAATCACATTGATTGCCTGCCTCTGCTGGGGAAACTTGAATACAATGTACCTACTAGAGTGCCGCGGCATCCTTGCAATCTATTTAAAAATGCAGCTTGCCGAACAAACTTGGGTCGCGAATCACCTATCGTCCGCATAACGCGTCTGTATAACGATATTGTAAAAACCAAGCCTTTTTTTTGACGAGGGGAAATGCTTCGTGCAGAACCATATACCTCGGGGAGATATATGGGTACTGCCAGACTCCTACCGGCTAAAACCCCCTGGTGTTCCTTACTCGCGCCAATGTCGGGGCAACGGGGGCACGTCAGCAGTCTGCCGCGGCCCCGACGGCGATGGCTCGCTCTTGCAACGGGCCTCTACTCAGTCTAGCGGAATCCGCTCCATTCCGGGGGGGGGGGGGGGCATGCGGGAACACGCGCACGCCTCCGCCTCAGGGCCTATGTGGGACAGCAGCCGCCCCCGCGGTTGCTGCTCCAGGCCCGAACGTCGGAAGAGACGGGTCGTCAGAGTCCCTTCTTCGACGTCTCGTTCTTCTTCGCCGGGTGGTAAAAACCAGGCCTGAACATGATATTCATAACGATAGTCACTCTGTATTCATGGCTAAATTAAAATGTTGATATACCTCCCCATTACATTATATTTGTTTATAATTTATAATAATTTAAATGCAATTTCCATCATTTATATTATATTATTATTCATATTGTTAATATCTTTACTCATATAATGACATTTAATAATTTAATTCTATTTTAATGTTTATCAAACTCAAGGCATGCTGTGGTCGCCTATAAATGTAAGAACAGTAAGATCTAATCTACCAGTGTGTTGTATTGAAATGTTTAGCTGTATCTTATGGTATGTTGGTAATCCTATAAATAAATAAATAGATATAGATATCGATTACCACTTTCCATAAGGTGTGCCGTCAATTTGTTTGTAATCTAAGTTGCATAAAAATAATAAATATTTGTAGATATTATTATAGATATATGACTTGTCGTATGCATTTTCATAAATTTATTTATACATAATTGGAAGCTTCGCTCGCATTCTGTGGTGGGCACCAGACAATTCAGAGGTGGGTAAGACCCACCAAAACTCACCTTAAATATGCCTATGTGTTTGTACTAGATATTTTTTTTAGTTTTTTTCTGATCTTTTTTTTTTTTTTTTACAACACAGGGGGCAAACGAGCATGCGGCTCACCTGATGGTAAGTGACTACCGCCGCCCATGGTCACCCACAATACCTACGGCATTGCAGGTGTGCTGCCGGCCTTTTAAAAAGGAATATGCTCTTTTCTTTACGACTACGTTCCGCGATACGTCTCCAATTTTAAACCGATTATTACAATTCTTTTTGCAATCGTTAGGGTTTACTTCCATATTGGTTTTATTTTAAATTTGTGACGATCGAATATTAGCGGAGCAAAAAATTGTGTATCTAACATGTCAAATATAGAATATATTTGACTGTTCTAATAAATATAGAATATACAAAATAAAAAGAAATATAAAAAGATATGCAACTTGTGGCTGCCAGTGGGTCAGCAACTTGTTTAATAATTTCTTTTATGGCCCTTATTAAATATTAAGGTACATACATATATAAAATACACCTCCCCCTCCCCCGTCGACGCCTAACAGTGGCCAGTTAACGGCTGTTATAATAATAATAAAAAAATTGAAAAATAGGCGTAATATTCCGATTTTGGAATCATTCTGACACCACATGTCAATAAAAAAAAAATATAAAAAAGCGTGCTTCTTGATGTTTTTGTGCCAGTACATCGGCAACAAATTGCTTGATGCGAAGTAAAATCCGTACATGAAAACGCGTTCTAAATTCAAATATTTTTAACGTAAAATAACTACGAAATATTTCGTCCATTTATCAGCGTTATATGTGTTGTGTATGTGTGCGTTTACGAAGTCACTTTTTGTGAAGCAATACATATGTACTTGTTAGATAAATTAGATCCCAACGGACGTTTCGCGGGGAAAGTCAATATTATTTGAGATGTAGGCCAGTCTCGGTAGCGTTTGATATACATAATAAATTATACATAACTGTTACAACAGCATTATACTTTGATTAAGACCGTACCGACCCAAATGACTCAAAAGTCCTACCATTTATGTCACAATGTCCCATTGGAGTTGATAAATTCAATAATTAGTATTTATGAAATTGTTTCCATAATGGAGATTTATTTATTTATTTAAAGGAACACCAATAGCATATTGCATTATAACACATATAACAAACATTACTACATAGTATATATAAAATAAAGTCGCTGTCGCTGTCTGTCCGTCACTACGTATGCTTAAATCTTTAAAACTACGCAACGGATTTTGAAGCGATTTTTATTAATAGATAGAGTGATTCAAGAGGAAGGTTTATATGTATAGTACATGCATAATATTATAGGAAAACCCTGATAAATTTAGAGATTTTTAATGTGATGTCGTAGATAAACACATTTTTTATGCTTACATTGCAAACGCTGGCTGAACCCCACGAGATAAATCAAAATAATGTACTACAGTATTGTACACATTAAAAAGGCCAACAAAAAAGTCCGCGATGGTATATGTCTATCTCTTTGTTGTTTATAAAGACATTCTGTAGTAGGTAGTTATATTTAGTATCAGCATTGCACCCGTGCGAAGCCAGGGCGGGTCGCTAGTTAAATATAATACAATAATAATGCACATGCCTATTAAAGGTATTCAAAGGTTGGGAAAACGAAAGAAGTTATTCCATTTTTAAGCTTCCGTCGCGTGTGCAGCCTTAATGGTTACTTTTTAAAATATAAAAATGTCCACCCGTGAGACCCCGGGATGGGCCGCTAGTATTAAATGTTAATGTACATTACAAGGTTAATTTACAGTCCATACCTATTATTATGTAGTGGTGACCAGACAGATACAGGTGTCCTTTTTTTTGAGAATTTTAATTTTTTTTTAGTTTGTAGCAATATATTTTTTTTTTAGGAAATATATATTTTGAGATCTTATTAACGAATATTAACACAACATTGAAACAGTTGTGTGAGAAAATGAAAAATGGACTTTTTACAGTCTATTCCTGGGAAATTTTCCAATTTTTCTCTACATTAGAATCTACCTCTGAATTCACATATTTGCAAAAAAGACTCAAATGACTCAGCCGTACTTGAGTTATGCACTCTGCAATATATTTAGCGATTCATGTTTATTTATATATACCCATTGTATTTTAAAGTTGTTAGCAATAATGTTTCCGTTTCCCGTATAGTTTCCCGAAATTTGAAGTTGGGAGGAAACGGAAGTTCGGTTATTCTAGGGGATTCCGCTCGGCTGGGAGTGAACTATGTGGAAACTGGAAATGGGCGCCGGTGTGTTTAGTAAATATAATTATTTTAATATCGCTTTGTTATGTTAAGATCAGAGATCGTTGAACGAGAGTTGGATAGAGAGAGGTACTCGCGGTATTGTCACTGAATTCAGTCCACATTGCTTTTTTTAACTTCGATACTAACGAAAAACCAGATGAAAAAATTTACTGTCACTTATAAAAATGATTACAATGGATTTGATACTGTAATCCTTATGGTGATCCTTATTTTTTTTTTATTTGTGAAACATTCGGTTTTACTAATAGAAAAATTATACATAATAAGTAGTTTGTAACCAATAAAGTTTTTACTGATAGCTATTAATTTTAACATGAACCTATTGCTTACTACAAGTTTTGGGAAACTGTAAGTGAAGTAAGCAATTTATACATTAACTAGCGACCCGCCCCGGCTTCGCACGGGTGCACATTACATCACGTCACATTAGAAACCTTTAAAATTATCAGTATTTTTCTATTATATTATGCATATGTATGTTACATATAATCACTCTATCTATTAAAAAAAATTGCTCAAAATCCGTTGCGTAGTTTTAAAGATTTAAGTACATACATAGGGACGGACAGACAGCGACAGCGACTTTGTTTTATACTATGTAGTGATAAATAAATTACATATACGTTGATTTTCTTGAGGACTAAGTCGTTAGATCTCCATGTCTCGTAATTTCACTGCCATTTCAAATCGAAACATAGTTAAGCAAACATTGCTTGGCTGTAGAATCACGACTAATAGAGACGTATTTCTAATATGCGGTAAATTGTATAACAGTTATTTGTGAAAGCAATGAAAATATTATGGAAATCTTTATCAGCAATACTAAAACGAGTAACTGTAAAAACTGACACTTCTGCTAAGTTTTATACTTGTAAATTATTAAACTATAAGTAAGTAGTGAATAAGTATCTCTAATTAAAAATAACTTTCCTTCTTAGTTAACAGGAGTTATAAAAAATACTTACTCCCAGTAACAACCCCCATTAAGGACATTTTTATTAATAAGTAATTTTTAAGTCATTTTAAAATAAACTTTAAAATATAGTGATTTGAGTGGATGTTACATGTTACGACGGTATACGTCAATAATATAATATAAATTGACATTCAAATGCAATCGCCAATTTTCGAAATGCAATCGGTAATGTTCGCTGAGCAACGATGTATAAAACTGGATTTAATATCATATTTTATCAAATTTTAGAAAAAAAAAAACATTGTGGAGTGCGTTCTGAAAATCAAAGCTATCAAATGCCTAGTTGGAAAAGTGAATTTAAATATATTTAAACTGAATAATTACGCTATTAAAAGGGAGATTTATGTAAACTAGACTTTCTATCTCAAGGTTGTTGTCCTTGCCATTGCGTGAATAGCATTTCATTAATTTTAAGATTTACTCTAATAATTGTTTATACAAGAATAAATTATTACTGAAGGGATATTACTTGATTTATAAATAACACAATTAAACACGAACATTTTCAGCTATACTAATATTATAAAGAGGCAAAGCTTGTAAGTTTGGATGTTCGGGATAATAGCCGGTACTACTGATCAAATTTTTAAAATTTTGACACTGTTAGAATGGTGTAATATTCTTGAGTACTTTTTATTTTGGTAAAAACATATTTTCAATAATTAATCACAATAAATGTAATTGAAGTCGGCGAAAATTCTATAATAAGATGTAAAAAAAAATTTTATAAAAAGTAAAATTATAAATTATGGTTCTACAACTTTGTATTGTACTTTAGCAAAGTTTATGCAAAATATATTACAAATAGTAATTTAAATCCTCCTATTTGTTTATCTAATATATCGCCCAACTACATATATATGTCTATCTGTACCCCTATAGCCTACTAGTTTTTTCCATAATTTTTGCCTAAAACATTATATAAAATAATCTATCCGTGTACCAAAAATTAAGAATATCAAAACAGCCGTTTGACCGTGATTGAATAACTACCGTACAATTTTCACATTTATAATATTAATAAGATTTGCTTCCTACAATAAAATCGTGATGTGCCATGCCACACCATGCTGCGGTAAAATAAAAGCAACTAGTGACGAATATAATGTCATTAACAAGAATACAACATACGCAAACACGTGGTTAAAAGTTTTTGCTACAATTCCTTACAATATAATACATAAATATTAAATGTATGTATGTAAATGTTACGCAGTAAATAATTATTATATTTCTATATCTAAAGGAATGAGTATTAAGTGTATAATAAATTATGATTTGATTGAATAAGTTTTTTTTTTATGCAACTTAGATTGGCAAACAGGCTGACGGAGCATAAGAGCATATTCAAGAGCATATTCCTTTTTAAAAGACCGGCAGCATTTGGTGTTGTGAGTGATCATGGGTGGCGGTAGTCACTCACTATTAAGTGAGCTGCATGCTCGTTTGCCTCGTGTGTTGTAAAAAATATTATATTATTATTATAGTTAGTATTATATAGTTGTTACTTTTCATCAGATGCGCTCTCAGCTCGTTTGTTAAATTATATTATCAAAATTATAAAAACTCTTAGATGACCTCTAGACTTACTTTTTTTTCGAGCTGTGGTTGATGTCGGCCGCAGATGGCCTTAAGACGAGTTAATTGTTCACTATAAAACACCATCTCTAGACGTCATATTTTAATATTTATTAAAAAAAATTGACACGATTGACTATGGCCAAACTAATTATTCTAATTTCAAAACTAAACTGTCAAATAGATTTTAATAAAATCTCTATGGGACCAATTTGTAAATACATTTTTCCAGATAAAAACAAAATTTTCCAAATTGGTTTATGGCTGATGGAGTTGTAATAAACATAAAAAATACAACCAAATTGAGACAGAGCTTTTCATATCAGTGGGTAACTTGTCAAATGATCTTATTAACTGGTACAACTACTTCAAGAGAAGACTGAAATCACATCTTTTAATCAATTGTACATGATAATTCTATGCACTTATACATATTTATCTATTTACTTATCTACGTATTTATTTATATATTTATTCACAATAATGTTTGTTGTATATTTGATATATATATATATATATATATATATATATATATATATAATATATATATATATATATATATAAATACCCAACACCTCCATTAATTCCTAATAATCATTTAATTAACTTTTAAACACAATATTTATGCAATGACATATTCACCCTTCCGTTTATATACTATGAATAAAATATACTATGATTAAAATCTATATTACATAATTATGTTTGATTCCAGATCGTTACATATTCATCCAATCCATAACGGACTGGTAGCCTACGCTCCCTATTTCCCCCATTCTGCCCGACTGGCCGTCCGCCCCGCTAGCGGCACCCTCGAGCCCTCCGACCCCTCACTTTCACCCGGGATAGGCAAAGATAGCAATTCTGGACACAGCCATGAATCCTTACGTTCCGTGTTACCGTTAGTTTGTGTGTCTATATCGTGCCTTTTCAATTGATCTATGTGCCTGTGTTTAATGGACTTGTCCTTAGTTTGAATATTATAATCAGTGCTGCCTAATTTTTCCAATATTATACCTTCTCCCCATTTGGTTTTTGTGCCGAACTGTCTATACCATACCCTATCACCCACTTCGAAATACCTCTGTGTCCCCCTAGCCGCCAGTTCCTGTTTGCGTTGTGCTGTTGACACGTGTTTCTCCCTATCAGGTCTTAAACAATCCAAACGCGTTCTAATGGATCTACCTAAAAATAATTGAGCCGGACTGTCACCCGTAGTATTATGTATTGTATTTCTATACATCAAAAGAAATCGATTCAATGCAGTTTCCGGTTCTACCTTTTGTAATATCGCTTTTTTAATCACCTTTTTGCACAATTTAACCGCATTTTCAGCCGCCCCATTAGACGCAGGATGATATGCAGCTGAAAATAGATGTTCTATACCGTTAAATTTACAGAAATGCATAAGTTCCTCGCTCGAAAAAGGCGGTCCGTTATCGCTCACTATCTGCTTAGGAATTCCGTATCTAGAAAATAAATCTCTTAAGTTATATATAACTTGTGAAGCTGTAGTAGACTTCATTTTGATCGCTTCTACCCACTTTGAACAAGCATCTACTATCACTAAATACTTAACATCTCCCATTGGCCCTAAAAAATCGAGATGTATTCTAGACCATGGCTTATTCGGCCAGGGCCACGAGCGCGTTTGGTGTGCACGCGGAGCGTCCGCTACTTGGGCGCAAGTGGCGCACGCGGCGCACTGCCGCTCCACTGCCTCGTCCACCCCCGGCCACCACACGTAGCTGCGCGCGACACTCTTCGTTTTTACTATTCCCATATGTGTCTCGTGTAGCTCCTGCAAAACGCTCGCCTGAAGTTTGTACGGCACCACTACCCTATGTCCCCACATGATGCAATCTAACTCGGTATATAATTCATTTCTACGATTGAAAAAAAATCAAGTAATTCTTTTATTTCATTATTAGTAGGCCAGCCTTCCCGAATATGTCTAAGCACTCTGCTTAGTAGGGGATCTCTTTGTTTCTTTCCTTACATCATTATAATCTAACAGGAAAGCATCTGCTGCGAAGTGTAAATAAGTCTGCTCGGGACTGTCTTCCTCCCTCTCCCCCTCCGCCTTATAAGCAGCTATTAGCCTCGAAAGCGCGTCGGCTGTATTATTTTCAGACGAAACATATTCTATTTTAAAATCGTATGCTGATAATATGAGGGCCCAACGTTGTAATCGACTGGCTGTCATATTGGGAATACCCGAACGTGGGCCAAATATACTAACTAATGGTTTGTGATCGGTCCGCAACACAAACTGCCTACCATACAAATACTGGTGGTATTTCTTTACAGCAAAAACTATAGCTAAAGCCTCCTTATGTATTTGGCTATAGTTGCGTTCTGCAGGCGTGAGAGCGCGCGAAGCATACGCTACGACTCGTTCCGCGCCACTGCCTCCGCCGCCGGGCACGCTCTGCGACAGCACTGCCCCGATACCGTGTGCACTCGCATCACACGTGACCATCACCGGCAGAGATGCGTCATAGTGAGCGAGCACCTCACTGCTACTTAATAAACATTTAACTCTTTCAAATGCTGATTGATGGCATTTTAACCAAACCCACTTTTTATTATTTTTTTTTAACAACTCATACATTGAACTCAAATAACTGCTTAAATTTTTAATAAACTTTCCATAAAAGTTTATCATTCCTAAGAATGATTTTAATTCTGAGACATTGGCAGGAGCCCTCATTTTTAATATTGGATTAATTTTTTCCGGGTCTGCCCTAACTCCTTCTTTATTTATAATGTAGCCCAAATATTTTATTTCCTTCGAAAAAAAATTACATTTTTGTTTCTTTATTTTGAGTCCATGACTCTTCAATTTTTCTAACACAGCTATCAAACTTTTAATATGCTCTTCTTCTGTTCGCCCTCCTATACAGATGTCATCAAAGAATATCGTAACATGTGGTATGTCTTTTAACAAATTATATATGATTCGTTGGAAAATTCCCGGACTTGAAGCCAAACCATAGACAAGTCGTTTGTATTTGAACAAACCGCGATGTGTATTGATAACAGTGAGGTCGGTGGAGTCCTCAGATAACCGTATTTGTGCATATGCCTGTGACAAATCTAATTTACTAAATATAGTACTTCCACTTAATCTCGCAAATAAGTCCTCGATTTTTGGCACAGGGTACTTATTAACTAATAAGACACGATTTAGTGTAACCTTATAATCGACACATAAACGTAAAGATCCATCAGCTTTATGAACAATTACTAACGGTGTAGCCCAATCAGAGTGGTCGACGGGCTCGATGACGCCGGCGCTCAGCATAGCATCTAGCTCGGCGTCGACCCGCTCTCGTAACGCATACGGCAGCGGTCGCGCCCGGCAGAATAGGGGCTGCGCATGCGGCCGCAGGCGCAAAACGGCGCATTCGCCCGTATAACACCCCAACCCATTCTCGAACACTTCAGAATATCTGGAAATAATATTTTTTTTACAATCATTAATATTCAATTTACAATTATCCTGTCTAACATTATTTATACATATTTTAGGAATATCTATATCGAGTTCCGCCAACCACTGTCGGCCCAGTAAACTAGTCGTACCACTATTTATAACATACAAATCTAAAGTTTTATATAACAATCCATATTTTACATTTACTTCGATAAATCCAACGGGTTTTATTCGACTACCATCATAGAATCTTAACATTAAGTTACAAGGCTTTATCGGAATATCAAAAAATAATTCTATGTACATTTTTTCACTTATGCACGACAAAGCCGATCCCGTGTCGACTTCCATGGTGATGACTCGATTATTAATGCAAACTGACACGCTTACCGGTTTATATTGTCCTAAAGACATCTGATATACTGCTTCATCACTGTCAGACGCGTTACCGTCAGCTTCCTCCAGATGTTCCATCTGATGACCCGCATCGAAACCCTCACGCACCCAATACGCCCGGGCCTGGCTAGTTTCCTTGCTATCGAGTCGCTTCGCATTGTTTCCGGTGCCATAACCGCGCCCCCGGCTCCGTATCTCCTGATTACGTTGGACGCCCCTTCCGCGCTGGATATTAGCTCCCCGCTGAACACGATATCGGGGCCCCGCCGTCCACGCCGCATCATCTCCATATAACCCTTGTTCTTTTACTGGACATACTCTCCGTAGATGTCCCTTTTGGTTACAACGGCTACAGACATAGTTTCTGAACTTGCACTGTTTATACGTGTGATGGATGTCACCACACCCCCAACAACTGGACTCGTGAAGTTTATTTCGCGTTGTGATATTGCCCTGCCTTGCAACATGCGAGTATGAAACTCCTTCTTCCTTATTCTCGACAACCTGAGCGTCCCGCTCCGCCGCCTCCAAAGACAACGACAATGAAAGTGCTCTTTCAAAATCTATCTTCTCCTCTGCAAACAGCCTTTGTCGGATTCCGTCGCTTAATATTCCACAAATAAATTGATCTCTCATATTTTCATTAAAATTTAAATTAAATTCACAATTGGCCGCCATTTTCTTTAACTGCGCCACATATTGTGCAACTGACTGACCGTTACTTTGCCTACACTGTCTAAACCTATATCGCTCCGCCAACACCGACGGTTTCGGTTGTAAAAACTTTTGCACTGTGTAGACTAGTTCACTGTATGTTTTCTCACACGGTTTACTCGGACTGCACAAATTCACCATAAGTTCATAGGCCGCGTCACCAACCACCGATATAAGTGTCGGTACTTTCAGTTCATCTTTAACCGTATTTGCCTTGAAATACATGTCCATCCGATCTATATATAACTTCCAATTGCCCTCTTGCACGTCAAACTCACTTAGTTTTCCCACTGACATTGTTTTTTTTGGCTATTTTAATCCTCGTCGCCACTGATAAATAAAACCCGTGTTACTCCGTTACTCCGTTTATTGCGCGACTGACACATACAATATATCAAAGTACCTACATCAATTATAACTATTTTTATACTTAAATACCCAACAACATTATTTTCACCGGTACCTTTCCTGCACTGGATTACCCAAATTAAATTATTTTCTCTCTAACTACACTGGGTTGGCTGGAAAAGATCTCTTTCAGAGATAAGTCCTCCCTTGCTAAATAGTTAAACTAATCGTCGCATATATTGTTTTTTATTTGCAATATTAATGCTCTATCTACATATATTATAGTTACAGCTATGTCTCCAGTATTTAATACTGTATCTTAATTTAGACTCAACAAGAGCATGTTTTTTTTTTAATGGATGATAATGGAATGGTAACCCCACCCGCGCTATCGGTATACACCGGCGGGGCACCAGTGAAGGATGATAGGTGAGGATGAAGTAGGTCAGTTAGCCCATCGTGACGAATTCAACAAGAATTGTTCACGATGGTTTCCAGGGGGACCCACGTGGAAGTCGACCTAATAAGGTATATTGCTAGCAATGGGGCTGTCAAACTCCATTGCTAACAATCCTTTTCCCCCTAACAAGAGCACGGTAGATCATCTGAATATTCCTGTTTACCTTATCCCTGAGGCTTCTTAACGCGTAAAATAATTTCACTGTCATAGTATAGTTATGGTACAAAACAATATATTACCCTATATAGATAGAATATTGGCTCTCTCCCATTACCTAACACGTGACTGTCGAGTCGGGATTTATGGGCTTGCATCACTTCGTGAAGAGAAAGCGGTGTAAATTGGAATTTATTGAACAGTTATTTCCCTAACGTTATGTCAGAGTTTGACATAAATATTCGTGTTATGATACTAAGATCTGAAGTTCCTATCAATATTCTGCGTGCTTTTTTATGACTGACAATGTATTTTTTTTTTAATGGGATGAAAATCGAACGTTTTCCCGTTATTGGTTTACGCTGGCTGCCAGTGGGATATGTATGCTCAGTGTTTCTGATGGATGATAATAGAACGACAACCCCCTCCCCCTCCCCGCGTTAATGGTATACACTGGCGGGGTGTCAGTGGGGGATGACAGGTGAGAATAAAAAGGCCAAATAGTCCATTGCAATGAATACACCTGAAATTTTTTTATGCAACTTACAATGGCTAACAAGCTAACGGCTCACCTGATGGAAAGTGGTAACCGTCGCTTATAGACATGAGCAGTACCATGGACATAACAGAGTATACTGTTTCAGCCATGATACCGCTCATGCGTTGCCATTCCTGAAGACTCAGGTGTTATTCCTTTGTACCCTGTAAATTCATTGCCATATCCCACCCTTCAAACCGAAAGATAGCCATGCAAATACAACTGCTTCACGCTAGAAACACAAATGGGATAGAGGTGCCCAAGCAAACGACTTCAGCACGATTGTTTTTAAGGGAGACCGCGTGGAGGTCTACCTGACAGGGTATATTCATGGGAAATGCATAGAATCGAGAAAATCGACTGACCGTCTCGATACAAAATATATTGCTAACATTAGGGCCTGCTAGTCCCCATTATTAATTCTGATCGTTTCTGGGGCATGTTTTATTCTCGGTACTTCCACTAGATGTAGGCATAAACATATATGATTCGATTATTACATATTTCAAATGCAAATAATGTATTATATAATAATCAAGTATTTCGAAGCGCGCAAATCACGTGATTTAATTAGTTCAAAGCTACATTCGTGATGCGTCACGTTTTAGGCGCAGGGGTCGGATGTTGGAGACGGGAAGGTATGTTGTATGAGTAAATATATATACCTATATAATAGTAGCATAATATGATTTATTTACAATAAACATGCTTGGTATTCGTAACAATTTGCGTATATACACCTAATTGCGCCGCATAATCATATAATTCATTTATAAATAACATAATAAATAATAATAATAAATAATTTTTATTCAAGTAAACTTATTAGTAAACAATTTTGAAATGTCATTTTTTATGAATCTATCGCCCAGTTCGGAATTCAATTTCAGCTCAGAGGAACAGACAAGAAACACAGTTGTTGCTTGTTTTTCAAATAAAACTTACAATTACAACAAAAAAAAGCATGAATGGATAAAATTATTATCATAAACTTTGTATTAATAAAAAGTTAGAAAATAAACAGCTACAAAGTTATAATCATTGTCAGTATTCTTGAACAGACCAGTTCCTACTAGAAGCACCCGTTCACGAGTATGACGGATGAGCCAGTCATCGTTGTGTTTAACCATATTATAGGGAGCCCAACGACCCGGTCCAGCACGCCGCTGATAAATATAGACATACTGTATGTTATTATCAAAATCTATTCCATAAAACTAGTGTTAATATTCATAACTATATAATACTAAGGCCGTGTGGTCCCGGCATAGAATAGGCCACCCCTTTCCCGTGGGTGTCGTAAGAGCCGACTGAGGGAGGACAAGGGATAGTCTGCAGCGTTGCTCTAAAGTCTGACTACGGTTGTCAATGCGCCTGCCAATCGTGGCAAGTACTGGCAAACCCCCTGGCTTATGTTCAGTAGAGGTACTGATATGATGATGATGATGACGGTGATGATATAATACTATGTTAATTACGAAACTAAGGTGTAATTTGATGCGCTTCACGCCTTCCAAGCCTGCTTTATGGTTCTGGTAGGTATTGTGAGAGATGATTGAGGGAACTTAATGATCGAGGGACGGGTGCTGCGTCCCTCTTAAAACATCACCAAAGCTTGCGATTGCCAATCCACCTGCCAAGCGTGGTAACTACTGGCAAAACTCCTCAAGGGGGAGGCTTACCTTCAGCCGTGGACAGTTAAAGGCTGATATGAAAAATAATGCTCTCCAAGGACAATGTCATGTTACATAAATACTTACATTTTCTTTTTTTTTTATGCAACTTAGAATGTCAAACAATCTGACGGCCCACCTGATGGAAAGTGTGGTAACCGTCGTCTATAGACATGAGCAGTATCATGGATGTACTAGAGTATACTATTTCACCCATGATACCTCTCTTGCGTTGCCATTTCTGAGGTCTCAGATGTTATTCCTCTGTACCCTGTAAAATCACTGCCATATCCCACTCTTCAAATCGAAGCACAGCCATGCAAACAAACACAACTTCATGGTAGAAAAACGAATGAGACTGAGGTGCCCAAGCAAACGACTTTTGTACAAAGTCTTCCTCTGGTAAAATATATACATACATAAATAAATACAATAAAAAACACATCTGCTCATAAATGAAGTATATAAAACTAATTTTTATTTGTTGACAGAAGGAATTTCATTTACCAAGGTTTTCTTAAAAAACTACATCATAAATAAAGATCTGTAAGAAGGCTGCTAAAAGGTTTTTTCATGGTCGCCAATGCGCACGTGACACCTTTTGAAATACAGGCGTTCATAGACTATGGTTGCTTAGAAAATTTGCTCTACGGTATTATAAGAGGTTTGCAACGCATTAGTGATGAAACCGCCATAGTAACATGAGTACCAAAGTACAAAATCTTTACTATACTATACTTTACCAGAGGGAGACTTTGTACAAAAGTCGATTGCTTGGTACCTCTGTCCCATTTGTGTTCCTACCGTGAAGCAGTTGTGTTTGCATGGCGTGTTTCGGTTTGAAGGGTGGGATATGGCGTGAATTTACTGGGTACAGAGGAATAACACCTGAGTCCTCAGGAATGGCAACGCATGGAGGGTATCGTGGGCGAAACAGTATACTCTGTTATGTCCATGGTACTGCTCATGTCTATAGGCGACGGTTACCACTTTCCATCAAGTGGGCCGTCAGCTTGTTTGCCATTCTAAGTAGTATAAAAAAAAAATACCCTCTGACCGAGCATCCCGTGATTTCCACGTGCAGTATCTACTAATTAAATTTTACGCATCCCGTGATTTCGATGTGCTCGCATTTTTTATGTTTATTGTTTCTTAGAATTCAGCTAGATGTGTGAAAATAAAATAAAAAAAAATTCGGTCAGAGGGTTAAAGGTAAAAAAAATAATAAAAATGCGGATGTGAGTTGCTTGTGTCTGTATGTATGTATATATACGTATATATATACATATATATATATATATATATATATATATATATATATATATATATATATATATATATATATATATATATATTTTATATATATATTGCTAAACCAATCTCTTTCAAACAAGAGGTAGAGGAGAAAAGAAAAGAACACGAAAGCTATTTGGCGCAATAAATGCATCTAATATAAAACTTTAATAGTTAATTTTAAATTTTCGGGCTGTTTATACATATGTATTTTAAATACACGATCGGGACGTTGAAATATAGACAATAAAAATTAGGTATGTAGGTGCAATTTTCCATCGCACCGTCTTAAGTCTCGATTATAAAATATAATATAATATTACGTTCTTAGATATAGTATCTATAATATATCCCGATATATATATTTACAATCATAACATTATATTAGCTTGCACACCGAGCCATGAGTGAGGTCAAGCCCCCTGGGGTATCAGAGGTCAGAATAGGCTTGATAGAAATTGATAGGCCATTTAATTACAAGGTCAAAATATACTTACACCGTTACATATATTTATACAAAAATATATGCTCACGACTATTCCAAATGGGGATAGAAATAGATATCACAAAATACGCCATAATCCCACCTTTCAAACTAAAAAAATATTTGTCAAAGCATAGCTGGTTAGCGGCGAAAATACAAGTGGGACAGTACCCAAGCCAAGACGACTATTGTACAAAGTCTTCCTCTTGCAAACTTTTAAATTTTTGTATTTTATTTAAATGAACAACTTATTTCCTGTTCCTGATAAATCATAATTTTTATTACCAGGCAGGTGGTATAAAAAATAAATCATAAAATTATGTTGCCAAGATCAAATGTCAGACGGACAACATTTCAATTACAATCCCTAAAAACAATAATAATAAAACACTTTATAAACAATTCAAAATGAAATAATTATTTTTGGTAATCACGAAACGAGCTAGATTCTATTTTAAGATATGAAAAATTTAACAGAAGAATTCTGTGGAGCCAATCTTTTAAAATTAATGAATGAAAGAACTCTTTATTGTCTAAAGGCAGTTAAAGTTGGATCTTTACACATATAGATGGAACGTCAAGTATCAAAGACGTTCCAAAAACGACGCGTTCTTTTTTCAAAGTGTACAAAAAACTAAAAGTATAGTATTGTTAATATTTTTACTAATTGTTATAAAATTGTGGAAGAGTTTCTTTGTTGTCTCTAGGCGCTTTCTCCTAAATCTATAGTCGACTAAATCATTAGTCATAAAATTCAGCTACTTTTTATACTGGTCACTCAATATATCCCGATTACGAAGATGAAGTCGCGAATAAAGATTATCAATAACTACAGACAACAACCGTTTGTGATAAGCCGCTAATTAAAAGATTAATACAATCTTATGAGTCAGAGTAGGAGTCAAGAGTATCTGGAATCAGCGTGAAAGCGTATTACGAAACCGGGTCGTCAATAGGTTCATTCGATTTTGCACGGGACCTGATATGCAGGTAGATAGATAAGTACTTCGAAAAGCCTTGTATTTTTTAAAAAGTGAATCGTTTCTGTAGAAGCATTTCTTGAAAAATAGCGCATGTCTAGATGTTATTGATCATTGCATATATAGAATATGCAAATAAAAAATAGTTTTAACCTTTTGACTGCTCTTCTTTGTACTGGTTGCATACCCTTAGTGCCAGACTCATATGGATAACTTTTTATTGTACTTGACTTTTAGGGTTCCATACCAAAATAACAAAAATACAAAATAATCTTTATGATGTGACTTTTCTGTCCATCTGTCATAGCGCTGTATCTCAACTAACTACAAATGCTATCGATTTACCAGAGGGAGACTTTGTACAAAAGTCGATTTCTTGGGTACCTCTTTTCCATTCGTGTTTCAACCGTGAAGCAGTTGTGTTTGCATGGCTGTGTTTCGGTTTGAAAAGTGGGATATGGTGTGAATTTATTGGGTACAGAGGAATAACACCTGAATCCTCAGGAATGGCAACGCATGGGGGGTATCATGGGCGAAACAGTATAGTCTGTAATGCCCATGGTACTGCTCATGTTTATAGGCGACGGTTACCACTTTCCATCAGGTGGACCGTCAGCTTGTTTGCCATTCTATGTTGTATAAAAAAAATTGAAATAGTTTAAGATGTCATTAACGTATTGACCATTGCGAAAGATTTTGTTAAAAAAAAATTGCTAGGAGTCCCAAAGGAGTACTATCAATTTTAAAATTATTCTACTAGTCCAAGTGAAAAGGCTAAAATTAGTATACTCAAAAACTATTTTTTTATTTATTTTATGTTACGTAGTTTTTTACATAAGTACCAAAAACGTGGAACCCCGCCCCGTTAATTTCAAAGCTTATGAAGTGAAAAATATAAAAAAAATTACAGTTATATAAAATAATTACAGTTTCTAAAAATATATATGAATATAACATAATTTTCTTTTATAATTATGGTGCCATGCAATTGCCAAGTCATTATAATTATTACAAAAATAAAGGAAAGAGGAAGAGAGGTCTTACAGAGTTAAGCACGCCTGTTGTACATCTTTATTTAAAATAAATTATAACAATGTAATTTTTGTGTACAATAAAGTATAAATATATGTTGATAGGTAATTGATTACATAACAATTTACAATAAAGTTATTAAATAGATGCTTCCGTAGACACTAAGTAATTGACTTGGGTTTGCGTTAAGAGACTTGGCACTTTTTTTTCCAATTTTTCTTTTAGATGGTTTTTTTTTCAAATATTTCTGACTACGACAAATTACGTATTACGAAATATTGTAAACTTTAATTTTATATTTTGTCACTATTTTATTACTGTTAACTGCCTACCTACTACGTTAGTAGCAGGTAGTTAAATATACTGAAAAAAAACAAATAAACATACATGGGGCATCTGCCCCCTTACGGGGATGCAAGTATGGGCCTCGAGCGATTGCTAAACGAACATAGGTTCTCTGTAAAATAAAGATTTGTCAAATTATAAAAAATCTAATATGTCAAAATCAAAATGGGCGTTGCGGGCAGGACAACCTTTGCAGGATAAATCTGGCTAGGGCGGTGAAAGGTTAAAATTATTAAACCTATAGTTTATTGACTCTGTTTTTTGTTTTTAAATTTATAAAATAATATCGTCCTCTAGACTAATATGGGATTGTCAGCAATTTTGAGACTGAAACTAATGAATTATTTAAGAAGTTTCAACTTTTGAACTGTGCCACTGTGGACTAAACTTGGTGCATGAATAACTTATTTCTGTTTTAAAACAGGCTGAGATTGTCGGGCTGGATTATTTATTTATTTATATACTTTTTTCACACGCTAATAAAACCTATATATACGACATATACATACGCCGTGCGGTCTCGGCATAGATTGGGCTACCCTTTTCTTTCTGGTGGGTGTGTAAGAGGCGACTAATAGAACTCAATGGTCGATAAATGGGCAGCAGCGTTACTCTTAAATCATCACCAAAGCTTAAATGTGACTGCTAACCCACCTGCCTAAGACGAGGCCTATGTTCAGCAGTGGACAGTTAATGGCTGGCATGATGATGACATGACACATAAATATATATATAACAAGAAATTGTTTAAAAAGTACAACTTTTTTAGTTTACAACTAGATGACTCTGTCAAATGTACAGTGATTTTTATTTTTATCATTAGCATGGTTAGTTACATAATTATCTATCAGTCACTATGTGACATTCTCCCTCATTAACTCTTGAAGGTCTTTGCTATGGGATTGACATGGTGAAGCCACATGGCCACGGGAATCTTGTTTATGAAGCTCTAACGAGCTGTTATCATATCGACGCTGGAAAAGTAAAATATGTTAAGAGCCATTTAGTGATTTTTATAAGAGAGAAAAAAATGAAAGAAAAAACAAAATGAGAGATAATTAGATAGTATGGTAAATACGATACGGTAAAATAATTGATATTATATTTTCGGCATATTTTGTATCAATAATTCAAGAGTGTGTTCCTTAAAGAAATTGACTTCAATCGTGGCCAAATCAGTTGTTCTTATTTTAAAACTTTAGAACCGAGTTTGATAAATTTCTACAGAATCAATCTGTAAGTAAATATATCCTTTCAGATAAAAAATAAAATTTCCAAATCGGTTCATAACTGATAGAGTTATGAGATGACAAACATGAAAAATACACTTGAATCGAAAATCTCCTTATTTTGGAAGTCGGATGACTAATAGAAAATATCCAAAAGTTGCGGAGTGTAAACTAAGAAATATCTGTATAGCCATTTACTGATTTGCTAAATCATTTCTGGGTATTTACTGGGTACAGAGGAATAACACCTTAGTACTCAGGAATGGTAATGCATGGGGGGTATCATGGGCGAAACAGTATACTCTGTTATGTTCATGGTATTTCCATCAGGTGGGCCGTGAGCTTGTTTGCAATTTTAAGTTGTATAAAAAAATTGGATATCAATAGAATTGCCCCTTAGTACATTTTGCCATTCCAGTATCTATATTGTTCAGGGTTAGTTAAAGCCATTGACCTTCTCCCTTCAGTTTAGTTTCAGTTCCCTCCACTTAATGGATTACTCGTCTAAGTATATTATCTATACCTTTTATACGTCTATTATTTTACTACTATAATAAAATTGTAGATAGATAGATAGATATATACTCTTTATTGTTTCCTCCATAAGATTATAATAATAAACTTATTATTAAAACAAACAATTATAAGAAAATTGTCACCATCTGATTTAAAATATTTTGATTGTTTGTCAAACTGCGAACGATTAGCACTAGACTCCAAGTAGCGATCTAATAATTTGCCTGAAGATGCTTCGTTTGGAGGTGAAACACATGTCGTAAAACGTGCGTGGTCGCAATGGCAATCGGAAATTGGGGGCTAATAAGGAAGACTGTAAGATTTCTGATAGTAACGATGGTGGTGAATCTTCGAGTGTTGGCAGTCACACGCATATTAATGGTAGCGGAAATAAATAAAATAATTCTAATCAAATGACCAGTTGTCTGGACTTCCGCAATATAACACCTAGTCCAGTAAAATCTAGTATATAAAATTTTCGTGTCGCGGTGTTTGTTACCAAACTCCTCCGAAACGGCTTTACCGATTTTTATGAAATTTTGTGTGCATATCGGGTAGGTCTGAGAATCGGCCAACATCTATTTTTCATACTTCTCAATGATAAAGGTGACACACCCCTAACATTTTTTTTTTAATTTTTTTAACAACATTTTTTATTTTATTATGATTTAGCATTGAAAAATACATACTAATTAAAATTTTCACCCTTTTACGATCAACCCCTGTTTTTTAATCGCGATTTTTATATGCCTCAATAGGGTTGCAAAATGACAATCGAATATAATAATTGTACTACGATAAATTTTCATGTATAGTTCTTGAGATAATGTATATGGTAAAACAACGTTTGCCGAGTCAGCTAGTATTTTATAAAATTGTAGACGATGTTTCTACATGAAAGATATTTAAGAAAATTAATATGAGAGATCTTAATAAAGGCAATAGACGCAAAACAATATTTTTTAGAAATATCGTATCAGATAGATATGTTGTTGGCAGGTATGTTTTGTCTGCATGTATGTTTGTATCGATATCACTTAAAAATTACTACACTAAATTGGATGCGATTTTCACAATTATATCTTTAAAAACTGGAGCTTATTACTAATAATGCGGACTACCAGTCCCATTGTTAGCAATATACCTTGTCAGGCGGACCTCCCCGTCCCCCCCTTGGCAACTATTGTTCTGAATTCCAAATGTACTCATCACGATGGCCTATCATCTATCATCCTTCACTGGTGTTCCGCCAGCATATACCGTTAGCACAGGCGAGGTTACAATTCCATTATCATCCATTAAAAAAAAATATATATATATATATTTATTTACATATATATTTCTCAGAACTATGGTATTATCTATCCATTCCCGATAATTGGATTACTGAACTAGTTTTTAATTATACAATTCATATTGCTAACTGTATTACAAAAGCCAACGCACCTTTATCGCGTACGCCCCTGCGATAATTACTAATGTTTACGTTACACATCACTGCTGTACCGTTATTGGTTATAATTGGAAACACCGATCAATAATGATCGTGTATATACGAAGGAAAAAGTATATTACATTACAGTACCAAAAGGAAGACTTTATAAAAAGTCGATTGCTTGGATACCTCTGTCCCATTCGTGTTTCAACCGTGAAGCAGTTGTGTTTGCATGGCTGTGTTTCGGTTTGAAGGGTGGGATATGGCGTGAATTTACAGGGTACAGAGGAATAACACCTGAGTCCTCAGGAATGGCAACGCATTGGTGGTATCATGGGCGAAACAGTATACTCTGTTATGTCCATGATACTGCTCATGTCTATAGGCGACGGTTACCACTTTCCATCAGGTGGACCGTCAGCTTGTTTGTCATTCTAAGTTGTATAAAAAAAAATGTTATGTACAAGAGACAGGCTCAGACTTTTTAAAAAAAAATATACAATGTTAGTTGCTGATAATGTAGCTTAATGTATTTTCATTTAAAAATTTAAGCATTGAACCAATTTTGATAAATTTCTATGAAACCAAATCGTAAGTCTTTCAGATAAAAAAAGAAATTTCCAAATCGGTTTAGAACTGACGGAGTTATGAGGTCACGAACATAAAAAATACAACCGAATTGACAACCTTCTTTTCTTTAAGTCGGTTAAAAATACTAGATTATATTTATCTCTCAAAGTAATAACAAATTATTTTAAGACATAAATATAATCCTTTCTAATATTATAAATGCAAGTGTGTTTGCTTGTTTGTTACTTTTTTTTGATGAGTGAAAATGGTATGGTAACCCCGCCTGCGCTAACGGGATACGCTGGCGGAGAACCAGTGAAGGGTGATAGATGAGAATGAAAACAGGCCAGTTAGCCCATCATGATGAATTCATCTGGAATTAATAATGATAGTTTCCAGGGAGAACCGCGAGGAGGTCGGCCTGGTTGGGTATATTGCTAGCAATGGGATTCTCAGTCTCCATTACTAACAATCCCTTTCCCCCCGATATCTGTTTGTTACCTTATAGCGCTATAACATTAACTAACAAACTATATAGGTTGGATTTTATCCCAGTCAGAAACCTATCCCAATCACGCAGACGAAGTCACGAGCAAACAGCTAGTATCATATAAATTAAAATTTATTAGTTCATTGCATCACATTCAATTAAGATTTACAGATAAATATAATAAATAATATTACATCAAACAAATCTTGTTTTTTTTTAATTTTATTTTTATTAATGTAGCTCTTTTTAATTAAATTACCAAATAAAGTGTCATTATATATAAAAACCTAAACCATATTTCTTATGAAATATATATATTTTTTATATATTAAAGTAAAATTAGTCAAATTGGGTCTGACTGATCAAATTTACATTATATGCATGCAACGTTTTAAGATATTATTCTCCCATGAATATATATAAATATAGAATAACAATAGTTTTTTTTTTTATTATTTAAATGAATCCCTAAATATATGTCATATAAAATATATACCACTACTTCTAAAAAAAGTACCTACCGGTAATAAATCCATTTTTACTTAATATCTTTATGATGGAAATTGATCACAAAAATTAGATTCGAAAGATAAATCTATTTGTAGTAAATCAAATGAAGTCTATTCAGCTACGCAGATCTTTTCTTTATTATGTTTCCTTTATTCTTGACGTCGGAGAAAACATACATACATATATGTATAGTACATACTATTGTTTTGGAAATTGGTTACAAAATAGAAATATTAGATAATAAAGTACTAGACGGAGTTTAGTTACCAGTCACTATTAAGTATTCACGTATTTTTTTCGTCACAGGTTCAATTATTTGAAAAATTGTCTTTTAAAAATAAGCTGGCTAGCTGGTCTATTGATATGCCAATAAAATCACACACAAACTAAATACTTAACTCATATTCTTGTTACTACATAATATGTTACTTTTTTGAGTCTTCTTACACCGTTTTAGCAATCGTTAAGTTTTCCATCAAAAGAATCGACAACTCTTGTCAAAATTGCCACTTGTCTACGCATTTTACGAAAGCATTTGTACCAATTCTTTTTCGTAAATTATTAGCAACATTTTGTAATAAAGTACCTACTAACTACAACTTGAGGGATCAATCATTGTTCAGTTTGCACGCTTCTACAAGCGAACAGAATGTATACTTTATCTATGGGTGGGCTTTAAACTAAACCACAAAAATTTTAAACTCCGATCCGTGACGATTACGGAACGAAAACACATGACCGGTTTACTAGGAATACAGAAATTCAAAGCAAGCTACCAGACACCGAATAAGCCGGCGTTCCGCGCTGGTCCGCGACTATACAATAGAATCTGTGAACCAATGGTGAGCAAAGAATTATCATCTTTAAAGACTTGAGAATAAAGTTCATTCATTGGCAGTTAGTAGGAAATCAATTCTAGTTTCGTAAGGTACTATACGATTATGTACTTTATTACTAAAAGCGTAGAGTTCTGTAAATTGAATATACGGGTTCCTAACAGTATGAACTGCTTTAGTTTATGTATTCCTGGTACATTCCGGTACAAAGAGGGTCGGGATACGGGATGGGTGAGTCCCGTAGTACCGATTACGGAACTCCAATCAAGTTTCATTTTGTGTTGCCCGCTAATAATATAGTGTAAAAAAGGCCATATACGTATAATAAGTACCTGTTTTATAATAAATTATTTCAAATTCAAAGGCTGTATAATTATTTTTTAATGAAGTACCGAGTTATATTTAAATTTATGAAAGTCCCATGTCGCGATGTTCTATCACGTATAAAAAAAAATCATATTGTTTACTCCAAATTGAGTTATAGAATAGAATAGTTTTTATGCTGCTAGGTGGTGGCAAGGGACAATAAATACTACCTTTGCTTGGTGAGCAATTAATATATAGGGCTTGATATATATATATATATATATCAAGCCCTATATATATATATATATATATATATTACTTTAAAAAAACAAAATAGTAATAGTCAATTTTTAAAAACTATAATAAGATTTTTTTTTATAATTTTTTATAATGTATTATTTAACTATTTAACTATACTACAGACACCATAGAGATAACATACGAGTACGACTATGTTCTAGCAAATTTTTTACTTTTTATAAGTTTGGTAGCATATCTGCAATTTCTTTGGTGTTGTGGGTGCTCATGGGCGGTGGTAATCACTTACCATCAGGTGAGAACTCTAAAGACCTTTATAACACTGTGTGTAACGAACAACAAAATTAAGACAGCCAAGAAAATCATTTCCTAACTTTTTGGCTGCGACTTAGTCCGTATTACTGAGATAGTAAAAAAACAGCCTTCATAAAATTTATTACACATAGTGTATGGGTCATGCTCTTTGCCTGTCCATTTTGGACGAATTTTAAAACAACATTAGTACACATGTAGTTTATTTTTTTTTTAAATATAAATGGAATGGCCTATTATCGGTATACACTGACGGATTATCTTTGTCAGTAAGGAAGATTTAGTGAGAATGAAATTAGGTGAGTTAGCCCATTTTATTGGTTAGTAAAGTTTAAATAAATAAATAAAATAGTTTACAAGAGAGACAGCGTGAAGTTGGGTAATGATTAATCGATACATAACATTTCTTTTAGTGGGCCAATATATAGATAATATATAACCCTTTCCAGAGAGAGACTTTGTACAAAAGTCGATTGCTTGGGTACCTCTGCCCCATTCGTGTTTCAACCGTAAAGCAGTTGTGTTTGCATGGCTGTATTTCGGTTTGAAGGGTGGGATATGGCGTGAATTTACTGGGTACAGAAGAATAACATCTGAGTCCTTAGGAATGGCAACGCATGGGGGGTATCATGGGCGAAACAGTTTACTCTGTTATGTCTATGGTACTGCTCATGTCTATAAGCGATGGTTACCACTTTCCATTAGGTGGGCCGTCAGCTTGTTTGCCATTCTAAGTTGTATAAAAAAATAGATATTGTAACTATGTACAATGTAAACATATTGCAGTATATTAACCATCGCTAATCCCAAGTATTGAATAACGCTATTTATCCTACACGTATTTACGTGGACTAAATTAGCGGGATCAAGGCTTGTTTTTAATAAGCTCCTAATAATATAGGAAATATTTTGTTTTTTATACATATACTAGTACTAGATATAAAGTTTATACTAGTTTTTCTAGTTTTTTTTCTAGTATAAAATTACTATATTTAGATAACGATACGTACGTTGTATTTCCCCTAAATCTCGTTAATATCTGTCATGTGTACATAACAAGACAATTATATTGTACTAGTTGATACCCACGACTTTGCCCGCGTGGTATTTGTTATTCCCGTTTATTATGTATCGATGTATGTGCCTACCTATTTATTATATCTGGTAATACTGGACCAAAATTAACAAATGACGTGGCGTTCTCACTCTTTGCTTTAGGTCATAGTAATGACTTTACTTAAGTAGGTTGTGTATTAAGTTGCTATAATTTTAAATTATCTCACGGGAACTCTTTAATTTTCCATAATTAAAAGTATCTAAAATATTGAATATTTCCGAGATTAGGCCATATAAACAGACAAACACAGAAACAAAAAGTTTGACGAAAAAATCTGGATATATACTATTTCATTTCTTACATCCCCCTGACTCGGATTTTAGCGATTTTTTTTTCTATGTACAAACATTCAACCTGTACAGTTTTATTATATAATATGTATATATTATTACAACGCAATACCGTCTAACCTAAATGATACGCCAATGTTTATTTTGACATGTTAATAATGAGGTCAACGTGATGTTTTATTCTTATAAAACTAAGGTTATTATAAAAAAAGCCTAATATCTGTTTATATCTTTATAAAAATAGCCTAGCGGCGGTCCCGGCTTCGGACGGTTTTTTTAAAATGAAATTTTCACTGATAATGTAGCTCATTTATAGGTTAAAAAAAATTGAATTGAGAATCTCATTCTTAGACTTAAGTCTAACCAAGCATAACCGGGGGGAAAGAGATTGTTAAACCCCATTGCTAGCAATATGCCCTATCAGGTCGACCTCCACGTGATTCCCCCTGGAAACAATTGTAAACAATACTTGTTGAATTTATCACGATGGGTTAACTGGCCTGCTCCATCTTTACCTATCATCCCTCACTGGTGCCCCGCCGGTATATATCGATAGCGCCGGTGGGGTTACCATTCCATTATCACCCATTAATAAAAAAAAAAAAAACAAATATAACAAGTATTATTTTATCTGTAGTATAACTATATTACAAATGGAAACTTTATGCGTTTGCTATGTGTGTGTGATACGTCAGTATTTATATTCATAATTCTAAGGAATCAACAAAGACGTGCGAACTGTTTAGTGTAATTTTAGAACAAACTAAATCGTTTCTCTTGTATTTAAGTTTTTTGAATAATTATAAGTGTTTGTAAACAAAAATGAATATGGGGAATAACCATAAGACGGATTATGAGTAACAAGTGTAGCGATTAACTGTTAATGGAATTATACTACAGCTTTTAGCATTCTGTAAGCAAATGTCAAGAGACGTAACTCTTTTTTTATACAACTTAGAATGACAAACAAGCTGACGGCCCACCTGATGGAAAGTGGTAACCGTCGCCTATAGACATGAGCAGTACCATGGACATAACAGAGTATACTGTTTCGCCCATGATACCCCCCATGCGTTGCCATTCCTGAGGACTCAGGTGTTATTCCTCTGTACCCAGTAAATTCACGCCAAATCTATGTGATATTATTTGTCTGTTTGTCATAACTCAATTTTAATATTGAGATACATGCAGGAAGCTAATATGATACGTTATTCCGAATTTTCGGATTCAATTTCGTGTTTTCGACCATACCGAAATAGCCCTAGCTAATGAAACTTAACATTTAGTTCTTCATAAATCTTACCATAAAAGTACAAAGGATCGATATTTTAACATTTTTGATATTTTTGAACGATATATATTTTGTAATTTTAAGATCAAATTTGTGTTTCGTTCGGCCCCGAAATTTCGGAAAACATTTCGTAGTAGACCCTCAGATCAGTATAGTAGCACTCAGTCTCTACCATGAAAGTTTGTTTTGTTCGAAATTATGGAGCCGAATGAAACTGTTCAAGTTTAAAATTATGAATGAAACATTATTGTTTGTCAATATTATGTAACTGTTGATAATGTATAATATGCCAACAATATGTTTACAATAATTAAACTAAATAAATACAATGCTGTAAGTAAGCTTCGGCTAGATGAACATATCAATTAAAGACGTATATAGCTCTAAAAGGTAAGTGTTCGGTGGGAAAGATATTGTTAGTAACGGAGACTAAGAATCCCATAGCTAGCCCTGGAAATTATCATGGTTAATTACTTATGAATTCATCATGATGTGCTAACTGGCCTGTTTTCATTATTATCGATCACCCTTCACTGGTGCTCCGCCAGCGTATCCCGTTAGCGCAGGCGGGATTTTTATTCCATTTTTACCCATAAAAAAAATAGGTAAGTATTTTAATTATATATGAAAGAAGTGCTATCAAAATAATTAATGTGAATGAAACGTTTTATCGTACGTTTCAATTTAGGGCCCGAAACTTCGGAATTAGGAATTATGGTAGATCCACAGGACAGTGGCGTTTAGTAAAATGTATCGAGGTTGTTCCTTACTCGTCCTTCATGAAGTAGGTCTGTGTTATTTATATGTCCCAAACTGTATTTCTTAATCAACTGACCGCGTTACTTTTAATCAGGTTATATCCTTTATTCTTGACACTTCCGGAAAGACCTCAGTAGAGATAGATAATATATAGCAATATCTGTATTTTTTTTATACAACTTAGAATGGTAAACAAGCTGACGGCCCACCTGATGGAAAGTGGTAACCGTTGCCTATACACATGAGCAGTACCATAGACATAACAGAGTATACTGTTTCGCCCATGATACCCCCCACGCGTTGCCATTCCTGAGGACTCAGGTGTTATTCCTCAGTACCCAGTAAATTTAATACGCCATATCCCACCCTTCAAACCGAAACACAGCTATGCAAACACAATTGCTTCACGGTTGAAACGCGAATGGGACAGAGACACCCAAGCAAACGACTTTTGTACAAAGTTTCCTTCTGGTAAAGTTATGTACTGTAAATAATATATATATATATATAAATAATATATATATATATATATATATATATATATATATATATATATATATATATTCTAAGTTGTATAAAAAAAACCTAATAATCTTATAAAAATAACAGAATCCAATACATAAATTGACAAATAAATATTATTATATCGATTAAACAATGTTTAATTACTAAGACTTTCGTTAAATAACATAAGTCATAACTTAAGGGCTTAACATTATTTTTATAGTAAGAGCGACAAAGTCGATTTTTTTAATAATAATTGATAACCTTCTTTTAAAAGTCAATTTGCTCGAAAGTATTTGCATATCTAACTTTATTATAATATATTTAATTATCTTCAACAATAAGCTTTCAATTCCGCATTCATTTCGCGAGGCCTCTCTTGATTTCTTTGCGAATTTATTATAGGACTGTTTATTATTCTATTGGCATAGTTATAGTATAATTACAAAACAATTAGTCAGTCAATTCGACAACGTTCAAGTTCAGATATCGCTGTAGCCGTTTGCTAAAAATAAACGATAACATTGACCTTGGCTATATTTAGCGCGATTTCCTATCCTGTCATTGTGTAATTATACGCAAATGCCAAGTCATTGTCTGTATTATTCTGGTGCCCTAGTACGTCCTTGACACGTGGACATGAGATACTTTTAGGTCCAGTACTGACAAATGCAGATAGAGCGATTGGACAAAGTATAATGATAAAACCTCAATATGTAAATTGTGCATCGTAAAATACACGATTGCCATGTTAAAAAAAAACTGTTTAAAAAATTGATTGTCACCCGAAATAACATACACTTTCCCGTATCTGTAGATTCAAACGGTACCTCATACATCCAAATCTGTTCAGACATTAAGAGGATATGGAGGATCCATACAATAAAGATAGTAAGAGGATATTATATACATATAATAAGAGGACAAGAAATGACGAAAGTAACATACATACTCATACCCACAAAGGATCAAGATCACGCGGGCGCGCGCGAGCACGCACGCATGCACGTACTCTCGCACTCACGCACACACGCATGCACGCACGCACGCACTGCGCTATCGGTATACCCTGACGGAGCACCAGTGAAGGATGAGAGGTGACGATGAAAATAGATTAGTTAGCCTATCGTAATGAATTCCACTACAATTAACTACGATGGCTTCTAGGGGGAACCGCGTAAAGGTCGACCTGATAAGGTGTATTGCAGGCAATGGGTCAATTAGACCTAATTGCTAACAATCCCTTTCCCTCTCCACAGTCAGGGTTATCATTGCATTCTCAACCATTAAAAAATAAAAAAACTTTTATGCAAAGTCTACCTCTGTTATCCCCGGACACTAATTATAATATCCCTGGGATCCCCCCCCCCCCATGAAGATGAGGTTCGCAGATAGTACTTATTAATTTCATTTTCCTTAGTAATCAAGACAGAGTGGAATCTCATCGCAATCAATTTATGCATATTTGATTGTCTAAATTCCAAGATATTTAAATTACGCTGTTGTATAAACTTTAGTACTATTACTTATGTCGCGGTATAAGTACTGGAAGGGAGTTATAATAATGGGGACACTAGTAACCATTTTGTATGAAATGAAAATAGATTGGTGACTCCATTTGCGTCATTGGACTAAATTTGACTGTTCATATCTATTTATTTATTATTATTATATTTCTCACCACAAACAATTTAGGACTTAATATCTATAGGCGATATATATATATATATATATATAAATATAAATATATATATATATATATATGCACAAAGTCTCCCTTTGATAAATCGACATCTGTCGATCGACAGGCATTCAGTACACGTTAAGATGTCTTGCTACAGAATATTTCATTTTTGCAATATAAATATACTAAATATATAATTTCAATTTAATAGTACTATAATTCGTTTCTACATATTATTATTTGATTATTAATTCAGCCCTTAACTGTCCACTGTTGAACATAATGGCAACGCATGGGGGGTATCATGGGCGAAACAGTATACTCTGTCATGTCCATGGTACTGCTCATGTCTGTAGGCGACGGTTACCACTTTCCATCAGGTGGGCCGTCAGCTTGTTTGCCATTCTAAGTCGTATAAAAAAAAAGCCTTCCCCAAAAGGGGAGTTTTGCCAGTACTTACCACGCTTGGCAAGCGGGTCGGCAACCGCAGCTAGGTTTTTACAGATGTTGCAAGAGGGACGCTGCTGCTTGTCTACCTCCCCCCCCCCCCCCCTAAGCTTCCTTAGCCGCCTCTTACGACACCCACGGGAAAGTAAGGGGTGGCCCGTTTTATGCCGGGACCGACAGGGCGAATTCGTTTTTACATATTCTTTTTTAAATTATACACGTGACGAAGTTTAATAATGCTAACGGAACCATTCAAGATCCGTCAAAAAGTAACGGATACAGACTTGGATCGGTACCTTTTTTCTCTCTCAGATATCCGCACGCACGGATATGAATACTAATATCTGGCACATCACTATTTACACGTGTCACGCGATACTTGCGCGCTCTCTGAGCCCGATTTTGTTGATTCTTTTTTTAATTAATCTATTTCGACGATCCTTCGAAAGGTTTTTACTATTGTGTTGATTTAGTACTAGGCCTTCTGAAATTTATTATTGTTATTTGTTTCTCTTTATTTAGGTCGACAAATCGTCATAGTCGTAGAATACTGACGGATCTTTATATGTAATATTCGTCAGATTCGTCAGTATTCTACGACTATGACGAAATAGTGGACACAATTCGAATATAAATAACAATAATGTTTGTATCGTCAACGACGTTAGCCATCTATTAGTATATAACAAAATAGTTTACATGTTTATTTTTGTTATTTACTTAATTTTCTTACACTGTATAATTAAATTAAATAAATGTGTTCAAATTTTTGTATATTTAAATATTTAAAGTGATTGCTGTTAATACCTATAATACAGGCATGTGCATTAATATATTGTATTGTATTTAATGTTTGTTATACCTATATGTTATAATGCAATATGCTGTTGGTGTTCCTTAAATAAATAAATAAATAAAATATATAAAATGGTTTCATAAAATTCATATATACATGGACACGCGCATGTATATATACAATATTATAGTATTATTGTAGTATTATGATACAGGGTTACGGGTTCAAGTGTTGGTAAGTTATCCTTTAAAGTTATTCACAATTTTAAGTGGTATATTTTATTTAATAACTTTATAAATTAAACTAAACTTAATAAATATATCGTTTATTAATAGATATAAATTTTACTATGAATCTTCTAAGTGATTGCAAATTAATTACTTAGTAATAGGCATGGATAATATCGATACCGATCCAATATCTATATATTGGCTTCTTCTGGACATTGATGGCGGAAAAAAGGTATCATCCACTACGATATCGTCCGTACCGGTCGGATATCTATATTAATTTCGATTCTTCATATAGACATTAAATATTGGATAACAGACATTTAACATATTCGTAATTGGGCCAATATATATATATATATATATTATATAGCTAGCTTTATAATAAATTTGGCACCAAACGCACACAAATAAAAATATAAGTAGGTGTTTTAAATTAAATATAATAATAGATAAAATGTAATGCAAAAAGCATGTCAACATTATAGTTATATACCCACTTATGTATACATAATGTATGATAATTAACGATGTGAGTGTATATACTTATGCAATATATCTTCAGTCTTTATCAAATTATCACGTACAGTACATGTTCAATGGAATAATGCTGTAAAGTATAAAGTTCAGGGACTTTATTGCTATAGGAATAAAGAATAAAATTCAATGGTGTGGAAATAGAAAACTCGAAGGCTCCTAGCGGCAACCTCATGACCTCATCGGTGACGTCGCACGCGGAGGCTTACGTAGCGGGACGTGATAACCTATTTCGCAATCGTTTACTACGACCGTGTGGCCTAATGGATAAGGCGTCGGACTTCGGATCCGAAGATTGCAGGTTCGAGTCTTGTCATGGTCGACAAATTGTCTTTTTGGCAAATAATTTGTTTATTTTTAACAAATTGTAATAAACAAAAACTTTTTTTGGGCTTTGTTTATTTTTTATAGACAATTTATTAAACCCAATCTCCCCATAATAAGAGAATATTGGATATAAGCATAGCTACCTCTGTAGCCATTATCATGTAAGGCGACATTTAAATAAATAAAGGAATTAAACTCTTAATTCGTTTCAATTTTATTTTTGTGGGTATTTTTATAAAAATTCCGAAATCGAAACGGATTTTTACGGTTCCTTTTGCAATTGATAGAATATATTTGTTTACGTGATTTTTTCTAATGACTGTTGTATAGGCATTAAATGATTTATTTATATTTTTTTTTCCTTTATTTATATGTGTTTTCCATAACTGATAATGGCTGATATATAAGTATAATTATATACCAATCTATATATTGAGATAATATTTATTTATTTATTTATTTATTTATTTATTACATCCACTGGGTGAGCCTTACAGTCTCTCAATACGCCCACCCAGGAAAGCATGAATACAACAACATATAAAAAAAGGAATATTACATATATACAACAAGAATAATATAAAAAGACTTAAACAAAAACATCTGAACACAAATACTCTGTGGTCACCCGACGAAACTCCAGCAAGTTGGAGGCAAATACATCCAATTGCGGATACTGGCTCATAGTAGTTTCAATGCAAGAGATAGGGGAGCCTGCTTAGCGAACTCTGTTCTTCGTAATGGAACATCGAATAAGTGCCGTCGACGTGTTCGCACGTAGTTACTGGGCGCTCCTATTGATATTGATTCCAGTACAGTTTGGTTACACTTTTCCCCCCGCACTAATTTTACCACATATTCAATTAAATTTAGCTTTCGTCTTACTTCAAGTGTATTATAGCCCACCATACCTAACAAAAACATACTCGGGTATATATGGGGATAAGACACCTTGAAACCATACTGTTTTTGGTACAGCCATCTTACAAATTTCTTTTGGATTTTTTGAATATGTTACATAATAATACTGTATTATGTAGGTAAAGGAATTAACCACTTGCGTGATAATTCTTCATATTCTACACTAATACTATAAAGAGAAAAGGTTTGTATTTTTGTATGTTTGTAACGAATAAACTCAAAAACTAAATAATGGTCCAATTTAAAAAAAAATCTTTCATCATTATATTGTACTTGAGTAACATAGGCTATATATTATTAAAATTCTATCTTCCCATGCGGAGTCGGGTCGGATCGCTAGTATAATCATACAGTGGTTTATTTGGCCATTTTAGGAATTACAAAAAATTACGAAAGAGAATTGTCGAGTGCGAAAGAATGGAGATGTCGGTAGGGGCAGTCCTAGACGGACGCATGTCGACCAAATAGGCGACGGGCTTAAGAAGAGCCAAATTAAAACTACCTGTAACCGGCGAGCGTGTATGAAAAGATTGATGAATGTAAAGTATGCGAAAGAAGTCTGTTTGAATCGGAGTATTTGGCGTTCCATTGTATCTGCCTTATTATTAGGGCGAGGGAGTTGGCAGTAGCGTCCATCTTGAAATATCTCTAAAAGCCTAACTGCTGTTGCCAATCCGCCTTCCAATCGTAGTACCTACTGGAAAAACTCTCCTTATGGGGAAGATTTATGACCAGCATTGGACAGTTAACGGCATCTAGTTTAGTAACATAAAGATTGTTTTCCTTTTTTCTATGTTAAAAGTTGGAAAAAATAAATTATGGTCTACATACATTGAAGGCATGCGCTTCTTTATACTTGACCATAGATAATTTTTTTTTTCAATTGCCCAACTCTTTAACAAAATGTCTCAATCATTTAAAATTGTATTGTAAATAATTTGTATTGTATGCACAAAAATATAAAATGTACATATTTAAAATTTACACGTCCTGTTAGACTTTTTCCTTATTTGCATGATCAAAGTTCATTATATGACTAAGAAACCAAATAGGTACCAATGCATATTCGTAGTCATTTAAGAATAAATATTGAGTGGTTATAATTTTTATTTAATTTTATTCATACCATTAATAATGTATATTGTTTATAATCAAAATTAATTAAAAATAAATATATAATTACAAATAAAATACAGGTATAAACACATAAATCATTATTAATTAAATCATCTTACAATAAAGTTTAAATTTAATCTAAATTTAGCGTTACTAAATTGAGTATTCTAAATTTACATATTTTAAAAGTTATCCTTAATGTAATAAGGTACAAAATGTATCGATTTTAGGAATAGTACATCGGGTCGCCATTATATTATATTACTACTTCAAAATCGGGGGAAAGGATTATCTATACTTATAATAAATCTGTAGAGAGGTCAATTCTGTACATGAAATATATTTCTAAACTAACTATCAGGGGGTGATTAGTGATCGATACTGATGCCAAAAATGCAATCAGTAAAATTTTTGTCTGTCTGTTCGTTATAGAGACAAAAACTACTCGACGGATCTTAACGAAACTTGGTACAATTATTCTTCATACTCCTAGGCAGGTTATAGTATACTTTTCATCACGCTACGATCGATAGAAGCACAGCAGTGAAGGGAAATGTTGGGAAAACGGGAGACGTTACTCCATTTTTAAGTTTCTGTCGCGTGTGCAGCCTTAATGGCCACTTTTTAAAATGTAAAAATGTCCACCTGTGCGAAGCCGGGACGGGCCGCTAGTAAACATATAAAAATACATTTTTTTTAATAATATTAGTATAGATTATATAAGGTACGTCGAAATTATTAATAGAATGTCGTCAATCAATAATAATAATAAATAGTACGGCGAACTGCGAATCTACGTAAATATCAAGTTATACAGAAAAATAAAACAGGTTTTGTCTATTATAATGAATGTAGTAATGACGTGGATGGGTGCGTAACACAAACGCGATGTTCATGATAAATAATGATCAACCTATTCATTCTTTCCTGGTTTCAACCGACTTCAAAAATAAGGAGGTTCTTAATTCGATTGTATTTTTTTCTATGTTTGTTGCCTCGTAATTCCGTCGGGTTTAAATCGATTTGGAAAATTATTTTCTTTTATCTGAAAGGTTACACATTTATAGAACTTTATCAAATTCGGTTTAGTAGTTTAGTATTTAAATCAAAGTAACTGGTTTTGCCACAACTGCAGTTAGTTTTTTTTTTTAAGACACAATCTTTAATTATTTTTTTACCAGCTTCAAAAAGAGCTTTTAATTTTTTTTTATGTGCGATATGAATAGGCAAAAAAGCGGCTAGTGCACCTACAACAAAATGGTAACACTTGCTTTGCTAAAAATTTCAGCCATTAGGTACCTGTCCACTCCTGAACTTAGGCCTTCCTAATAGACTGCTAAAGAATCATAAAGAACGGTCCTGAGTCACCGGCATTTACTGACTACCTATAATGCATTTGAGGTCGGCATTTTATCTAGTGGGGGTACTGCACTTGCTCGTATGGAGTCGCCACTCAAGAACCTTTCTTCCCCATCGGTTGTCAGTACTTCGAGCTTCAGCCCATTGCCACTTCAGTTTGCATATCCTTCTGTTAGTTAGTAGAACATTCAATGTTAATTCTATAATATTTTGCTTCAGTAGGTACCTCAGACAATACATAGAAAGCGATTTCCAATGAAACACCATAGCACTTGAAAACAAAGATAATTATTTTCTTAACTTGTTCACTACAACATTGAATTGAAGCCCACACACACATTTCTTACGACGAATAATAGTCGAATTGTGAAGGCATTCTCATTTTTTTCCTGAGGGTCCGCTTTATTGGGACAAATTAAAAAAAAATATATATTGATACCTTTTTAGAAAATGTTCTAACAGTATAAAATGAATAAAATATTGAAAAAAAAATTAAGCTAACATAGAGTACTAACTTGACTACCGGACGCGTCGTATCAACATGGAAGTCTCAAAGTGTTTGTCTTTTTTCTAATGATTAAAAATGGAATGGTAACCAGGGTACCAGTAAAGGATGATAGGTGAAAATGTAGTATGTCAGTTGGCCTGTCGTGATGAATTCATCAAAAATTAACCACGATGGTTTCCAGGGGGAACCGCGTGGAGGTCGACCTGTTAGGGTGTATTCCTAGTAATGGATCTGTTAGTTCTCGTTACTAACAATCCCTGCCCCTCCTATGTGCTTGTCTTATATATTGTCTTGTATATTGCTAGCAATAGGGATTGACATCCCCACTACTAACAGGGAAAAGGGGGGAAAGGGGTTGTTAGCAATGGAGTTCGACATTGCTAGCAATATTGCTAGCAATATCAGGTCGACCTCCACGTGGTTCCCCCTGGAAACCATCGTGAACAACTCTTGTTGAATTCGTCACGATGGGCTAACTGACCTGCTTCATCCTCATCTATCATCCCTCACTGGTGCCCCGCCGGTGTATACCAGTAGCGCGGGTGGGGTTACCATTCCATTATCACCCATTAAAAAAACCACAGTCCCTCTCTCCGTACTTTTTCTAGCGTTTTGTCAAATGTTTGTTTGGGAACAAATAAATGGATTCACTTATCGAAATTCAATTAGCATTCTCTATAAAATTGCTAACTCATGCTATCGCAGTTCCTTGCATAAATACAAACTTGGAATCAAACATCGATGATGATTGATGAGGTAAAAGGAGAGAGATCTTGGCATCGAAATAGAAAAAACTCGTTGGACGTAGTAGATCTATATTGCACTCGATATAACTATTCACGAAGCTCTGCATCATCCAGGTAAACCCTCAGCATTAAAGATACTGAGGTGAAGAGAAACAGAGGTAATTAGGCGTATACCATAATCCGCCTGATGACAATCGGACACTGCAGCCCGTGAACGTTTGCATTGTAACATCATCATCATCGCGGCCCGTGACTTGAGAGTACCTGACAAATTTCGATGATGTCACATTGTCACAGTGACCTACTGAAGAAGTGATGAGTCAATTGAAATCATTAAAAGAGAATCACTTAACATCAATTGATAGCACTGATTTCTGATTACAGATTACCTTTCTAATTGTGATTTTTTTGTGTTGATTGTTCGTAAAATACTTGCATAGAACATTTTAATAGACTATTATGTATATATATATATATATATATATATATATATATATATATATATATATATATATATATATATAAAAACTAATGAAAATATCAATATAAATGATCCTACCATAAGACAGACTGCTGATTTCCAATAATTGTTTTATGTATTTTGAATGTTTGGAAATGTTACTAATTTCATTTAAAGAGCTTTTCTGTGATAAGCAAACATGCTGAAGTACTTATCAAAGGTCATATCAAAAAGCATAATAAGGGAAATTAGCAAAATAGGTACTATACGTATTTTCAGCTGGCAACTCTAAATTGTGACTGACTAGAAATCAGCTTTCAATTCTTTCTTTTCGGCGTTACTATGCTTTCTTTTAAAAGTGCGTATACAGTTTCTACTTCGCCTGCCAAGAGTGGCAACTACTGGCAAAACCGTCCTTATATGTATATATATATATATATATATATATATATATATATATATATATATATATATATATATATATATATATATATAATATATTGGCCGTGTGGTCCCGGCATAGAATAGGCTACCCCTTTCTTTCCCTTTCTTTTCTTTCATCGGAAAACCGACTAAGGAAGGGCAAGGATTAAGCAGCAGCGTCCCTCTTAAAATATCACTAAAGCCTGACTGCGGTTGCCAATTTACCTGTCAAGCGTGGCAACTATTGGCAAAGTCCCCAAGGGGAAGGCTTATGTTCAGCAGTGGACAGTTAAAGGCTGATATGATGATGACGAAATATGTATTATGTATATTAATGCACATTAGCATTTATTTTAACATATTTTTTTATACAACTTAGAATGACAAACAAGCTGACAGCCCACCTGATGGAAAGTGGTAACCGTCGCCTATAGACATGAGCAGTACCATGGACATAACAGAGTATACTGTTTCGTCCATGGTACTCCCTATGCGTCGCCATTCCCGAGGACTCAGGTGTTATTCCTCTGTAATTATACCTAAATATTAATATAATAAATGCAAAAGTTTATAATCAATCTGTTTTGTCCATCTATCAGACGGATATTTGATACTTTTTCATGTAAAAACTACTGAATGAATTTGAATAAAATATATATCCTAATTTAACACATATGATAAAATATAAACCGATTTGAAAAATCTTTTTTTTTTTGTTTCTTACAACGGCAAACAAGCTGACGGCCCACCTGATGGAAAGTGGTAACCGTCGCCTAAAGACATGATCAGTATAATGGACATAATAGATCTAAAAGGATAATACTTACAGAAATGATTACTTTAATATAAGCATATTTTGTTGTATGAATTGAGAAGAGAAAATGAATCGATTATTATTTAAAAAAAAAAGATAGATACAGATTAGTTTCACAGAAATTTTATCAAAATCGGTTCAGCAATTTAATTTTTAAATCAAAATCAAAATAACTGGTCTCACCACAATTGAAGCTGTTTTTTTTTTTGGGACACAATCTTTAATTCTAAGTCTCACGTATAGGTTGCCCCTAGTAACTTCCTCGGCGGGTATTTACCATGGTGAATTCTCAAAACCATGGACATGTCGTGAATTACATCACAACATTGTAATACCATAATGAGGCACAATACATCTATTAGTATGCTAGTCTTGTAGTATTAGCAAATCTCGTTATATTGTGTGCATTACGTATTGTAATATTAACTATTATGTCATTACAAAGTGGGGTCTGATGACAGATCAGTAGGAATACGCTTGACTGCCCAGGGATCCTTTAATTAGTGTCCGGGGATACCAGAGGTAGACTTTGCATAAAAGTTGTTTGCTTTTTTTAATGGTTGAGAATGCAATGAGAATTCTTATAACCCTGACTGTGGAGGGGAAAGGGATTTTTAGTAATGGGATCTAAATGATTCATTGCTAGCAATACACTCTATCAGATCGACCTCCACGTGGTTTCCCCTGGAAACCATCGTGGTCTAACTGACCTGCTTTTATCGACTCTTACCATCCCTCACTGGTGCCCCATCAGCGAAATCACAGAAAGCGCAGCCTGCGCCACGCCTGCGCTATTCGTTAAGGTAACACATAGAATCTGAAATGAACGTATAAGGCAGAGGGAAGAACAAAAGATCCCGATGGGTCGACGTACAATGGCTTAGCTGACCCCATATGCGAAAATAAGATAAGGTAAAGGTGGATTAAGAAGGACTTAGGTATTTTGTATTTCAGTCAATCAAAATATTCCGGACACACGAAGTTGTATGTAAGAACTACTTTTTTAATATTAATAAGCTTTTCTTTGCCTTTCAACTGTGTATGACAGTAAGTTGACGCTGTGTTCGACCATTAATTTTTTTTTAGTTTTAATCCCTTTGTACGTGGATCACTCAGCATGTAGTCCCGCAGTGCTGTTCCAATGATATATCATTGATAAAATACACGTGGATGTAGCATACACGAGGACGTATACTACACAAAGGGCTTCAGGGTATCTTTAGGGCAATCATCTTGTTTTTATGTCATGATTATTATTCTGTACAAGCCTTTTTCCTCTCTAGAGGTAAACAAGAAGTAGGCACATATCGTTAGTAGTTATTGCGACCTTCTTTTATTCTAATGTGGTCTATTTTGCTGACATAAATTCGTATTACAGTTTTCGACCTTTAATTTTTTTAATTCTTAAATGGAGTCCTGGAAATACTTTAATTGTGTGACTCTCTCTGTCCTACGAGTAGATTATATAGTACTTAACTAGTTGTTTTCCATTTAAAATCAATTACAAAAAGATCGACATATAACAACGTTTTTCAGTCATTTTTACAGTATATCAAGACAAAACATACCGAGTTTAAAATTCGACTGCCAGGAACACAATTGTATAAACCGATTCCAATTTGTTGCAGTAGTTTTTGCATGAGTTTCATTCCGACTGGTGTAGCCTTGTTGCCGGCGTTCCACAGGGTGGCGTCCTGTCACCACTTCTATTTTCTATTTTCATTAATTCCTTGGCAGGACGTTTTTCATCCTACTTTCATCTATACGCAGATGACAAGAAAAGAGCATATTCCTTTTTAAAAAGCCGGCAGCACACCTGCAATGCCGTGGTTGGTGGGTGACCATGGGCGTCGGTAGTCACTTACCATCAGGTGAGCCGCATGTACGTTCGCCCCCTGTGTTGTAAAAAAAAGTCTGCATTACTAACAATCCCCTCCCCCTCCGCTACAATAAGGTAGATAGGTAAAATTATTTTAATATTCTTTTTAAAAAAACTGATAGACGTTTGCATTATTTGCCATTGCGCGAAGCAGTGGCGGGTGGCTAGCAAAAAAAAAATTGTTGTTACCTCTTGTGTCAAAACTCTAAGTCGCTTTTGATTGACGCCACCTATAACGAGCCTCTGAAGCATGAAGAAAATGATTAATTGTTTTTAAATTATCCTATTTATTGTGTGGGCGGCACGACTGTTTGATGTCGGGATACAAAGCGTTCCGCTCGTACAAAGAGCCGTAGGTAACGTATTGTACTGTTTGTGACAGTACAAAAAAAAAAAACAAAAATTGAGAGTGAAAACAGCTATTAGATTCGATAATGTATTTTTTTGGTAAATGACAAACATACTGAAATAAAAAAATCCCCCTGAAAACCATCGTGGTTAATTCTTGTTGAATTCACCACGATGGGCCAACTGATCTGTTTTTATTCTCCATATCATCCTTCACTAGTACACCACCAGAGTATTCCGATAGTTACCACAGATAGTATTCATTCCATTATCATCCATTTAATTAAAAAAAAAACCGAATAGACAACCTTCTAATTTAAATTGAGTTTGTATTTTTTTTTATTGGCTAAAGAAGCTAATGATCTCCTGATGGTAGTTATTAACTGTACAGAAATAAATATATGTACATATAATATTAGTACATACATTTTATTTACATACAAGTAAGTCACACAAAATTTTACCACCCACAAATTACCATTATCTTACATAAACGGTGAAATAGTAGGCGTTCAGCACTTGCCCTTGACATGGGCTAATGAGTAGGAGTGGCCAATACATCGAACCCATCAATAGACTATCAAGCCACGAAAAGCATACGTCGTCGTTGTATGATTCCATTATCTTTGACCGCACGGTAAGAAACGTAATTTTTATACGATTTTTATTATATCTACCCACACGAAAAGAAGGGATAGCCCATTCTATGCCGGGGCACACACTGCGATAATATACATAATACCTTAGTCCTCAGGAATGGCAACGCATGTATGGCCCATGATACCCTTGATTCATGAGCAACACAGTTATACTCTTATGTCCATGGTACTGTTCATGTCTATAGGCGATGGATATCGCTTTTTCAGGAGGGCTATAAAGAAATTTAAAACATAAAAGCACGGGATATATAAAAGTCATTTTCCCATAAAGAATATATATATATATATATATATATATATATATATATATATATATATATATATATATATATATATATATATATATATATATATATATATATATTCCTGCATTTTATCTTCTGTTTTTCTTATTCTTCTCTTTATCTATTTAGTCTAAATCTACTTTTAAGTATTAATCTCGTTTATTACTATACAATGGATTCGCGTAATGGCGTGGGCTATTCTCTGAAAAACGAATTGTATTCGATCTAAATCGACTTAGATAATTACTCTCGCTAAACTAGTCTTAATTCTAAGGAAATTGTTTAATTATCTGATTAAAGGACTTTCAGATGATCACAAATTGTGGATCAATCGAATAAATATTATTAAAAAAGGCTGTTTCTAATTTAGATTTTTTTTATACAACTTAGAATGGCAAACAAGCTGACGGCCCACCTGATGGAAAGTGGTAACCGTCGCCTATAGACATGAGCAGTACCATGGACATAACAGAGTATACTGTTTCGCTAATGATACCCCCCATGCGTTGCCATTCCTGAGGACTCATAAATTCACACCATATCCCACCCTTCAAACCGAAACACAGCCATGCAAACACAACTGCTTCACGGTTGAAACACGAATGGGACAGAGGTACCCAAGCAATCGACTTTTGTACAAAGTCTCCCTCTGGTGAATTAAATTGTATAGGTTTGATATTTGATCGAACTAATTTAGAAATTACTAGCTATTTGTTTTTTGTCTTACCTTGAATTTCAAAACTATTGAAATAGGCCATTTGTATAAGGCGTATCAAGAAAAATATACACCAGACTTTACGTTAGACTTTTAGGAATTCAACTGTGAAAATCGCATGCAATTTAGTGTAGTAGTTTTTGCATTTACCGAAACAAATCTACAGACAGACTGAGAGATAATTTTTTTTAAATTTATTGTTTTGGCTTTTATGACTCTTACTAAGAATTTAATAAGAGTATGATACCCTCATATATATATATATATATATATATATATATATATATATATATATATATATATATATATATATATATATATATATATATATATATATTTTTTTTTTTTCAAATAACTCCCATGTATAAATATTGTCTAGTTACAATTTTATGATATTAGTAAAAATCTAATGTGTCGCTCTTACTATTTTTATTTTATTCATTTATTTATTTTATATTATATTATTTTATAATAAAAATAATGTTAAGCCCTTAAGTCTAAATGTTATTCAACAAAAGTCCTAATAATTAAACATTGTTTAATCGATGTAATAATATTTATTTGTCAATTTATGTATTGAATTCTGTTATTTTTATAAGATTATTAGGTTTTTTTATACAACTTAGAATGGCAAATAATCTGACGACCTACCTAATGAAAAACGACCAACATGAGAGTGAACCCTATTAATACAAAAAATATTAACAAAATTGGTTCAGAATTGACGACATAACCACAACCACTAAATAATTCTATAATTCAAGATTGTGATTCACAAAAAAAGATTGCAAATTGTGTCAAAACTAGTTATTTCGATTTAAAAATTACTAAACTAAACTCTATAAAAATACCGAATTTATTTTGATGAAATTGCTTAGTAACCAATCTCCAAATATATTCTTTCAGATAAAAAAGAATTTTCCAAATCGGTTTACAACTGACGGAGTTATGAGATAAAATACAAAAATACAACCAAATTGGGAGCCTCTTTCTTTTGGACGTCTTTTGAAATTGAGAATTTGAGAACCTGATTTTGAAAATTGCGAATTACAAATCGTGTAAAATAAATACGTAATCCCCATTAAGTAAATGAACATATTAACGTAAAATAGTGCCACAAAACCTTAACACTACCCATGGGGGTGTAATATGGGTATGTAGATACTCATATTATACGAAGATTAAGCACTTTTATGAAGCAGTCTCAATGACCTCGGTTGACACAATTCCGGAAACATTCCCGAAATAGAATCAGGAGGATAATTACATTTTATTACAGCAATAGACGGTTTTATTACAGCAACAAGCTCGGTTTGGCAGTTAATGTAATCGCGTCTATACAACTGTTGCTGAATTGATAACTTTGTTAAACTAATCTAGGGCTTATAGTCAACTAGGCATTACTTGCGACTTTGTCCGCGTAACTGGGATACGTTGATTGACCGATGTAAAGAGTGGCTTATGTTGTTCTTTGCCGAAGCACAGAATAGGTACCCCTTTTTACGAAAATTCCGCGGAAGGAGAAATATGAAATTTGGCACACTTATAATTTATACAGAGAAGGAGTGCACAATGATAAACATCCTAAGATGAAAATATCTACAAACTTTCCCAGTTAGAATATTAGTAGAAATATTAAGAAGAACTTTAGTAAACCTCAATAAACTTTCTTACACAATATCCACGAAGTATTCCCGTTTTCTGAGAGTTTCGAGAACCATTGACCTCTGTGGTTTTATTATAGAACTTAGTCCATCATAAATTGTGGGATTAATTTCAATAATTATCATATTCCGAACTATGAAAGTGGAATGGGATTAATAACGAAAGGGTATTGTCTTAAATTTAAGTTATATCTTAAAATCAGTTGAAATAGCAAAGTTATATAAAATTGCAGTAATATATCAGAGAAAGATTACGTGGAAAAGTCGCTTTCATGGACATCAATAAAACATGAGTCAATAATAAAACATGAGTGGGACAACACGGGTACTGTTGTATCACTCATGTTTTATTGTTATTTCGAGCTGCATGTTTTATTTTTAATAAGTAACTGGAAATAACGCAGTTATTTAGGTAAACTATGTCAATTTACCTGAACTGTATTGATATATTTTATCAACATGTAAAAAAATAAAAGTATAATTTTGTAAACTTTTATTTTTTAACCTTTAAAAAATGAAAGAAAAATAAAAGTATAACTTCTGATAATTTGATCCGATGGGACTTAAATTCAAATCTCTGTTATCCGAACTGACATTCAGTTCCCAGAAATATTCTTGTTAATATTATAAATGAAAAAGTGAATTTGTTTGTGTAAAAGCGAGTTTCCCTATTACTTAAGGCTCCTTAATGGCTTAAGCAATCCCTATGAAAGTTAGTATACATGTAATACATAGGGTAGAGAAGGTTATTGGCTACTTTTTATTTCGGTCAATAAACATATCTCTGTCAAGCGGACGAAGTCGTGGATAAAAGTACTTAATAATTAAGTACCGCGTTCGTGATTGACTACTCATGTCAAAGATTGACTGGTAGAAAATGCTACGAGCATTAAGTTCGCCTCTTGTTGGTATGTTTCTTTTGGTCAATAAAACTACTTAAATAAAATATAAAAAAAGTAACCTATGAATAACCCATATATAATTTATGGGTGCATGCATGAGAGAAATTATGAAAGCGCAGAAAGTAAGAGTTGTGTGTAAGGATAGAGCTCTTTGGCCCTCTTTTCTCTGTTTACCATAATGTAAGGGACTTGGCATGAAGATAAATAGATAATTTAAGATTCCCAAATGCAAGCCTACCCATTAAAAATTTGAAATAGATTTAAAAGTATTTTTAATTGTTGGAAGAAAAAAAAATCAATTTTCTTGCGGTTCAAAATCAATATAATTCGTCTCGGCCCAGGGACACTGTTCACTAGGGTAATATAACGTTTGTAGTATAAAGCACACGTCAAACACTTTCTAATGGCCATGTTTGCCTATTCTTGCTGCGCAGTCAGCGGCGCGGCGCAATACAGGCTTTTCCCCTTTTCGCTTATCTGTGCCGGTCATTCACCCCTCTATTCCCACTTCGCACGTACATCTTCGATGCAATTTCCCTTACCCTACATGTTATAAGTTCCTGGTACTCGAGAACGTTGCGCGGGGAGAATTTTCCGCGAAAATGGACTTTTTTTCTATTTTCTGGTAAAAAAAAAATGTGGGACAAAGTACTAAATTCACCGAGGAAAAAAATGATGGATTACAAATGTGGCCAACAAGTGTGAGTGACTTTTATATCTAAATCAAAGTCTATTGGGGCTTCGAATCAGACGAGTTGGGCATAGCACTTTTTTTCGGAGTGATGATATTTTTTCGAGGAAACTTTATCTCATCTTATTTTTTTTAGGTTTTAGTTAGAACATATCGTTAGAGTGGTATTAAACTTAAAATTAAGCACTAATTAGGTTTTTTTTTTCATTAAAGATTGTGTCCCACAAAAAACCCGACTTAAATGGTGCAATAAAGTGTTAAATAAATAAATAAAACCAGTTATTTCGATTTAAAAATTAAACTACTAAATCGATTTTGAAAAAAATTCTATGGGACTAATCTGTAAGTATAACCTTTCAGACAAAAAAAATATACAAATCCGTTTGGAACTGACGAAGTTATGAGGTTACAAATATGAAAAAATAACAACCTCAATCAGAACCTCCTTTTTTTAAGTCGGTTGATGATACTTAGAATGACAAACAAGCTGAGAACCCACCTCTTGGAAAGTGACAACTGTTGCCTGAATTTACTGTAAAGTCTCTTTCCTTTGCTGTAGATGTCGTAAGAGGTGACTAAAACAACTAAATAGTGGAGGATGGGGAGCAACGTCCCTTTTAAAACATTACCAGAGACTGTGGTATTGCAGGTGTTCATAGGCTATGGTAAACAATTACCATCAGGTGGGCCATATACTTGTTTGCCACCTCAGTGGTATAAAAAAAATGTGGATGCCAATCCGTCTGCCAAGCGTGGCAACTATTTCTTTACCTTATGGGGGAGGCCTATGTTCAGCAATGGACAATTTATAGCTGATATAATATTAAAAGTTCAAGTTACCCAGCGAGCTATGGAGAGAACTATGCTCGGAGTCTCTTTGCGTTATAGAATCCGAAACGAGGATATCCGCAAAAGGACCAAAATAACCGACATAGTCCGAAGGATGAGCAAGCTGAAGTGGCATTGGGCTGGTCACATAATTCAAAGAACCGACAACCGATGGGAGAAAAAGATTCTTAAGCGGCGACTGCGTACGAGTATACGTAGTGTAGGACGAACCTCCAGTAGATGGAGTGACGACCTGAAATGCATTGCAGAGAGTCAGTGAATGCGGATGGCTCAGGACCGTTCTTTATAGCAGTCTATGGGGGAGCCTTATGTCCAGCAGTGGACGGATAATGGCTGAAATGATGATGATGATGAAATAAACAATAAAAATTTTTCACTTTATAATATTAAATATAAATATAGTTGCAAATAGACTATATTCGATTATCAGGTAAGGTATTACGAAATAATAGTATGTAGTAGGTATTATGTAAAAATATTCATTTAAGCCGTATGGTCCCGGCATAGAATAGGCTTCCTTTAGAGTCCACTAAGATAGGGCAAGCGATGGGCAGCAGTATCCCTCTTGAAACATCTCTAAAAACCTAATTGCGGTTGCTAACCCGCCTGCCAAGCATGGCAACTACTGGCAAAACTCCTCTTACGGGGAAGGCTTATGTTCAGCAGTGGACACTCATAGTTAACGACTGAAATAACAAAAATCCAATTATTCATAACTACGCCCAACTAAACTTAAAAAGATTAAACAAAAACTTTTTTTCCAAATTTTCTTGATAATACGGGCCATTACGCGCATTTGTTATTTACAATTCATTGGGCCGTAGTATAACGGACGAGTGCCTTTAGTCCCCAAAAAATTGTACGTGGAATCGTATGAATCCGGGCCAGTTAACTCCCCAAATTCAATGTGTTAATAACAAAATACCTTCTCACCACGGCTTAAAGTTCACAATTGTTTGACCGTTTTATTTTTAAGGATACATACATATTGACGACTGTCTTAGATATGTATAAAGTCAAATTTATTCCATAATCTACCAGAGGGAGACTTTGTACAAAAGTCGATTGCTTGGGTACCTCTGTCCCATTCGTGTTTCAACCGTGAAGCAGTTGTGTTTGCATGAGTGTGTTTCGGTTTGAAGGGTGGGATATAGCGTCAATTCACTGGGTACAGAGGAACAACACCTGAGTCCTCAGGAATGGCAACGCATGAGGGGTATCATGGGCGAAACAGTATACTCTGTTATTTCCATGGTACTGCTCATGTCTATAGGCGACGATTACCACTTTTCATCAGGTGGGCCGTCAGCTCGTTTGCCATTCCAAGTTATATAAAAAAAAAATGATTTGGGCGTATAGAAATCGTTTTACTAATTTTGTTGTACAAGAATTGATGCAAAAGTAGATTTTTACTTATATATATCACGATATTATAGAAGAATAATTTATTAAGGCCATATTCTGAACTAGTTTTTATTCATAAAAACTAAACCGCTCTACAAACCTATTTTAATTGTTTACTACACTGTTTTAACTTCACTTTCTTTTAAACTGAGAATTTTACACAAAATAAAGCGACAAAACAGTTCGATAGCTAAAATAGGTTTAAGAGATTTCCAGAGGGGCCACGTGGAAGTCGACCTGGCAGAGTATATTGCTAGCGATGGGACTGGTAGACCACATTACTAAGAATAACTCCCCCCTCCTCAGGAAGGGACCCTGAATAAGGGGTTAGTCTATACCCGTGACTTCGTCTACCATATATGCCCGGGATTATATTACTTGAGGATGAAATAAAGAGTAGCCTGTCTTTTTCTATTTTAAATATGTACTGTGGGGGGACAGGGTTTGTTAGTAATGGAGACTGAGAATCCCATTGCTAGCAATATACCCTACCAGGTCGACCTCCTTGCGGTTCTTCCTGGAAACTATCATGGTTAATTCCTGATGAATTCATCATGATGGGCTAACTGGCCTGTTTCATTTTCATCTATCACCCTTCACTGGTGCTCCGCCAGCGTGTTCCGTTAGCGCAGGCGGGGTTACCATACCATTTTCAACCATAAAAAAAAGAGGACTGTGTATCTGCACAATATTGCATAAATAAAGTAGGTTTTTTCAATGCAAAATTTTAAATGGCTCAGTTTCTGGTCAGACTGCCGAATGGCTCGTATAAATGCCATTCGTTCTATGCCCAACACTTACATTTCTCGAAATAAAAGCTTATAAAATAAGATACCTTTTTATTGGTTCGCCTATTATTCAGCCGAGTTATGTTTCGAGTTTATGAAGGAAGTACTTCGTAAAATTGAAGATCGCGTTAAATTCTATAAATAATTTTATTAGTCATTAATCGGACAGTTTAAGTCAGTCAAATAGGTGTTTTATTATAGACAATTTTGTGAAACAGTTATTGTGAATAACTATGACGAATATCGGAAGACTGAGTTTTTTTTTTTATTTTTAATGTATGATAAAGGAATGATATTATAATTCAATTGAGTTTCTTGCCAGTTCTTCTCAATTGGATCTATATACCGAACTGGACGGTAGGGAAAAAATAAAATTATAATGTAAAAATTTGACGTTCATAAGCGGCTAAAATGTCCTACATGAATAAATGATTTTTGAATTTGAATTTGAATTTGAATTTGATAACCCCGTCTGTGCTATCGGTATACACTGGTGGAGTACCAGTGAGGGATGATCGGTGAGGATGAAAAGGCAGGTCAGTTAGATCATCGTGACGAATTCAACAATAAATTAGTCACGATGGTTTCCAGGGGGAACCGCGTAGAGGTCGACCTGATAGGTTGTATTGTTATTAATGCGAACTAACCTCCCCATTGATAATAATCCCTTCCCCCCAATCGAAGACTTTAAGTTGTTTTATAATAGATAAAATAAATATATATATATATAAATAAAATATATATATAATGATAGAAAAAATAAAGTGAAAAAATAAATAATTATCGCAAATATTACTATCTTCGATCAACAATGCAAACAAGATATCTAGTAGTCATAGTGCTAAAAAAGGCTGATAGAATAACGCCTCACTCCAGTGAGGTCCTATTACGAAACATAGGTTCTTCATTTTTGTGATTATAAAACGCAATAATAAATTTTTAACAATTCTGATAAAAATTTAACCGTCGCCTATAGACTTGAATAGTATCACGAACATAATACATACTACTGTTTACTTGTATATTGTTTCGCCCATGATACCCTCCATGCATTGCCATTCCTGAGGATTAAGGTGTTATTCCTCTGTACCCTGTAAATTTACGCCCATATCCCACTCTTCAAACCGAAACACAGTTATGCAAACACAACTGCTTCACGGTAGAAACACGAATAGGACAGAGGTATCCAAGCAAACGATTTTGTACAGTCTCCTTCTGGTAAAGTTCTCAGGATTGTTTGAATTTTCTAAATCCAAACAATAAGTAGGCAGTAGTTTACCATATGTATATTCACATGTATATCATCGTCATTTCAAGCCTCGCCTTCCCTTAGTCGCCTCTTGCGATACTTACGGAAAAGGATGGGGTGGCCTATTCTATGCCGTATCTATGGACCACACGGATAAAAAAATATTTTCAATCAATTTTTATTGTTTATTATTAGCTGTGAGAGAAATGTATATGTAGAGATTGCGTTAAACCTATGTATTCAATGGGCGGGATTTGGCTATTTTTTTATTCTTCCAAGGATTTGGAGTCTGAATTTTTAGTATAACCTCATCAATTAGTGAATCTGGCATATGGAATATCATCGATCATATTTGAGTAGTTAGTTCCAAACTTCCAATATAAAACACCTAATATCATTAAAACAAATTATTTATTCGTAAGCATTTTAATTTAAATTGATCACTATATTTATGAATTATCATTTTAAATTAAATTAAAACTTAATAAAAATGTAAATAAAGTTCGACGACCTTAGAAATTATGTTCGACCTTATGTACTTCCACTGGCTTCAGTTGGGGGAAAATTTCGAATGTGAGTGCAGCGAACACCTGCCTACCGAAGGGGATAGGAGCACGGGATGGCACGGAATTATTGGCGTTATTGATCGGTTCGGAAGAACTCCTGTTGCGTTATGAACGCCTAGTACTTTCCGATCGGCTGTCCATTATTGGTATTTGCCGATACGGTTCCAATAACTTTCATGATACTGTAGAAATATAATTCGGTTTCAAATAAAATCTGAACAGGGGTGGATAACTTTATATTAAGTTTCATTTGAAATGATATCAATGGGATACAATAAACAATACCTTTTTTTTACTAACTTACTTTACAAGTGTGAAAGTGAGTTTGCTAGCTATATCTTGGTACCTTAACGGGTCGAGTGACAGTAATAAAGTTTATCTCAAATATAGGTATTTAACAAGAAGGATCGGACAGGCTATTTTTATACTGGTCTACTAAAAGACGAAATAGATACAGCAACGTCTAATAGAACTATTTGTAATTAACTAAAACTAATACAACTAATGGCTTTGAATAGATAAAATAACTGGCAACTAGTAATATTGGTAGGACAGGGCGAAACTGAATGAATGGAATATCTTTGTTCTTTTGAAATGATAGATATGAAAAACTATCTGAGCAAAAAAAGAACTATTGATTTATTTAGTTAGACATTTCTATATGCGATGAAGTATCTGAGCGAAAAAACCTATTGATTTATTTATTTAGACATTTCTATATGTGATAAAATATCTGAGCAAAAAAAAATATTGATGATGTGATAAAATATTTGAGCGAAAAAAAAACACTATTGATTTATTTAGTTAGCAATTTCTATAAATGGTAAAATATCTGAGCAAAAAAAAACTATTAGTTTATTTAGTTAGACATTTCTATATGTGATAAACTATCTGAGCGAAAAACAACTATTGATTTATTATTTTGAAATTTCTATATGTGATAAACTATCTGAACGAAAAAAAAAACTATTGATTTACTAAGTTAAACATTTCTATATCTAAAACGTTCCTCCAGTTTATGAGGAAACAATAAATTAATTGAAGAAACATAAAAGTTTCATGAATTAAAAGTTACATTGCAGTTTGTATGGCCAGACAGTACGGCAATTGAATTGAATTGAATTAAATTGGGTACTGTTACTAACTTCATCTGAGTAGAGTTGAAATAAAATGGCATCATCCTAACTAATATTAGAAATGTGAAAGTGAGTTTGTTTGTTTGTTACCTACGTCTTAGTGTATCCTGTATTCACCGTCGATAATATGTCATAAACTAAAGTTCCATCCCTACGATCTGGATGAGTGGCGGTCTTCCACCGTGAGTTTTTAAAGACACTTTCTCCCACGCACCACTACTCTTTAAAATTAACTCCCAGCAGTAATTTCCAACCGATATCGTAAACGTCAACAAAAGAGCATATTCATTTTTAAAAGGCCGGCAAACCTCTGTCTTTGGTGTTGTGAGTGTTCATGTGCGGTGGTAGTCACTTACCATCAAGTGATTCGCATGCTTATTTGCTCCCTGTTATAAAAAAAAGTGGTAAAATGATGAATTCAAAATTCAAAATAAATAAGAATCTCCTTCTTTTGAAAGTGGTGTAAAAGTGTTTGTATAAAACGAAATTGCGCATGTGTGTAGAAAGAAAGTGCTCGTCCTTAATCTATCATCGTCACCATCATCATCATCATCACTACTTCAACCATTGTCTGTTCACTGTTGAACATAGGTCTCCTCCATAGACTGCTATAAGGAATGGTCCTGAGCTACCTGCATCCACTGACTCCGTCATTGCATTGCATCTGACTGCGTCACTCCAACTAGCGGGGGGTCGTCCTACACTGCGTTTGCACGTACGGGGTCGTCACTCAAGTACATTTTTACCCCATCGACAGTCGGTTTTTCGAGCTATATGACCTTAATCTACAACAACGGCAATAACTAGATTTTTTTTTATACAACTTAGAATGGCAAACAAGCTGACGGCCCACTTGATGGAAAGTGGTAACCGTCACCTATAGACATGAGCAGTACCATGGAAATAACAGAGTATACTGTTTCGCCCATGATACCCCCATGCGTTGCCATTCCTGAGGACTCAGGTGTTATTCCTCTGTACCCAGTAAATTCACGCCATATCCCACCCTTCAAACCGAAACACAGCCATGCAAACACAAGTGCTTCACGGTTGAAACACGAATGGGACAGAGGTACCCAAGCAATCGACTTTTATACAAAGTCTCCCTCTGGTAACAAATAAAAAAAAAGATAAAAAAATCCCTTTCTTTGTATTTTTTTAATTACAATTATTTTTATTAAATTTATTGCAAATTACAAAAGTGTTCGTTTTATATGTTATTTATTTTCTGTGTAAAACCACAATTAACAATTGGCAACTAATAAATTACTTAGAAGTGAAATTAATTAAAATATTAATAGTCTACAAATTCTTAAAGGCATTTCTCAATATTAATAATTGTCTATTTTACAGTGTGAAGAATTCAAAATTGAATTTCAATTTAATTTGACACAAAAGCTGTTTTCTAAGAATTATGAGATGAAACTATTTTTTCTTTTAATAAAATGGAAACTTAATGGTTGTTTACCTCGAAGGAGGTCATGATGTCTTGTACCTCTCCTTAGACAAGTCCTAAATTAGTCCATCGATAGATACGTTTACGCAAGAGATATTAGATCATCATTATTGTTCACAACTAGACAGAAGGTTTTTTTTATTGGATAAAAATGGAATGGTAACCCCACCTGCGCTAACGGGATACGTGGTGGGGCACCAGTGAAGGGTGATCGATGAGGATGAAAACAGGCCAGTTACCCCATCATGATGAATTCATCTGGAATTAATCATGATATTTTCCAGGGAGAACCGCGAGGAGGTCGTCCTGGTTTGGTATATTGCTAGCAATGGGATTCTCAGTCTCCATTACTAACAATCCCTTTCCCCCTAGACAGAAGGTTACCCATAAGTAGCCTATGAAATATACCTGAGTTATCTTCATCCCAAATTCACTTCAAAATCATAATAGTTCCCCGTGATGACTGCGTGGAGGTCATTTCAATTTAAAAAGCAAAATTCTCAACTGAACGTTAAATATAGAAATGCAAAACCGAAATTACCAATAAGTGTGGACAAAATGATTTGTTGAATGAAATAATGAATGAATAATTTGTTATGACATTAAAAACTACAATCAAATTCAGAACCTTTTTTTGAGGTCGGTTGAAAATGCTTAAATTTCTTTTTTATTTTTCGAAGCAAACAGCCAGTGTATAGGTTTATTTTAATTCTTTGGAAGTTTTATCCTCTTCAGGTATATTATTTTTTTATTTATAATAGATGATAATGGATTGGTTACCTCGTCTACGCTAACGGTATACGCCGGCAAGGCACCAGTGAGGTACGTGTGAATAAAAAGGCAGGTCTGTTAGCCCATCGTGATAATATACCTAGAATTATGCACGATGGTTTCCACGGGGGACCGTGGGGACGTCGACCTGACAGAGTATAAACTAACAATGCGAATGACAGTTCACATTACTAATAATCCCTTCCCCCTACCTCTCTCTTCAGGTATATAAGCTCTATCGTAGCCTGAACTGATTTCTCAAATATGGTTTGATTTAGTTTGCCTACTTACGGGAAAACTTCCTCTCTTTTCGTGAGCAATGGACATCAATAATTTACAGAGATATTTAAACATTTCTGATTTAGGTTCAGCCAATATAGATCGAAAAAGACCAATATTTAATTCATTTAGGAGAAAATATCGCCTGAATTCTACTCTTTCTGTCGAGTTTATACGACACTCTAACAGTATATACCATCATCGATGGTATCTCAAACTTGACAATGGGATCAAGACTTTCCCATTAGATGTGCAATTTTTTTGGATCGATAATGGCCAGATTTGAGTTGAACAGCTAATTACTCTTAGCTAGTATATATAATAGATGAGGAAGGGGGAAGGGATTGTTAGTAATGGAGACTGAGAATCCTATTGCTAGCAATATACCCAACCAGTTCGACCTCCTCGCGGTTCTCCCTGGAAACTATCATGGTTAATTCCTGATGAATTCATCATGATGGGCTAATTGGCCTGTTTTCATTCTCATCTATCACCCTTTACTGGTGCTCCGCCAGCGTATCCCGTTAGCGCAGGCGGGGTTACCATACTATTTTCACCCATAAAAAAAAATAGCTTTGTTGCTAGCAATATCAGATCGATTTCAACGCGGTTTCCTTGGAAACCATCGTGGTTAATTCTTGCGGAATTCGTCACGATGGGCCGATTGACCTGCTTCCTATCATCTATCACTGGTACCCTGATATGCCGATAGCGCAGGCGGGGTTGCCATTTCATTATCATCCGTTAAGAAAGTATATAGATGAGTGCAGAGTATCCAGCGTCCAAAACATCTTTTAGACCTGCGCACACGATGACGACAGTTTGCACGTTGCAATATACAATTTTAGCTGCTTTATTATGGTTGGGCTAAAATGTACGCCGAGGATTATCTGCCTCCTCATTGGTGTTCAAAGACTGGGAATACGAAGCAAGCATAAAGGGAGATATGGCTGCGGACAAAATGTTTGCGCAAATCATTATTCTTAGGTCAATAAATATGCGTGCTTCAAGTAATAAACATATTGGCGTACATCCAAATCAACTGCATACAATAGACAATGTAGTCGGCTATACTACAACATTGGACGGTCTCTTACCACAAAATTGTTAAAATTATGATAGACAAGTGTTAAAGAAATGTTCGAAGACTTACCACCCTTTTGTCAAAGGTGTCCAACATTTTTTTTATGTTTAAACAAAAAAAGTCCGTCTTATTAAAAATAAATATCATCGTACCACAAAAGACTTAAAATTGCAATAGGTGTTCAATACATATTTAGATGTCATACTATTATGTCTAAACAAATGAAAGCCTATTTTATTAAATATAAAAAAATATTATAATAAATAAATTTTATTACAATAAATCTATATTGACAAATGAAATTACAAACAAACATAATTAGTTTTGTTAAACGTTGTTTAGGCAGAGTTTTAAATTATTTCTGTAGTAGAACCAAATGTTTAACGAGCTGGCTCTGCTTTCATAAATATTTACCTCCACTTTGATGTCATTTAAACGATCAAATAATATTGACTACATACCAGTAGATCAATCGAAACAACCGCATAACTATTTCTAAGATCCAGCGCACAACGTTGCAAAATGCGTTTTTTATTTCAACTCTAATTTCATATGTTTTCTCTAAATACATACGATTTTCTGCATTTTACCCAGTCATAAATTCGTGTTTAATTTTACTATGTACAAATTTCGCGCAACAAAAATATTTGCCCAAAATTGCAAAAAATAAAGAGGACCGTAAATAAGGATAGAGCATTTTGCCAGCAATAGAAACTAATCTTCCTTATTTATTTTATACGAGTACAATATAAATTGATTATTATCATAATCTTGAGTATTATTTATTATTTCATCTATATCGCGTGATTCCATTGCACAAGAATTGTCATCGGCATCATCATATTTTAGTTCGGCGTCAGAACACCAAACCTCCACAAATACCAGAGCAACAGGATCATACAACAAGTAACCGCATTCCAACACTAGTCCCTATCCTTCCCGGCGGATGCGCCAACCGGCACTCCGGTCAATGAACTAGACAGCGACAGAAACGGGACACCTATCGCTGTCTCCCTTCAACACCATATAGAATCATTCCATAGTGATTTATGTTTCCATGCGATAGAGTTCAAATTTATGTTATATAGGAGACGGGATGCAGGTAAATTTATAAGAAAAAGAGCAGCTGATTTCCAACTATTGATTGTAACATCCTATCAAGACTTAAATGCAAACTAATATGGACTTTATTACATTAATATTTAAGTAGAAATCGGTTCTGTTGCGTTATTTTGGTTTTGTTAAAAATGGGATAGGAGCGTGAGAAATTCGGGAAGAAACTTCTTCGGTTATACTAGGAACGCATATCTATAAGGATACTCTATTCCCACGTTGATCCTTGAAACTTTTTCCCACGCCTTTAGTTATGAACATTCCTTAAGCAAATTGTTCATTATTATGAACAGTAAATTCCATATGACCCATATCTTTATTAAATACATAGCGTTAACGTTATAAAGAGTTCCTTAGACTTATGATTTTGGGGTCGATTTTGATCGCCATTTCTCTAAAATTTCAATTTCAATTTGAACAGAGAAATAGTTAGCGAGTCTAAGAGATGGAATTAGATGGCGACGTGCGTTGTTTTGTTCTTTGTCTTTCTATCAATTAGCGATTCTTTCAATAGATTCGTTTGTACTTCGTTTAGGAGGACAGGTTTGAGAGATCTAGATTGTTCAGATGTTCATTGGCTGATTTGTTGCAAGCTGTTTGAGTAGGTAAAAGATGTTTATTATTTATTGTTCGATTCCAAAATTTCGGAATTACTCTTCTTGGTAGACCCCTAAGCTTATGGTACTCGTATAGAACTATTTCTATGATTTTCCTAACAGACTTCTTGATGTATATCGAAGAAATTTAGGCTACGCTATCGAGTTTCGTGAGTACGAGTAGATACTCGTACTCACGAAAAATGGTAGGACAATAGTGAGAATTGTTGGCAGTGGTCATCAATGTACTCTATTAGGCCGACCTTCACGTGGTGCTCTCTGGAAACCATTGTGATGAGTTACAATGGACTAAATCTTTATCTACACATATCATCCTTCACTGGCATCTCACTTGTATATATATACCTGCACAAGTTGTTGGCTTTATAAATGTTCATTACTGAATGTTTATCACTGGATTTTGACTGCCCATTAATCACTGTCCATTTTAAGACAAAAAATATTTAATTCACTATTATCACAAGTGATTAAATATTGTTTAGTCGATTTAATAAAGTTTATTTATAATTTTATATGTTAAAATCTATAGATTATTATAATTAAATTTATTACTTTTAAACATATTGTTAAAAACATAGACTTTCTTTTGTTTAGACACAAACAGATGTTAAACACGCTTTTGTAGTAAAGCGTCTAGAGATGTATTAATCATCTGTTTTAATACAAAATTTAACTCTTGTGTTAAGATGGTGATTACTGAGTTAGTGGAGTCTATTATGAATATTATGCATATATTTCAGTTTAAAACTAATATGTTAACGAAACGCATCAGACAAATTCCAATCCCAGTTATATTAAATCATTTAAAATTCCAAATAATTAAAATTCTGTCATTTTGAAAACCAAGACGTTTTCAGGTATCCGTGGTCAAATAGTAAAAACTCCCAGATTTTGTAATCTCAAAGTACATATTAGTTCGTATATTTGGTTAATATAACTAGCAGAAATAATCCGAGAAATTCCGTTAGAATGTAGCTACGGAATCCTAATATTGTTTATCTAACACACACCTAGCCGGTTTATTTTATTACCTATCAATTTAACCGTGTGTGAATATTGACCCGGATGAATTAATTATACATGACAATTGGGTTATATTGTGTATTTATTCATTAACTAAATTCTTAACTATTCCAAATAAACTACTTTAAAATATAAATATACAAAGAAGGATACAACGAAGGGTGAAAAAAGGAGGGTGGGGGTATTGATATTGGGTATTGGAAATTGCCGATAATGGACAACCGTTCGGAAAGTACTAGGCGAGCATGAACCGATGAGAGCATTGCCGAACCGATCAATACACCGATATCACTTTCCCACCAATACGTGTTACCTACACACGTGTAAAGGTGTGTGCATCCTGCTCCCTATTTTTTTCACTTTCCTTTGGAATGAATGCGATGCTAGAATTTACATTCTCGCACTGAGTCCAATTCGTATACTCGTATTGGATATTAGACTTTTCAATTTTCAATTTGATAGTATAGTGAAATGATTATTCTAAAGACCATAAACGAAACAGAAATTTGATTTTAAAATTACATAATACATGCCGTTTAAAATTATTAAAAATGTTAAAATATCGTTCCTCGGGACTATTAGGATAGGATTTATGATAAACGAAATGTTAAGCTCCATTTATTGGGTCGATTTTTGTACGAACAAAAACACGAAATTGAGCCCGAAAATTCGGAATTTCATTTCATGGTAGACCACCTGTTTTATATTTAACTAGCGACCTGCCCCGACATCACACGGGTACAATATTTGTTTGTGCAACTTTTAAATTGTTCAACACATTTTAGTATTCTCTAAAAATTTAAAATGCACAGGTTGTAAAATTTATTTTACTTTTAACATAAAAACGATTTTTTTTTTTGTTGAGATATTAATCTTAAATATATGGTGTCGCGGTCTTTTTAGTGCAGCTAAAAGTAATGAATATCTTTGCTATATATTTTATTTCTTTATTTCATATGTTCAGCCGATCCAATATGCCATGCATATTATAGAATTTTTGCCGATTTCAATTGCATTTATTGTGATTAATTATTGAAAATATATATTTACTAAAATAAAAAGAAGTCAATTGCACTTAGGGATAATATACCTTTCTAATAGTAAAATAATTTTCAAAATCGCAGTAGTATCGGATATTACCACGAAAAGTTTCACAGAGTGCCAATAAAACCCTATATTTTCTAATCTTTCCACTAATCCAACACAAGTGAACCCAGTTACATATTTTGTTTCCTTCTTGTATGTATGTACTTACGATTACTAGGACGAAGTCACATGCAATAAAGTTAATAAAACACTTACAAAACTACAGTCCATTACATGACCTGTAATCGGCTAGAGAAATTAATTTGAATTGCAAATTAACAATTAACAGCGAAACAAAACATTTATAAATGCACCTGCCCCTGTTACAATGTGGATTGGGTTACTTGGTATTATGTGTGAAAATAGATTACATTTCATTGAGGCCAATAAATTGGTATCACGAATCCACTACTGTACTAATAGCCTAATTTGTACGACAGGGCCGGAGCGGGGGTCTGTCTCGGGGGGCCAAAATGTTTAAACTTTAACGATCGAACTTCAACGGAGCGAAAAAGTAATCTTCAACGACCTTGGTCCTGTATATTATTAAGAGTATTTAATGGAGATCTGGTCATGTTTGCATTATCTATCGACTTTTAAAGCCAGATCAAAGGTCACAAGGATTTGAATTTGCCTGTAATTTTAATATTAATATTTGAATATTTTATGTTTCTCTTTTTTTTTATAAATATTAGCTACAGAAAAAAAAAACATTCACAAACAGCAATAGTAAAGATTGCTCACAATTTGGTCTCATATTAATTATGTCATGATTGAAGCAATTGTATTTCTTTTGAGGAATAAAATCTTAAATTTTTAATAATATTTAACATTTTTATCTCTAATTTAATATTTAAAATCGTGAATTAGATGACATTACATTAATCACGGAACAAGTCGTTATAAATATTATTATAACATTAACGAAGATGGTCTGTCGGTCACCTCTGGTGTTGCAAGTATCTTCAATAAAATTACCATCATACAGGTTATAATTGGCATTATTGAAGATATAAAATTGCTCTTATCAACAGGGGAAAGGAGAAGGGCTTACTGGCAAAGAGAATTGCCGTGTGCTGGTGGCAAAGAATGAGCCACCCCTTCTTTTCCCGTGGGTGTCGTAAGAGGCAACTAAGGGAACTTAACATGTTCAAGGGATAGATAGTGGCGTTCAGTGGCATAACTATACCATTTGGGGCCTGTGGCAAATTCTTTTGATGGGGCCCTATCAATAAAAAAAAATACTTTTCATGTAAAATAAAATACTCAGGTACAATGCAAAAAAAAATTCTGACATCGCGGCCTCTTGAGCCGGGGCTCTTTTGGGTTGGGAGCCCGTGGCGTTTTGCTAGCCCTGCCACCCTATTGTTAAGCCACTGGTAGCGTTCCTTTTAAAATATCACCAAAAGCTTAACTGCAGTTACCGACCCGCCTACCGGACGTGACTACTATTGGCAAATCCTCCGAATAGGGGGAGGCCTATGTAAAAATATAATGGCTGATATTAGGACGACGATTGACAAACCCATTATTAGCAATATCAAGTCGACGTCTATGTAATCACCTCTGGTAGAAACCATCGCTGGTTAATCCGTGATGAAATTGTAATGATGGCTTAACTGACCCTAATCTATCATCATTCACTGGTACTCCACCAGTGTATATCTACAGTGTAGATGGGATTACCATTTTCACCCCATAAAAATCCCTTAATCCCTCCCAGAGTTGCAAGGTGCCAATAAGGACAATGTAACAACCCCTGATTGACATAGTTATAATATTTATTGCATCGTAAAAACTATCAGGCGCTAACTATGATACGAGGGCGGCGAAATAATTGAGTAATATTGAATAACAACTATTAAGGTTATGTTTTAGGAGCGATTTTGTGTGTATTAGGAAACTGGGTTGCTCACAAATAGTTTAGGATGAATAGTTTTTATGATTCTTAGATTTAGGTTATCTTATTGATTGCTAACTTTTACCCACAACTTCGTTCGCGTGTCCGAGATATTATTATTGAACCGGATAAAAAGTAGTCTATATTTTTCTCCATTTTACACAGTACATGTATACCAAATTTCATAGTGATTGGTCAAACCATTAACGCGCTATAAGGTAACAAAAAAAGAAACAAAAAAAAATTCACTTTCACATATATGATAATAGTAAGGATTATGATTTAGGTAAGACATTTAAATCGTTTATATGGACGCTATTACACTATCATATTTATAGGATCATATTTTATATTTATGAGTTATAAATCATTAAGATGATGTGAATAGTTTATACCAAAACTATGCAAGATATTTTTTTTTATCAGGTGAAGACGGAATGGTACCCACACCCATTTGCTACACATGTTAACAATAAACGGTATTATTCTCATCTAATATGTCATTCTGTATTTATTTGTGTATATATATAAATTTTAGTATGTATGTTTTATTATTATTTTTATTACAACACTACCTAACTCGGCAAACGTTGTTTTACCATGTATATGGTATTTTGAGAACTATACATGAAAATTTATCGTATTACATATTTTAAGTTGTATTTTTCAATGCTAAATTATAATAAAACACAAATAAAAAAAAAATTGTCGTAAAAATAAAAAAAAAAAATTAGGGGTGGGTCATCTTTATCATTGAGGGGTATGAAAAATAGATGTTGGCCGATTCTCAGACTTACCCAATATGCACACAAAATTTCATAAAAATCGGTTATGCCGTTTCGGAGGAGTTTGGTAACAAACACCGCGACACGAGAATTTTATATATAAGATATATATTTATTTAAATTGAGTCTATATTTAAAATAATACAATTATAAATTATAATTTACTATATTTACATATTATATTCTATCCCTTTATAATGAACTATTAATTTACATATAATTTTTGTTTAAATAAAAAAAAATTAATTAATGATCAGTCATATTCATGATCCGTACCCGACCCAAAGGTCCCCATGACACTTGTGGCGTTTTCACGTTGGATTGCTAGAGATATCCTTTGAGCCAGATACGAACCGAAACGGCGATCATGGCCCTTATCCGCTATGCGCTGACTCAATTCCCTTATAAAGGATTTCGCTTTCGTTCCCGGATGTACCATATGTATATCAATAATTACTAGTACTGCATTCGTGTATTCTAACACTTCCCCAAGGTTGACTGAGAAAGAATGCTTTTAGCATTATGTTAAGTCCGCTTATACACATACATGTATTAAAATAATAAATAAATAAAAAAAAAATCTTTACCAATTCTCTGTACCTATGTAATTACAATGTGCATTGTGCACATGGATTAAGTAAAGCAAAAATATTTTTGTAACTTAATAGGTCATTGTTTGTTATTGGAACTGACGTCCCCATTTTTATCAATAAACACATGGTCTCCCCTGGAAACCATTCCGGTAAAGTTGTGACCTTATTTCATTATTACCTGGTACTTGGTCTACATTTTTTTATACAACTTAGAATGGTAAACAAGCTGACGGCCCACCTGATGGAAAGTGGTAACCGTCGCCTATAGACATGAGCAGTACCATGGACATAACAGAGTAATACTGTTTCGCCCATGATACCCCCCATGCGTTGCCATTCCTGAGGACTCAGGTGTTATTCCTCTGTACCCAGTAAATTCACGCCATATCCCACCCTTCAAACCGAAACAAAGCCATGCAAACACAACTGCTTCACGGTTGAAACACGAATGGGACAGATGTACCCAAGCAATCGACTTTTGTACAAAGTCTCCTTCTGGTAAACTCATAGTACAGGTCTCTAATTACAACGTTTATCTTTAAAAAAAAATATGGCACGGAGCCTAATATTAATATTTTAAAAGCTCGGAAAAAAACAAAAGTTATTGAAATTTAAATAACGAAGGCGATATTCCATAAACACTGTAAAATTCCAAATCTAAATTTGTCAAAGGACAACGATCTAAGCGATTTGTTATTTGATCCGACATGACCTTGCTACGGCGTCATAAATAATGGTTTCTCACAAAAGCGGGCATCCCTGAGAATGTATATAAATACACGGGTCCGATGGCCCTGTAATCCCGAGGTGTTTCCGTAAACTAATCTCTGGGATTTTTTGGAGACACCGGAGATATAACGAGATGAAAGACGAAATGCCATTCTTCGCCTATAAGCGACGGTATTTGAATCTTCTAAGTACAATGAGCTTGATCAAGATATTAGGTGACAGTAGGGTTGTCAAAAAAAATAATGCCCTTGGCGACTTACTATGAGCATTTGAAATCAGTTTTATACACAAAATTGAGTTGCCCTGCAAATTAGTATAGACAAAAAAGCCAGTTTATAGGTATTCATGTGACCTAAACCTGTCGTTTTAAAAAGTTTGTACGATTTTATCTCTGACTTTGTCCGTGTTATAGGAGATAGAAAGTAATCTATATCTTTTTATATCCCAAATGTCACCCATATGCTACATTTCATGACAGTTAGTTGTGTAATTAGGGCTCCAAGAAGTAGTAAATGAATAAACTCACTTTTTTCATGTAGGACATGAAGATGAACTCTCTGCCGATGGCGAGCCGTACGATGGTAGAAAGTGGTTGTGGGCATCATATTGAACAATTTCTCTAAGCACAATCCGTTGTACAAGCGGCAGAACACGGAAAGTGAGGCAAAATCTCTCCCAAGACTTAAGGGTTGGATACCGCTTGTAAGCCTGGGATCATCAACAATTCTCATAGCTCGTCGTTGCAACGAGTCGAAGAGTTCAAGCTGGTATTTAGGTGCTAATTTTATAATGTTATTGATGTTGACGATATCAGCCGTTAACTGTCCACTGCTGAACATAGGCTTTCCCATAGACTGAAGTACTTTGCCAGTGGTTGCCAAGCTTGAAGCTTGGCAGATGTGTTGAAAACCATAGTTGAGGTTTGGTGGGTGATTTTTTAAGAGGGATACTGCTGCCCATCCATCGACCATTAAGTTCCCTTGGTCGCCTCTTATTTGGCTTTTTTTTATTCGTAATTGTCAGCGTAATGGTTATATAAAAACACATTTTGAAAAAAATCCTACTAGACTGAAAAATTGGTTTCAAAAATCCCCGTATATGTACATATAAAAGAGAATAAGAAAAAAGATTTGGTCTTTTTTTCTTTATCAGTACACCCATGCGAATCCGTGGCAGGTAGCTAGTAGTTTTGTAAATCATAACTGTAAAACAGGTGGATAGAATACCATAATAAACCACATGGTAGAACAGTGAATTTCCGACATGAACGGAACATTACTGAAAGACAATACGTCTGTGAAGGCAATCAAACATTTTATTAATAGCACTGTCTAAACAACTCCCTTTCCTACAATAATTGTAAAGATTCTAAGAATGTATACCGAATAAATATACTCACGACTATAGTCTCTAATGAGGTAGTCAAAGGCATTTTTCGACCAGTAAATTGATTAAGTCAACTGTTCGCTTTTTCACCTTTCAAAACATAAGTACTATGATTTAAACATTCAAGACCAGTGTAATTATAATTAGAATTTGTTTTTTTATACCACTGAGGTGGCAAACAAGCATACAGCCCACCTGATGGTAAGCGGTTACCGTAGCCTATGAACGCCTGCAATACCAGAGGTATTACGCGCGCGTTGCCGACCCTGAAGAAACCTCTTTAGCCCCCTTTTGAAGGACTCCATGCTGTAGTCTCTTGGGAAAACCTCGGCAGGGAGCTCATTCCATAATCTGAGTGTTCGTGGGAGAAAGCATCTCTGAAACCGCATTGTACGCGACCATTTAGGCTGTAGGGTATAAGGGTGAACTCCCTGTCGATGGCGAGCCGTACGATGATAGGAAGTGGCTGTAGGCATCATATTGAATACTTATTAATTCTAATTATAGCCACAGTATCCATGAGAATATATAATTAGATTTTTTTTATAATTATTTATTAAGAAATGATAGTATTTCATCGTGCCTCCGATCAAACTGTTTATAATTACTTTTCTCCATCCAAAGGTTGCCTGGAAGAGATCGCTTTTAGCGACAAGCGACCGCCCATTATTTTCTCATTGTGATTATTTCTTGTAATTGTTTATATTTATAATAAATTTACTATTGTAATCTTTTGGAGGAAACAATAAAGAGTATCTATCTTGTAAAAAATAATTTGAAAAGTTTATCTGTTGATCTGCTGGTAGACTCTTGCGTATTCTACCAGCAGATAACAACATCCTGAACCCAGCAGCAAAATCGTAAAAAATTAACAATTTAGAATGTATTTGAATAAAGATTATTTCTATTCTATTCTAAGAATATCAAACATATTCTTTCGGGAGAGAAAACTTTATACACGTGCATTTAATATATATATATATAATTCTCATCGTAATATGCACTACAATATCTAATCCATGCAATTAAGTATCTATCTTCAATAATTAGTGTTCATATAATATAATTTTTAAACATATATTACCAGTTTATTAGTTTCCATTATCTATATACTTATAATAAATCAAGAGAGGTCAATTCTGTACATGAAATATGTTTCCAAAATAACTTTCAGGAGGTGATTAGTGATCGATACTGATGCCAAAAATGCAATCAGTAAAATTTTTGTCTGTCTATCTGTATGTTCGTTATAGAAACAAAAACTACTGAACGGATTTTAATGAAACTTGGTTAACAATTATTCTTCATACTCCTGGGCAGGTTATAGTATACTTTTCATCGCGCTACGATCAATAGGAGCAGAGCAATGAAGGGAAATATTGGGAAAACGGGAGAAGTTACTCCATTTTTAAGCGTGTGCAGCCTTAGTGGCCATTTTTTAAAGTGTAAAAATGTCCACCCGTGTGATGTCGGGACGGGTCGCTAGTTTTAAGAATAATTTTATACCACGAGGGTGGCAAACAGCCATATAGACCGTTTGATAGTAAATCGTCACTGTAGCCTAATATAACGGAATAGTAACCCCGCGAGCGTTTTCTATAAATGGTAGAAGAAACAAAGAGAGGCAAAAAAATCACATAGTTACATAATTATGTTTTATTTTTGAAAAATATTTTCAGATGAAGTCGAAATAACTGTCGGAAATGACAAAAATAGCAAATTTCCGTTACAATCGTACTCATATATAGAAATGATTAGGTTTTACTTTTTAATTATTAATATAAATAAATATATACAATAAAAGTAACATAAAAATATATATAAATGTATTATTAAGAGCCTGGTATAGCTACCAGACTCTTTATAATTAATTTATCCTTGAGTAAATATAAAAACGCAAACAAAGAAATACATTATTTCAAAGCGCAGAGATAAAAGAACACTTCCTGGTTGCTACCCACTCCAAACAGTTTACTCTTGGGAGCAATCCATTCCTTTTCGAAGGACGAATGGCAAATATTCACACTTCCTGAGCCTTGGTAAACGCGTTATAACTTACTCATACCTTCTTTTGAAAGCGACCTTCATTACAAGGACATGCCGGTACATTGATCGACTTTCCATGTTTACAAGGATTATGGAGTGATAATAGAAATATTTTTAGATGCTATACTTACTCACGTGAGAGTGGCCCCCTCTGGTGTCAGTGGCTTTTAGATTTACACGGAGGCCTCTGATGTAGCTTACTAGATGACGGATGACCTTCCGATGCAAGTACCTAAAAGTGATTTTGAAAATTCAGAACTTTACCAGTAGGCACAGATATAATTTGAGAGTGTATTCCATAAAAAAAGTAGCGAAAATAGTTATTTCGATTTAAAAACTAAACTACTGAACCAATTTTGATAAAATTTCTATGAAATTAATCTGTAAGTTCCTTTTTTTTAATATCAATCGATTCATTTTCTCTTCTCAATTCATACAGTGAAATATGCTTATATTAAAGTAATCATTCCTGTAAGTTTTATCATTTTAGATCTATTATATCCATTATACTAATCATGTCTTTAGTAAGTAAGTAGGTAAGTGTATCCTTTTAGATAAAAAAATAATTTTCCAAATCGGTTTATAACAGAGTTATGAGATAACAAACATAAAAAAATACGATTGAATTGAGAACTTCTCCTTTTTAAAGTCGGTTGAAAAGAACTCTTTTAAAGTTTAGTTAGGTTTATGTTTAATAATATAATTCATTTACAGATAATGTAATTTATTTACAGATAATTGCCAGTATTTACTGCAGATATGAAAGAGTAACTTTATTTAAAATTAACTTTATGCCATGGTTTTATCGACATGCTTCGAGATAAAAACAGTATTTGCATTTTTAACCAATTAAATTATATATGTAATTTTAGTATGTATGTATATCAATAATTACTAGTACCGCATTCGAGTATTCTGACACTTACCTACGGTTCAGTGGGAGAGAATGCTTTTAGCATTAAGTCCGCCACGTACACATATATGTACTAATGAATAAATAAATAAAATTTAAAAACAAATTTCATTTATACCTATACGTCACTAAAGTTAACGGTTACCCGCGATTTTGCTCACATGATTTTAATATAAAAAAATAAAACTATCCTAAGACAATCCACGATATGGTCCAACTGTGCAGTAAATTTCATTCAAATCTGATGGGCCATTTAACCGTGATTAATTCATCATCATCATCGTACCAGCCGTTAACTATCCACTGCGAGGAGAAAGGGATTGTTAGTAATAGAGACTAAGAATCCCATTGCTATCAATATACCCAACCAGGTCGACCTCCTCGCGGCACCCCCTGGAAACTATCATGGTTAATTCCTGATGAATTCATCATGATGGGCTAACTGGCCTGTTTTCATTCTCATCTATCACCCTTCACTGGTGCTCCGCCAGCGTATCCCGTTAGCGCAGGCGGGGTTACCATTCCATTATCACCCATCAAAAAAAAACTGTCCACCGCTGAACATAGACCTCTACTTAATAGGGAGTTTTGCCAGTAGTTGCCACACTTGGCAGACGGATTGTCAAACGCAGTTAAGTTTTGGTGGTTTATTTAATTATTAGCGGCCCGTCCCGGCTTCGCACGGATGGACAAGTTTACATTTTCAAAAGTGGCCATTAAGGCTGCACACGCGACGGAAGCTTAAAAATGGAGTAACTTCTCCCGTTTTTCCAACATTTCCCTTTACTGCTCTGCTCCTATTAATCGTAGCGTGACGAAAAGTACTACTAAAAGAAATACTATAACCTGCCCAGGAGTATAAAGAATAATTGCACCAAGTTTCGTTAAAATCCGTCGAGTAGTTTTTGTGTCTATAACGAACATACATACAGACAGACAAAAATTTTACTGATTGCATTTTTGACATCAGTATCGATCACTAATCACCCCCTGATAGTTATTTTGGAAATATATTTCATGTATAGAATTGACCTCTCTACAGATTTATTACAAGTATAGATTATACATTTTTATCAATTAAGAGATCTTAACAATTTCAATAAATAAGAATCACAATATAGGAAATATAATAAAAAAAATATTACTGGACACTTCCTAATCAATTTATTAACATTCTGCGACACTCGACAAGTTTACAATATATCGAAGTCTGGCCACGGACACCGTTGAGCAAAGTCAATGCCAGTGTAAGAGAAGCATGTTTTGCTAGCTCTATTCTTCTCAACGGAACATGGAGAAAGTCTTTTCGACGTGCTCGAGCATAATTAGAAGGTGCTCGAGTGAATTTTGACGCCAGGATGTTTAAATTATATTTGTGATGTATTAAGAGGGACTGCTGTCCACCCCTCGACCGTTATGATGTCTTAGTCGCCTCTCATGAGAGCTACGGGAAAGGAAGGGTGCGTGCGTAAATAAATGTGTTTAATTAATAAATATAAATTTTAAATGTTATAATAAATTTTAATATATATTTCACAGCGTCATCTAGTTTAAAACTAAGCAGAGTTTTTGTGCTAAACAACTTACGGACGAAATGTTTTAATATATAAATGCTTTCTTATTTTCATAAGGATTTACAATTCAGTTGTATTTTTTTTATGTGTACAACTGATATTAAAGGGGGGAAAGGGATTGTTAGCAATGGAGTTTGACAGTCCCGTTGCTAGCAATATGCCCTATTAGGTCGACCTCCACGTGGTTCCCCCTGGAAACCATCGTGAACAATTCATATTGAATTCGTCACGATGGGCTATCTGGTCTGCTTCATCCTCACCTAACATTCTTCACTGGTGCCCCGCCGGTGTATACCAATAGCGCGGGTGGCATTCCATTATCACCCATAAAAAAAAAACCGATATTAAAGTATATTTATCCTTACTTACCTACGGTAATATCGCCAAGGGATTTCTGAAGATAAGGGTACACATATAGGTATACAACCCCACTCACACACACAAATGGTAAATCCAAATTGATAAATTATTTTCTCCTTGACATACTTTTTGAATCGAGAATTTTCTTGTTTACCTTTTTATTTGCGGATCAATGTGTGTTGTCCTTTGTTTTCGTAGACTTATACCTTTCGAAACAGTGTGTAGTCACGTGGGAATATAAGGAAAATCCATGCAATCAAAGGGTTAGAAAAATTCCATTGATGAGAAAATGGGTAGATTATCTTTCGTACGATATTCGCGTTTCCTATTGCAAAGAAATAATTGTGTCCAACATGAAAATAAGTCCAATTTTCGACTTCAAAGATAATCTTCTATGCTATATAATAAATCTGTAGAGAGGTCAATTCTGTACATGAAATATATTTCCAAAATAACTATCAGGGGGTGATTAATGATCGATACTGATGCCAAAAATGCAAGCAGTAAAATTTTTATCTGTCTGTCTGTATGTTCGTTATAGAAACAAAAACTACTCGACGGATTTTAACGAAACTTGGTACAATTATTCTTCATACACCTGGCAGGTTATAGTATACTTTTCATCAGGCTACGATCAATAGAAGCGGAGCAGTGAAGAGAAATGTGTCTGTTACATCAAAACCACTGAACCGTGAGGAAGGACATAGGCTACTTAATTTAAGAAAAGTCGCGGGCAATAGCTAGTTATTTAATAAAATCGAATCAATGTAGTGCATAATATAAAAAAATACAAACTAATCGACAATTCGGGGGATTTTTTTAATCTAATAATTTATTTGAAATCGTTTATTAATAGTGAAATATTTGTAGCTATTTTATTATATAATGATATCAGTCGTTAACTGTCCACTGCTGAGTGCAGGCTTCCCTTGGAGGATTTTGCCAGTAGTTGCCAGGATTGGCAACCGCAGTTAGGGTTTCGTGATCTTTTAAGAGGGACGCTGGTGCCCACCTCTCGACTATTAAGTTCCCTTAGTCACCTCTTACGATATTCAAGGGAAAATACGAGGTGGCCTATTCTATGCCGGGACCACGGACCACCTATTTTATGGGGGAGACTTATGTTCAGCAGTGGACTGTTAACGACTGATATGTATATTAATGTATTCTTCTTCAAACCAAAATACAACCGTACACAGCTGCATCATGGCAGAAACAAAAGGGATGAAAATACCTAAGCAGATGATTATTGTATCTCTCACGGGTACAAAATTGAAATTAAAACTTCACTTGGTAATGTCGAGTATATATTTGTCTTAAAACGGATGCCAAAGAATTGTTGTGGTCCCAGTAACTTCTTGCAGTGGTGTTAACCTGAAAATATATAACAGAAGGTAATGTTGGGGCGTTTTTTTTTTATACCACTGAGGTGGCAAACAAGCATACGGCCCACCTGATGGTAAGCGGTTACCGTAGCCTATGAACCAATACCAGAGGCATTACGCGCGCGTTGCCGACCCTGAAGAAACCTTTTTACCCCCTTTTGGGCGTGTGGTCACCATAGACTTTATAGTGTTACAGTTAAAATACTCTATATTATCATTATCCCAATTATTATTTGGGGTCGACGTACTTTCTTATTCTCTTCCATTCTTTTCTAATCGCAATCATTTCCATATTCACTCCCATTCTGGCCATATCACCTGACAGATCATATATGTAGGAACAATACCATGAACCTTGGGGGAAAGGGATTGTTAGTAATAGAGACTGAGAATCCCATTGCCAGCAATATACCCAACCAGGTCGACCTCCTCGCAGTTCTCCCTGGAAACTATCATGGTTAATTCTTGATGAATTCATCATGATGGGCTAACTGACCTGTTTTCATTCTCATCTATCACTCTTCACTGGTGCTCCGCCAGCGCATCCCGTTAGCGCAGGCGGGGTTACCATACCATTTTCACCCATGAAAAAAAAATTCCATGAAACTCATAAAATACATATTGATACCTATGGAGCTCCTCGTGCGTTGGCGTTCTTAAGGATAACGATGTTATGCCTATGTACCCTGTAATTGGGTTGCCATATTCCACTATTAATACCGGAACACAACTATACAGACACAGCTGCTTCATGAAGGGGATAATAGTACTAATGCCGAGAGGGGTGGGGGGAGGGAGGGAGATAGAGAGACTTTACTAAAACATTAATCGTTTATATTTCACTTTGTACGTTATATGAATTTTTACCACTGTTTTATATCGCTGAAATCGTTTATAGCCAAAAAAATTGTAGAGCGAAAAGAAAATATGGATTTTTTTTTAATTAAAACAATTTGATTCATAGCTAAGATATAATAGCGATGAGAAAACTTCTTTGAGAAACTTGAATTTATTTATTTATTTATTTGGAAGAGTTTTGTTTTCCAACAATAACAATAAATATTATTAATAATATTATAAATTATAATAAACAGTTAATAATAGGTCTTAAGTAGGAACTTTTAAATATGTAAGAACAATTAGGCTATTATTCTACTACTACTAATTTACTTTATTAAAAAAAATCAAGTAAACTTAATTGTTAAGCATTTTTGAAATATTAATTTTTTACGACTCTAACGCTTAGTTCGGAATGCAATTTCACCTGAGAAGAACGGACAAGAAACTCAGCTGTTCCTTTATCAAATAAAAGTTAGTTTAAAAAAAAAACATGCGAATGGATAAAATGACTATGACGAACTTCATTACTAGTAAAAACTATAACCAAATACAGTAAACTTTTTTTGATGGATGAAAATGGCTATACGCTGGCGGAGCACCAGTGAAGGGTGATAGATGAGAATGAAAACAGGCCAGTTAGCCCATCATGACGAATTCATCGGGAATTAACCATGATAGTTTCCAGGGAGAACCGCGAGGAGGTCGACCTGGTTGAGTATATTGCTAGCAATGGGATTCTCAGACTTCATTACTAACAATCCCTTTCCCTCCAATCCAGTATACTTAACTAGTCCATTTCCTACTAGAAGCACTCGTTCACAAGTATCTATAACGGATGAGCGAGCCATCATTTTATTCAACTATATTATAGGGAGCCCAACGACCCGGACCATCACGTCGCCAAATATAAATAAATTGAAATATATTACATACATTCTACGCTGTGTAGTTTTTTTAATAGGTGATAATAGAATGGTAACCGCGCCTGCAGGCGAAACAGTATACTCTGTAATGTTCATGGTACTGCTCATGTCTATAGGCGACGGTTACCACTTTCCTTCAGGTGGGCCGGCAGCTTGTTTGCCATTCTAAGTAGTATAAAAAGTTCTATTATTAAAATTATAAAAGTCAATGCTTGTAACGGTGAATTATGTTTGTTACTCTTTCACGCAAAAAGTACTGAACAGATTTTAATGAAATTAGTATACGAGTAAGTTATATCCTCGCTTAGCACACAGAATACTTTATATACTGTTTCACGCGGGCGAAACCGCGGGATATGGTTAGTAAATTAATAAATATATATTTTTTTTATCCAACTGTAAATGGCAAACAAACTGATGAGATGATTCACCTGATAGTAAGTGGTAACTGTCACCTATAAATCTGAATAGTATTAAGGACGTCACAGAATAAAGTGTGGCATCTACGGTACTCCTTAATATTTTTCTATCCTACTTCTATAAATTTTTCAAACTGGCTGGCACTTTGTGTACCAGTTATCCGGTCTAAATATTTAAAATACAACAATAAACTTAAAAAATTACGTTAGAGAAAAAAAAGTAAAAAAAAAAATCCTTTGTAGATTCTAACTAACTTTTGGTTTGTTTCATAAGCATTGATTTCAGAAGTAAGAAAACAAATACAATAGACCTACTATTTTTTTTAATAGGTGATAATGGAATAGTGACCCCGCCTGCGCTATCGGTATACACTGGCGGAGCACCAGTGAGGGATGATTGGTGAAGGTGAAAAGGTAGGTCAGTTAGCTCCTCGTGACGAATTTAACGATAAATTAGTCACGATGGTTTCCAGGGGGAACCGCGTGGAGGTCGGCCTGATAGGGTGTATTGCTAGCAATGAGTTCATTAGACCCCATTACTAACAATCCCTTTCCCCCAAGACCTACTATTAAATGACGTATAAAGATGTATAAAGATTTTAAGTTAACCATCCAATTTGGTGCAATAGTTTTTACGTGATACCGGAACAACCTACAGACAGATAGACAAAATTAAAAAAAAATTGTTTGGGCTTCTACTGGTTTTATTAAGATCTCCTACTTTTTTATTTATCACCCGTGTACAGACATCGTCTATTTACAATTTTATTATATTAGTAAAGTTATCCTTTATCTCGTCAAAATATGAATGAAATCTTATTTCGCTATAGAATAAATAACCAAGCAGCATTTTAGTAGACGAAGCGGAAATAATGCAAATGCGGTTATTGACACCTGGCTTAGACCCTTAAAAGGTGTCACATAAAAGAGGACGAATTCTAAAGGCATATCTATATTACGACGGACGGATAATATTTATTTTATTATAAGAGGTTTGTTTGAATCGAAGTATTTGGCGTTCCATTGTTTCTGCCTACCCTAATGGGAGACAGGCGTGACAGATATGTATGTATGTTTGGATAATATTTCATATAAGCCTATTTAGTCGGCGGTCAAAGAATCACGACGGTATCACAAAACATATTTGAAGAACAAATCAAAACGCCATTAATCTTGGAAAACTACTTTTCGAACAAAGCTTGAACAACTAAAATTATACAATATTGAGAGCAAACTTAGGATTAAAACAACTAATTCGTTATATCATTCAGCTATGAAATTTTGAACATACTTTGTTGGTATGTAGGCTATTTTATATGCATATAATTATTTGTTTTTTATTTTATACATCTTAGAATGGCAAACAAGCTGACGGCCCACCTGATGGAAAGTGGTAACTGTCGCCTATAAACATGAGCAGTATCATGGACATAACAGAGTATACTGTTTCGCCCATGATACCCCCCATGCGTTGCCATTCCTGAGAACTCAGGTGTTATTCTTCTGTACCCAGTAAATCAGTAAATTCACGCCGTATCCCACCCTTCAAACCGAAACACAGCCATGCAAACACAACTGCTTCACGGTAGAAACATGAACGGGACAGAGGTACCCAAGCAATCGACTTTTGTACAAAGTCTCCCTCTGGTTTTTGTTGCTCGCACTCGCTATGTCCGAACATTCCCTCTCAGTCGTGATATGAATAGGCCTTGAATTCGTAATTCGCAGGTTCATCGCCGTCTGTTTGGCGTTGAAAACATTACAATGACTCCATTTATACAAATTTAAAGTATTATCCGGGCTTTATGTTATTTGATAGCTTAATCTTTAGTTGGTGATAACAGAGCAGCGTTAGCCTAGATTCAAAGTTCAAAGGTTCGGATGGTGACTCCCTTATTGCCCCAAATTTATATTGTGTCAAAATTTTGTTGATTAAATCTGTATCCCTTGCGATTTTTACATCACTATCTAATACTATTTAGATAACTGAAACCAGGAAAACGGATTGCTGTTAATGGGGAATAACAACCTCACTGCTAGCAAATAAGGTCGACCTCCACGCGGTTCACCTTGAAAACCATCGTGGTTTATTATTGTTGAATTCGTCTCGATGGGCTAACTGACCTCTTTTTTTATACAACTTAGAATGGCAAACAAGCTGACGGTCCACCTGATGGAAAGTGGTAACCGTCGCCTATAAACATGAGCAGTACCATGGACATAACAAAGTGTACTGTTTCGCCCATGATACCCCCCAATGCATTGCCATTCCTGAGGACCTAGGTGTTATTCCTCTGTACCCAGTAAATTCACGCCATATCCCACCCTTCAAACCAAAACAGGCATGCAAACACAACTGCTTCACGGTTAAAACACGAATGGGACAGAGGTACCCGAGCAATCGACTTTTGTACAAAGTCTCCCTCTGGTAACTGCTTCCATCCTTACGTAACATCCTTCATTGATGCACCACCAGCGTAAACTTATGTGGCAGGTGAAGTTACCATTTCAATATCATACTTTAAAGAACTAAGACGAGGGTTTCACCTTCTGGTGTTGGAGTAGACCGCCTTTGTAAAAAAAGCAATATCCAATTCAAGATAGAAGAAAAGAGGACTCCGAACAGAAGAAAATCTTCGAAATAAATAATATATGTGGCCTTGTATTAAATAGCTCTTTGACTTACTCATAAGGGGCAAGATGTAAGCAGCGGGTCTACCATGAAATGAAATTCCGTAATTTCGGACTCTATTTCGTGTTTTTGTTTATACCAAAATCGGATCAATAAATGGAGTTTAACATTTCGTTCGTCATACATCCTATCATAAAAGTCCAAAGGAACAATATTTTAACATTTTTAATATTTCCAAACGGCATGTATTATGTAATTTTAACATCAAATTTGTTTTTCATGTGGCTCTGAAATTTCGGAAAACATTTCATGGTAGGCCCTCAGATTTATTTTATTTATTACTTGTACTTAAAGCAAGGAATTTAGTCGTTTCAGTGGGTAAGAAGTGGGTGTGAAATCAGAAGCATACATTTATAATGAGATTTTGAATTAAAAACACCATAGCGGATAACGATCTTTGTATATATACAAATACCCTGTAAATTCACGCCATATCCAAGCAATCGACTTTTGTACAAAGTCTCCCAGTATTCAGTTGGTTTTAAAAGATCTTTGACCTATGAACAGGTTTAGCGATATTACAGTTAGAAAAAAGGATTGCGGTAACCTCTGCTGTGAACTGTAATTACGACTTTTAATTAAAATTTTGTGTACAATAAAGAGTAAAGAAATAAATAAAAGGCAATAATTTTCTCGACGTTAATGACCGTCAAATTGAATAATATTTCTTTTTAAATCAGTTTGTAAAATAGAATAAATAATGAGTATTTTGTGTCATAATTTATTGTAATTATTTTTAACAGCTTTAATCACGTTTAAAATACAGGGTTGCCCGACTAGTTTTGAAATCAATAGGAGCCCTTATTCACAAGCGCGTCTCATAATAAATAATGCTCACGACTACAACATCTAATGGGGTAGTCAGAGTCAATTATTATTGTCATTGTGGTGAATGTCTGTGCTTATAAATCGCCGATCATATTAGAATACAGCGTAACAGAGAGCGCGTCTACAGCCATCACTCGGTTTCATTTGGTTTACCATGGCTATATGAGCATTTTTTAGAAAACAGTTTTTATGATTATTTGCATTATTATGCATAGGAACTTTTAAATTTTGTTTCTGATGGTCTGTAACTTACTTCTTATTAACTTTTTGTTGCAAAAGAGTGGAATATGGCAATTATTGTTTTTTTTTTGGTGGTTGAAAAGGGAATGGTAACCCCGCCTGGGCTAACGGGATACGCTGGCGGAGCACCAGTAAAGGGTGATGGATAAGAATGAAAACAGGCCAGTTAGCCCATTATGACGAATTCACAAGGAATTAACCATGAGTTTCCAGGGAGAACCGCGAGGAGGTCGACCTGGCTGGGTATATTGCTAGCAATAGGATTCCCAGTCTCCGTTACTAACAATCCCTTTCCATAACATGGCATAACATTTTAATTGTCAGATTCCTCTTTACAACGCCAAGGCATTAAGGTACGTGTTTTTGTATATTTAGCGGGGTCTACGAAGCTGTTCATTTCTAATGGTAAGGCTCCCTTTTCCATTAGGTGGACCGTCAGCTTTTTTGCGATTTCAAATTGTATAAAAATTAGTTTTAGAAATAGGTTAACGAACTTTTTCATATTCATAAAAACTAAAACTTTCTACTAAAAATCGTTCTTTTTTATCACCTTTTGAATTATAAATTTAGTTTAAAAAAATATTAGAAGTTATTTTTATAAGGTTTTATAAGAAGTTATTTTTATTTTTACTTGAGACTTGGTACTTGAGATGCGATCATAATAAATAAAATATAAAATAGTATGGTTAAAGTCGCTGTGATTTTATTGTGTGAATTAGTGTTGCCTACTTCAACGCTGCCCTTTCCTTAGATAGCTTTGCGGAAATGTGGAGAAAAAATAAGTTAAAAAAAAAAAATACATATCTATTATATAATATATTATATAACCTTACAAATATCAAAATACTTTATAACTAAAATGATAATAAAAATTGAAAATAAAAGTTACAATGAATGATTGTACTAATTACTAATCAATACATTAATATAATACAATATTATTTACTGTACATAGATAAATGATTTATACCTCCCAAATAATTGATAATATTTCAACGACAAGTTATATTTTTAATTTGCACAAAACTACTATGTTGGTACTTATTGTTAGATTTGTGACATTTTACTATATTCAATATCTTCAAAATTAATTTAAAATATTTAATTTATTTACGTAGTAGTTTTTGCAAATGCAATATGGCAACATTTATTGATTTTTTGTTTCTACCAATACATGATGCATCTAGGAAATCTCGATATAATATCCATAGCTTTGTATATAAATCTCAACAATTACAGTTATTAATGCGAAAATTATATGTAACAACATATTGTAATAACGATTTTACCTTACTTTTAAATACTACACGCTACTGTAGAAAAAATATCTAGCAAATAACATACATACAGATTCCAATGGCGCCATAATTTAAAATTAGAATTTAATTATTTTTTCTGTCCTTTTTGATAAATAAAGCAGTAACTTCTGTCGACCAGAACTTTTATAAGATTTTTTCAACTTATTTTTTTTATAGAATTCATTTTAGAAGACAGAAAAATAATCTTTTCATGTATAAATTTATTGTGTCGATGGTTTCGTGTTTTGTATCTAAAAAGCACTGCACAATGTAAGAAACAACCAGTGGTTCAACACCTTTGGCGTGTCCCGAACTATTATACGACAATTCGGGACGCATTGTCAGACTGATTAGTTTACTAACTTACTGGGTTGTACTATTAAACGCATGTCCAGTATTACGTTACTAGTACTGTAACTGTGCGATATGATATTAACGACACTACTGGGTTTAGTACGCGTGATTTGCTACAAAAAGTCCGGCGTCGGCGCCCACACCTGTCACTGATCCGGCCACGTATTTTCCTTGTGACGCTTGTCCGTTAGCCTGTAAAGACGAAAAAAAAAATTAATAATTAATTCATAATAATAAACCAAGCATAGAATGCGCCACCGCTTCCTTTTCCGTGGACATCGTAACATGCGACTAAGGGTACTTAATGGTCGAAAAATAGGTAACCTAGCAACCTTCTTAAAACAGTACTTAAGCTTAACTCCGTCTGCCAACCTATCTGCCAAGCGTGGCAAAACTCCTTTATGGGGAAGACCAATGTTCAACAAAGGACAGTTAACGACGGATATAATATGAACTTTCCACTATTAGATACAGATTGCTCCTTAGAAAAGTTTTCCAACATTTTGATGACCCCGGTGGCGTAGTGGTTGGTACGTTGCTTTGCCTTAATGAGTTCCTGGGTTCGATTTCCAGTTGGAATTTAGCAAGTAAACTTTCTGAATTGCTTCGGTTCTGGGTATTTTGGGTTGTGCCCACAGACATTGTTACTTGGTTTTTCACAACACAGGGTGTATCCTAGTTTTCTCGCCTTGGCTATGTATATACAATTTAATATAGTTTTAATTTTCTTGAAAATTTCATTCTTTCTTCTCTTGCTATAATGTTTTATTCTCTATCTTGGTTCTACTAATTGCCTTTTACAATTTTTTAGGTATGAAAACGTGTGGCAACACAGTACGAGTATATTTTGACAATAAACAATAGGTCGGCAACAAATAGGTATAGGTAAACATTGCTACAAAAAATATATAAATATTGAATATAATTTGAGCAAATATAGTTGAGAATGCTTTTAATTTTATTTATACATGCAAATAAGATACTACATTAAGTTTAAAAAAAAATATTGTCCAAATGGCTGATCAGATTTTAATGAAATTTAGTCTTCAGACAGATGATATCATAAATATAATACATAGGGTATTTTATATATTCTTATTCTATTGTACTGATGAAGAGTTTCACAGGACGGCAATGGATTATGGCGTTAATTAATAAAAAAAAATATGTATAACGTCTTCTCACGCGAATTGGTAAAATATCTGAAAAGCTGTTTAGTAAATAAATATACTTATTCATGCGGACACAGACATAGGATTTAGCAATATATATATAAATATAAAGCAATTTAATTGCTATTATTTAAATGTAATAATAACAAACTGATAAGCTTTAATCCACACTTCTCGTTTGACCATTGTTTGCTATACAGATAATGTAGTTCAAAGATCAAGACTGCCTTATCTTTGTACTTAAACGATTAATAAATAAATTATTTCATCAGTAGAAAGGAAGCCACGGTGGTGGAAAGAAGCGTTCGGAACATCAACGGGGATCGAGAACGTTCCACAAGCTAGGATGTACAGCGAGGGAAACAAAGAGCGACGAAGGCCAAGGAACGATTATGAAAATGCCAAAGCTGTTTTCTTGGAAAAACAAAAATAGATTCCTTTATTATTCTTAAGGAAAATGAGTATAAAGGTAATTAATGAAACCTACTCATAGTGAAGCCATAAAAAAACAATTTGTTAAAGATGCTTATTTTTTGTGTAGTGTAGTGTTTAAGAGTATTTATTGTTATCGATAAAATTAAAATCAAATTTTTGTTATTTAAATAAGTATAATTAATTCTTATTTATCTTTCTAATTTATTTAGCATATTTTTTACTTTTAAAACACGAGTCTCGACTCGTGTAATAGTATTTTAAAATTTACGACGTTAATTGTAAAACAAAATTGTTATTTCAAAGACAGTACAAAAAGTTGTATGTGGTATGAATTCCATTAATTTTCCAAGTAGTTATTTTGTTTATGACTTTAAATGATATTATTGAATGATATGTGATTAGTAATATTTAAAATATAAGGTAATTAATATTAGAAAAATATTTGTAAATTTCCACCAAATCTTTTTTTTTTGTGGAAGAGTTCGAGTGTTTTTTTTTTAATAAGTTACTAACATCAATATGTGTACAAAGTTCCACGAAATACCCACAATCACGATTATTAGCATACTAATTGTAATTTGTTTTTAATTTCAAGATTGTACCTTCAAAAATTTTATAACATTTTTTATGAATGTAAAAAATAATAACGACTGAATAGTCTACGACTAGTAATAAGCTAGTATGTAAATTGTTGTAATTATTTTTAAGCGTTTATTTATTTAGATAAATAAAGTTTATTCAATACCCCTCACACCCCACCCACAGCGGAAAGCAGAGATAAACACGTCAGTAAGTACACTGGGTAAGTACGATGGAATTTACCATAAAATACATATATATATAGGTACAAAATCTTCAATGAAGTCACTAGAGACACTCTGTGCTAGAGATCCAGTCTCTTGTTTGATTAATTGTATGTTTATGTATGCTTGTTTGTGTAATGTTTAATTGAAATTTGTATTAAATATTTAATTATATATATGAGCCACTCTTTTCCTTCCCGTGGGTGTCGTAAAAGGCGACTAAGGAAATTTAATGGTCAAGGTATAGGCAACAGTGTCTCCCTTAAAACATCACCAAAGATTAACTGCGGTTATTAATCCGTCTGCCAAGTATGGTAAAACTCCCTTATGGGGGAGGCCTATGTTCAGCAGTGGACAGTTAACGGCTGACATCATCTTCATCATGTAAAAAAAAATATCTAATTGGAAGAATATTTATTAAAGGGATTTAATAGCAGAGTCGATAACGCATTAGACCATCACTAGACTAAAACACGAGTATTTAGGACACTTCAAAAAGGAGGAAAATCTCAGTTTACATGTATTATTTTCATCTGTATATTACACAATATCTTTTTAATCCAATTTTGATTTATATATGCAACCAATAGGGTATTTCGTTTCATACAAATTTTGTAACAACTGAAGCTTATTTGTGAAGTAAAAGCAAAATCGAGGTAAGTGTTTGTTGAAAACTATAGCACACAAATATCGATATTAGTTCCGATTGTAACCGACAGAGGCGCTTCATTTGTTCAAATGTATAGAATCATTGTCAAACGTGACATTATTATGGACACATCATTAGCGTATGAGTTGGTTGTAATAAATTTCCTATAATTAATATTACTTAATTACTTATAGGAAAATTATTAATTACTTTATTAATATACTACTACTATTTGAGCGATAGTGGCGTCCTCTATTATTAAGAGTTTCTAGACAGCTTTACTTATATTTGGAAGCCTCTGACGCGGCTTACCGGATGTGTCCTCCGAAACATGAACCAAGTAAGCGAGTCATTTTTAAATGATTTAAATATGATTTTTAAACAATCAGAATATTAATTGGGATTGCGACTTGATCTTTGGATGTTTCGGACTGCAGTTAAGTGCTAACCGGTAGAAATGTTCGGTGTTAATGTACAAAACAACTTAAGAGTAAAATTTTTATACATTAAAAATGTTTTTTTCTTGGTTCCCATGTAAATTTTCCTTTGTATATACAGCACGCGAGGTAAGAGCGCTTATCCCTATTTGTTTAAAGGCATCAACTTTATTATTAATTCTAAAATTTCAAAACGGATTTATTTAAAAAGCACATACATATTTTAAGCACATACATTTTTTATAGCTAAGGGATCGCCTATTGACGAACAATACCGCCGATATGATGAAAACTGTTTATCTACGTACGTACCTCTGAATACACGATGTATTCCTAAGATTAATGTTTTACTAACATATCATTTATATACAGACTGAATTAGAAACCGTTAGAATTCTTTTAATAACGGAATGTTCGCTAAAGTAATTGAAATATTTCCTCTAAGAAACACAAGTCACAATACTGCAAAAAATGCGCCTTTCATATTAACACGGTGCGTAAACCTATATGAGCAAAGAAAACAAAATTTTATAGAATCATCTCCCTTATTCATAAAACGTCAAATCTCTCATAAACCTATTTTAGCTATTGAACTGTTTTGTCTCTTTCTTTTGTGCTAAATTCTCAGTTTGAATGAAAGTGACAAAACAGTGTAATAGTTAATAGACAAAAATAAGTTTCTAGAAAGTTTTAGTCGTTATGAATAAGAGTTAGTCTTTTCTCATTTTTCAAACTATATCTCTTTATCAAGAATATTAAAAATTAGTTGTACAAAAAAGAACACTCCATTAAAAGAATGCTGATAATTTTAATATCACAATGTATATTTAGAGAAAAGTCAATATTAAATATTCTATAACTTAATATATTTAAAATAGTATAGAAAGTAAATTATAACACACGCTGAAATAAACAGACGAGATAGATTTAAATAAGATTTCCGAGGAAAATGATAATAACAATGACGGTGATGATGATAATGATTGAAAGAATCAACATAGAAACAAAAAGAAAACACAAAACATTAAAATAAAAATATTTATTATAATTTCACACAGACAACTTGAGCATGCAGTTAATACATAACTAGTAGTAATGAATAATGAATTCTAATGCTATGACAACTAGAACTAGAAGCGATGATTAACTAGCATATAAGTAGCATTACAACATATTAAAGATAATATAAAATGTTCTAGTCGAATATTATTGTTTACTAGTGACTTTTACTTGAGTTAAAAACAAATCTAATATTCTAATAAATGTAAAAAAAAAAAAAAATTATATTTAAAAAGCAAAAATAAAATTAGTAGAAAAAATACGTGACTAGAACTATTTTATAGATCGATATAAAAAAAAAAAATAGAGCATCCTTATTAAGTAACAAAGTGTTAAATTTTATAACTTTTGAAAAACAACGTGAACGTAAAATAAATATAAATGAATCTAAAATCTATGATGAAATTTATGTACAACTTTCTTTTTTTTTAAATAAGAAGCTGCATTTTTGTTGAGTGTAATTTAACGAGTTAATGTGAGTTAACGCAAGTAAATCCTCACAAAGATTTGATCAAAGAAATGTCTGTTACAAAGAAGTTAGCATTGTTTTATTATTAACTTGCGTGTTACTGATCAGAGTTTAAGATCGAATTATTAAGTTTATTAATAAGCATGCGCTTTCACAAAGTTAGACTTGCTAGCTGCTAAAGAGGGAATAGATCCGGCCTGGTATTTGGCAATAGATGCTAGACCATTTGCCTGGATGCACAATTAAAAAAACAAGTCGTCAGAAAACATTCGAAAGTTAAAATTAGTATTTAAAATTAGAATTAGTGTAGTGATGTGCGGTCAGATGATATCCACATCGTTGGCGCCATTGAGTAACAGGCGGTGGCGTGAGGTTGGTGAAGGGAGAAAAAAAATAACATTAGTGATGTACTATAAGGTTAAAGAATGTCGTAGATACAGCCATATATGCTAACATTTTTATAAGAATTTATGCGCATAAATGGACGTTACTACACGATGAAGCATTTTTTACTTTTTATTATGATAAAAAAGTAAACTAATATCAAAAACTGGTAAAAAAATATTTTCCTAAATAACACTCGAAAATAAAAGGTTTGAACTGCTTCCACTTAGCTGTATATTTTTTTTTATATAAATTAGTTAATGTTAATAATTATGTAAAACACGAAAAAAAAGTTTAAGCCTTTTATTTCTATATCAAACTCATGAAAATCTACTGATTAATGCTTAATTAAAAATGATATATATATATATATATATATATATATATATATATATATATATATATATATATATATATATATATATATATATATATATATATATATATATGAGGGATTCGGTAAATGAAATCACTAATTCTTTTAACTAGTTGAAATGACAAACACACAATATATTGGAGAATAGATCTTCATTTTACAGGACATCTAAACGATGTCATCACCTATACAGACATGATCAACAAAGTCTAATGCCCAAACTTCTCAATTACTATCACTGTCTATTCTAAAAAACTCAGCTGAGTTAGTAGAGTATATCCTCTACTAACTCAGCCCTCGCCCCTAAAACTCACTTTTATAAAAATTAGGTGATGTTTATTATCACGGGATATACAGAAATCAAATGCACCTACAGCGAGAATGAAGGAATAAGAAGAAAGAAAATACTGCTCGCGGTATTTGTAATCAACTGAGATTTATCTTCACGTGGACTTTTCTAGAAACCATTGCGATTGGGTGCAACGACTTACAGGCATGATTTTATTCCCTACCATCCCTAACTGCTGTCATACCAGCGTAAACAAATGACACAGTTGGAATTCCGTTATCAATACCAATGTGAATGTGAGTTTGTTTGTTACCACTTAACGCCTTAACCAATTACTATGAAATTTGGTACACACATACTATTCATATATGACATGGAGAAGGACATATACTACTTTTAATACCAATCAGAGAATACCAGATAAAAGCTAGAATAAAAAATCATCTGCAATCATATGGTAGACTAGAAAAAACTCTAGCTATTGCAATGCCCAAGGTGGGTTTTGAACTCTCTGGAGATACATAAATTAATTGCCAGAAAAACACTTCAACTACCAATGAACATTGTTAAGCATAGAAAAATATCTTACTTCGGTAACATTCTGAGGAATTAAAAGTACAGAATATCTTAGTAATCTTATGCCAGATTGCTGGTAAAAGAAATGCCAGGGGGAGGCAACACTCCCTGGCTGAGGAATTTGCAGAAGTGGCTTAGCTGCAACATAATCTGGCTCATTTAGAGTGACAATCTTAAAAATAAATATCGTCCTTATTTTTTCAAAACTTCGATAGAGATGAAACACAAAAAAGAAGCTATCTATCTATTTCTAGTATATAACCTCACCTTGGCACGCTTGAGCAGTTCCTGCTGGCCAGCGAGAACATTCTCAGGTTTGCCAGCCCAAGCGCGAAGCACGGACGCTTGGAGAGCGCGGCCGTAACTGAAGGTGAGGGCCCACGGCCTCTTCAGATCGATTGCGTTGATGGCGTTCAGGTGCACCGACGCTTCTTCCTCGGACTGGCCGCCGGAGAGGAATGTGACACCTGAAATTATATACCGACATATGTGTGTGATACAAAAAATGTCAAATGCAATTAAATCAAAGAGTAATCTGTTTCCATGATATAGCCTATGTTGTTTTTATACCAGAGATAAAAATAAAATTATTATATTATATAATTTATAATAATTTAAATCGTATTTTAGATATTTATTTTATGCAAATTTATTTGATTTCTTGTTTTAAAGTCCCATTCGTGTTTCAACCGTGAAGCAGTTGTTTGCATGGCTGTGTTTCAGTTTGAAGGGTGGGATATGGCGTAAATTTACAGGGTACAGAGGAATAACATCTGAGTCCTCATGAATGGCAATGCATGGGGGGTATCATGGGCGAAACAGTATACTCTGTTATGTCCATGGTACTGCTCATGTCTATAGGCGACGGTTACCACTTTTTACCAGGTGGGCCGTCAGCTTGTTTGCCATTCTAAGTTGCATAAAAAAAAATCCTGCCAAAAGTAGTTTTAGCCAAAGGAAAGGAAAAGAAATTAAACAGTTAGCCAAAAATAAAAAATATAATAATATGGAATTAGGTGTTTATTTCAATATTAATTACAAAATACTGAACAGGATAAAATTTTGCTAGTAAAGATTGTGATTAAATAAAAATAAGTATTGATTAACTGCTACCGACCTCAGATTTCGGATTGTCAGTGGAAGGACACAGAGTTACGAGTATATCTGCCAATACTATTTGAAGCAATCTATGAAGAAAATTCATGTTCGAAAGCAGATAAATATGTAAATATTATGGTGGTGGTAAGAAATGTGCTGACAACTCACCAGGAACGGCAGCGGGGACTGTCCTGAGCAGAGCGGTGACGGTGGCGCGAGCGACATCTACCGGAGTGTATGTCTTCTTGCATGACTGGCCGGCAGTCACCTAGAATGTGAAATGAGACATATTTTCTAATTATTACAAGTTTTTATCTCTTTCGTACTACTGTTTGTATGTTAGTAATCGAGTAAAAATACAGTTGTCAAATTTTTGAGATAAAAAAATATTGTATTTACAGTAACATTTTTCAAAATACTTCAGGATATAGAGAGTCGGCAACGTGCGCGTAATGCTCCTGGTATTATAGGCCTTCATAGACTGCAGTAACAGCTACCAACAGGTGCATCGTAAGCTTGTTTGCCACCACGGTGATATAAAAAAAGCTAATGTTTGAAACCATTAAAATCATCCAGAAATATTAAAATACATTTCTTTTTGAAAGTTAAAAGGTAATGTAGATGTTAAGAGAGAGAGAGAGAAAAAGAACATTCATATAAGTTCTTCGACCACAAAAGCCATAATACGTTAGCACGTTAATAATAAAAAATGGCAACACATTAATGGTACCATGGGCATTCTATAACATAGGGGATGACAATTAAACCCTACACCATTATAGATAAAACCTTAAGATTGATTCGATAAGTTCAAAATAAGCATGCGTTAAAATAAGTATTTTATAGATAGAGTGTAAATTACAAAAAAAAAAAGGAAAATATCTCTCTTTCTCTTTTTTCTTTCTAGTTTTTATATCAGATTTCTTAAAATCAATCTATTATAATAATATTACCGGAATATTTTAATTTGAAATATTACTTATAAATTCAGTAAACGAGAAGAGAGGTCTTACCATGTTGGGTTTGAGCAGAGTACCCTCAAGGAAGACGTGGTGGTCGCTGAGCGCCTTGTAAACGGCTGCCAGAACGACCTCGGTAACCTTTTGGGCGCGGTCAAGGTCATGTTCACCTAAAAAAGGAAATTACATTTATTATTTTATTCCTTGCTAGCTTTTTGCCCGCTACTTTGTACACGAGAAGTTTAGAAATAAGAAAACAAATGAAATAAACCACAAGTTGTATCAAGATAAAACATATACCAGACAGAGTTTAATTTAGACTTTCAGAAATACAATTGTCAAAACCGCATTTAATTTGGTGCAGTAGTTTTTGCACGATGCCAGAACAATCATACAGACAGACAAAATTTCTGCAAATTATTGTTTTAACTTCTACTGGTCTTAACTAAGGCCCTTCATATTAATTTTTGTTAAATATCTCCCATGTACAGATATCGTCCAGTTACGACCTTATTATAATAATAATATTGAACATTTATGTCTTTTTATTTTGAACTACATCCTTAATTAAAAAGAGAACAAATACAGCAATATTAAAAAAAAATATATTTGTAGGAGGTATTTTGGGAAAAGCCTCATAGTCTACCTAGTGGTACTACTCTTATATATTCCAATATTGTGCGTTCAAATCTGGCTGATTCAAAAGCACTTGTGTGTTAGTTTCGTTAGAAATGAGATCAAATGACCCCATCACTACATCAGGTCAAAACAGTTTCCCCTAGAAATCGTAATAAAAATAAAAACAAAATTGGTAAACTCGTCATCCAACTAATCTAATTTTATATTAATTTATTTATTGTTATATATAATTAGTGGGTTGGTACCTTTTGTTCAAGGCAATGTGTCAATAGAGACAGTGCGTATTGAACCTCCACTTGTTTCACTCGCCACCTTGCGTCGCATATCTAATATTTATTGTCCTAGAATAGTAGCCCACTAGCGTAAACTGTATCGTTATCGAAAAAAAAAATTAATACCTTCGTCGAAATGTCGGCAGGATAAACATTAAAAGTGCATCACGATATTAGCCGACAAACGTTTTTGACTACGCCATCAAGTATTACAGTCGTGAGCTTATTTTTATTTTATTTATTTATTAATACAAAATTACTAGGATTACAGAATAGAGTTAGAGATGTCACTAACCATCTGGCAAGACTTCGGGTTCGACGATTGGCACGATGCGCTGGGTCTGGCAGATGGAAGCGTAGCGGGCCAAGACGTTGGCGTTCTCCAAGATGGCCTGGTAGGATGGAGTGTTCTTGCCGATCTTGAGGACGCAGCGCCATTTGGCGAACTGGCAGCCATCTTTCTTGTATTGAGCGCAACGCTGCGCGAGATCGTCGAGACCTAATTTAAACAGAATTACCATTATTATACATGTATTTTATTGACATAAATAAAAAAAAGGGTATAATAGACAGATGCATGTATATATGTATAAAATCGTTTGCTTGGGTACCTCTGTCCCATTCGTGTTTCTACCGTGAACCAGTTATGTTTGCACGGCTGTGTTTCGATTTGAAGGGTAGGATATGGCAGTGAATTTACAGGGTACAAAGAAATAACACCTCAGGAATGGCAACACATGGGGGGTATCATGGGCGAAACAATGCACTCTCTTTTGTCCATGGTACTGCTCATGTCTATTGTTTATTTTGTATGTTAATTGTCTATCGCTGACGAGAGACGCTGTGACGCAAAATGCCGTATACCCTCTGAAGAAGACTTTTGGATTATATATATATATATATATATATATGTATATATATATATATATATACTATGAGAATGTTACATAATAATAGGTATTATTCTAATTATCAGAATTAAAATTTCAACTTGATAATTATATCTTATGATAAATAATATGTATATCCAAATGTCAAATTCCTCCTGACCTTACACGGATATGTGTGTAGATACACGAACAAGCCCCCAAACAAGTTGATAACAGCCAATAACAAGCCGATAGCGATATGCGAATAAAATTACTGATACCCACTGTGTTTTATTAGTATTTAACGTGAACGAAACGATATACGAATCAATACGATATAAAATTTCAAGGATCTGTTTATCTTTGAAAGATATTTCCAAGTGTACCTATATATCTTTGTTATTTGCGATCTACTACCTGAAACAGCAAACAAACTGACGGCTTACTTGATAGAAAATGTATTTTTTTTTATATAACTTAGAATGGCAAATAAGCTGACGGTCCACCTGATGGAAAGTGATAACCGTCGCCTATAGACATGAGCAGTAGCATGGACATGACAGAGTATACTGTTTTGCCCATGATACCCCCCATGCGTTGCCATTCCTGAGGACTCAGGTGTTATTCCTCTGTAACCAGTAAATTCACGCCATATCCCACCCTTCAAACTGAAACACAGCCATGCAAACACAACCACTTCACGGTTGAAACACAAATGGGACAGAGGTACCCAAGCAATCGACTATTGTACAAAGTCTCCCTCCCCAAGTGCAACCAGGATGGTGTGGTCATATATAGTAGAAAGAAAATTGCAGTGATATCGCCAAGTGAATTCATTAGCATCGTTTTATGGGAGTACTTTACCAGAATAATTGAAAACTTTTCCAAAATTAAAAAAAAATGGGTATATGCATAATTTAAGATTGTCTTCGATAAAAAAAAGTCTTCAATTGTGGCAAAACTAGCTTTTTTAATAAAATTTCTATGGGACCAATCTATAAATATACCCTTTTAAATAAAAAAAAAATCCAAAATGGTTTACAACTGAAGGAGTTATGAGGTAACAAAGGTGAAAAGATACAAACGAATTGATAACTTCTTTGTTTTTGAAGTCTGTTAAAAAGTACAAAAAAATAGTGAGCACACACACTTACACGACGCGTTCAGTTTTAAGCAGAATCTTAAATTTGTTACCGTTTACGAGTAATTTTTCCTTAGGATTAGCATACAGATGGCTGATGATTTTGATTTATGTGGATGGAATAAAGGAATATGTTCTCAAGTAACCAGTATGCGTATTCAGGTTCAGAATCCTGATTTAAATAAACAATCCAACTCCCCCTTTGACAGTTGCCAACCGAATTGATTAATAGATACGAGTGCGTTTCGATTAAAGTTTGTATGAGAAAGAATAAGACAGCGTACGTTGCTATCTCATTCTATTTCATGAACTAAGTAGTGATAAAAATTCTATCATTAGATAGATAGATACTCTTTATTTTTTCCTCCAAAAGATTACAATAGTAAACTTATTATAAATAAAAAATAATTACAAGAAATAATCACAATGAGAAAACAATAGATTTATTTGTTTAGGAAGGTAGCATCTTTTTCTGGAGATCAATGGCTAACGAAGACATTTTCCTGGCTTCTAGAACAATCTAGGTTGGCTCAACTAACTACATTCTCAAACCTAGTGACCCACATACATGTGCGGAAATGTTCAGTTAACTAAATAAACGCAGCAAAGATAAGTCGAGAAACCAGTTTAAAAGTCCATTAACGAGCAGTTAATTATTGCTATATAGTACTATAGTAGATAAGACGGGTGATGCAATGTAGTTGATATCGTATGTACTCCAAGTATACCAATATAGTAAAATCAGTAAACTTCTTAAATATATATACATACATAAATAAATTTATTTCTTATTATTGCAACTAGAAAAACTAATTTCGCATGTTATAGTAAAACATACGAAGTGTGTATTTAAATTATATATTCGATAAAAATCTTTTTATAAAAAAATCCATTTAAAAATAATATTAATTATAGACTAAACATACATAAACATACAATAGTATTAACCATAGACTACATTGTACATAAATATCATAGAATCGATTCACCTATTCCTATTACATGTCTGTTTATATTATATTCTTTACGTCACTTATCATGGGAGAAAGGGATTATTAGTAATGGGGGTCTAAATCCCATTACTAACAACCCCTCTCCCCTACTACTACATTAGTAATGACACTGTTAACATTGCTGTTCAACTTAGAAACCATTATGGTTAATTCTTGTCGAATTCTTCAGTATAAGCCAATTGACTTGCTTTCATCCTCACCTATCATCTCTCACAGAGTCAGTACAGTGTATGGACCATAAATGCGATCAGCCAAAAACAATTCTATAATGATAAAATAATCATATCATCATCATACCAGCCGTTATCTGTCCACTGCTGGACGTAGACTTCCCACATAAAACTGCTATAAGGAACGGTCCTGAACCATCTGCATCCACTAACTTCCCAAAATGTATTTGAGGTCGTCACTTTACTTAGTGAGAAGTTGCCTTAAACTGCGTTTGACTGTATGGGATCGCTATTCAAGGTGGATGTTACATTATGAGACTCACCAAGTGCTTTTCCAAAATACTTTTGAAAGTTCAGAGGTCATACGATTATGATGATATAAGCATATGCATGCATATTTATATTTTATTATGCATATTTTCATCGTTATCCGTACCGCCACTTTTTTACGATTGTACGACTGCGTATGCGTGTACCCTTAGTTGTGTCTATGCGCATCAGTATTGGTCTGCGCATGAGTTGTTGATCTTCTATTTAAGCTGACCGCACACGTGGCGGTTACAATGATAAGCACCATCTACACGCGTAATTCCAACGCATATACGTTTTTTTTTGCATCACGACAATCACACGCGTATGATTTATTACGTTTATAAGATTTTTTATATCACGCGGACCGCATGCTCGCTGAACACTATCACAGATAAAAATGGTAACGTAATACTTTTTTATAGTACTACAATAATGGACATCAACATGTTACAGAAGTGTATAAACTATATAACATTGAAAACTTCCGTGCTTGGGATACTATGCACAGAACAGAACGTGTCACTCTAAAACGGTCTTTATATTTACACTCCTTTAGGGTCAATAAGCACTGAATGTTTGCAACTATATACTTATATGAAAAAGTACGGATTATTTTCGGAGATTTTTTCAGCTCACAGTTTCTTAATATTAAAATACAATACACGAAAAATCTACATGATAAAATCTTAAAGACGTCTTAATTTTGATTCCAGACAATTTTATTTTGTACATAGAGTAATAACAAACAAGAGTACAATAATATTTGATACTTGGCGTAGATTATAAAAATGATATCATATCAGCCTTAAACTGTCCACGGCTGAACATAAGCTACCCCCTTGGGGAGTTTTGCCAGTAATTGCCACGCTTGGTAGATGGATTGGCAACCGCTGTTAGGCTTTGGAGATGCCCCTCTTATAAAGGGGGGAAGGGTTTGTTAGTAATGCATACTACTAGTCCCATTTCTAACAATATATCCTATCAGGTCAATATCCCCATGGTCCCCCCTGGAAACCATCGTGCTGAATTCTAGATGTATTCATCACGATGGGCGAACTGACCTGCTTTTTCATTCTCACCTATTCTTCACTGGTACCCCGCTAACTTATACCGTTAGTGGTGGCGGGGTTATCATTCCATTATCATCCATAAAAACCTATGGTTCCACAGTCCTAAATCGCCACTTACCCTGTGTGGTGCACTCATCCTCAGATCCAAATAGTGGAACGACGCCCTTGTCCACTTTGATTCCAGGGATGATACCGCGCTTCTCCAGCAGCGACACGAGGGGCGTGCCATCATCGGCCTTCTGGTACAGGGTCTCGTGGAACAGGATCACACCAGAGATATTCTCAGATAGGATCTGCAATAGGAAACATTTGATTTGAGTGATAAATTGTTTTGCAACACTATTATATATATGTCCGTGTGGTCCCGACATAGAATGGGCCACCTCTTCCTTTCTCGTGGGTGTCGTAAGAGGTCACTAAGGGAAAATGATGGACGAGGGATGGGTAGCAACGTCCTTCTCGAAACATCTCTAAAAACCTAATAGTGGTTGCCAACTCGCCTGCCAAGCGTAGCAACTACTGGCAAAATTCCCCTTATGGGAAAGGCAGTTCAATTCAATAGGGCATGAAGGAGTAACATACATACATCCATCCGTCCGTACATCATTACAAATTTTCCGCATTTTTTTATTTAATCATCACCATCATATCAGCCTTTAACTGTCCACTGCTGAACATAAGCCTTCTCCTTGGGATGTTCTGCCAGTACTGTTCACGCTTGGTAGGCTTTAGAAATGTTTTAAGAGGGACGCTGCTGTCCATCCCTCGCCCACCCTTAGTCGCCTCTTGCGACCTACGAAAAAGTAAGGGGAGGCTTATTCTATGCCAGAACCACACGTCAAAAATAGGATAATAAAATGTCTAAAATAAGTTATCAAACGACTAGTTGGCACCAAATAACACGAGGTGTTTTATTGAGAGCTAATTGTGTCCAATTTAAAGATCACGATCACGCTTGTTTTGCATTACAGAACACAGTTCTATTTTTAAACCGCTGTACGTCTGGAGTCGCTTTTTTATGCAACTTAAAATGGCAAACAAGCTGACAGCCCACCTGATGTAAAGTGGTAACCGTCGCCTATAGACATGAGTCGTACCATGGACATAACAGATATACTGTTACGCCCATGATATTCCCCCATGCGTTGCTATTCCTGAGTACTCAGGTATTATTCAGGTGTTCTTAAACGATGAAACTGATTGCATTGAAATTTCTAAAATAAATCTTTCAAGTTAGACAATCTTTTTTTTTTACATTGAGTGGCAAACTAGGTAACGGAACATCTGACGGAAATTGCCAATTGGTGTCTTGTCTATACACATGAATAGTGATATAGACATCATCTATACCCATGGTGATTATGGCCACCATAACATAGTATATGGGTGTACATATACATACATTATGGTCATGAATATAGAGGGTAATATAATAATTCTTGAGGACTATGGTCTTATGCCTTAGTAGATATCCTGTAATTTCACTGCTATATCTGACCCTTCAAACCGACACATAGCTATGCGAGCACAGATGCTTCACGGCAGAAACCCAGATAGGACAGAAGTACCCAAACTTTTGTACACAGTCTCCTTCTAGGAGAAAACTGTATTCACAGGTTAAAATCTATGAAATGAAATAAGATTTATTCGTAAAAAACATAACTGTAGTTTCGTAACTAATATTAATATTATAGCTTTATAAGAGTACAGTATTTGTGGTTTTAGAACTGGGCTCCTAAAAAGGTTATTGACACTACGGTACTTGACACGTAATGACAGTGTTTTATAATAGTCTATTTTAAATACTGATTTGATTTACAAATGCTCTGTTTAAACATTTATACTTTTTTATTTAGGTATATTTTTTTATATAAGTAGATAAATCAATGCAAATAAAATGTATTCGCCAAGTTGCTCGTAAGAACTTGATTTCCAGACCAGTAATGCAACAAGGCACATAGTGCAAGTTAAAGTGCATTCACATTGGAAGTGAGCGTCGTGTTATGCAGCTATTTCAGCGGTTGTTTTTATGAATTGTGAATTCATAAATATATTTTCGTAAACAAGTTGTTTACAATAATTGCTTCCATGTTATAATGAACTTGTTTAGAGATTATTTTTACAATGATCTTTCTAATTATACTAAATAGTATCGCATATAGTTTGTTTCAAATAGAACTAAATGTAAAAGTAACAGAATTTTGAAGAAATTATTACGAAAACATATCATTACATAGATAAAAACAGTCGCTTCGCGTCTATTTGTCCCCATGTATGCTTAGATCTTTAAAACTACGCAACAGATTCTGATGCGGTTTCTTTTATTGATACAAGAGGAAAGTTTATATGTATGTATTTATATGTATAATGCAGGCATAATACAATAGAGAAACACTGATAATTTTAGAGGTTTCTAATGTGATATTATGTAATGTGCACCCGTGCGAAACCGGGAAATCGCTTGTTCTAAATAAAATCAGTTACAAAACGAAATTCGATTATAATTATTCGTTTAAATGTTTCGATGTTAATTAATCGATTTTAGATTTGTATTATTATTGCAAATGAGCAGACTGTCTTATGATCGAGTCAAGAATTAGTTTGTATATATTTTCACTAAGTTCTAACAGGCTATTTGCTTCTCGTCTTATGTTAAATGTAGACATACATACGCATGGGGGGTATCATGGGCGAGAAACAGTATACTCTGTTATGTACACGGTACTGCTCATGTCTATAGGCGACGCTTACCATTTTCCATCAGGTGGACCGTCAGCTTGTTTGCCATTCTAAGTTGTATAAAATATATGTATATATATATATATTGATATATGTCCAATCTCAAGTCAATGACAATTGCATACTGCACTCATGAAACAACACTTATGAATTAAGTTAAAATTGGGATTAATTTGAAATAGTTTGCATTGGCAAGTTGCACTTGTATGCATCTATCAGAACAGTATGGAACTATTATATCGTTAGTACAGCAATCCGAGAGTGCAAAACGATTCAATTCTTATATCGCTCTATTGGGATTTATTCCAAAACTAACCCCCCATAGAATCATTGAATTTCTTACCCGTTCCTCGCACTTGAAATTTCATTTCAAACTATGCGGCGGATTCGTAAAAAAATGACAAAATCAAAATTGTTTACAATTAAGTTTACTTGAATAAAAACTATTATAATTGAATGAATGAATGAATGAGTATACTTTATTTGCATTATACAATATAGAAAATAAGCAAGGCAATTTACAAACATAACGATACAATTGTATAAGTACAGTAAGGCGGTCTTATTGCTGAGAGCAATCTTTTCAAGACAACCTTAAGGTAATGGACTAATTGTTATACAAGTAGGTATAATTATTTTTTATTTATTAATTTAATGCCCAGCAGTGGGATGTTAATAGACAGTTAAGTGGAAAACGGTTACCATTACAACAAACTGCTTACCGGATCAGAGCTGAAGAGCAGTTGGCGGTATCTGCGGCGATTTTCCTCAGTGTTCTCAACGCCGATGTCTTGGAGACGTTTGCCCATAGTTCCTAAAAAGAGACAGAAAATGTAGTTTCTTTATTGTACTAAAATTCGTATAAGAAAGCAGTAAGAAAAAGTAGTTTGAGAAGGCGTGGTATGAACATCTGATCAAAGTTCATTAGATATATGTCTTAAATAATATAATTATACTTTCAACCGACTTAAAAATAGGAAGAGGTTCTCAATTTGGATGTATTTTTTCATATTTGTTACTTCAGAGCTTCATTATTTACAAACCCATTCGGAAAATTCTACCTGAAAGAATATAATTTGAGATTGGTCCCACAGAAATTTTATCAAGTTCAGCTCAGTAATTTAGTTTCTAAACCAAAATCGTAACTTATCCTACATATGAATAGTTTTGTCGGTATTTATAAGACTTTTAACTATCCACTGCTGAACATAAGCCACTTACTGTTAGTATTACATACACACTATTTAACACTTTACTTAATCAAAAAAAGTTTGGGACATCTTTCGCGTCTAGAAAACATGATAGTTTTACAAGAATCTAACCTGTGGACTCATCAGCGGCGAGGATGCCCTTGCCAGGGGCTACGATCGCTTGGGCGATCTTCCTCAGCTCCTCCTGCAACTCGGGCGCCGGGTACTGGAAGTAGGTAGTCATTGTGGCTGCAAGAAAAGAAAAAAATGTTAATTTAAGATATATAAAATACCCCCTAAAGAAGACTAGTAAACTGTCTAGTCTTCTTGTGTGTGTGGCAAGAGTAGTAAAAGTAGTGAGGCAAGGGGTGCACATTTTTTTAATCAATTTAGGTAAAAAAAATACTACATTTATTTTTTTGCAAATAATTATTATTTATGCTTATTTCAACAAATTTATGAAAAAAAAATCCGAGAATGGCAATAATCTACCATTCAACGTGACAGATACGGACTTAAAATATTTGGAAAATTATATTTCTATATTAACCGTGACCCAGACGGAGCTGTAATATTTTGAGACATATACAATTATAGTGACCGTGACGTTAACGGAGCTGCACAATTCTGCCGGTAAACGTTGCCCGTATATGTCACGGGGGTGTGCATTAAGCGGTTAACGGCTGCATTGCTTTTATACCATATGGTTGCTCAAGTGGAAACCAATGTGGTAAATTTAATCCAATTTATCAATGTTATACATTATACATTCTATTTATTATATATAAAATAATAAATAAATTATAATTCTTACCTACGTTTTTTAATAAACTTACTGTCTTTAACATTATAATGATGTATAAAAAAAATATTCATAAAATATTCAATTATTATAATACATAATGGTATAATGTTGTATTCAGCTAGTCATTTACACTGTCTAAGAGTATTAAATTTTAATAAAATAAATAATAAATAGTAACATATAAGTAATTCTTTAATAAGGTTAAAATAAATAAGTTATAAATTTATATTTAAAATGATGGAATATTAAAATAAAAAGTAAAATAATATTGTCACAAAATTATAATTCCCAATTAGATATTTGATAAAATAGTAACTAAGCAGTAAGTACCTAATTAAGTTATAATTATCAAATACAATTTAATAAATAATTTGATCAAATTATATAAAGTTATATAAATAAAAGTTATTAAAATAATTAATCCTAATTAGATGATTGATACACAAGACACAATTAAGTTAGTAGTAGTGGTAGAACACAAGACGTAATTAAGTTATAATTAATAAGTACAAATTTAACAGAAATATGACATTAAATGAACAAAAAATGTCTTTAATTAGGAACACAGAGAATAAATTAGAAATATAAATTTATAATGATACATAAATAGATAAGAAGTGAATTGTATAACTTCATCAGGGACAATATAATAATGTACTAACTTCAGTGCCAAGTTAATAAAAACTAATTAAAACATCTTAAAATAATTGACATTATCATGACGGACACATAAATGTAATAAATGACAATAAGTAAACAAGAAATACATTAATAAGATCTGGAACAGTTTTTATTAGTTCATAAAATAGGCCTGTTGATATGAGCTGTTGGTAAATGTAGTACTGAACATTCATTGTGTAGATTAATTAAGAGGTGTAAGTAAGAATAAAAAGTTACTGGTATTTAGTTCCCTTAGAGAGAATAATGAACATTTTAGTTGAATTGGAAATCTCTACTTTTGGTACTAAAAAGATATATTTTTTTATTAGTAGGAACTACATGAGTATTCCCATTATTATGTAATTAATTATACAAATTCAAATTAGATATGTTTTTTTTTTAATAAATATCTAAATAGCCTACTTAACAAAGGTGTTCCTATTTACATTACTGTAGTCGAGCATTATTTTGTTTATAACCATACCAACTTATAACTTCAGTTTATATATAAAAAAAAAAAATAATAAACTGATAAAAAACTGCTAAAGACAAAAAGTTCAAAATCTTTTAAACTAATTCCTCAGGAAGGCAAAAATGCCAGTGGGGTGCCTAATATCACTAGTTAGGGCTCTAGTTGCATTAGTGGAAGACCCAGAAACACTAATGGGGGCTCCAGGAGCCTCCAAAAGTGCAGGGTCTGTGGTTTATCAACTAAGCCCTTGTTTAGGAGGAATGAGTTGAATAACAACTTCCTGTAACTATCATGGGAATAATAACTATTGGCCATATAACAATTTATATATTTCTTCAATTAGTACAAAGTGGCCAAGTTGAAAATAAATACTTCACTATCTACCATGTTCTGTAAGAACTGATAATGACTGCTTCAGCACTGTAATGGAGCATGGTGGCAACATTAGCTCCAATATCATCTGCCACACATATACATATTAAATAAAGATGATGGCTTCGATCATCAACAAACTAAATCATTTTAATATTCAAGCTCTTATTTGATATAGTATTAAGAACAAATACTACAAGTATTTTTGATATATGGACAAACTCGTTGAGAAAAAGGAGTGGAGGCAGATCACCTATATGGTAGATGATACAATGAAGGAAGTCCACCAAACGAAATATTTAGAAAAAAATTACCTATATTGTAAAATACACTAATGTTGTCCTTCGATGGCTAATACCTGCACAGTTTTAAGAGTGATGATAAAAAAAGTGACTAAATATGGTCACAACTATAACTAAGATATAGTATGAAACAGCTGTTATGTACATAGAGTGGCCTAGTGTTTCTAACTTCTATATTATGCTATTTTTAATTAATATAATGAATATAGCTGAAAAGAGATGCATTACAATAAATTTAGACATTTGGGTACCTATTAAATAAGAGAGTGATTCAAATATATAATGAATTTGTAATAACTAACAGGATCTATTTGCAAAATTATTTTTATCAGACATTTAGGAAATTCAATTAGATAATTGAACACAGAACAGTAAATAGAATAATCATGTAATCAGTCACTGATAATCATAATAATAAGTATTTTATACATTAAAACAAAATTGTGCCTACACATTTATTTTTAATTTAAATTAATTTTTAGGACTGAAAATAATGCCATACAGGCTATGGTTATGTAGGTACTGGGGTGAAGGGATTATTAGTAATGTGGACTACCAGTCCCATTGTATTCTGTCATGTAGATCTTCACATGGCCCCCCTTGGAAACCATCATGCTGAATTCTAGGTGCATTTATCACGATGGGCTAACTGCTTTTTTCATTCTCAATTATTATTCCTCACTAATTCACTACTCACTGGCGGGGCAGTGTAAACCGTTAGCGCGGACGGGGTTACTATTTCATTATCGTCCATTAAAAAAAACACTCCTCACCATTTCATTTATATCCATTAAAAATATTTGTATGTATAAAATTATTAGAAAATTACGTATTTAGTCACACTCAGACTTTCTGAGCATTGCAATAAGGATAAAATATGCGTACGTGACTCTTCTCATGTTTGCAGTACAATCTACTTTCCCCAAAGATCCGAAAACCTACCCTTAGTTCCGAAGCCTGGCATCCATCCGGACTCGGGCAGGCCTTTTTTGCCTTTACCTTTCTTGCCTTTTGGAGGCATCGTAAACTATTTTTTTTTTTATAAATTTCACTTAAAAATTATAAAAGAAAAATCTTATACTCGACATTGTATATAATAGAGTTATCAAATATGACATAAACTCACCAGATCACCACGGATATACTTTAAAATTATTCCTTCCTTTGTTTTTTAAAAATAAATAAAATATTTAAGTTCTAAACTTCGAATTCTGAGGGTCAATGAACAATCATTTTTTTTTTTTTTTTTAGTAAGTTTGTTCCGTTTGGAACAGGCTAAGGTCGGAGACCATGCTGCCTAGTCTTCAAAAAGATAATTTGAAAAATCAATGAACAATCAATTAATTGACATTGACAGTTAGTGTTGTGCAAAATAACGGGTATTTTTCTAAAGGCTAGGCTAGGATAGCTAGGGGTTATAGTGATTTTATGCAAATTGTTATTAATTATCACAAAAATTAACGTTAAGCAATTAAGTAACAATGAATTTAAATGTGCACTTATTACAATGAATTTTGTAAAAGTCAATATTGTAAATAAAGAAAATCACAATAATTTATTACAACTTTACAAAGAATAATGAATTTATAGACAAATTTAAACCTATTTCTGGTAAATTCTATGTACTCCATAAAGGATTTGGCGTAAAGACATATAAAAATAAAATACATGCATATCAAATTAATAACCATAATATAACTATTTTATAGATTACAGATAATACCTCTATTCTTAATTCCTTTATTCTACAAGATATGAAAGTGACCTTGAAAGGTCATTGAAAACAAGATGTTAAACAATGGCATTGACCTAAGAAAGTAACAACTATTTGGATCGAATATAAATTAAATAGGGTTTAAATAAAGAAATTAATCTACGTAGATATTATACTCATTAAAAAATTATGATATCTGATTATCTTTTAGGCATTTATTGATATGGGTTATTATACAGAATAATTGGGTAGATCTAAGTTGGGTAGTTATGTAGCATATTTATTTTTTAATAACTTATTAGTAAGTATTTATAACATATACCTAAATTATAATAAGAATAGGTATGCAGAAATTATAAATTGTGGCTTGGCTACTATGTAACTTAAACTTAATAAAAATATTAACGTTATTTATAAATATCATGTTAAAAAAAAAAGAAAATACCTGGGTAACCTTAAAATATTGTGGTGAAATATTAATCTAATAATGTTATTAATTTTGATTAGGTGCGTATTAATTTACCTTTTTTTAGAAAAAATAAATTACAAATTATGAAGTAAAAATGAATATAGAATAACTCAGGTTAAAACAAATAAAATTTTAAAAAATAATTTAAATACTTAATTTTACATTAAGATTTCTACATCTAGTATTTATTTCGTATGAAATTTGTATAAAAATAAATGTACTTACTATTATTTTTACTAGGAAGTTTAAACACTGACAATGTTGAACTGTTACTCAGATGGTATACTGTCAAATTGATGTAAGTCGAAGTAAGGACATGGCTGAAAGGTCATTTGAAGGTCTAATGATAGCAAGCAGCTATGTGCTCCAGAAAGCGCCATCTGTTGAAAAAGAATAAAAGTATTTTCTTAATATTCTGCTATCTAGCACAGATTAAAGCAACAATTTCAATGTTTAAAAATAATAATTCACTCATTAAATAATTTATAGATGGCACTAAAAAAATTAAATTAATAAATGTGATTTATTAATTTGATTTTAAGTTTACACCAATTACCCTTTGGCGACGGTAAATTTAATTGTATATTTTTTTTGTTTACCAATCAGTACTGTACTGTTATAATACTGTTTAATATTTTATTTAATCGATGGTAATATAAAAAGAAATCAATGTGAATCCTTTAGAACCAAAAGCACTACATGGCTAATCTTGTTTACCAGGGGGGAAAGGGATTGTTAGTAATGGGGTCAAATAGCCCTATCACTAATAATGTACCCTATCAAGTCGACCTCCACGCATGGTTCTCCCTGGAAACCATCGTGGTTAATTCTAGTAGAACTTGTCAGGATGGGCTAACTGACCTGCTTTCATCCTCATTAGTCACCTATCACTGGTGCCCCACCATTGTATACTGATAGCGCAGACGGGGTTACCATACCATTATCACCCATTAAAAAAAGTCTAGTTTACCATTTCTATAAGTCTACTTTAAGAGGAAAAAAATCTTAATAATGGTAGATCCCATTACTAGCAATATACTCTGTTAGGTCAACCTCTATATAGGCCATTCTGAAAAACATCTTAGTTAATTCTTAGTGAGTATGTCATGATAGGCAATACGATCTGATTTTATCGTCGCCTATTATCACTCATTGGTAACTTGCTACAGAATATTAATAGCACAGGGAGAGGTTACTAATTCATTTCCATCCCATAAAAACCCTGATTGGGGAAAGGAAACAAAGGAAGAGGAGATCTGATAATTCACCATCATGGGACAACTAAAGTGTCTTATTTCATCGATTCATCCTTTGTTAGTGCTTCGCCATTAGCACAGCCGAGTGTATTATCTTATATCAATGCATAAAACTTTAGTCTCCATTACTAACAATACCTTTCCCCCCAAAAAGTAGGTACTATTTGTGCAGTTTTTTTTTATGGAAACTTTGGTAAATGCTACTTTATAAAAATAACAACATATTTCGTAAACTAAAGCAGAAACAATAACACTATCAAATTTAATATTATATTCATGACATAACAAATATGTGATTACCATCGTCAGTTCGTCACACTCGTCTTAATATGTATCTACAAACAGTAAATATAAGTGCTGATAATGGGTTGTTGGCGAATAATATAATATATACATAATAAAATGTAATCTTACAAACTAACCATATCTTCCATCCTTATTTTTCATGGTACTCATGACCTCATGTGATACCACTACGGGGGTTATCTGTTAATTATATTTCATGGTATATAATATTCTATATTATGTGATGTGTTTAATTTATTGACAAAATCAGCACTTATCCTTGAACTTGTAAAGATAATTGTGTTAGCATATGTCGTTATAATGGTGAAATAGGATATGTTAAGAGCCAATATTATTTCTTAACATAATTTTTATTTTTATTTTTATACAACTTAGAATGGCAAACAAGCTGATGGCCCACCTGATGTAAAGTGTTAACCGTCGCCTATAGACATGAGCAGTACCATGGGCATAACAGAGTATACTGTATCGCCCATGATACTGAGGACTCAGGTGTTATTCCTCTGTACCCAGTAAATTCACGCCATATCCCACCCTTCAAACCGAAACACAGCCATGCAAACACAACAGCTTCACGGTTGAAACACGAATGGGACAGAGGTACCCAAGCAATCGACTTTTGTACAAAGTCTCCCTGTGGTAAATATTTTTTATTGTAAAATCATAAACTAACAATATAAATTTTATATATGGAAACACTGATTAATGTAGCGTTGCAACACGGCGATCTGTTTCCGCCCTTTCCCTCCATCAACTTTCATACTGTGCATTGTGTATTTCTCATTTTTGTAAAATAAATAAAAATAATTAAAACAATTTCCGGGTATTTGATTCCAACAGGATATAGCTGCTAAATTTAATTTTGAGGGAATAGTCAATCTCTGCAACTGGAATATTATCTAAGATGATTTATGAAGGTCAATAAAGTTAGCATCAGGCGAGAATAGAGGCATTTGATGTTCTTACCGCCTGCCTTATAAAAGATCTAGGATGAAGATTTTATAATATGAATTAAGGAGTGATAACTACTACTCCGGGTAATTAAAGTAACAGTTTTAATATCTAACTGTATTACCTAGATTCACATGTGGGTTGTGGTGGGTCTAATCCAAGTGTTGTTCAATGGGGGGAAAGGGATTGTTAGAAATGGAGACTGAGAATCCTATTGCTGGCAATATACCCAACCAGGTCGACCTCCCCGCGATTCTCCCTGGAAACTATCATGGCTAATTCCTGATGAATTCATCATGATGGGCTAACTGGCCTGTTTTCATACTCATCTATCACCCATGGTGCTCCGCCAGCGTATCCCGTTAACGCAGGCGGGGTTACTATACCATTTTCACCCATCAAAAAAAAAGTGTTGTTCAATTATGACACACGCTTATACGCTTATATGCGATACTTAGAAGACAAAAATTATGGATCCTGTCTCATGATATAGAGGAACAAACATGAATTTGTCGTACCTATACAAGAAAATATTATACGATGTACAGATGTAGGCATTGACGGCAAAATTAGTTCATACGCTGAAAGTTGCAAAGCTTAGCTCGCTTTGCAACGAGATGGCTATAGTCAGAGTTTCTTTGAGAGATCAGATTTGAAAAAATCTAATCCGTCAAAGAACAAAAGTCTATGATATAGCCGGTAGGATCTGCTAGATTGAAGTAGCATTGAGCTGGTCACGTTTATCGGAAACGTTTTTATACAAACGTGTTCTGGAATAGAAACCATTTTGGGAGCTTATATTCAAGAATACGAGTATCATATCTCTATTATCGCAACATCTGGCTGATCACAATACAACAAAGTTTTGGACGGGAAAATATTAAGTGTTAGTAAGATGTAAACATAATTTTTAATTTAACTTTCATATATTATTTTTATGCAACATAATGATAAGATTCCAATGGCATGACAAATAAGCAAAAACACGAGTAAAACAGAAAACGACTTTTGTACAAAATCTCTATTCAACCGGCTTCAAAAATAGGAGCTTCTCAATTCGGTTATAATTTTATATTTTATGCTTGTTATCTCATAATTCCATCAGTTGAAAACAAATTTAGAAAAATTCTTCCTTTATCTGAAAGGATATTGTCACAGATTGATTCCATAATTCAAAATAACTGGTTTTGTTATATCTGACATAGGTTCTTTTTGTGGGACATTTTTAATGTTTGGTCGATATTAGACGACGGATATACATACTACAGCTATATTATAAAGCATAAATAGAAGGTAATTGAGTAATGTACGACTATTAAAATTGTTTTGTTGTTAAAAGCTTCATAAAAGGATGAATAATATTTAATATAATAAATAAAATATTATTAAATGTGAATACTATTTAATAATAATAAATAATAAATAATATTATGACTTGAAAGAATTGACACTCAAGACTATAGTTTACAAATACATAAGTGCATATGGGGTCAATTCTGAGACATCAGATACTTCTTTACATCTATCTTTTAACCTGATATTATAATTTTGTGAAATTCCTGTTTTAAGGACATTATTGTGTTATGAACAAATATTGTAATATTTTTTACTTAAATTGCGTCTTACAACAAAGATTTCATAACGATGCGATTAAAAAAATGAAATTTTAGTTATATAGAAATAGCGCCTTAGAATTAACCCAATTATTTATTTTACATAATACTTATATTTATAATAATATCATTATGGTGCAAATAATTAGTGTGTTTTTACAGACATAATAACAAGTTGTTAAAATTAATCCGCCATCATGAAACCGCACGTATCGTGACAGATAACTGATAACGTAAGTCGATTCTGTTTTTTATTCAGTACCATCAATTCCAGTAACCGGTGCAGTACGAAATCTCGGTAAGTACAACACTATATCAATATATTTTTTTAATTACGTATTTCGGATTAGGGCCAAGGACATAAGAAGAACAGGCCAAAAATTAGAATACGAAAAATAAAACAAAAAGCTCATTTTAACCAAATAATCAAAGGACGAGATTACACTATTACATTACAATATTTATTACCCTCATAACTTTGTCAGTTGTAAACCGATTTTGAAAATCTTTTTTTTTTATCTGAAAGGATATATTTACAGTATGGTCCCATAGAAATGATATAAAAATCTGTTCAATAGTTTTTCTTATCGGGATAAAATTGACTGTCTTTTTTCTCAAGTTGGAATAAATACTTACCTACAACTAAAAGCTAAACTAAACGATTTCAGATTTTAGTTTCAGATATAATATTAGCAGGAACGAACAACGTGATACGAAATTTTTATATATTATGATAAATAAACATCAGCTTACAGATTTAAACCTAAATATTTAAAGCACATTCTTCAAGTATTTAAAACAAGAGAGTTTTACTAAAATTCTGTCACTAGGTAAAAGGAATTTCAGTTATTTCTAAATAGTGGTTATAATAAACTAGGTAGATAATATTCACTCACGTTATACGTCGAGTTAAAATCTATTTTTTTTTTATAAAACTTAGTAATGGCAAACAAGCTGACGGCCCACCTGATGGAAAGTGGTAATCGTCGCCTATAGACATGAGCAGTATCATGGACATAGACAACAGAGTATACTGTTTAGCCCATGATAGGGGGTATCATGCGTTGCCATTCCTGAGGACTCAGGTGTTATTCCTCTGTAGCCAGTAAATTCACGCCATATCCCACCCTTCAAACCGAAACACAGCCATGCAAACACAACTACTTCACGGTAGAAACACGAATGGGACAGAGGTGCCCAAGCAATCGACTTTTGTACAAAGTCTCCCTCTTACTTAAAATATCTATATACTGGTCCAATAACGAATATGTTAAACGTCTGTTATCCAAAAAATAATATTGGATAACAGACTTTTAGGTAACATATTTGAAAATAGATATCAGACCGATATGGGCAAATTTGAATTAGGTGACGACTGGGGGGAAAGGGATTGTTAGTAATGGAGACTGTGAATCCTATTGCTAGCAATATACCCAACCAGGTCGGCCTCCTCGCGGTTCTTCCTGGAAACTGTCATGGTTAATTCCTGATGAATTCAACATGATGGGCTAACTGGCCTGTTTTCATTCTCATCTATCACCCTTCACTGGTGCTCCGCCAGCGTATCCCGTTAGCGCAGGCGGGGTTACCATACTATTTTCACCCAGCAAAAAAAAAATAGGTGACGACGTTTTTCCGCCATCAAATTCCATAGGAACTCAATATATAGATATCGGATCGGTATCCATATTACCCATGCCTAAAACATATAACAATAATATATTACAACAAAAATATCTATCTGTCTATCCATTTAAGAGCTGCGCTCTTGTCGGTGGAGCTCTTGCCACTCACTACGATTTTCAGCGAGTCTCTTCACCTCTTGATACGACACGACACCAACTCCTTCCTTGATCTGCCTGATGTAACTATGTCTCGGTCTCCCTCTCCCCCTTCTTCCTTCTATCTTACCTTCTATTATAATGTTCATAAGTTCGTCGTGTCGTATCAAGTGTCCTAACATTTTTCCCCTTCTGTCCTCAATAGTTCTAAAAATTTGTCATTTTTCCTTAACCCTAAGCAGGACCTCCTCATTGCTAATTCGATCCCTCCAGCTAATTTTCTCCATCCTTCGCCAGCACCAACAAAAATATATTAGGTAATAATAAGTAATAGTTTTTTTTTTAATAATTCTTATTTACATAAACCCTGAACTAAACCTTGACAGAGTGATAACGTCTCTTGATACATATAATTAGACTGATAGTATGTTATTTTGTTTAATTTCAGCACATCGCAATGTCGACTACCTTCTCGTACCCCGATCCTAGGCTCCAGGAGGAGTTGAAGAGGACCGCCGAGGCTATAGTAGCACCCGGAAAGGGTATTCTTGCTGTTGATGAAACAAATGGTGGGCTATGAAGGAATTACTACTTTTTTGCATATATAACTAACTAATGAGGATTAGTTTAAGTATACGGCCCGCTTGATGGTAAACGGTTATCGTAGATTATAGAGTGATCTTATAGTTCTAACTTTACGTTAGAAATTATTTTGTAGTTTATATCTTTTGTTTTTATTTGGCGATTAAGAGTAACATGGGTCGCCTGAACTAATCGAGAAGCTCTATTTTAATCAATTGTTGTATATTTAAGTTCATTACTACAAAAAATTTTATATGTATAAATATAATAGAAGATATATATATATATATATATATATATATATATATATATATATATATATATATATATATATATATATATATATATATATATATATATATATATATATATATATATAAATTTAATTATAATTTTACAGCAGAATATATACATAAAAATAAAAAAATCTTTATGTTAATTTAAAATTATAAAATGTAAATTTTTTATTGAATTTTTCGCGAAATTTGATCTTTAACTACGATAATTTCAATGTTACATACATTTTACTACTATAGGGATTACTTACGCTTTCGTGTTGTCAAACCTTTTGTTAAAAAGTTGTTGAATCACAGTACCGAGCAATTTTACAGCCACTTGTTACCTTTCAAAGCAGCAGTCAGTTTGCAAGCTAGCTGCTTTGCGGCACACATTATTTATGTAAAACAGACGTCAATGGAGTAGTTATGAAAGTGCGGACAGCAAGTGATGTATGTATGGATAGAGGTCTATTACACTCGGTTCTTTCTGCCTACCCTGCAAGGAATTTGGCGTGAAGATAGATAGAAAGTAATCAACTCTGTAACGTCTGATGTTAGTGTCAGTCTCTTATTTGTTAACAAAAAAAAAATACAAAAGAAATACAATGGAAATTAATATGTAACGCACCATGTTTTTGCATAAGATCATGAGCCTTTTATATTACTAGTTCTCGTGTACGCTTATCGCTTAGAACGCCCTCTGGTGTTAAGAGTGTCTAGTTCTTCTTAGTTATATACGAGAATCCAGTGTTTTATTTGTGGTTTTATAGTTACACTGCTGCTTTCCTAAATTCTGGTATAGTCTAGAAATATAAACGAAGGTTAATATAATAGCTTGAATAAAATTATAGAGTACCTACCTTTACGATTTTCTAAATGCTGACTCATATTTATGATTGATTGGTCATATTGAACTAGGCTATACTTTAATGATACAATAGGCATATAATTTCATTTAATTGATAGTTTGATATATATTGATTTTTATAGCATTACTGCTGTACATAGAGTAAAATACATTTTATTCTTATTTTCCAGAGGGTATTGGAAAACTGTTGGCAGCAGTGGGTTTGCAGAACACAGAGAACAATAGAAGGAGATACAGGCAATTGCTTTTTACAGCGGACGATGTGAGTTCTAGTTTTTACTAGCTTTTACTCGCGACTTTGTCTTATGATTGGAATATGTTTATTGTCCAGGATACAAAGTAGCCTATAGGCTATATCCGTCTTTATATCCTAAATTAGTTAAGACATTAAACTATTAAGAAGCAAAAAACAAACAAAGTCTTTAGCATTCTCAAACAGTCAATCTATGGCAAAACAGAAATCAAAATAATCAGAATAGATAAACTTCATTTCGAATCATTGTGAACTGTTTATCTCGTGCTTTCGAATATTTTTGTATTATTTTTAATTTTAATCTCAAAATACAAACCTCTCCCATATACTGAGTAATAAATATACATTATGGTAACCCTATTTACGCACACATGGATAAAGACGTTAACTTGTTTTATTTATTTATTCAAGGCAAACAAACAGTTAAAACAATACATAATTATATACTCAAATAGTAATTTGGTAGCCACTAGAATTTGCACAAAATAAAACACAAGTAAACGAAACACAAAATTAGACAATATTAAATTAAACAAAATTAAAACAAATATAAACAAAATTAAACAAACAAATACTATTGAAAACTACAGCAACATTGTCAATAATAATGCTCAGAAGTTAATAAAACATTTTATCAGAAAAACACATTATTTGAGAATAATACCTGTATAACCATTAAAAAAAAATATAATAATTTAAAAATAAAAAAAAAATTTGGAAAAATTAAGATAAAACATTTGTACACTATCTATATAATCGAAAAATCTAATATAAGTATAATATAACCTAACAAAATTTCTCTAAATATCTATAAAAAAAACTACATATAAGATAAGCAAGTACCTTGAACAATGTTTATAGTCGCTCGAAGTGACCCTGTTACTGCAGATATCCCCAAAATACCTTTTTGTTGGCAAATAAAAAAGTTCCTTCAGAGCCCAGCGAATATCCCGAGCAAATGGTCCCGTTGGGGACTAGTCCTTTTTTGTTAAATATTAAAGAAGCCAGAAAATATGAGGGATGCCTTAAACTAGATGTTATTCTGGATATAACCAAGTGGTTTCAACAATATTAGACGTTATCTAAATAAAAATACGGCTGTTGTTATATTCTAATATTTTCTAGGTTAAACTCCGGCAAAACAAACATTAAATATTAATATTGATTGATTATTTTCTCCTGAAGTTATATATGGTTTGTTGTAATAGAATTTAATGAAAACGTAAACAAACGAATAATCGATCCGGCCGTAACAAAATTTGCTCATAGTCATCAGTCTTATAGTAGTTAGTACAAAAGTACCAGAGGGAGACTTTGTACAAAAGTCGATTGCTTGGGTACCTCTGTCCCGTTCATGTTTCTACCGTGAAGCAGTTGTGTTTGCATGGCTGTGTTTCGATTTGAAGGGTGGGATGTGGCGTGAATTTACAGGGTACCGAGGAATAACACCTGAGTCCTCAGGAATGGCAACGTATGGGGAGTATCATGGGCGAAACAGTATACTCTGTTATGTCCATGGTACTGCTCATGTCTATAGGCGACGGTTACCACTTTCCATCAGGTGGGCCGTCAGCTTGTTTGCCATTCTAAGTTGTATAAAAAAAAAATTGATTAATTAATTGAACGTTACAAGAACTTTTATTATTATCTATCTATTATATACACACCTTACATCTAAGTACTAGAGGGAAAGGGATTGTTAGTAATAGGGCCAAATAGCCCCAATACTAGCAATACACCCTATCAGGTCGACCTCCACGTGGTTCCCCCTAAAAACCATCGTGTTTCATACTTGTTGAATTCATCAGGATGGGCTAATTGATCTGCTTTCATCCTCATCTGTCATCTATCACTGGTGCCCCGCCAATGTATACCGATAGCGCAGACGGGGTTACCGTACCATTAACATTCATTAAAAAAATTACATCTAAGTACTATAAATATTGATAGCAAGACCTTAAATATTACATACTTAAGGTAAAAAATTTCGTAAATGAATAATATTCATTATTATTCATTTATTAAATTTTTTATCATGAATGCAATTTATCTTAATTGAATATTTTGATTCGTTAATATATTCATTTAAAAATGTTTCTATGACAATCTCAACAAAACTTGGATTATTGCAAATATTAGAAATAATTTCATTTCATATGATTGAATATGAAAACTCCATTCGAGAAATCCAAGTTTTCTTTATGTTTTTAAACATTTACAACATGTTTACCATCCATAAGAGAGTTAGTCGAAAAGTTAAATTGACATGAAGTATATTTTAAAATAAATGGTTCTCGGCCAATTTAATTACTATGTTATGACAGAGTTGGATGTAAATTTGAATATTTAAGTGATTTTTAAATGTAGGGGATTTCTAATACATTTGTATTTTTAAGGTAATATTACGAGATATTTTCGACAATTCTAAATTTATTTTAATTGTTTTCTTTGCAAATAATAGATATAAGTTCGATTCAAGCAGCATAGTTTACGGAGCAATTATTCTTCTTCAAGTCTTAAACTGTCAAATGAGTACAATCTTAGTACAGGGTCTTTTGACTTAGAGTAACAATAGATTTATTACCTTATTGTATACTACATATTTACATTTAAAATTAAAATAATTTTCATTGATATTAATCATGTCCATTTTAATTTATTATTAAATAGAATCAATACACAAACAAAATACCATAACGGCTTAAATCCCAGAGGGATAGTAAAATATTTATCTTAATAATCTATTCCTAGTTAAAATTAGGTATTAAACCTAGTTTTGTAATTAAATAAGTGTATATTACAGGCACTTTCAGAAAACGTTTCTGCCGTCATACTGTTCGATGAGACGGTATATCAGAAGACTGATAACGGACAATCATTCATAGAAGTGCTGAGAAAGAAAAATATCATACCGGGAATAAAATTGGACAGAGATGTTGTACCGCTATTTTTGTCCGAAGACGAGGTTACCACTCAAGGTATTGACAATTTTTGTATATGTACTCTCATTTATTTATAGTCTATTTTTTGTATTAGTAGTAGTATTAGTTCTATTTTCTGGTACTTATATATTTAAATAAATTTATTTATTTTCGTGGTAAGTTCTTTATAGAGTAGGTAAAGCAGAGATGCCATAAAAAAGTCGCTTACTCTGTCTCAAAGGATATCTCTGTCCCGCTAGTGTTTTTATTGTCAAATAGCTATGGAAATGGAAGAAATCTGTATTTCGTTTCGCTCGCAGGACAGTGATCATGAGATATGAAACCATAACATTGTAGTCCTCAGGAATGGCAACGCACGCAACGATGGTATCATGGGCATCAGTGTGTATTTAATTCTATAATGTCCATGGTGATGTTTATGTGTATAAGCGAGGGTTACTACTTTCCATGACCATTTTGAGAAACATAAAAACATCATCTACTCGATGTTCCACCCTCCTCGAAGCCCACAAATAGGGACTCCATACTGGCACCAGGATACGAGCAGAATTAGAGACAGAAAGTTGGCGTCTTTGTGCGATGAATAATGATACTTTTTTAAATCATCAACTGACTTCAAAAAAAGGAGGTTCTCATTTGGTTGCATTTCTATTTTATTTTTTTTAGTGTCTGTTACCTCATAACTCTATCAGTTATAAATCGATTTGAATATTTTTATATGAAAGGATATACTTATACTCATAGAATGATCACATAGAAATTTTATCAAAATCGGTTTAATAGTTTAGTCTTAAAATCAAAATAACTGGTTTTACCAAAATTGAAGTAAGTTTTTTCTTTGTGAAACACAATCATAAATTACTGTGAAAAACAGTTTTTCGTAGAACACAAAATATATTTCCACAAATAAGAACTATTTTATAACAAATTAGTAAACGACAAGTAACAGTTTCGTATTAAAATATTTATTTTTAGGTCTCGACGATTTGGGAAAACGGTGTGCTGAATACAGAAGACAGGGTTGTAGATTTGCAAAATGGCGGTGTCCGTTGAAGATCGGGGAAAGAACACCATCGGTCCAAGCTGTTCAAGATATGGCTCAAGTGCTGGCAAGATATGCTTCTATCTGTCAGAGCGAAGGTTTAGTTCCAATTGTGGAACCTGATGTCCTGCTGGATGGTAATTCTGTATTTTGGAACATTTTTTTAAAACCTAATTGAACTATAACAGTAAAGCAGCTGTACTAGTATAGCTGAGTTCCAGTTTGAAGTGTGGAATCTTCATCATCATCATCATCATCATCTCAGCCATTATATGTCAGCTACTGAACATAGGCCTTTCACAGTTTGCCATAAAGAGCGGTCCTGAGCCACCTGTATTCATTGTAAAGTGTAATCCACACTTCACAATGAATACAGAATGGCAGTGAAATTACAGAGTACAGAGGTGTAACTCACTAACTAAAGTTCTAATGAATAGTAAAGTATGAGCGGTACCCTGGGTATCACAGAGTATTCTGTGATTTCATGGTGTTGTTCATGTATATATATATATGTATTTTACATGGGCCGTCAGTTTATTTGCCATTCTAAGTTTTATAAAAAGAAAAGAAAAAAACTATCTCGTTCGAAATTCATCTGCTGAATTTTTTTGGAAAGATATAAAAAAGGACGGCATGCAAATTCTGGGCATGCATTAATAAAAAGGATTACCATTTTTTTTATCCTCTTTATCAATGCGTCCCATTCTTTAATATTCACAAAAGTGAATATTAAAGAATATGAAAATGTTTACATGGATCTTATTCTGAATTTTATTTTAGAATTCTTTTTGATATCCACAGGGTTTAACTCCCATGTTAATCTCATATTAATTTTATGGTAACTAGAGCTGCTTGCCTGATTTTTTTTCTAATCGAAGCAAAATTTATTTTTAATGTAATGTATCGTTGAAACATCTAATCGTTTATTGTATTGATGCCTTCTATTAAACTGTTTATAGTTATTCCTCTTCATCTAAGGCTGCCTGGAAGAGATCGCTTTTAGCGATAAAACCGCCCATTGTTTTCTCAATATGATCATTTCTTGTAATTGTTTCTATGTTAACTACTATTTTAGAGGAAACAATAAAGAGTATCTACCTATATATCGGATATCTATATATACCTATATCGGAGTGACTTCACGATAAAAGAAACTTTTTTGATTGCAAAATTTATTTGTTTGAATCAATGTTTAGTACGTTACATATCGTTAGCAGTTATTAGAAAAAAATTTACATTATGATATTTAAATTAACTTTTACTTTATTAAAATGTACGTAGCTGTTCTTCCCCCATATATTATTCATGGCATTATTATTGATCGTCGTGTCAGGTATCTACTCAATATTTGATAACTGTATATAGTACTGAGTTAGTTTATATTATATAGTTTATTCAGTTCTGAGGTTATTTTTTCAATATTAATTACATATTTAAAAGGTATTATTACTATGAGAGAATTAAATTTAATGAGATCGAAATAAATCTATAGGTCAAATAGAGATCATCTATTCTATGATATATGGATAATATTGTAAGGAATTTTGCCTGAACGTATATAGGTGTTTTTTTTTTAATAGATAAACCGCTTGTACGTCAAAAATAAAAATATCTAACCTTCTTCATTAGTTTTGAATAAATGAATGAGTATACTTTATTTGCATTATACAATATAGGAAATACGCAAGGCAATTTACAAACACAACGATACAATTGTATAAGTACTCGTACAGTAAGGCGGTCTTATTGCTGAAAGCAATCTTTTCAAGACAACCTTAAGGTAATGGACTAATTGTTGTACAAGTAGGTAATGATAATACTGTTTTGTTCTTTGAAATGAACATATTTTTTTCTCAACTATATTATTTTCATTACCAGGCAATCATGACATTGTAAGAGCACAACAAGTGACAGAAGTAGCGTTGGCAACACTTTACAAGGCACTAAATGATCACCATGTATTTTTAGAGGGAACACTGTTGAAACCTAATATGGTAAGTATCCGTCTTTTTAGTCTATTATACTTACAGATTAGAAAGAAAAAGGTTCTCAAATCGGTTATTTTCTTATGTTCATTATTACCTCATAACTCGGTTAGTTATAAATCGATATGGATAATTTTTTTTTACCTAAAAGAATATACTTACAGATTGGTCCTATAGAAATTTTTTTCAAAATCGATTCAGTAATTTAGTTTTAAAAACAAAATAACCGGTTTTGTCACAATTAAAGCCGGTTTATTTATGAACCACAATCTTAAATATCAATATAACCAGTATTTGTTTCATTGAACCGTGAGAATGTAACAAACAGTTTAAATAAGTTTGTCTTGTTAACGTTGTTTTTTCTTTTTTCTATGTTGATATAATTATCTTAAAAGTTTTATTTTATTTCTTAACACTCGCTGTCTTCTGAATATGTAAGCGTCACCAAAAACTAGACATGGGTAATATGGAAACGGATCCGATATCTATATATTGGGTTCCTCTGGGTACAGAGGAATAACACCTGAGTCCTCAGGAATGGCTACGTATGGGGGTACGAAACAGTATACTGTTATGTCCATGGTACTGTTTATGTCTATAGGCGACGGTTACCACTTTCCATCAGGTGGGCCGTCAGCTTGTTTGTCATTCTAAGTTGTATAAAAAAAAAGACCTTAATGGCGGTAAAAAGGTCATCACCTATTTCGATTGTGCTTATATCGCTCGAATAACTAATTTCGAATATCTTAAGTTACTAGACTTCAATGTTTTTTTTTTAAAAACAGACTTATTACATGTTTGTTATTGGACCAGTGTATACATATCGTAATTAAAATAGATATACCCACTCCTGTTAAAAACTGTTATAGTACAGCGAAAGTTATTCAGCGTACATAAACTGGATATTTTGCACTTAATTTTAGTACCTGAAATTAATTGAATAAATTTTTATAATTTACTTCCACTATTTTTCTTTTCTAAGTTAGTTCCATTGGCAGAAATAAAAGAATGCTACTGATTATTTCTCCTGTACAGGAAAACATCTATCCAGTTCCGAAAATAGGTCGTTTATAGGCCGTTACGATGTTATCGATAATTCATTTTTCAGGTGACACCAGGTCAAGGTTATCCAAGGAAAAGCACACCAGAAGAAATAGCTATTAGAACAGTTACGGCGTTATTGCGTGGTGTCCCGGCTGCTGTACCGGGTAAAGAGAAGTCTTTATACTCACATCATTTCTATTATTTTTTTTATCATACCTTCTTTCATAGAGTCACATATAATTACACAGCGGAAGGAATCTAACTATTTTAAGACGAAATACAGGGCTAGTATTCAAAAATGTTCATAAATTTGCTATTTCCCATGGCTTTACCTGCGTGAATCACTAAATAAAGTATTTTATATGTTAAGATAGGATATAATCTTTCCGGGTTACAAATTTCATTTATGTTCGTTCAGGCGTTTCAGCGTATTTGTAAAATAAATATATAAACATATTTATGAATATTTTTATTTATATTATTCGCTGTATCTCGCGGCTTTTTCTGCAGAATCGATATACAAAATATTCTATCTGTTAAGATATGGTATAGCCTATTCGAGTATTAAATTTTATTAAAATCCATTTATTAGTTTTTGTGTCAAAGAGTAACAAACATACATTGATGCATTATCACTTTCCGCATTTATACTAACAGCAGAATTAGTACGATAGTATGTAATTTTTTCAAGGTATCACATTCCTTTCTGGTGGACAATCCGAAGAGGAAGCGACACTTAATCTGAACGCTATTAACACTGTTCCTCTGAAGAAACCTTGGGCACTCACCTTTAGCTATGGGAGGGCTCTGCAGGCTTCTGTGTGGAAGATTTGGGCAGGCAAGGACGAGAACGTGAGGAAAGCTCAGGCGGAACTGTTGAAAAGGACAAAGGTGATCTACATTATTTCAATCTGTATCTATTTTCTGATATCCTAGTAGATACAGGCTTCTATTAATGTTCTCTCGTATTGACTACCGTTTACAATGTCATCTTAATATCAACGGCCCATCTGGAAGTCCTTTTAATGATGAAGGACCATTTAACAATAATTTATGCCTTACTATGGAGCACCAACTGTTTAGATCCAAAAAAAAAAAAATCTTTTATCTATTCTATAAATAAACTATAAACAATACATTTATTATTCAACTTGTGTCGCGCATCGTTGTGTCGATTCGATATCACTTTTTTAATCTATTTCGGATGTCTTCGTGAAAATCTTCGGGTGCTTTTAGGAACCATGAGTGTACCATAGACAACCAGTTGAGAGTCATTGATTAAGAAGGATTACTAATTAATATTACGAGCCCAAAAGTGCCTTGTGCCGTATTCAGATTGGTAGGTATATAAATGGAGATGGATGTGAAAGCCAAATAGAAACATTGGGTTCCTCATTTTATTTATTTTATTAGTACTCCTAATGTCGGTAAGATTAGGAGTACTCTCTTGCTGAAAAAATTAAAAGAAACGTCAAAATAAATAAGGTCTGACAAAGAACTATATACGAAAAAGACGAAAATAAAAAAAATAGCCGAGATGCACAGCGACACTGAAAATTAAGCACGTTTCAATCAAATCATGTATTTATTTTTAACCATAATAATAAAATAAAATTTATAAAGTATATATATCGTCAACATTGTTGAATATTGTAAAATTGTCTAGATTGATTAAATTGTATCAAGTGAAGACTCGATATTAAATTTTCCAGTTTTATATAGTTGATATTACTTCCCACTCTGATGTATCTTGCCTTTGTTGGTATTAGACATGGAATGATTGCTACATTTAATTCATTATCATTTAGCAAAATTATTTTTATTCATTGTGATATTAGAAGAGAAAAATCACAAAAAGTGATTTTCGCTAGCAGTGATTTACTATCGCACTCTTTACTAGTGAAATATGAATTATGATTTTTAAGATAAAAGCGAGCAAATAGATACTTTAATACAGTGTGATAAACTCTCTATTCGCTCACTCTATACAGCTTAGTCGAACCCCAAAAAGATACAATGACGATGATGCGGTTCAGTCGGCTGTCTATGCTTACGCATATATCTGAACTCAATGACTTATTCTATCTGCGATTTCATTTACTGTAATTTGTAGAGCTCTTTGTGAAGCGATGTAACAGGTGTGATATATGATTTGGCGTAGCATATGAAATTTCACTTGTGACATGTGAAATATTCCAAGCCTTGTCGCCAATAAGACTTTGTATTCTATGCTAGACTTTCAGTTTGGAAGTTCAATATAACAACTAACTATATCCACAACTTTCTTCGCGTGTTCGGGATAAAAATAGATTGTATCTTTTTTATATTTCAAATATTATGTGTATGCATTTTCTGATGAGTAGTTGAACAACTTCGGAGCAGGGGGGAGGGGGTTAAGGGATCATTAGTACTAGATTCTAACAGCCTCATTTCAAACATACCCTATTAAATTGATCTCCACGCTGTTCCCCCTGGAAACTATCGCGTTTAATTCTTGTGGAATTTATCACGATGGGCCACCATGAATTCCACAAGAATAACCTGTCTTTACTCTCACCTATCATCCTTTACTGGTGCTCTGCCAGCGTTTGCCGATAATGCAGGCGGGATTACCATTCCATTATCATCCATTAAAAAAATACTAAGGCATCAAAAGGTAACAAAAAATTAATTTATCGTGTTATACTACAAGTAAATGATAAATAATAAGTTGCATAAAAAAAAATATAGAAATATAAATATTTTTGTGACCTTATTAATGAATACTAACAGTAGTTTAACACGTATACTTTAGTAATACACACAAGAGGCGAATGTTAACAATTTAACGTATTTTCAGGCAAACGGACTAGCAGCCCAAGGTAGATACGTAGCGGGTTCGGTGACATCTATCGCTGGAGACAAGTCAAACTACAGTGCCAATCACAAATACTGAATGTTAGATCTAAAACTAATGTGTTTGTTTGATAAAGACATTGTAAATTTAAAGTACATTGTAAATAAAGTTCTGTAAAAAATATACATTTTCTTTAGCAATTTAGAATGACAAACAAGCTGACGGCCCATCTGATGGAAAGTGGTAACGGTTGCCTATAGACATGAGCAGTACCATGGACATAACAGAGTATACTGTTTCGCCCATGATATCCCTCATACGTTGCCAATCCTGAGGATTCAGGTGTTATTCCTCTGTACCCTGTAAATTCACTGCCATATCCCATTCTTCAAACCGAAACACAGCCATGCAAACATAACTGCTTCATGGTAGAAACACAAATGCAGCAGAGGTGCCTAAGTAAGCGACTTTTGTACAAAGTTTCCTTCTGGTAGTTAATATAAAGATTAACATGAAAATGTTGGGGGGAAAGGGATTGTTAGCAATGGAGTTTGACAGTCCCGTTGCTAGCAATATGTCCTATTAGGTCGACCTCTACGTGGTTCCCTCTGGAAACCATCGTGAACAATTCTTGTTGAATTCGTCACGATGGACTAACTGACCTGCTTCATCCTCATCTATCATTCTTCACTGGTGCTCCGCCAACGTATCCCGTATGCTCATGTCTATAGGCGACGGTTATCACTTTCCATCAGGTGGGCCGTCAGCTTGCCATTCTAAGTAGTATAAAAAAAAAACAATTCTTTATAAAGAACAAACTTCATATCCAGAGTATAAACTTCATATGTCGGCAGTAGGTTAAGAACTAGGAATTAAATGGAACTTTGACCTAGTTCGCGTGGTGAATGGTGCACTAAAGACATATTGAATTCGCTCATTGTACTAGGTGCTCAGTGTTGTAAAAAAATCTATTAGCGAAATTTTCGAGTAGTGAAATTCTTGGAGAAATTTTTGGAAAAATATAAAATGGGCTTGGAGAAATTTGGATAATTGCTATTTGTAAATTATAGAGGTATGTAAATACAATAAAACATATGAATGAAGGTAGCAAAACAGAGAATGGGATAAGAGAAGAAGAGAGAATAAGATAAGGTAAAAGTAAAAATGGAAGGAAGGGTTGTTTGGTTTTAGTTTGGTCACACTGTGGTAACATGGTAAAATGAAGTGAAAAACGATACAACTTTGTGGACATCGTAGCGATTTGGAGAAAAAATATTTCACATTTGGGTAAAAATCAAATGCGCGTCTGGCAACCCTGCCAACCCTACACTGAACTAAAATTAAGTGTGTGGTTTGCAGTGATTTAAGCGTTGGTTACGATTAGTTAGCTACCTTAAAACTTAACAGATAATATATTAAGCTTATTTATGTTTCCAAAGCAGTACTGCTACAGAGTAGGGATGGGTAATATCCGATATCTATATATTGAGTTCGTCTAGATATTGATGACTACCCAGTTCGATATCGACAATATCAGTCAGTCATTGCCAACAGGTACTTCATTTTAGATATTACTAGCGGCCTTGTACGTGCTTCGCTACGTATAAAGTGGAATAAAAAAAAATTTAAATGACCGCATGAATGACATAACAACATGCTTGTACTGTTACCACTGAATAAATTTTCAAATTGACAGCACAATCCCCATCTTGAAAAAAGTTTTAATTTGACCCAAAAATCTCCATTAAAAAATGATCCGCCATTTATTGAATTCATTTGTTACAAAAAATGTGATAAATGAAGAACCGCTCGACCGATTTTGTGCAAACTTCATATAAACTATCTACTAAATAGTCCCAATAAAGCACAAGAATAAAACTCAAGAACAGGCTCACCTATCCATATCAAATGTTTAATTTGGTTTGGATAGGTAAGCCTGTTCTCGAGTTATAAAATTACAATGAAAAGTGGCATTAATTTTTATATATATAGATATATTACATAACTGATATTTAATATATCTGTTTTATTGGGCCAATATATGTACAGATATTGTAACTACAATATATAGATATTGCTGTATATTATCCATCCTTACTACAGAGGATTAGTACTACCTATTATTTTTAGTAGTAAATAAAGTAAGTAAGTATATAATATTATTCTAGAATTTGATTTAATTTTTAAGAAATTATACAAATAGATAAATAAATAGATACCTTTATTGTTTCCGCCAAAAGATTACAGTAGTAATAGTAGTTACTTCAGGGTCAGCAACACGCGCGTAATGCTCCTGGTATTGCAGGCGTTCAAAGGCTGCGGTAACTGCTTACCATCAGGTGGGCCGTATGTTTGTCATCTCAGTGGTATAAACGAAAGATATAGACAATTACAATAATATATAATACTATATAATACTAATAACAATTACGATATGAATAGATACACACCAATACTTAAATAATGAATAATAATAATAATAAGAAAATATGTAGCGATCGTGATACAATTTCAATGACTGGATAATATTGTAACAGACCCTTAGAATATTTCTAAAGTGAAAAAAGTGTTGTCCTCCTCTCTCCTACTTGCTGTGCCCAACAGGGTCCATAATTGAAATGTTTGTTATCTACAAATTATATTATGGAATACAATAAGAAATAAATAAATAAATGAAAAAAATGTTAAACAATGGGCGGCCTTATCGTAACCTTTGGGTGGAGAGGAGTAGCCATAAACAGTTTTGAACGGAGGCACAATAAGAATACTGTTATTTTTAAATATGTACATCTAAGATGTAATACATGCAATAGTGTTAATATATAAATATGTATATATTCTTACTAAAATTCAATCCAATTACCCTATCCCTTCCCGCGGGTGTCGAACGGTGGGCAGTAGCGTTCCCCTTTGGCAATATTTTATATTGCCAAAGTTTAAATGCTGTTGCCAATCTACCAGCCAAACGTAGCAACTACTGGCAAAACTCCCAAGAGGGAGGCCTATGTTTAGCAATGGACAGACTTTTTTTATGTTTGTTACTTCACAACTCAGTTTTAAATCGATTTGGATATTTTTTTATTTGAAAAAAAAAAAAAACACACACAATTTAAGTCGCTTTTTTTGTGGGTCACAATCGTCATTTCATAGTCTATTTATCAGTTATACCAAAACAAAACCACCTCTAATACTCTACACATAAAATCTAATATCGTGTCGTATCATATCGTTAGGGTAGGTAAAACAAATGTATTTTCACCTTTCTCAGTTGTGTATTCACCGGTTGTCAGTTATCCGGATTAAACTGGATGAGTCCGGATAAAAATGTACCCACGTAATGACCAACCCTGTTTCTTTGTTGAACCGTAAAACCGATTTCAACTGCAAGAGGAAGTATTTTCGTATTGAATGTGTGAAGGCGTGAAGACAATCGTTATTTTTACTTTTTACGTGATTCAAACAGGCTTAATTCGTCTATTTTTTTTACGGTTCAACAGAGACACCATATTTAACATACTTAAATGTTATGGGATTGCGTCGCTAATTCTGCCTCGTTTTGTGTTTGCGTCTATTTTTCTATATTAATATTATAATGACAAAAGATTTAATTTTTTTTTGTATGTATGTTTGTTTGTTATGGATAAACTCGAAAACTTACTTAACCGACGTTACAAAATCCTTACATTTATAAAAAGCTACATTATCATATATGTTATTTAAAAAAATATGAGATTCCAACGAAATATCCAGTATAATGTAACCAAACGTATTACAATTTTGTCTGTTAAAGCTAATATAAATTACTAATTTATCTCTCTATCTCTAGCGGTATTTTGGATGAAAAGGTGTTGCATAGTTAGTTTCCTGAACTATGTCTTAAAATTTAGTTAGTACTTACTCAGTGTGACAAGTTGTCCCAGGTATTTACTCGACAACTTCGAACGAAGTATTTCCAACTACAACCCGTGCAAGTGTGACGTTAGATATTATTTATACTTAGATTTTTTTTTTAATTTTAACATAAAACTTCTCGAAATTTCTCAGGAATTTCTTTATATAACGTGTGGTTTCTGTCACCGCTAGTTCTTATTCCTATTGTACGAAAGGACGTTTGCGTCTCTATACTTTCAATTACGTCAACTCATCTGTTTAGAGTTGTGAGTATTCATGGATTCAGAAGTCAAACCTTTCGAAATTTCTCAGTAATTGTTTTATTCTTAACGTAACATGTGGCCTCGTTACCACCAGTTCTCGTCCACATTGTACAGTGGCCTTCTAGTTAGACTAATTTATCGATTTTGTGTTAATATCTTTAATAGATTCATATCTCGAACTTCTCGAAATTTCTCAGAAATTGATCTATTTTTTTATATAATGTGTAGCCTTCATTATACCGATTCTCATCCACACTTGTCTATTTTAGTTAATATTTCTTACATACACAACTTCTCGAAATTTCTCATGAATTCCTTTATCCTTTATGTAACGCGTGGCCCCCGTCATCGCCAGTTCTCATCCCTATTGTACGGCGGACTCGTTTGCGCCTCCACACTTTCAATCAGGCCAACAACGCTTTTTGAATACTGAACGAGCCCTCGAAAATAATGTGCAAATGAGTTTTTGGCTTGCCAACGCTTTTTAACGAAATAAATCTAAGGCAATGTGAGTTGTTTTATTTTGGAAGCTGATTTTCCATCGGTTCCCGTCAAAAGCTCTTGTGAACACTCGCGGAATGACAATGTACAATCTTTCTTAGATAATTTATTTTTTGATACCTATAATATTTTGCATAAATAGGCATTACAATAATTCTAAATTTAAATAAATAAAATCTAAAATAAATTAATACTGGAACAATTTATCTTCTCCGTTGTCAGTTCTATTTCATATCGTCTTTTAAATATCGTTTAAAAACATATTTGATTCAAGTACAAAAACTGTAAATTTAGCAGATAATTTATAACTGATGCATTATACTTAGAATACACAATTATTCAAATATCATGATATATATAATTATTCTATATATTTTCATTATACCTTGTTGTATCGTATATGTTATACAATAAATAATATATTATTATATTCATATATAATATTGATGTATTCTATAAGGTCCAGTTAATAATGTATTATAGATTTAATTCTACTTCTCGAATGCCCACAGCCACTTTCTACCATCGTACGGCTCGCCATCGACAGGGAGTTCATCCTCATGTCCTACAGCCTCAATGGTCGCGTATTGCGTCGTTTCAGAGATGTTTCCTCCCACGAACACTCAGGTTGTGGAATGAGCTCTCTGCCGAGGTTTTCTCAAGAGACTACAGCATGGGGTTCTTTAAAAGGGGGTGAAGAGGTTTCTTCGAGGTCGGCAACGCACGCGTAATTTGGTATTTTTTATAGGCTACGGTAATATATATATATGCTTGTTTGCCATCTCAGTTTATTAAAAAACCTATTGAGTGGTGGTCCCACTGACAATCAGCGCTGCAGCACCACACTGCAGCATAATCTAAGTGAAGCTTTTTTCAGCTGCTACCAGAGAATTATTATTTCAATGTATAAAGTTGTCATTAATATTGTTATGTTTTGTAGCTGAATAAATGATTTTATTATTATTGTTATTAATAAAATAGTAAAATAATTATAAGTGATATACATATTATCATTAAAACAAAAAGAAAATTAACAGCCAATCAAAATTGCCTTCCTGTCTCGTACCCAATCCTAATGTGGATCTTTCCACATAATGCTTTTAACATTTCTTCGTTGGATTGCCAGAGATATCTTTTAAGTCAGATACGAACCGCACCCAATTTTTGACCTAACTCCATAAATGTTTTCGTTTCCCTCTCCCACATGGTCTTGAGCGCAACTTTTTTGTTTGGTTATTTTATTTTTCCACAATATATATATTTTTTATTTATTACATTAATTCGCCAAAACCGCATGACTGTTACGCGATAAATAAACACTCTTTGAAAGATAATAAAGTCTCTTATTATATTTAAAAAAAAAATAAGAGGCCTTAACAAGAGGAATACTCGTATTAAAATTCCTTATAGCAATTTTTAAAAACTAAAACAATATTTTTTATAAATTTTGCCTATCTGTTTGTCTGTGTGTTTGTTCTGGCATCTTTATTACAGGCTAAAGTTAGTTATTTAATAAAATTTTATTCGGCAAAAATATAACTACTTTCATTGTGATACAATTATTATGGAACTAGCAGCCTGTCCCGGCGTCGCACGAGTGGACATTTTTACATTTTTAAAAGTGGCCATTAAGGCTGCACACGACAGAAGCTTAAAAATGGAGTAATTTCTCCCGTTTTCTTAACATTTCCCTTCACTGTTCTGCTCCTATTGATCGTAGCGTGATGAAAAGTATACTATAACCTGCCTAGGAGTATGAAGAATAATTGTACCAAGTTTCGTTAAAATCCGTTGAGTAGTTTTGGTTTCTATAACGAACATACAGACAGACAGACAAAAATGTTACTGATTGCATTTTTGGCATCAGTATCGACCACTAATCACCCCCTGATAGTAATTTTGGAAATATATTTCATGTATAGAATTGACCTCTCTACAGATTTATTATAAGTATAGATTAACAAAGAAGTAAAACCTTCAATTACATGGATATGGCGATGAAATTGTAGTGTGTGCCACTCTTTACAAATACCGTTTTGTTATTCTATCATAGATCTATAATTATTTATACAAAAATATATTGTCACCATTTATTTTGTTCCAAATACAACAGGCGAGCGTAACTCTGTAAGACTTAACCAGAGGGAGACTTTATACAAAAGTCGATTGCTTGGGTACCTTTGTCTTATTCGTGTTTCAACCGTGAAGCAGTTGTGTTTGCATGGCTGTTTTTCGGTTTGAAGGGTGGGATATGGCGTGAATTTACTGGGTACGGAAGAATTACACCCGAGACCTCAGGAATGGCAACATATGGGGAATATCATGGGCGAAACAGTATACTCTGTTATGTCCATAGTACTGCTCATGTCTATACGCGACGGTTACCACTTTCCATCAGGTGGGCCGTCAGCTTGTTTGCCATTCTACGTTGTATAACAAAAAAAATAAACTTGATTTTTTTATTTCCAAAAAAAATTTCCTAACTTTCAATATATTATATTAAATATAAATATTTCTTTACTTCTAGTCGAATTAAATCATAATTTTTCTATGGTCTACATAATTATATTATAAGTTATTCCTCAGGACTTCCAAATAATAGTCGAGTCCTCGAGAATGGCAATGCATGAGGCTACTTAAAATTTAGTTTACATGTGCTATATGAAATAGACATAGGAAACATTGCGCTACGTCGTGAATTTCTTCAAAATGAATTGGTGCTCAGCGCAGTAATGAGAAAATTGAAATGGGCTTGGAGAAAGTAGGGTAATTTTTTAGACTTGTGGGTATACGTTTAAAAGTATTTATATGCAAAAAAATAGCATATAGGAATAAATCAACGCCCTAGGTATCATGGACAAAAACAGTATACTCTGTTATGCCCATGATACTCATGTCATGCTCATGTCTATAGGCGACGGTTATCCCTTTAAATCAGGTGGGCCGTCAGCTTGTTTGCCATTCTAAGTTTTATAAAAAAATATTGTATTGAAAAACTAAAAGTAGAATCAGAGTGAAGCAGGTGTTTTTTCTTTGCTTATTATTGGCGCATGTAAAAATACACTACAGTACAGTGATACACGCTACTCTTTTTTTTTACAACACAGGGGGCAAACGAGCATGCGGCTCACTTGATGATAAGTGACTACCGCCACCCACGGACACCCACAACACCAACGGCATTGCAGGTGTGCTGCCGGCCCAATTTTAAGTTAACTCAATGAGTTGGCGTAGTGGGGTGCGTCTGAGTTACTAAGGTTTTTTTTACAAAACAGGGGGTAAACGAGCATGCGGCTCACCTGATGATAAGTGACTTCCACCGCCCATGATCACCCACAACACCAGCGGCATTGCAGGTGTGCTGCCGGCCTTTTAAAAAGGAATATACTCTTTTCTTGAAGGTTATGTTGTCGTATCGGTTCGGAAATACTGCTGTTGGAAGTTAATTCCAAAGAATGGTTGTGCGTGGAAGAAAGTGCCTTGAAAAACGCACGGTGGAAGACCACCACTCGTCCAGATGATTGGGATGAAACTTTAGTTTGTGGCGGGTTGTACGGTGGTGAAAATCAGCAGCAGGTATCAATCCGAACAATTCCTCAGAACACTCCCCATGATAAATTCGGTAGAAGATGCACAGAGATGCAACATCTCAGTTGCGCAGTTTCAGTGGGTCAAGTCGGACAGTAAGGCGTTGACTATCGATAATTCGAGCCGCCCGACTTTGAATGCTGTCTAACGGAAGGAGTTGGTACTGTGGCGCTCCTGCCCATAGGTGAGAACAGTATTCCATATGCGGCCTGACTTGAGCTTTATATAAAATCAGGCGGTGTTCCGGTATAAAATACCGTCTCACCCTATTGAGAACTCCCAACTTTTACTGAGTTGACGGAAGAAAAATCTTTGAGTTACCCATGGGTATTTGAGTTACACATGTCTTAATCGTATCCCGGGTAATAAATACATCCCGATTGCGCGGATAGATAAATGAATGAATGTAACAATAAAAATGCACACATTATTATATTGTTTTTTTTTTAAATCGTCGAGAGTGTACGATGTTTGGGAGAATTTTACTTATGATAATAATCCTAACAGAACGTGCGTTCGTTTCGTTATGCATAATATATTTCACGTGCGCTTCCAAATATTGTTCGTAATGTATTCTAAGATTAGATTCCCTCCGCCTTTCAAGTGCGGGAAACAACATGCGTAGGTACACTCGTATGCAAATATTTCTTATGCTTTTTTTTGCAACTTAGAATGGCATACAAGCTGGCAGTTCACCAGATGGAAAGTGGTAATCGCCGCCTATAGGAGGGAAAGGGATTGTTAGTAATGGAGACTGAGAATCCCATTGCTAGCAATATACCCAACCAGGTCGACCTCCTCGCGGTTCCTCCTGGAAATTATCATGGTTAATTCCTGATAAATTCATCATGATGGGCTAACTGGCCAGTTTTCATTCTCATCTATCACCCTTCACTGGTGCTTCACCAGCGTATCCCATTAGCGCAGGCGGGGTTACCATTCCATTTTCACTCATCAAAAAAACCGCCGCCTATAGACATGAGTAGTACCATGGACATAACAGAGTGTACTGTTTCGCCTATGATACTCCCCATGCGTTGCCATTCCTGAGAACTTAGGTGTTATTCCTTTGTACCTTGAAAATTCATTGTCATATCTCACCCTTCCAACTGAAACACAGCAATGCAAACACAACTGTTTCACGGTGGAAACACGAATGGGACAGAGGTGACTCCCTCTGACTTTCTTACACTTTTTTAGCTTCTAACCAAAAAATATGTTTATTCCATCTATTTATAATTAACCTATAACAGAACATTTCTGAGCAATCATGTTTGCATATCATCCGAACGTCTTCACTTTCTGGATCTGTTCGATGCCGTTCTTTTGTAAGTATCTACTGAGTTGAAATCTTTTGCCTATTTATCGTGCCATCACCTAATAAGCAAATTAAATTAAAGGTTTTAGAGATATTTTAAAAGGGACGCTGCTGCCCATCCCTCGCCCTCCCTTAATCGCCTCCTACGATACCCACGGGAAAGGAAGGGGTGGCCTATTCTATGCCGGGACCACACGGCCAAGTTTCAAAAATATTAATAAAAAAGTATTGATCACAGTTTTCTTTATTCGTATTTACCACATATTTCAGACGTGATTTATATAAAATGTGAAATTGTTTTCAGCAATCTGAAACTATAGTTAGCACCTATTTCTTTATCTGCTCCAATTTCTTTCATACTGAGTTTTCATTTCAGTAAACATCACCGCCATTTCTCATGCATGACGAAATGTCTCCGCCTCAATGACATTGTAGATACTCCGTCAGGGAGAGAGAAATCTACATAAAGAGCTTTAGCTACATTTTTACTAATACTATAAATGTAAAAATTAGTCTGTTACCTGCCAAGGTAGCGAAGTGGTCATCTGGAACGAACCAAATAAGCATTTCTTATGAATCGTTTGATAAATTAGTGTTTTGGAGAATCAACAAATCTTTAATGTTTTTTTTTATAATACTTAATTTATTTATGGGAAAGGGCATTAAGTATTACTATAAAATACCAAAGGATATTTTGATTCTGTCTTTTAATAAGTTTAAAATTGTTATTAAAAAACACTTATTGAACAAAGCCTATTACAGACTAAACGATTACTTGAATGACAAATGTGCATGGTGTTAGTCGATCATGCATGGGCTTTTAACGACCATGTAATTTTTGACATCGTGCATATAAATAAATGCACATAATATTAACTGAGATTTAAAAGATTAACTGTTGAGCTTCTTGCGGGCTCTTCTTAACAGATAACAATCTTGCGAAACCTGCAATATATTTAAAAAAAAATGACGATACAAAAGTGCTTGTAAACAACTATTCGAATAAAGATAATTTCAATTTGAGTATCGTCGCCTATAAACATGAACAGCTCAACACAGTATACATGGAGATATACTGTGACGTCCGTGACAAACCCTAATGTTATTGTTAAATGAATAATGACCTTAAACTGTCGTCATAAAATTTAAAATTGATATAAAGAGTCAGGATTTGATTTTTTATTTATTTGTCTACTCAAGAAATACTTGAACGATTTTAAAAGAAATTTTCATTTATCATATCAGCCTTCAGTTGCGGAATATAAGCATAAGGAGGGTTTTGCTGGTAGGTGCCACGTTTGGCCTGCTGTGGCAAAAAGTTGGTAGTAGCAGGTAGGCCCAAGTGATGTTTTAAGAGGGACGCTGCTGCCGTTCTGTAAACTTTAATTTCCCTTACATACGAAACCCACAGGAAAAAAGCGCTGATCCGTTCTATGCCGGAACTACATGAAAATCACTTTCAGCTATAAAGCGATATGGGTGTCATAAAAGGCGATTAGGAACTTAATGGTCGAGGGATGGGAAATTCAACCTAAAAGTTTAGTACACAAGGTATAAATTGTATCTATGTACCTACATCTCTCAAGGAATGTAATTTAAAGCATCTAAAGAAATATATCATCATCATCATCATTTCAGCCATTATCCGTCCACTGCTGGACATAAGCCTTCCCTAAAGGAATATATAATCTATATAAATAAAAATCATTTGCTGAATGTATGTAAACGCGTCACTTGTGAACGGCTGCACTTATTTCGATAATACTTTTTTAGTTGTAGCCGTCATTGTCACGACAAGGTTTGTATGAAAAAAAATATTGGAAAAATTGTATGAGAATGTAAAAAAATTTGATTCTTAATATAAAAATTGAGAGAGTGAGTAAAAGGGAAGATTTGGTCTCATTTTCCTCATTAGTACACCCGCGCGAAACGGGGTCGGGCATCTAGTCTAATATAAAATAAAGACAATTGGCTGATTGAGAAAGATGATAGGTACCAAACTGTCTAGTCAATTTCTTTGAACAAATAATTTTCAAATGAATCTACCTGGAAAATACCTCGAAATTGAAATGTAATATAACTGTAGACAAGTTCACCAGAGGGAGACTTTGTACAAAAGTCGTTTGCTTGGGTACCTCTGTCTCATTCGTGTTTCAACTGTTAAGCAGTTGTGTTTGCATGGCTGTGTTTCGGTTTGAAGGGTGGGATATAGCGTGAATTTACAGGGTACAGAGGAATAACATCTGAATCCTCAGGAATGGCAACGCATGGGGGGTATCATGGGCAAAACAGTATACTCTGTCATGTTCATGGTACTGCTCATGTCTATAGGCGACGGTTACCACTTTCCATCAGGTGGGCCGTCAGCTTGTTTACCATTCTAAGTTGTATATATGTAAAAGAAGACAAATTTAAACATAAGATAACTTTTATCTCTCATTCCTCACTAGAATAGGCATTAATCAATATACTAGTATGAAAGAAAGGTCTGTAATATAATTTATTATTGATATTTTATGATTGTGAATACGCAATAGCTACCAATATTGCGTACTAGCATAGACGTTAGTACCTACTACACCATACAATACTTATACAATACACTCCGTATTGTATGAGCCAGTATCCACAACTGGACTTGTTTGCCTCCAACATCCTGGATTTCGTCGGATGTTCATATAATTAAAATATATAGATCGGTTATGTTCATGAGAGACTGTAAAGTTCGATTATATACTAGTTTTGTCCACGTAAACGTTTACTGGCCAGAATAAAAAATAGACTATGTTTTTCTTCATTCCATATATATATAGTACGTATATATTAAACTTCATAGTGATAGATTAAACCATTAAGGTCCTTTAATGTAACATAAAAACAAAACTCACTTTCACATTTATAATATTAGTAAGAACTAAACTGAAGGCCTGAACTAAACTGAATTTATACAGCTTGTCATATTTCGTATCGTATCAACTTTTATCTGTCCACTGCTGAACATAAGACTCCCCTTTGGGGGGTTTTGACAGTAGTTGAATTTACGTGAATTTACTGGGTACGGAGAAATAACACCTGAGTCCTCAGGAAGGGCAACGCATGGGGGGTATCATGGGCGAAACAGTATACTCTGTTATGTCCATGGTACTGCTCATGTCTATAGGCGACGGTTATCACTTTCCATCAGGTGGGCCGTCAGCTTGTTTGCCATTCTAAGTTGTATAAAAAAAAAAAAAGTTCTTGCGTTTGGTAGGCGGATTGGCAACCGCAGTCAGACTTTGAAGATGTTTTAAGATAGACGCTGCTGCCCATTCCTCGCCCTCTTTTAGTCGCCTCTTACGATACCCACGAGAAAGGAAGGGGTGGCCTATTCTATTGATATAAAAAAATCTGGATTATATCTACAATTTAATAAAATATTGAATTAAAAACAAAATTTAACTACAAGTTTTATATAACTGTAACACTAATAATAAAACAAAGTAATAACAATTTATACTTATTTTAATGTTTCTGACTGTACTTCTTAAATTCCTTTACATAAATAACAAAGAACTCCAAACGTTTTGCGCAATATCATGACAACAACAATAATTGTATATTTATCACTACTTGTTTACCGTGGCTTTGCGCGCACCCGATCTCCTGCTCTTATAGGAAATCCCATGGGAAATAAAGAATACTTCTTAAGTGACAACAAAATAAGGAAGTTATCAATTCAACAGTTTATTTACAGGTATATTACGCGATATCGACACCAGTTACGAACCAATATTGGTAATTCTTTTTGAAATCGATACAGTTTACAACCTACTGCAAAAATGAAGGAGGTTCTAAATGCGATAACTGTAAATACGCTAAGTGGTAACAAACGAACACACTCACTTTTATATTTATAATATAAGTAAGGATCTAGTAATCGTATTATTCTAGGACTTTATTACTAAAGATAGTTTTATTAGCATATATTCAATGATGCATCAAAGAAAGTGTTTTATACAGAGATCGCTGACTCAGCAAACACAATCAAAATTCCTAGTATGCTATCCAATTTTATCTACCTTCGCAGTTAGAGGCAAAGGTGATTACGACCTTTACACAACTCGATGACAGAGGACGCACAGTGGCGTCCGGTCTAGATTAAAAGATTTAACCGTTTAGTTGCAATTCTGACATTTTTCTCAAAATGAAACAAGTTTGTGGATTTAAAATATTTTGAATTTAGAACAAGGATAGGATATTTAAAAATAGAAGGGATTTAGTTATTTCATAAGTACACATATATTTAATTAATATTAAGTATATAAAGACCTGATTATAAGGAAATAAGTAATTAAATAACCTCAAAAATGATAATTGGATGTTCTTTCATCTGTATCTTTTAATTGTTAAATTATTTCAAGATATGATATGAAATTTTTAGGAACATATTTAAAAGAACGAGAAAAACAGTACACAATCATTCATAATGATGCTTATCTTGACTGATTACCTTGATTTATATCTTAATATAGATATAAAATATGTCTATTTTCAGATGTTATATATATTATATATTATTCAGTTGACGTCAGGTAGGTAGCCGGTCGTAAAACTAAAAACCAAATCTTTTTGTAATACGGATAAAACCATATTATGGCGACCCCAAATAATAATTGGGATAAGGGTAGGAAGATATAGACATAAAATATATTTTATTTTTTAAATCATTGAAAATGGCTGTCATTTGAATTATTACATACATATATATTAATTTGTAAGCAATACAGTATATATGTATATTTATATTATATCAGAAAAAATAGTTCCCAATTCAAATTAAAAAATTAACTAATCTGGGAAATTTTTAATCCAATTACTGAAAAAGCGCGTCTTGTTTCGATTAAGAAAGAAAATGTTTCAAAATTTGGTTAAACATCGAATTATCGGGTAGTTGATATAAAATTTTTACCTATTTTTGATACTCGATGCTCTGTCTGTATAATCTAAGCAATACAACCATCTTAGAACTACATCTTAGTCATTGACTGAAGAAAACTACGCACAGTTTGCGTCGTAATATGGGTTTTTCATTCTAAGATACGTAATAATAGTTGTATTGAGCTATTGCTGTGTTTTTTTATTTTTGATAAAAAAAAATGTTAATTGATATTATCAGTGTCTATATATTTTTTTTATTTACTAGAGGTAAATAAAAAAAAAATAAGAGTTAAAATGCTTTTTTAATTATACAGCACTATCATACCTACTTGTACAACAATTAGTCCATTACTTTAAGGTTGTCTTGAAAAGATTGCTCTCAGCAATAAGACCGCCTTACTGTACTTATACAATTGTATCGTTGTGTTTGTAAATTGCCTTGCTTATTTCCTATATTGTATAATGCAAATAAAGTATACTCATTCATTCATTCATTCATAAGATTAGTAAAAACTCTTATAAGTCGACTTTTTTTTCTGTGGAGAAGAAACGTTCAAATACTCTCTTTGACAGTCTTCTGTGAGTTGAACTGTACGAAGAGCATGAACCCTATAGTTTAGGATTCCCATCACGCTTGTTCACGAGTTTTCAGAGAACGTGTAGTAAGGAATACGTGAGCCAACTGCTGGACTTTGTTTATTTGAAGCTTTCAGTATATTTGTTTGAGAAACTTCAGAACATAAAAGAAATCGAGATAGCGAACGTGACGCGAACATTCGGCGCTGTTCCTTAGTAAATGTTTGGATGATAATAATATGACACGAGATATACTACATAAAGGGCGTAGGGTCGTCAACGTGTACGTGACATCCCTAGTATACTAAGAATCTATATGCTACATTAACCAAATACCATTAGTTAAGCTGTATGCCGTTCGACCTTGGTTTCACCTTAGGGAAATAAAAAATTACATAACTTTAGTAGTGATTTAGATTTAATATTACGTAAACTATATTTAAGACATATATTTATCTATATGTTGATAGCATTTTTTTCATATATACTTACCTAAATAAAATATTCCAATAAAAATATTTAAAAATAATAGATATGAGTATGCAGCAAATAATAGACATGATATTACTTGTCTTTACATGTTTACTTATATTACTACACTACTTGTATTTTATTTATAATTTATTATATAAGTTTAATATTGATTTCATTATTTTGTTTAAAATTTTAAATTAATTTTCCAATTGTCTTTAAACTGGTGTGTGTTCAAAACACAATGACATTGATACTGCGTGCGAGAAGCATTAGGAAACAGCTAGGAATTTTCAAATGAGTACCTCAATTTTAGTCTTGCAATAAAACAGGTCCAAAGAGAGTAATTTTATTACGAAAGAGTAGAACTGTCGACGGTTTGTAATTAGGAGCTCAAGTTTACAGTGTTATAGTGTTAAGTGTAACGCTCTTTGGGGAGAGCTAAACAAGCGTCGCCACAAGTCATGAGTGATAGCGGAAATTATTATTTATAACAGGTTTCTTATTATTAATAAATAATATTGTTGAATGTTTGAAGGATGGATAATTTGTATCAAGCCGCGGAATACAGCTAGTTATTTAAGATTTTTAATTATATATTTGCTTATGAAATTACTAAAGATGATTTATAATTTAGCTTTGCAAAAATAACAGCCACTGCCCTTATTATAAAAATAATAGGAAATTCATAAACCATAATATAAATCCATTTTTCGCATTTGGCTTCTTATTTAGGCTATATATATATATATATATATATATATATATATATATATATATATATATATATATATATATATATATATATATATATATATATATATATATATATATATATATATATATATATATATATATATATAATATAATATGCAAAAATAAATATACAGTTTAAAAAAACAGCGGGGATAATATAGATAACTTACCTACGTTCAAAAATAAAGTCAACTGGAACAGTTCTTTCGTTTCAAAATAGATTAAAAATTAATGCATAATCTTGTCGTAATTGAGGTTGTACAGACTGTTTCAATAGAATTCAATAAAAATATAATCAAATTTTATTGAAATTGTCACAAAATACTCTCCAAATTCAATTAGCAACAAACTGAAACAATCTCTATATATGTGATTATGCGTAGGTCACTAGATAAGTTATGCAATACAACAATATTTTTAATTGTTATTGAATGATAAGAATAATTTTTTTAGAAAGTGAAACTTATTATAGGACGGTACATATATAATCTTTCAATAGTCACTCGTAAGAAATTGCACAAAAAAATTTACTTTTTTTTATACCACTGGAAGGCAAACGGCCCACCTGATGGTAAGTGGTTACCGTAGCCTATAAACACCTGCAATTCCAGAGGTATTACGCGTGCGTTGCCGACCCTGAAGAAACCTCTTTACCCCCCTTTTGAAGAACCCCATGCTGTAGTCTCTTGGGAAAACCTCGGCAGGGAGCTCATTCCACAACCTGAGTGTTCGTGGGAGGAAACATCTCTGAAACCGCGCAGTACGCGACCATTGAGGCTGTAGGACATGAGGATGAACTCCCTGTCGATGGCAAGCCGTACGGTGGTAGAAAGTGGCTGTGGGCATCATATTGAACAATTCCTCTGAGCACAATCCATTGTATAGGTGGTGATTTTATTGAAATGATTGAGTGGTAAGGACGAATTGTGCGGTACAACTTCGCGCGCGGTCTCTCAATTGATGAGTATGGGAAGCAATGAGTACTGGGCTCAAAGACCAAAGGCTCAAAGACCAGAGGGAGACTTTGTACAAAAGTCGATTGCTTGGGTACCTCTGTCCCATTTGTGTTTCTACCGTGAAGCAGTTGTGTTTGCATGACTGTGTTTCTATTTTGAAGGGTGGGATATGGCGTGAATTTACAGGGTACAGAGGAATAACATCTGAGTCCTCAGGGTTGGCCACGCATGGGGGGTATCATGGGCGAAACAGTATACTCTGTTATGTCCATGGTACTGCTCATGTCTATAGGCGACGATTACCACTGTCCATCAGATGGGCCGTCAGCTTGTTTACTATTGTAAGTTGTATAAGAAAAAAGAGTCGTGGTAATGTTGCTGTCGAAAACGCGCCAAGGTCAGGTCGTCCTACGGAGGTTTGCACTAAAAATATGTGATTTTATACATTTTTATTCTCTTAACAGACTATGATTTTATGTCAGCATCATCGTTCTGACGCGATTCATTACACTACCGTTGTTCAAAACGTTTCGCTAGTTATATAAAACTTATTTTATTTAAGAGTTTGTCGACGCAACTAATTCATGCATCTTAATCCAGCCAGTTCTATCCCAGGCCATATCCGTGACCTCCCTATACGACATGACACCTAGTGTTTCTTTTATCTGTCCCATGTAGTTATTTCTCGGTCTTCCTCTTCTTCTTTTACCTTCTATTTTTCCCTCATAAAACTTATTGCTAGTCGTAAAATCGCTGGGTCAAATACTATGCCCTCAGTCTTCATTTAATAAGTGTGCTACCTTACGAATGGGTGTTGTTATAACGTAATAGGTATGTACTAGTAGTCGCCTAGTTAAATAATTAACGGCCTATATTAATTTTAGTAGATTGTAACCTAGATATTGTAGTTACTTTAATAAAAGGCAATCGTGTATTACTAATTCAAGATATTGCCACTTTAATTGGAACTCTGATTTTGTAATAAGCACAGTCTATGTCATTATGAAATTAAATTTATATATAAGATGTGATATACATGGTGTCCTAATTATATTATGCACTAGTGATCCGGCCTGTCTTCACACAGGTAGATGGAATGTTTGAAAATATATAATCTAACATAGATAGATAGACTCTCTGATAATGTGGTTTTCCATAGGTGAATGAATTTTTATTTATATATTTATTCATTATAATGCGTTGATGTAGCATAATATAGAGTTGTTAAAATGTTCTTATGAAGAGTAAGTACATGAACCCTGTTTGGGTGTAGCAGAATTTAATCGATAGTTACCTAATATGCATCCATTAATGACAATTTAGATGTTAGATTATATTTAATTACTTTTACCAGAAGGCTGGCCTATACTTTGGTCAACGCATTTCCATAGCTATTCAGCGTGGAAATGCAGCAAGTCTCCTAGGTACCCTACCAGCTGGTAGTGATCTTAAGGAAATTTTTTATCTTTAACTATTTAAATTTTATTCCATTATAATCAAACCTAATTAGTTATTTTATATATCGTATACTTTAATTCTAATTCGTATAAGGTATAAATATAAATGTATAAAATAAATAAAGATAATATTTTACAGTTTATGTGCTAAATCCTATAATTTATTATAATAAAATTTATTACTTTTACAAATAATTGCTCGTTTTTAAATAGATTTGTCATTCAATAATTTCGATTTACATTGAATAAATAAATGAATGGATTGAAGTCAGTCTAGTTGTTTAGGTATACAATATTTCTGTCACATTTATTAATTAACCATTCTATTTAAAATAGGTTAAGTAGTTTTTGAGTTATTTCATTACAAATAAATCTTTCCTCTTTATAATATTAACATTATTATTATTTCAGCCGTTATCTGTCCATTGCTAGATATAAGCCTTCCCCATAAGGGGAGTTTTTCTGTGTGTTATGTCTATGGTACTGCTCATGTCTATAGGCGACGGTTACCGCTTTTCATCAAATGGGCCGTCAGCTTGTTTGCCATTCTAAGTTGCATAAAAAAATATCAGTGAATAACGCAGGTTTATATATTATTTTCGAAAATTCTATTTACTGTGCGAAACCGGGCTGGATAAGTAAGTAAGAGAAAAATATAGATTTTTGTATGTTTCTTTGTTAATAATGAATAAACTCCAAAACTACTCGACTCGAGATTTTAAAGCTATATTATAAAGTTACATTGTCAGATAGTAACATAGATTGTATTTTATTTTTGTAAAAAATTAGACATGTCTACAAAAGTTACAATAATATGAACCAGAGTTAAAGGTGGGCAGTTAACATTTATCTATAATTGTACCACATCCACATCTTGCCATTTAACAATTTATAGGGATATATATATCGACAAACTGTCGAAATAGGCCAACTTACTCCCAAATTCGTTACGGAACTTCGCGAACGACAGTAAAAAAGTTAGAATTGTAGACATAAAGTACCTAGCCGTTGAAAAGGGTCCCTAATGAGGAAAATTGTGAAGTTTTACTTCTTTTTAGGTAAAAAGGTGCTTACTAATTTGGATTTTTATGGCGATGTTTTATTAGTTATTCCAATTGAGCAATGGAGTATAAAAACACAATTGATAATTTTACAGTTTAACCACAGACGTGGATACAAATTGTTTTTTTTTATACAACTTAGAATGGCAAACAAGCTGACGGCCCACCTGATGGAATGTGCTAACCGTCGCCTATATACATGTGCAGTACCATGAACATAACAGAGAATACTGTTTCGCCCATGATACCCTCATGCGTTGCCATTCCTGAGGACTCTAATCAATCCATGTACAGACAGCGACCAGTTACGATTTTATTATATGCATTGAGTAGTGTGTATAATGAAGCACACCTATTAACCAATAGTAGATGATAATTCTATGCACTTATACATATGTATATATATTTATCTATTTACTTATTTGTTAACAAATGTGTTTGTTTGTTGTATTTACATTATTTTTACCAGTACTTTTCTTGCACTGGATTACCCAAATTAAATTATTTTCTCTCTAACTACACTGAGTTGGCTGGAAGAGATCTCTTTCAGAGATAAGCACTCCCTTGCTAACAAGTTGTTAAACTAATCGCTACATGTATTGTTTAAGTGCAATAAAGAATATATATAAATGGATTAATGAATGCGTTAATTCTCGTCTTTTCTCTTTTCATTTAAGAGTTTCCTCTTGTCGGTTCAACTAATTCATACATCTTCCTCCAACCGCTCTATCCCAGGCCATATCCATACCCTCTCGTCTCTTATAAATCATAAAATATGCAGCGCAAAACTCTAAGAGTTAATAATATTAACAATTTTGATAAGAAAATATGGTGTATTAAATAGCTTAATAGGTAATAATAACGTTTCCGGAAGAGTTTAGTGCCGAAAGCGTAATAAACCAGTGCTAGTAATGAAAAATAGGGGGAAAAATCAGACTGCTGCGCCAGTAATCATAAGTCTAATAAGGCCCCTTGTAATCCTTCTTTTATGGGAAGATATCTGTGCTCAGCAAAGAGACGTTAAGGGGTTGTTAACGTAAGGTTAATAACAGGAAGGATTTCTTATAATATTGCTTAATATATAGTTTTTATAACATCAAAGCAAATAGCTTAGTAGCTTTTTTTATAACACAGGGAGCAAACGAGCATTCGGCTCACCTGATGGTAAGTGACTACCGCCGCCCATGTACAGCCGCAACACCAGAATTATTTCAGGTTTGCTGCCGGCCTTTTAAAAAGGAATATACTCTTTTTTTGAAGGTTTTGATGTCGTATCGGTTCGGAAATATTGTTGCTGGAAGTTGGTTCCAAAGAGTGGTTGTGCGTGGAAGAAAGTGCCTTGAAAAATGCACAGTGGAGGACCACTATCAGTCAGATGGTTGAGATGGAATTTTAGTTTGTGGCGGGTTGTACGGTGGTACGTTAAACTTCATTGTAAACTGCCTCGGCCGAGACTGAACCCGGGATCTCATTATACAAAGTCAGATGCTTACCGCTGCGCCATGGAGGTCATCATTAAGTTTTTTTTTTATAACACAGGGGGCAAACGAGCATGCGGCTTACCTGAAGGTAAGTTAATATTGTTATAATTATATTGTGTCCAATAAAAACAAAAACGGACTTCAATTATAGCAAAACCAGTTGTTTTGATTAAAAATATGAATCACTGAAAACATTTCGATAAATTATTTATAACACCAATGTGTAAGTATATCTTTTCAAGTAAAAAAAAAAAAATACTTGGAGTATTTTTTTTTTGTTTACAACTAACAGAGTTATTAGGTTTTAATACACATAAAAAATACAACTGAAATGAGAACCTTCTTATTTCTGAAGTCTAACATGACATATATTTATCGCTCTGAAATAAGCAAATATGCATTCTTCTAAAATGAAACATATTTTGTTACGAGAGCATGTTAAAAGATTCAAGGGGTGTCAAAATGACCCATGTCAACACTACCGCCATTTGTTATCTGTTGTAGGGTTAAATAAAGGTACTTGTGTGGGATTGGGACGAGTAGTCTATATTATGTTTACTTTTTGTGTCAAAGAATAGGTTGATACTACAAAAGTAGTGTATTTTTATCCATAAATAGGTACGCTGGCGTCTTTCTATTCTATTGAAGTCGAATAAGATTTTTATTCTTTGCTTGAGATATAACACCTTTATACCTTTACTAGAGGGAGACTTTATATAAAAGTCGATTGCTTGGGTACTTCTGTCCCATTCGTGTTTCTACCGTGAAGTAGTTGTGTTTGCATGGCTGTGTTTCGGTTTGAAGGGTGGGATATGGCGTGAATTTACAGGGTACAGAGGAATAACACCTGAGTCCTCAGGAATAGCAACGCGTGGGGGGTTTCATGGACGAAACAGTATTCTGTTATGTCCATGGTACTGCGCATGTCTATAGGCGACGGTTACCACTTTCCATCAGGTGGGCCGTCAGCTTGTTTGCCATTCTAAGTTGAATAAAAATATATATAAAAAATATATATATATATATATATATATATATATATATATATATATATATATATATATATATATATATACGAGGTTTGTCCGGAAAGTACGTATAAAAGTTTTTTAAAAATTTTATTTTACAATTATTCAGGTAAATCAATTTTATCCCCTTCAAAGTACTCCCCCTGTGACATAATGCACTTGTGCCAACGCCGTTTCCACTGTGAGAAGGCTCCTTGAAAGTCCTCTGGTTGTAGGTTTCTCAGCTGCCCCGTCGTAGCTTTTTTTATCTCATTTATGTCCCCCAAATGCCGCCCCCGAAGTACCAATTTGGTTTTTGGGAACAAGAAGAAGTCACACGGGGCCAAATCCGGCGAATAGGGGGGGGGTGTTCGGTCACCGTAATGGAATTTTTACTCAAAAACTCACGGAACGATCTTGGCGCAAATTTTTTTCATTTGAAGTTCGTTTCTTAGAATTTCGTGGACCACGGTTTTGCCCAAATTAAGCTCTTCAGCCACCTGTCTGACCGTTAAACGACGGTCCCCATTAACACAAGTTCGAATTCTTTCCACGTTTTCGTCGGAATGTGAAGTGGAAGGACGTCCTGAACGTGGGTCATCTTGAACGCTTTCTCGGCCCTCTCTGAATCTTTTTAGCCACTTGTGGACGGTTGGTTCCTTCACAGCATCATCCCCATAAACTGTTCTGAGATCGGCAAAAATTTCACGGCCATTCTTGCCGAGTTTCGAGAGAAACTTGATTACGACGCGCTGCTCTTCAACGGAAGCGGGCTCCATGCCGACGGGGTTTCGTTAAGAGGTAACTTCACAGATGGCGTGACAAGCCAGTTCGCAAATAGTATGTTACCGCACGGCGGTCAGACCAGAACTGAAGCATTGTTAGGGACATAAGGAAGGGGTCCTGCGCTTACCTGGCCTCCCCACTCCTTTTCTCGCATTCCAGAACACTTTTATACGAACTTTCCGGACAGACCTCGTATATATATATATATACATTTTACTTAACGAAAAAGAAAAAATATCAGTAATAATAAAATTAACATTGACTAGTAATCACACATTTTTTTTAATAATAATTTATTATTATACTAACAATTTATTGCGTGACCCAAAAAAAATAACTTCTGTTTTAGAAAAACCAGTTATTTCGATTTAAAAACTAAATTAATGAAGCAATTTTAATAAAACTTCTATCGGACTAATCTGTAAGTATATCTTTTCAGATAAAAAAAAAATGCTAAACTGGTGTACAACTGTCGGAGTTATGAGGAAACACACATAAAAAAATACAATCGAATTGAGAACCCCTTCTTTTTGAACTCGGTTAACAAAACATTAATAAACAACGAAATATTTCGTAGACACATTAGATTGAAAACAAACGACTATATCTTTGACTTCTTGAACACTTGAATGCAGTAAAGATATTAAAATCTCAGCCTATAATAGCATCTGTATTTTTCAATTCATGTTTAAATCTTAAAAACATATATTGTCAATACTAATTAGCCTATATTATAGGCATTTATGTATAACGGAAGCTATCGGAAACGCTTAACAGTAAAGGGAGACACCTTCTCACTACCAGTAGTTATCCAAATTCACGGGGGGAAAGGGATTGTTAGTAATGGAGACTGAGAATCCTATTGCTAGCAATATACCCAACCAGGTCGACCTCCTCGCGGTTCTCCCTGGAAACTATCATGGTTAATTCCTGATGAATTCATGACTTATGGGCTAACTGGCCTGTTTTCATCCTCACCTATCACCCTTCACTGGTGCTCCGCCAGCGTATCCCGTTAGCGCAGGCGGGGTTATCATACCATTTGCACTTAAAAAAAAAGCCCCATTGCTAGCATTACACTCTATCAGGTGGACCTCCACGCGGTTCCCCCTGGAAACCATAGTGGTTAATTTTTGTTCAATTGTTCACTATGGGCCAACTGACCTGCCTTCATCCTCACCTATCATTCTTCACTGGTGTTCCGCCAGCGTATACCGATAGCGCCGGCGGGGTTACCATTCCATCTTCAACCATTAAAAAAGTATCCTAATTCACGCAGGCAAATTCGCATGAAAGAACTAATAAAATAGTAAAGTAGCAAGGTCTCGTATATACACGTATACTTTAATATATTTCCTTTCTTATTATTGCTTATCACGTATTTCTTCATTGTATTAACGACAAAAGAATACAAAAGAAAAGTGGAACACGTATTCTGTGAGGAAAGGGTAAAATTGCTCGCAAGGTACGTAAGTACTTCAGACAAAATATTTTTCGTGTTATTAAGTAGAAATGTTCTGTATTATGAATGCTGAAAGAATACTTATTCTATAATAAGACTATTTCGCAATATAATCTTTCAGTTATGCTGAAAATATAATGAATTTTTTCATTGTAACATGTTCGAGACAATGAAACATCGTGGGAGTGAATTGCGTGACGTGTGCTTTGTATTTATATATATTTTTCTTTATTTATTACTGACTGTATCTCTCGATTTCACTTGCGGGAATCAGTACATAAGGTATTCTGTGTATTAAGTTAGGATACAACCTGCGTGTGTACTAAATTTCATTCAAATCTGTTTGGTAGTTTTTGCGTGAAAGATTAATAAACATCCATCTATATATCACCAGAGGGAGACTTTGTACAAAAGTTGATTGCTTGGGTACCTCTGTCCCATTCGTGTTTCAACCGTGAAACAGCTGTGGTTGCATGGCTGTGTTACAGTTTGAAGGATGGGATATGGCGTGAATTTACAGGGTACGGAGGAATAACACCCGAGTCCTCAGGAATGGCAACGCATGGGGGGGTATCATGGGCGAAACAGTATAGTCTGTTATGTCCATGGTACTGCTCATGTTTATAGGCAACGGTTACCGTTTTCCATCAGGTGGGCCGTCAGCTTGTTTGCCATTCTAAGTTGTATAAAAAAATCTATCTATCCAATGATACAAACATACGTATTTATTATATTAATAGGTTTTAAGGTAATATCAAACCATTAGTCAAGGTAACCTATAAATAAATAATAAATAAATAAATAATAGTAACGTATAAATAAATAATAAGAAATAACAATTAACATATTTTTAGTGGCTGAAACTGAAGTAGTGTCCTCGCCTGTGATGTGTGGGTGAAGATGCGCGGTTCCACCTAGAAACCATCGTCTTCACAAGATGATGGTTTCTAGGTGGAACCGCGTGGAGGTTAATCATGTAGGATATATTGCTAGTATATTGCTTGCTCGCTTATTCCTTCGCTTGCTTGCTTTTCAGGTTTCCAGGGGGAGTCGCGCGTAGGTTGACCTGATAGGGTATTATTGGGACTGTTATGTTAGACCCTATTACATTCTTAAACTTAAAGTCTTAAAAAGGACTTAAAGTCCTTTTGTCATTATTATTATTTTGTATATATATATAGGGCAAAGAGTATATATATATATCTCTCTATATATCTCTCTCTCTATATATATATATATATATGGAATTTTAACCTGAATTTTAACCTAGGGTTGACGTCAGGCAGGCGGCCGGTTGTAAAACTATAAGCCAGATCCTTTTGTAATATGGATAAAATCATATTACGCCGACCCCAAATAATAATTGGGATAAAGGTAGGAAGATGATGATATATGGAATTTTAACCTGTAAATTAAAATGACGGTATGCACTTGATGTTTGCTGCAAAAAATATTACGTATCATTAAAAGGATCGCGTAGGTCAATAAATAACGTGTTCGGTGCAATATATTGCTTTACTGGTGGTCGGGGAAAAACATTTAGGGAATAAACATATATATATATATTTTCAACCGATTTCAAAAAGAAGAATGTTTTCAATTCGGTCGTATATTTTTTATGTTTATTATGACCGACGGCTCCATACCCACTTTGTACAAGGCGATCAATGCAATTCTATTTTCTTTGACACCCCATTCCGTAATGTAATTTAATAATGAACACGAAAAAATATGTGAAAAGGCGCGATATCGAATGAAGTTTTTAAAATAATAAACGTGTTTTAAATTCTAAATAATTAAAAAGTTGAAAAAAGAAAAGTTTTTATTTAACAATGTTTATTGGCAGACTAGTTATATATTCTATTTTGTTTCGTCTATCAATTTTAAACTTTAAATAGTTTCACATATTGTTGCAATGGAAATAACTTTACAATTATTTTTATTTTCTTTGATAGGAGGTAAAAAACAGACACTCAAAATTTCAAAATTGACTTACTAGTCCAAATTGAACATTATATGAAAACGCATACGGTATATTTATCTATCAATTTTCTAACTTCAAATGTTTCATTTAAAGTTTTGGAGTTTGTTTTAATATATACCACAAGACCGACACAAAATCTGTTATTTTAAAAATAATCATAAAAATAGTAAATTACATGTTCACACAAAAATTCAGATAATTTTAGAACCTTCTTTTGTTTGTCTATTACACATATATCATTGAAACTCACGATGTAGAAGACACTCCAAACTTTGATTAGTCAATTGTATTACCGAGGTCCAAACGTTTGTTATCTTTGGAAAACCAAAATAAATAATATGCAAATATGTTGTCCGGGTCTCCGGATTGTTCTGAGTGGATCTAATATTTATTCACAACACGGTCGCAATTTGAGTGACCATTGATCAAATATACAAGTAGCTTGAGACCTTAAATTAAATTGTATGTAAATGCGAATAACCAATGTCATTTTTGAATTTGTATTATAGTACTTATATGAAGGTGGTGCCCTTTGGTAGTAAGAGTTTCTAGGCCGCCTCCGTTATACACGGAAACCTATGACGTCACTTATTGGAAGATGGCTGACAAACATAGATTTAATAACAATAATTGAAGATTTTGTTCCTTGTGAAACAAAATTTTAATACGTATTATGTAATAATACCGATTGGGGGAAAAGGTTTGTTAGTATCGGGATAAACATGTAAAAAGCCTAATTGCTAGTAATATACCCTACATTGCTAGCAATGGGCCTGTTAGATCCTAACAGTAACAATTTCTTCCCTCAATTGGTTCCACTTGGAAACCATTGTGGTTAGTTCTAGTGGAATTTGTCACGATGAGTTAATTAACTAGAGGAAAATATGAAAATTTCGGGGCCGAACCAAACACAAATTGGATGTTAAAATTACATATTATATAACGTTTAAAAAATATTAATCATAAAATATCGTTTCTTTGGACTTTTATAGTAGGATTTATGAGGAACGAAATGTTAAGCTCCATTTACTGGGGCGATTTCCGTTCGGAAACACGAAATTGAGTCCCAAAATTCGGAATTTCATTTCACGGTAGAGCCTTGCTTTTTAACCTCACCTATCATCTCCCACGGGTGCTCCACTAGTCTATGTTGATAGCGCAGGCAGGGTTGTTACTAGTACGTTCCCACCCATTAAAAAAACAATAGATAGATAAATAATTTATTTGCATTACTTACAGCACACAAACAATAATAGACATAAATGTACAGTGAAAAAAGATAAAAAAAAAATACATACTCGTATACAAAAAAATATTGAATAGTGGCAAAATTAGTTATTTTGTTTTAAAAATCAAACTGAAAGAAATGATTTATGTAAAATTTCTATGAGACCCCATCTAGTACATCTCTTTAGATAAAAAAAGAAAAGTAATTTTCTAAATCGCTTTATAACGACGGAGTTCTGAGGTAACAAACATAAAAAAGGTACAAGTGAATTTAGAACCTCCTTTTTTTAAGTCGTTTGAAAAAATCTGATGTTTAGATTTGATATTAGAATCCCCGGAATTAAGTATATCTAACTGAGTTGCCATCATTCAATATGTTATTGATAATAATAATAATAATGTAACAGTTTATTAGTAAGAATAATGTTGAATATTTGTTATTCAAATATGCCTAAAAATATAAAAATTAAACAATAAAATCCCTACTAATAATATAAATGTGAAAGTAGTATGCCAGGACAGACAAGACGTCTTGGCAACTTCACAGTTTAAATCGAAATTTATACTTGAATTTATAGTATGTAGAATCAAAAGGACACAGGTTTTTTATCTCGGTCAGTGAACATAAAAGGCGTATAAAAGCTAGTAAAATAATAAAATATAAATTGGAATAAATTTGCTTTCGCAAAAATTAAAGTCAATCATCGATAAATAATTCTAGGAGAAATAGCTCAGATGTAAAAAAAAAATATAGGTAAACTATTAGTGCTATGTAATTTAAATTATAGTAATAATAAATTTACATTTATATACAGCTTTTTTTGTACGAAAGATCGTCTGAATATCATAAAATTATGTCGAAAATTTCAATCATAAAAAATAACTCCAGAGTCGAGGGTTGTTCTGTATCGTATTCTATTATACACGTGCGTAAAATTATTGTCCCAATTTTATTCAGATTTCTTTATGATTTCCATGAAATAAAATCTTGGGTTTTCAATAAAAGCGATTTATGATTTATATTTTTTTTTACTTTTTTTTGTGTTCAAATTGTACAACATATATTGTATACAGTTATATATATATATATATATATATATATATATATATATATATATATATATATATATATATATATATATATATATATATATATATATATATATATATAATACCTGCAACACGTGAAGGCTTGTGTGTTGCTGACCTTTTAAAATTTGTGGGCATGATTTTTTACTCCTGATATTGAAGTCCTTCCTTATCAAATGAATGAAAATATTTTATTAAGAATATTTTTATCTATTTTTATGGTTTTTAATCTTCTAATAGTTTAATTTTTCAATAAAGAGTTAAATTGTATTTAATAATTGAAAATATAAAAGTGGTTTTTACTAATTTTAAAATTGCAATTTTAAATTGTTCATTTTTCATTATTATGGTAGGGGATCTAATCTGTAATTTACTATCGATTCTTACAAAATTATGACATGTTAATTTTATTCAAATGCCAAATAAAAGAAGGTAATCTATTAAAATTAAGCTAATAATCAATTTCGTTAAATTAACAGCAAATAGATGGACACCAAAATGACTATTTTATTATAATAATAATAAAGAGATATAAATAGATGCAACAGATACGTTTTATCCTGAAGACATGTCATGATTATCATCAGTAATTATGATTTTATTTTTAATGTACTCCTTGTTTGTATTTATTTATTTATTAATGATACTTTGTAATCTTGAATAAAATTAATACTTTGTATTAAATAAAAGTCGTGTAGTAATATACTCTAATTTATTTAAGATAAAGACGAAAAACATTTTATAGCTTGCAAAGCTAATTTGACTTTTTCTAAAGCTTCCTCTTTTAATCTATACCTTTTCTCCTTTTCTGATAATCCCACAACAGCTTCATGTAGCAATGCATTTTTAACAATAGCGTTAGCAAAAAGTTTAGTCAATATATAATCATCATCGTTAGTTATCTCTTTATGTTTTTCGTTTTTCATTTTCTTAACGGCCAATAGGTTATCTGAAATCGATAATTCCAATTCAGAATACCTTCGTTTTAGCTTCTTATTATTTTGTGTTGTGTTTGAATTTTTGTATTTTATCCCATCTTTAGTGATTTCATGTCTTTTAAACGCAGCATTTTCACTTTCGCTTAGTATTTTATCACTTCTACTGTATTTATTTTCCATTTGCGATTCATTAGTGATTTCTCCTTTTAACGGAATCTGTTTTCGATTGTTTATTACGTGCTGGATAAAATCTTCTTCGTAGTCTTTTTTTATTTGGCTATTATTTATCTCTATTTCAGAAGTCACTTTTTCAAATGATGTACTAGTTAACTTATCATCAACTAAATTTATTTCAGATGAATAAATTTTAGGAATATTCATTGCAAGACTACTTTTATGCTCATATCTTTGCATAGAAACTTTTTCTATTTGTATTACTTTAGATTTTTTTGTTGCTTTTGGTAACTTTTTGCTTATTTCTCTCATTTGTTTTCTTATTTCTTCTGATTTAGACGTAGAACTTGAAATATTTTTATATTTGTCTTTGAAAGTAACATTGACTTTTGTACATTTAAAAAGTGAAGCTGTCTCAGTATCTCTATCGCGATTTGCTTCTTCTAGCATAAATAAATCTTGGAGAGTACTTGTGGTTAAGATATTCTTTTGGTTAGGATCTATTAAAATTTTGTTACTTAAAAAATGTTTAAATATTTGTCTCTGATACATTTTTTCTTCTATGGTACCCGCTGAAAGTAATCTGTAAACTGTAACATTTTTTTCTTGACCTATTCTCCAAGCTCTCTCCGTAGCCTGGTTATCAGTAGCTGGATTCCAATCTGGATCGTATATAATAACACGATTAGCCCCTGTTAAATTAACACCTAATCCCCCCACTCTTGTTGTAGAAAGAAATACAAAATATTCAGGCGTTTCATTAAAAATTGTAATTAAGTTTTGTCTTTGGTTGACACTTACAGAACCATCTATTTTTAAATATTTATAGTGCTGACCTTGTAAATAATTTTCCAATATACTTACCATTGCACGGAATTGAGAAAATATTAAAATTCTATGACCCTGTTTTTGCCAAATTTTTAATAAAGAGTTCACAACATTCATTTTACCAGATCTTTTCCAATGGCCATTTTCATTTATATCAACATCTCTAATATTTTGTTGTGCTTTATTAAGATATAAATCCGGATGATTACAAATTTTTCGTAAAGTAGATAATGCTATCAAAATCCTTGCTCTGAGAGGATCACTAAACTTATAATTTTTGATTCGTCGAACAGTATTGCTCTTAAGGTAATTTATATACAGATCCCTTTGTTCTTGACTTAAAGCACAAAATAAAACCTGTTCATTTTTTTCAGGTAATTTTATATTGTCTTGAACTTCAGCCTTTGTTCTTCTTAATATATAAGGCGTTATTATGTTTTTTAAAGCTTTGGCAATTTCTAATGCTATTGCTTGTTGAAGTTGAGTAGAATTAGCATAACCTCCTTGTGTTATTGGTACCACAAAATGTTCCATAAATGCATTACATGCCCCCAACAATCCTGGAATTATGAAATCAAAAATTGACCAGAGTTCCTGTAAATTATTTTGCAGTGGCGATCCAGTTACAATAATTCTATGAGGTGTGTCTATCTGTTTGATAATTTTACTAACTTGTGTGTTGGGATTTCTAATTTTATGACCCTTATCTAAAATAATATAATGCCATTTCTTGGCTAATATGTAATTAGAATATTTTACAATACCAGCATATGTCATTACTAAAATACCACGATACTGATGTACATCTTTAATAAGTTTATTATAATGGAAATGTGAAACCCACTGATAAATTATTGTCGCTGGTGCAACAATAATAGAAGGCCCAAGTCCACTCCATTTTCCAATATCGGAGTTTGATAATGCCGCCAAAAAAGCGATAATTTGAGTTGTTTTACCCAAACCCATTTCATCACCAAGTAGCCCTCCAGATTGCATTTGGTGAAGTTCCCATAACCATTTTATTCCAACTTTTTGATGTTTATACAGTTGCTTCCAAATATAATTCGGTATGCTTAAACCATTTCGTAATTCACGTTTTTTATCAAATTCTTTTTTCCCATCCATAATATATTTAATATCTGCAGAGACAATATCTCCTTTGTAATTACCTGAGTACGCAGCAACTTGATTTTCTTTTGAGCGCTTTATCCTTAAATTATAATGATTTTGATCTCCATCATCAATTATTTTCTTCAATTTGAGTTTTGTTCGGGACGATGATGTACGTGAAATAGAAATCTCGTTGTCAATTTCTTCTTCCGATGGCAGATATTCTTCATCAGATTCTATATCTTCACACGATACTTTTGTCAAAGTTGCGTTTTGGGATAATTCACCAAGTTGTATATCGCTTTTATACTTTTTAGAAAGATTTTTGTTCTTTTTCTTTGATTTCGTAGAATGTGCAGGGGCCTTACTTTTTAAACAGTCTCCTTTTTAGAGTTTTTAATATCAAACGCTTGTTTTGTTAGCGCGTGTTGAGTTGCAAGATATTTGTTTATGTCCATCATAATGTCTTTTTATCACTATAGTTCACTTGTAATTTCAGTTTCATTTATTTTTTTATAATAATAGTTTTAGTTTAGTGCAAATTAGACAAAAATTTAATTTAAAAAATGCACAGATTAGTTAATCAAAGCCGGCGATGCGTAGAACCACTATATCGTTTATGAACAGGCGAACACGCGCCGGGCCAGTTTACACTAGATAAAATTATTTTTTATCAGTAATTGTAGATAGTAATACGTACTATTATCATTCTATTGTGTTGTTTATCTATGAATAATCCTTACTAATATTATAAATGTGAAAGTGAGTTTGTTTGTTTGCTACCTGCCGCCCCCGAAGTACCAATTTGGTTTTTGGGAACAAGAAGAAGTCACACGGGGCCAAATCCGGCGAATAGGGGGGTGTTTAATGGAATTTTTATTTTATTTTTTTATTTGAAGTTCGTTTCTTATTTCGTGGACCACGGTTTTGCCCAAATAAAACTCTTCAGCCACCTGTCTGACCGTTAAACGACGGTCCCCATTAACACAAGTTCGAATTCTTAATGCCATGGGTCATCTTGAACATTAATCTTTTTAGCTCGCCATTCCCCATGTTCTGAGATGTTTACCTTTTGGTGTTTTCTTCAGCTCAACCAATGTTTATGAATTTGGTATATATGTACTTATACGGAATAAAGAAGACATATTATATGGATGCAGTTGCGGGTAAAAGCAAGTGTTACAATAATATGAAACCTGAGCACAGAAAATGAAATAATAAACTCAATGATTAAAATTCAGCGACCTGTTTGAATAACGTGAGTGAATATAGATTACGATATATCTATACAAAACGTGTTATAACATGTTTATCATCTATGTATGCGTATATTTTATGATTATCACGCTGTATTGGATTGTTATTGCCTTTTAAATATCAGCTTCCGCACAATGAGTCTAAACTTTCTACTCCTTTACATAGGCGTACACGATTTAATATTTTACTCTAATTGCGACAATATTTTATCAATAATATGAGTAAAAATAATATACATTGTAAAAATAATTAGATACAAGAAAAATACCTCAAGGTTTGAAGACGAAGTTCTTTAACCAGTGCATGTTGCTAGTGATGACTTATGGAACCGAAAGATAGTCCTACACAGTTGCCTGTACGCAAAAGCTTCAAATTACTTAGCGGGCTATGGAAAGGGCTACGCTCGGAGTCTCTTTGCGTGACAGAATCGGAAATAAACCAAAAACCAAAACAACCAAAGCCACCGATACAGCCCGAAGGATATGCAACCTGAAGTGGCAACGGCCTGGTCACATAGCTCGAAGAACCGACAATTAATGGGGAAGGAAGGTTCTTTAGTGGCGACCACGTATGAGCAAATGCGGTGTAGAATGACCCTCACTAGATGGGGTGATGACCTCAAATATACTGCAAGGTGTCACTGGATGCAGGTAGGTTAGGACCGTTCCTTATGACAGTCTATGGGGTAGGCTTATGTTCAGCAGTGGATGGATGATGGCTGATGTGATGATGATGATGATATAAGAAAAAAAAAGTAAGAAATTACTTGTTCTTTCTTTTTTTTTTCTTGGAACTTTCAACAATTTGAATTGATGAAAAATGAAAAATGGTTTAAAATTCGAAATAATGACCCTAAATTGAGAATAGTAATTGCAATCTAAAACGGAATAACTTAAAATAAGTCTGATTCCAATAAATTGGATATATATATATATATAAGTCCGTCATTGTATATTCAATCTTTTAATGTGAAAAAATTATGTACAATAAATATTACAAAACAATAATCGTTCTGTGAAAATTATATCCTTTTTATTACCATAATATTTTTTCAATTAATCAAACTTTATAGGTGGAGTACTAAATCTGTTCGTTCCCTTCACTTCGGATTTATCTTTTTTTATATCCTACGTTTCGTTCAGAAACTGCTACTGAAGCTCCTGTAATCGGCCATTTTGCGACATATGTCGCTGAGAGCGACTTTATGGCGATTATATGCCCCGATAAAAACGGTATGACGTTTATAACAAGACGAGAGTTAAAGTTTGAGACAGGTATACACATTGTTCATTAAAATCCTGAATATATAAATTAACATTTTTTTTTGTAAAGCAAATTGTTATGTGTAATAAATTTCGCGTCGGAAAAACCAAACAATTCAGTAGTAGTCGTCACGTCGCCGTGTCGTCAAGTTTTTAGGTAATCTCTAAAGCACACTACGATCGATGGGATATTTTGTAGAAGGATTAGATTTAAAATATATAATTCAGAATGTAACGTAATAGTAATATAAAATCTCGTATCTGTAAGCAGATTTTAATTGTAATAAAATGAAAATGGGACCAACACAAAAGTAACGTGTATCGGTAACAAAAAAAAAATATATTTAGTGCCAAAAAAGTACATCTCTTGATTCTCACTTACTAATAAGTATCTATAATGTAAATAAAAGGTAGTGAAGAATGAATATTAAATGCCTAACTTTAAAAACGTGAACATCACTCAGACTAATATTAATAAATCAATTTCAAACGTTTTGATTAATATTTAATAAATCACAAAACTCGAGTTCAATATGAGTAATTGATAAATTCACCGAATAATTGCGCATTTTGTTTGCATCCAACTATATGGAAGAATAGAATGGAGGCCTTTACTTAACTTAAAAAAAAAAAAAAACAATCCAGGTTTCCCGCCATAACGCCAGCTATATCTTAACGTAATCTCAAATCACCAACATACAATACTCAAGAAATAAGATAGCAAAAAGGTTTGTCTGGAAGTGATTGTATTTACGATAAAACAGTTTTTTGAATTTTGAATTTGCTTTCAATCTTTTCTCTTTATTTGTTTGTACAATATAGTATTAATAAATAAACAATACTCTGAATGAATTACAATAAAAATACAATGGAAAAACATGAACTGAAACTGTGATGGAGTTTTATTATTTTAATATAAGCAGGCTGAAAACAGTTCTCTAGTTATACCTGAATCGCTGTATTCAACCTTTATTTAAACCATTTTTATTTTTATAGTTTGATTGACTCAGGTTTAGTAAATTATATACCATGATACAATTTAAGTATTTTGGTATATATTTTATTGACGTCGGATTGACAATAACTCATGACAAGAGAAGGAATTGATTCGACATACTGTCTGTTAAGTCAGTGTGTACTAGCTTAAAATAATGTGACATTTATAAAACTAGACGGAGCTCTGCCAAAACTGTTATGTATCGCTGATAAAACCTTTGCTTATTCAATATTTTTCTTGCGGGAATGGCAAACGAGCTTGCAGCTCACCTGATGGTAAGTGACTACCGCCGCCCATGATCATCCACAACACCAACGGCATTGCAGGTGTGCTGCCGGTCTTTTAAAAGGGAATATGCTCTTTTCTTGAAGGTTATGTTGTCGTATCGGTTCGGAAATACTGCTGCTGGAAGTTGATTCCAAAGAGTGGTTGTGCGTGGGAGAAAGTGCCTTGAAAAACGCACTGTGAGGACCGGCACTCGTCCAGATGGTTGGAATGAAACTTTAGTTTATGGTTTTTAATTTAGTTTTAGTTTAATCTTTTTAGTCTGCAGTATTATTAGTACTCGCCGTGTGGTCCCGGCATAGAATAGACTATTCCTTCCTTTCCCGTGGGCGTAGAAAGAGATGATTAAGGATGGATAATGGTAGAGAGATGGGGAGCAGCGTCCTTTTTAAAATATCCCACTAAGCGTGGTAATTACTGGTAAAACTCCCCTTATGGGGAAGATTTATGTTCAGCAGTGGACAGTTAATATGATAATTTTTAGTACTCTTATATGTTTACTATTACTACCAGACGGAGACTTTGTACAAAAGTCGATTGCTTGGGTACCTCTGTCCCATTTGTGTTTCTACTGTGAAGTAGTTGTGAACACCTGAGTCCTCAGGAATGGCAACGCATGTTGGGTATCATGGGCGAAACAGTATACTCTGTTATGTCCATGGTACTGCTCATGTCTATAGGCGACGGTTACCACTTTCCATCAGGTGGGCCGTCAGCTTGTTTGCCATTCTAAGTTGTATGGTATATAAAAAAAAAAAACTATTTGTAATAATTAAAAAAAAAGAACAAAGATTTATAGATGTTAGCCGAAAACAATTACATTACATAAAGCCAATCGGACAAAGGATCGTATAATTTTGCGAGAAAATCACGCCAATACATAAATTCAGGGAAGATAGATTACCTATTGTCTTATAAGTTGAATAAAAACAGAAGCAGAGGTATCTCGTGTAATAACTTTTGAAAAGAAAAAGTTAAATTTTTTTTTTGTTTTATGCGAAGAACAAAATGTTGTCTAATTAGTAATTAGATGCGGCTTTTTTGTTGAAAATCCTCAATTTAAACTTTGGTAAAGTAAAATTGGGGGAATGTTTCGTAAATGTTTTTATAATTAGGTACAGCATTTTTTAAATTCCATTTTTGTGCATTTGTTTTAAAACAATATGACTCTTGGAAAGTTTTATATTGTGTTTGTCTGTATAAGGTCGCGTCAGTCGAGAAACTTCGCTTTATATTTCTCGCCATCAGTTGTTGGTTCTTTAAATTACGTGACTGACTTCTACTTCTACTTCTACTTCAGCTTGTTTATCTTTTTAATTATAACAGTCATTATAATAATAATAATAGTAATTGTGGCGATTAGTGTTGTTACGTTTCACGTGTGACAACGCGCAACACTACTGCGCAGGTGATAGTTCGAGTCTACCAGTTCGAGTTCTTTAACATCCCATTCCATATTGTAATTTGATAATAAACACGAAAAAATATGTGAAAAGGCGCGAAATCGAATTAAGTTTTTAAAATATTACGCGTGTTCCAAATTTAAAATAAATAAAAAGAAAAGTTTTTGTGTTTATGGCCAGACTAGTTAGAACATTCCTGTGCAGTTAAGAAAACGACTTGTCGTCGCATAGGCATTTTTATCATATATTCATATTATATTAATAAGACATTACCGTTATTGCGAGTACGCAATATACATATATAGAATGGATACTGTAGACTTTTCGTTCGTAACTTTGCACACGTCCATAGTAATTAATAATAATAATAACAAAAATAATAATTTATTTATCATAAACATAATTACATAATAAGATAAAATTGTAACAATTTGTTTTTAATGTTCAGCATGTTTTACCATATTCAATAGCATGTAAATCTTTGTAGATATTATTTATAAGACATTAAAGTTCAAATTTAAATCATTTATTGCACGAATATGGGTACATACATTAGATGAAAACGCCGGTAGTCCACATTACTAACAAACCCCCCCCCCCCCCCCTAGTTCAGCGTCGGACTGGCCATATAGTCGAGGTGGCATTTGCCAGCCGGACCCCAGCCTGCGTGGGCCCACCACGGGCCTGGCTTGAGGGACTTGCAGTGCCGCTACCAACTGGTGTAACTACCATCATCTAGTCTCTGGCCCCGGGTTTGTGGTCTACTATTCAACTAAACATATTGAATATGTTTAGTTGAACATTGTATTATATTAGAATATAGAATACATATTCTACATTCTAATTTAGAAGCGAAATAATAAATGAATATGATTAATAACTACGTGCGCAGTAAATAGCGTGCTATTAAAAGATACAATTAAATTAAGTATATGGGAATATATGTTTATATCTTATATATGAAACTCTTCATTATTGTATGCCAGAAAGTTGTGAAATTGAAATTGCGGTAGCAGATGTTGACTACACTTTGTTATTAAATTCTCTTCATTAGTTTAATTTCAAATTTATGAACAATGTACAATATATAATTTTTAATCTTCTACCACAATATTAATGTTTTTTATATAAGTCTATTTTTCTGTTATATTACAAAAATTTTAATTCTAAAACGATTTTTACAATTAATTTACAATCAATTTGGTCTTATTTCAATTTTGTTACTATTAAAGGTGTTATCCGTTTTTCTTTAAGAAAATTTACTATCATAACTTTCCATCTTAGCTTTTATATTTAACGTTCTAAATTCAAATCTTTTATCGATGGGTTTAATTCATTATTTTTCAAATAAGTGTAGATTATATTTGTTTATAGTTTTAACATTCTAAATTCAAATCTTGAGCGAAGTCACTATTTTTATTTTAAAATGATAAAACACGCGGCTGAAAGAAATTCAAATTTTATATGCATAATCGCCGAAGCTAACGGTTAAGATGTTCATTTTTTTTCTAAAACACTCATTATAATCATGAAATTTGAAATCGCAAACTAAATTTCGCTCAGTTCGCTTGATGAGGACATGGGGCGAGTGGCTCTCGACACAAACCTCATTACCGTAACCCTCGGCCCTTGGACGTGTTTCACGTTTCGAGAGCTTGCCTCTCGTTATTTCTGGAAAAGTCTATGAAATTTAATATTTATTTAGTTATTATATTTTTACAAATATTATTAAGGTACCTACCCACCTACGTGGGGTCGATTCAAAGGCACTATTTCTCAAAACCTACTTCTAAAATATTTATGTCACAGCAATTTTCTAATAGATTTTTTTTTAAATAAAGCTGTTTATTTAAAAAAAAAATAAAGGAACATTATGACGCGTGAAAAATTATTATTGTTCGTTATTCGTCATTGAACTTAAAAAGTAAAATTGTGTTTTTGATTTCCGCGCATTGTTTGAGAAAAGTACTATACAAGCCTTTGCCACAACTAGGCCTTGAGGGATTCACGTGTGTATGCCTCGGCTACGCCCCGGCCCCCATTTGCACGTTCGTCCATCAATGCCTCAGTTGCTGGCAGCTGCAGTAACGTACTATAAATTAAAAATTGTAGAACTTCTACTATTAATAATAAAATTATTATAATTTCAGTTTAAGATGGTCCATAAAACAGTAATTTCGCCATTTTATCAAATAAAAAGATTAGTTTAAAAGATAAATTTAGAGAAAAAATGCACCTCAGAATCAGCCCTCATAATGACGACGCTGGTTACCTACTGGTTATTGCGTGATATTAATTATTAATTTTCGTTGATTGCACACATTGTTCGATCCCCGCACAATAAAATCTTGTATACCTATGTATGCGTATATTAGTTAGTGCATTAATTCTATAGATACATAGATGCTCTTTATTGTTTCCTCCATAAGATTACAATATGTATACTAATAATAATATATACTATAATATTATTATATAATATTGTATGAAGTTAATCATAATGAGTATTAATTAACGCAAACTTAATGACAGTGTTTAAATTTTCTTAATTTTTTTATTTATTTATACAAACCGCCAAGTCGCTTCAGCAAAAACGAGTATATTTTATGTATATTTACATAATACCTTCGGGGGATGGAATTATCAGTAAAGGGGAGATTAGTTTTCATTGCTAGCAACATACCCTATCAGGTTGACCTTCCTGGAAACCATTGTGATTAACTCTTAATGAATTTGATGCCTATGTAGATATATAAAGGGAAATCAAGGATCTCATTGTGTTTTGCCGTTTCCGACAATTGTTAAAATTAATGATTTAATAAATTTCCTATGATGGACCAATTATCCTGCTTTTGTCATCACATTTCAAGGACCTCAGTCACGAAGGAGAGTCTCATCAACAACTCATAGTATTCATGAAAGTCACGATCACAGTATTAAGAAATAGACAAGACCACTATCACACACTAGTGTTTTCCCAGTGTATACCGATAGCATAGGCGGGGTTACTATTATACCATTTTGTCTCATTGAATAAAAATATACTTTCGCTGTTCCGAACTGATTTTGATGTTTATTTTGTGATCGAAAGGGGTATTCTTACACACACACACGCACACGCATGCACGCACACACACACGCATGCACGCACGCTCGTACGCACGCACGCACGCACGCACGCACTCACGCACGCAAGCACGCAAGCACGCAAGCACGCACGCACACACACACACACACACATATATATATATATATATATATATATATATATATATATATATATTATATATATATTATGAGGAAAAGTTTGACTGTTTGTTTGTTTGAAATAGATAAACTCAAAAACTACTCAGCCGATTTTGAAAATTATTTTTTCTATATAAAGCCATATTATTAGTTAATAACATAGACTGTATATTATTATCAAAAATTTTGTCTCCGCGTGCGAAGGAAGGTCTGATCACTAGTTTGTTACATTCTTATATTTTTATTTAAAAAAAAAAACTACTTCAATGTCGACATACGAGTACATTTATGTTCATAGTGTTATTGGCTGTTACAGTTACCATTTTCCATTCCAATTTATTTGCTATTCTACGTAGTATAATTATATTAAAAAATGTTTTAATATTATTAATTTATTCCACACAAACTCAACTCGAAGTTCCACAAATTATAACAGCTTTGTAGCGGCAGTAAAGTTTCTATCCAATTTGTGTATACACATAATATCATACAAAGGCGACGCGACATGACTTCATGTACATACGATCAACAGTTACTAACTTTGTATGGTAACACTATTATCTCTTTCTGTATATAGATGCACATAAACTGCTTTTTGTACTTCGTATATATATATATATATATATATATATATATATATATATATATATATATATATATATACATATATTATAGCATGCATAGCATAAATGATCAGGAGTGAATAAAATTTGTTAGAATGCAGCGGCATTCGAATTTATTCGCACTCGGTTACTGATGAAATGAATTCACAGCAAAGGGCCGACTAAGCCATAAAAATTAGCTTTAGTACAATGTGATAAAATTTCTATTCGCTTGTTCTTCTCTTTAAATATATAATTATATTAAAAAAAAAAGAGCACGAATCGACAAGACCGGCTTTAAAAAAAATTTTCAATCACACTTTTATACTTTACCCGAACAGTAAGTACTGTATATTATTCTCATTTTCGTGTATAATATAATATACTTTATATACATGTAAGAATATTTGCTATTTATTGGTTTATATATGTAATTTTAGTATGTATGTATATCAATTATTACTAGTACCATATTCGAGTATTCTGACACTTCCCTACGGTTGAGTGGGAGAGAATGCTTTTAGTATTAAGTCTGCCATGTACATATACATGTACTAATGAATAAATAAATAAAAAAAACATATTTCTCTTAAATAACAAATAGTAGCGATTGCAAGATAGTAGTTATTGCGAGAAAAATCACTCGTTATCACTTTATTAGTAAAAAAATAATTATAAAAAATGAATAAATGTAACAATAATTTTCATGCATTAAAAGCAAAGCGAAAAAGTAAAGCAGTTTTCTAGCAAACGGGGAAAAATATCAAGACCGCCAAGCCGTGTCTGTCTGTCGGTCCAAATGTAACGTAATGTAACTAAAATGCAAGTCAGTTCTTCTGTACAAAATAGAACACCGCTAGAGGTGATCTATGGCACACGCAGCAGACAATAGAATTATTCCGTGACGAGGGTTGGACATCTAATCTCTACTTGGACGATTGGCAAAGCGTTTTTGTAGTTAACAAAGACTTATTTATCTACAAATCGATACAAGTTTGGGTGTACGGATATCAGTTAAGAAAGTGTCTTGCTTAATCATTTGTAGTGTGAAATTAAGTAACTTAGATCATATACATTTAGATGAAATATTAAGTCTCAAAAAATGTCTCGAAAAAACGCGAGCTATTTCTTATCTAACGCTTAATTTTTAAATATATACTGAGTGCTTCAATGTTCAATTAGTGTCGAGTTTCAAAATACTTCTTAAAAATTGCTAACTATGTGTTGCCTGGTATGTATGTATGTATGTATCTATCTACTGAGTGTTCAAATTTTACATATTTCGCTTGGATTTGCAAAACTTTAAAGATATATATTGTTAATAATGAACTTAATCTTTATATTTATTTTATTTATTCATTAGTACAAATACGTGTACACGGCGGACTTAATGCTAAAAGCATTCTCTCCCAGTCAACCATAAAGTGTGTCAGAATACTCGAATGCGGTACTAGTAATTATTGATATAAGTACATATTAAAATTATATATATAAACGAATAAATATATATAAATAACAAATATAATTACACGTATAAACTAACGTTTCTGCGTTGACGAATGGAAAGCCATTTAAGCTGAGACCGATAGAAAGGAATGTGATCGAACTTCCGGAGGTTGAAGATAAAGCGTATGGCTTGGTTGAGGAGACGGTCCAGCCAGTATAAAATATATAATAATTATATACGTAATTCGCTTTATATTATTTTGTTAGCATATATATGTAGATTTTCAAGAATTGAGTCCACTCCCAGATAGTTCAGACAACACAGAAATGTATGCCTAGATTATAAAGATGAAGCATTGAGTGTCAAAAATAGGGCAAATTTAGCCCGTCGGTTTAACTTCTTTTTTTAAATAGAAACAAAACGGGCCATCTTTCTGTGCTGCAAGTAAGTTTTGGTGTTGCAGTATATTAAAACAATACATTGATGGTGTATCGTTTTAATATACTTCTATTCTGTCAAAGTTCATTTCCATGTAATTCCAAGAGTACAATATATGTATGTGTGTATCAGTTCATCCCTTCATAAACAAATCCAACTGTAATCACTCAAAATTCCGAGTAATGTCACACGTCCTCGGAAGGTTTGACAAATTAGCTACACATACTTGAGTCACGTATCCACCGAGACATGGCAGGAATTTAATACATGTCTCTGAAAATTGCATTGACTTTTCTTTGCCTTCCCATAATCCACCAATATATCGGTCCGCTTTGATTCATTGAGCAATTCCGATGAAATATTTTATATAAAAAACAAAATATCCGATGTTCAGTTGTTGGCTCCAATAGCTTTGATTATTCTGTAATATTCGTATTGAAGACATTCCTTGTGCTTATTAAATTTGATTATTCACGAAATCACTTTATTTTTAGTGTTGTATTCAAATGAATTATTATACTGTACAGTACTGCAGAATGGACAATATTATTAATGATGATAAGATGAGGGAGACTTTGTACAAAATTCGTTTGGCTGTGTTTCGGTTTGAAAGGTGGGATATGGCAGTGTATTTACAGGGTATAACACCTGAGTCCTCAGGAATGGCAACGCGTTAGGGGAATCATGGGCGAAACAGTATACTCTGTTATGTCCATGGTACTGCTCATGTCTATAGGCGAGTTACCACTTTCCATCAGGTGGGCCATCAGCTTGTTTGTCATTCTAAGTTGCATAAAAAAAATTAAAAATACCTATTATGAACAATATGAGATGTTTTGTCCCGCAAACGCTCAGGTTATGAAATGAGCTGCCTGTCGAGATTTTTCTAAGACACTACGGAATGGGGTTCTTCAAAAAAGGGGTAAAGAGGTTTCTTCAAGGTCGACGCGCGTAATATCTCTGGTATTGCAGGTGTTCATAGGCTAAGGTAATCGCATACCATCAGGTGGGTCATATGCTAGTTTGCCAGTGGTATAAAAAAATAATTATAGGAATACTGGCAGTAAACATTACGTACATTAAAAATAATAATCGTACATTTGGACATAAAACGTTAGATTCATCATCCTCATAATAACCATTATCTGTCCACTGCTGAACTGGCCTCCCCCATAGACTACCATAGGAACAATCTCTAGCCACCAGCATCCATTGACTTCCTGTAATGTATTTGAGATCATCACTCCGTCTAATGGGGCGTCGTCTTACATTACGTTTATCGTACGCGGTCGCTTTTACAGAGCTTTACTTCCATATCGGTATTTTTTTGATTTTTTAATTTTTAGATGCTTAATTCGTAATTTAAATTTTAAATTTTTCTTGTGCAATTATTTCTTTTAGACTCCTTTATGTTTGTGTTTTTCAACATGATGACGAGTAAATTACTTTTGACAGTTAGTTTTTTTTTTGTTATACCGAATGGATCTGGTGTAGCAACATTTTATAGAGAATTGTACTATATTTTACTTGATATAGGCTTGATATGTTGGAGTTTAATTACAAGCCTTTAGGTCGATGAGTGTGAGCGAGTCGTTTTGACGCTTGAGTGGCTCGTTACGCAAGTATTTGTATGGTACAAGTATTAAGAGTATAACGACTTTAATCATACTAATATTATATATTATGTGGAAGTTTGAGTGTTTGTCTATTTGTTACTTAATCACGATTAGAATGGAAATTGTTACATAGACAGGATATACGTCCTTAAAATAGTTATATCATAATTTAAAACATTGGATACTTTACATACTGTTGAACGTGGGGATATTCGCGGGAGAAGGGTAGTATAAACATGTTATACTACACACTGTCCATTACTTATTTATACACATAATTATTGATTACTAGTTTTAACTCCCCATTTCGTCCGCTGGATTGGTAATGACCTGGATACACTCGTATTGATTAGTTGGAATAAAAGGTAGCCTATATCCTACACCATCTCAAATACCTATAAATAAAATTTTATGAGGATTGATTGAGCTGTTAAGTCTCTAATTAATAAAGAAACAGAAATACGAACAATTAAAGTTATAAATAATTAATATTACATATATATATTAATATTTTATTATTATATTACAAAAACGTATTATTATTCTTAATATTCTTGTAAGCAGTAGTCTTTTCATTGACGATAAGAGTTTTTAGACTCTTTCTTGATATGAAGCTATTGGACGTGATATCCTAATTGACAACTTTACATTCTATTCCAAGTACAAGGAAAATAACAATCATTTTTTAAATAATCCATACATGAATTAATAAATTCAGAGGTTAATTTTCTAATTCGAATTCAAGACATAGGTATAAAGGTACGTGTTTTAAAATGGAAATATATAAACAAATTTGAATTGAGTAGTTCCTTCCGGAAATCGGTGCAAAAATACAGTTACACAGAAAAGTTGTTCTTTTACATTTCGAATAATACTTACTCGTAAAATGAAATATAAAAACGCCGAAGAAAAAAGAAAATAATTAAAAACGCTACCTTCTATCGTTAGTGCCATACGTAAATTCAAAACGTCTTCATTATAGAGTGAAGTGCGAGAATAACTGGAGTATTATATTCCTTTGGGGTTAATTACAGACGTTGCTGAAAAGTTGCGTGAAATCTTAATAATGGAGTTTCGTTAATTGGAATTGTTGTCAAGGATAATGAAAGTTTTTATCTCTTCTTCCTATCTGTTGTGTATGGCAATTTACACTGTCTCAAGTGTATATACACGTGGGTTCATATGTCAAAAATGATAGTAGCGGTTAGTATTACGTAAGCGGGGGGAGGGGAGGGGGGTATTTTAGTTATGAGTTCTAAAAATTGAGTTTACAAAAAAAATTAAAGGATAAAATAACTGTCACAAACTTTATAATGATAAAACTACAATCAGTTGCAATATAGTTGAATTGACTAGTCTCTACTAGGAATACCCGTTCACAAGTATGACGAAGGAGCCAGTTATCGTTGTGTTCGATCATGTTTATAGGGAACCCAACGACTCAACAAATCGGGAACATTCTCTAATCCGAAAGCGTAAATAATAATCTTGTTAATGTAATAAAATTGTAACTAGATGATGTCTGTACATACACATATTTAAGAAAAAATAATATGAAAGGTCTTAATAAGACCAATAGATGCTAAAACAATATTTTTTATAAAAATTGTCTTTCTGTATGTTTGTTCTTGCATCACTCAAAAACTATTGCACCAAACATGGATGCGGTTTTTTACAGTTGTGTTCCTGCAAGTCTTTGAAATGTTTATTCCGGTATTACTCAAAACCTATTGCACCAAATATACGTAGATACTGTTATGGCTTACAGTCGTGTTCCTGCAAGTCTTTAAAATGTTTATTCCGGTATCGCTCAAACACTACTGCGCCAAATATAGATGCGGTTATAGTTTACTGTTGTATTATTGCAAATCTTTAAAATGTTTGTTCCGATATTACTCAAAAACTACTATACCAAACATACATGCGGTTACGGTTTATAGTAGTGTTCCTGCAAATCTTTAAAATGTTTATTCCGGTATCACTCAAAACTATTGCACCAAATATAGATGCGGTTACGGATTACAGTCGTGTTTCTGCAAGTCTTTAAAATGTTTATTCCGGTATCATTAAAAAACGACTGCACCAAATATAGATGCGATTACGGATTACAGTCGTGTTTCTGCAAGTCTTTAAAATGTTTATTCCGGTATCATTCAAAAACGACTGCACCAAATATAGATTCGGTTACAGTTTACAGTTGTGTTACTAAGGTTAGAATCTAATTATAAGTTAAAATCTAGTATATGTTTTATCTTGATAAGTGGTTTATTTAATTACTTTTGCTACTTCTAAAATCCGAGTGAACGAAGTAGCGAGCAAAAAGCTAGTTGAAACTAAAATAACATTTTATAATCAAATTTCAGTTTCGAGGGTGGCGAGTTCGAAACTCGAAGCTACAAATTATCTAGTTACAGAACTTTTAGTACGTTGATAACGCCGTTTTCATTTACCTTTCCTAATTTAATTCGGTAACTTCATGCCGTTTATTAATTAATAAGTTGTTGACCGCGGTCTCGTCTCGAAATTAATGTTACAGACTATTTATTTAGGTTTTAAACTATTGCTTGGTCATTGGTCATTATTATTACTATAAAATCCATGATTCATAATCGCTGTACAAAAGTTGCACTTAATAGCTAAATTATGATTGTGTTCCACGAAGATAAAGCGACTTTAATTGGCAAAGCGAGTTCTTTTCATTTAAAAACTAAACTAATTTAGTAGTTTAGATTTTGAATAAATTTCTATGGAATTAATATGAAAGTATATCCTATGAGATAAATAAAGGGAATTTATAAAATTGGTTTATAATTGACGAAGTTATGAGGTAACAAGTATAAAATAAATTCGAATCGAGAACCTCCTCGTTTCTTTAAGTCGTTTTTGAATTTGAAAATGTTCCAAATTTGAATCCATATAAATAGAAGGGTTTATCATAGGACAAGCATAACTTTTGATTCTAGTCTCCTTTTACTTACGCTTACTTACTTATGCAAGGGCTCCTTTGTACTTTTCTTGTACGGAAATCTTCTATACTTATAATAAATCTGTAAAGAGGTCAATTCTGGACATGAAATATATTTCCAAAATAACTATCAGGGGCTGATTAGTGATATATACTGATTCCAAAAATGCAATCAGTAAAATTTTTGTCTGTCTGTCTGTATGTTCGTTATAGAAACAAAAACTACTAAACGGATTTTAACGAAACTTGGTACAATTATTCTTTATACTCCTGGGCAGGTTATAGTATACTTTTCATCACGCTACGATCGATAAGAGCTGAGCAATAAAGGGGAATGTTAAGAAAACGGGAGAAGTTACTCCATTTTTAAGCTTCCGTCGCGTGAGCAGCCTTAATGGCCACTTTTTAAAATGTAACAATATTCATCCGTGCGACGCCGGGACGGGCCGCTAGTTTACAATAAATTCGTCACGATAGGCCGACCGACTTAACTTGACTTCAACCTTATCTATTATTTATTCCTGATATGCAGCCTGCGTAAACTAATAGCGCTGGTGGATTTCCCTTCTATTTTAATGCATTTAAAAGAATTAAACAAGAAAACTTTATAATAATAATTAGATTTCTTAAAGTCTTATTGTCTGGGGCAAATATCCGGAAATAGCTTGTACCACAATGAAGGTAATAATAGATTTATATATCTGGGTCGATTCTGAGTCACCGTTCACTAAACTATTCAATTTTATTTTAAAGCAAATAAAAAAAACAATTGTAACGGAGAAAGTTTGTCAGGATACATGAATGAATGTTTGTTACTCTTTCACTCACTCACTCACAAAAAAGTTACTGAATGGATTTTAATTTATTTAATTTATAAATTAAAATTTTATTTTTTATGAATTATTGTCTAATTAAAAATTTAAATAATGAATTAATTTATAAATTACCCGATTACAGTATACTTTTCATCACGCTACGATCAATAGGAGCAGAGCAGTGAAGGGAAATGTGTCAGTTACATCAAAACCATTGAACCATGAGGAAGGACATGGGCTACTTATTTTACGAAAAACGACGGAAACGCGGACGAAGTCGCGGGGGACAGCTAGTATAGAATAAAATTGTTCTTATGCTATTCTTATTACTTATCAAGTCACCTTTTGAAAGACTCACATATATATTCGTAGTCGCACTAATATCATTCTTAAATGATATTAATCACTAGGATTCACACTGTCCTGACCGTTGGCTTAAGTCGCAAAGTTTAGTAACCCATATGACACCTTTTGCAAAATTACCATTCTTGTAAAGAGCAACGGCACTATCATTTTAATCCTTATACCTTAAGTAATAAGATATACGTTTGTATGTCTATCATATTTCAGCTGTTCTCTTAAATGTCCTAATTTTGGGAGAAGGCGAGGCAGAACCAAGTTTTAGTGGAAGCATTTAGATTTCATTAAGCAACGGGCTTAAATAAAGGCTTATTTATCACCGATGTCTCAGTTGGAATTTTAATTAAACTCGTTTATTTTTAGTTTATTTTGTCATAGTGAAAATAAAAACGTTTTTTCTTTTATTTATTTATACTTTATTAACTCTAAAAGAGTTATCCTTTAGCATAACCAAAGAGAAAAAGAGCATCAATGTCAGCGGGTAAAACGGTGTACAATATCATAGTTTTATATTATCTGTGACAATTTACATACAAAAAGAACTATAAACAATCAATTATAAACGTACATATACATATATGTATATACTTATACATTATCCTCCTTTGCATAAGAAAGGGTTTTGCCAGTAGTTGTCACGCTTTGCAGGCGAGTTGGCAACAGCAGTTAGAATTTGTTGATATTTTAAGAGGGACATCGCTGCACATCCCTTTACCATTGTATACATACATACATATATAAATATAATTACTTACTCCCTGACTTACTTTGTCTGTATGACCGGGTTCACTGAGCGGGTTAAAAGTAACCTGTATGTGTTCTTATACAATACCTGTATACCAAATCTCATAGTGATTGTTTAAGTTGTTACCGAGCCATGAGATAACAAACAAAGATACAAACACATTTATAACATCAATAAGACTTATTTAGTTTTATTAAAAATATGATTCCACTACGTGGAGAGTTAAGAGAATCAAATGTCGATTTAAGTTTAAGTTTTGACTACTGCAGAATTAATTACCTTGGACATATTTAAACTCATTTAACTCCACTACGTAAACGCTGTAGCAACCAACGGAGCCGTAAAATTAACTAAGTTACACTTAGATAACTTAGATTATATGGATGGCAGACAAAATATGAGTTTAGTTGAACAACAAACTTCCAAGCGATGGTAGTGAAGCAACAACTAGTTAATACTTTACTAATCTTCCTAAAATCCTTAGCGTGGAACTGTAGCGGACTGTGAAATTGCTTTTAGCCTGAGATCTCGCTGCTCAATTTTGCAGGTTGTGGACTTTCTAACGAAGTTTGGTTTAAATGAAAAATTAACAAAAATATAATGCAATGCTCCCATTTACCTGCAACCTAGTTTTGTTGAGTTAAAATCCTTACTAATATTATAAATGTAAAAGTAACTCATGGTGTTATAACGCTTAACGAATCACTATGAAGCAGGAACTATATGGGATGGAGAAGAACTTTTTTTATCTCGAAACATATCCTGGTCACGCGGATGAAGTTACGACTAAAAACTAGTAAATAAGTATTTTGGTGAAATTGGTAAACTCATCATGCTCAAGATTAACATCAAATAAAATTTTAAACATTTTAATACACTATAATTTATGATTGCTGATAAAAATGGCCCCAAGTAGGGTTTATCACTCACCAAATCTAGGTTCCTTTTATCCAAACAACAGATAAGATTCATAATGGTTGCCTTTACTGAGCATATGCCAGAGAAGCATATACTATACAAGATGGGTCTATCCTTGGACACACTGTGCAGATGTGGAGTGAGGAATCGGAATCTATGGAACACCTGATGTGCAACTGTTGGCAAGTATGCGTATGAGTCTACTGGGAATGACTTATTCAGAGTTAGGGGACTATATCTCAAACTATATTATTATATTAGGATATCGCAAAGGTACCATCATTTTATAGATTCTATAAAATGATAGTAACCTTGCGATATCCTATAAGGCAGGGGAAGCATAAAGTTCATAATGGGTTGATGTGCAACGGCTTAGCTAACCCTATATGTGATTAAAAGATAAGAAACCTGAAAGCAAACAACTCGGGTGCATTGTATTATATTTTCGCTGATCTTTCAGTTTTACCTTTCAACTGTTTCATTAAAAATGCCGATATTTACATCTGATGTAGCGAGATCTTAGCCTATTTGTGTATTCCCAAAGCGATATCTCGCAAGTTTATACCGAGTTGGATGTTAGTTTGTAAATCATCTTTGCTCCGAATGTCCATGTTTGTTTATTTGTCCACTAGTTTTAAACTACGGGTTTGGTCGGCTTTTTAATGATTATTCTTCATCAGTGAAACTACTTCAAACCGAAACACTACTGCTTCGTGGCAGAAACATATTTGGGACAAAAGTATCCAAGCAGATGACTTTTGTACAAAATCATATCGTATTTCAATAGTGCGATCAAAGGTTGAGAATGGATTGTTCTCTTTTTGGTTGATCGTATTCATGGACCATGTTGTCTCTGTATTCGCTTAGGATAATGTGATCACATGCCATGGTATAATAAAAAAATCTGTTTGGTGAAGAGTATAAGAATGACTGTTTGGTCCTTTACCGTGGGTGTCGTAAGAGGTAACTAAGAGAGTGCGATGGATCGGCAGTAGCGTCTCGTTAAAAAATATTTAAAGCCTAATTGCGGTTGCCAATCCGCCTGTTAAACGTAGCAATTTCTGGCAAATCTTCCCAAGAGGCAGGCTTATGTTCAGCAGTGGACAGTTAAAGGCCGATATGATGATGATGATGATAAAAAATGGAACTAATCTTCATCACTACTTTTTCCCTTGTCCTCAAGAAATTTTTTTAGTTGTGAAGTATTTATACTCGTGGGCCTTAAGTAACAGAATTATTTATGATTCGGTACAACATGAATATAGGTATCTATTTTGAATTATTATTCAGAAATGTTTACAATCATTTTAATTTCAAAGTTTGACAGGTAATTTTAGGCTTGTCAGTTGTCCGTCGCAATATAGTCAATAACAGAAACTTTTATAACTTTGTGATTATTTAAAACACATTTTAAATATTACATGACAAAATCAACAACATTGTTACGGTTCGAAGGCATATCACCGTCGTCCTCAGGAATGGCAACACATGGAAATGAAAAGTATTATGGGTTATAGAGTATTTAGTGACATTTTTGGTGCTGTTCATGTTTATAGTCGACCGTTACCACTCTCCATCTGGTGGACCGTCAGCTTGTTTGCTATTTTAAGTTGTATAAAAAACTTGTTTAGAGTTTGCTCTGTTAATGAAATTAGACTTTCCGCATTTACCATAAATAGATAGATAGATAGACAATTTATTTACATTACTTACAGCACACAAATTACAATAAAAAAAAAAAACAAACATACACGTAATACACAGCAAAAGAGACAAAATAATAAAAATAAAAAAAACACAAATAAAAAAAAATAATACAAAAACAAAATACATAATCTAACAATCTCCTTTGTTACCATTCCTTCATGCGTGTGCCATAGTAACCATACTACATCAGCCGATAACTGTACACACTATGAATATGGGCCTCCTCTATAGGGGGGATTTTGCCAGTAGTTGCCACAATTGGCAGGCGGGTTGGCAACTACATATAATGGGTCGGAAAACAAGACAATATATTAACTCAACAACTGAAGGTACCATGTTACAATTCGTGTCAAATTTTTTTTATCTTTCTTTATTAATTCTACTTCTGTTTTTAACATTTTTATTCTTTAGGAATAATGTTCATTTTCACTGATAGAATTAAGAATAAAAAAGAACAAGGTTCCAAATTCGATTGTAGATATTTTTTATGTTTGTTATTTCATAACTCTCATAATCCAATTTGAGAAGTTCTTTAAAAACGTTTTATCGTTTCTTCTGGAAAAGACATACTTACAGATTAGTCTCATATAAATTTTATCAAAAACGGTTTAGTAGTTTAGTGTTTAAACAAAAAACTGCTTGTTGTGTTGTAAATACCAGAGGGAGACTTTGTACAAAAGTCGATTGCTTGGGTACCTCTGTCACATTCGTGTTTCTACCGTGAGGCAGTTGTGTTTGCATGGCTGTATTTCGGTTTGAAGAGTGGGATATGGCGTAAATTTATATCTGAGTCCTCAGGAATGGCAACGCATGGGGGGTATCATGGGCGAAACAGTATACTCTGTTATGTCCATGGTACTGCTCATGTCTATAGGCGATGTTTACCACTTTCCATCAGGTGGGCCGTCAGCTTGTTTGCCATTCTAAGTTGTATAAAAAAAAGTTCTGCTTGTACAGGAACATAATTTCGCGTTCTGAATTCAAATTATTTCTATGTCATATATCTGCTAAATATTTTGTCATTCATTTACATATTGAATTCACTTTAAATTTATCGAACAAATGTACTGTATTTTCTTTTTTTTTTTACTAAATAAAAATACCGTAATCTATCTATCATTGTATTACTTTTAAACTCGGAAAACGAAAGATAAGAATTAATGATACATTAAGATTACAAGAGCTCCACAATTTCGAATATTAAACCCCTTTTCCATCAATTCTAAACTTTAAAAGACAGCTCGCGAGAAACGATAGCTGTTCGCGTTATTTTCCTTGATATTTATAAATATCAATATTAATAGCTCACGCCATTTTGAATCTTATTTCGAGACAGGTGAGTTCTTTTTTCAATGTATCAGAAAGTATTTCCAAACTGGCCATCTTTGACGCGTCGGAGTGATAAACCAAAGTTGCTTTATTGAAGTTGGCTGTCAGATGATCAAAGAACTTCGAGAGACATTATATATTGAGGATTAGAGTATTTATCCTGCTTAAAATTTGCAAAACCTATTTTACGATACTTTGAATAAATTAATAATTGATTAAAAAGAAAAGGAGGACATTTTATTTATGTAATTTAATGTACGATCTTCATAACCAGGTTGATTTTTTTAAACGGATTTTTTTTTAATACAAATTAGAATGGTAAACAACAAACATGGAAAGTGGTAATCGTCGCTTATAATCATGAGCAGTACCATGGACATAACAGACTGTTTCGCCCATGTGTTGCCATTTCTGAGGACTCAGGTGTTATTCCTCTGTACCCTGTAAATTCACTGCCATATCCCACCCTTCAAACCGGAACACAGTCATGCAAACATAACTGCGGCAGAAACATGAATGGGACAGAGGTGCCCAAGCAAACGACTTTTGTACAAAGTCTCATTCTGATTTAATATATGGTGAATTGATGGATGATATTGAAAAGGTAATCTCGGTTGCGCTAACGGTATACACTGGCGGGACACCATTGAGGGATGATTGGTGAGAATGAAAAGGCAGGTCAATTAGGCCATCGTGATGAATATATCTGGAATTCCGCACGATGGTTTCCAGAGGGGAGCAAGTGGTTTTGCGTAAATGGGGTCGTGGTATCGATATTCGGACCAATTAGAGACGAACTTCTCTGAAATGGCTCAGATCTAGTTTGTGTCCTATTTATATATCTCATAGCTAAGTGATTAGCTCGAGCATCAGGTGATTGTGTGATTATATGACAAAAAAATGTATAGTCGAGAGTTTATCGAGTGATAATTGTAATAATTAAGCCAATACGAGTATTCCTCTACAATTGTACCCAAATAGGGTTCTTAAACAAAAACCTTTTATTAATAATACCATTGTTTAAAATCAATATAGACAATCCGTTTACACAATATAAACCAAAACAAATAAAACATGGAACAAAACTGTGGACAAATACAAATTGTTAACAAAACAAAGTTCTCGCTACCAACACAACAAATTTCAATATCATCGATCGAGTAAGTCTGCTATCACTTGATTCGTAAGAAAACAAAGTGGAAAGCGTACATAATTAAAAACTGGAAATTACTGTCCCACGGCCTGGTGGTGGCCAAATGTTCGTTCCCACGTGAAATACCTTCAGTGTTGCTAGATGCGATTATAAATTCTTCTTCAACTTTCAAATATTTTTTCAATTGATGAGTTCCTTATCTTTTAGGCAATCACAAAATTTCCTCCATTTTCACTTAACGTATCTCCTAAGTAACAAATATAAAAGGGTTTTTTCTATACCGCCCTCTTAACGTCATGTTTCTAAATTATCATAAATTATATATAATTTTTAAAATCGTAAAAATAATTATACACAAATTTCTTCACAGAAATTTTATTTATCTCCAATCTTTCCATTTCTCCAACACTATAATTTTTTTCTCACAAATGGGGGAAAAAAACCCAACCTGGCAACGCTGAGTACCTCCACCCTGGAGAACTGTGTGACTTTGAAATTGAAACACGTCAGTGCAAAACTAGTGATGTTACGATAGTGGTTAATTCGATCGATTAGGCGGTCCATTCCATTATCAACGCATCAACACGTCACACGTTCAGAAAACTTAAAAACAATGATTTGATCGATTAATTGAGAATATTGTTAATTTGCAACAATATTAATAATTAATTTGTTTTGTTTCAATTTTGAGAGAACGGACAATTAAAAATTTATCAAGGTAATTAAAATTTTAATATTTAGAACGGCGTGGATTCATGGAAATTATTTCAATAGTACTTATTCTCGAATGATGAGAGTACTTGCGATTAACATTTTTCGTGCAATAAATTGTACCTAAAATCCAATTCAGTATTTATTATTTTATTACAACTCTTAGATAAATATTAATAAAAATAAATATATGAGAAGTTTGTCTGTATTAGAAGCTAAGCTAAGCTAAGCTAAGCTGTGAATAAGAACAATACAAAATAGAAATATAATACAAAAAAAAATATCTCTGTTACTCGGCATTTAAATATATGAATACAATAGATTAGATATATTTAATTTCTGTATTGTCGTTTACAATTTTGGTATTTTAATTAAATCTAATTTAATTAAAATAATGTAAATTATAAACAATAAACTAAGGGATATAGTTCTTATCTTAGTTTTTATATTATTACAATAAGTGATTTAAAACATTTTAAGGAATCTTGGGTCTAATATTCAATGAAAAGGAAATTATTTAATTATATATTTACGAATTTGAATCTATAGATTTAATTATAATTAAATAATTGTATATTAATTGTTATCATTTAATCCAATTATTTATTTATAATATATGTAATTATTTTTAGTTTGCTTTACAAATTTACGAATGCACTCGCCAAAAACCAAATACATTATTATATTTGTTCATAGAACTTGTTAATTACTGGTGTACTTCAGTAATCAATCAATCCCCTAGCCATTTCCCTAATTGGTGTTAACCTTTTTGATACCTTTTCGCCATTCTTGGCTATTTTGCGTCATCTTGGAGTTTAAGTTGCATCTAATCATAGTCTTCACTCCGATGCACGACATTTCCGTATCGAAAACGACATTCTCATGTTTTATACTGTATTTTGCATACTTTAAAAGCACCTCGAAATTAAAAATTGTCATGGTATAAAAAAAATATATTTATGCAACTTAGAATGGTAAACATGCTGACGGCCTACCTGATAGAAAATTTTAATCGTTGCTTATAGACATGAACAGTGACTTAAAGAGTATTTAAAACAGAATAGAAATTTAAACCAATTTGACACTTTAAACAAATTTGTTTTACACTAGTAGATAAAATCTTTTCTAGGTGCAAATTATTGTATTAATAGTTGTAGCACTTCAGCTGCCCGCTAACGAAATACTTTCTCACTGTGTTGGGTTGACTGGAAGAGATCTCTGTCAGAGATAAGTCCACCCTTGTTCACAACATTTATAAATACATTATTTTATATGTAACTTACAAGTGTAATAAAGCATATATATTCTTTCAAATTAAAATAATGCGTTTACCGTAATTATTTGTAATTAATGGGGTTTTATTATTTATCAGATGATGACCAAAGTGAAAACGCAAGGTCTTGTGACCGATTTGATGCCAAATATCAAGTTGATGCAGGCAGCCGGACATTTTTTGTTCAACTACCATTCAGGTAAGTTTTAATAATTAAGCTGTTTTTAAAAGAATTAAATTCTCAACTGGTCTGTAATACTTGTAGGATTGTTATTCAATATTTACTCCAATTTTGAACCGTTTTTGGTTTATTTTTGCTATTGATACTTCTTTGTCAGTTTCGTAATATTTTTTTAATCACTATTAAAGTCATTCTTTTTATGTGATACTTAAAGCTTAAAGTTTATAATTTTTTATATTATAAAAATAAATATATCCACCATTATAACCCCTAATGGGGTAGAGATATTTATTGATTATTATCATTGTGCTGAACTTAATACTTGACATTTGATTAAATGTGGGCGTGTCATGTAATTTTTTTATTCTAATGTGTATGGCTGAACATATAGATATAAAAAATACCACTGACTTGAGAACTTCCTTTTTTGAAGTCGGTTGATAAAACATAGCAAGGGGTGATCTTACCACAATTTATGTATAAATGATATTTAGAATAGCAAACAAGCGGTGCACCTCGTGGAAAGTGGTGACCGTCAATTGTAAACACACACAGAATATACTGTGATGCCCATAGCATCTTTCATATGTCGTCAATCTGGCTTGTTACCTGTGTTTTCCATCACCGGGGAGTGAGTCACAAATTTAATTGGTACACAAAGATTTTAGTAACAGATTCGAATTTACTACCTTTGCGATCTATAAAGCATTTAGTCACGACAGTAGATAGATAGATAGATACTCTATATTGTTTCCTCCAAAAGATTACAGCAGTGCACTTATTATAAAAATAAACAATTACAGTAAAGCATTTAGTCACGAAGGTTTCTTATTAAATTATTTAATCTAACTTTGCAATTTAGAATCGAATAGTCGATTAATTTCACGTAACTCTCAATAGAAAATAATATTTCGATTAAAAACAAGCTTTTGACCCGCTACTTCGTACGTGTCATTTTAATCAGTAGAAATACCAATACATCACTTCTAGGAGACGTATTAAAATAAAGCATACTCTAGTTTTTAAGTTAGACTTTTAAGAATACAACTGTGAAAATCGCATCCAATTTAGTGTAGTCGTTTTTTTACACAAAACGACAATGTTGCTGAAACAAACATAGAGACAAAAAGACACGATTTCCAAAAATCATTTCTTGGCTTTTTATTAATACCCCTTATATATTGTTTCTTGTTATCGTTATTGCCTATTGTTATCTCATTGAGATTATTTTTTGTAATTGTTTATATTTATAATAAGTGTATTATTGTAATCTTTTGGAGGAAACAATAAAGAGTATCTATCTATCTTTCTATATATTTTTTCTTAAATATCTCCCATTTCACCAGAGGGAGAGTTCACTTTTGTAGAAAAGTCGATTGCTTAGGTACTTCTGTCCCATTCGTGTTTCAACCGTGAAGCAGTTGTGTTTGCATGGCTGTGTTTCGGTTTGAAGGGTGAGATATGGCGTGAATTTACTGTGTACTGAGGAATAACACCTGAGTCCTCAGGAATGCAACGCGAAACAGTATACTCTGTTAAGTCCATGGTACTGCTCATGTCTATAAGCGACGGTTACCACGTTCCATCAGGTGGGCCGTCAGCTTGTTTGCCATTCTAAGTTGTATAAAAAAAAAAAGTTGTTTATTTGCAATTTTATTATATTAGTAAGATTGCATGTTGAAATCAGTAGATGGGCAAGGAAACATTGTTTCACAAGTCCCTCTTTTAGGCAGAATCGTTCTCCTTCAGATTTCATTAAATATACACACGGCCGCTTGAATATTCGTGTACCGTAACATTTTGCCAACAGAAATGGGATTTGTTCGAGGATGTGTTTCAATTTAGCTAAAATACATGTTATTGGCTTGTTTTTCGGGTCGAAAATAGAACAAGAACTATTACTGTGACAAGAACTATTAGGAAAGTTAATACAATGGAATAGTTTTTAGTAATACGAGGGTATTGAGACAATAATGGAGTCGATTCTGAGGCGCTATTTCTATAAACCTATTTCTAAATTTAAAATTTTCATTTTATGTTATAGCGAAATATATATAGAAATTTTATCAAAATCGATACAGTCGTTAAGTTTTTAAATCAAAATAACACGTTCTGCTGATTACGATTACGAAGTCTATTTCAAATATGGCAAAGCCAATTTATATTGGTCTAAAAATAAAACTACTATTTTGAATAACATTTTGATAAAATTCCTACGAAAATAATCTGTAAGTATATCCTTTCAGATAAAAAGAGAATTTTCCAAATTAGATTAGAACTGAGTTTTGAGGTAACAAACATTAGAAAAATACGGCCGAATTGAGAACCTTCTTTTTTGAAGTTGGTTGCATATGTTCTAGTATTTAGGATCTTTAAAATTTTTTTTATACAACTCAGAATGGCAAACAAACTAACGGCCCACCTGACGAAAAGTGGTAACCGTCGCTTATAGAGCAGTGCACTGGACATAACAGAGTATACTGTTTCGCCCATGATACCTCTCATGCGTTGCCATTCCTGAGTACTCAGGTGTTTTTCCTCTGTACCCAGTAAATTCACGCCATATCCCACTCTTTAAATCGAAACACAGCCATGCAAACACAAATGCTTCACGGTTGAAATACGAATGTGACAGAGGTACCCAATTAAATGGAATCCTACAGTATTTGCATACTAGTTATTAGTGAAATAAAATCTTAAATTATTCAAGATACTAAAGCCAAATTACATTTGCAGATAACTCTGGCATGTCGATGCTTTTACGCAAAGTCTATAGCAGCGTTCACGCTGTCTTGATCGTGGTCAACTATGTGTGTATGGCCATCAATATGGCACAATACTCCGACGAAGTCAACGAGCTCACTGCAAACACCATCACTGTACTTTTCTTCGCTCATTCTGTCATTAAATTGCTCTTCTTCGCTCTCAACTCGAAGAGTTTTTACAGGTAATGTATTTATCTTTTTTTTTCTTTCTTTCTTATTGTACAGAAAAGGTTATTAAAATGTAAAAACAAACATAATAGTGCACAAAGGCGAGCTTATCTCCAATAGAGATTTCTTCCAGCAAACCCAATATGAGAAAACTGACAGTTCATTAGTAGTTACAGTCATACATGTGTACCAATCGACTTAAATGTTATAGTTAAAAATAAATAAATAAAATGTCTTTACAATTGAAAAGACCAACATGTATAAATAAATAAATAAAAATATATATAAGTAAATACATATAAATAGATAGATATATATTTTTTTAATTTTCTTTTGTCGCTAGTATTCACAAGTATTTACGAGCGTTCATATTTGTACATTATATAGCAATTTTCAAAAATAGTTAAACAAATTTCCAATCGTTGAATGATACAATACAATAGTATTGTATCAGTCATTAACTGCCGACTGCTGAATATAGCTTCTATCATAAGAAGGGGTTTGCCGGTAGTTGCTACGTTTGACAGGCGGGTTGGCAACCGCAGTTTGTCTTTTGATAATATTTTAAGAGGGACGCTGCTGCCCATCCCTCTACCATTACATTTCCTTAGTTACCTCTTACCATATCCACGTAAAAGGAAGGGATGGTCTATTCTATGCTGGAACCTACACGGCATTTTCAATGTTTCTGCTTTTTTTTATACGACTTAGAATGGCAAAAAAGCTGACGGCCCACCTGACGGAAAGTGGTAACCGTCGCCTATAGACATGAGCAGTATCATGGACATAACAGAGTATACTGTTTCGCCCATGATACCCCCTATGCGTTGCCATTCCTGAGGACTCGGGTGTTATTCCTCCGTACCCAGTAAATTCACGCCATATCCCACCCTTCAAACCGAAACACAGCCATGCAAACACAACTGTTTCACGGTTGAAACACGAGTGGGACAGAGGTGCCCAAGCAATCGACTTTTGTACAAAGTCTCCCTCTGTTCTTATTGAATAACAAAAAAAAGATTGTCTCGTTTCTTATGACACCCATGGGAGGGGAAGGGGTATGTTATACTAAATTATACTTATTGTAATACTAAAGGAATATAGGCTTTTAATGGATGACTATAGAAGCCGTGTATATCGATAGTTCGACCAATAAGGGATGATAGGTGAGGATGAAAGCAGGTCAGAATGCAGTACTGGGTTTTAATAAGAACATCTTGTGTGTATAGAACATTTTTATAAAGAATAATGATTTACTGATTTGCATATAAATATCTATTAGCTTTCATCAAAATATTCGCTCAGAGATTTTTTTTTTTATCTAATATTCTGTATTAACATTTTATAAAATAAATTTCTTCCTTTTATATGTATTATAAAACAAAATAAAATAATAAAAAAAGAGCGTTAAAAGTTTGTAAAGTGAAAAATACCTTTTGTAATGTAGTTAATTTACATAACTTATTTATACTTCTTTAAGAGATTAAGTAAGATACATAGATAAATAAAAATATTACATTTTAACTTATATACTAACTAAGAATCTCTCAGCTAAATTTTTTTTCAAACACATACGAGATTATTTCAATCTTGACATTTATGTTTAGAACAAACTAGGGGATTCAATTAAATTAAAAAGACTAATCAATATCAGTCCATAAAAAATATGCTCAGAACTATAATTAATAATGGGGTAGTCAGATGTTGTTTATAATTGGTGTCGATATCAGGTAATGTAAGTATATAAAAATAATCGAATTTTTATGGTAAAAAAAATGTATTTATTCAGAATACATGTATAATATTAATTTTTTTTTAAATATTCAAAGTGTTAATTTAATACTCTTATAAAGGTGTACAATAGTACAAGTAAATATTTTTTTTTTATAAAAACATGGGATAGTAGATTAGATACACCGCGTTTGTATGAATGGACTGAAATTTTTTAACACTTATCACCCTATATTTCTTTAGGAAAATGTTGAGTTTTACTGAAAGAATGCTTTCGGAAAAAAATATTAAAGATTTAAGTTCCATTCTGTGTTGGTACACATACATAGAAGCAATGTACATGACTCCTCTTTTACAGTAGATACATAAGAATAACTAAACTGGGTAGAAGTGACACATATCTTTTCCTTCGTCAATGTGGCAATGTTCCTAAAATGTACCTTTATTCCTTTTAGTCCCAGAATGGGTTGAGAGGGTTATCACAAATTTATTCACGTTTAAGTATTTTACATGATATTGGTGTGAGTGAGCAAAACACACGGTTTCATTGGAAGATTTTACTAGAGGGAGACTTTGTATAAAAGTCGTATGCTTAGGCAACTCTGTTCCATTCGCGTTTCTACCGTGAAACAGTTGTGTTCGCATGGCTGTTTCAGTTTGAAGGATGGGATATGACACTGAATTTACATGGTATAGAGGAATAACACCTGAGTCCTCAGGAATGGCAACGCATGGAGGGTATCATGGGCGAAACAATATACTCTGTTATGTCTATGGTACTGCTCATGTTTATAGGCGACGGTTACCACTTTCCATCAGGTGGGCCGTCAGCTTGTTTGCTATTGATAGTTGCATAAAAAAAAACTTGTGCTTGCAAGTTTTGACTTATAAGAACGCGAGTTGGACGCGAGCCATCAACGTATCTTCTTTTATTTTATTATTGAATTCGCAAGAAAGCCACTTCCACCTAGATATATATTCTTATGATAGACACACAGTTTGCATTAGTTTCAAGGTACACTTCATAATTAATTGCATGTGTACAGAAACTAGATTTCTCTAAACAACTCGACGTAATGAATTATTTCAGTTTAGATAGACATAAACCTACATTAAAATAAATATTAAGAAGGCCTAACTAATATAGAAATTCTACCTTATACTTAATCTATGTATGTAACTTAATCACTAAATATTTTTAGGAGTAAACTTAAAGAGCATTTTCTATCTTAATGAACATATATTTATTTACCTGTATGTGTAGGTATATATATGTCAATGCATGTGTGTATATATACAATTAAATATAATGTAATTAGTTATGTATAAACATAAGTTTGTCTAATTCTTTTGTTTGAAAATTGTCACAATATTGTAACACCGCTCTCCCCGCTGACATTGATGCTCCTTTCTACTTTGGGTTTGCTGGAAGAGAACTCTTTTAGAGTTATGTTATTTATAATTTATGTATAATCAGTGTGTACAATAAATTTTTAAATAAATAAATGACTTACTAATATAGGTATTAAAGTTTATAAATAATTATGTTTGTTGCCTAGTTACATTTAAACGGTTCAATGGAAATTAATAAAATCTGGCACACAAGTATGCCCCGTATGGTCCTAGTATGGAATGGGTCACCCCTTCCTTTCTCATAGATGTGTAAGAGTCGACTAAGGGAACTTAATGATTGTGGGATGGGCAGCAGCGTCTCTCTTAAGATATTATCAAAGCCTAACTGCGGTTGCCAACTCGCCTGCCAAACGTGACGACTATTAGCGAAACAGGGTACTTTTTATATTAATTTACACAAGTAAAAATATATTTTTCAGTTAGTACCTATTTATAAAATTACAATTGTATCTTATTACATAAAAAAGGCCTTTGAATTGAACCAAAATGAGTATATGTCAAACACAGGATTTACGCCCGCATCGATTTTATGTTCTGTTATTTTTTTACGTTATTATTGCACGTTTCTTTTTTATTTGAATATATTAAATATCTTTCAATGTAATATTTTATTCCAATAACATATTTATGAACGGCTTTCACAATTTATCACCTTTCAAGAGTGTCTGAAAAACGTCGCTGGAATGTCACCGAAGAAATAAACAAAAATAATAAAATCCCGCCATTGCGTTGGGTCGCTACAAAGAAAATTCATTTCCACACAATTTTAATTTAACAAGCGAATACAAAGGCCCTTGAATAGAAAATAATTTTCTCGGCGTCGACGCCCCCATTTTCTTTTATCTTAACAGAGCACTGATTTGACTTAGAGTAAATAATGATTCAGTGTCTACATAATTTTTTCTGTATTTGCTCTAAAGCTTAATTATATATATTTTTTTCTCAGAGTCGTTGAACTGCGATTTATGTAATTATTTAGTATCTACTAGTTGTTTCCTACGACTCTTTCTGTGTTTAATAATTTAGATAGTTCCTATTTCTATGACTTTTTTTTTGAAAATATATTATTTAGTGCTAACTTACGCGTGAAAGACTCTAGTCTACAAAAATTTTCATAATTTCTAGATGCAGAAGTTTTGATTATATTCATATCAATTTGGTTATTCATCCAATTAGTAAAGATCTCTATGTTTTACGTGACTTCATATAACAAAGAGGTCAGACTGTATTTTAATTTGTGGTAAAACATGCACTTTATATTTTAATGTAATAACTACCAGTTTAAATTACGTGTAATTTAGTTAAGAAATCTCGACTAGTTTCAGGATTAATAGGGACCCCATAGTCTGGAGCAGCTATGATTCAGCCACTTTTCCATGATGATGATGATGATAGATAACATTATAATAATTAGAGTTCTATTGATTATATATTATATTAGTTAAATGTCGTAAAAAAAAATATTGCAATTATATTATTCATGAATGGATGTAGATACATATATCTAATTCCAGTAAAGCCACCTTGAGGGTGTATATATATATATATATATATATTCTGTAAATAAAGGTAAACATAACCATAAGGCTGAAAGTAAAAAGCAACATTGGCCCTAACTCATGCATATGTAACTTAAAATAAACAAACTTTTCCGAACAATCGAAAGAGTAAGAATTTTGATATCATTTTTCAGGAATAAAAATACAAGAGCAGACTTTTATGAAAAATAACATAAAAACAAATAGATAAAATAAATATGAGTATTTCATAAATTTATTTTTCTTTATGGTTGACAGGTATTTAACATTCATTCTGCCTTTTGGACCATACATGTATGAGTTTATGAAGTTATAAATAAAATATATATAAATTTAATGAATTTTTTTTGTATAAAAAAAAATATTTTTTTAATTGAAACAACTATACTGTTTCTACCTCTTATTATATTATTACCACCTGGCATTGTACGTACAGTACAGTGACCATTGGTAATTAATGCTTCTTTCCACTAAGGGTTTGCTGGAAGAGAACTCTTACAGAGTTAAGCTAACCTGTTGTAGATCTTTATTTAATATAAATTATATGTTAGTAATTTTTGTGTTGAATAAAGTTTAAATAAATAAATATTTAAAGACTGTATCCCATAAATGTGACAAACCAGTTATTTTATTCTAAAAACTAAACTGCTAAGCCGATTTTGATAAAATTTCTATATGACCAATCTATAAATATATCCTTTCAGATAAAAAAAAGAATTTTCCGAATCGGTTAATAACTGACGGAAGTATGCGGTGAAAAACACAAAATAAATACCTACAACCGAATTGAAAACCTTGTTTTTATCGAAGTCGGTTGAAAAAACTGGAAATCATCAAATTTATTGAAATTGAAAAGTGTATTTTGTTATTAAGTGTTTTCATTAATCATGAATAGGTATAGACGTATATATAATTCTTCACCCAACGTCTAGAATTATATCTTTTTAACATTGTTATAACCTAGTATTAATTGACACTAAAGTGGTAATGAGTCGATATTTAGGTCAGTAATTTATAAAAATATCATAAAAAGAAAGAGTTTGTTCGTTTCGAACGTGTTAATCTCTGAAACTACCAGTTAGATATCCAGATACGAGTACGAGCGTAGCCGCAGGATATAGCTAGTGGTTGATAAAAGAAATTCAGTCTTCGTTGCGTGTCTCAGCCTCGACCCATAAAGGAGGGTCGAAACATTTTGAATATATTAATACAAAATTGAATATTTAATTTCACCACCCCACTTTCAAAGGTTTCGTTGCTAACGACTTCGAGTTTTCAATATTCTCTGAAGGATCAAATAAAATTGTGTATCAGATGAGTTTTGTTTTAGATTTATTGTATCAGCCGTTAACTGCCCACTGTTGAACATAACCTCCCCCATAAGAGAGCTTTTGTACATAAGTGTGAAAACTGCATCCAAATTGGAACAGTAGTTATAGTATGATACCAGAACAAACATACAAACAGACAGATTGATATTTCTAAAAAAATTCGTTTTGGCATCTAGTGATCTTATTAAGACCATAAATAATTTTTTCTTAAATATCTCTCCAGGTATAATATTTATAACTGGTATATTAGTAAAGTGAATAGGTACTTTTGACGAATTTGAGATTAAATTTTTATTATGTATTTTATTATTATTTTATACATTATAGAATACATGGTACTGCTCATGTCTATAGGCGACGGTTACCATTTTCCATCAGGTGGGCCGTCAGCTTGTTTGCCATTCTAAGTTGTATATAAAAAAAATGTAATTTTATTAAAATAAAAAAAAAATATATATATATCGCCTATAAAATAAATATGAGATCTTATTTGTTTAACGATTTAACACACCGTCTCACCTTGCAAAGGTTCAATGCTCGCACTAAACGAGGATTGTAATAATAATAATAGTAATATATTATAAAAGATCTGAACCAAATCACCGACTTCTGCAAACACTGCAATAGTGCATCAGAAACTATCCAGCATATAATTGGATCCTGTAAAAGTATTGTGCAAACGAACTACAAACATAGACACGATCACAACATTTATAAGTACATTATTTTATTTGTAACTTGCAGGTGCAGGAGGGACAGGGACTGTTAGTAATGGAGACTGAGAATCCCATTGCTAGCAATATACCCAACCAGGTCGACCTCCTCGCGGTTCCCCCTGGAAACTATCATGGTTAATTCCTAATGAATTCATCATGATGGGCTAACTGGCCTGTTTTCATTCTCATCTATCACCTTTCACTGGTGCTCCGCCAGCGTATCCCGTTAGCGCAGGCGGAGTTACCATACCATTTTCACCCATCAAAATAAAAAACTTACAGGTGCAATAAATAATATACATAAATACAAGCCCGAAACTGTTTTACAGAATCAAAAGTGTACGCTTTACTGGAATAGGATTATATTTACCGAAAAAACGATACACTGCAATAGATCGTATATCAAACACAAAAAAATAATAACACAATATACCTTATAGATGTCGCTATCCCTAATACATATAATCTCTCATCTATCTCAGATAAACTTGCGAAGTACCAGGATTTTGCAATAGCAGTGAAAACACAATGGCACGCCCATACAGTACATATTGTACCCATTGTTCTATCTTCCACCGGTATCATCCCAAAGACTCGAAGTAATAGCCTACAAACACTAAATATTTACACTAATCAAACATACCCACTACAAAAGGTAGTAGGTATGTTAATTTTTAAATACCTGCAATATTACCAGAAATTTCCTTACCTCGTCTTCTATTACATCTTCCTTCTCTGAAACCTCTCCCACACTTAGTTAAAGCCCATGTGGGCGAGTAAACCTTCTTTAATGTGAAGAAGAGAAAGAAAAACAAATTGTATTGTAATATTAATAAATAATTTTTATTCAAGTAAACTTAATAATAAGCAATTTAAAATTGTCATTTTTATAAGTTTATCGTCCAGTTCGAAATACTATTTTAGTTGAAAAGAACAAACAAGAAATACAACTGTTACTTTTTCAAACAAAATATAAGTTTACAACAAAAAAATTATTAATTATATAAATGTACTAGCCAACTCGGTAAACGTTGTTTTACCATATACATTATTTCTAAAACTATATATGAAAATATATCGTACTACAATTATTATATTCGATTGTTATCTTGCAACCCTTTTGCGGCATATAAAAATTGCGATTAAACAACAGGGATTCATCGTAAAAGCGTGAAAATTTGAATTTGTATGTATTTTTCAATGCTAAATCATAATAAAATAAAAACAAAAAAAATTTGTCAAAAAAAAATTAGGGATGGGTCACCCTTATCATTGAGGGGTACGAAAAATAGATGTTGGCTGATTCTCAGACCTACCCGATATGCACACAAAATTTCATAAAAATTGGTAAAGCCGTTTCGAAGGAGTTTGGTAACAAACACTGCGACACGAGAATTTTATATATAAGATTATGAGCAAATGCGATTACTGTTTAATTTCGAGGATTTTTTTCGGTTTCGAGAATTCAGAAAAGTCGATGGCCCTGGAAAGTATTTTATAAAACACTTTTTTTCTATATTTCAAGGACATTAGCTTTTCTAGGGAATTGAAGTTGAAAGGTCCACCGAAGTTGTGTAAGGATCACTTTTACTGAAAATTATCCTGAAGCCTCAGCCACATATTCCAAAATATGCGGCGTCTCTGATGCTTTATAGTTGCCTCAAGATAGAGCGCTATCTGTGATATTTATTCTATATATAAGTATTTATTTAAAGGACAGTGGCTCATTGCAAACTTTGCCAATATTGGGTCTAAATGGCGACATATAACATGCCAAATTAGAAGGGGTGATAGTGATTGTTTGTAATGGGGTCTTATCCTGCCCCATGACTGTTAATAGACCCTATCTAGTCGATCCCCACACCGTTCCCCCTGGAAACCATAATTGAATTTGTCATGCTGGGCCAACTGACCTGATTCATCCTCAATTGTGCCCCACCAGAATATAACGACAGCGCAGGCGAGATCACTATTTCATTTTCACTCATTAAAAAAAAAAACGTGTCAAATGATATTTATTTATTATTCATTCTTTACACCAGAACCCTTGCAATATGGAACCAGTCGAATAGTCATCCCCTGTTCACGGAGTCAGACGCTCGGTACCACCAGCTCGCGCTCACGAAAATGAGGAGGCTGCTGTACTGCATTTGTGGTGTTACAGTCTTATCAGTTGCTAGTAAGTACTCCATTTACTTGCCATAGTTACTTTTTTTTATAAATGACTAGTTTTAATTCTCAACTTCGCGTGAATTTACTGGGTACAGAGGAATAACACCTGAGTCCTCAGGAATGGTAACGCAGGGGGGGTATCATGGGCGAAACAGTATACTCTGTTGTGTCCATGGTACTGCTCATGTCTATAGGCGACGGTTACCGCTTTCCATCAGGTGGGCCGTCAGCTTGTTTGCCATTCTAAGTTGTATAAAAAAAAGACGGGAAACATTGCATGGCAATGGTAACCAGTAGCCTATGTCTTTCTCCATTCCAAATAGTGCATGTACTCTTATATCAAATTCATACATTCACATTTACAATATTAGAAAAAACTTAAAAATTACAGGGTACAAAGATATAACACCGCAGTTCCTAGGAATGGCGACGCATAAAATAAAATCTTTTACTTCTTGACCATAAACGTTAATGTTAGTAATGGGGACTAGCGGTCCCGTTACTGACATAAACGGCCACATTCTCAGCTCTGTCAAGTCGACTTCTACGAGGTCTCCTCTAGAAACCATCGTTATTCATTTTAGATTAATTTGTAAGGATGGGCCAACTAACCTAACTTCATCCTCATTTACCAGAGGGAGACTTTGTACAAAAGGGACAAAGGTGTCCAAGAAAACGCTTGGGCACCTTTGTCCCCATTCGTATTTCTACCGTGAAGCAGTTGTGTTTGCATGGCTGTGTTTCGGTTTGAAGCGTGAGATATGACAGTGAATCTATTTAAATATGTGTATTTATTTAAATGTACTATGTCTAAAATTACATGGTCGTTAAAAGCCTATGCATGATCGACTAACACCATGCACATTTGTCATTCAAGCAATCGTTTAATGTGTAATAGGCTTTGTTCAATAAGTGTTTTTTAATAACAGTTTTAAACTTATTAAAAGGTAGATCCAAAATATCCTTCGGTATCTTATTTTAACTTTTAATGCCTATTCCTATAAAAGACCTATTAACTTTTTCTAAACGATAATTTGGAACAGTAAGTTTGAATTTGTTAAGATTATTAGGATCGCTATTTTTAAGAAACAGTTAAACTGAACTAAACTGAGATCCTGCCATTACATTATAATTCATTAATTAATAATTCTACTACATTACTAATAATTCTCAAACTATGAAATATTATTATTAATTATGATTAATTGACTTAAATATATATAAATAATAATGAATAAATAAATAATAAATAAATTAATTAATTATGTTATATTTTGTTTATACACTAAACAAACGAACGAGTGAGCCAGCGAGCAGGCGGGCAAGCAAACAATCGATCAATCAGTCGAGTCGATCGATAATCAGTGGACCAGTCAAGTGACCAGTCGATCGATAAGTCGATCGACTAGTCGTTGAATCAGTGGATCAGTTAAGTGATCAGTCGATCTATCAGTTGACCGATAAGTTGCTAGATTAGTCGATGAATCAGTGGACCAGTCAAGTGACCAGTCGATCGATCAGTCGATCGATAAGTCGACAAATCAATGGATCAGTCCTGCGATCAGTCGATCAACAAGTCGCTCGATTATTCGATGAATCAGTGGACCAGTCAAGTGATCAGTCGATCGATAAGTCGACAAATCAGTGGATCAGTCCTGCGATCAGTCGATCGATTATTCGATGAATCAGTGGACCAGTCAAGTGATCAGTCGATCGAACAGTCAACCGCGATTAGTCGATCGACCAGTAAGTCGATCGAAATCGATATGGATCAGTCCTGCGATTAGTCGATCGATAAGTCGACAAATCAATGGATCAGTCCTGCGATCAGTCGATCGATAAATCGATCTATTAGTCGACAAATCAGGTGATCAGTCTTGTGATCAGTCGATCAATCAGTCGATCTATTAGTCGACAAATCAGTGGATCGGTTCTGTGATCAGTCGATTGATCAGTCGATCGATAAGTCGTTTGATTATTCGATGAATCAGTGGACCAGTCAAGTGACCAGTCGATCGATCAGTCGATTGATAAATCGATTATTACTATTATTTATTACCGACGCACATTTTGAACATGATATTATTCTTTTTAAAGATGACATTTTGATCCTTACCCTCAAGGTGGAGGGATATGTTTACGTACACAATTATATATAGGCACTGTTCTCTGATAGTGGTGCTCTATATTAACGCTGTTGTAAATAAATACAACAAAAAAGAAACCGCCAGCTTGTTCGCTATTCTAAGTTGTATAAAAAACCCATCACATTGGATACTTTGAAATAATAATATGTTGTATTCCAGGTTGGGTTACGTTAACCTTTTTCGGAGAATCGGTTCGATTCATCGCGAATAAGGAAACCAACGAGACTATGACAGAGCCTGCCCCGAGGCTGCCTTTGAAAGCTTGGTATCCATTTAATACAATGAGTGGGACTATGTACATTGCAGCTTTCGCTTTACAGGTTAGTAAAAATATATGTGATAAAATCTCAACGATGGTGGAGGGGGGGGGATGGATTATTAGTACTGAAGTCAAACAGCCCCATCACGAGCAATATTCCCTAACAAGTCGATCTTCACGTAGTGTCCTATGTAAATTGTCGTGGTCGTGGTCGTGGATGGATTCTTGTTGAATCCATCAGTATAGATAGCGCAGGTGGTCTTACCATTCCATTATCACCCATTAATCACCACGACTGTAACATTTAGCTCTTGACAGAAAGAAAGAAACTTTATTTTGTACAAACATATGACTGCACCCACACAGAGGTTAGAATTTTCCAAATCGGTTTATAAATGACGGAGTTGTGAGATAATAAGCACAAAAAAAAACAACCGAATTGAGAACATTCTCTTTTTTGAAAGTCGTTTGAAAAGGTAAATTCATTGTCGTTGATTTTTTTTTTTTAATTATTATTATACTTTTTTTTCTTATTGCCGTGTGGTTCTGGCATAAAATGGATGACCCCTTCCTTTCCCGTGGGTGTCGTAAGAGGCGACTAAGGGGAGGCGCGGGATGGGTAGCAGCGTTTCTCTTAAAATATTACCAAAGCCTAACTGAGGTTGCCCATCCTCCTGCCAAGTGTGGCAATTACTGGCAAGATTCTTTAAATTTTTTTCTTAGAATATTTTTTAGATTTTTTCTATATTATAATAAAAAACTACTATTAGAATTTATGCATTTCATTGTGCAAGCTCATCTGTTTCGCGTGTTTCTAATTTGGCCATTATAAACGATATCACCGTTTACAGTGATATGAAAATTCCCTCAGCCGACTTATCCAATTATTATTCCTTTGCAAATCCGCTTACATCCCCTCAACATACAAAAAATAAAAAAAAAATGTATTTGTACCTTTTTGTTTCGTTTTAATGTAATAATGTTTTATTATTTTGTGTTAATCGACTATACATATATATAATATAAAAATGTAATTATGTATTTTATGTAATATTTATTAATGAGATTGCTGTGCCCTTCCAGGGTTCATGTTGATTCTTTACCTTTAATAACTAAATAATTGAATTCAATTGAATTGAAACCTTGTTCTTTTTATAAGTTCCTAGTTACCACATCCTCTTTTAAATTACATTTCTCTCTAATCATATTATTGATTATTACAACCGCATTTAAACTAATATTATAAAAAGAAAAGATTTCTGCAATTGTCAAACTCAAAAAATCACTCATTATCATTTTATATGATTAATTTTAACTAGGTATTATTAAGTCTATCTTTAACTGTACAGTTTTTACCCTCGAAAATTCTATAGTTTTCTTTCAGCTTTTGTAAGAGATTCTTCTTTAGGATATTTTAAATTAAATATTTTATATGTGTCCAATGTAAATTATGTACAATTAAGATTTTACAACAACGACAATAAAAAGTATTTAACTAATTTTAAATATTATTTCACCTGTAGGAAACCACATGATCTACGAGTAACAAGTCCTGTATTTTATTAAAAAAAAAGAACAAAGGCAAGCTTGTTAGTCGGGGTGGAAATAAAAAAAAGCATTCAATAAAATAGACGTAATATTTTTCCACAGATATACTGGCTTCTATTCTCTATGGCCATAGCGAATTTATTGGATGTGATGTTTTGTTCATGGCTCATCTTCGCCTGTGAACAACTTCAGCATCTGAAAGCTATAATGAAACCTTTAATGGAATTGAGCGCATCCTTGGATACTTACAGGCCTAATACCGCAGAGTTGTTTAGAGCTTCGTCTACAGGTTAGTCAAGATAATATATTCTGAGGGCCTACCGTGAAATGTTTTCCGAAATTTCGGAGCCAAACGAAACAGAAATTTGATGTTAAAATTACATAATACATGCCGTTTGGAAATATTAAAAATGTTAAAATATTGTTCCTTTTGATGTTTATGATAGGATGTATGACGAATGAAATGTTAAAATCTATTTATTGGTTCAATTTTGGTATAAATAAAAACACGAAATTGAGTCTTCGGACTTTCATTTCATGGTAGATCCGCTGTACTCTTACACTTTATTTGTATCATCCGACATCTTACAACTATAATAAAACTGTGACTACATGACTGTACTTATATGGGATATATTTAAGAAAAAAATAAATGAGGGGTCTTAATGAGATCAATATCTATATAATCTAGGAATACAGTATATAATTAGGAACATCTGATACTATTGTAGTGGTCAATCAAATCAAAAAAAGAGTTAAGCTTTGCAACATAACATCTAGTTCAGTAAAATACATCAAAAATAATTCATCCACGAAAACCAGACTTTCTTGTTTAAAAAAAATCAATTTAAATAATCAATTCCAACAGAGAAATCTGAAAAGGTCCCAGACCCTGTGGACTTGGATATCCGCGGTATATATTCGACTCAGCAGGACTTCGGTATAACCCTGCGAGGAGCGGGAGGCAAGCTACAGACATTTGGTCAACCAACTCCGAATAACCCCAATGGTTTGACTCAAAAACAAGAGATGCTCGCTAGATCTGCTATCAAGTACTGGGTGGAAAGACACAAGCACGTTGTGAGGTTTGGTTCTTAAACTTTTCTATTTCTCAACCGACTTCAAAAAAGAGTTTTTCAATTCTGTTGTACTATTTTTTATATTTGTTACTTTATAACTGTATCAATGTCACTATCTGACTAAAAAGTAACTAGCATGTCTTATTCTTTTCATTTAAGAGTTTCCTTTTGTCGTTGCAACTAATTCATGCATTTTCTTCCAGCCAGTTCTATCCCAGGCCATATTCTTGACCTTCCTATACGACTGACTAGCATGTGCTGAGACAAAATTTTGCATGCCTTTAGATAAGGCGAAATGTGTAGCTCATTATTATTTATTACCATTTATATCACATTTCGAGCAAATAAATTATTTATTTATATTATTATAATGCGTCAATCAAGCAATCAATCACCAGAGGGAAACTGTACAAAAGTCGATTGCTTGGGTACCTCTGTCCCATTCGTGTTTCTACCGTGAAGCAGATGTGTTTGCATGGCTGTGTTTCGGTTTGAATGGTGGGATATGGCGTGAATTTACTGGGTACAGAGGAATAACACCTGAGTCCTCAGGAATAGCAACGTATGGGGGGTATCATGGGCGAAACAGTATACTCTGTTATGTCCATGGTACTGCTCATGTCTATAGGCGACAGTTACCACTATCCATCAGGTGGGCCGTCAGCTTGTTTGCCATTCTAAGTTGTATAAAAAAAATCAATGCCTGCTTAGCGTGGCAACAACAAAAACAAACAACTACTGCCAAAACCTCTTAAGGGGGAGGCTTACGTTCAGCAGTGGATAGATAAAGGCTGATATGATGAGGATGATGATAACTGTATCAGTTATAAACCGATTTTAATAATTCTTTTTTTATAAAAAAGGATATTATACACTTTTATATATATATATATATATATATATATATATATACCTTCATTAAGTCTACTTAATAAAGGAGAAGTACTTGCATCAATTAAGTCTACTTGTATCTACATAGTAATATACATTAAATTATGGGTTATTTGATCGATCAGCCATATTTTCCCATGTCCTTGTCACATCCAAGTGTGAGAGTGACGACAGTTGTCTTTTATTGAACATTTCTTACAAAAAGACTTCGATCAATGGCAACGTATCGATTTATTTAATTGTAGCTTTTTATATAAATATTTTTAAATGTGTTACTAAGAATTTTGAGTATTATTATAGTTTATTTCTATGAAAAGTTTTCAATTTTATACAATTGTCTAACTTTTTTTATTGTTATCAAGAAACAGTAACTATGTTTGATATTTAAAAAGTACTAAAAATAAAAATAAATTGCTATAAATAGATAAAAAAGGTTGATTATTGAATTATTGAGGGAGTTAAACTTAGTAATAAATATAACAATACTTGAAAACGCAAACGTTAAAAAAAGTAAAAGATAACCTACTTAAAAGTATTTTTGTTAAGAATGCTCGATTAGTTTTTTTTATGATACTTAGCAAGCCAACAATCTGACAGCTAATTTTTTCTGGTCTAAAGTGAGTTACTTTTCAATTGGTTAAAAATTAAAAATTGTGCCCCACAAAATACCAATTTTTCTGACAAAAATAGTTTTTTGAATCTACAAACTAAGCTGCGGGACTGATTTTGATAGAATTTCTGTGGAATCAATCTGTATCTTGAAATGACGGAGTTATATGGTAACAAACGTACAACCGAAAAAATATAACCGAATTGAGAACCTCCTACTTTAACCGACTTCAAAAGAAGGAGATTATAACTTTGAACAGTAATACTTACAGATTGGTCTCACAGAAATTTTATCAAAACAAATTCAGTGGCCAGTTTTTAAATCAAAATAATTGGGTTTGTTACAATTGAAGTCAGTTTTTTGTGGAATAATTTTAAATTATACATTTAAAATGCACTGTTCATGCCTTCAAAACTGAAACAAAAAGATTTTACAATACAATTGATGGTTGAGTTATTTATATGTATAATAGATATGCTGTGTTTACATATATTTATATTTTATATGTATCTACTGTATATATATACATATTAATATACATATATATAGTATATATCTGTATATTTATAATTTTATTTGTCTATACTCTGTTACTAAGTATATAGCTAGTAATAATTTATCAATATTGTTACACCATTATGCCCTACATACAAACCCTGTAGACACTTTCTCCTTTCGGATTTTCAAAGTTGACTGGAAGAAACCCTTTAAGAGATAAGTCCGCCTGTTTACATTTCTGTTATAACCTAATATCTATACTATAAGTGAATGTACAAAAGTATATAAATAAATAAAATATTTTATGTCTATATTTACGAAACTTTAAACGGTATTAATTATAATGATGAATTTTTTTAAATTTAATAAGTAAAAAATAATATAATTTTAATTTTTCAGATTAGTAGCTTCCATAGGAGACACTTATGGTACAGCTCTACTGTTTCACATGTTGATTTCGACGATCACCCTCACACTACTGGCTTATCAAGCTACCAAGGTACATTTTTAACCAACTTCAAGTAGAAAGTACTCAATTCTGTTTTTTTTTTTATATTTGTTCTCACGGAACTACGTTACTTCTAAACCGATTCGAAAACTACTTTTTTTTTATCTAGAAAGATATATTTTGTCTGTTTAAAAATTGTCACAATATTGTACGCTCCTTTATCCGTTGACATTGATGCTCCTTTCCATTGTTGCTGGAAGAAAACTCTATTAGAGTTAAGCTCGCCTTTGTACATTTGATTGCCTCTGTCATATTCTTATAACTGGTGTGTACAATAAAGTATTAAATAAATAAATAAAAATATATTTACGGATTGGTCCCACAAAATTTTTATCAAAAACGGTTCAGCAGTTACATTTTTAGATCAACATTTTTTCATTCATGGATTTGTTACAAATGAAGTCGGTTTCTTTTATGGGACACAATCTTTAATTATATCTTTGAACATTTACAAATTGGTCAAAATACATACTTATATTATATACATATATATAAATGTAAAAGTGTCCAAGTCTAGCTGTTTATTTACTTTTCACTGCTAAACAACTTAACCGTTTTTAATGATAATTTCAGAGATGAAAGATGATATTTAAATACAATTTGTCCCCTTTTAAAAATTAATGCCTTATTTTGAAAACGAAATTATACCATCGTACGTACGTATTACAGTAATTCTCTTAAAATTACTAAAATGATTTAAAATTAAAATACTTATCGCAGAAGAAATTATAAAGAAATGTTTATAGCACAAAGAACTCAAAAAATAGAGGGTTCGGTTCGTAAATATTGACAAATGACGGTACTAAGCCGATTTCGGGTCAACCTTGTAATCTCGACTCCATAAAGAAACTTGCCAAATGCGATTTGTGGGTGAGACACGAATTCCGGCCCTTTCAGTGCAAAAATAAAAATATGTAGGCGACTAAAAACCCTGGGAAAAGTTGAATAAAATAATTCTCTTTAAGTAAAGCTTGACCCTGGGAAGGGTTAAAACAAAAGAGGGTGTCACTTTAGGATTTCCAAGTAATATATACAAATCTGTTGACAATCCATTTGCAATATGTGTGGGGGAAGAGGTTATCAGTAATGCGAACTTCCAATCCTATTGCTAGCAATATACGCTATCAGGTCGACCTCCACGTAGTTCCTCCTGGAAAACATGGTGCTGAATTCCAGGTGTGTTCATCACGATGGGCTAACTGACCTGCCTTTTCATTCTCACCTATCATTCCTCACTGGTACCTCACCAGTGTATACCATTAGCGCAGGCGGAGTTACCATTCCATTATCATCTATTAAAAAAATATGGTGATGTATAGGGGAGAAGCGGATTGTTAATAATAGGGCTTAATAACCCCATTGCTTAATTCAGAATTAATTACATCCTCACTTATCACTCCTTAATTACCCCACCAACAAAAAGAAATAAATCCGGCGAGGTTATTATCCCATTATCCTACTAATCTTTTATTCACGTATGGAACCCGTTAAGGCAATACATATCGACCCATTGAGATCTTTTGTGCTTCTCCCTGCCTTATACCATCATTTTATAGAATCTAATCTTTACGTTATCGCGCAGTTTAAGATATCTATAGTCTCCTGGCTTTGGATAAGCCATTCTCAGTAGACTCATACGTATACTTGCCAACGAATGACAGTTCCACATCAAATGTTTCGATTCTGATTTCTCACCGCACATTCTGCACAGCGTGTCCGAGGATAGACCCATCTTGTATAGTAACCTTACTGGCATATCTACAGTTAAGGCACCCATTATGAGTTTTGTCTGTTTTTTTTTTATACAACTTAGAATGGCAAACAAGCTGACGTCCCACCTGATGGAAAGTGGTAATCCTCGCTTATAGACATGAGCAGTATCATGGACATAACAGAGTATACTGTATCGCCCATGATACCCCTCATGTGTTGCCATTCCTGAAGACTCAGGTGTTATTCCTCTGTACCCAGTAAATTCATAAAATAAAATTATTAACTATATACAATATATAACCCTATACATATATATTAAACATGTACCTTAATACTAGAACAAATATATATAATTATAGGTACAAAAAAAACAAATTAACATAAAATTATATATATATATATATATATATATATATATATATATATATATATATATATATATATATATATATACATAAATAAAAAATGCTAATTTATCAAATGAAGAATCAATCGAATAGAGAGAAGATAATCTAGAGGTCATTACCTATTTCTAAAGTTAACGACTGCAAATTTGCAGACTACTATACTATAGTACTATAGATACTATAGTACTATAGATACTATAGTACTATAGATACTATAGTACTATAGATACTATAGTACTAGTTTTTAGCGTCCATTAAAAAAATTACTTACTGTTTTAGATTGATGGTGTTAATGTATACGCGTTCAGTACACTCGGTTACCTCACCTATACATTGGGCCAGGTGTTTCACTTCTGTATATTTGGAAATCGACTTATTGAAGAGGTACGTATTATTTATTTCTAGACAGACACTACAATAGAATTTGTAGTGTGGCCCTTAAAATGGGCCATCCCTTCCTTCCTAGTGAGTGTCGTAAGAGGCGACTAACGGAACTATTAAGTTCCTTTAATTGCCTTTGACCATTAGATCAGAGGATGGGCAGATGCGTCCTTATTAAAACATTACCTGCCTGCCAAGCGTGATTACTACTGGTAAAACCTCCCATTGGGGATAGGTCTTTGTTCAACAGTGAGCAGTTATTGGCTGATATATAATTATCATCACTACATAGTATAAAATAAAGTCGCTGTCGCTGTCTGTCCGTTCCTATGTATGCTTAAATCTTTAAAACTACGCAAAGGATTTTGAAGCGGTTTTTTCAATAGATAAAGTAATTCAAGGGGAAAGTTTATATGTATAATACAGGAATAATATTGTAGAGAAACACTGATAAATATAGAGGTTTCTAATGTGATGTCGTAAATAAACACATTGTTTTGCGCTTACATTGCATCGCTGGCTGAACCTCACGAGATAAATCAAAATAATGTACTACAGTATTGTACACCTTAAAAAGGTCAACAAAAAAGTCCGCGATGATATATGTCTATCTAGGTAGGTATATTTAGTATCAGCATTGCATCGTGTGAAGCCGAGGCGGGTCGCTAGTATATTATAAAAAGTCCAGAGTATTTTGCGTTGTGTGGAACTAATATTTTCTTCTTGATCAGAGCTCGTCAGTGATGGAGGCAGCCTACTCCTGCCAGTGGTATGATGGCTCCGAAGAAGCTAAAACATTCGTTCAAATCGTCTGTCAACAATGTCAAAAGGCGATGAGCATATCCGGAGCCAAATTCTTCACTGTATCATTGGATCTCTTTGCTTCTGTAAGTATTAAAATTACCTATTAATGGTCATAGTGATACCCATTATGACTATATATAAGCTGAGATACAGTATATGTAAAATATATACATGAATGAACTGTGTAACTTGCCATAAAAAGCATAACTTTCAGCCTATCGGTGTACGCTGTTGGGGCACCAGTAAGGGGTAATATAAGGGTGAGGATGGGACAGGTAAGTCAGCCCATCGTGATGAATTCAACAATAAATGAATCACGATGGTTTTCGGGGGAAACCGCGGAAGGTCAACCTGATAGGATTTATTGCTAGCAATGGGGTTACTAATCTCCATTACTAACAATTTCTTCTTCCATCGAGATTATTAGGTCGACCTCAACTTAGTCGTATCTAGAAACTATCCTGGTTAATTCTAGCTAAATTCAGCATTATTGGTCAATATAGTATAACTTCATACTCACTTATACTATCACTGGTATTCTGCCAGCAATTTACCAATAGCGCAAACGGAGCCACACTCACCTTATTTCATAAAAACAGTCATTTTCAAAGAAAATTTTTTTAATCAGTTAAAACCTAGAACCTTCAATAATCGCATGTTAAACCACGTTTATGTTTCAGGTGCTCGGTGCAGTCGTAACTTATTTCATGGTGTTGGTACAACTGAAGTAGATAAAAAGTTTTATCGTCTGTGTTGGTACTAGCTCTACACTGTTGCAGGTGGTCCTTTAAGGACTTGAATGTATTCGGATTACGGTTAAGAGATTATACCAAAGTTTATTCAGACGTATATTCTGTTTCAATAGAATTTAATGAAAATGTTACAGAGTTTTGTTGAATCATCACTGAAACATTTATGATGAAATTAGTAACGAATCGAAAGATTTAATCGATTAATTGATTTTTTATTTCTAGTTCTATTCGAACATTATTTAGAACATCTACATTATTTAAATTTTGATTAAGTTCTATTAAAACAGATTATATTAATATAGATTATACAATTACTCTCTTATTTTCTTGTCTCAAAACCTATTTTAACTATTGAAGTGATTCGTCTCTAACTTCTGCACTAAATTCTTAATCTAAAAGAGAGAAAAAAACAGCATATGTAATTATTAAAATAGATTGGTGTCCTACAAACCTATTTTAATCAGTTTTTATTTAAGTTTATTTTTTTAATAAAGCGGCAAGTCTTTTAAGAAATATTATATATATACTTATACGTAATTATATATACTCGTATACTAAGTCTGAATTGCGAAAATAAATTCTATGTATGGCATTGCTTTTATATATGTACAAGAAGATGCGGCACATTATTATTCTTTTAAGAATGCATTCTATCAGTGAATTTAAACTTGTTTCGCAAAGAAATTCTAGTCAAAAAGAGATATTATTAACTCATGACCAACCAACAAACACCACGTAGTTGCTAGGCGGCCAAACGTGGCAACTACTGGCAAAATTCTTCTTATGGGGAAGGCTTATGTTCAGCAGTGAATAGTTAACAGCTGAAATGATGATGATGACTAACTCATGATGTTCCACGGCTGGACAAAAGTCTCCTCCAGGAGTAGGTAACACATTTTTGTGGTTTCTTGCTCTTTTTTTTTTTTTTTTTTTTTTTTTTTTGGGAAAAGTTTGTAATTTATAAGATTTCACCTTGTACGTCTTACAATCTGTCTTAACAATCGACGTGATAATGAGTGAACGTGAAAAATTATGTATATGTAATGTATTGGTATGACTGTGGTTCGAATCCCAGTGTAAGCCTTCGAATTTTCAATTTTATGTTTGGATCATTAAACCATATCAGAGGCCTTCGTGTATTATGAATCGAATCGTACGGTCTTCTCAGCCTTCCTTAAAGGACTTCAGCAGGGACCTCTTTGCTCCAAGATCATCATTGGGGGCGACTTTCCCCCAGTCTCTAGCATTATTGCCGTCGTGTGTGAGTGGTATCATCTTTTTTATAAGTTTCATTGAAGGACCTAGACCTCTCACTCATGAATGATGACTTAGTAAGCATTTTTAAGCTATGTTAAAGGTTTTCGTATACAACGAAGACGATCTCAATTATTGACCCCAGAGAGCATTACCCTTACACGATTAGTAGAGGCAGAGAGTATAGTACTACTTCTTGAGGATGAAAAAGAGTGGTGACATTCTAATCTTATTTTGTAACATCCAATTCAGTATATTATTGACAGTAAAATATAAAGTCTGTCAATATTTTTTTGGCGCTCTAGGTCCATATGCTTTGCACTACATTTAAGTCTTAGATTATATAGATAGAGAATTGTTTGTGAAAAAAGACAAAATTTTGTCAACTAAACGTCACTTTGGCCGACTGAAGATCGACAAAATAATACGCATTTTTCAATTTGACAAGAAATTTGATTGAAAGATTTCCAAATCAAATCAGCAGGTCTACTATTAAATTTAATATTGTTATCAATCCTGTCTATTGCCAATAACAATTTTGTATTGCTCTTTTGAAATAACAATTAGAAATTAGGTTAGAATTGAGATCGGTTTGTAATAGTTTGTATTGGCAAGTTACATTAATATGTATGTATCCAAACAATATGGAACTATTGTGTTGCTAGTGTTGCAATTCGAGAGTTCAAAACGTCTCAATTCCAATATTGATCTATTGGAATTTATTTCAAGAGTCTACAGGTTGTTTTAGTTATAATTTAAATTATAACTATTTTTTTCTGATATAAATAAACATATGTATATATTATTCATAAATTAATATACATATATTAATTATGATGGCGGCCATTTTCTCTGACTTTGACAATGAAAACATATTATAAGCTTACATTCAGATATAAATAAAAGTAATCACTGAAGATAGGCATAATTGTGAATATAATATTATCCTTTGTTTATCTCGTTCTTTCAAATTTATTCGTAAGAAATTCATTCTTTATATTTTTCTATTTATTCTTTATAATATAAATTTCTCTCACATACGTAGGAATAATATTTTCGTATCCTAATTTCTGTACACATAGATAAAAAAAGTTGATCAATTTTTACCGAAGTATTTGTTAATTTTTCCTTTGCCATAGACCACTATTTTTCTTAATTCCAAACAGTTCACATGACAATACTGGTATGTTTTATCTATTCTATAAATAAAACACAGGTAAATCTATGTTTATGGTGTGCATTTATTGTTCTAATCATATTGCAAATTTGGCGGAGTGCCGAAATTCTCGCTTGTTTAATTTCTTTCGGATGGCTTCGCGGACTACTTTAGGTATTTCCAAGAATCATTAGTGATCCGCGGATCACAGATTAAAAACAGAGTTGCCAGATGCAAATTTTTATTTGTACTCAAACATCAAAAATTTGTTTTTATTGATTGAATCTAATTGATGTAAATCGTTAACAGAACTTATATAGTTTATATAGTTTTACTCAATCACAAACTTATATAGTTTTTCAATATGCTTTGCCGTGTGTTGCATGAGAATAACAAAAAATATACTATTCCTTCCATTTCTACTTTCAGTTTATCTTTCCTTCTCCGTTTATTACTCCATTATCTGTTTTGTTATCTTTATACGTAGTATATTTTATAATATTTATATAGCACTATAGTTTTTACAAGTACCAAAACTATTTCCTCTAAAGCACACCAATTGCAACTTTAAAATTTCGCAAGCATAAATTTTTTTACCCGAAATTGTGACAAATATATCCAATTTGGCGACACTGGTTAAGAAACACTGATCTATGTAATCTAAGATTTTTGTCAGTTTGTAAACAACAGCATAGTAATTTGATGCATTGCATATATTCTCGTACAACATTCGAAACTATATACGTATACTGCTTACTGTTGTTTTGAAGCGCAGTGGACCGGGCACGTTCGGGGCCCTAAACGATCGTTGTACCTAGTCCTCTTGTATGTAAATCGAACTATATAAGGCTCAATTCACATTGATTGTTTATATAAAGTTTATTGTACATTTATATTCGAAACAACAAGAAAAAAAGATTCTCTTTTGTTTCAAATATAATTGATAATTACAAAAAGTTATAACGATATCCTAAATATATGGATTTTTATTTTTAGCGCTTTAATAATGAGAGATAAATAAGCTATTATTCAAACTAATTTTATAAATAGGAAAGATTACATTTTGTGTCTTTAATGGATTAACTGAAATACTTAACCGATTTTAAAAATTCTTACACCTATATAAAAGATCGGCAGCAAACCTGCAATGCATCTGGTGTTGCGGGTGATTAAAGGCAGTGGTAGTCACTTACCACCAGGCTAGCTGCATGCTCGTTCACATACTATGTTATAAAAAAAAAGCTATAATACATTATCAGTTATTAACATAGGCTGTATTTTATTAAAAAAAAAAAAAAAAAAAAACTGCGTAGCCGTAGCGAGTTCCAGTTTAAAAATAAAAATTAAACTACTTAAAACATTAATATTGCTAACAAAATAATAAATGTTAAATTTAAATTTAGCGAACTTCACAATGTTTTCAGGATACAATAATGTTCATTTTAATAATTAAAATTGGAAGTTTTATCTAACTTTCCCCGAACCTACGATTTTGGTGTTTGACACAACTTTACATTGAATCAAAGCCTCAGGGCTGTTGTCGGTTTTGACTGACCAATTTTAGTTGTTAAATTGTATTTATTGTAACCATTGATATAAATATAAACTAAGATTCATATTTATCTAACTTTTAAAAGTATTTCATATTTATAGTTATATGTATTATTTACAAATAGTTATCATAACATGAGTGGAATCGAATTATTTTGACTACATACGTAGATGTAGTATACTAACAACTTTGTAAGAATATTCCGGCTCATTTGACTACTAACGTCGCTCAGTGTTTAAAAGTGAGTGTAAAATTTAGTTAAATATAATTTTATTTGCGTTTTTTTATTTCTGGTTGTGTATCTAAGGTTTTATCATATCAATGTTTCATTTACACACAACAATAATACTATACCAGGTATTTAAATCATGTTAAAAATTACATGAACCATATCAATTGTTAAGATAATTAAAATCAGTTTTAAATCAATAAATATATCGTGTAATATATAAAAAACTATTAGTGATATGCCACCGCATTCCCTATAAAGTCATAAATTGTAAACGATTATAATGTTATAGAATACATATTGTTTTCAACAATAAGGCAGCCTTATTGTTGAAAACAATATTTTGAAGGCAACCTTATGGTGTCAGATTTCATTAATAGATAAATAGATAATAATGAAGTACAAAATAATAATTATATAATAATTATTGTTTATTTTTATAAGTTATTGTAACATTAGATAAGAAAATATATTTTTGAGACAGCAATATATATTTATAAACAATTATTACATCATCGAAAGAATTTAAATGTAAGAAGTATTATCATCGAATTTGAAAAATTTACAAATATACTTTAAAGATATTATTATCAAATAGCTGCAACTGGTGTTTTTCTCCCGTTATTTAGAATAAACATATATTAATTTTGTCTATAATGTCTTACAAATCTATTCGGCCGTTAAGGTTTGTGTAGAGGACGGACGCTTTGTTAGCGGACAAAATTTTCCTTTGTGTGGCCCATGTACTAGCACAATACGAGTACGTGTGCGTTGTAGCATGCAAATGTAAGGGGTTTATTAGAGCAAATTAAAATGTATGGCGAGACTTATTTTGTTGAATAAAAAAGCCCTTAGATACGTGGCAATAGAATTTATTGTTACAATCATTATCGTTTACGGATCAATGAGATAGAATGAGACGACAATATTTGATGTCTTTTCCTTTCTCATGCGAGCGATAACCATCTATTCTATTGATAGAAACGTTTACAATTTGTCTAGACAGGGCAGACGAAGAAAATATTTAAGGAAAGTAAGTCTACAATCAATTCTCAATTCAATTCAGGTCATTATGCGTAATTGAGTAAATTATCAAACATTGTTACATCACACTTTTTAATATTAGTTACATAGCTATTTTTATATGCACTTGTTTTGTACCTTATGCAGAAATAAAGAAGAGTTTATGTGCCGTTATTAATAATATATTACATCTATGTGTTAATTGTTGATAGATTTAATATATTAAATGTCTACAAGTTAGAAAATTTTAAAAATAATTTATCGATCGAAATTGTTTCTAAACATATTACTGAATATATTGTATTTTAATTTTTATATTTTTTACAATACTATAAAATATAATAAATATAGATATAATTATAAAGTATTTATCTATGAATAATATTGTTATGAGTATACATGAATATTTTTAATGAAAACAAAACTAAATTAAATTTATTTAAAATCACTTATCAAAAGTAGTGATATTTTTTAAACGTCTATTTATCACGTGTTAAAATCTTGTCGTGATATTATTTATTATAAAATTAGTTGAAAAATACTAATTTTTAAAAATCGTAAATAAATAAATGTCGTAAAACCCGTCTCCACTACCAGTTTTGGAAAGAAATTAGGCTTTATATATTTTCGAATAAATATTATTCGCAATATTTTAATCTCTTTAAATTAAATAATTTTGTATCGTTATTTTTTTAAATTATATTAATTTTACAAATTCTTCTAATAAATGAATGACAGTATTTTAATCATTGATATAAATAATTTAATTAAATTTAATACAAACAATCTTGTATTATTGTGAAATATCATAAAATTATAATAACAATTCTTTGTGATGTTAGTTTATAGTCAATTTGTTTAATTCTTTGTACATGTATGAAGTTCTTAAATAAATCACAGTATATTTTAGAAATATTTGTTTTCTTTCTATCCCTATATATAAATAAAATTTGCCGTGTAGTTCCGGTATAGAATAGATCACTCCTTTCTTTCTCGTAGGTGTTGTAAGAGGCAAGTAAGAGAACTTAATGATCGAGGAACAGGCAGCAGCATCCCTCTTAAAACCTCACCAAAGCCTAACTGCGGTTTCTAACTCACCTTCGAAGTGTCGCATCTCGAAGGGAAAGTTCTCTCAAAGGGGAAGCTTACGTTCGACAGTGGACAGTAAATAACTGTGTCATTATATAAATCAAATATTGTCAAGTTTCAGTATAAACTTTATGAATACTATTACATCATGTGCCCTAATTTCGTACTTATTTGCTACTCTAATTAGTCTAATAACTTACATTTTGTTTCATTAAACAACAGTGATTTTAATAGGTTTAATTTTTTTTTTCTCTTTATTTAGCTCAATAAACAGTGGACACAATAACAATATAATATATAACAATATAATACTACTAAATATGAATTGAATGGCGTGAATTTACAGGGTACAGAGGAATAACACCTGAGTCCTCAGGAATGGCAACGCATGGGGGTATCATGGGCGAAACAGTTTACTCTGTTATGTCCATGGTACTGCTCATGTCTATAGACGACGGTTGCCACTTTTCATCAGGTGGGCCGTCAGCTTGTTTGCCATTCTAAGTTGTATAAAAAGAAATTATTAATTTTAAGAATTATTCTGAAGATTTAAAAACCATTTTATTTTTTGAAATTAATAAAAATCATATTATTGGCCTACAAACTTCCAATGTACATAAATAACTTCGTGAATTAAATTGAATCAATATTTACAATACGAAATTTAAGTAAATATGAACAGAATAAAAATTAAATAATTAGCATCCATAATTTATAAGATAAATATGAGTTAAAAATTAAAAAAAAAATTGGCTTTCCTTACTACCATAACGTGTAAAGTTTTAAATTCAAATTAGTACGGGAGACACAATTTTTTTATCGATTCATCTTTTTGCAAGAAAAATATTTAATTTTATGATTTAGTAAAGTATTCAAATAAACGATTACTAATGATTTAGATTTAATATTGAACGTAATAAATCGTACAGCCTTATTCAAATTTTCACTCTGTGAAATTTTAATTAAAACTTAAAATGCTGTGAACCAACCAAATTTACAGAACACAGGATTAATCGAGATAATTAGTGGTAGAGAATTAAATTCGCGTTGTAACTTATTGGCGTATATATACACTTTCCTTATAAGATATATGTATATTACATTTAGTATATATGTGCCCATACTTTAAATTTCTATTAAAATCGAAAATTTGCCACGAATATAGTATATCTTATAAATGTGAAAGTATTTTTTATTTATATATATATTTATTTGTATATTTATGTGAATTTTAGTATATGTATATTAATTAATACTAGAAATTCATTCGAGTATTCCAATACTTCCCTAAGGTTGACTGGAGGAGAATGCTATTAGCATTAAGTCCACCTTATTCACATACATGTCACCATATCAGCATTTAATTGTCCATAACTGAACATAAGCTTTCGTTTAGGGGGTTTTGCCAATAATTGCCATGCTTGGCAGGCGGATTGGCAACTGTAATTAAGCTTTGGAGATATTTTAAGAGGAACGCTGCTGTTATCCCTCGCTCTCCCATAGTCGACTTTTATGACACTCTCGGAAAAGGAGTCACCCCTTTCTTTTCCGAGAGTGTCTATCTATATGTCCTATTCTATATCGGGACCACATGGCACATATACATGCATTAATAAATAAATAAATAAAACTCAATAAGATATTCCATGATCGTGATTAATTAAGGAATATTGTACTAATTGGAATCTATTGAATGTACATGCAATATACTACAAGCGGGTTCCAATTAGTATCATTGATAACGTTCTGAACCATTTAATTAATTAATTAACTTCATAAATAAGTTTCAATATTTTTTTTTTAAATAATAAATATAATAGAATGACAAACAAATTAACGGATTACCTGATAGTAAGTTGCAACTGTCGCCTATAGACTTGAACAGCATCATTAACTTCACCGGGCATACTATGAGGTCCATAGTATCTCTAATGTGTTGCCATTTTCAAAGACTAAGGTTTAAACTTGCCTTTTGTACATTTTTTCTACCATTTTGTATCTGTTTGTATTATTAGCACAGTTTTTTTTTATACCACTGAGGTGGCAAACAAGCATACGTCCCACCTGATGGTAAGCGGTTACCGTAGCCTATGAATGCCTGCAATACCAGAGGTATTACGCGCGCGTTGCAGACCCTGAAGAAACCTCATTACCCCCCTTTTAAAGAACCCCATTTTTTTTACAACACAGGGGGCAAACGAGCATGCGGCTCACCTGATGGTAAGTGACTACCGCCTATGATCACCCACAACACCAGCTGCATTGCAGGTGTGCTGCCGGCCTTTGCTGTACTCTCTTGAAAAATCCTCGGCAGGGGGCTCATTCCATAACCTGAGTGTTCGTGGGAGAAAACATCTCTGAAACCGCGTTGTACGCGACCATTTAGGCTGTAGGGTATAAGGGTGAACTCCCTGTCGATGGTGAGCCGTACGATGATAGACAGTGGCCGTAGGCATCATATTGAATAATTCCTCTGAGCACAATCCGTTGTACAAGCGGTAGAACATGCAGAGGCAAAATCTCTCCTAAGACTTAAGGGTTCGATACCGCTTGTGAGCCTGGGATCATCGACAATTCTCATAGCTCGATATAATAAGGTACTGATATATATACTATTAATTTGATTATATTGTGATATCAGCCATTAACTATTTACTACTGAATATGTGCCTAACCCATAAGGCGAGGGGGAAAGGGATTGTTAGTAATGGGGTCTAATGAACCCATTGCTATTGAAACCATCGTGATTAGTTCTAGTAGAATTCGTCACGATAGGCTAACTGACCTTCTTTCATCATCACATGTCATCCCTTACTGGTGCCCCGCCAGCGTATACCGATAGCGCAGGCGGGGTTACCATTTCATAATCACCCATTAAAGAAAAAACGCATAAGGCAAAGGGGGAGAGGGGATTGGTAGTAATGGAAATTACCATCCCATTGCTAGCAAAATACTCTATCTAGTTGTCCTCCACGCGGTTCCCTCTGGAAATTATTGTGATTGATATATTGTTAGACATGATAGGCCAACTGACCTGCTTCATCCTCACCTATCATCCCTCACTGGTGCCACGCTAGTGTATACCATAAATGCAGGCGCGGATAGCATTTCATTATCATCCGTTAAAAACATCCATAATGGAGGATTTTGCCAGTACTTGATATGCTTATCAGGTATCCATTTAGTACACTTAGCTGCTTCTTACAACACCCCTTTTACCAGAGGGAGACTTTGTATACAAGTCGTTTGTTTGGGTACCTCTGTCCCATTCGTATTTCAACCGTGAAGCAGATGTGTTTTCTTTGCTGTGTTTCGATTTGAAGGGTGGGATAAGGCGTGAATTTACAGGGTACAGAGAAATAACACTTGAGTCCTCAGGAATAGCAACGCATGGGGGTATCATGGGCGAAATAGTATATTCTGTTATGTGCATGGTACTGCTCATGTCTATAGGCGACGGCTATCACTTTCCATCAGGTGGGCCGTCAGCTTGTTTGCTATTCTAAGTTAAATAAAAAAAAAAAAAACACCCACGAGAAAGAAAGGAACGGTTTAGTCCATGCTGGGATCACACGCCTATTAATATAATAAATGCGAAGGTTTGTAATGATGGATGAATGAATAGATAAATGTTTGATACTCTTTCACGCAAAAACTACTAAATGGATATTAATAAAATTCAGTACACGAGCAGGTTGTGCCCTAACTTAGTAAATAAGATACTTTATATATTAATTTACATGGGGTATAGTATTATAATTCTAAAAGTCTAACAACGGTTACTAACCCGCCTGCCAAGCGTGGCAACTACTGAAAAAACTTCCCATATGGGATAGGCTTATATCTAACAGAGGACGTTTAACGTCTGAAATAATAATAATAGTATTATATTATCTGTGACGCGGGTAACGCCGCGAAATACTGCTCGTAAAGAAATAAATAATTAATGTTGATAATTGTTGTGATTGTAATAAGATCGAATTGTGATTATGACGAGATAATTAATATTGTAATTTATGTACTTTGTCGATGAGCACACAACAATATTAACGTTAAATTAACGGATGACTAAACCTATTTCTGTGCCTCTAGTGAGAAACGGTACAATCCGAAATCGTTACTTTTCAGGAAAGCCAAAAATACTTTTTTTTATTATAAATTCTAGCGTTTTTGTTATGTGATAATTAAAAACGTTAATAACTGGTTTTGAAGTCATTTTGTGTCGTCTTTCATATAAAATTATCAGCTTCTATGTAAGTATATCTTATAGTTTTAGAAATAATCGAATAGTACCTAATTTAACCCGTTCAATGTATTACTGTTATCATGTAAAAAAGGTCCCATTTGATAATTGAAGGGAAACTATTTAATCTGAAAGGATCTAAACATTTTTAACGTTTAAAAATAAATAAAGATAATTTTTATTCAAGTAAACTTAATAATAAGCATTTTTGAATAGTCATTTTTTTATTAATCTACCGCCCAGTTCGGAATGCAATTTCAGTTGAGAAGAACGGTTGAGAAATACAACTATTGTGTTTCATTAATAACTTTTTTTAATATAATAAAAGAAATGTTACTTAATCGTGTCGTAAATCGAAATGAACTACTAGAAAAAGAATTATAATTATAAAGAAAAAAATTGAAAAACAAAAACATATTTGACATTTGAGACTAAGTGGTTTGTTATGTTTGGTCTGCTATATATATTATAGAGTATATCGTTCTTTCAGATAAACAATAAATTTTTCAAGTCAGTTTACAACTGACGGAGTTATGAAGTAAGAAATATAAAAAAGTACAAATGAATCGAAAGTTTACTTCTTTTTTTAATCGGTTGAAAAAGAAAAAGAGTACAACATGACTTATATCCTTTCTCACTAGAGGCACAAATTTTTTCTCAAATTATGTATTCGTCGCTCATTTTATGAACGCGAAATTATTTTCATAATTCATAACACATGAGAGAACAAATAGGACAATCTAATATGCATATACTAGCTGTATCCCGCAGTTTTGCTCATGCTCGTATCGTGATGTCGAATAGCCTATAGTCTTCCTCAAGAAATGAACCATTAAGAGACTACCGACTAATATTAAAATACAATTTTATTCCTGTATGTATGGATCTAATGAATCCATATTTACTTATGAAATCAAATGTGGAGATCGACACCGGCGCACCATTACTGAAGAAAAATCGCTAAAATAAATGCCGAGTAACTCTGAAGTAACCCAACTTAACCCAAATATCAGTCAATGGACTAAGAAAAAAAGCTTTAGTTCCTGCGATATGCTAGTAGTGGGTACAATACGAACAAAGGCCGGTAGAATGGACAATAAAAGGCTATCGTTCTACAAATGGAACATTACAAAGAATGATGGGCTTCCACGCGGCCTTTTCACCTGGAATGTGGCTTAATTTATAAGCGATATGCTTTTCCTTTAATAAAGATATACATTATATATATATTACGATTGTAATAAAAAAATAAATTAAATTAATAATCAGTTAAAGTAATATTTATGATCCGTGCCCGACCCAAAGGTCCCTATGACACTTATGGCATTTCCGCGTTGGATTGCCAGAGATATCCTTTGAGCCAGAACGGCGATCATGGCCGTTGATTTCCCTTAATTGAATTATTTTTAAGCGATATCATATAAGATTGTGTCCTACAAAAAACCAAGTTTCATTTTGACAAAACCAATTTAATAAAATTTCTATGGCATTTATCTGTAAGTATATAGCCTTTTAGATACAAAAGAATTTTACAAATCGGTTTCAAACTAACGTTAATAAACATAAACAAATAATACAACCGAATTAAGTACCTCCTTCTTTTTGAAGTCAGTTAAAAAGAGAAATTTTTTAATTCGCCGATATTTTGTATATCATATTACGCAATAACTTTACTAATTATGATGAAATTTGGGATCCATTTCATCTAATTGGTAGGATTTACTAATCTTACTACATGATCGTACAACTCACCACAAACCAACTATCTGAATGAGTGGCGGTTCTCCATCATACGTTTCAAAGCACTTTCTTCCACGCACAAACTTGCTTTCGAATTAACTTCCAGCAGCGGTATTTCTGAACCGATACAACATTATAACTTTCAAGAAAAGAGCAAATTCCTTTTTAAAAGGCCGGCAGCACACCTGCAATGCCTCTGGTGTTACGAGTGCTCATCGACGGTAGTTACTTACTATTAGGCAAGCTAGGTGCTCGTTTGCCCCACTGTATTATAAAAAACAACTTTTGTTTTAGTCGCTGTTTCTTATTACTTACTCCACGGTCAACAAGTGGTTTCTTAGACAGCCGAGATAGATGTGTACTAATTCCTTACCTTTCTTCGCTTGATGGTCACTGTATTAAACCATATAGTCTGTGTGTGGGTGTGTATTTGCGTATCCATGTGTGCTGTGTTTCTTAATTAGCAAACACCCTTCGTTTCGCTTACCATAAACTCAATTACTCCTTCCAGTGACGTAGTATTATGGACACCCAGTACGGATATTAAAGATATTAATAGCGTGAACCCAAGAAGTAGGGACACAGTGGGCGTCGGGGGACTGATGGCGGTGGGAGCACTGTAATAAACGATATTAGTAATTTTGTAATTTATATAATAGTGGCAATGGGCTGGTCACATAGCTCGAAAAACCGAAAACCGATGAGGACGAAAGGTTCTTGAGTGGCGACCCCGTACGGGCAAATGCAGTGTAGGACGACCTCCACTAGATGGAGTGACGTCCTCAAATACATTGAAGAGAGTCAATGGATGTAGGTGGCTCAGGACGGTTCCTTATAGCAGTCTATGAGGGAGGCCTATATCCAGCAGTGGACTGTTATTTGCTGAAATGATAGTGATGATGATATAATATTTATTGTCTTCAGAAATACAGTAATAATAACAATTAATAGAAATAATGTGAGTTGAAATTACCTCTAAAAGAGATCTCTTCCAGTCAACCCAAGACAGTGGCATAGGAAGTCTTGAGTAGGCATCAATAATACAAGAAAGTATTGAAACATTTTTAAATACTACTAAATATGAATTGAATGGCGTGAATTTACTGGGTACAGAGGAATAACACCTGAGTCCTTAGGGATGGCAACGCATGGGGAGTAACATGGGCGAAACAGTATACAAAATATACAAAATATAAATATATATATGAAACATACACAGCATTTTAAGTTAGACCTTCGGGAATACAATTATGAAAACCGCATCCAATTTGGTGCAGTAGTTTTTATATGATGCCGAAACAAAGATACAAGCATATACAGACAAACAAAAAAATTCTAAAAAATATTGTGTTAGGATCTACTTAGAGGCATCATACAATTTTTTCTTTAAAATCTTTCATGTACATAAATCGTATCGTTTAGTTGCATTAGTTATTAGTCATTTATTCAAAAAGCAATAAACATTGTCTTTGAAATTGTGTATGAAAAGCAGTAAATTACCACCAGAGGGAGATTTTTTTATACGACTTAGAATGGCAAACAAGCTGACGGCCCATCTAATGGAAAGTGGTAACCGTCGCCTATAGACATGAGCAGTACCATGGACATAACAGAGTGTACTGTTTCGCCCATGATACCCCCCCTCATGCGTTACCATTCTTGAGGAGTCAAGTGTTATTCCTCTGTACCCTGTAAATGCAAACACTACTGCTTAACGGTAGAAACACGAATGGGACAGAGGTACCTAAGCAATCGACATTTGTACAAAGTCTCCCTCTGGTGAATATTGTACAAAAGTGGATTTTTTCGATATATATATTCTTTATTGCACTTTTAAGTTACATATAAAATAATGTATTTATAAATATTATGAGCCAGGATAGACTTATCTCTGACAGAGATCTCTTCCAGTCAACCCAGTACAGTGAGAAAGCATGTCATTAGCGGGCAGCTGAAGTGCTACAACTATTAATACATAAACAAATATACAGTTATTTTTTTATTTTTTTTTAGCATTTTTATTAAATTAGTAAGATAAGACTAGTAAGATATTCAGTTAATACTATGACACGAACTAGGTATTAACTATGTAAGTATTGCGCCCTTTATTGGTTCGTTCACGATCAAAATAAACAGAGGGTGGCTTAAAAGGGTCGCTATTTTGCAGGGTTAACGGATATCGTTAAAATAGGAATAATTAGGCGACGGTACGCTATTTTCGCTGTGTGTGCCCCAGCATAGAATGGGCCACCCCTTCCTTTCCCGTGGGTGTCGTAAGAAGCCACTAAGGGAGGGCGAGGAATGGGCAGCAGCGCCCTTCTAAAAGCCTAACTGCGGATGCCAACGCGCCTGCCAAGCGTGACAACTACTGGCAAAACTCCCCTTATGGGAAAGGCTTTTATGTTCAGAAGTAGACAATCAACGTCGAAAATAATAATAAAACACTACTTTATAATAAGTCCCTAGTTCGATTAGGCCTCGGTAGGGCTAATTTAAGTAATTTATTTTGTTTTACTGAACTAGGTGTTTTTTGCGAAAATACCTATTACTGGTTGGTTGGTTAAAATTATTTTGTTTATGTGCGACTGTCAACACTCCAAGATTGACTACTACCAAGATGCCTGAACGTGCTTTGTTTAGAGTTAACACGTGTCGCAAAACGTGCGTGGGCGGAATGGCGGTTAGATATTGATGACTGATACGAAAGGTTGTGGAACTTCTAGTAATAATAATAGTGGTTAATCTTCGTGTGTTCCTGAGAACGACGATGGCGCTATACCTCCATAACATGTGATTTTACTGCAATATTCTACCCTTCAAACCGTATATATATATATATAATACATATTTATACAAGCACAGCTGTTTTATTCCTTTCCTAATTCTGGATTGATTTTGATGATTATTTTGGCAATGCTTGAAGTTTTTTTTTTTCAACTGATGTTAATGAAATGGCAATCCTACCTACGCTAACGGTTTATGCTGGTACGGTACCAGTGAGGAATAATAGGTGAGGATGAGAAGGCAAGTCAGTTAACCCATCGTTATGAAATGAGCGCTATAGTTTCCAGGAGAACCACGAGAAGGTCGTCCCAGTAGAGTATATTGCTACCAATAGGGCTACTATCTCCATTACTAACAATCTTTTATCCTCGCAATAGTTGTTTCCATATTGATCCCATACTTGTTGCGTTTAAAATCACACTTCTTTTTGCTGAGTTGTATCTCAAATATAGAGCTTTTGTGTAATTCATACCTACATCATCTCCCTAGAGATTCTATGTATCTATGGATATAAATAGATTAATATGTCGGTCTATTTTTATATTTTAGTCAATGGTTTCCTCTTGCGTGATATTTTATATCTTAAGTTTACCAAAGGGAGACTTTGTATAAAAGTCGTTTGCTTGGGCACCTCTGTCCCATTTGTGTTTCTACCATGAAGCACTTGTATTTGTTTCGGTTTGAAGAGTGGGGGCATGCGGGTGAAGAACAACGCTTGGAGGGTATCATGGGCAAAACAGTATACTGTTATATCCATGATACTGCTCATGTCTATAAGCGACGGTTTTTTTTTTGATGGGTGAGAATGGTATGGTAACCCCGCCTGCGCTAAGGGGATACGCTGGCGGAGCACCAGTGAAGGGTGATAGATGAGAATGTAAACATGGCCAGTTAGCCCTTCATGATATATTCATCAGGAATTAACCAATGATAGTTTCCATAGAACCGCGAGGAAATCGACCTGGTTTTATTGCTAGCAATGGGATTCTCAAATTCCATTACTAACAATCCCTTTCCCCCCTATAAGCGACGGTTATCACCTTCCATCGGGTGGGCGGTCAACTTGTTTATAATTCTAAGTTTCATAAAAAATCTTAAGTTTAAATCTTAAATTAGGTATTTATTATTTTAAAAATGACGTTGCATGGACCTTTATTAAATACATAGATCTAAATATTTCTCACGATTGAATAGCGCTAAAGATCACGATCTCTTTAAATTGATATTTACAATTAAATATAGCAGCATTATAACATACTCATGCTGATGTCGCCAACGCAGTTTGAAATGGTTTTATTTTTAGAAGTAATTGTCAAAGGTTATCTGGAAAAGATCGCTGAGCGATAAGGTTGCTATTTGTATCACTTCACATTGCCATTTATTGTATTTATTTTTTTTTTTATATAGTACAATAAAGTGTTAAATAAATAAATATTGGTCACAGGAACAAAATTTTTATTGGTACAACAAACATTTTCATTATATTCATTATATATCCATCCATCTGTAAGGATGTATATATTATACAAGAAGATTCAATAAAGGCTATTTTTTTAACCAAAATTACCATCTCTCCTTTTAAGAAGGAGAAATGGCAAAGTAACGTTCATCCATCCGTGAAGACATCTATCCATTCAGGCTTATAAACTTTCACATTTATAATGTTAACAAGATATTATTTAATAAAGAAAAATATACAAGGCATATTTATAAAAAAAAAAAAAAAAACTTTATACAATATATCAAACATGGTGTAAGGAAAGGGAACTACAGAAAATCCTGACCGATCGAAGCGCCAGAGAAAATAAGTTCTGAAACGTATTTTTCGGTTTCTGCCAATTTTGTACCGAAACCAAAATTCTATATTTTCACCAAAACTAGCCGAAACCGAAACCAAAATACAAAGGTTAGCCAGACAATAATTTAGTAATTTACTATACTTGTACACCAGTCTGGAGAGGTTTGAAGGGATACGATTGTTGAGCAGGTAAGTGTTTGTAGAGGACAGATTAAATAAGGACATATGGACTGATAGGATGGGGGAGTCGTTTATTGTTAATCTGTTGCCTAAGTAAATAATTGTCTAAAATAGATCTGTACATATAATTTCTTCTCTTTATTTACCTATGCCCGCAATGTCTTCTATATATAGATTTAATGAGATAAAATGTGATCTATTCTCTTCGTAATTCCAAATACAGTGTACTAAGTTAAATGAAGACTGATTGATCCGTTAAGACACCAGTAAACAAACAAACATACTCACATTAACATATACGACTAATCTTTATAAAAGCAATAGGAGCAAAAACAACAATTTTCAAAAATTTTGTGTGTCTTATAAAAATATTGTCTCAAAACAAAGCTCTGGTATTAGTATGCGAAGCCTAGTTTCGGTTGGTTAAATTACATTGATTCATTGAGCCTTTCATGAGAGCTGTAGCATTCAGGTATTTGGACATTTGTGAATTATCGGAATATCGTTGTAATTGGAATGTTCTGGTTGATTTTCGACTGACTTCAATATGGACGTCTAGTGCAATAGGTAATATACACGTAACACTGATATCAAACGCATACGAGACAAATTTTGTTGAAAGCACAGAAATACTGTTTTAATAAAATTTATGACAACTTAGATTGTATAAAAAGAGCATCGAGTCTCAAAAACGGATGTACTTTTTGTCGGCTAATTCTTAAATGAGTAGACTTGTTTTTTTATCAGTGTACTATACTTACGCACTTATTGTAACGTCTATCTATCTATATTTAATTATTTAATAAATAAAATTACTTTTAACGCATTAAAAAGATGCAAAAATTATAAGAAAAAATAAATATAGAAGTTATAAAGGAAACATTCATAACTTATTTATCAGCCTAAATGGTCGCGTACAACGCGGTTTCAGAGATGTTTTCTCCCACGAATACACAGGTTATGGAATGAGCTCCCTGCCGAGGTTTTCCCAAGAGACTACAGCATGGGGTTCTTCAAAAGGGGGTAAAGAGATTTCTTTGGGGTTAGCAACGCGCGCGTAATGCCTGGTATTGCAGGCGTTCATAGGCTACGGTAACCGCTTACCATCAGGTGGCCGGTATGCTTGTTTGCCACCTCAGTGGTATAAAAAAAATAAAAAAACGCAAAATTGTATGAAAACTTTACCTGCTTTTCTCGAAGCATTTGTATGGAGACACAGTAATAATCTAAGGGTGACAAATGGAAATATTTAATGTATGAAACGATTTTTAATTTGTGCCAATATCCAATATCATCACACTGTTAAGTGGTCAATGTATGATACAGATTATGAAGAATATGCAGAATTAACAATATGCAGCACAAACAAAATGAGTACTTAATTAAATAAAAACAAGATAAATTTCAAATTAACATTTATTTTCATTTGTAGATATCAATTATAATATTTAACGCGCAAAATAATTTATTATTGAAATATCCTTTCGACCGACCCTTGCCTAACCAAACAAAGGACAGATTGTACTTTTTACGTAGGTATGTTAAGCTATCGCAAATTCAGAATCGATTTTAATGGTGTTTTTAATCAAAACATTTATGTGTTGGTGTACTTTATTAGTTGCTACCGCCGTGTGGTCCCGGCATAGAATAGGCTATAACTTTCCCGTGGGTGTCGTCAGAAGTCTCTAAGGGAGAGCGAGGGATGGTTTCTCTTAAAACATCTTCAAAGCCTAATTGCGGTTGCCAATGCGCGGCAACTACTGGGAAAACCCCCCAAGGGGCAGGCTTGTGTTCAGCAGTGGACAGTTAAAGCCTGATACATATATGATGACGTTACTTAGTCAGTATATAAGTTATTTTATTTTATTATGTCATCTTAAAAGTAATTGGTTATACTTAAAACACTATTGGGACTTAACGTGATGATTTTTATTTGCAAGTAAATAGTAGGTACCTATATATCTGCTTCTTTATTGTCGACGTTTCGACGTGGATTGCACCATGTCGTGGTGCGATAAAAAAGCAGGTTTGTAGGTACTATTTACTTGTAAAAACATTTTTTTCATCTTTTTTAGTCCCAATAATGTATTTAAATATATTTTAAATATATATATATATATATATATATATATATATATATATATATATATATATATAACATATATATGTTAACAACGCGAAAGTTTAAAACTAAATAATTGGTTATACTTATTATTTCTAAAATATATGAAAAAAAAAAATCTAAAATTCTTAAAGAAAAATAGTGTTCCTGTGTATACTCGTATACGTACTCTTAATTTTACGAAAAGAAAAAAACATTAAAAAGAAAAGAAAATCGGAGACTTTTTCAGTTATTTGTTTTTTATTTTTTACTTTAAAAGAAAATATTTCATTTTGGTATTTTATAATCTTATAACAAAAATAGTTCTAATACTTTAAGTCTTTTTTTTATACAAAAAATAGTTGTATAAAAAAAATTCTAAAGTCGTAATAAAATTGGCTAATTGAAAGGGCTTATTGTCGTATATCATATACGACAATAAGCCCTTTCAATTAGAAAACAATAATTAACATCGTTTTGGAATAACTGAAGATATTGTAACGTGGTTACTTTAAAATTAGTTCAAATCCGTATTTGACATGTTTAAAAAATTAAAGAAAAAAATGTTTGATATTCAAATACGATGAATGTTGTATCAAATTTAATTAAAATGTTGATTAGGGATTCAATTACATTTTGCAATTAAAACTTACCGACTTGTGTTCATTTATTAAAGGTTCTATTTTAACTTGGTTACAGTATGAGTTTTAGATTGAAAGTACTTATTTAAAAACTTTTTTAATTTTATACCCGTAACGCTTAAGAACTCTCATCTCGAAGTCTGACATGATCAAAATTATGCGTATCCGTTAGTTTTCAAAAACGATGTATATTTTCCTGTGTTCTCTCTTTTTCATTCGTCATGCCTTTCGTCTGCCAAGCGTGGCAACTACTGAATACCCTCTTTATGGTATTACAGAATCTGTATAAATTAAAATCAATTTCTGAATGTGTGTGTATAGAGTAACAGTGTGCAGATATGTAAATAGTTATGATGCTTTCAGTAGGGGGAAAGGGATTGTTAAAAATGAGGTCTAAATGACTAATTGCTAGCAATACAAATACAATTTATCAGGCCGACCTCCACGCGGTTCCCCCTGGAAACTATCGTGGTTAGTTCTACTGAAATTCGTCACGATGGGCTAACTGATCTGCTTCATTTTCACCTATCAACATACACCGGCGGAGCACCAGTGAAGGATGATAGATGAGGTTGAAATAGGTCAGTTAGCCCATCGTGACGAATTCAACAAGAATTGTTCACGATGGTTTCCAGGGGGATTCACGTGGAGGTCGACCTAATAAGGCATATTCCTAGCAATGGGGCTGTCAAACTCCATTGCTAACAGTCCCTTTCCCCCCATTTTAGCACGTTAGATGGCTATACTTTTTTTGTCTCTTTCTGTCTATTTTTTACAAAATTTGGTTACATGCTTACTAATTATCTAAGATTTTTCATATATCAATAATGTTAAAAAACATTTTTTTCTTTTTACAATATTAGTACCCATCTACAAAGAAGGAATTATGAAACCATACTTAGACTCAATGTTGCCTCAGAAAGTAATTTCGAGAGTAGCGCTAGAGTTGAATTAAATCTTTTCAAAGTATAGTTTTAAGGTTTCGCTTACACGACCACGGACTTTGAAAATCATATTACCTTTATAAGATCATGAAATTAAATTTTATAGATTTGAATATAGTACGAAATATTCTTAATATGAGTCGTAGAGAATCACCTGATTTTTTATACAACTTAGAATGGCAAACAAGCTGACGGCCCACCTGATGGAAAGTGATAACCGTCGCCTATAGACATCATGATGAATTCATCTGGAATTAACCATGATAGTTTCCAGGGGGAACCGCGAGGAGATCGACCTGCTAGCAATGGGATTCTCAGTCTCCATTACTAACAATCCCCTTCCCCCCTAATATTGGCCGTTAACCAATGCACTGTTGAATATCTCTCTCATAAAGAGGGGTTATGTCGGTAGTTGCTATTGGTGATCTTTCAGAATGGACGCTGCTGCCAATTCCTCAAACATTAAGTTCCTTTAGTCGCCTCTTACGATACTCACGGAAAAGGAAGGGATGGCCCATTCTTGGCCAGGACCATGCGGAAATTGTAATAATATATAGTTTTCCTATTAGGAAAAAATTGTCTCTAAACTGAAATTCCTATTAGGAAAACTATACCCTTTCACGTCAACCTTCATGCGATCTCTTTGAAAATAATCGTGGTAGCTTCTAGTATAATTAGTTTATATATGCCAATTTATCTGTTATACTACTGATTTCTAGCTAGCATATATCATATCTTGTATAGAGTTACCGCATAATTCAAATTTAATTAAAACAAATAAGTAAAATCACAAGAATAAAAAAATATATAAGTAAAATTTTATATGCATAAAAATAAATTAGAATACTGGAAATACCAGTCGCTAAATAGAGCTAAATTCCAAGTGATCCGTCCAGACAAATTAATATAAAAATACTCGGGGCGCGATATTGCTAAGTTTGCCTTCGGAATCCAACGGAAGAATCCTTAAATGAAGCATTGGAATCTGTACAAACTGATGGCACATACGGGCTGATATTTTAACCGTCCCCGTCCGTTTAGATTTTTAGTTTCAGTTTAGATAAAATTTTTTTTGCAACTTAAAATGGCAAAAAAATTAGCGTCCGACCTGCTGGAAAGTGGTAACTGTCGCTTATGTATATAAACAGTACCATGCACATAATACAGAGAGAGACATAACATATTTACTCTTTATTGCACCATTTAAAGAAATGAAGCAATGTCATATGTTTCATTTCATGTTATTCATAAATTTTATGATATTTCTTTTTTCCTTGTGCTATAGTACAAGTAAAGGGAAAAATACAAAAACTGTAAATTTGTAGTTACGAGTACATAACATTTTTTTTTTCTTTTGTAATTTTTTTTATTGTAATTTATACAAATCTCTCGGTGCGCGAGTATAGTTCCACTCGGCTGTTTTTTTTTTTTTATTTTGTGAAAATAAACTGTGAAAGAACCGCCCAAAATAGCAATTCGTATATTGCTATTGACTTTCCACTGTCGTTAAAATATTTATGTTCTACCCAAACCTTTTGTGCCCCGATTGCGAATTCAGAAGCTTGGGGCATCGTTTTGAAAAATTAAAAATCCTGTCTTACGCAGAGTTACACAGAGCTATTGGTTAATAATGTATTATTATTGAAAATGTTTTAAGATGTTTATAAGTACCCATTTATTAGCTGTTTCCCGCAGGTTTGCCCGCATGCATCAATACACAGGATATCCTACATGTTAATGTTGGAGTTTTAATACTGGCTGTTGACACTGAGGTTTTTAAGAACAATGTATTATTTTTAAGTTTGTTCTATATCAGATTTTTATAAGACATGTCTCGTATTTTTTCCCTAAACTTATCATTTTATATCACAAATACATATATGGTGAAGCAATTCAATAAGAATAACAATTATTTCCTTCGATATGTGAGCCGGGTCGCCGGCTGGTTTTTACCTCGCTTTTCGTAATTTCAAAAATAAGATAGGTACTCACCTGCGAACAATTCCAGCAGCTCTCTACAGGATCCGGGGTTCGATGGTCCGAAAGATGACACGGAGCACAGCCGATAAATATTATTTTTTAATTAAGTTGTAGGAAAGCGGCCAGTCGCGGTTACTCAAAACGAAGTTCGAAAAAAAAGGGCATCGGCGCGAGAGGGCAGCACCGACAAAGATCGGACACAATCGGTCCATAGCCCACAGATAACCACTAAAATTGCGAGCATGTAAAGTACCCATCCCTTATCCATAGCGAAAAGCGAGTAGGCGCAAATACTAATATGAATAATGTTATTAATTTTAAACTGGCGTCACCATTCTCCCCCAGCCTTGAAAGGATGCCTTTCAACATAACAACTATAACTATTACATCGCACTATAATAAGAAATTATACTAATATTTAAACTTTTACGGACTCCTGATGGAGTATCTAAACTAACTATAATTAAATAATACTATTGCATAGGAAGAGGACATAATTTCACGACAGGCCGTTGATAAGTACCATTTTTAGTCTTAACAACTGCTATACGTACTATATTGTCCTTTCCCGGAAAGGTTTTAACTATCAGGCCAAGGGGCCAATACAATGGAGCAATATTGTCTTGCATTAATACAACAACCGTACCTTCCTGAATAGGCACTGACGGTGTATTCCATTTTTGTCTAACTTGGAGTGTGTGCAAATACTCGTTTCGCCATCTTTTCCAGAAAGATTGTACGATTTTATCCAATATATATATATATATATATATATATATATATATATATATATATATATATATATACCACATTAAGATAATGAGCGGGTGTTAAAACCCTGGGTTCCGAAGGGTCAGAACGAAGAGCACACAGTGGTCGTGAATTTAGCAATGCCTCAATCTGTGTGAGTACGGGCACCAATTCCTCATAAGATAATATTTGCTGACCAATTGTCCTATACAAATGGGTTTTCGTTCCCTTCACTATACTCTCCCAGCTACCGCCATGATGAGGGGCATTCCTGCAAATCATTTGCCAAGAAATACGGTTTTCCGCGAGCTCTTGTTTCCAATATTTTTTATACTCATTGGCTAAAAATTTATGCAGTTCGCGTAAGTATGATTTGGCACCGATAAAATTGGTTCCGTTATCAGAGTGCATATATTTTACCGGACCACGACGGGACAGGAAACGCTTGAAAGCCGATAGAAAACTAGCAGTACTAAGTTCGGTAGCAAGTTCTATATGAACTGCTCTAGTAGTCATACAAGTAAATATACAAATATACGCCTTCTGGGCTTTAACACCACGACGACGCTGAGGCGTATATGAAATAGGTCCAGCATAATCACAACCAGTATGAATAAATGGTTTTTCTACTTGATTTACCCTACATGAGGGCAAATCAGCCATCATTGGAAAAAGAGCTTGAGGTTTTAAGCGAAAGCAAAAATAACATTGACGAATTCTCTGACGAATAATTCGTCGTGCAGATATAATCCAATAATTGCAACACAAAAGGGACATTAATGTTTCAGGCCCTGCGTGACAATTCTTCCTATGATGGTAATCAATAAGAATGTCTACAATATGATCACGTCTGGGTAACAAGAAGGGATGTCTAAATTCATAGGATACATCTGCGTTATCCAAACGGCCACCAACTCGAATAACACCATTATCTAAGAATGGTTTCAATTGTCTAACTAAATTAGAACACAAGTTCGCAGCTGAAAGATCTGCCAATTCTTGTGTAAAATAAACACTTTGAAGTGCTCGTATTATGTGAATTTCAGCCTTAGATAAATCCTCGGCGCTTATAGGCCCTTTAGGTAATATTCTAGCAAATTTAAGTAAATAAACAACAGACCGAAGATATTTGCTCCATGATGAAAACTTGCGAGATAACTCAAATAATACATTCGATTTTGAATCACAAGTAGAAATTAAAACTACTGATTTTGCCTCTGGAATTGACTCACCTTGAGGTATAAAAGGTTTAATAGGCCATAAATCTTTCGGTTTACTTGCCCAAGGAGGGCCGTGAAGCCAAAGAGGGTGACTCACTAGTTGTGCTGGTGTTAGCCCTCGAGATAAACAATCACTAGGGTTATCTAATCCCCGAATGTGATAGAAATGTTTACTAGGCAAATTCTCATGTATTTTTGCCACACGATTGCCTACAAAAGTTTGCCATCGATAGGGCTCTGAGTGGATCCAACTTAATGCTACTGTTGAATCCGAAAATGCTAAAATCGTATGAACAGAAAACCGAGGCATGTAATTAAAAACAACCTTTTTTATGAGTTGTGCAAGAACTAAAGCCGCACATAACTCTAGTCTTGCAAGTGACACAATTTTTAATGGGGACACTTTGGACTTGGCACAAACCAAAGTGATTATATTGTCATTATTAGGAGTAGTAACACAGGCATAAACTACTCCGCCATACGCTCTCTCACTTGCATCAGCAAACCCAAGAATTGTCAACCTACAATTTTCTGTTACACCAATGTGACGAGGAAATTTAAGCTGCTCAATTAGGGGCAACTCACGTTGAAACTGATGCCATTTTTTAACAATATTTTCTGGGGGAGAATCGTCCCAATCAATCTTTGCTATCCATAAATCTTTAATTAATAATTTAGCGAAAAGTACAATAGGGGCCACTAACCCTAAAACATCAAACAAACGAGCAATATATGACAGTATATGTCGTTTAGTACATGGACGTTCATCATGATTAACCTGAAAGGTAAAATTATCATCGATGGGATCCCAACGTAGTCCCAAGATTTTGAAAGTATTGTCATCATCATCACTATCAAATGAGACACTCTGTGACAAATGCCTGTCTTCAGGTATTTCCTGTAATATACGATCTGAATTGGAAGACCATTTTGCCAATTCAAATCCCCCAGCCATGAAGAGCTCATTTAACTCACGCACAGCATCGTTAGCTTTCTGTTCATTTATAATGGAACTAACGATATCGTCCATGAAAATATCACGAGAAACAATTTCTTTGGCAACAGGAAAACGATCGCCTTCATCCTCCAAAAGTTGTTGTATAGTACGTAACGCCAAAAAAGGACTGGATCGCAAACCGAAAGCAACACGGTTATATTGATAAACCTTGATTGGTCCATTAGAATCAAAACGATACAAAATACGCTGAAATGGACGATCCTTTTCACGAACATGGATTGCTAAATACATTTGACGAACATCTGCCGAGATAGCAACTAGAAACAAACGTAAATTTAATAAAATAGAAAACAAATCCGCGTGCAGACTAGGGCCTGCATGCAAAATGTCATTCAAAGACAAACCAGAGTCAGTAGGAAAACTAGCATTAAGAACGACTCTCAGTTTTGTAGTAATCTTATCCTCACGAATAACAGCCCGGTGAGGAATATAATATGCTTTCTCTTGAGGCACAATATCTACTTCAGACAAGTATCCCTTTTTAAGGTGGTCAGTAATAACCTCATCATACGCCAACTTAACTGCTGGTTGAGAACGAAGCTTCGATTCTAATCGTAAATAACTGCGCTCTGCAGCCTTCAAAGAATTTCCTAAATTTTCAGAATCAAGTTTAAAAGGTAAAGCAACTTCATATTGACCGTAGCTAGTTCGCTTAACAGTTGATTTAAATATATCCTCAGCCTGTTTATCTTCTAGACTGAGAATAGGAGAATTTCCTAAGTCCTCAATTTCCCAAAACTTTTTTATTAAATTATTGACTTCATATGTAGCACAAAAACTAAGAGACGAAGTACACACTGTCGTAATAGGAGCATCACCAAGAACGATATAACCTAAAGTCGTCTCGATAGCACTCGGTTGGCCTGGGGCATTAACTATCTTACCCGGCAATAATACATTGGTAAACAATTGTACACCTATTAATAAATCAACTTCATTAGGGACGCTCCACGAATTATCTGCTAATGCAATACCTCAAATCCAGATATTTTAGTAATATCTATAGGGCAAGTAGGCAATCTAGATGTAATATTTTCTAAAACAAGCGCTTCTATAGAATACTTTTTCCCATGTTGAAGTGTGGAACGAAATACAAAATTAACGCTACCCTTTACAACTTGAGTAGAACCACCAATACCTTTAACTGAAGCTGATAAACTTTTATTGACAGATAAGCCTAGTCGTCTAGCACCCTTGGCAGATATATAATTTTTCTGCGAACCAGGATCAAGGAGAGCTCTAATTAAAATCTCTTTGCCATTACGACAAGCAGCAACAACCTTTGCTGTACCCAAAACTTCAGTAGTTGGAGATACAACTCGTTTTTCAGTTGACATTGTACACAAAGAAGGAATGTTTAGACTCAATGTTGCCTCAGATACCTGATTATTTAAAACTTGGTGATCACCTTCACTTTCAAATTGAACTCCATTGTTCACTTTATTATTAATACATGGTTCAGTATTACTAAGAGCCACAGTGGCTTGCGATGGAGGCTTATTATTAAAATGGAGAATCGTGTGATGCTTTCCGTCACACTTACTACAAACATGCTGTGACGTACAGCGGGAAGACCAATGTTGAGAACTAAGACAATTAGTACACAACTTCTTATCTTTTACATATTGATACCTCTCAATGGGATTCAATTTTAAGAATTTATCACAATTTGAAATTTTTACATGAACTGCACTGTTGCAAAACAGACACTTAGAACGAGGATCACCAGTTGAAACATGTGCATGATTGGTACGCAAGCGATTACTGTTAGTAGATTTGCTAACAAATCTTTCATTTTTAATTGAAGGACGTGGTTGTGAGGTTCGATAGAGAACTTTAACATGTTCTCGCACAAAATGAACGAACTCCTCATAACCTGGCATACCATTATTATTCCGAATCGACATTTCGAAACTTCTTGCAGTATCAGGATCTAGTAACTTAAGACCCAAATGAACAAAAATAAATTCAGTTACATTTTCAAGCTTAAGTTGATTTAAGGCAGCAATTGTAGCTGCAAACTTATCAATAAAATCTTCCAGATTTTGTGCCGAAGCACCAACAAGAGGTTTCATTGAAAGTAACTGATTCAAATAAGAAGTACCCAATTCACGTTTATCATAATATTTAAGTTTTAACGTTTCCCAAACTGTTAAATAATTTTCCGCAGAAGGTACAACGCCTACAATTATAGACCTGGCTTTACCAGTTAATTGATTAAACAAATAATGTACTTTATCAGAATCTGTTAAATTATTGTTATCATGTATCATACGCTTGAAACTTTCGTAAAAGAAAGGGAACTGCTGTATATCGCCATTATAAAATGGTAACTCGATGCGGGGAATCTTCATATAATCATTACTATTAGACGTTACAGTTACAGCCTTTTCATTTAAAGGCTGTGCCTGAGAAGACTGGGATGACGCAGAAAGCTGATCATACACCAGGTTTATTTCACAGTATAAGTCATCAAATGAATCTAAACTCGAAAAGGAAGGTTCAAAATATTTATTTAATTCAATATTCATCCAATTAATTTGTTCTACTATTTCCTTAAATTCAGAACGTAACTGTTCCAAGGTACGAACTTTACTCAAAAATTGTTTTTTAATAGTTTCATTTTTATAAATATCTGGTATTAAGTCATAAATGGCTTGCACCCGACTAAAAGAACGAGCTCGTTGAGCTTCATACAATTTAATTTTCTTTTCAAGATCCTTATATATGGAACCATGGTAAGATAATTATCTATAATATACAATTTAAAAACTAAATAAGATTTATTAACATATATGTTTATATAAGAAACGATAATTATTTAAAAGTATTGTTTTTATAAAGTTATGTTTAATTTCAAGAAACCTAGTTAAAACTAACATAAAATTAAAAAAATATATAAGTACTTCAAGTAAATAAATTATTTAAAATATTAAATTCCGTTAGAGAAACCTATAGGGACACCTCGTTATTACTAATGTTCGATTATAGGTCAATAATCATGTTTATTACAATTACCAATAGATAACCACTAAAAAAATTATGTATATTCTTAGTTCTCACAGTATCTATAGGTATGTACCTATACTAATTAAATAAAATTAAGGTCATTATTATTTTTCATAAATTCAACAAATAATTACAATACTCAAATATGTGTAAACGTTGTTTATACTTGAACAGGTATATAATAAATATCACTCATATCACTAAACAACAATTCCATTAACTTGCTAACACTTTCAATTGAATATAATAAATTTATGACGTGTCAGTAAATGCATAAACAATCGTTAAACAATTTTACCTAAACAACAGCAATATTCAAAGCAACACTTTTTGTTTAGTTAAGCTAATTTTGCATGGGCGTACCCAATAATGTGGCGTTTCTTTTGAAATGAGATAAATAAACAAACCGCAATGTAAAGGAATAGACAGAGAGAGAAATAACTTATTACTATTACAACTTCTACTACAAATGGCTACTAATTACATATAATTTACCTTTTGTACTGATACTTAAACTCCAGTACATACGAGAATATTTAAGTAATTAATAATCTAAATTAGAAAAATATGACAAAATAATACTATATTTGCAACCGCTAAGTGTATATATTATACAAACAAATGTAATATGCACCTAATGTAATGCTGTCTGCATTACAGCAATGCAAAAGATGTGAACTATTCTTAAAAATATAGGTATCCACAATATAGCAAAGTTTTTTTTGCTATATAATAAATTTCTTTCTTTAATAATCAAATATATTTAAATACATTTCGGTAACGAAGATGGTACGTGCACTATGCTTGTTTAAAAATAGCTTGATATACCGCAGAGATTGCGTAAATATGATATAGTTATTAAAACAAGTCCGACTTAGTTTTATACTACCTACACAAAAAATGTTAAAAATAATCTTCTAACAAATTAACTTATTGTTAGGCGTAATTATTATAGATACTACGACAAATTAACTTAGTGTCGAGTATTATAATATAGCTAAAAACCGCGACTAATAACAAAACACAACCCGATAACTTAGGTGTTATGTTGGCGTTTCAGTAACGCAGTGAACGCAAGTTAAATCTACCTACCTAAACGAACGTATTCAATTAACTTATGATACGTTTGTTACCTATTTCAATACAATTATACGTATTAAATTACTAGCAAGGCATCCAAGTTCGATAGGACCAGAAAGAAATGGTTTCAATAAGAATAACAATTATTTCCTTCGATATGTGAGCCGGGTCGCCGGCTGGTTTTTACCTCGCTTTTCGTAATTTCAAAAATAAGATAGGTACTCACCTGCGAACAATTCCAGCAGCTCTCTACAGGATCCGGGGTTCGATGGTCCGAAAGATGACACGGAGCACAGCCGATAAATATTATTTTTTAATTAAGTTGTAGGAAAGCGGCCAGTCGCGGTTACTCAAAACGAAGTTCGAAAAAGGGCATCGGCGCGAGAGGGCAGCACCGACAAAGATTCGGTCCATAGCCCACAGATAACCACTAAAATTGCGAGCATGTAAAGTTTTATCCATAGCGAAAAGCGAGTAGGCGCAAATACTAATATGAATAATGTTATTAATTTTAAACTGGCGTCACCAATATATGTTTTATTACTGCATCCTACTATTTACAACGGTTAACTTAGGATATAGTAGGCTATATTCTAACCTATGTATCTACTAAATTTAATACACGTCCTATTTTTTGTTAATGGGTAATAATGGAATGGTATCCCCGCCTGCGCTATCGGTATACACCGGCGGGGCACCAGTGAAGGATGATAGGTGAGGATGAAGCAGGTCAATTGGTCCATCGTGACGAATTCAACAAGAATTGTTCACAATGGTTTCCAGGGGGAACCACGCGGAGGTCGATCTAATAGGCCATGTTGCTGGCAATGGGGTTGTCAAACTCCATTGCTAACAATCCCTTTCCTCCCATATACACATCCTATTAGTAAGATATAGTAAGTTCAAATTAAAATTAGTGTTGCAAACTCCTTAGTTTTCATATAGATTTTATTTTCATAATATTTTTATATTTTTTGTTTTTATAATTGTCGATTGCTCTTTGTCGCTTCCGTAGTCTGTCTTTTGTAACTTTTTTCCTTATAGTTATTTTCCTTTAAACCCATTGTTTAAATTTACTTAATATATCAACTATCTTTCTATCTTATTTAAGAGCTGCGCTCTTGTCGGTAGAGCTTTTGCTACTCAATACGATTTTCTGCGAGTCTCTTTTCCTCTTAATACGACACGACACCAACTTTCTTCTTGATCTGCTGGCCCTCTAGAAAAGTGGCAAGCGAATTCGTCAATGGAATCGACATCGCTAGCAAGTCTGTAAGTTGAAATGAGTCACCCGGCGTTGCTATCTCATTCTATCTCACAGACTCGCTAGCGATGTCGATTTCATCGACGAATTTGTTTGCCATTTCGTCATAGTCGTAGAATACTGACGGATCTTTATATGTAATATTCGTCAGAACCGTCAGTATTCTACGACTATGACGATTTGTCTAGAGAGCCTGATGTAACAATGCTTTGGTCTCCCTCTTCTCCTCCTTCCTTCTGTCTTATCTTCTATTACAATGTTCATAAGTTTGTCGTGTCGTATCAAGTGTCCTAACATTTTTTTCCCTCTGACCTCATATACATCAACATACAGTCCATAATATCGCCAATTTAGTACACTAAAGAAATTGCATAGAAAAAATTATAAATGTCGAATTGCGTTAATGAACTATTTTATCGTCGTAAATAATTTACATGAAGTGATCATCACACCAGCCGTCAACTGTTCACTGTTAAACATAAGCTTTCCCCATAAGTGGAGTTTTGACATTAGTTGCCACAATTGGCAGGCGGGTTGGCAACTGCAGGCTTTAATGATGTTTTAAGATGGACGCTGCTATCCATCCTTTTATCATTATGTTCCCTTAGTCGCCTCTTACGATACCCACGAGAAAAAAGCTGGCTTATTCTATGCCGGAACCACACGGCTATGCCGGGACACACGGCCAATAATTAACAAGACGTAATACTTCGTGTAAATTATTCACTTTATTAATCTTATATTATGTTTTGATAAGAACTCGTATAGTTATTTTGTTTAAAGTTTCAATAAAAAAATACATTTTTTTTATAAATATCAAACTCGTTCTATAAATATTAGATAACTCTGTTGACGGTAGCAATTTCATCAGAAATTCAATCGTCGGTTCCATTAAACTGGTCACTAGTGCACTATTTCCTATAATCTTTTCGTATTTCCATTATATAAGTTAATTGAAATATGAAAAATTAAGTATATTATTCTATTGTATTTCTATAGTTTATATTATTCTTAATTTCGTGTATAATATAGTATATATCATATATGTGTAAGTATATTTGTTATTCATATATATTTATTCGTTTATATATGTAATTTTAGTATGTATGTATATCAATAATTAGTAGTACCGTATTCGAGTATTCTGACACTTCCCTATGGTTGACTGGGAGAGAATACTTTTAGCATTAAGTCCGCCATGTACACATATTTGTACTAATGAATAAATAAATAAAAATAAATAAATAATTGATGCTGAATTGGCGAATATATACGAGACGAATAGAGAATCTCCTCCACTATGAAATCATAATTAAAAGTGATACCGTATTAGAATCGACGTAATCGGTTCAGAATTGGTGAGGATAAAACGGATGAGTTGAGAATTTCCTTCTATTCGAATGCTAATGCATTAGTAATCTAAAAGCGACATGGTATATAGAATTATCGTAATTGGTGCTGAATTGGCGAATATAAAACGAGATGAATTGAGATTCTCGTCCCGTATAAAATCATTACTAAAAGTAACACCATAACCGACGAAATAAGTTCATAATTGGAGAAGATAAAACAGATGAATTGAGAATCTCCCGTTTGAAAGCATTACTAAAACCGACATAGTATGTACATAGAATCATCGTAATCGGTGCTGAATTGGCAAATATACAAAAAAAGAGACGAATTGAGAATCTCCTCCCATATGAAATCATTACTAAAAGTAATACCGTGAAAATAACCGACGAAATAAGTTCATAATTAAAAAATAATAAAAAACAGAATTGAGACGAAACGACGAAAATTGACGAATTAAGAATTTCGTCCCCTTTGGAATCGACACTAAATGCGACGTCGCATACAGAATTCCGAAGGGGGCCGAGCGGTGTATAAATATTAAATCGCTCGATAGACGAGCAATTTCATTAGGAATTCAATCATCGGGCAGATGTTGGGTGGAACATTTCAATCTTACCATACATACCTATAGGCTATACTGTATACAAATACATCTTTTTTCTTATACAACCTAGAACGGCAAACAAGTTTACAGCCCACCTGATGGAAAGTGGTAACCGTTGTCTATAAAAGTTAATTAGTATCTAAGTATCATAAAAAAATTTGGAATGCAGTATTGGGAATAAATTTTTAGAATTCCTGTCTGTCCTTCAGTATCTCCTCCAGTCTGTATGTTTATTCCGTAATCACGTAAAAACTACTGCGTGAATGGTTTAAAAAATTTTATACTTAAAAGTCTGACTTAAAATCTGGTGTATACTTTATTATAATAAGCCTTTTTTATGCAACTTTTTTATTATGCCATTCTATGGCAAACAAGTTGACGGCCCACCTGATGGAAAGTGGTAACCGTCGCCTATAGACATGAGCAGTGCCATGGGCATAACAGAGTATACTGTTTTGCCCATGATACCCCCCATGCGTTGCCATTCCTGAGGACTCAGGTGTTACTCCTCTGTACCCTGTAAATTCACTACCATATCCCACCTTTCAAACCGAAACACAGCTATGCAAACACAACTGCTTTATGGTAGAAACACGATATATATATAATTAAGATTGTGTTCTACAAAAAAAAACTAACTTAATTAATGGCAAAATCACTTATTTTAATTTCAAAAGTAAACTATTAAACCAAATTATATAAAATTTCTACGAGACCAAACTATAAGTATATCTCTTTTCAGATAAAAAAAAGAATTTTCCAATTCGGTTTACAACTGACGGAGGTATGAGGCAACAAAATAAAGAAAATATAACCAAATTCGGAACCTCTTTCTTTCTGGAGTCGGTTGAAAATTATAATCTTCCAAACAGTTTTTTTTTAATGGATGATAATGGAATGGTAACCCCACCCGCGCTATCGGTATACACCGGCGGGGCACCAGTAAAGGATGATAGATAAGGAAAAAGCAGGTCAGTTAGCCCATCGTGACGAATTCAACAAGAATTATTCACGATGGTTTCCAGAGGGAACCACGTGGAGGTCGACCTAATAAGGCATATTGCTAGCAATGGGGCTGTCAAACTCCATTGCTAACAATCCTTTTCCCCCCCTTCCAAACAGTTAGTACTTTGCACTTTACACTTGTGTGTTTCAGAGTTCCACCATGTTTTAATAATAACAACCTATTTTAACCAACGACATAAAAAGTTGACAATTCAATTGTATTTGCCATGTGTTAGGCGATATGTTTGCCAATTCTAAATAGGTTTGATTGATGAATTTATTTTTTGCAATCGAATCGAGCATCCTTCGTGCTTTTCGAATAAGGTTGAAAATTAATTAACTAGATTTGTACAGACGAGTAATAAAATAAAACACGTCAAGTGATTTTGATTGGCTCTCGGTATCGTATGAAGCACTGTGAGTTAAAACCACTTGGACATACCATGAAAAGGTAGTGAGGTTTTCACATTTTAAACAGCTATAAATCTCACTAATAAAATTGTAATTATTTATACATTAAATTCTGGGTTTAATTAAATTTTCGAACGAATTAATTAATGATCTGTTGTAAGTTATGCACGCAGTTTATGTGGAATTTAGTTTAGTGTTCTGGTTTAATTAAATTTTAAACGAACTGTCTATGTGTACATTTGTAATTTCAATTTATATCGAAATATAACTTTAGACAAAAGATATTAATTCCACCGCGCAAATGCTGTGTTGTTTGTTTAAATACGTTTATGAATAAAAGCCGAATATCGGCAAAGGACAAACGTCAGACTGGATTAATGAAAATCCAATTTGTGAATTTATTATTGGAAATTTTGAAATGAAAGCTTTTTTTATGCCTACGCTTGTAGTTTTCACTTTCTGAACTGAATAAACAGGGTATGTTGATTAAATCCTATTAATATGAGTGTTATCTATGTAGTCTCAGCATAGAATGGGCCATCCCTTCATTTCCCATGGGTGTCGTAAGAGATGATTAGGGGAATTTAATGACTGACAGATGGGTTGCAACATCTCTTTTAAAAGATCACTAAAAGCCTAACTGCGGTTGCAAATCCGCCTACTAAACGTAGCAACTACTGGTAATACCCCCTCACGATAACCTTGAATAAAAAAAAAAACTTAATTCAATGACCTTTGGTACACAAGTAGGTTATATCCTAACTTAACATATAAGTTACTTTATGTCCTAATTTACGCGTGCGATGAAATGGGATACAGCTAGTCTTACAATATGGCGTCATTTATGTCACAGTAATCATATTCTTTAGCAAATTTAGAGCGGAGATTATGCCTTAACACGATTAAATTAATTAATCAAGGTTTAATACAATTTATTAAGCCTAGGGGTGGGCTGATTGAATCCAAACGCGGCGAGGTTAACTCGCTGTTTGATTTGGCTATTAATATTTTAATTTGGATTAATCTAATACCCGTTCATTTGCAAATAATTTGGTTGAAATGTTTTACGAGATAATGTAATGTTGGGACAGCCCTAATAATTTTTATTTTTCAAGAATAACATTAAAAATTTGACGAGCCATTTTAATAAGTAAAATAAAATTATAAAGGTAAATATCTGCATTAATCTATAAGTTATACTTATATTGAATATTATTTGAGTAACGAATTTTTTTTTTGATGGGTGTTTTTTTTTTATTGGATGAAAATGGTATGGTAACCCCGCCTGCGCTAACGGGATACGCTGGCGGAGCACCAGTGAAGGGTGATAGATGAGAATGAAAACAGGCCAGTTAGCCCATCATGATGAACTTATCAGGAATTAACCATGATAGTTTCCAAGGGGAACCGCGAGGAGGTCGACCTGATCGGGCATATTGCTAGCAATGGGATTCTCAATCTCCATTACTAATAATCCCTTTCCCCCCTTTTGATGGGTGTTAATGGTATGGTAACCCCGCCTGCGCTAACGGGATACACTGGCGGAGCACCAGTGAAGGGTGATAGATGAGAATGAAAACAGGCCAGTTAGCCCATCATGATGAACTCATCAGGAATTAACCATGATAGTTTCCAGGGGGAACCGCGAGGAGGTCGACGAGTATCGAATATTATTAATTAAAATATGATATAAAAATATATTATTAATAAACTAATAATTACTGTGAATACAAAACTATTCCAACACAAATAAATATCAAATAGGTAAGTGCAAAACTTGTGTTGCCTCTTGTATAGCCACAGAACAATATCTGTACAACTTTATACCCCAATGAACTCATGTAATAACCTATCTGAGAACGGTTCGCGAGTCTCAAGTGGCGTCTATTACATTTTTATAGAGAATTCGCCTCAATTCTCGTGGCTCGACCTAATTTCGCCATATGACCGAGGCCCATATTGTGTACCAAGCCATAAACTTAGTTCAATTTTATGACTTTACTGTGGTTTTTCTTTTTTAAACTGTGTAAAATTCTATGCATTCGTAGCCATGGATACCAATGTTTCACATACACAAATAAGGTAACCATGATTTTATCATAAATGTCATAGTAATGCCGTACTGGACTATGACACAGTATAGCATGATTTTTTTTTGAAGGATGAAAATGGTATGGTAACCTCGCTTGTGCTAACGGGATACGCTGGTGGAGCATCAGTGAAGGGTGACAGATGAGAATGAAAACAGGCCAGTTAGCCCATCATGATGAATTCATCAGGAATTAACCATGATAGTCTCCAGGGAGAACCGCGAGAAGGTCGACCTGGTTGGGTATATTGCTAGCAATAGGATTATCAGTCTCCATTACTAACAATTCCTTTCCCTCCAAAATTGTATAGCATGATTATAGGCTAACTAACTATAAAAGGGCTAAAACTCATTTAAGAAAGTTTTTAATTACGTGCTCCACATTTATGTCAGTATTGTTTTTTGTATGTATTTTTAATAGATTTTATCTCAAAAATCTTAGAGACTATTTCGGTATGAGCACCAGATCTTTACTTTAGCAATCTTTTAAGATTAAGATAAGAAAATTAAGATAGCTCTAATGATCCGATATCAGATAGGAATTCTTTTTTTATTATGCAACTTAGAATAGCAAGCAACACTGAAGGAAAAAAACTAAAAAAATGTGTTTTTTTGGAACAATTTTACTAGTTTCAGATTTCCGCTAACCTCTTATCACTTAAACTAAGCTAACGCCCCAGGCAAGTCGCGTTATTGCCAATATCGGAATAGTCCGCCATCTATCGAGATTACCTGCTTATCAAGGAAGCCAAATAAATTCCAAGACGCATCGTTTGTGGTGAGTTTATTCCGCAGTAACTAAATATCTTTTATTTTATCAAGTTGCCAATTGAGATTTATGTAACATACTTGGATTGTTTAAAAGAATATATATATAATATCCATTATAGTTGAAGGGCGACTGTGAGCACTGTATGCACGCGACGGTTTACCAACACTGTCAGTAACAATGACTCGGTAGGCGAGGAGGAAGCCTAGCCTAGCCGTTCATACCCGAAGATTTCCGAAGCCAACTTTCTTATCTGTGACGGTGCCAGCGGGCTGAGGCGCTCAGTCAAGCTCGCGCTCGCTTCACATCCGCTCATGGGGAGAAGGAATTAGTAATGCGGACTGCCATTCTCATTGCTAGCAATATCCGCTATCAGGTCGACCTCCACGGGGTCTTTCCTGGAAACCATCGTGCTGATTTCCTGATTTATCACGATGGGCTAACTGACCTACATTTTCCTAGTTACTTATCACTGGTGCTTTGCCAGTGTATACGGTTAGCGCAGACGGGGTCATTATATCCACTAAAAAAATGTGCTTACTATTAAGGGTGTCGAATGTTCCCGAAACTAGTCGAGTTTTCTTGATATAATTACACGTAAGATAAACCGGTAGTTATTACATTAAAATATACAGGTTTCATAAAAATATTTTTGTTCAGAGTAACGTGGGGTTAGATTGTTCAAACAAAATTAAAATAAAACATTATGTATTATTATAAATAAGTTCCGCACGAAGATAAAGGCTTGTATAAATATAAAAAGAGTTTGCATGGGCCAGTCGCCAACAGTACCGAAAGTTCTTTACATAAGTATTAAATTATTCCTAGCGTTAAGAGGGTTCATCCCAAAACTTAGCAAAGCGTGGCAACGTCGGAATTATCTGTCAATTGTTAATATTAATGATAGTTTTTTTTTTTATTTTTATAAAGCATAATATCGTATTCCCAAGAATGGTAACGCATAAAAGTACTTTGTTCATGGACTTAATTGTGTAGCCTGTAATGTCCATGCTACTGTTTATGTCTATAGGAAACGGTAACTACTTTCAATCAGATGGTCCATCAGCTTTTCAAAATATGGATAACCACATAGGTACCCATACTGATGACTTATGTACAGTGTCCCTTTAAAAAATTTCCAAACTTGACAAACAATTCAGATTTTGCTACACTTATCTATATACGAGTACATATGTAACAGGAACTTAAGAAACTACTGTGTTTTAATCCTTTTTGGGCGTTTGGCGCTTTGTGTCACAACTTCTCACCTCGCACTGCGGGTCGCAGCTCGCATAGCTCGTGATGACGTCGGTGCCAGCGTGGGTAGGGGCGAAAAGACATCGAATAAAAAATGAACATAAAATTTGAAACAATGTCACACTTCATTAATCTTTTAGTATGAACGCTCTTAATACTACACTTTCGAAATTAATTGCTTCGATTAATTTAAACAGCAATAACCTTTTTTTAGAGATTCCCAGCTCTTTAATGAATTTAGATTATGTAATTATAAATTCATTAAAGCACTCCTAATATTTATTAAAATAATTTTCTATTCATTATTTTGCACAACATTTTTTATTTTATTTTTATTTTTTATTTTATTTAGAAATCTATTAAAATTATTCATAACTTTAACTCACCGAAGTGTGGCAACGTCGCAAAAATAAATTTTTAGAAACAATTTAATAATTTACAATATTATTGATTGATTATTTAAAAATAAATCTTTATTATTAAAAGCTTGTTATTGAAATGTCAAAACAAACTGAGGTGTACGATGAATTCGTATTTCCAAATCACTCCAATTGCAGTTACTAAATTAACATGGAAATTGTCTCGGAAACGGGGAAATTGGAGTACGGCCGCATACTAGCCGACGGTTTCATACCATTCACGGGTTTCAAATTGATATATCTCGATCAGGAGCGTGTGTTTACATTTTGTATTTATTTTATTAATTCACTGATTTATTGATGGAACTTCGTTTATTGATTCTAATAACTAGTTATTAAAGTTTTATCTAGAATTATAATTTAATTAATTATAATTAATATCTATATGCCATTATACGTCCACTGCTGGACATAAGCCTCCCCCATAGACTGCCATAAAGAACGGTCCTCAGCCACCTGCATCACTGACTCTCTGCATGATCACATATCATAGATCCAAAATTATTAAATATTGATGTATGCAATTCTAGTATGACGTAATTTTTTAGTCATTACTGATTCTACTCGGAATAAAATAATGATGACTTTACATTTACGTCACTTTTAGTTGTTATTAAATTTACGCAAAAATCACTAAAAATCGACTCTCACTTAATTGAAATACAAAAAAAACTTTAATAATAATATAAAGTTTTTTGTAGGTTCTTCATGTGGAACATGTTGTAAATAATAAATAATACAAAAAAAAAAAATAATACAAGACATGTCATATAAAAAAATTACATGTTTTGTATTTTTTTACTAAACTTATTATTTTATATATCAAATATGTTTTATTACTAACTCCTGCTATTTGTAACAGAACACGGGGTTCCACATGAAGAACCGACTTCAATTGTGGCAAACCTAGTTAAAAAAAATCAGGTCATCACTCTGTTTAGTGGGGCTAATGGTGACAATGGCTTAAATGATTATATTGAATATTCTATATGAATATGGAGTGACTAACACAAATGCATTGCAGGACCTTGGTGGATACAGGTGGCCCAGGACCGTTCCTTTTAGCAGTCTATGCGGGAGGTCTAAATTCAGCAGTGGACAGTTAACGGCTGACATGATGATCATAATGAGATACTGTCTGAGATACAGGTTTTATAACCTAGTTCAGACACAGATGTTCAAACTGATCCAAATGTACAAATGAATTCGTACCTACTTTTACTGTAATTTCCAGTGCTGAGTTTGTTGCAATCATGGTTATGCAATAAAGTTATTATTATTATTATAATAAATATCTATATTTAAAAATATAATTTCAATTATTATAATTCTTCCAGCAGCAGTATTTTCGAACAGATACGAGTTAAATTAATGTCGCCTCAGAATTGGCCCCAGTATCAGCTACAAAGTTGTAAGAAAAATATGTTTACCAACAATGCTACTATTCAATTAAGCTATTTTATGACTAAAAATGCTATTTTATGTGTTTTACGAGAAACCAACAATAAGCAACAGTTTTTACGACATAACTCGTAATAGGAGCTGGCGTCAGGAATATAATAAAACGTACTAAATGTCGTCTCTTGTACTCAAGGCACGGACATAATATATTTATTTATTCTTTAGCAAGAGAGTGCGACAATCTTCTTCTTCTCTCTTTCATATGCTCGGATAGCCTTAGATTTTACCAGAGGAAGACTTTGTGCAAAAGTCGTTTGCTTGTCACCTTTGTCCTATTAGTGTTTCTACGGTGAAGTAGTTATGTTTGCATGGTTATGTTTCAGTTAGAAGGGTGGGATATGACAATAAATTTACAGAGAAATAATTTTCCATCAGGTTAGTTGTCAGCTTGTTTGCCATTCTAAGTTGCATAAAAAAATAAAAAAAAATTGTTCCAATATCTGTAAATACGACTATAAAAAAGAATCCTCTAATATTGACTATATAACGAATATGTCATTATTTTAATAATGACATATTCGATTCTAATTTGTTATTCTTTGGTCATTAGATGACAGACGCTAAAAACACTAAGGCACACACACAAACACTGTTACTTTAAAATAACGTCATTCTTTAGACGACAATACATTCACAAATAAACAAGAAAGACGGATGACTTATTTAACTCTAAAATGACGTCATTTTTAGTCATTATAGACCCAAAATGGATAAAAAAGACGTACTAGAGAGTATGTCTTTATAAAAGCCTTTATTTAGAGTCGTAATAGAGATTATGACTCTAAATTAATATCATAATTTAGTTATCAGAGATCCAAAATTAGTATGTATTGATGTATGATATATATTTATTTTAATTATTATTTTCACGTACCCTCAAATGGGTTAAAGCTGAAAATCAGTGTTTTGTTCCTTGAACAATGTTACATACTGAGCTTCGACCTTTTTGTATTGCTGTAGATCACACATAATAACACAATTTTATAAATCTTATGTTGTTTTATGTATTATCTATTCTTATGTACATGTTGTGTGTGATTAGTAACAAACAAATAAACGATATATCTATCTATCTATCTATGCAATTCTAGTATGACGTAATTTTTTAGTAATTACAGATTCTACTCAGAATAAAATAATGATAACTTTACATTTACGCTATTTTAATTATTACTACATTTACGCAAATATAACTTAAAATCGACTCTAACTCAATTGAAATATAAAAAAAAAACTTTAATAATAATATAAAGTTTTTTGTCGACATCCTGTGTCCCACAAAAAGGATCGACTTCAATTGTGGCAAACCTAGTTATTTTGATCTAAAAATTAAACTGATTTTCAATAAAATTTCTATGGAATCAATCTCCAAGTATGTCCTTTCAGATGAAAGAAAAAAGAATTTCCAAATCAGTTAAGATCTGATGGAGTTATGAGGTAACGAACATAAAAAAAAGATATAACCGAATTGGGTACCTCCTTTTTTAAGTGGCTTGAAAAGAAAACATTGAGATGGTCTACAAAACAGATTACCCATTGCGCGCCAACGGCAAAATTTAACAAGTATTTTTATAAAAACAAAAAAGTACTTCACTTGCCGGCTGAACACGAAAAACCTTTTAAAATACCAAACTCAGGGTTGTATTTATAAATATTAACCGTTAAACTGTTCAAAGTTGGTGGAAAGTTACTTTATAACTTTTAAGCTCGATATCACTTGACGTGTCTGTTTTTAATTTTCACAAATTTCCTATAAGGTTTCTGATACGGGATACTGTATTTTAAACCTTATTGTGTAAAAATAAGGTGGTAGATCGAATAAATGTGGTTTGTAAGAACGTTTCAACTTAAAAGCCTTGCATAGCAAATAAGTGACTTTGAAGTTTGAGTCTTTGTTCAGAATGTATTGTTTCGTCTACATTGGTAATATAATATTAAAGGATTTGATGACTTTAAAGGTATTGTACTGAAAATTTTACTATATTTTCGTAAAATAATTAATAATGAATGGCATACTATGAAAATATTTTAAGATGTAAATCTCGAAGTAAATTTGGCGTATAGTAATATACTCGTATCAGATGGGATTAAATAGATTTATCATTAGGAAAAACAGAATTGCTTCTTGGTATATAAATTGTCGAAATAATTTCTCATCGAATTTTTTAAAGAAATAATATTGCCTAATTATCCACATTTTCAAAATTACATGTTGTATATTTTACAATAAAAACTATTATAATCAGAGGACTTTGTGCAATACTAGTTCTATAAATTAGTATCTATAACTTATCCATGTACAAAGCTTAATTCAGTTCCATTCAGTAGTTTTTGCTTAAAAGGGTAAAAAACACAAATTTTCGCGTTTATAACAGTAGTAAAATTGTTAACCAGATTTTCATAAACCAAACTCGTCAGTAGAATGCTTTTTTAGTTTACATTTTCTAAACAGAAAACATGCAATATTTAGAATTTGTTTCGAACTGCAGCATTCGCTTTTCAAACTTAAATTCCTCGAATAAAAACAAAAAACTGTCTGCTAACTTTTTAAATCTCTTCCTTTTATAATCGAAGTTAAAAATAATATAATCATTATAAATATAATTAATAATGATTTTGAATGTCTATTGTAAACATCTGATGGATAATAATATTATTATTAGGAGCTAAAACGCAGTTAGCTCTTGAGTTATCAAAGCCCAGTCTAACCGTTGAACCGTACAAAGAGCTTTATCGCTTTGTGAAATTCAACAAATCAAACCAGACATCTACTGACAAACCGCAAATAGGATTGTAAACCGCATTTCTATCCTTAAACCAGTATATATAAAAATATCATTTAACATATAGTATGACGTTTTACTTTAATCCTGTGTCACAAAGTATACGACATTTTGTTCATATAGATTTTTATTAAACGAAAGATTTATGTAAGAGATTTATTGGGCACGAATGAATGGTGAAATGTCAGTAAGGTCACCTTGCGCGTACATATGTCGACCAAATAGATGACGTAATAAAAAGGGCCAAATTAAAAGTAATACTCTTAACTGGGGAATTTGTGTGAATAGAATGAAAGTGGTTTGTTTGGAATGCAGAATTTGACATTTTTATTGTTTCTGTCTTTTTTTTTTATACAACTTAGGGCAGTGACGGCCCACCTGATGTGGTGTCGCCTATAGAAATGAGCAGTACCATGGACATAACAGAGTATACTGTTTCGTCCATGATACCCCCATTGTTCCTGAGAATGCATTATTCCTCTGTACCCTGTAAATTCACGCCATATCCTTTTTTATTGTTTCTGTCTTTTTTCAAGCAATAGACTTTTGTACGGTAAAGTCTCCCACTAGTACTGCCTACCCTAATACAGGAAAGGCGTAACGTATATTTACAAATATACCTATAAACTAATTATCTGCTTTTTTGTAGTAGAGACTGAACAAGGAAGTTTACAAATTTTTTCCTTGTTTAATTTGTTTAGTTATCTACTATTTGTACTTTATAACCTTACATAAAATAGATAAGAGATGAGAGACTGTCAAAAAAGAGTTAAAATTTATTCAGCCCATTTCACCTATGACTGACAAAATTTGTTACTTATTTCAAATTAAAACTAAACGAGTCTTTTTTTAGTGGATAACTTGATTAAAAATTTCCTAATTAGTTTGAATTTTTTATTTTATATATATAAAGAATAATAAAAATAAAGAATAATTATTTAAGGTACTCGTATACATAATTAATATTTACACTTTACGTGACAACGAATTCCAACCAAATATCTATGCCACGGATATAATTTATATAGATAGAACTTAATTCAAATTATAGTCACAGTACGCATGCAAATGTAAAATTATCTTGTACACAATAATTTTAAAAGAGTAACTGTTGATTTCTTATTCTATTGGACTAACACTATTTTGACTCATAAAAAATTACTATACATATATATATATATATATATATATATATATATATATATATATATATATATATATATACAAATATATATATTGTACTATTCTATTTATTCATTAAACAGACGTATATAAAAGCATTTTCAAATGAGATTTCAAATTCAATTCAGTGTATTGTACTTCATTGAATGTTTATACGTACAATCAAATATCACCGACTCAATACCTAAACTTGGTATTATACGGCACTATATTGGATCGAATCCAATACAAAGTTTCATGTTGTTGCAGCTCCAATTCTGTCTCGATCCCGAAACTCCCAAAGATGTTTACATACATAGTAAATGCGGGACACCTTTCACGATCGAGGTAGGCTCTCCCGATCTCAAATTCAATCAAGACATAATAATACCTTGCAAGTATCTATAGCGATACTATTTGTTTATTAATATTATAAAAAGGAAAGATTTAATTGGTTATTTGTTTGTTTATTATGGATAAGTTTAGAAATTACTCGACCGACTTTAAAATTATTTCACCTATAAAAAAGTATATAGGTTATATGTTATTTTCGAAAGTTTTATCTACTTATGGGAAGCCGACCTGAGTCGCTAGCTAGTGAATATTTTAATATGATAAGATGTAGATTTTGCTTTGCAAAAAACGCGGTTTCTATCTAAAGTAACATTATAAAGAAAAAACATGTTTTTACTTCTTTATATGCTGTTGTATATTCACTTTTATTTTAGACATTGGGGTTATAACCAAAATGTACACAGGAAGACTCACACTTAATCATTTGTTTCTAATGAATAAACTCAAAAAAATATTGAACTGATTTTTAAAACATTTCACGTGTAGAAAGTTCATTATTAAGGCCTAATATAGCTCATGTTATTACCATTATAACAGCCGTTAAGTGTCCACGTTTAAGTACAGGCCTTCCCAATAAGAAACAGTCCTTTATTTTATCACATTTAAAAAAAAAAAACCGTGCAAAGCTAGAACTGGTTACTTTTAGAATTTAAAACGTGGAAACATGTGTCTACAAGAGTTTTCTTGGCAAAAAGCCGTTTTGTGCTCCGCGAAGTAAACAACATATTGAATCATCTTAAAATTAATATACCATTTATATGATGCACCAATAAATCTTATTGATTGCGAAAATAATGATAAAAATCGGTTTATAATTTGCCAAGTGATCGTGTAATATAATCATAAAATAACATTTCTGTATTGGACATAATAATAAAACCTTATCAACCAGAGAAGAGATATAGTTACATCAGGCAGATCAAGGAAGGAGTTGGTGTCGTGTCGTATCAAGAGGTGAAGAGACTCGCTGAAAATCGTAGTGAGTGGCAAGAGCTCCACCGACAAGAGCGCAGCTCTTAAATGGATAGATAGATAGAGATAGATAGATCAATCAGAGAAGGATAAATGCTATTACGACATTAATTAAACATTTTGATGTATGTAGTATTTATTGTGTTCCCATATACTACATATTATGTGTATTATATTTTGTTTTTTTAGTAGCCTTGAGACGCAATATTCTAGGAATAAAAAATAGCGGCGACTCATTGTTATTCTTAGTCCATCATGGCATTATGCTAAACAAAGACATATCTGATAATCGATATATTGTTATTTATTTATTTACTTATTTCATTTATATTCATTAGTACAAATATGTGTACATAGCGGAGTTAATGCCAAAAGCATTCTCTCTCAGTCAACCATAGGAAAGTGTCAGAATACTCGAATGCGGAACTACTAATTATTGATATACATACATACTAAAATTACATATATAAACGAATAAATATATATGAATAACAAATATACTTACACATATATAACATATACTATATTATACACGAAATTGAGAATAATATAAAGCACTTACTGCTGCTTAAAAAAGTAAGCGTGAACGTTTTTTTTGAAAGACGGTTTAGTCGGTAGTCTCTTAATGGCATTAGGAAGCGCGTTCCAGAATCGTGAAGTATGTAGGAGAAAAAAGTTTGAAGCGTAACCAGTACGATGAGAGGGGAAAGATAGTTGGAGAGTTACCAAAATTGTTAACTATATGTCTGCGTGTTATGAAATAAACATAATTTATTTATATAAAATTCACTAACCCCTGATAGAAGCATAGTCGGCCAGAGATCACCGTCCAATCTGAGGTGTCGTTCTAGTCTAGTTGTAATAAAACTGTTCACTGACAGAACGACAGAGTTTAACACATGTATTTGTCTATACATAGCATATGTCAATACAATATTTTTATGCATTTCCTATAGAGGAGTGTACAGAGGAGTAATACCTGCGTTCTCAGAAATGGCCATGCATGATGGTTATCATGGGCGAAACAGTATACTCTGTTATGTACGTGGTACTGCTCATATCTATAGGAGACGGTTACTACTTTCCATCAGGTGGGCCGTCAGCTTGTTTGTTATTCTAAGGAGCATAGAAAACAAACCTTTTTCTTTCTTTATTGTTTTGTCTATTCTTTTCTCGCTTTGTTTGCATCTTTTTTTTCTCAATTGAATTATGTAATATATCTTTAAATAAGTATAGCTTTCTGTGTGGCATTACATTTAGTATCAAAGGTCGTAGACGGTGTATTCCAAAATTTATTCTCGTTATATATTTTATTTGCTTCGTTTAGATACAATTTTGTGTCGGAGCTCGCGCTGTGTGTTTAATATTTTTATTGTAATAAATATTCTATACTAGCTGTATCTCGCGGCATTGCTTACATGAATTAGTATATAAAGTACCCTATATGTTAATCTAGGATAGGGTTACAATTTTTGCATCTATGTTTCTTTGAATCACAAATTTGAATACATTCCAGGGTACAGATTTTCTAAAAAACATGCTAATACTTTTGCCTGCATCTAATTTATATTATTAAAGAGCGAAGGTTTGATTTTTTGTTTGTACAATAAATATAAAAAATAATAAATTTAAAAAATGCTTAACCGATTTTAATAATTCTTTAACCTATAGAAATCTACGTTATCGGCGAATAGCATGGAATATATTTTATCTCCAAAAAGTGGAATATTTTTCTACCTATCTACCTGTGAGATGTTGGGGTGAGCCGCTAGTCATGGATGAGTCAAATCTAGTCATAGGCTCGTATGTCATTAATTATATATATATTTTTTAATTTAATTATTATGTCTATTACGAAATTTTTTAGCTAACAGTAGCCTCATCATCACAATAAGCCTACTGTAGTCCACTATTGAACAAAAGCTTCTCCCAGGATACGCCACAGTACATGATCCTCGGTTCTTCGCTGCCATTTATTATCTGCAACCCTGCGCAGGATGTCAGACATTAACGCTTGCCCATTCGCAGTCTCCACTCCAGAACATGTCCAATCCAACGATTATCGGTTTTGCAATAGATATGTCCATTCCATTAATCACTTCAGATTTTATTTTATTTTTATTGGCACATAAAACAGATCACAACCATAAAAACTTAAGTAATAATTACATTTGTGATTCGGCTAGGTTATAATCCAATTACATTATGTGCAAAGCTTGAGTAATTCATGAAAAACAAACACAAAAAAAATACTTAAAATGTTATATAAATATATAAAAGATAAAATTATATATTGAAAAATTCGTCGAGTTTTATCAACGTTAACATTGTTTGTAAATGTATTTAGTGATTATTTATTTTATTTCTTTAATTTCCTTTTTTTTATACTGCGCTTGTTTGTCTGATTTTTATACCTTTTACCATGTTACTTACTCTCCACAAATACTAAAATATCAACATAAATATTCACCAACCAACAATAACATTACAAAATCCTATGAAAGGATTACCGTACTCCTGTAAACAGAGCGGAACGCGTTAATTTGTATTTATAGGAATTACTCGGCGATAAATTTAACAGATTTCTAATAATAAATCATTGTGCTGTAATGCGATTTTACTCTGACTTTAAAGGTCATAGGTTCAAATCTGTAAATACTAGAAACATTTAATCAATTTAAAACGGAATACACTCCGAGAGAAGGTGGTAGGTTCGCCCTTTGCCAAATCGAATTCCAATAATTATGCTCGGCAAATTGTCGGCATATCGAATGTTATGTTCACCATAATGATAATATTCCACAAATGCCTCTGACATACAAGGAATTATAGTCAAGAATGCATATATATATATATGTATAAGTAACTAGTCTAGCCTTCTCCATAAGGGAAGTTTTTAAGAGGGACACTGTTGCCTATCCCTCGACCATTAAGCCCTCTTACGACAGCCAAAAGGAAGCGAAAAGGAAGAGATGGATATATGCCTGCATTTTATTATACTCATAATATATAATGACATATCTTAATTGATTCTAAATCGATGTCAATAATTATTTTTACAACTGATAGAGTTTACTCCCATGCTAGTTCCTTATTGATTTTATCACAATTGCAGTTGTTTCTTTTTTAATCAATTAAAAAAAAAGAAGTTCTTAATTCGATTCTAAATATGTTTTTAGTTTGTCACATTAATACTCTGTCTTTTATAAACCGTTATATATATATCTTAGATTTCTAGCCTATTCTGTCTCTTTTCCCCAGAGGAACCACGTTCAAGAGCTCACGGGCCATGCTATTGTCCTTAACATTAATAACAAGCTTTCTCATAATAAACCCAAGGGGCTATTAGTTACACGGGCTATTGTCCGTGTTTCGTGATAAAAGCAGTAAAACTAAACTAAATTAATCTTCCTGCATGCCCAGTACGTTTTCTAAAATTTACTTTTTTTATACCACGAAAGTGATAAAAAACATACCGCCCGTCTAATTGTAAACGATTAACTGTAGCCTATAGACGTATATAATAGTGAAGTGACGTGCGCGTTGCCGACCTTGAAGAAACTTTAATACAGCCTTTTTGAAGAACCATATATTGTAGTCTCTAGAGAAAACATTGGCAGGCAGGTACTTACCTATTATCCTAATTTTAGTTTAGATGGCAATGTCTGATGGAGCAGTCAGTATTATTTGTTGATAATTGAATACTTCACTTCACACCCCATTGTGGCAGGACCGGATTATGTGACCTATATATAACTATATATATAACTGACCAGGGCCCCCCTTTGACAACGGGGCCCCGCGCTCCGACAATTTTCTTTTTTAAGAAAGTGTCTTTAAGTGAAAATTACATTTTAGGATTTCTATCGAACATATCCTCGATAAAAATATTATTCACTCGTTTTTTATATTCATTATTATCATCATATCAACTGTTCACTATCTATTGCTGAATATAGGTCTCGGCTATAAAGGGGTAGTTGCCACGGTTGGCAAGTGGGTCGGTAACCACATTTAGGCTTTGGTGATGTTTTAAGGGGGCCGCTGCTGCTCATCCCTCGACAATTAAGTTCCCTTAGTCGCCTTTTATTACACCCACGGGAAAGGAAGAAGTGGTTCCGGCATAGACTGGACCCGGTACACACGGTATATTATATCGTCATATTTCAGTATATTTCATAGCGCAGTCATTATATGCAGAATAATATTAAAGTAGCTTTCTTTGTGAGTGAGATGTACATTGCCAAATGGACCCAATATGATTAATCCGGCCCTGCATTGAAAGAACCTTGGGTATCTCTGTCCCATTCGTGTTTCTACCGTGAAGCTGCTGTGTTTGCATGACTGTGTTTCGGTTTGAAGGGTGGGATATGGCGTGAATTTACAGGGTACAGAGGAATAACATCTGAGTCTTCAGGAATAGCAACGCATGGGGGGTATCATGGGCGTAACAGTATACTCTGTTATGTCCATGGTACTGCTCATGTCTATAGGCGACGGTTAACTCTTTCCATCAGGTGGGCCGCCAGCTTGTTTGCCATTCTAAGTTGTATAAAAAAAAAGAAAGAAAGAAAGAAGGAAATTATTTTATTTATCTAATTTTTTTTAAACAATCATTTTTAATATTTCTACCACTCATTAGGTATACAATTTCAGTTAAAATATAAGAGCAAGGACTCCGTTGTGGCTTTTTTCAAAAATATTATTTCTATTTTTTTTGCCCAGTTATAGTAAACATAATACACACCCATATTTTGCCAAGTGTATTAAATTTCAACATTGCACGAGAGAGAGCCCACTCGAATTAATTTGATTTGTTAATGATACTCATCATCGGTGGTTTAATTTTCCAGAAACATTTAGGTATGAACATTAGGTATCTTCAAATTTAATTATATTTTTCTGTTTTTTTTTTTAATTGCCTATTTTTTTGTAAATAATGTTTACTAGCAGCAAAGGATGTAAATGACTTTAGTTTATTTCCGTATTTTATATGAGCTTTTTCCTCGCTATTTTGTTTTTCATTTCAGAAATACGAAAATCAATAAAGTATACTTCTAGATGGTGTATCAAAGTGAAATTTACATCAGATTTAAAATTAGAACACAACTGTAAAAACCGCATCTAAATTGGTGCAAAGCTTTTGCATATTACCAGAATAAACATAGTAAACATATAAATAGACAGAGAGAGGGAAATTTTGATAATTTAACATCTCATGTAATTTTTTCTTAAATATCGCTAATGCTAGTTACATTGTTTAGTTACAATTTAATTAATAAGGCAGTAATAATATCAATTAAGAAATAATTGAATGGGGTCACATAACATGTTCACCCTGGATGCTTTATAGGTTATAAGATAATAAAGGCAGGCGGTAACCGGATATTATGTTGTTACGTACAGGAAGCCTGACTATTCTATATAGTTTCTGTATAAATTTACCACGAGAACTCGTGCTACAAAGTGAATCTCGATTCTTAGTCATTATAATTTTTTTTTGGCTTCATTTTTGAGCATTCATACCTACTCGTCTCGTTATTGTGTGTAAAATAATTGTATATAGTACTATATTTTTTTTTATTCAACTTAGAATGGCAAACAAACTGACAACCCACCTGATCGAAAGTGGTAATCGTCGCCTATAGACATGAGCAGTACCATGGACATAACAGAGTATACTGTTACGCCCATGATACCCCCATGCGTTGCCATTCCTGAGGACTCAGATGTTATTCCTCTGTACCCAGTAAATTCATTACTATATCCCACCCTTCAAACCGAAACACAGCCATATAAATACAACTGTTTCACGGTAGAAACACGAATGAGACAGTGGTGCCCAAGCAAATGACTTTTGTACAAAGTCTCCCTCTGGTAAAAAGAAAAGAAAACAAACACATAATTTTTTTTATAATACAAAGAAAAATATAATATATATTTATCTTTGTATTATTTTTTAAGTGGTGCATTAAAAAATAAATAAATAAATACATAGTTAACCCATAAATATATAAAAATATTACCTAATAATATTGAATTAAAAAAAAAAAATTGATTTCAATTGTGACCAAACCAATTATTTTGATATAAAAATTAACTGAACCGCTTTTAATAAAATTTATATGGGCTTTCTAAGTATATCCTATCAAATAAAAAAAAAAGAATTTTCTAAATAGGTTTACAACTGACGAGGTAACAAACATAAAAAATTACAATCGAATTCAGAACCTTATTGACATTAATTTAAAATACAAATTTACTATGGTACCACAGAAAAATAATTATATTTTTAATCAGTTTAAAAAAAGAACGGGGATCTTAATTCAATTGTATTCATAATTTGTATCCAAAAGTAGGATTTCAAAATTCGTTTCTATATTTCATTATTGAATCTTTAGTTTTTTTTTTTTTTGTATAATGCGATTTTTAATTTATAACTTTTAAAATTTTTCTATAGTACCATAGTAAGTCTGTATTTTACTTCACAACGTATCCGTCCAGTAATAGACAGGGAAAATGCTCATTATCCCGAGCCATACTTCGTGAGAACGTTTCATAACGTGATAACAGAAATGATGAGATAAATATTTGACGTTTTTTGTTAGTACACCGAGCAATCAATATATATTAATTTTGTGAAGAAAAGCTCGCCTTATTTTTCCATAGGCACCTACTTACTATTTAGGAATTTTCCTGGAAATAATTTGTTATGATTTACGAAGGGAGAGGGGGAAATGTTCGTTCGATTAATCTTGATACAGGAAGGTACTCTGTGTAGGCACATACATACATTGGTTTATTTGAAAATATTTTTAATGCATTTAGAGCTCTATTAAGATACGTACCAGGAGAGCAAAAGCTTGAGGTGTTACATTTCATTTAATTTTAATAGATTGATATATACTTTTCAACACGCAATCCACCGAGATTAGCATCAATACCTCTCAGCTATTAAAATCAAGTGCTCTCTCAGTTAAGAGTGTAGTAGTAAATTTTTTTCTCACTACGGGTAATAAAAGTCAAATAAAAAATTTGTTCACAACGTTTTATTGCACCGTGTAACATTTGTATAACGTTCAGTTATCAAGACTACTTTAAATACAGTGAAGAGACCACACTGTAAGTGTACAATTTGGCCACGTTAACTTACCAATTGTTACAAAAATTAACTTAACTAATGACTTACAAAACTTGTCTTTTTGTAGTAGATATATATAAAGGTTCCAAATTATTTTTTAATTAACAGTTTATTATCTTTTCATCTAATGTTAAGATAGAGAGGTATCAAACAGATTTCTCATAGCTGCTAAAGAAATAACGAAGAAGCATATTTTTCTAAAACTAAGTTAACAAGCTCTTTTTTAAGCATTTATGACAGATTTTTTATTACTAATATTTTCAATAAAATCAAATATTTGAACACATTATAAAATTTCGATAAAGATAATATAGAAATCTTCGCCGTACTTCGACAAATGACATATTCTTAAATATCAGAAACTAATCTAAAGAAATATTACATAGAGAAAAGATATGATTTTTTAACAGACATTTCGTTCTCGTCTTAATATTAATGGTATTCTGTAAATATTAAAGTCACAGAATAACTTGGTTTTTATTCTCACAACTTCAGCTTGTATTTCTGTTTTTCTTTTTTTGTAATTTTCAAAGTGAAGGATATTTTATTTTATAATAATAGCACTTCTTAATCTAGTAGTATTATTAGAGTGTAACGCATAATCTATTCTTTAAATTTCATTAAATAGCAACATATTATAGACCAATCTCTTTGTTGTCAATAATGTCAAAATAGTTGGAAAAAATAAATCAATTTTAAGTGACAGAAACCTCATATTAGACTATCACAAACGTTATTAAAAACCCTTTAGAAGACATTTACACCACAGTATTTCTAGATATGGTACGAGCTTTTGATAAAGTGTGAAATGATGACAAACTTAGACTTATGCTCCTAAAATAGTTTGTAGATATTCTGTAATCTTATATTTCAAACGGGACATAAACACAAAGTAAGTAAGTACAAAAAAGCATATTTCGAATTAAAACAAATAAAAGCTGGTGTACCTAAAGGAAACATACTAGGTCCAATGCTGTATCTCTTATACACTTGACGTTTTTATGAATAAGAAGATTAGTCTATATCAGTTAAGTTAAGCTAAATTGTAAAAGGAAAAGAATACATTATGAACATTACACAAAAAAGCTATATTAGGCTACATTATTACAGAGAATAACATCGGTTGTACTATTTTTTTTTTTAATTAGAGGTTTACCTGTGCAAAGTCATGGCAGGTCTCTAGTTATACATAAAAAAAACTAATACGAAATAACTAATGTCTGTTACATATATTTAATGCCATTGTCTGTTGGAATATTATTTTTGTGAAATACGAAGTACGACGAAGATTTTTGTAATCATATATTATTTAAATTATTAATTTTCGTATGCATACACTGTTTCAATTGTTATGAAAATACAATAGATGATCCTCGGGCCGATAAAAAAATAGATATAGATAGAGATAGATGATGCCATTTGATGCTTTATCTACAAATTGAAATTGTTACTCGTTTGAATATTTGATTCGCGAAATTTATGTCCTGATATTGTACTGATAGTCAGATTTTCAGTTTTAAGTACGACTAACTACTTAAATTTCATCCTGTATATAAAAATTACATGTGTATTTTTTCCACTTAAAAATACTTATTAATGTCTAATTTAGTTAACACGTTTTTCTTTCCAATCTATAATTTGGAATTTCAAATCTGTATCTATTTCGATCATTAAGCATTTTGATCATGATACTTTAAGCAAAAAAAAAAATTACACGCTAAGTATGCAGTTACGATATCTATTTCAATTTGAATCTACGAATTTCAAAAAGGTTTAATACAATGTTAATAGTGTAGCTGCGGCTTAACGCAGGTCTGCTTAGTAAGCCAATGTTGACAGGCTACGGAATGGGCTCACACCGCAAACGGATTCAAGAGCTCAAAGCTACAGCAAAAAATGGTTACGCAAAATATTTTGCAATTGCGACATAATAGATGTCGCAGTTCATATCTATGGGTTAAAAGGATTCAATACAGGATTAGTGTGACCGCAGCTTAATATACGTCCATTTAGTGTTGACAAGCTATGAAATGGGCTCACACCGCAAGCTGGTACAAGAGCTTGTAGCTAGCTTATGATACAAGCCACTTAAAGCTGTAAATTGGCTTAGTTTGTGAGCCCGGACTTTAGTTTCTGGAATATTTTATGTTGTACTCCTTTTATATGCGTTGTTTCCATATTTTATCTATTATTATTAGATATAACCACAAATTTGTATATTTTTAATAGAGACAGTGCGAAGAAAAAGAAAAAGTGTATGGTAACGATAAGTAAGTGAGGTAAGTACGATAGTACTTAAGAAACAGGATAATTCTCTCATGTGGCGTAGTACTCATGGCATACAAATTTGTTTTAAAAACTTTTAAAAATCAAGCTTTTATAATCTAATCTGCCATCTTAAAGAGATAGGCCATATTGAATTTAGTGTGACGTTATTAACTTTATCGTTTTCTACTCTTATAGCCCTTTTATTTAAGCCCTTTTAAAGTGATTGAAAAAAATACATGATCCACCATTTTGTGACAGCGGCCATTTTGAAAATATTACAATGTATTGTCGTCAGAACTAAATAATGTATATAAAATTTGAGCTCAATCAGATATTAAGAAGTGGTTCTAACTCTAATTTATCTTGCAAGATTTGACCCGAGCAATCTACTTAATATACATTGCAAATTAAATAAAAGCTTGTAAATAAAACAATTTTAAGCCTTTCTTTTACTTCTTATATAATAGTTCGCTCCCAACATCCCAACTTACCTTGAATACAGTTTTCTATGCAATGATATTGAAGTATTACAGATTTCTGTTATATATATTCATTTAACATATATTTTTTTCAGAATAAAAGAAAATTATTAAACAATAATATAATAATTATCATAAAGTCTATAGTAAATTCCGTAAAATTTATAGAAAATTAAGATAGCACACCTTTACCAAGACCACTGTGTTGTATTAAAAATAAGTATAAACTCCTAAATGGTACATGTGGTATACTGTGATAAATTAAATTATAATAATTTATATTAGTTTCACTCGTGTATCTTCTATCAAATGACAAAATGATTGATGATGATGATGATGAAACGTGCACAGTAAGAAACAATTTGTCAATAGCATCTAATAAATCGGTAGTATCAATATAATAATACTATTAACATATATATTATTTCATTACGACAGCGAGTTCAAAGCAATACTATCGATCAATTAACAATATAACCGATTACGATTAAACAAATCAATCTTGATTAACTATTTAGTCAATTATTTATTAAAATTTAAATCATTGGTTATAACCTTACCCCTTTATTCATAAAAACTAAGACGTCCTACAAACCCATTTTAATAATTTACTGTGACTTTGAAGTTAGGAATTTATTACTGACTTTCAAGTTAAGAATTTATTACTGACTTTCAAGTAAGGAATTTATTACTGACTTTCAAGTTAGGAATTTATCACTGACTTTCAAGTTAGGAATTTAGCACAAAAAAAAAAGAGTCAGAACAGTTAAATAGCTAAAACAGGTTTATAAAAGCTTTGATATTTTTATGAATAAGGGAGTTAGATTATAGTTATAATATTAATAATATTATAATAAATCGATATCTCACCAGTGTGTGCATGCCGATAGTACAGGCGAGGTTACCACTCCATTTTCATCCAGTTGAACTCCAAAGATAAGTACGTAAAACCGATATAAATTATTATAAATTTTATATAGTTTTAAAATAACGACTAGCGTACAACAGTAGAGGAAGCACATGGGTAAGAAGCACAACACAGAGTAAATATTTAACGGCCATAAAGACCCATAGATAGATTAATGCACTCTAACATTCTTAAAAACCATATAATACAATGTAGTAATAATTATAATAAGTCTATGGTTGACAGTATTTATTTTATATACAATTTATTTCTATTTAAACAACCAATAAAATTAAGAGAGTTACAAATAATAACTACAAATAATTCAAACCTAAATACTCTGTCATAGTAACAAATTTCATAATTTAAAATAATTTTGCTCTTGAAACTTATAAATAATTGAAGCGACAGAGTACCATTGTAATTACGCATAATAAATTAAGAAAAAAAAAATTAGATTTATTCATGTCTCAAATATTAACATTATATAATTATAACTTTCTTTTCGAAAGGTCTCCATATTTTTATTTGTTTTTCTTAAAACCATTCGAACTTTGTTTAAAGTTTTGTTTATTTTCATCGAATTACCTATGATGGTATCTATACGAATAAAACTATTTGCTTTTTAATTTCCTATTAAGATTTTGCTATTAAATACAAATTCGAAGAACCTCTACAACAAGACAATAGTAGAAAAGTGTAAAAGTACCCTGGAAAATAACATTTTCAAACCATTACAATTTAAAGCTTGAAGTATTGTTAGATAAAGTTGACAATTGGTTAGCATATTCTCAATTTATATATAAGTAGGAAAGTAATAATAAAAAAAAATTAAAAATTTGACATTCTGTGCTTTCCAAGTGGTTAATTAACTAAAAATAAATTACTTAGGTGTATATGTTTTAAAGATATTAGCAAAGCTATATACTGATCCTGTCTCAAGATACGCTAGAGACTCGTTTAAAAAAATTACTGCGCAATTTTATATTGGCACTTCAGGAGCCATATTCTGAATATATTATGTATCTCAACTTTATTTGTTATTCTGTAAAGTCCAAATTACAAAGTATCCATGAATTTTCAGATATTAATTTTAAGAAATAATTGTATTTTACGGTTTGTTAATTAAAATGTAACTTAATATTAAAGCAATAGAGTTACATCTTGAACGAACGTTGTTAGCTAACTTCATTTAAAGCTAGATGGTTTAATCAAGTCATTTGATTTAGAAATTAACATTCTATTATTATTTGAAATTAAGCAATACGAGAGATAACACCCATTTATTTTACAATTTCAACGAATATTAGAACAAATTGGAATTTTGGATTAATTTAAATCCAGTCACACGTGTTCTTGTTGTATGAATAAAAAAACATAAAAAAGGTACGTACTATAATTTTTTTTATAGCGAAAAATTACTACATGTATCTACAAATTATAAAAAAAGAATTTTAAATGAATATAAATAATAAGTAATGAAACCTCACGTCTATACGTTTTATGTTCCCTAATCCACAATCTAGCAGTGCTAAGCAACCACACATCTGTTCTCATGAGACCCAGCCCCCCCACCAGCCGACGAGTCCGGCATAGGCTCTGAAGTCCTCCCCCCTCCGCTCCATTCTAGAGCATCAATCATTTCCATCAGCTCCTTAAATACAGCAATCACTCGCCAGTTATACTTCGCTGAACATTCCACATAACCACACTTCCAATGCTTACGAACTAAATTTACTATATTACGACGTTTCTCTCTGGAGTCACCGCAAGCGCTTTCAGCGATCGCAAGCTGCTGCAAGCCGCTGGCCGCCGACGGTGTGTTACTGCATAGCAGATCCTGTTTATTCCCAACAACGAGGACAGGTACGTTCCTCATATCTCTGCTCTCCACCATTTGTTCTCTCAGTGTTCTTATGTACTGAAACGTTTCAACATTAGACAGATCGAAGACAAGGATATAGGCAGTGGCGTTTCTCAACCCATAAAACCTGTAATGCGCCCATTCGTAGTACGAATTGATGGGAAAGTATGGGATAACAGGGACATCGGTAATCTTCACTTCGTAGAGGTGTTCGTTGATGATCACCGATGGGTAGAACGTGTGCTTACGGTCAGTCGGCACATATTCTTCTGAGAAGTCGCTCCAGACAAATTGCTGCAACAAATGTGAAGTTTCATTTAATATTAATTCGTTTCCAATCCGATTCTTACTAAATTACATGACGTAGAGTTGAGGTGTAATTTTTTTTATACATCTTAGCAAACAAGCTGATGGTATATCTGATGGACAGTGTTAACCGTGACATACTCACTTTAATGTTTATTAGTAAGCATAAATATGTTACGATAGGACGACTCTCCACTAGATGGAGTGACGACCTGAAATGCATTGCAGGGAGTCAGTAGATACAGGTGGCCTGGGACCGTTCTTTATGGCAGTCTATGGAGGAGGCTGATGTCCAGCAGTAGACGAATAATGGCTGAAATGATCATGATGATAAAGATATTAGTCAAAATTAGTAAGGAAATCTCATTATAACACTGTTTTTTTCTCTCTATAACTGGGTATAGATATTTCACACAAGAAGAGATACAATTAACCTCGTATTTGGTACGGAGAAGGCTATATGATACTTTTTACTCAGTCAATCAATATATCTTGGTTGCGCGAACACAGTCGCGGGTAAACACTTGTTGTTTCATAAATTGTAAACTACATTCCAGGCTAATACAAAATTCATGAAATACATCTTGCGTTATGTACCAATAACATTATGTAAATACTGAGTGACTGGATGATTCAGTACATGATGTTATTTGCACCGTACATAGATCAGTAGCATCTAGATAGGGTATCTTGCAATAAATGCTTCGACAACAACAATCTTAATAAATAAATATTTTTTATCCAATATGGAATGACAAATAAACAGATGGACCACTCGACGATAACCGTCCGATATTGCAGAATATACTGCGAATATGATACCCTGCAAGTGTTGCTATTCCTAAGGATTAAGATACCTCCAAATCCTAAATATCTTACTAATATAATAAAATGATAACTAGACATGACAACTAGACGTGAAAAGAACTATTAGAGAAGAGGTAAAATGCGAGGCGGGCCTGTGTTTCTGCTTCTAGATTATAATTTCAGAAGCACAGATACAGGCCTACCCTATCTCCTCCTTCAGAGGGGGTAGGGGGCAGGGAGAGCGCAGAAGTCGTCAGATCCTCAAGGCAAGTGCGGTAGACTAGCCTTCACGAGGTTGCTTGTTATTGGTCTAGTTCCTTAATAGACGTAACTAAAACTGCCGTGTGTCCAATGCAGGGATGGAGAGGTCATGTCCTTGCGTGTTCATCATCAAACAAGACTGATGGTGGATAGTAATGACCTCCCGCGTGTTTGTGCCGTGCGCGGAGACCCGTACGGAGGGATGAAGGAGTCCTGGAGATTGAGTGCAGCGGTGTGCCGGCGGTAGTTGTACGCTGCTCACAACACATCTCTTCGGTCTGGATTTCCTCTCAAACGGGCGGTCGTGGAGTAGCTAACCACGATCAATCGGCTGCGACATCCCATAAGCGGGCTGTCAAGCGAGGATCGGCGATTTGGGGAATAGTCGGAGCGGCACGGCGTCTCGAGGTGGAGCCTATGGCATTGTCTCGTGCCGTAGGTGCGCTCTTGATGCTTTGCTGCGTGCAGATTCACCTTCTTCTCAAGTTGCTGGTCCTATACCAAGATGTAGAACGAATGACGTCCCCGACGTGAGGGCTCCGTGGCGGGTGGAGAGCTCCTGAGGTGAATAAAATCAAACAACCTCATGGATAATGAGACGAATAAAGCAACAACAAAACCAATAACACAGGCTGCGTCTTTGAATGCGCCTGAACATCAACTACCAAAGGCTGCGTCGTCAGATGCGCCTAAACTTTCAGAACAAAGGGTTGCGTCTCAGGATGCGCTTAAGCGACAACCGCTCAAAGCTGCGTCCTCCGATGCCCCTGAGTCTAAAAATGCTAATGATGCGCCGAGAAAGGCTGCGTCCAAGGATACGATGGGGAGGGTAGCGGTACGGAATGCGCCAACCCAGGCAGCGTCCCGAGATGCACCATCCACGTCGTTGTCCAAGGATGCGCCATGCAAGGCAACTCCCTCTACCCGACCAAGGACGGCTACTACAACGGTGGAGAAGGAAAGACGCACTCCGAGATGCGCCAATTAAGGCTGCGTCAAAGGAAGCGTCCTCCAAGGGAAAACCAGTGGTGCTGACCGAGGCTGTGACGGAGGGTTTGTCCTCAAAGGCTGCGTCAGAAGCAGAAACAGGCTATCCAACGATGGATATGTCATCCCTTAAGGATGCCATACAATCACCATCGAACTCAACCTGGACAACAATAACTAAACCAATGTCGGCCTCTAAGAAGCGGCGCCTTAAAGCCAAAGCGAAGGCAGCGGCACAGTGTGCATTGGCAGCAGATGCTGCGAGGCAGATCGCGGGACCGAGTTCTCGCCCAGTGGAAACCAAACCAGTAGGAGAGGTAACAATGGGCGGGACCACGGCACTTGCGTCTGTCGGTGCGAGTGCTGCGCCTTCCATAGGCATACGCAAGCGCAGCATGAAACCAAGAGGTCGTAAGAAATCAGGTAATAACCAACAAAAACCAGAGTCGAGGGCGCAGAAGCGTGCACGTCCAGAGGATTCTGTAACACCGACTGGGGTGGGTAAAAAACCCAAAACCAACAAACCCCGAACGGTGAGAGGAACCGCTGCGTCGTACGCTGAAGCGGCCGCAACCTTCATCGCTAACGAGCTCTGCGTTGCTGTCATGATGGAACCTTTCTCTGACATGACGCAAGAGCAAGCTGAAGGTATTCGGCAAGAAATAGAGGACAAGCTTCGGGATGAGCTCATGGCGGAACCGGATGCTTCCCTTGAAACTGAACCTAACGATATAAGGTTCCGAGGCAGAGCACATTTTGCGGATGGCGTCCTCAAAACCTGGTGCGAGGATGCTTTTACGCTAGCCTGGCTTAATCGGACCGTCCAAAACATGGCCTCACCGATAGCTAATTCAAAATTAGTTGTCAGGCCACAATCAGCTATCCCAAAGAAAGTACCGTGTCTGCTTTTCGTACCAGGTCATACTGGCGATTCAGTTGCATTACGGAAGCTTTTGGCGCGGCAGAACCGCAACTTGAATATCAACTCCTGGACACTGACACACGAGAGGGCGAGATCGGATCCACCAGGAACCTGTCTGTTCTTCCGGGTGCCGGAAACGGATGTTAATCTGTTAAAGGCCCAGGACAGAAGATTATACTACCTCATGGGGAATATTTATATTCGGTTTCTGGATAAAGATGCATCCCCAGAACCCAATACAAACCCCACGCAACAACCGGAGGAGGCGCGAGCCCTGACGCAGTGCGTGACACCTAAGGCGACATTGTCGACAAAGGAAGCTGCGACCGTGTCTGGGCACGCGGAACCCCCGATTGCGATGGAGGTGCAAAATTTACCTTCTCCGAGATCTATCTCGGATGAAGAGTGCTTTCCGGAAGGGGGGAGAGAGTGAAACCAGCGATGGTGTCCTTTACTCCTCCCCTCTTCGGGAAGACTAAAATAATACAGACCAACCTCCAGCACAGCCAAACTGCAACGGCTTCCTTACGCAGAGTGCTGGAAAACAACACACAGACCATATCGCTGATCCAAGAGCCGTGGATCAGGAAGAACAGGATATGTGGTCTTGGAAACAGCGGAGGAAAACTTCTTCTAGACACCTCCGTAAGTAACCCGAGAACATGTATACTAGTACCGAAACATGTACCAACATTACTAATCAACGAATTCTGTTCAAGGGACCTGACAGTAGTCAGAGTAACTAGAACAGATCAGCATCTCCCGGATATTGTCCTTGCCTCCGCATACCTGCCGAGCGACGAGGACATACCAACTCCGGAGCTCAACCTACTGGTCGAGTTTTGTGAGAGGGAGAAGCTGGATCTGGTCATCGCTGCCGACTCCAACGCACATCATACCCTTTGGGGTAACGGCAAGTCCAACAACAGAGGTGAGGAAATGCTGCATTTTATTTTTAGTAATAACCTTACTCTAATTAACAAAGGTTCTGAACCTACCTTTATAAACGCTCGATCACAAACTATTATAGATCTAACTCTAACGACTGTTGGTATTTCGGAATCCATTTGCGACTGGCATGTATCCAATGAAATATCATGCTCAGACCATAGATGGATTCGATTCTCCATTAATATGGAGTTACCCAAACCACAGCCTAGACGTATACCTCGAAGGACTGACCGACATAAGTTTCTTAAACTGGTCAGGGAAAAATTCGACAATCAACTGCCACTATCAGATGATTTAGCGGTAACAGATCTGATAACAGTGCAAACTACATCACATCCATTTTAACCTCAAGCTATGAACAGTCCTGTGTCCTAACCACACCACAGTATGGAGGGAGACAACACTGGTGGTGTCCGAAATTGGAAAGACATCGTCGTAAGTTAAGGAAACTATTTAACATAGCCATGAACAAACGGTCACAAGAAGACTGGAACAAATACACAACATCCAAAAAACAATATAAGAAACTCATACGCCGGAGAAAGCAAGAATGCTGGAGGCGTTTCTGTACAAACATAGAAAACAATAACCAGGCGATTAAAGTAAAATCATGTCTCTCTAATGAGAAAGATCATACAATAGGTTGCCTTAAGAAACCTGATAATAACTATACAAAGAACGACACAGAAACAACCGAATTGCTACTAACCACACATTTTCCAGGTTTCCAGACTACTGCTGAGTGGTCATGGGAACCATATAAGGAAAGGGAAACCAGCAGCTCGGACTGGGAAGTGGCAAACAGAGTTATAGATAAAGAAAAACTACTATGGGCAATCAGTACCTTTTTACCATTTAAAGCGGCAGGCCTGGATGGAATATTTCCAGCCCTTCTGAAATGGAGCGGGAGCATCATAGCTGACTATTTAGTACAGCTGTTCCGAGCGTGTATAGCTCACCGCTACATACCTTTGAAATGGCGTGAGGTAAAAATTATATTTATTCCTAAACCAGGTAGAGGAGATTACACCGTGGCCAAATCCTTTCGACCGATCAGTCTCACCTCGTTCTTTTTGAAAACTTTGGAGAGACTATGTGACAAAGAGATTAGATGCCAAGTCTCCTTGTGTAAACCTTTACACCCTAACCAACATGCTTACAGTGAAGGCAAGTCAACAGAATCGGCACTTCATAACGTAGTATCTCGAATAGGCAACGCATTGCAATCGAAGCAGCCAACCTTAGGTGCATTTATAGACATCGAAGGGGCATTCGACAAGACAAACTTTGCCAGTATAAGTCGGGCACTAGCTACACATGGAGTAGAAATAACACTTAGAGAATGGATACATAACATGCTTAAACAACGAGCTATACAATTTACTGTAAATACTACCACACGAGGAATCGTCGGTAGGGGCTGTCCACAAGGCGGCGTACTGTCACCACTATTGTGGAATATAGTCGTAAATGAACTCATAATAGAGCTCAACGATAACAGCCTCTACACGGTAGGTTATGCGGATGACATAGCTGTACTTTTAACAGGAAGCTTCGAAAGTACTCTGTGTGATCGCATGAGAGTATTTTGACATAATTGAGAGATGGTGCGTACAGCATGAACTCTCTGTTAATCCTACAAAAACAGAATTAATCATGTTCACAAATAGAAGAGTTACATGTCCTTACAGGCTACCAAAACTCTTCAATACGGAACTGAAACTTAAGGAAGAAGTCAAGTATCTTGGCATAATACTAGACAGTAAATTGCTTTGGAATAAACATCTTGACTATAAACTTAACAAAAGCACAATTGCATTCTACCAGTGCAAAAAGATGCTAGGAAATAAATGGGGCCTTTCGCCAAAAATAACTCTATGGCTGTACAGGGCTGTAATCAGGCCAATGTTGGTCTATGGTGCACTAGTTTTGTGGCCGAGGACAAAACTATCGACCACTGCCGCCAAACTAAAAAGCTTTCAGAGACTGGTTTGCTCCTCTGTCAGCGGCTGCATGAAAACAGCTCCTACAACAGCAATAGAGTTGGCCCTTAACATAACACCCCTAGACCTGCACATACAGCAGGAAGCGGCCTTAGCCGCTATCCGACTAATGCATCTGGATCTATGGGGTAAAAATCACTACAGTCCCCACACTGCTATTCTGAACCAGGCAATCGAATATCAACCTTTCATTGCGGCTCCGTGTGACAGGACTCATAATCATTATATATTTAACAAAAAATACCAAGTACAAATAAAAGAAGAGGAAAAGGATCAATCCGGTGTACATGAATTACGCATATACACCGATGGCTCCAAAACTGAGAACGGTTCAGGAGCTGGAGTCTTTTCCTTAGACCTTAATATAAACATGCACATACCGCTTGGCGACCACAGCTCAATTTTCCAATGCGAATGTGTTGCAATAACCGAGGCTGCTGCAGTTGTACATAAGCTAGGAATAAATGGTTATAGCATTAGATTCTTATCCGACAGCGCAGCAGTACTAAAAACATTAAGAAACAACAAGACAAACAACAAACTAATAATTGAATGCCACCATTCACTGGATAGGATATCTTCCAATAACCGTATTATCCTCCAATGGATAAGAGGGCACAGTGAATCTTATGGTAACGATGCCGCAGACGAACTAGCTAGGAAAGGCTCAGGAACGAGGGTAATCCACTCCTTCCTCTTCCATTCTCACAATTTCGAATGTGGATTCGTCAAAGATCCTCTGACATACAAAACCAAAGATGGGTACAGGCTACTGATTGCAGACAATCAAAATTGGCCGTACCTATGTTGAATCAACGACTATCAAAACGTTTATTACATCTAGACAGAAAAAACCTCAAAACAATGATAGGGACAATAACGGGTCATTGTCCATTAAACAAACATCTATACACAATAGGAGCCACAGACAGCCCTCTATGTCGAGGCTGTTTCAACGCCGAAGAAACGGCAGCTCACGTAATCCTGGAATGTGAGGCTGTGGCCCATCAACGTTTAGAAATCCTCGGAACGGTGAGGTCGCTCCGTGAGGCCTGTGAAGAACCCAGGAAGCTTCTGCGCTTCTGGACGGAGCTAGGTTGGCTGCACTAGCCACGACTCATACGCACAATGGCCCAAATGAGAGGCTAAGTGCGGAAAATGGAGTCCCTTTCACATTCACATTCACATTCAGAGGTAAAATGCTGGACCTCTTATACGACATGACCATTTTACTAGTATGCTCTATACTAGAAGGAAAAATAGAGAGCAAAATAGGTTGGGGAAGACCGAGAAATGACTAGGGACAGATGAAGAAAACACTAGGTGTCATGTTGTATAGGGAGGTCAAAGATATGGCCTATAGATGTAGCCCCGACAAGAAATAAACACTTAAATGAAGAGATAGATGTCCAAACATGTAGATATGTAAGATATGTATGTATAGGCCTTCTATTGGGGTGTTTTGTCAGCAGTGGCTACGCTTGGCAGATAGGATGGCAACCGCAGTTTGGGATTAGTGGTGTTTTAAGAGGGACACTGCTGCCCATTCTTCGATAATTAAATTCTCTTAGTCGCTTCTTACGACACCCACGGGAAAGGAAGGGGTGGCCCATTCTATGCTGGGATCGTATGGCCACGGATGTAGCAGTATAATACTAGCCTAAGATCTCAGCGCTGAATTATGTAGATATAAGACATTATCATGAAACCAGGTTTAAATTAAAGGTAAGCTAAAATATATTACTGTGCACACGGTTTGTCTGCTGTAATTTAGTCGCAACTTAGTAAGGGTTGCCACCTGATAACCCTTACTTGTGGTCATTTTTTTATAGGCAACCCTATATTGTTGTATAGAAAAACGGATAAACTTCCGTTTAGTTCAGGTTAAACCAAAAAGAACCAATTCTGCATAACTGCAGCATTATCATTTAGAACAAAACTTCAAATGATTGCAGCCCTTATTTGCAGCCATTTTTTATAAGTAATCATATCTTATCATGTATAGAAAAAAATAAACTTAAGTCTTGTGTAAATTTTACCAAAAACAAAAGATAAGTTTATTAAAATTTATCAAAATTTCGTTTTTCGCAATTTCGTCCTCGTGACCAGGATAAAAATTAAAAGTCCTCTTCCTATCTATATAGTACCAGTATATCCAATTTTATACTAATTGGTTAAACCGTTAAACTGCCAAAAGTTAATAACAAACAAAAAAAAATCACTTTTACATTTAAAATATTAGTAAGAATTTTCACCTGGTAACGCAGGTTGAAATTAGCGGCGGGATCTTAGACTATAATGTAACATAATATTTAGAGCCAACGCTAACGATCTGCCAGCTTTCACAAGATATGATATTACGCTTCCAATTTGGAGTGACGCTTGGGTCGTAGAGGTCCCGCATAATTATGTATACATGATAACCGTACTTTCAGGAACTTCAAACGGGAAATAATGTGGGATAAACTATAATAAATTACTAGCAATATAATTATGTAAGTAGAAATAGTTAATATAATAAAGGGTAAAGGACACTCAGTATTATGAAGATTATAATGAAATTAGGGACAAGTGAGTGAGAGAGTGAGAGACTGAACGCCTTAAAATGTTATTGGTTCGATTAATATTAGAAATGTACTTGACATTTCGTTCCAAAAAAGTAAAAGTAACTTTTATTGGAAATACATACACACTAATGCATGGAAAGATGTCTTATAATATAATAAATAACAAGTGTAGAATGGATCATCCTTTCTCTTCCCGTGGATGTCCCGTTGATAAGAGGCAACTAAGGGAACGTAATAAACGAGGGATGGACAGCAGCGTCTCTCTTAAAAAATCACTAAAACTGAAATGCGATTACCAACCTGCCTGCCAAGTGTAGCAACTACTGGCAAAACCCCATTCAAAGGAGAGGCCTATGTTCAACAGTGGACAGATAATGGCTGATATGATGGTGATGAAGTGTCATACAATTACACCAACTGCCTGGTCCTCAAGTTAGAATACACAATATTATGAGAAACTGGCAAACAAATATTTGAAGCATAACCTACCTAGAACTAATGACCGAAATCAACTCAGAAAAGTTAATTTTCTAAATTATCCGGACCCCAGGACCACGTTGTTGTCTTCGATTTTACAGTTTTGAATTTAGAACGCAAAATCACGTGTTTACATGTAGACTTTGCTTCGCAACAGAGAGTGAAATTGTTACACTGCTATAAATGACTTTAATCTAAGGTTGTCACGTGCTCGTTGCCAAACACCTATTACATTTTCCCGTCTATTTGCGAACTCGAGCAATTTCACTGCTTTTTGAATGTGACAACCCTAGTATTTCGAACGAAAGGGTCATTGCTCCTCATTATCCATATCCTCTTTGTCTTGGTTAATTTATGGCTTACAATTTAATTTAGCTCAGTTCATTATGAACGCAAGATGAAAAAATACACTTCCTCGTAATTTATAATAAGTTTGGTCTTAACTGGCACATGTGCCTGCAACTCCATCTACGATAAAGTCAGAAAATAGCCGACAAGTAATGCACTTCATGTGATGTAGAGAGAGAGAGCGACATAAGCTGGAATATTTTTTTATCCGTGATACTGAAGTGGATACCAGTGAGGGATGATAAATGAATATAAAATAAAGTCAGTTTTTCTGCCGCAATAAATTCATCCAGGAATTATCCAGGTTAGTTTCTAGGAGGTCCAAGTGACAATCAACCAGGGTATATTGTTAATGAGGTAGTCCTCGGTTCTTCTTTCTTTTTCTTAGTCGGAAGATTCAGGAGTATAAACTTGTTACTGCTGGTTGTACTTGGAACTACATCGGCAGCAAGCAGAGCAAAAGAATGTCCTCACAAAACGGCACGAAGACAAGAGGACGATGCCCATGCTTTTTGATGATACCGCCTACGCTATGATGAAGTGAGGTCAGTTAGCCTATTGGGACGTTTTCGTAGTTTTTAGAGAATTGAGATCAATCCAAAAGCTAGCAACAGAACAACTAGTTATCGCTTGAATGTGGTAATGATGAAGTTTTTAGTGGTTTTTATTAAAGAATGAGAATGGAATGGTAACCCCGCATGCACTATCAGTAATACGTTGGTACCAGTGAGAGACAATAGGTGATGATGGAAGCAGGTCAGTTAGCTTTATTATGACGAACGACTAACATACCACACACAAGAACTAACCACGATGGTTTCCACGAGGAACCGCGTGGAGGTTGACCTGATAGAGTATATTGCAAGCAATGAGGCTGTTAAATCCCATTATTATAGAGGGCCTGTATTATGAAGAATTCTAACCTAAAAATAATAATAATGTACAACAGATACCTGAATAATACTTGTTTTCCCAACAGCTGGTGCTCCCAACAGCACGACTTTGATGAGGTCGAGGCTGTCGGGGCTGGGCTCCACGCTGGGAGCCCCCCCAACCGTCAGGGTACCACCTCCACCGCGCTCCAGATAATCCAGATCCAGCTCTGTAACAAAAACATTATTAATCTTTTGACCGTTTGATTTTTACAAGAAGGGAGACAGTCAAATGCCGTCTGCAGGGATATTCCAATCTCGCTAGTATTTTTGCCATCAAATAAATTTGTCGTCATAGTAAAATATTATTACATAAGAAACAATGTATACTATAGTTTCAGTTACGATTTATCTCGAAGTGTATTTACGCTTATATACCAGATCGAGACTTGACCGAGAAAGAATCGAGGCTAGCATTATAATACGAATCCGGCTTTAGTTCTTAGGAGTAACCACGAATGGGGGTATACACGATATATGTATTATGTGACCTGGAATAGTGCTTGGCTTTGTTTGGCTCTTTTAAATACATAATAATTGCCATGGCCCTAGCTTATGACTCAAATCAAAAACTTTATACTGTGCTTGATTTTTAAAACTAATTTTGATAACAATATTAATAGCTTTGACTTTAAAAATATATAAACTTTTTTTTTATTTTACTGCTACTACTTGATAAACTGAAAATAGAGTCGACTCTTAATCGTCTTAATGAATTCCCTAGGAATTAACCTCGATGTTTTCCAGAGAGGTAATAAATAGCTTCTTTTTATAGAAATACATTTGTGTCTCACAATTTTAATACGTTTAATTATATTACCTAATGTACTTTTATCCTGTTTACTACAAATTATTTAAATAACTAGAAGATAGATTTTCCTTAAGTTGTGCTTTTTTATACAATTACACCAATTGCCAGGGCCTCAAGCTAGGATATTACTACTAAACATTTGGGTACATATTCCGAAACATCCAGACTCGAACCAATGTAGAACACTTCATTTCTTAAATGGGCTCAACCCGGAGTCGAACTCTGGACCTCATTTATGCAAAGCAATGTGCCCGTACCGTAATATAGAGGTCGCCACCAGAACCTTTCGACAGATGTCATTAATTAGGATTAATGGAGGGGCTATTACCGAAAAGTGTCTTCGTCGATTCATCGAGATTAAATCGCACATCATTGTCTAATACGTTAAATTATAATTATATATAACTATAATTTACAAAAGCTAGCTCAAGAGCGTTTATAGTAGTGTTAATAGGGGTGGGTAATATATGGTAATACCTATATATTTTAATTACAATATCTATATACTGGTCTAATAACGAATATGGGCATCTATTTTGAACTATGTTAAAAAACTTTTAACATATTTGAAAATAGATGTACGATCAATATGGACGATATCGAAATGGGTGATTACCTTTTTTCCGCCATCTATGTTCAGAAAAACCCAATATATAGATATCGGATCAATTTCATATTACCCATGCCTAGTTTAAAGTTTCATATTGAAGCTTACCGAAACTTTGCAATGTCAGAATTAAATGTAAATTGTCGCAAATAATTCAATAATTTTATATTTAATATTATTAAATTATTTTCATAATTTTAAAACAAATTATAAATACTCGAATACTTGTAGAATTATCATAACATTATATACGCATAGTTTACGCTCTCAGTCCATTTGTTTCCATTTTGTTTTCGCTTGCCAAAAATGTTATATTATTTTTAAAAGCTATATTCATTTTTTAAGTGTCGTTCTCCCACGGAAGAAGACTTTTAGATGGAGTCGATATAATGGTCGTAAACGTCAAACATAGTGAGTTTGTGAATTTCCCGTTATAATCCCCCTAGTATTGCAGGCGTTCATAGGCTACGGTAAATGCTTACCGGCAGGTGGGCCGTACGCTTGTTAGCGACCTTAGTGATATAAAAAAAAAGAAATCACGAAACGAATATTTACACGAATACGACGTAATTGAAATATCTTCTATGATTCCGTGGCATCTCCAAGTATTTCACTATTTCCTAATATCCACTTTTTCGTGCAAATTTACCTCCTTGCTATGTATATATACAGACTCCCAATGTTGTCCCTAGTGAATCTGTAATGTTAGTATTCTCAAATTAACCATTTATTAATATAATTATAATTGTTACTGATTATTCGAAAAGTACTCTATTAATGAACTAAAATATCCACGTATCCGAAATAACTCGATGCTTGATATAATTTAATAAATTTGGTAACTGTTTTAATTGATGAATCGATAACTTTCTCCATTACATATCAATTAGATATCAACCAGAATGAATTCGAGAAATATGAATTCACGTATTTTGTTTTTTTATTTTTACTATATAATTATTTTAAACTATATATATCTCAAGTAAGTATATATATCGAAGTAGATTTTCTTTGATGAAATCTAATTTGTATTAGGATTTTCTCCCCAGAGTCTGAAAGTATGGACGAACACTAAGTGATTTAATTATAGCACGTAGAAAGGGGAGGGGGAAAATGGCTGCAGTCAGAGAGAGCCATTAGTATCGTAGACGTTAGTTAATTTCCTGGATTAGTACGCCACTTAAAAATTACAATAAATGAAGCGGATATCACTGATTCTTATAAAGCTTTAAGTGAAACACAATTGATATATAGTATATATATATATATATATATATATATATATATATATATATATATATATATATATATATATATATATATGAAAAAGAAACTGAAAAACTAACTAACTTATATATTTCAATATATCTAACTTGTATATTTCAATCTGTATTTATGTTACTGTATTTCACTTGAATTATTCACTTGTCATTGTATATTTTTATTTATGATGCAATAAAGAGTTAAATAAATAAATAAATAAATAACATATTACTAATTTTATAAATTAGGTTTTTGCTTGCTACTTCGTACTGTTTTTTTTAATGAATGATAATGGAATGGAAACCCCACCCGCGCTATCGGTATATACTGGCGGAGCACCAGTGAAGGATGATAGATGAGGATGAAGTAGGTCAGTTAGCCCATCTTAACGAATTCAACAAGAATTGTTCACGATGGTTTCCAAGGGGAACCACGTGGAGGTCGACCTAATAAGGCATATTGCTAGCAATGGGGCTGTCAAACTCCATTGTTAACAACCCCTTTCCCCCCATTTCGTACTGTTAGTGTATGGCACTTCATCATCATCTTTCTATCCTTATCCCAATTACTATTTGGGGTCGGCGTAACATTGTTTTATCCATATTACTAAAAGATAAGTGTATTAAAAAAGCACTTGTTTAATATCAAAAAAAAAATAAAAAAACTTTTTGCCACACACCAAAGTTATTTATTTAATATTTTTACACAGTGTTCTATTATTAACTTCTTTAGTTTTACACTGCACTTTTAACTAATTTGTAGGTCCACTTGACTCTCGATGTGCGAGACTATTAGTTCAGGGTTTTAAGCCTGTATGATAAATCCAACTAGTTATTTTACTGGCCAGATTGACAAGCAGAAACCAGGTACGTAGCTAGGCAGTAAATAGCTAATAGTTAGCTAAATTACGAATTTATGTAGGCTAATTTAAATGGAAATGAACGATACTGCTATTTGGCAATAATATATCTACATGCAAGGGTTGTAACAGTAAGCACGGATTTCAGAAGTATGAAGAACAATGAAACAGATCACTTTTAGATGACGGATACAACATAAACCAATTTTTAAGTTAGATCTTCAGGAACACTAATGAAAACTGCACCCAATTTTGAGTATTCGCTTATGTGTGATGTCAGAATAAACATACAGATAGATAGACAGACAGTCCGACGAAATCATCATCAATGTCCTGCTCTTATCCCAACTATTGTACTATTTGGGGTCGACGTAATATGTTTTTCTCTTCCATTCTTCTCTATTCGCAGTCATTTCCGCATTCACTCCCATTCTGTTTATATCATCTTTCACACAGTCTATCCATGTCTTTTTAGGTCGTTCTTCTGCTCTTATAGCTATCCATATTCACCTTTCTTTTTTTTTATACGACTTAGAATGGCAAACAAGCTGACGGCCCACCTGATGGAAACTGGTAACTGTCGCCTATAGACATGAGCAGTACCATGGACAAAACAGAGTATACTGTTTCGCCCATGATACCCCCCATGCGTTGCCATTCCTCATCTTTGCGCAACCAGACAAAATATCCATAAATTGTAGCTTTTATTGATCTTAAAATTTCCAAGAAATGTAACAGTCATTGTTCTTATAAAGACCTGTCATATAATTTTTTCTTAAATATCTCTCATGTTTAAGACATTGTTTAGTTACAATATTATTTTATTAGTAATATTCACACGTAACTATAGCCTGGCCAATAAAAATAAAAACCATATCTATGATATGTTAATGCACATCCGTCATTTACATGTATTCGAATAGACCCATGTATAAAAAACAAGATTAAAGCCTGGGAAATCGAGTCCTTTGATTCGAATACTTCATCACATGCTACAATGGAAAGGGAAAAATAATAAAGCAACTCGTTTGTATTACGCACTTTTCATCGCGTGTCCTTTGTTCCCTTGTAATAAATGGCTGGCTTTCACAAAAGGGACAGCCAGAAATATCACATCGTCAGGTGTCAAATGCAGGCACTGGTTTTTTATTGGCGCTGAGTATTTTTAAGGCATTGTGTGCGGTGATTTTTAACCGGTTTGAAGAGGAAAGTACTCCATGTAATAGCAGGTTTTTTGGTTCTTTGATATGGGTAATAAATTTATTTGTATCTTCAGCACACATATAACAACAACGAGTGGATTTTGCTCTACAAAGAAAAAGTATAGACTTCAATCGTGGCAAAATTTTTTTTTTTTTTAAATAAACTACTAAACGGATTTTGATAAAATTTCTATGGAACCAATTTAAAAGTAGATTACTTCATACAAAAAAAGATTTACCAAATTGGTTTATAAATGATGAAATTATGAGGTAAAGAACTTAAAAATATACAATTGAACTGAAAACGTTCTTTTTTACAGAAAATAATATAAGAAGTCACTTAAACCACTGTTTTATTTTATTTATAATTATTTTTTTTTATTTATAAACTTATATTTCAGATTTTAAGTAGTTAGGTGGAGGAAAATATATTGTTTCTCACATTAATAGGCAAAAACTACACAGTATAAAAATAAATTAAAATCTGTTTTAAAATATACAAATGAAGTCCATTCATATGATATAATATACCACATGGACTATTAGCTCCATTTTGGAATTTCGAGTTCTCCTTTTAGATCGTCTAGCCAAAAATAAAAAACAAATTAATTTTCTCACATAATTTCTTATACAAATAAAAAAAAAATAGACTTAGTAGGTGCTAAGATATAGCGCTACGACAAACAAACTGATGAACGGACGGACAAAGTCGCACCATAAAGGTACCTTTGTACTTTTTTTAGTACAGTACCCTAAAGAGAGTAATATTTTTCAGGTGTAAAGATACTTTGATCTTTATCGCAACGCATAGGCTATACACCTTGCTGAATTTTAATAAACTGGGTGATTGGAGTGTCACTACCCATAAAGTGTTTTAACACCTGAGCAGTGACGAGAGCATAAAATAGCAGGACTCAAACTTTGGAAAATTATTTTATTTTATATTCTTTTTTACATTTTCTCCTCTATTCTATAATTCACAAATCAATTTCCTGTTATTATATTAGTCTAATGATAGTTTTTTTTTTATCGGTGATAATGGAATGGTAATCCCGCCCGCGCTATCGGTATACACCGGCGGGACACCAGTGAAGGATGATAAGTGAGGATGAAGCAGGTCAGTTAGCCCATCGTGACGACTTCAAATAGAATTGTTCACGATGATTTCCAGGGGGAACCACGTGGAGGTCGACCTAATAGGGCATATTGCTAGCAATGGGGCTGTGAAACTCCATTGCTAACAATCCCTTTCCCCCCAGTCTAATGGTAGTAGCTCAACTGGTACTAGCACTTGTTCCAGTATGGTGTAGAAGATGTGGATTCAAATATCATTTTCAAACACAATATTTTTTTAAATAACTTTTTTTTTATGTCTCTATAATCATATACTTAACCGTGTGGACCCGGCATAGAATGGGTCACCTCTTTTCTTTCCCGCAAGAGGTGTAAGAGGCGACTAAGGGAATTTCATGTCGTTACTAGTTACATAGGAATAACACCTGAGTCCTCAGGAATGGCAACGCATGGGGGGTATCACGAGCAAAACAGTATACTCTGTTATGTCCATGTCTATAGGCGACGGTTACCACTTTCCATCAGGTGGGCCGTCAGCTTGTTTGCCATTCTAAGTTGCATAAAAAAAAATTAGTTCGAGTTATAACCAGTAACACAAAGCCTAACTGCGGTTGCCAACCCGCCTGCCTACTAACTACTGGCAAAATCCCATAAAAGGGGAAGGCCTATGTTCAGCAGTGGACAGTTAATGGCTGACATGATGATGATGATGAAATGATAATAGGTATTATTTCTGCCTAAAGCTTGTTACTTTGCTACTGTCTATGTAAATACCGTAGAAGAGATAAAAATAAGAAAATAAATACAAGTAAGTAGTTTCCTGAAACATTTTGTTTATTTTATCTCCATTCTTATCAAGAATAGATATCAAGACTTTTCTTGGAAATGATGCCCAAGTAATGAGATAATTGGGATCTTTATAATGAAACTGTATAGGGTGATTGCTCATAATCATCGGTTGTCTATTTCCTACAGTCTATACGTCATCTAATTCTTTTATTTTTTGAAAATTAGTAGGTATATTTTAAAGCCAAAAATAAAATAATTATTCTTGATTTTGCTTGTGTTGTTACTTTTACCGTGAGAGTGAGAATAAGATATTTTTCCTTACTGAAATGTAAAAAAAAAAAAAATAATTTATTATACCAGTTTTCTGAAGCACAACGTTTTCTTTATGTAAAAAAATACGTCGATCTGTTGCTTTTTGGAAGACTTGAAATAATTTCAAATTACCGATTATTTTTACTAGTTTTACTAATATTCTAACTGGATATATGAAAAGTAAGTCTGTTTATTTTCTTATTACCTCTTACCAGATTAACTACTTATCACGGAATTTGATAGACATATAGTACCTGAGATGGAAAAGAATAAAGGTTACTTTTTAATATGCCCATCATCATTATAACAGCCGTTAACCGTCCACTGCTAAACATAAGTCTCCCCCATGGGGGGATTTTGCCAGTAGTTGCCACGATTGGCAGGCGGATTGTTATGTCCATACGCTGATGAAATCGCAGGCAGGTATATTTATTTTACATGAACAGATCGCTGATATCCAATAATAGTATTATACAAGTCAAATATTAATTAATTATTTGTTTCGATTTGTTACAAATTTTAGAGTGATTCACTGATAATTTCAATGAAATTCTGTCATCGGTTCATTAAATATATTGAATTCTCTAAATCAAAATAAGTAATCAAGTAAGGCAAGGCAAGGCTAGGGTAATAGTGAATACAAGGTTTTATATGTATACAAAATTTTATATATTATACTAAAATATAAATATATTTTTTTTTAAACCGCCATCTAGTATCTTAGTACATTCTAAAGCATTCTCTACCAGCATATACCATATATAGCATTAAGTCCGCCTTTTGCACCACGTTTTATTGGTCAATAAAGTTTAAATAAATAAATAAATATTAAGTATATAAATTATTATAGGTATTGTAATGTATGGATACTTATTTCTTTTTTATTTATTCTTTTGAGGGCACATTACAAAAAATGTCTGGTACAAAAGACGGACTTAATGCTATATAGCATTCTCTCCTAATCAACCTTTGGCAAAACAGAAATGTAACTATGCGGTGAAAAATTGAAAATTGTTACAACATTCTTATAAACGTTAAAACTTACCCAATATTTTGGTTTGTTTAGTACAATTGCCTTTAGCATTATCGTCGTCTCTCTCTTGTTTAGAAGTGTTGTCAAATCTGTTCATTTCAGTGATAGAATGACACAATTTAGTACTCCTTTAATTGTATACATCATATAGTTTTGTATGGTACTGCCTAGAAGTTAGGCTTCTACAGAATTATGTAGTGTAGTTGTTTCATATGTAACGTTTGTTTTATTACAGCTTATTTTGTTGCTAATCTCCATAAGTTCACTCCAAAAGTCTATTATAACTGTCATAATTTTTTTTTCATTAATAAAAGTTTTTCACGAGTCCACTGGTCTTATTATAATCGTATTAATTTATTGTTTTTGTTACTAAGAAATAAAAATTTATTTTTACATATTACTTATTACTATTATAAATTTATTATTTGGCATAAAATTTATTTTTAATGTAAGCAAAACAATAAATAAATATTTATATTATTACATAGTATAAGTCTATTTCATTTTCACATTAAAACACTGCACGCAACACATACTGTAACATTATGTTTACATGTTCTAGAAGTCCACTAAATTAATTATAATTTTATGAGAAAAAAAATATTATTAATTTATTATTAACTCTCATTATTATATCAATTCACATACACCTACTAATTAATTGACAGTTAATGAGAAATAATTAAGTTCCACTTAATATATTTATTCACTTTTTTACTTTTCCTGCTTTATTTATGAACACAAATTATGTACTAATTTGTTTACAGTTCAATATATTTTTAATAACGTAATTGTATTTTAGAATTTTCGCAAAATTTTGGCGGCAAAACTGTATGCGAGCGACGCACCCACCCCGTGGGAGATTTGCTCTCGACTGACGCAAGGATGGATGAGTTCACGCCGTTTCGCTTGTATCTTTTGTATTATATTTAGTTGAAATACATATTTTGAACTAGCATTTTGCTCGCTACCTCGTACGCGTGGATTTCAGAAGTAGAAAACCAATTAATTTGACCACTTCTAGATTTGAAGTTAGATCTTCAGGAATGCAATTGTGAAAGCGTATTCAAATTGGTGCAATAGTTTTTTTGTGACGTCGGAACAAAGATATAAGACAGACAGACAAAAATTCATAAATATTATTGTTATGGCATTTGTTGGTCTTGTTAAGACTCCCAATTAAAAAATCTATTTTTATATATTTTTTTTACATATATAAAAACAGATTGTGTAATTGTATTTTATGCACGAAAATTATTAATTCACTCTTGCGCCACCTGCCCATTTCTATCTGTTCTCCTTTAACTAAAGGTTGTCTGTAAGAGATTGCCCTAGCGATAAGACCGCCTTTTGTACCTTTATGTGTATATTTCAATCTGTATTTATGTTACTGTATTTCACTTGAAGTATTCACTTGTCATTGTATATTTTTATTTATGGTGCAATAAAGAGTTAAATAAATAAATAAATAATTACGCAAATGTGAAACTATTTATGGCTCAACATATGTAGATGTAATGTATGTTTATTTTCTTATAAATAAATAAATAATAATCGTCAAAAAGCCTTTAACTGTCTATTGCTGGATATAAAACTCCCCTTGAAGGAGGGTGGAGGGGGGAGGGGGCGTTGCCAGTAATTGCCACGCTTGTAGTGGACAATTGATGGTTGATTAAGTATGGTATGGTATGTGTTTCTAAATGCACATTCAGCATAAATATCTTGCGATTGTAGTAACCATTTTAAATATACATCAAAGTTTATTGGGCATAACTTTATACAGGGTGGCAAACAACAATTTCCACACATGTTTCCTTAACGGAAACATATCACGTATATATTCTCGTCACTCAAATAGATTAGACGGAACAAATGCCTACATCTACCACAGATTTATACCTATTTATACACTATACTGTCTATATATAACTATTGTTCCTCGAATCAATAAACTCCTGTTAGATATTTAAAGACACTGTCTTCACTTTTCAACCGACTTCAAAAAGAAGCAAGTTCTCAATTCTCTTGTTTTTTTTATGTGTAACATATCATACCATATCAACCTACGAATCTACCTAACGAACGAGGAAGACCTAAAAAGAGTGAACGAGAAGAGAACATTGGTTGAAATAATAAAGAATAGAAGAGGCAAAATGCTGGGCCACCTTATACGACATGACGATTTTTTTAAGAGCATAGTAGAAGGAAAGATAGAGGGCAAAAGAGGAAGAGGACGACCGAGGAATAACTACATGGAACAGATAAAGGCAACACCAGGCGTCATGTCGTATAGGGAGATAAAGGATATGGCCTGGGATAGAGCTGGCTGGAGGAAGATGGATGAATTAGTTGCACCGACAAGAGGAAACTCTTAAATGAAAAAAAAAAGATGAAAGAAATGAAAAGAGACCATATCAACCGTTAACTGTCCACTGTTGAACATAGGCCTCGCCCTACTGGGGGTTTCGCCAGTAGTTGACATTGGCAGACGAATTGGCAACCGCAGTTAGATCTTGCTGATGTCTTAAGAGGGACGCTGCTGCCCATTTCTTGACTATTAAATTCCCTTAGTTGCCTCTTACAATACTCACAGGAGACGAAGAAGTTATTTTTGTTTGGTAACTCATAACTGTCAGTTATAAATCTGTTTGGTTTTTTTTATTATATACTTACATATTAGTCTCATACAAATTTTATCAAAATAGGTCCGTAGTTTAGTTTTAAAAACCAAAATAACTGTTTTTGCCATAATTCAAGTCGGTTTTTTTTTGTGGAACACAGTCTTATCGTTATTGGAGACTTTATATGAAAGTCGTCTACTTGGGGACCTCTGTACCACACGTTTTTCTGCCGTGAATCAAATGTGTTTACATGGTTGTCTTGCAATTTGAAGGGTGAAGTATGGCAATGAATTACAAATTATGGAGAATTTGCACCATAGTCCTTAGGAATAACAACAGTAGGATATCATGGGTGTCACAGTATATCCTGTGATATCCGTATTACTGTTTATGGGACATTTATCAGTTTCCTCCATGTAACCGTTAGCTTGTTTATCGTTCTAACTACAAAGAAAATTCGGACTACAAAATGGCAAATAATACCAATCAACTAATGGAAAATGTTATTCCCAATATACCTACACAAGCAGCAGCATTACTGACACAAAGCATACTGTGACACCTATAATACTTTAATGCATTGTATTCGATAACACAGGGAATTATCGATCATAATAATTCACTTCGAGGGGAGATAAATATAATAAATCCACGGATTGAATGTAGACCTGCTTACATGAATACATCTCTATTTCTGCTGTTAAGATATATAATATTGCATAGTTATTAAAAATATATCTGAAAATAAAATTACTATATATTTACTTTTTAAATTAATTAAATATATTTATTTATTGCAATGCAAAAAATGCCAGACAAGGTCAGAGCTTAATCTAGAGGGAGTAAGCGGAGCAAATTCGACAAAATGATTTCTTTGCGAGTCCAAATTAAACCAAGCCATCTTGGTTTAGTTATGTAATCATCATCATATCTGCCTTTAACTGTCCACTGCTGAACATAACCCTTCCCCTTAGGGGGTTTTGCCAGTAGTTGCCACGCTTAGCAGGCGGATTGGCAACTGCAGTTAGGCTTTAGAGATGTTTTAAAAGAGACGCTGCTGCCCATTCCTCGCCCTCCTTTAGTACGGATTTTTCGACACTCGCGGGAAAGGAAGGGATGGCCTATTCTATGCCGGGACTATACGGCCGTATTTGCTTAATTATTAATTAAATTTCTACATATTTTAATTATTTAATTACAAACAAAACTTTACGTAGGTACAATTTATTTTTCATATCGTTATAAAAAAAAAATATAAAGAGTGGTCGTTACAACATCATTGTGCAACAACAATTGAGCTGTATCCGCCCGATTACGTCGGATAAGCCATTTCAGCCCATTTTGGCGTATATCCAACTTCCGACATATTCTATCCATAAAACATACAAAAACTTTAGCCTTGATTTATTGTAAAAAGCTTATTTTTTTGTATCCTATTTACACTCTTTTTTTTTGTTGTACCTTTTCTGCACTAGATTACCTGCTTATCATTTTCTCACTGCACTGGGTTGGTCTCTCTTTCTCTCTCTCTCTTTAGATCTCTTTTTAGAGATAAGACCATTGTATTTTTGACGTGACGTGTATTTTTTTTGTTGATAGGTGAAAATGATATGGTAACCCCTCCTGCGCTAACGGGATACGTTGGCGGAGCACCAGTGAAGGGTGATAGATAAGAATGAAAACAGGTCAGTTAGCCCATCATGATGAATTCATCAGGAATTATGATAGTTTCCAGGGAGAACCGCGAGGAGGTCGACCTGATTGGGCATATTGCTAGCAATGGGGTTCTCAGTCTACATTACTAACAATCCCTTTCCCCCCACAGATAGTGTATTAAATAGCTTTTTTTTAGCAGGACAGTTGTGTAAAAATTTGTAGAGGAAATGATTATAAGTCTAAAGTGAAGGGGAGAGGGATTGTTAGTAACGGAGTTTAACAGTCCCAATACTAACAATACTCTATCAGGTCGACATCCACACAGTTCCCTCTTAACATTCTTGGGGAATTCGTCATGATAGGCTAACGGATTTGCTTTCCCTGATCATCATCTGAATCATCTCTCTCTTGTGCCCCGTCAGTGTATACCGATGACGCAGGTAGCATTACCATTCCAAAATTACCTATAAAAATAAAACCACTATAAAAAAACCAGCTCCTCAACAGATCAGAATAGTAAACTTTATGAAAGGGTGAATGAATGAAAACTGCCTTGCGTCCGCGTACTACTTGCAATAGACGCGGCTTTCATACGGAACATGAATGGTTTTTGCTTGAATAGAATTGTAAAGCGTTCATTATATAGCTATAAAAGATCACAGCTTTCACAATTTGTTAGTAGATAGTTCAATTTATGATGACGTACCACTAATAACAAGTAGATTTATAAAAAAAGGGATACCTTGATAACGAGATATTTCAGAGATAAGTTCTTCCCGCGAACACTCAAGTTCTTTTTTTTTGCTGGGTGAAAATGGTATGGTAACCCCGCCTGCGCTAACGGGATACTCTAGCGGAGCACCAGTGAAGGGTGATAGATGAGAATGAAAACAGGCCAGTTAGCCCATCATGATGAATTCATCAGGAATTAACCATGATAGTTTTCAGGGAGAACCGCGTGGAGGTCGACCTGGTTGGGTCTGTTGCTAGCAATAGGATTCTCAGTCTCCATTACTAACAATCCCTTTCCCCCCGAACACTCAGGTTGTGAAATGATTTTCCTGCTGAGGTTTTCTCTAAAGACTACACCGTGAGGTTCTTCAATAAGGGTGTAATAAGATTTCTTAAGGGTCAGCAACCTGCGCGTGTTATCCTTGGTGTTACAGACGTCCATAGGTTACGGTAAATCCGTTTACCATTAGACGAACCGTATGCTTGTTTGCCATCATAGTACAATTATAATATCGTGGTCGTTGAATCTTAATACATAGAATACTTTATATACAGACTGACCTAGTGTCACAGCTAGTAATATTTTTATCTTGGTATCTTTTTGGTATCTTTTCTTGGTATCGTTTAATTCTATCAAAGTACGAGTGATAGAAAAAATCATTATTTAAATAATCTTTAATTTAAGCATATTTGTATAACCATTTTTACATGATTCAACCGCCTATTCGGAATGTAATTTTAGTTAAAACACCAGGCAAAAAACACAGCTGTTGCTGTTTTTTTTTTTTCAAAAAGAGTGTTTGTATATCATACTTATCTCATCTAATTACTATAAAATTTGCTATTTACGTACTATAAAGGATGAAGAAGTATATAGACTACTTTTTAAACTGAAATCCGTGAACATTCATTGAAACAGTGTCATTCCGATAAAAATGCCTGCAGATAAATCTAGTTTATTTATATATATATAATAGAAATTACACTGTAACAAATAATCAATCAATGAATAAACACCTCAAGAATAAATATAGATTAAATGCAGATTAGTCACAATAGGTGTTTGCAATAGATGGCGCTTTCAAGTGAAACTCAAATGGTTCTTCTTTGAAAATAATCAAAATGTATTTAGTTGATACTTGATAGTTGATACTGAGTTATATAAAGTATTTAAGATAGATAAATAGATAACCTTTATTACCAGTATTGAGAAAATAAAAAATTAAAACAATAAAAAGAAAAAAAAACAATTTATATATAATAGGTAATTTATGTATAATAGGTAATAGGAGTCTAATTAAGGTAATTGCTATATATGTACAGCTCCAGCGAGAAGTACTTATATAGCGTTAATTTTCAGGCGGCCCCTTAACCCTTTCTGTTTCTGTGTTAAACAGTATATCTCACTCATGACAAAATTGTAACTAGAAAATGTCTGTACATGGAAGATATTTAAGAAAAATTGATAGGTATGTGTTCTTTTTTTATTTTCTCAATATCCTCTACCCAAAGGCTGTCTGGAAGAGATTGCTTGGCAATAAGGCAGCCTTTTGTATCATTTCTCATTAAAATTAACTGTTTTTACTATTTTATAAATGGTGCAATAAAGTGTAAATAAATAAATATGTGAACAGGAATAAATATATAACCTTAAATAGAACTCGATTCTAATCATGTCACAGTATCCATGCAAATGTAAAATAATCTTGTACATAATAATTTGAAATGAATAACTCTTGAGTTTCTTGTGGGTTTTTCTCAGCAGATAAGGAAGGAGCCCATCTAAGGGAACTTAATAGTCGAGATATGAGTAGCAGTGTTCCTATTTAAATACCACCAAAACCTAACTGTGGTTGCCAACCCTTAAAGCCCTCCCTTTTGAAAGAGGCCAGGAGTAAATTTATAGGAAATAACCACTATGATTTCTAGGAGGGACAGTGCAGGGGTCGATCTGGTAGTTATACTTGTATCGCTAGAAATGACGATTAACCTAGCCATGATTTACAATCCCTTCCAATTGCCTCGCTCGTTTCTTGGAAATTTAAATTAATACTTTGTTTTTGATGTCAGTCGATTTTGAACTCGCGACCTTACGTGTCTGCAAGTCGAGGTAATATACTGCTACGCCACAATATTGTCTTTCACATGATTGATTACATTATTTTAAGTGCACATATCAGCTAGAAGTAATACACTAATGGAATATCTTTACTAATAGTCTAGGATACGATATAGATAAAGATATATATCGTATCCTAGACTATATATAAAGGAGATATTTTAATTAATATGAGGGATCTTAACAATAGATGCTTAAATTTGTCTGTATGTCTATCTATATATTCTATCTATTCTGGCATCACGCAGAAACTATTGCATCAAATTGGATGCGGCTATTGTTGTATTTCTGGAAGTTTAACTTAAATTCTGAAAAATATATATATATATATATATATATATATATATATATTCTATATCATTAATTTTTCTTGTTTTGAAATCTACTCGTACGAAATAGCTGGTAAAAAGCAAATTTTACAAAAGTAAAGTTATAACTACCCAAATGAGAGAATTCTTGTACTTTCCAAAGACTAAAGTCTTTTCATTTATGTTCTAAAAGTAGTTCTTTATTGTATGAGAATTTTTTTGATACTTTATATGGCAAACAAGCTGATAGGCTACCTGAGGGAAAGTGTTGATCGTAGCCTATAAACATGAACAGCACCATGGGCGTCACAGAATATACTGTGCTGCCCGTGGACTTCTTCGTGCGTTACCAGTTTTGAGATCTATAATAGGGTTACGCCTATATACACCCTGTAACTCTACATTATAATGTATATTATTTTCTTCTTTCTTGCCTGTGGGTGTCATAACAGACGACACTCACGGGCAATAACTTAGGAAACTTAATGATCAAGGGATGAGCAGCATCGGCCCTCTTAAAACATAACCAAAGCTTAATTGCGTTTGCTACTACACTTGCCAAGCGTGGCAACTACTGGAAAAACCCTTCAAGGGTGAGGCTTGTGTTCAGAGTTAACGACTGCTGTGACGGTGGTGATTGTAATTATTTATAATAGATATATAGTATATACTGGTTAGGTTTCCCCGAATTTAATACGTGGATGGTCAGGAAGATTTTTTTTATACAACTAAGAATGACAAACAAGCTGACGGCCCACCTGATGGAAAGTGGTAACCGTCGCCTATAGACATGAGCAGTACCATGGACATAACAGAGTATACTGTTTCGCCCATGATACCCCCCATATGTTGCCATTCCTGAGGACTCAGGTGTTATTGATATTATGTGATATAACATATATATTCGAGTATTCTGACACTTCCCTATGGTTGACTGGGAGAGAATGTTTTTAGCATTAAGTTCACCATGTACACATATATGTACTAATAAATAACTAAATATAATATACACGCAAAATACAGTCAAGTTGTAAACCACCATCCATTAAAAATGAAATCGAATTTGATCTTCTTTACTTATGTGAAAACGAAAAAATATGAGCGAGAGGGATACAGGGTAATAGGAAGATTACGCTCATCTTTTTCGTTTAAAGGGCATGCAAGGATAAAATTGTCATCAATATTCCATCAACAACCTTATTGCGTAAGCAAAATGTAATCGTCGTAAGACCAACAAAATATAATGGGAGAGAAATAGTGTTCCTGGAAACGTAGTTGTGGCATAATGCAGTACATTATATGGTCCTTCGAGCCAGATTAATAAAATGTGAAATTTTATGACGTACTATCGCGATCAATTGTTAATACTAATTGTTAGGCAATTAAATTAAATTTAGTTAAAAACTGAATCGCATAACTAAGTTTGTTTTTGGTGGTTTTGATAGTTTCTCAAAAAAAGTACTAGGTAGAAACTTTTTCGTTTTTCTGCAATATTAGATACCTTTATAAATAGTACTTTTAGGTGCGTTATTACTTAACAAATAGGTCAAATTTTAGTACCCATTTTCATTACAATTGCATTTTAATTGCAATATTTTCAAGCTACAAATATGTAAAACTGTACCAAATTTCAAATCGATAATATTAGCAGTTGTTGAGATGTTATACTATGACAGATAGAGGGACGAGCGGATAAAGTCGCAAAATAAGGATTTCTTTGTAAATTTTTGGGACGAAACCTTAATAATCGGCATACTTCGTTACCTTGACGAAACTTTTTCTCGTTACGCGAACACTTCAATTTTCTATTACTACAGTATATCAAACGGATGATATGACAATTTTTTCTGCCTACACATGCGTGTATCCCTTGAGCAATAAACGAGAAAGCCTTCCAATGTGATGTGCCAAATGAAAGTAGGTTGTCAGGTAAAAACAAAGAATTTTATAGTTTACTAGCTTTTAGCCCCGACTTCGTTCATGTGGATATCAGAAATAGGAAAATCAATTAGCAAATTCAATAAAGTACCAAATTTTATATCAGACCTTTAGGAAAACAAATGTGAAAACTGCACTAAATTTAGTGGGGTAGTTTAAACGTGATGCCGGAGCAAACGTACACACAAAGAGACAGACAGACAGATAAAACTTTTAAAAATTATTATTCTGGCTTCTATCAGTCTTATTAAGATTTCCCATAGTAATTTTACTTAAATATGTCTCATGTGGCCGTGTGGTCCTGACATAGAATAGGCCATCTCTGCCTTTCCCGTGGGTGTCGTAAGAGACGACAAAGGGACGGCGAGTGATGGGCAGCAGCGTCCCTCTTAAGACATCTCTAAAGCCTGACTGCAGTTGTCAATCCGCCTGCATATATAGACCATATAGTAAGCGTGTAATGTAGATTTTTATTATCATCATATCAGACGTTAGAAGTGACGACCTCAAATATATTGCAGGGAATCAGTGGATGCAGGTGGCCAGGTGGCTTAGGACCATTCTTTATGGCAGTCTATGGGGGAGACATATATGTTCAGCAGTGAACAAATAAATGCTGAGATAATGATGATGATGATTATGATATCATAACTATCTATCTACTATATATCTGTCTACTAAACAGTAAATAATTCCACTTTATAAGCACATACATAATACTTTGACATTAGTATTTAAAAAAATTACCATAAATATACAAATTTTACATTGCGTGTTTTGGCAAAATACGCCTGTTCCTAACATATCGTCATAGTCGTAGAATACTGACGGATCTGACAAAGATTACATATAAAGATCCGTCAGTATTCTACGACTATGACAATATCATTACTACCATCTGTATACCGTGTTTTTTAGTAAATAAATTATATTATTAATATTATTATTACTGCCCAACATAAGTCTCCCATAAGGGGGATTTCGTAGTTACCACGCTGAGCAGGCGGGTTGGTAACCTCAATGAGATTTTAGTAATGTTTTAAGAAAGGCGCCGTTGCCCATCCCTCGACAATTGAGTTCCCTTAGACGCCTCTAACGACATACACGGAAAAAGAAGTGGTGGTCTATTCTATGCCGAGACCACATGACGTAGTTGTCTATAGATGACAGAATTTTCAATATCGGTTAAATTTTTTTGTTAATTTACCCGTTATATACAAAAAAATAAAATATTTTGTAGGAAATAATAAAGAGTATCTTATCTATCAAGGTATCTACCTATCTATCCATCTTTCTCCTTTATAATACCGGTTTTGATTATTCTGTTTGAAGAATCAAAATTTTAGACGATTGAATAGCTTGCAATATGGAACAAAACGCTTTGTTATATAAAATGTGGGAGAATTTTCACCTGAGACTTCAGATAGCATCTCCTTTGTCAAAACGTGTATTGTAAGCTCACGTTTGAAACTGAAATATAATGTAAATTATTTTATTACTTATAAATGATGTAAATGAAGAATACGCCTCGTCAGATAATAATTTGTATTGTATTGTATTGTAAAATTTTTATATATTATATTGGACATATTCAAAAGACTTAATATACAATCTAATATATAAAATTCTCGTGTCGCGTTGTTTGTTACCAAACTCTATACCGAAACGGCTTTACCGATGTTTATTAAATTTTGTGTGCATATCGGGCAGGTCTGAGAATCAGCCAACATCTATTTTTCATTCCTCTCTAATTTTTTTTTATTTTTTTAACAAAATTTTTTATTTTTATTTTATTATGATTTAGCATAAAAAAATACAAATAACATCAAATTTTCACCCTTTTACGATCAACCCCTATTTTTTAATCGCGATTTTTATATTCCTCAATAGAGTTGCAAGATGGCAATCGAATGTAATAATTGTAGTACGATAAATTTTCATGTATAGTTCTCGAAATAATGTATATGGTAAAACAACATTTGCCGAGTCAGCTAGTAATATTATAGAACTATTTCATAGAAAGATCAGATAACTAAGGAGCAGGTTTATAATATGATTGTATTTTTTTTATATTTGTATCCTTGGAACTCCGTCATTTATAAACTGATTTGGAAAATCCTTTTAGTTTTTAAAAGATATAATTTTACATTAAATGTGTTGAAATTTCATCAAAATTAGTTCAATAGTTTAGTTTTCATATAAAATTAACTGCTTTTGCCAGAATTAAAGTCAGTTTTTTTTATTGTCAAAGAAAATCTACTTTTAGTAAGAAAAATTGGGTGCTGAAAAGTTAACACTAGGCTCCGAGTAGCGATCTAATAATTTGTCTGAAGATGTCTCGTTTAGAGGTAAAACATCATATCGCAAAACGTGCGTGAACGATATGGCAGTCGGAGATTGAAGGCTAATATGAAAAGTTGTAGAACAAGTAGTAACAGTGATAATCAATCTTCAAGTGTTGGCAGTCACAAACATACTAAAAGTAGCGGAATTAAACAAAATTAACCAGTAGGTAATATAAATTTTCGCAAGATTCCTAGTACAATAAAATATTAACAAGAAACATTTTATATGAATGGAAATATAAAGGTAAACAAGCAACAAACAAGTTTTCTTTCTCACATTTATATAGGTAAAAGAAAAAGAATTAAACGAAGTGAAGTGAAGTGAAGTGAAGCGAAGGAAGACGAAGCGAAGCGAAACGAAGTGAAATGAAGCAAAATTAAATGGAATTAGATTAGATTCAATTAAATAAAATTAATTAAATTACAATAAATTATATGGATTTATTTTGCTAGAATGTAGATAATTTTTAGATGAAAAAGGTTAACATTGCCCATATACATTCTGCCTCTGTGTCGGCGTGCAAATGTAGATCCTTATCATAATTTATTACAGTAAACAAAAATTAAATTCCTGTACAAAACTTGTTCAAATTAATAAATTATTTAAACAAACTATGAGGACATATAACAAGAGGTTTGTTTGAATCGAAGCATTTGGCGTTCCATTGTTTCTGCCTACCCTAATGGGAGACAGGCGTGACAGATATGTATGTATGTATGTATGAGGACATATTTATTATTGATATAAAAACTATTACATGACAGCTAAACTATAAATTTACGTTTAAATAGTATATGAGCTCTTATTTTTCTAATGTTGACTTACTTAATATTCATTTTGAAAATTTTTATGTGTCACATTCAGAAATTTTGTATTTTTTAAATAAAACGTCCACTAACAAATTATAATAACGCATATATAACCTTTATTTACATTATTTCTAATTATTATCATTACTGTATGTTTTAGTGCAATATTTATTTTATAAAATTATTAATATTACGGTAACTGTATTCATTAGTCAAGTTTTTATAAAAATTCTGTGCGTACATTACTGTATTATATTAATAACAAAAACAGCGAAAAATAAATAGGTAAGTAGATAATTAAATTGTGATGATAGAACGACGTTGTTACAAAGTTATCTTACCAGTTTTATGAGATATGGAGAAAAAAACGAGATTTAATGAAAAAGGCAATTACTTTTTAATGTTAACAATGGTTATTAGTAGAAAAAATATTTCCTTTAGCTACGGGCGTATTTTCATTAGTTTGTATATTATAAAAGTGTGTTCCACGAAAAAATGGGCTACAATTACAGCAAGACCGGTTGATTTCATTTAAAAATTTAATAACTGAACCGATTTAGATAAAATTTTAATGGGACCCATCTGTAAGTATATTCTTTTAGATAAAGAAGATATTTAAAATCGGTTTATAACTGACGGAGTTAGGGTAACAATCATTAAAAAAAATACATCCGAGTTGAAAACATCCATCTCTTTGAAATTGATTATAATTAAAAGAGAAAGACATAATAAAAAAAGATTATTCGCCTTATTTTCTGTATTTTAACTGAATGTTACAAAATAATACAAATGTTTTTTGATAAGAATTTACCAAATGAAGATCAGAGTAAAAATTTGCGAAATAAAAAGGCTGGAATAATTATTTTATTTTATTTATTTAAGGCAAACAGACTTAATAACTAGAGAGCTAGAACATAATAAACCAGGATATATCACAAAACGCCATCTAGTCCCCAAGTTTAGTACCAGCGTGTTTTTTTTACTATATGTTATGTCACAAATAATATAATACTATACTAGGTAATATGATATCTTTGTAAATTATAAATTGATATTGATAGGAAGAAGGGGGAGAGGGAGACCGAGACATAGTTACATCAGGCAGATCAAGGAAGGAGTTGGTGTCGTGTCGTATTAAGAGGTGAAGAGACTCGCTGAAAATTGTAGTGAGTGGCAATAGCTCCACCGACAAGAGCGCAACTCTTAAATGGGTAGATAGATTGATATTTAATTTATTATTGTGTAAGGGTAAATTTTTATTTGAAGTCTATTTTTTCAAAATACATAGGTATTTTTTTAACTTGATTAACAAATAAATAAATATTTTCATTCTAGCCATATATGTAACTCCATATTAAAGGCAATGACCTGATACGTATAGGTCGACATGTTGGGTCAATGGTTTTAATAACTTATGTATATATAGATAAAGTATCAACTGCCTACAATTATCACAAATTTATTATATATATATATGGCAGAGGCTCCCAAAGTGTGGGGCACACCCCACCCACACCTTTATTTTTTAATGAATGATAATCGAAAGGTTATTCTTGCTGCAATATGGATATAAACTAGCGGAGTACCAGTGAGGGATGATAGATGATGATGAAGTAGGTCAGTTAACACGTTAACATCGTAATGAATTCAACAATAAATTAATTACAATAGTTTCCATGGGGAACCTATTTATATATTGCTAATCTCCATTACTAATAATCCCTTTCCCCCCTCAGTATCCCTGTGCGCTGTAAACAGTAAATAGAAGTGCCACAAAGCACTAATGAAGCCCTTTTGATGCTCACGGAATATTAAGATTATGAATGAGATATGTATATATGTTGTGATAGTTATCATGATTCTGTTCGTGTATATAAGCGTAATGCACCATTTTCTATTAAAAGAGCTTATTTGCCATTTTACTCATCCTTTAAAATTGTTCACAAAATATATCACAAAGGATAATACTGTTAAATTTACTTTAATCTAACTTTACGGGAATTCATTACGCAAAAAGAAATAATAAGCTTGTCCTATTTAATTTAAATTGGGATAGATAACTACTGAAAACAAACGCGCCGAGAACAGAAAAGTTTGTAAACCACTGATGAAGCTGTATAAACTGGAAATGAAATAATTTTAAAATAAATAATATTTCTGTTTTATATTTAAATATCACTCTGCAAAATATTCAGTAACATAATAATTTATTGTATAGTTTAAACGCCATTTAATTTTCAATATGCTTATATTTGTATGAAGTTTCAATAAGTAATTGTTTTTATTAAATAATCAATAGCTTCTACAAATATATTTTATTCTTAACCGAATTCAAGCAAAGATGAGGTTTTAATTTTTTTTATGCAACTTAGAATGGCAAACAAGCTGTCGGTCCACCTGATGGAAAGTGGTAACCGTCGTCTACAGACACGAGCAGCACCATGGACACAACAGAGCACCCTGCTTCGCCCATGATACCTCCCATGCGTTGCCATTCCTGAGGACTCAGGTGTTATTCCTCTATACCCTGTAAAAAGGGAAAAACTGAGCTTGTTTTCGTGCCCAGGGGCGACCGAGGAGGCGGGCTAACAGCTGATCGGTACATCACCAACATCCTACTCGATCATGTTGTACCCTACGTAGGGTTTGTCGGCGAAGACTTCGTGGTACTCGTGCACGACAATGCCCGCTGTCACACGGCACGAGTCACTCGGCAGTTTCTTGAAGAGGTCGAATTGCGCACGATGGACTGGCCTGCGCTCAGCCCGGATATGAATCCCATCAAGCACTTATGGGACGAGTTTAAAAGAAGAGTTCAGGCCAGGAATCCAGCCCCTTTAAGCATAGACGAGCTAAAGGCATCATTGTTAGAGGAGTGGGATGGCATTCCTCAAGAAAATGTCAAAAAATTTATAAGATCAAGGGGGGATAATTTTCTCTCCTCATCGATCCACAGATTAAATTACAATAATTGCTTTTTTTAATGAGTGATAATGAAATGGTAACCCCGCCTACGCTATCGGTATACGCTGGCGGGGCACCAGTGATAGATGATAGGTGATGATGAAAGCAGGTCAGTTAGTCCATTGTGTCGAATTCCGCGAGAATAAACCACGATGGTTTCCAGGGGGAATGGCGTGGAAGTCGACCTGATAGTTACGTTGGGTCAGTTAGACCCCATTACTAACAATCCCTTTCCCCCTACAATAATTGTTAGGATAATAATAAATTTAACATTATAATATGATTAACACTAAAATATAATACATAATATAAAAATTCTGAATACAATACACATATGGCGTACGTGGTACAACATCGGACTGACATCGAAAAGCACTCTACTTTTCCCTGTTGAATTCTTACCCCATTTTATTCGTGCTTGTCCTTAAAATATTGTGTTGCCAAGTCTCAGGGCATTGTTATACTATCAAAAATTTAGATCAACGTAATTAAGTTATAATAAAACCTAATAAAAAATGGAAACCGGTATTCGTAAGGGGAAAATAAGATATATTTGTTATAACTTTTATCTGCGACTATGTCCACATAATCGGAACAAAATTAGTCCATGTCCTTTTCTATCCCATATAGTAGTTTTAGTAAAACAAGAACTGAAAATAATAAACATATTTAGTAAATAGATCTACATTAAAAGTTTCTTTTTTACTTAAAAAGAAATGTAAAAACTTTGTTTTAGGGCCACAAATTTAAGTATAACATCCAGTGTCCCCTCTGGGACCTAACGGTGTCACAAATCGCTTTAAAGAGTTTTATTTATAGTCCTATGAGAATAAAGACGATTCACTAAAAAGGTTTTAAGGAAGCAAAACTTGTGTGAAATTTAGTTAGATATTATTTGTACCTACATTATAAAAATATATAGATCTTGAATGTACTATGAGTATCGTCATATCAGCCTTTAACTGTCCACTGTCGAACATAAGCCTCCCCCTTGGAAGGGGGGGGGGGGTTAGCCAGTAGTTGCCACACTTGGCAGGCGCATTGGCAACAGTAGTCAAGCTTTAGAGATATTTTAAGAGGGACACTGCTGCCCAATTTCAGCAAGTAGAGCTTATTTATTTAATCTTTCAGATGTAATGTGACATATCACATTTCAGAGATGTTTGCTCACACGAACGCTCAGGTCATGGAATGAGCTCCCTGTCGAGGTTTTTCCAAGAGAATACAGTATGGAGTTTTTCAAAAAAGGGATAAAGAGTTCCGTTTAGAATTGGCAATGTGCGCGTAAAGCCCCTTAATATTGCAGGCGTTCATAAGCTACGGTAACCGCTTACCATCAGGTGGGCCATATGCTTGTTTGTCATCTCATAAAAAAAGTGTCACATTACTTTTAATAAATAATAAATAAATACCTTTAGTACTACGGTACTAAAGGTATAATTGTTGTCAATTTTGAACTTTATCATAATTTACCTAAGTATCCACTATTCAATAACTTGATGAATGATTGTACAGAAAAGATCTCGTAAACTCGTAACTGTCGTCCAGTGGACGATTTATCAAATTCTGTCGTCTACGTTCTTTTGAATGTAAGTATTCTCAATATAAATATAATTGCAAACTCACATTCTACAATACCTTTGTTTTAATGAACAGACAACATTCTGATATAATTCAGTAACATATCATTGTCTACAATTGAATATATATACATACATACATATCTGTTACGACTGTCTCCCATTAGGGTAGGTAGAAATAATGGAAAGCCAAGTACTTCGATTCAAACAAACCTCTTTCGCTTCTTCCACATTGTGGCGTGAATTTACTGGGTACAGAGGAATAACACCTGAGTCCTCAGGAATGGCAACGCATGGGGGGTATCATGGGCGAAACAGTATACTCTGTCTGTTATGTCCATGGTACTGCTCATGTCTATAGGCGATAGTTACCACTTTCCATCAGGTGGGCCGTCAACTTGTTTGCCATTCTAAGTCGTATAAAAAAAAAAACAACTGATATAATAATAATAATAAATAAAAAAATCATGGGCGTCATATTGTTTTCTATGTTACGCATTGTGAAGTTGTATAGACGGTGTTTATAATTTAGACTAGTGGACTACCCAGCAATTATTCGTCATATTGTATAAAAAAAAAATACAACAATTTTTTCATACAAGGTCGCCGGTTTTTAGCAGTGTAGTTTTTTTTTATAGGTGATAATAAAATAGTAACCCCACCCGCGCTATCGGTGTACACCGGCGGGGCACCAGTGAAGGATGATAGACGAGGATGAAACAGGTCAGTTAGCCCATCGTGACGAATTCAACGAGAAATGTTCACGATGGTTTCCAGGGGGAACCACGTGGAGGTCGACCTGATAGGGCATATTGCTAGCAATGGGGCTGTCAAACTCCATTGCTAACAATCCCTTTCCCCCAGGGTAGTGTAGTGTGGGACAACTTCCTGCGAGATGGAGTGACGATCTCAAAATTATTACAAAGAATTGCTAGCTCAGGATCATACTTTGTGGCATAATATAGAGGAGATTTATGTTCAGCAATAGACAATAGATAGATTGTAATAATAATAATGATGATGATATTGGAATAATATCTGGTAGTAAATTAATACTAAATTAATACTCATATGAGTAGGTCTGATTAGATAGCTTCAAATATAGATGGCGTTGTGTAATATCCATTTATCTTCTTTATTTAGTTTTATTTCTTCTTAATATGTTTTTAAATTCTTATTTTAAATTTTAAAAGAATCTGTAGTACTATTCTAATTCTTTATCTTCATCTTCGAATATTCACATTTAGAATAAAGTCGAATTCTTAAATAACATTGCAACCGCTTGTTAGTACATATTAAAGTAAATAAATTGATAGCCCTGCCCGTGAAAATAATTAACAAGAAAAGACTGACTCAACAGACCGAGGATCGTTATGAAAAAAAAAAAACAACTTTTTTCACAATAAATCTTTTTTTCTTTACAAATTGGCGGTCTGGAACACGAGCTTGTAATTTTTTTAATGGTCGTTTATATTTTTTAGGTATTTTCACAAACAATAATAGCTGCCAGTTACACCGGTTTTGCCTCAGGGTTATTAAAGACGAAGAAAATATTTTTACGGCCAATGTTTGCGTGTAATAAATAAATTGTCTATGGAGTGAAAATTGCTTTTAATGTAATATATAGGGCAAGGAAAAAACAGTGTATAAAGCTCTCAGTTAATGTATTTTGCTAGTAGAAATAAAATCTTTGATATTATAAATGTGAAAGTTTGTTCAGTTTTTTTTATATTTTTTTTTACTTTTTTTTATACAACTTAGAAAAGTAAACAAGCTGACGGCCCACCTGATGGAAAGTGGTAACCGTCGCCTATAGACATGAGCAGTACCATGGACATAACAGAGTATACTGTTTCGCCCATGACACCCCCCATGCGTTGCCATTCCTGAGGACTCAGGTGTTATTACACTGTACCCTGTAAATTCACGCCATCTTATCATCAGTATCTTTTAGCAACTTAAAAGCTAGATTAATCTTGGTGTAATTTAGAGAAGAGCATAGGTTATTTTGTATAATTTTATATTTTTTTAATTTTCTTTAAAATAAAAATAAAATATCAGGTTCTTTTTACTTTCACTGTTATTGATTTTTTTTTAACTTAGTTTAGTAAATAAGCTGATGGCCCACCTGATGGGAAGTAGTAATCGACGTGTTACCTATAGATATGAGCAACACCATGGACATTAGAGAGAGTATACCTTGATGCCCATGATACACTTCAGGCGTTTTCATTTTTGAAATTTAAGGTACAATGTGCCTCCGTCCCCGTAATTTCACTGCTGTATGTAAGATGTTGTAGTTAAATTACTGAGTACGGAGATACGTAACTTCAAAACGAAAAACAACCATGCAAGTATAGTCGCTTCAAAATAGAAACTTGCGTGGGGCAGAGGTAACCGAGCAAACGACTTCTTTTTAATAGATGACAATGGAGTGATATCCCCACTTGCACTAACGGTATACGTTGACGGGGCACCAGTGAGCGATGATAGGTGAGATGAAAAGGCAGGTCAGTTAGCCCATCGTGATGAATACATCAGGTATTCAGCACGATGATTTCCGAGGGGAACCACGTGAAGGTCGACCTGACAGGGTATATTGCTAGCAACGAGACTGGTAGTTCGCATTACCTTCCTCCCACCAAACGATTTTTATACAAAATATCACATTGATTATAGTAATTATATGTAATTGGTATAAATACTATACGGATAATGCTATATGGTCCCGACATAGAATGGACCACTCGTTCCTTTTCCGTAGGTGTCGTAAGAGGCGACTAAAGAAATTTAATAATGAAGGGATGGCAGCAGCGCCCCTCTTAAAACATCTATAAAGCCTAAGTTGCCAATCCGTCAGCCAAGCGTGGCAACTACTGGCAAAAGTCCCTTTTGGAGGAGGCCTATGTTCAGAAGTGGACAGTAAACGGTTGATATGAGAACGATATGTATAATGGTGACAGTCATATGGACGAAGATATGAGCACAGTAAGTGATATCTAATTGAAAAGTATTGTATTTGTAGAGAAAATATATATGTTTATCTAAGAAAACGTGCCATTTTGACGCTAACAAACACTTACAACAAATAACAAATACATACTCCATTTTACTTGACGAAAATCAAAACAGTATGATTTTTGTAACATTTTTTTTTTGATGTACCTATTTTATATATACATGTAGACAGAGGCCACTCTGTCCATTTTCATGTTTCCATTAATACCTTGAAAATGATCAGTCAATGGTTGGCTTACTTGATTTTTTTTCATTAGAATTATCAATTCGTTAGTTTGTATACAAATTTATGTTTATATTTCTGAGAACTAAGGTGTTATGTCTTCTTACTTTGTAATTTAACTGCCATATTTTTTATTTATATTTATTTAAACTTTAATGCACAGTAAAATTCTATGTACATTTGGCGAACTTAACACTGGATTTTCTATTTTTTCTATTAAAAGCTATTGTTATAAATCTTAAAAATTTGTAAAGTTGTTTGTATGTTCATTGTTCAATCACGCTCAAACAAATTAACGGATTTTATTTAAATTTGCAATTCTGAACCGAATTCAAAGTAAACAGAGATAACATTTTATAAATACTAATAATACTGCAGGCAAATTCGCAAGATACAGTTGCTTCTTGAATAAAGCAAAAACTACGAATGATATATCTTTATACTCTAGAGAAACTCTTTTAAACAAACATTAGGTTTAGAACATTCTGAAAGCCATTTTGTATTCTTACAAAATAATACAATATTCAATTTCCATACGATAATGCGCTTGGAAAATATATTAAAAATTTACAAAGACTTATTTGAGTAGGTACTAGCTTTCACCCACTACTTGGTATGAATGGATTTCAAAAGTAGGTATGGGTAATATTGATACCAATTGGATATCTATATATTGCGTTTCTCTGGACATTCATGGCGGAAAAAGGATCCATTACCATAACACCCACGTCGGTCTATTTTCAAATATATTAAAAGTCTATTATCTAATATTATTTTTTGGATAATAGACTTTTAACATATTTTTTATTGAATCAGTATATATATAGATATTGTACCTAATATATATATATATATATATATATATATATATATATATATTACTCGCGATGACTCCTGAATAGATGACTCCTGAATTATGTCACAATGGAAGTCACTGATTTCTTTACGGAGTTACATTTACTCTACAAAAACAAAACATCGCCTGAAATTTTGATAACAAATCATCTGTGAATGAAAAGAGATTTTGTAGACATATTAGATTGAAAAAATCTGAATACCGCACAAACATGTGATCATGTTGTTTGCACTGAAAGAAAAAGGGTAACTTCCCTATCATAAAATGAACATACATACATATCCGTCACGCCTGTCTCCCATTGGGGCAGGCAGAAAGAATTGACTCGGACAGACCTCTTTCACTTCTTTCACAGTCATTAATTTCTTTCTACACGCTCGCCGGTTTCGGGTACATTTAATGTGGCCCTTCTTCAGCACGTCGTTATTTGGTCAATATACGCCCGTTTAGGGTAGCCCCTACCGACATTTCCATTAACTCGAGCTCAATAAATCTCTTTCGTGATTCTTCTTTCAACCATCCTCTCCAAATGGCCAAATCAATGCAACATTCCCTTTACGACCTTAGTAATTACATTATCATTAAATGATTATCAAAATCAATTCAGAATTATCTAACAAAATCACGTAACACAAAAAAAAAACCAGACGAATTGAGAATATATCCTTAAACAAGTTACTGATTTTTTTTTCTTTATGACAATGGTAAATAACTCCGCCTGCGCTAACGGTATAAGCTGACGCACCAGTGAGAGATGATAGATGAGAATGAAAAGGCAGGTCAGTTAGCTCCTCGTGATGAATTCGCTCGGAACTGAGCACGATTGTTTCCAGGGAAACCGCGAGGAAGTCCACCTGACTAAGTGCACTGCTAGCAATGGGGCTATTGATCCCCATTACTGACAATCCCTGCTCACTCCGTCCCCCCCCCTTCTAAAGAGGCGCTCAATTAGTATTATTAAAGTTTGTTGTTTCAATAGAATTTAATGAAAATGTGAATTGAGTGTAAACTGAGATTTAACTAAACTATGTATGGTTTTAATATATGGCCAGCAGCGTCCCTCTTAAAACACCACCAACACCTAACTGTGGTTGTCAAACCGCCTGCCGAGCGGTACAACTATTGGCAAAACCACCCTTATGGTGGAAACTATGTTCAGCAGTAGACATTTAACGGTTGTTACAAAAAGAAACGGCATATGGCGGTAATATGTAATTAACGTTTTCAATTTGTTGTCAAAGATTTCTTTTTTTTTATATAATTTTTCTTTAATGTACAGCCAGAAGTCTTAATCTTCCAAATTTTTTTTATTCTAATATATTATCAAATTTTACTTTTTTTTAATGGTTATACAGGTATTATTCTCAAATAATGTGTTTTTCTGAAAAAATGTTTTATTAACTTTTGAGCATTATTATTGACAATGTTGCTGTAGTTTTCAATAGTATTTGTTTAAATTTGTTTAATTTTGTTTAATTTAGTATTGTCTAATTTTGTGTTTCCTTTACTTGTATTTTATTTGTGCAAATTTTATTGGCTTCCAAATTACTGTTTAAGTATATAATTATGTATTGTTCTAGCTGTTTGTTTGCCTTAAATAAGTAAATAAGAAAATACCATTACTAGATGGTGTATCGAGATAATATTAATCAAATATAAGTGTATGTTACACTACATTTTAAGTCCGATTGTGAAACCTGCATTCAATTTGTTACAGTAGCTTTAGCGTGACGACGAAACAAACATTCAAATATACATAGAAGAAAATATCTAAAAATAATTGCTTTGATATCTATTTTTCTTATGTAACTTTATATATATACCTACTTCTGTAGATAGATAGATAGATACTCTTTATTGTTTCCTCCAAAAGATTACAATAGTAAACTTATTATAAATATAAATAATTATAAGAAATAATCACAATGAGAAAACAATGGGCGACCTTATCGCTAAGAGCGATCTCTTCCAGGCAACCTTTGGATGGTATACTACGTATTACGTAAATTCTTATTAATTATTTCTTATCTACAGACACAATTTAGTTACAATTTTATTACATGATGGTTATGCAAAATGATTTTTTTAATCGCAACTGCAAACAAAAGTCTAATAATAAAAACTCATATCTTTCAATCAATTCTGAACTGATATTTATTATATTTATTAACGCTAAACAGCCGCTGCCGTGTCCCAGTCCTTTCCGCAACTGCAGTCCCCCCCCCTTCCTTTCCCACATAAGTTCCTTATTCCTCTCATTCACCAATTTCCTTTACGCATTTCCAACGTTCCCTTCCTTTTTTCCTCAATCCTTTCCTTAATACCGTAGGTGGCGGAAACCACCAACAAATGCATTCCCAAAGAGGGTTGACGTCAGGCAGGTGGCCGGGCGTAAAACTAAAAACCAAATCTTTTTGTAATATGGATAAAATCATATTACGCTGCCCCCAAGTGATTGGGATAAGGGTAGAAATATGATGATGATGATTAACACTAAACAGCATGATATACTTTACATAAAGAAAACGGTCGAATTAATAAAGTCCTCCCTTTTGAAGTTGAAAATTAATACATAACACAATTGATATAAATTACCAAACATGATGTGACGTTATATAGGGGTTAATTTTAACTTAATTACTTTGGGATGAATCTGTGTTTCTAAGTTACGAGAACATACTTCGTTTGTATTACGCAAGTCATTATTTACTTTAGTGAATTATACCTATACTGATGTATTGACAGTGGCAATACATCAATATATATATTTTTTATACAACTTAGAATGGCAAACAAGCTGACGGAAAGTGGAACCGTCGCCTATAGACATGAGCACCATGGATATAACAGAGTATATTGTTTCGCTCATGATACCTCTCATGCGTTGCCATTCCTGAGGACTCAGGTGTTATTCCTCTGTACCCTGTAAATTCACGCCATATCCCACCCTTCAAACCGAAACAGTCATGCAAACATATTTGCTTTACAGTCAATACACGAATGGAACTGAGGTATCCAAGCAAACGACTTTTGTACAAAGTCTCCCTCTGGTGAAACATCAAAATAGGTTGCACTCAGTGACAGTTTGATTTCCACACAATACAAGCATTTGTATTTATCAACATATCTCTTTGTATTAATTGTTAGTAATGGGGACTATCAGCCCCATTGCTAATACTATACCCTCCCCGTCGACTTCCATGCGATTTTTCTTGAAAACCATCGTGGTAAATTTATGATGAATTTCGTCACAAGGGGTCAACTGAATTTTTTTCTTTCTCACTTATTGTCCATCACGGCGTCCTGCCAACGTATACCGATAGCGTAAATGGGGTTACCATTCCACTATCTCACCCATTAAAACAATGTCGCTATTATGTTATTATTATTATTATTAAAAATATAGTTGAATAATAACATATTGTATCACAAAAAAGAACCGATTTCAATTGTGGCAACACCAGTTATTTTGATCCAAAAACTAAACAACTCAACCGATTTTGATCAAATTTCCATACGACTAATTAAAAATTAATACCTATCTAAATATTTATTTATTTAAGGCAAACAGACAGCTAGAACAATACATAATTATACACTTAAGTAGTAATTTGATAACCACCAAATTTGCACAAATGTAATAAAAGTGAAGGAAACACCAAAATTAAACGATACTAAATTAAACAAATTAAACAATACTATTGAAAACTACAGCAACATTGTCAATAATAATGCTCAGATGTTAACAAAGCCATCCATTTTTTTAGAACAACACATTATTTGAGATTTATAAGTAACAAAGTATTGAGGTAACACAACATAAAAAATACAAATGAACCTCCTTCTTTTTTTGAAGTCGGTTAGAGACTTACGATTTCAGATAACAGTAAATAGAGCGATAGATTTAATAATTCTGCTAAAATTCTCAGAGAAAATTCGGTAAAAATGTCCACTCAAATCTGAAACAAGCTAGACTTTTTCATGCTTGCCATTACAATACATTATAACGAGATAATGGAGTGGAACGGCTCCCGCGGGAGAAACCCTGTCATCCTGTATAGTATTACCCAGTATATATAAATAGAATACGGGAATTTATAAATACAAGACATATAATAAAAATATTATTTGCACACGTTTCTTTTCTTGGCACAGAGACCTAAATAGACATACTAATTTTTTAATCCTAAGCTTGCATTTAGGATTTTTTTTATGATACTTAGAATGGCGACTAAACTGACGGTCTACCTAATGGAAAATGGCAGCTGTCACATATAGGCATGAACACCACTATGGACTAGGCATGAGTAATATGGATACCGATCCGATATCTATATATTGGGTTCCTCTGGACAATGACGGTGGAAAATAGGTCATCACCTATTTCGATATAGCCTGTATCGATCGGATATCTATTTTAGAATATGTTAAAATCTGTTAACATATTAGATAACATATTTTTTGGATAACAGACTTTTAACATATTCATTATTGGACCAGTATATAGGTATTGTAACTAAAATATATAGATATTGTAATATATTACCAACCCCTACTATGGACATTACAGCGGACTTCATATGTTGCTAGTTCAAAGGACTATGGGGATACCGTTCTGATATTTATATATTGGGTATCTCTAGAGTATTGACGTTGGAAAAAAGGTCATTACCCATTTCGATAAATTAACGTTTCCCTGTACTCTACTCAAGAATCTTAATTATATATTACCGTCAATTATATTTTCTGTTGTTCCTGTCTACAGTCGACTATGTAGATAATGCCGCATAATGTTATTTCCGTCTTTTACACTACCTATCTAGAAAATTTTAAAAATAAATTCGTAAAAATTAGTCTAAATATAATATGTATATACCTATAATAGATAGGTACATATAAAATTGATCGGTACAGTCGTTTTAAAAGTTTCACAATGTAAAAATATTAAATAAACGTAGTTTAGTAATAACAAAGGCATACAGTGACCCGTACGTGAATCTGCACTATATTCGTTTCTCGTAAGCTTTTTAATAACCTCGGTTAGTGGTTCCGTAGTGCTATTTCTGAGTAAAATCCCGGTCGCAGGGACCGCCATAAACTCGTGTTTATGTCGACACTTGCTCTGTTCCTAACAAGGGCTGTCGCAACATTGACCTTTAAAAAGTAACTAAACGAAAAATGGTTCAAGATAATTTCTTTACTCTATTTAACTTTTTCCATGTAGATAACAAAATTCCTTTTAACTTTGTTAGTCGTTTTTATGTTGTTAAAAAAACTACTTTTAACTAAATAATAAAAAGAACTACTACTTTAAATTCACTACTAGTGCGTAAAACGTGCCGTGTTACTAGAGCGCGTACGTAGTAAGTGCATCCAAAGTGTATTCCTTTATTTATTCGCTTTGAGAACTAGAATATATTTCAACATTTAAAAATATATTACATCCTGTTTTTAGCAATTTTCTAAACTTTTCTCGATATACGTACATTTCATATAAAAACTTCGAAATGACACCTACTTTTGTAGACGCAAGTTCTTGTAAGTTCATTTTAGAGATGCGTCTATAATACTCTGAAAGATTCCTTTTCCATGTATAAGTTTTCTGAAAAAAAAAATTATTTCAAAGATAAGCAGACTCTTATGTACAATTCTGTTAATACTGTTTATATATTGTAGACATAGACAATGAAAAAAGATTCGTAAAGTAGTATAAAATTAATTTACCTACAATTGACAACCCCACTTTCAGTGGAGCACAATCGTGACATTCGTGGCTAACAAAAAACGGACGTGTTTCGCCTACCGATCTGATATAACTGTACGTATATATTAGACTTGTCGACTTATTCAGGTTTATTTGTAAAAAGTCTATTTTACGAATAAATCTGTACGCTTGTTTCTAAAATACCTATTTCATTCTATCTCTCGTGTCATGCACATACATAAATTAAATACATGATACACGTAAATTTCATTTTCGAATTAGCATAATCAAATTTGTCGAAAATATCGTGTAATGTACAACCAAAAATATTATAGTCGAACAAAGAACCTGAGCATTTTGGTATTCGTCTAAAATAAGAAAAGAAATTTCACTACGAAGTGTTAGTGATGGAAGACTGAAATCAATTACATCTTGTCTTGGCTATCTAGGTAATAAATTAGTTGTAAGAATACTGCTCGGAGGATTTGGAGGCGTTTGGAGTGATACGAGAATTGATACGGATAAGGGTTTGACGTTTAACAGCCGACCTGATGTACATGGTTGCAGAAACCGTATCTCATCTCCATTTCGTCGAATGCTTTTAAATAAAAAAAGAACAAAACTAATGAAGAAATATGGTCATAAATATAATCCCTTATAAACAGTCAGAGACATCAATCTACTATTATTGTTGTAGCAAACGTAACATACGTTCAAATTGTGCGGCAGATATTAGAATAAATAATTAATAGAATCCAAAAGACGAGCAGTTAGATGTATTAAAAGGAGAAAAAGAAAAGAATAAATTAGATTAATTGAAGATAAAGAACAATATAATATTTAGATATAATAATATTATTTTATTGCTTTCAGAATATTTATTTTATGCTCAAAGGTTTGATTAATATTGTCAACGATGGTAACAATGAAAATAAATATATGAATTAAAGAAAATGTTTTCATAAAGATATTTGTTACCACTAAAGTAATTAGTAAACCTACAAGACACTTCAATAGAAATCATAAAATAGTATAAATTAAGCAAATATTCCACAGACTAAAAGCAGAAAGTTAATTGTGAGCTCTTTTCAAAGGAATGTACAATAAAAAGGCATGGTCGCATAATTACGATGTCGCCAGCTCTAGAGACAATTAAGCATTATTTCTCCTCTGCAGTAGGTATGCAGCTAAAAATAAAGTTAATGGGAGAAAAATACGATAAATCTACTAAAAGTATTCAACTCATTTGCTTTTTAAATGCAGATGTTACGTTTCAAACATTTACAATTACTTAAATAATTTAATCTAAGCTCAATTTGCTCTGCAAAAAGACAATTATGCCGAACACAGTGATGAACGCTGAGATGTTTTGTAAATACATTAGATAGAAAATATTGATATTTAAAACGCGAAATCGTGTTTTTGCTCTGCAATAAAAACGTCAACATAAATATTTTGATTAAACCATTTTCATTATCAAAAATAATGCTGAAGTAATATACTTATATAGGAGTAGTTAAAAAAAAATGTTTTGGATATAGAACCTCCTCTTGTTAGAAGTCTCAAAAAATACAATAACCGTCATCGATTATTTTCCTACGTCACAAAAATTTACCAATACAGAATGCCAGAAATGCAGAATTCCTGCTTTTGTACCACGCTTTATTGGTCAATAAAGTTAAAATAAATAAATCTACTGAAAGTAAATATTATACAGTACTCAACTCATTTGTGTTTCACTAAAGAGAAATATTTCATTCCAAATGTGGAAATTACGTCAATAATGTTATAAAAGTGCCCATTTGAACAACCACAGTAAGTAATTAAATCACACAGAATTACTACATACAATAATACTCGTATATTATATTTTATAAGTATTCAAAATACGAAATGTAATCATTATAAAAAAATAGTAACAACATTATGCTCTTTGTTGTAAGCGATATCTTGATTAACTCTAAGCCGACTTTAGTCATTCTATTATATTTTTCGTTCGATTTTATTCAAGTCGAAAGAAAAAATCCTACATTGGTCTTGTTTACTTCTCTACTGAAAAAGTTTAAAAAGTTAAAGAAGTTGATTTGATGTTAGGTTTTTTTTTTCGGGGTTTAAAATTATTTTTGTTTATACTCGTGTATAAAGAGATCCGTAAAACTGCTATATTTATATATCTTCAGCCAGTGACCAGGATATATTCACTAATTAGGATAAAAAGTTGGCTGTGTCATCCCATATAGTACATGTATACCAAAATACATAGTGATTGTATAATCCGTTAAGGCACTTAGAGGTAACAAACAAACAAACTCGCTTCCATATTTATAATATTAGTAAATATTCAACGGTACATGTTCTTTTTTGAAGTTTCGTAAAAGTTACAATATGCATCAGAGAGATAAAAATATTCAAATCTATAGATTGAGTAGTAAGTTTCCTGCACATGAAAACTTGAAACAGCGTAGCAGAAAATATATTCAGAATTTAAAATGTCCAGCCAATGCTACATAATTTAAATTTTAAAGCACCCACCTACAGGTTCCAACGATGGCATTAAATTTATAAATCTACGCAAAGACTAAGCTTTAAATAAATTCGAACAAAATGTAACGGTTTTAAAAACATATTTTACTTTAATTTAAATTACTAGAGAAAAAAGATTTTTTTTTATAATGGTTGGACATACGATGGTACAATAAATGCCTGTAAAAGTAAATTTCGGTATACGATCCATGAACATATCAATATTAACAAGTATATTAACCCATGAGCTAGGTAAACCTAACTCACCGCTTGACCACTATATGTCGTCTTACTAGTTTTTTCACTTTATTTTTTTTTAAGACCCAAGACTGTAACTTGGAGACAAAACACAGAATGGGAAATCATCCCACATTATAATAGTACGTTATAAATAGCCAAAATTAGCTGAGGTGGTCGAATTACATCTATTGTAAATTTATGTAGCCTTTGGCCTTTGCGTTCGGTATACTTATGGAAAAAGAAGGAGGAATTTATTCGAAGAATTCTTCAGAGCAAATACCGTGATACACAACTGAAAAGTTTTGTATCTTACAAAATACACTATAATCGCAAAAGAAGCAGGAAGATAGTACCAGATTTTATCTTAACATCGTTATCTTAAACCTTCTTTAAATAAGTACTTTTTGTAACCCTTCTTAAATCTTCATTATTTCGATTTATTTTGAGTATTTCAAGTCGAATCAGTTATGTTTTTATTAGATTTAACCACCATAAGACTTTCCAAACATCTTTTGCAATCCCATAATTCATCATTTCAACTTTACCACTCATATTAGTTACTGTATCTAATTTGAATATTTCAAAAGTCATAGTGGCTGATGTGCGACAGGAAAACAAATAAGTGTTTGTTTTTCTCAGAATTTTAGTCGAATATAGGGTACATTCAACTCGGAACAGGTTGAACTCCATGAAGTTTTCTCTGAAAACAATTGTGATTAATTTTTGGTACAGTTGTTATGATAGCCCAATCGACCTGACTTTATCCCTTGCCATTCTAATTTTATCTTATAAAAGTAAATCTAAATATTTAATTTTCTCTTCACTACCTTTTGAGCTACAGCTAAGTGATACAAAGGCTTCTATTACGTCTTGACGTATAAGCTATTTAACTACCATAAATACATATTTACCAGGGAATATGAGATTATTCACACCCTATGAATATTCTGAAGATTTTTCACAATACATTATTCAGGAGGGATCAAAGAATCTATGATCAAAGCGAGAGTTGTAATAACACTTACGTAACTGCCTTGAGGGTCTCAATTCAATGATTTTGCTAAATTGGATAACATCTGTGAACTTCCTTTGAAATATAATACTTGAGCAATATGTTTTGTCTCCAAAGGATTCTTTGAATTAAGGGCAATAATAGGACATTACAATATTCTACGTATAGTTACATGCAACTTTGTCTGTGGATTCGTATATAAACGCTTTAGTGGTTTGTCATAGTAATATGCGAACTAATTGAAATCAAAGTTAAGTTTATCAAGTTCGTTTAGCGAGTATTTTATCTGTGAAACTAAATATACTCGTACTTCTCAAAAAATTTGCCGAAAAAATACATAAGATATGGTATCTTATCTCTATCTAGTCCAAACTTCCTTAAAATTCTCGTAAAATTGTCTGGAAGATATCTCTATTCGAGGTAAATCCACCTATAGTGTATGAGGTAGTAGCCGTAGGTGGTAGTATATTAGGTAGGTACTACAGTTTATTTCTATTTTACATCAAAGTCAATTTTTTATATAATGTACAATACAGAATTTTAATGAAAATTGGGAGAAGCTCAAATTTTTATCTTGTCTCTTTGGAAAATATGTTCTTTTTACCAACATTTAAGAGAGTATTCCATTCTCTTAAAAGGATGCTAATGATATTGACTCCACTCAGTATAAGTAGATAGCTTCGCATCGGTTATACGACAAGCCAGATAAAATTGGATTAAAAATAGTAAGGTAATAATTTTAAGTCAGAGCGAAGCCAAGAACTTTCAATTCGTTGCAACAAACTTGGCAGCATTGGATGGTTCGGTTGCACTTTACAGGATTGCTTGCTAGTACCTAATATAGTTCGGTGGCTGCAGATTTTGTTGGGTATATTTTATGATTTAATCCCATCTTAAAGCAACGCTTACATACATAGCTTCGGGTCCTCAATACCATGTTTAGGAATCATTTTTTATATAACTGGAAGATGGTGAAAACCTGATGAAAAGTCATGACCGTCGATTGTAGACATGAGTAGCATGGAGATTAATAAAAGTACTACAATACCCATAATACCCTTATATGTCACCATTACTGAAGGCTAAGGTGTTATGTCTTCGTAAACTATAATTTCATTTTTTTTTTACTACATAGAATGGCAAACAAGCTGACGGCCCATCTAATGGAAAGTGGTAACCGTCGCCTATAGACTTGAGCAGTACCATGGACATAACAGAGCATACTGTTTCGCCCATGATACTCCCCATGCGTTGCCATTCCTGAGGACACAGGTGTTATTCCTCTGTACCCTGTAAATTTACGCCATATTCCACCCTTCAAACTGAAACACAGCCATGCAGACACAACTGCTTTACGATTGAAACACGAATGAGACAGAGGTACCCAAGCAATCGACTTTTGTACAAAGTTTCCCTCTGGTAAAATTATCAAATATGTCTCGTTAGATACGCAATTCCAACATTATCATAGAAGGGGGAAGCGATTGTTAATAACGAGAATTAGAAGCGCCATTACTAGCAATGTAGTCGACCTAACATTGTTATTACAGTGTAACCTACACTGTAATAACAATATCATAATCGACCTGATATTGTCCATGCGGTCCTTTCTGGAAATTATCGAAATTAATTTCTTGTAAATTCGTCACGTAGGCCAACTGACCAGCTTTCATCTCCATTCCTCATCAATCAACATCACTAGTGCTCAGATAGAATAAACCAAAAGCATAAGCAGGATCTTTACTTCATTATAATTTATTATCTACAAATAATAACTATTCATTTATCTCCCTTTTCTTTTTTTATATTTCATATTTATTTATTTGCATTCCATAATGTTATGTCCATGATACTCTTCAATCTATAGGCAACGGCCACCAATTTCCATCAGGTGGGACCACAGCTTGTTTGGCATTTTAAGTTGCATAAAATAAATATTGTAATAGATGCCTTCTGACATAACGGTCCGGGTGACCGAGCTATGTTCATTGACGAAATAAAAGTAGCCTATAACCTTTTTTATCCAATGTAGTACGTATATACCGAATTTCATAGTAATTGAATAAGGCATTAAAGTGAAAACGTATAACAAACAAACTCATTTGCACATTTATAATATTAGTAAGGATTATGCACCCTTTTTTTAACCCTTGACCAAATGCATCTTTAATTATTCCTCTCCATCCTAAGATTACCTGAAAGAAATCTCTATTGAGCGGTAAGACCGCCCATTGTTTCCTTGCTTCTTGTAATAAAGACTTTTTTTGTATAAATATTGTTAATTTAGCCTTTAATTAGGCATGTAATCCCGGTATAGAATGGGCCACCCCATCCTCTTCCGTGGATGTCGTAAGAGATCACTAAGGGAGTTTAATGTTTAAGGGAAGGGAGTAACATCGCTCTTAAAACACTACCAAAGCGTAACTGTGGTTATAAACCCGCCTGCTAAGCATGGTAACTACCGACAAAATTCTCAAAATGGATATATATGTATATACACACTTGCAATTTCTCTAATGTTGCGGGTGCCTATGGGCGGCGGTAATAGCTTACCATCAGGTGAGACGCATGTTCATTTGTACCCTATATTATTAAAAAAGAGAGATGACTGTTTTCTGCATAAATTACTCACAATATATCAGTTTAAATGGAGAATGCTACAGCAAATGCGTGGGCGTTATCCGGGCAACTGTAATTATTATTTAAGAGCCCCGAAACCTCTTCTACGAGTAGTATAGTACGAATAGTTATTATTCTGACGATTAATAATCCGGGAGGCTAACAAATTGTATAACTTTAGGGTCCAGAAGCTCTCTAAAGAAATTAGCAGACACTTAAAACGCTACAACTAACCATGATTAATAAACATAGCATGAGCCGACGTAGAATATTAATTATTGTTGGGCCGTAAAAGGATTCTTAGGAGAAAGGCACGTTCTTGGACTTATTTCACTGATAACAAAATAATGTTCTTGAGTTTGTTTGCAAATGGAAATTAGGGCATTATTAGAGCAAGGCTTGAGATTTTCTGCAGGGGAAAGGAAATAACTTCAAAGCTGCTTCCAAAAAAGAAAGAGGTTCTAAATTCATCAATAGTTACGTGGTTATAGTATGCAATTAGGTACGTTGCTAGTTATGGATAAATTATGTTAATTTTAAACAATAATAACAAACTGAAAGGTAATTAAATGTAATGTTATACAAGACAAATATTTATTACTTGATGATAAACGCTATTGGCGATCCTCAATTATAAAGTATGACCACTGTTGAACATAGGCCTTCCCCTATTGGAGGGTTTTGTCAATAGTAGCCATGTTTGACAGGCGGGTTGGCAACCGTAGTCAGGCTTTTGCTGATGTTTTAAAAGGAACGCTGTTGGCCATCTCTTGACAATAAGTTCCCTTAGTCGCCATTTACGACACCCACGGGGAAGGTTTATGGTTTCATTGTTTAACGCCGGGACCTACACGGTTAAAAACATATTAATAATGTATAAATACAAAAATAACAAACCAACTGAAAGAATAACATTGTGTTATATTAATATTTGTTTTTGACTTGTTGAATAACTAGTTATGTTGCTTAATTCAAACATTTAAAATAGAATGTTTTAAATTACTGTTTTATATTATGCTATGGCAAAACCGTTGCCCGTCAGCCAGTTAACAACTGTTTCACAATAATTAAAACTTTTATGCTCATCAAATCGTAGCCCTTAACATTTGTTTTTAAATTTCAACAATATGAGAAAACCAAACCAATTACATACAAAAATGTCTAACTATTTATTTCCAAGAAAGATAATATAATGGTGTGATAAGAATTATGAATATTATAACATATAACTATTAAGAAATGTACTCCGAGTCTCATGAGATTTTTCAATGGTTTCATGCTATGTTCTGTCCCTAATAGGATGAATTAAAAATAAATAGATAAGCATTTTCTGGGCTACATGTCTTGCTCGAGACCCAATGTTTTCGATTCTTCTTTGTTTGTCAGTCAATTTTGGCAGTTTTATTAAGCAGATCCTTAGAACGGGCAGTGTCCTTAATCTACGAGCAGATCTGCTATTATTTTGCATTTTATTTATATGCTTTGTGTTATTATCTTGCACTCTTCCGTAATTGGAGGATTATTTCCCGATTTTTTTTTATTAAATAGAAAATGTTAAAAAACAATTTCTTTTTTTAGTTTTAGGGACGTCAGTCTTAATAGATTTATTGATGCTAGGTAAATACTTACTTAATAATTCAATTAAAATATGTTATTTTTTTATTCATTTCTTGAGAACGTATAAGTTGTTTCATTAAAAAGAGCAACAATTCCCCTATTATTCTGGGCTTGAAATTCTTAAAAAGAGACGACAAAGAGATAATATGCTCTGTTTGCACTACAGATACGGTTAAATTTATTTATTTGATCGTAACGCACGGATTTCGCCTGGTAATACAGGCGTTTATAGGCTACGTTAACCGCTTACCATCAGGTGGGACCGTATGTTTATTTACCACTTCAGTGCTATAAAAATCTTTGATTAGTTTTCAAAAACTTCAGTTACACCATCTCATCTTATTAATAGGCAGCTTACCGCTTATCTTTATCATTAATGCAGCTTTATTTCTTTCGCAATTCTTTATTTAATTAGTAGCTTTATTTCATGTTGCTGCCATATAAATTTTTCTAATAATAAAGTTTCTCTTTTGCAGAGCTAAATTATTATTTTGATTTATTTTAAGTAAATATATTGTCAATGTAAAATATTCTATGTGATATTCGGTTTTTACTTATGTTCATAGCACAATTAAATGAATTTATGTGCTAGATTCTGGCGAATAGTGTAAACAGTATTTAAATATTATGTACGACCTTTTTCCCCACTTTTTAAACAAAATAGTTATTTGTAATTGATGTTTACTATAATAAAATCATGATGATGAATTTGTGATGATGAAAATGAAGATGTTTATTATAACAAAATACTCTTAACACAGAAGCTGTATGTTCGAGAAATCGTAGTATCGGACACGTTTAGTCCACCAAAGCTTGTTAAAGGAATGCGAAGTTTTCTCTCGCTATTACAAAGCCTTGTGCCATTAAAGTAACTTTTAATAACTTGAATAGTAACTTTAAACAATAGAATTATTTGCAAAATCACGAAGACAAAATACTTTGCAAGTATTTTATTGTGAGGTGTTTGAAGTATTTACAATACTAGTAAATACTTCAGTATACATAGTAGAGTAAATAATTAAGTTTCTAACAATTGTATTTTTTTGTTTAAATTTTATTGAATACTAGCAACTAGCCCCGACTTCTTACGCCTTTTTTTTAAATAAAATACAGTGCGTATGTACACTACACTGTATTTTTTTCTTAAAAGTGAAAGGATTTTTGAAATGGATGAAGTATGTTTTCATATTTCTTTTTATTTTTTTATCTTTTTTACTTTAAAATTACATTTGGGACCACATTAAAACAACGATTTTATACGTGACAAAACGTACCAATGATTAATGGCATTTTTTCGTAGATGTCTACATTAAATAAGACATACATGAGAGAACATTTTGTACGCTATTGTTAGCAAAACATGTTATATATTATGTTGTCATGTTATATATATACCATCAATAAATAACCAGTATATCTTTATATCTTATATACGTTTTTGCAAATAAATTTATCTTTATGTTTACGTATTTGAATTTAGTACGCATATATACAAGTAAACCTTGCTTGACCACAGTAGTAGATCGCAAAAAAATACTACAGTTTCAATCACCACAAAATCAATATGGAATCAACTTGAAAATAAACCTTATATAAAAATAAACTAAATTAAAAATTAAAAAAGAAAGTAATTTAAATCGGTTCGCAATTAATAAAACAAAAAATTCACACACATTGAGAACCTAATCTTTTTAAAAGATACTTATAAAATTCCTCTATCCAACTTTCAACCAAAGTAACTGAATAATCTTTACTAATATTATAAATACGAAAATAAATTTTGCTAGGCTCATCCAATTATTAAATTTGGTACACGCATAGTATTCACTATAGTGGTGAAAATAGGTTCTCCTCAATTACGATGGGCGAAGTCGCCTGCACAGCTAGTGTATAAATAATGAAAGAAGTAGAGAACGAATAAACAAGTGAGAACAAAGCGAAATACTTGTCAAATTCCTATAAAACTGCCAAGGCAACGACAACTTACCAACAAACTTGAACATTGTCAGTCCTTAATGAATGGACTTGTTTGACAGTGACAAGTTTTACGTGTTGCCTTCTAAAGTTCTTTCAGAGTCGTCGAATTAAAGTTGAAAACTTTCATATAAAATCGTCACAAATATTCTTTAAACATAATTAATTTTATTCAAAACTAGCTGCTCGCACGGGTATACCTTTCTATGTGCGATTTTTGGGACATTTTCTTTTATTTAAACCTTATATAATCCCGACTATTACAAAACAACAAAAAAATTTCCCAAATCAATGAGATTCTTTTGAAGTAATGCACGAATGTATCTAACATTCGTCAACTGTTTTTTTTTTTTCTTTTATATAAACACTACACTGATATCTATGTACTCATTATTTAGTCATCTAAAATATTAATATTACTTGGACCTTTAGTAGATATTTTTTCTATCGTTTTTATTCAAATAGTTTTATATATAAACTCCTTTGAATAGTAACTTCTTATGATTCTACTTCTAGGTTCTAAATATCGAGAAGAACTTGTAAAAAGTTCAACAGATACTCTTTTCAAATATCTATCAACATTATGTGTATTTACTTGAATGTACTATGTATATAATATCAAAAACAATATTCATATTAGACACGGTACATTCTTGTCTGATTTCTCTCATTAATCGTCCATCAAATATTAATTGGAATAGCAAATATCACTTTATCAGCACATTATAAAATTACCTACATTTCATAAAAAAAAAAATAAGAAAATTCCAAGGCTAACCAAAAAACAAAAAACAATAACATCATGTCAAGTAATCAAGTAGAGAGAAAATACCGGTATAAATTGAAACGAACTTTATCCCCTAATGTTATTGCTTAAGCGTGTCTCAGAGGCGCCGGGCTGACTGCGAGCATTTGGCCGGCATCCAATATGAATGTACGACACCCTCTAGACCGTCAGTAGACCACAATCTCGTTTTATATAGAGTCCTATTGAATTGTTATAGAATTGTTACTATTTGTTAATTCTTCCTTATAATAAATTCTATTATATTGTAAAATCTTTATTGTACATAATTCATACTAAATACATTAAAAGATTTAATATACAGTTATAAGTAAAAAAGTATAAATTAGTTATGAATTCTATGTTATGTGTTTTTTGTTATAGATTGTTATGAGACTATTGTTGTTATTTTTATGTTGCAAATATGTTTTTATATTACCATTTGTAAAGTACTAGTAAATTACATAAATATATCCGTAAAAAAATGGAGTTTTGCCTTTAGTATTATTAATGGTTATCTTTACCCTTTAGACTCAAATATAAATTGTAATGCCCGATAATTAGAGGTAACTCACATCATAATATTGTCACTTGTACTATTATTACATATTTATTTATTTATTCATTACTGCATGTATGTGTATACGGCGAACTTAATGCTTAAAGCATTATCTCAACTGTCCTATTTATTTTGTGTAACGATAGCCTAAAGATTAACTCCCTGAATAACATTGTTTTGTTACTTACTCTCAAATCTCAAATTTAACTCAAAAAAATAGACAAATAGCTAGAATAAATTTATAAGAATTTTATTTTTTTATAAATAAAGGGGTCAAGTTTTTTTTCTTAATAAACTGGATGTCTTTAGATTCATCTTAATTATATTTTCTATAAGTTCAATACAAAGATATTAAAAAAAATATTGGAATATTTTTTTTTATTTTACTGGTTAATTCTTTGTGGCTACCAGTCTTTAAAATTCTGCACGTTTATATTATAACTTATTTTTTATTCTTAGAAATGTCCTTACACTGTACAGTAAATAATGGTTACTATACTACATTTACAATGGACGGTTACACCCATAAAACAAATGAAATAGTGCTAGAGTTGCTTCTTTTGATTCCACGAACTTAATAGCTTAGTAGTACCGAATACTGTTTTACCTATCGATATGTATCGAATTAAATAGTTTCTTACAATCTTATCATCATCATCATATCAGCTTTTATCTATCCACTGCTCAACAATAGCCTCCCCTTTGGGGGGTTTTGTCAGTAATTACCACGCTTAGCTGGCGGATTACAATCTTATATTTTGAAATAAAGTTTAACGTATTATCATAAAAATAATTATCGCTCGAAAAACCTATTATTATATCCAGTTGTTGCCAAGGGGTATTCTATTTAGAATACACCTTGATAATTTATCGTATTTGGACAGAATGTTAAGAATTGGTTTAATTTGATAAATAATAATTTAGATTGTGCCGCACAAAAACACCGATTTCTATTATGATATAACCAGATATGTTAGAAACTAAACTAATGCAGCGATTTTGATAAAATTCATATAAAGCCAATCTGTAAGTATATCCTTTTAGATAAAAAAGAATTTTCCAAATAGGTTTAGAACCGATAGATTTATAAGGTAACAAACAAAAAAAGACAACCGAATCGATAAGCTTTTTCTTTTAAAAGTCGGTTGGAGTCATTCAAAAAGTGATGTCGTATACCGATACGAACAAATGTGCAAAAGCACATTTATCGCAATTATCCATATTTCATATCCATACTAATGTGAAAATGAGTTTGTTTGTTACAACGTAGCACCTTAACGGCTCAATCACCATTAAATTTAGTATAAACGTACAATCTGAGATGGAGGAAGATATAAGTTTTTTTATCCCGGCCAGTTAACATATCCTGCATGTACAAAGACAAAGTTGCGGGTTAAAGTCAGTTAACATTGTAAATGCGAAAGTTTGTAAGAATGAATGGATAGATACTTATTACTCTTTCGCGGTAAAACTACTGAATAAATTTGAATGAAATTTAATATATGAGTAGGTTATATCTTAATTTAGTATATAGGATTTCTATATGTATTGATTCATGTATGCAAAGGTTCGGGATACTGTAGGTTAAAAAAATAAAGTTAGTGTCATTTATGTATCGATATATAATATTGTAATATCGTATATTGTAAACCATTGTTTCTATTCAATTAATGAATTTATGAAATTAAAAGCAAAATAACACTAATCAGACCTACTAATACGTATTTATGTCAAATAAAATTAATTATATTAATTAACATGAAATTGTATTTTAATTTTATTTTATACTAATTATTTTAATGTTACCATTGGTTAAAACGTAATTCAATCAATATTTGTGTTAAAAATTTTGCATGCCTAATTATGGCGAAATATATGGACTTATTAATATTTTAACATCTACTGTACTTATCATGTTTCTTGCTTGCAAATAAATATTTACCCTCCTCTCTCTTCTATCTTCGTGAACGATTTGATTTTCTAGTTCCCCATGACGTGTCCTCCCGTTCGACGCAATCTCCTATCCTCAAAATCCCTTCACACTCATCTACACGCTATAGTGGATCTTTTACCGTCCATGCTGCTAGATTATGGGATTCTCTTCCTATATTTATCCGTGAGAATCAATCCCTAAATATTTTAAAGAGTAAACTTAAAGAGCACCTTCTAATTCTATGAACTTATATTTATTTATCTTTATATGTAGGCATATTACATGTACGAGTACATGTGTATGTGTGTGTAAATATATGCATAAATGTAGGTATATATTTATGTATATGTGTATTTATACGATTAAATATAATGCAATTAATTTAATTTTGTCTGTTTACAAATTGTCACAATATTGTACACTGCTCTCCTTTCCACTTTGGGTTTGTTGGAAGAAAACTCTATTAGAGTTAAGCTCGCTTTTGTACATTGAATTACCTATGTCATATTCTTATAACTGATGTGTACAATAAAGAATTATATAAAAAAATAAAAATAAATTTATTCATTCATTACAATAACCGAATCAAACGATTTTTACTCACTAAGGGGGTCGCGTCATGCAAAAGTTTGAAAAACACTGTTCTAAGCTATGCTAATATCAGTAGAGTCTGGAGAATCCATTACCATTTCAAATGTCAATCTTTGTTTCGAGACTGGAATCTTCGAGAACTACAAGTTCTAAGACTTACGGTTTCCAGCAATGTCAATAGAGATTAGTTCTCGCCTCCATAATTCCCTGTCTGGGGAAATGTATTTACATTTACCGTGTTTACCGTTCGTACAGAGAATTGACACTAAGGAAGAAATATTTTTATTTGTAGTTTTTATATTTTACTCACTTTAGGTATACCTGTAGATACACGTGTATATTAAAAAAAAAACTTTTTATATGATAAACAAAGATACGGCTCGTTCGATGGTAAGCTGTTACCGTAGTCTATAGACGCCTGCAATACCAAAGGCGACACGCGCTTGTTGCCGACCTTTAAAAAACTTTATTACGCTCAATTTGAAGAACGCCATGCTTATTTCTGAACCCATAAATTAATGTTTCTCTAAAATTATGGGCTCCATTGTAATTTTTGTTTTTGTAATTGTTACTTCTCTGTTTCGTATTGTTTCACGAAAAATATAAAACAACAACATATGGAAGAGGGCACTAACTCCTGAAACACATGTTTTTTGCATACCTACCTCGGGAATTAGGGACTTCAAACTATATTGTAACAAAGAGTGAAATAAAGATTTATTATTTATTTATTTAATCTCAAAAGAAAATAAAAAAAAAACACTTTGTTTAATTATTTAGTTAACTATTTATAACTACTAACTAGTTATAACTAACAAGTAAATACTTCACTCAACTAACAAGTTTACTACTATAACTTTTTGAAAGGTAAAATAAAGACACCTTTACTTATATTGTTTCTAATTAAACAATTATTATATATATATATATATATATATATATATATATATATGTATATATATATTATACATATATATATATATATATATATATAATTATACTTCATTTACCCGTATCCAGTCAAAGACACCATAGCAGTCCATTATTTATTCATAACTTGAGTTAGAAAAACATAATGAGTGGAAAGAGATATCATAGGATAAATATGGAATACATTCAAAACAATTTCGTGGAAACATAAATAAAAGTATTAATTCTGTATATATGTATATATATGTATGTACATATGTTCTATATTTATTATGAAAATTATGGAGAATGTGGGTAACGAATTTTCTTCTATCAACGTAAATTATTTTGTACTATTTGACTGACATAATGTGAAAATGAGGCAATGAAACTGATATAGAGCAATTTATGTAAAAAAGCAAATGGACAATATTTTATCACAAAAATTTAATACTGCCACTTTCATAATGATCCATTAAGGCGCCGAGAAGTAACAAACAAACACTTCTCATTTATATTAGGATAACAAGTGTGGAGTACATCCCACATATATTATTTATAGTTTTTATATTATTATTTAACAAATTCGAAATTAAATCTCTTTTGTTTTCTTTTGGTTTTCCTTCTCGACCTTTGTCTTCTAAGTTTTTTCTGCCAATATATATACTCGTATATTTCCAATTTCCATTCCTGGTTTCCTTTATCGCCCACATATTTATTTTGTTATTAATATAAAAATTATTATTATTTCAATAATTATTATACATTATACCTAAAGCAATTTATGTAATATGAAATGAAATAACATTTGACAATTTTACATACATGTGTGTGTGTGTGTACGTATACATAAAGGGTTGGAATAATAATGGCCATAAAATTATACCCAAAGTTCCGTCGTAAACAACATGGTAATAAAAGTGGCAAAACTGTATAATTTTGTTTATATTGTTTCATAATTCGGATATACTAGTATGGTTTTAAATGATCTCCGATTTGTTTCAGTTTTATGAAATATCCCAACGCGTTTGCTAATTAGTAGCATCATCATCATCATTATATCAGCTGTCAACTGTTCACCGCTAAACATAAGCCTCCCCCATAAAAGGGGATTTTGCCAGAAGTTGTCACACTTGGCAAACGGGTTGGCTACTAAAGTTAGGCTTTGGTTATGTTTTAAGAGAGACGCTGCTGCCCATATCTCTACCATCAAGTCCCTTCATCCATACCTTAACGCCTCTTACGACATCCACGGAAAAGAAAGAAATGATCCATTCTATGCCGAGACCATACGGCTATGACGACTCATTAGTATACGAGAGATACTATTCAACCTATTTGAACTTCGACTGAAGGTAATACCATCAGGTAAAGGTCATAGGTCGCGTACAGCGCGGTTACGGAGATGTTTCCTCACACAAACACTCAGGTTATGGAATGAGCTCCCTGTTGAGGTACCTCCAGAGTACAGCATGGGGTTCTTCAAAAAAGGAGTAAAGTAATTTCTTCAGGGTCGCCAACGCGCATGTAATGCCCCTGGTATAGCAACCGTTCATAGGCTATTATAAACATTTAATAACAGGTTGGTCGCTGCTTGTTTGTCATTTCTTTGGTATAAAACAAAGTAATGATGTTATAAAAAAAACTGGGCAAAATTTTAATTATTAGAATGAAAAATTTTCTTTTAACTATTCGAGACATTTCGGTTTGAAGGGTGGGATATGGCGTGAATTTATTGGGTACAGAGAAATAACACCTGAGTCCTCAGGAATGGCAACGCATGGGGGGGTATCATGGGCGAAACAATATACTCTGTTATGTCCATGGTACTGCTCATGTCTATAGGCGACGGTTACCACTTTCCATCAGGTGGGTCGTCAGCTTGTTTGCCATTCTAAGTTGTATAAAAAAAAAGACAAAATGAGAATATATGTAATGAGCAAAAAATCCTCTTGTCATGAGTTTAATATATGTTAAAATTAACTTACTTATGTCAATTCAATGCAATGTAGACTTTCTACTAAATATAAAGTATTTAAAAAATGTCTATGAGTAGCTTAGTGCCCATAGGATCCACTTAATTTGAGCCTATTGTTTGAAATGAGATAGCTCTGCTTTGTTACTATGACATTTTGACCTTATATTTAAAAGAGAGAAATGACGTCTGTCCTTATCATTTCATGCTTTATTCATTTCCATGAAAAAAGTACTAATTATAAGAATAAATAAAATAATTTCAAACTCATAAACTTATTTGACCAAACAGGCGCCTGATAGACGGCCGTCGGCGACGATCGTTTGAGCTCGGTCAAGCAGAAATCAAGCGTCATCTAACCAACTAATGTCATGTTTTAGTGTAAGTGGAGCTGTTCCCCGCAGCCTTGTCCTGGGAAGTTATTGTCTTCCGACACTTAATCTTCTTAATTGTGTGAATTAAGAATTGTAGTGATACTATTCTTCTATTTTGTACAAGTGTTTATCCGAATATTTTCTACTAGCTGTATCCTGCGGCTTCGTCCGCAAATATCAACATATAAAGTATCCTATGTGCTAAGTTAGGATATACCCTATCCGTGTACTAAATTTCATTTAAATCCGTTCAGTAGTTTTTGTGTGAAAGAATAACAAATATTTATCTATCTATTCAGCCATGCATCTATCCATCTTTACAAATTCTCATATTATTTTTATTTAGTGAACATAAAATAGTTATCCCGTCTGCACTGTCGGTATATACCGGAGGGGTAATATAAAGTATATTGCTAGCAATGGGGTAACAAGACAATATCTTGCCCCCAAACTTTCACATTTATAATATTAATAGAATATTTATAAGACAAAAGTAAACTTGAATGGCTAAATGTGTTGCTAAGCGTCATACTCGAGAACAACTAGACTCTGCTTATTATTAGTTTTTTTTTTTAATTCATTAAAATTCGAGGAAGGATCACATGAATGTAAAATTGTTTGGAAAAATTTAGAGTTCCCTTTTTTTGCCTCGTACAAAGTCTTCTTAGATGTCAATTCAAATATTTTAATCAAATATTGACGTCAGTAAATATACACTGTGTGCTTTAACTTGAAAGATAGAATAGTTCTTTTTGTGATGAAAAAAAAATTTACCCAGTAGATGGCAGTAAGAGGCAAAACAATGTTCGCTGGTTTTTTTTTATATATTAATGATTGATAATGGAATGGAAATTTTGCCTGCGCTAGCGGTAATAGCGAACTTGGTACCAATAATTGATGATAGGTGAAGTTGAAAGCAGATCAGTTGACCTGATGATGAATTCATCAAAAAGTAATTACCCACTATGATTTCCAACGAGGACCGCGTAGAGGTCGACTTGTGTGGGTATATTGCTAGTAGCAAGGATTAACGACCCCAAACAATCCCTCTTCCCAGGGAAGGGATGGATTGTTAGTAATGCGGATTACCAGTCCCTTTCCTAGCATATACCCTATCAGGCCAACGTGGTCCCCCCTGGAAACTATCGCGCTGAACTCCAGGTCTATTCATCACGATGTGCTAACTGACCTGCCTTTTTATTCTCAACTGTCATTCCTCACTGGCGTCTCGCCAGCGCATACCATTAGCACAGGCAGGGTTTCCATGTCATTATCATCCATTAAAAAATCCCTCTCTAGAGAGTTTTGCTGACCCAGCAAAGTAAAACTAAGCAAGAGTAAAAGTAAAGAGTAAAAAAAAACTTACGTATAGTATATTTCTTATCCGAATGCCGCGACCTCGTGGCCTGCGAAGTGCGTCTCTTGTACCTCATTAGGTATTCTGCAACAACATATTTTTATATTACATGAATATATCAAGCATTGATTTATTTTTCCTCTATTCAATAATGCACCGCCTACGTATTTCTCTGATTGCCTAATGGTAGACTGGTAGAGAACACCGTTCGGTGTCGAGTTCGCCAAATGTACATAGAACTTTACTGTGCATTAAAGTTTAAATAAATAAATAAATAAAACATCGGGCATGCTTTATCAATACAACTACTCCGAAATGAATGAATCCTCATAAAGTTCGTGAGTTTGATGGATGTAATAATTTCACTGCATTAATTTAAATAATTTCGGTGATAGAGAGCGCCATTTACACAGCTCGGCGTCGAGAGATTTTGACGTTTTTTCTTTTTTATTTCAGTATTATTCCATCAAGGACGCGTCATCAATTTATAACGCGTACTTGATGGGATTATTATTCGTGTCATCGGTATTCTCTGTTCTTAGTGTACTCTGTCCCTTAGATAAATGACAAACTAATCTATACGTTTACGCATATTTTCGCGCACAAAAAACATATATAATTTTTATTTTTTTTATAAAACTAATAATGGCAAACAAGCTGACAGCCCACCTGATGGAAACTAGTAACCGTCGCCTATATACATGAGCAGTAACATGGACATAACAGAGTATACTGTTTCGTCCATGATACCCCCTATGCGTTGCCATTTCTGAGGACTAAGGTGTTTTTCCTTTGTATCCTATAAATTCACTGCCATATCCCACCATTCAAACTGAAACACAACCATGCAAGTATAACTACTACACGGTAGAAATATAGGACAGAGGTATCGAAGCAAACGACTTTTGTACAGAGTCTCCCTCTGGTAAACATTAACTGCTGTATTGTATTGTATTGTAAAATCTTTATTGTACATAACTCAGATTAAACATTGGTAAATGATTCAATATACAATATGCTGTCTGACTGTTTCTCTGGTAACTTCTCTATTACGCAACTAATTTTGATATAAATTTCATCGTCATTTAGATATTTATTTATGAAGAATTTGTATATACAATATAGAGTAAATTTGCATTTATACGAAATCAGGCTATATATTCTATAAGTGAAAGAATCAGTTGAGTAGTTTTTCAGTTTATCTTTTACAAACAAATTATCAATTTTATTCTCTTATATTATAATATTAGCATAGATTTGAAAGTGAGTTTGTTTGTTATCTCTATATTTAATAAATACAAACTATACAAGATAGAGATAGACATAGGCTACTTTTTATCCTTATTAGTAAATATATCCCGATCACAGGGATAATGTCGCGGGTTCAAGTTAGTAACTTTAAGTAAAATTACTAACTTGAACTTGAAAGAACATTTTTGGTAAAAGTAAATAAGTTACTATCATTATGAAGTCTAGTAGGCACGTAATTAAGGCCGTATTTCGTGAAAAAAGAGATTGTAACTAGACACTGCCGTAGCAACAGGTAGCAGTCTAACCCTTAGGGAAATTGTAGGTATGGATATAAGACTATAGAAATTTCTTGTTAGCACGAATTTTATATAAAGAAAAGTATCTACTTACTTAATATAGAACAATCGATAGGGTAATTTAAATATAAATGCAAAACAGACTTACAGGCGAATGTATCAAGTATATAATAATTATGACATTTAACAGTTACATTAACTAGTAATTTAACTGATAACCAAGTAACCTACCTATTTTTGGCTGCGTCATCGAAAAGTTAAATTAATAGGGTAATCAAGTGAAGAACATACGAACGAGTAGTTTACTGAAAGAAATATTATTTTACTACGGCAACATTGACAACAAATAAAGAAAAATGTTTCCGCGGTACGTATTTTGTAGAAAATTCTATATTATGTTAAAAAAAAATGCTATGAAGTCATATTAAAATATTGTTGAAATGGACTAAGTAAGTACTCGTGTTTTCATGCTATACTATCGCTGTGTTATAAAAGTTTCAGAAATGGCCACAGAATATATTTATAATTTGTTTTATTTATTGATTCAGAATGTTAGCACAGACAACAAGACTTGTTAGGATATTTAATCAAAAAATACTCAAATAAAATACTGTAAACTCGACGAAGAAAATAAACAATTGCTTATAATAACATTTAATTACAGATAATAGGTATTTTTCTTCTCTAAAAATCTTTAAAATAATAAGAGATTTTGTTTGTGTTTGACGTTAGTTTAACAGATAATATCACTCCAGGCAATAAATATAGTCTTCGATTATTGTAAACTGTCAAAGTTAAAAGCTAAGATCACAGTTTTGATTTTAATCGATAGTTAAACTGTTGACAGCGGATGTAACTGTTAATAAATTTTGATACAAATGGCTATTACGCTTACAAGTAGAGTTGCATTGCAAAAAAATCTTCGATCATATTTAATAATTAATAATTATCTTACCTTTGAGCTTCTTTATTCTATAGTTTGTAGGTTAAATTTTACAGTGATTAGTTAAACCGTTACAGCGCTACGAGATTACAAACAAACACACACTAACAGATGAGGTGATTCGTGGATGATTTATATTTTGATTCATTAGTAACACAAATACTGTCATTATTTTATTTTTTATACTTTAATATAAAGAACGGTGTATTAGTTTAGGAGAAAAAGATTCATGGTTTATTTTATATTTGCTGAATTGGTAAATTATGGAGGTACGGTAAATAACTGCAAATGGTGTTCTGAGGGATTAAATGAACCTTCCGCTCAATTTATTCCATCCATAATGGATTGATCTATCCATTACCCTTTTGATTTCAAATTTACTGGAATTCAATTTTGTGCAGACAAAGCATTTTATAAAATTGTTAAAAACTTTTTTTTTTTTATAATGGCAACATTCGGGTATCTATCTTAGATTAAAAATGTATACTCCGATAAGCAGTTCATTTGAACTCATTCAATTATTTCTGTAATTAAAAGAGATTTATATCTATGTTATGTTATTTATATCCATGTATACCTATATTAATTTTCTTTTTTAGAAGGACTTCAAAAAAAGAGGAGGTTCTTGATTCGATTGTATTATTTTATGTTTGTTATCTTATAACTCCATCAATTTTAAACCGATTTGGAAAATTCATTTTTCTTAAAAAGGATATACTTTCAATCAGTTTAGCTTTTCTATCGAAATAATCTATTTTACCACGACTAAAGTTGATTATTTTGTGGAACACAATTATAAATTATCTTTTTATAGTAGTAAGTAAAATATAGTTATTTCGTAAAATTGTATACGGAAAATACTGCGATTCTGTACGTGTACAATTCCATAACTTATTTACACACATATCGGGTCTCAGTCCTTATAATTTAGCTTCTTTTCTGAGAATCACCAATTTTCTGCGCACGTTATTATTATTATTATGATGTCGACATGCCCACTCGATCCTCTCCGAATACTTGGAACTCATTTTCATATATGTAATTTGATCTCATCTGAAAATTATCTTTAATACTAGCAATAAAACATACAGGGTGAAAACACTATCGTTAGCAGACATTGAAGGGAGTGTTCTACAATTGAACATGAATATTCGTCTTAAATAAACGTGAGACGTAAAAACGGCAAAAAATTCATATTGTCATTGCCTGTTAATGTACTTATAAGATTAAATTTTTTATTTGGTTCTATTTTTTTCATACACTTAAATATATTGCATTTATACTTTTATAATTTGAGGTATTTCTTATTAATGAGTAAGGCAAAAGGGCTAAGCCCATACAGCTATAGTCGTCAGTTTTAGCATATTCAATATCTTTGACAGCTGTCAAATTAATAGATACGAAGGCTCAACTTTTTCGTCTAACTATACTTATCGTAGCATGGTATAACAGTTTTATGGGGGGGGTGGGATGGATTGTTAGTAATGGAGTCTAATATCCCCATTGCTTTTTACGTATATTAATAAGTATAAGTAATAAGTATTGAAATAGTAACCCCACCCGCGCAATCGGCATATACCACGTGGAGGTCGATTTGACAAGGTATATTGCTAGTAATGGAGCTATTTGGCCCCATTACTGACAATCCCTTTCCCCCCTGTCCCCATTGCTAGCAAGCTCTGTCAGGTCGACCTCCACGCGTTTCCCCCTGAAAACCATTGTGATTATACTTGTTGCATTCGTCATTATGGGCTAACTGAGCTGCTTTCATGTTCATCTATCATCTCTCACTGATACCTTGCCAGTGTATACCGATAACGTGACAGATTGGTCACGATAATGTAATAAGAAAGAAGAATATATCCAAGTGTATGAATCCACTATCAAATTTACAGGCACGACTACGATACGACACGTCACGAAAATTAGAAGCTTCTTCAAATTTCATACATTCACCAGAGGGAGTTTACAAGAGGGATACTTTGTACAAAAGTCGTTTGCTTCGGCACCTTGGTCCCATTCGTGTTTCTACCGTGAAGTAGTGGTTTGTATAGCTGTGTATCGGTTTGAAGGGTGGGATATGGCAGTGAGTTCACAGGATACAGAGGAATAACACCTGAGTCCTCAAGAATGACAACGCATGGGGGGTATCATGGGCTAAACAGTATACTCTGTTATGTCCATGGCACTACTCATGTCTATTGGCGACGGTCGCCACTTTCCATCAGATGGGCCGTTAGTTTGTTTGCCATTCTAAGTTGTATAAAAAAAATACATTTACATACATTTTACTTTCTTAATACAATCATAAAGATAAAATAGTACTGCGCCACGTTTTGTTACGATAAATTATAAAGCCGTCTATATGCGGGTGCTTATAATCAGCAAAGAATAAGACTAAGTAAAATTCATTAAAAACTTTATAAAATTTGTACTTGCCTTTTACTGTAAACGTTATTTCTTCAATTTTATTTAGCACAACCTTTATTAAAACAGGTAACAAGCGTGAAGATATGTGATACTATACGGAAGACTATTTTCAACAACAACCATCTAAAATCTAATACAATAACAATATCTAATTAAACATTACTTTTTGAACACATAATTATTATTTCGTCCGCGTTCGTACATATCACTTAGTTTATGTAGTAAGATGTATAAAAAAACACCGCGGCCTGCACTGGAACGATGTAGAATTATTTGTTAATCACATTTACATACAAAATTTATGGATTTTCATTCATAATTTGTTAGAAATGTGATTATTTACGCGGAAAATTCGCTCCAGATACATGGTTTTGACATTTATGTTTAATGTTGCCATATTATTAAGAGAAAGTCCCAAAAAATATCAGTACGTTATTTTTATTAGTAAAAATAAAATAAAGTAAAAATAAAAAATAATATAAAAATGGAACGATTCAGTGGATTCAGATGGCTCCGAAACGTTCCTTATGACAATATAGGGGGAATGCTTATTATATTCAACAGTCGGTAGTTAGCAACCTATATGATGATGATGAATAAAAGAATAAGAAATATTAAATATTTTAAATTTTGCCTAAATGTACTGAACAGCAACAATTTTCATACAAAACAATATCCCAATCGGTACATTGAATATATTATTTGACTAGGCGTTTTAGTTAGTTGTAAATGGTAGTAAGCATGCATTTTTTGGACTTCATTTAACCCTTTTTTTATTAAAGCATATAAAAATATATCAAGTAAATATTAAATTTCTTCAATATCTGAATTGTATATATTTCTTAGATTTTTTTTTAATAAATTATAGTAATCTTACAAAAATTTTGAAAGTGACTCCCTTCTCGCTTCTAATTGGTATGCCTGACAAGACTACAGTGTACGTTATTGATTTTTAAGAATTTATGTCCATATATTATAAGTAATTTAAATTAAATTGAATTCAGACAGGTAGAAAGTATGTTAGTACTAAAGATCATGTGTCTTGATCAAATAGACCATATATTTATCATCTGAAACAGAATTCAAGAGTCTGAAAGCTGCAAGAGTATGATACGAACAAAGCAAAACCATAAAATTCCTTAAAAATCTGATTAATAAATAAAAAAATTTAAAATCTTTGAGAATATACTATTTCTTCAATGGTAAGATAAAATTTTGTTCTACAAGAAAAAAACACCGATTTCAGTTGTAGTAAGACCTGTCATTATGATTTAAAAACTAAACTACTGAACCGATTTTGATATAATTTCTATGGAATCAAACTGGATTTATAAATAACGGAGTTATGAGGTAACTAATCAAAAACTACTATTGAGTTAAAAACGTTCTCCTTTTTTGAAGTCGAATAAAAATCAGCACATTACATAGACTGAAACGTATTAATCAACATAATCTTTTCGCTTTATGGAAATAAACTTGAAATTTAGTATAAGTAAGCAAATCTACGAAATATTTCAAACTATATTTTTGTATTTTACTGTAAGTTAATTAAAATCAACTAAGTTAAAATCATCACTCTTCCGACAGTAACATAAAGATAATTAATACCAATTTATTTTAATAATTAATTAATTCACTAATGTTTAGATATCGGATTTCAAATTGAAGGTGACAGACTTAATTTCTGATCAGTTATTTATTAGACTAGACACTTATAGATTTTACACTTTACAATATTTTAATTGCTATTTTTTATTGAAATGTATTTAAAAAAAAAACTCATATTTCAATAATTATATCTTAATTTCCTCAATAACTAGTAAAGAAAATTATCGAATTCTGGCAACACAGGTTAGCGCCTGCGCTCAAATTTCCCGGGTTCGCGCCAGATGTTTAGGCGCCTTTGGTACTTTTATTGATCGAAGGGCAGCTGTAAAGTGAGGTTATGAATTTCTTATAGATCCACTCCTACCAAAAATAGATTGCCCGTAATATTAATAGGTTCGATAGGTATCTTTATGTTTGATATCAATCACTGTTTATTTTTTTATAAAGTAAGTTGTAAACTTGTTTTATTTCAATTGTTGAAAGGTATACGAGTTTTATTTATAAGGAAATATAAAGAGTAAATAAATAAAAATATGTTTACGACTGTAATCTCAAGTGAGGTATTCAGAGGATTCTGACGAGTACTCCCATTGCAGTGAAGACATATGGGGTGATAGCCTCCAATCAGCCAACTCTCATCATAATCATATCATCTGTTAACTGTCCATTGCTAAACATAAGCTTCCCCCATAAGAGAGATTTTGCCAGTTAGCATGCATGGCGGATTAGCAACCGCATGTTTCGATCATGTTTTAAGAAGAATTTTTTACCATCAAGTACCCTTAATCAGCTAAGTAAAAAGATTATTTATGTTCACGCCCCGCCATGTTCCTTTTTAAAAGACCGGCAGCACACCTGCGATGCTTCTGGTGTTGCGGGTGATAATGGGCGGCGGTAGTCACTTACTATTAGGTGAGCTGCATGCTCGTTTGCTGTTTTTGAAAAAAAAATAAAACTCTTACCAATAGAATAACCCACTCGCCAAAAAGATATCATCAAATCATAATATATATATTTTGTTAACCGGTAGAGAATTCTGTGGCTTTCATTATTATTTCAGTGGCCTGAAAAGATGACTTCAAGACGCAATCACCCAAATAACTTGAAAAGGCCTAAAAAGTGGTTTACACATGCTTATAATAGCCAAGGAATTTTCCCCTAACTCCTAACCGTTAAGGAGTTAAACCTTCCATCATCAGCTCGTCTAATTAAATAAAAAGAGTATAACAACTAATGTATATTATGCGCCTACAGAATATAAAGAATTTATCTTTAACTCCTAACTATTGACGACCTGTGCCTTCCATCATCAGCTCAGCAACATCAAATACTCGTACCAGATTATCGCAGATCTAAATAAATTTTCAGAAAATTTGTAACAGCATATATTGAAGTTACCAAAATTTGAGGGTTGTCCTTGATTTTCCTGGAATCCCATTACCAAGTCCTGAGTTGCTGACATAGGGACCATCTCTTTCGAAAAAAAATAAATATAATAGGCCCATAGTTGACGGGGACATCGGTGGGCATAAAAAAAACCAGTTGAATATAGAGCCTTTTCCTTTTTTGAAGTCGGTTTAAAAATCGCTTGTATATCTGTTACAGTCATGTTTCTAGTGCCAAGCCAGCTGTGCTTGTATAGCTGTGTTTCGGTTTGGAGGGCAAAATATGGCAGTTTATTTGCAGGAAACCGATAACAAACATAACACTTACGTTTTAAAGAATGGCAAATTTTATAGATAGCGTGGGTGTCATAGTATATTTCGTAGTATCTATGCTACTATTCAGAGGTATGTTACTCGTTCTTTACATCACAGAATCTGAAATGAGGAAAAGAACCATAGTAACGATAAGGCAATAGGTTGCCCCCATAGCTCGAAGAACCGACAACCGATGGGGAAGAAAAGTTTTTAAGTAGCGACCCCGCATAGGGAAACAGTTTGAGACGATCACTAGATGGAGTGACGACTTCAAATGCATTGCAAGAAATGAGTGAATGCAGGTGACTCAGGACCATTCCTTATGGCAATCTATGGGGGAGGTCTATGTTCAACAGTTGACAGATAACGACTGATACGATGATGATAATGGAATACCAACGTCATCATGAATAATAATATATGGTGACGATTACCACTTTCCACTAGTTAGCCCGTTGGTTTATTTAATAATCCAAGTTATGTTAAACAATTAATCAAAATTATCAGATGCTATCCAATGTGAAAGTAAGTTCGTTTGTTAGTTACCTTAACAACTTAACTAATCAATATTAAATTTGGTTTACACATACTATATGGGATAGAGAAGGATATAGGCTACCTTTTATCCTGGTTAGTGAATATGTCCCCATCCACGGTTAAAGTTAGTATTATTATCGCTTAATCACGTTAACAGTTATAAATTCATATCAACAACTATATTTGTCGACTAGCATCTATTTGGCAGTATTAGCATGATCACAAACTTTTATAATCTGTATCCGGCGTTCGCGATTAAACGTATCTCATTATAGGTACTCAGATATGAATGATTTCATAAGATTATCATGTTCCAGTTTTGTAGATTTTTGTTTTAGAAGAGAGCGTTATGACTTACACGTAGTTATGAACTTGTGATCCCAAAACAAAAGACGTTAAGTACGAATTTGACTACTATAAACTATGATTAACACCAATGTTTCGTACAATAAATAATTTGTAATTACTAAAATGATTGTCAAAGGCAAACGTAGCATTTAATTGCCCACATTTTGCCTAGCACCTTTGAATTTAACGTATACGTATAACGGTAGTTTTAGTAAGTCATACATAAATAATTTAAATAAGTTAATAAATAAATAATACAGAATATATAATTGGCACGCCCATGATGGTAAACGTAGCACTAAATTGCCCATATTTTTCCAAATATATTATCAATATCTTGACACATATTTTAATCCAGTATATTAAATCAATCAAAAAAGTCAATTGTATATTTCAATCAAAGACAGCAGATGAATTCAGTCTTAAATTTTGACGTTGGATTAAAATTTGTGCACGGCAAAATGTGCTAAAAGTTATTTAAGCTAAGCTATGTATGAAAATGTAAATATGAAACTAACTCTTAATTTTCACATAAATTTGAACCTAATATTGCAGGCAGATTAAACAATAAATGCATATTTTTATTCATACTTATGCACCCGTTGTGACAAACATAGTTATTAATTGCCCATATTTTGCCGAGCTGATTTAAATTCAATGTTATATTAAGAACAGTTTGTAATTAGCGTCCAAACTGTAGAATCATGCTCTGCACATTAACATAGGTGAACATCTAGTATAGCATCTGTAATTAACAGTATAAATGCTCTTAGTTGGAAGATGCGGTAAAATAGTTCTCTTTGTTGTGTATGTATGTATGCGTGTATGCATATGTATGTATTTAAATTAAACCTACAAGCTGAATTTGCAAGCATTAACGTTCTTCTTAACGAGTGTTCTATCATGAAAATAAAATAAAGAAGAAGAAACAAAAAGTGACACAGACTCCATAGATTTTTGTCATAACAAAAAAATATCCTTACACTAGCTGGAAGGTTTTTGAAATTAGTTACTAGAGAATAATACAGTTACTATAGAATACTTCATTAAAAGGATGATATAGCTTTACACTATAAATATTTTTAATGGTATTGTTTTGAATGGCGAACAAGCTGACGGAAAAGACTGTTGAAAAATGGAAACTGTCTCTGTAAACATTTGTATCATGGACATCAAAGAGAGTATACCGCGATACCTATTAGAACACTCATGCATTGCCATTCCTGAGGACTAAAGTTTATGTATGTAACTATATTTACTTAGGTATTTGATATTATTTAAATGGATGTATAAATAGATATATATAGTCTATTATACAAGGGAAAAGGGATTGTTAGTAATGTGTTCTAACAGCCTCATTGCTAATAAAATACATTGGGTATTTAGACTATTATAGGCCCTTCCGCCTGGAGATCATTGTAATTAATTTTTGTCGAAGTCTTCACGATTGGCCGACTGACCTGCCTTCATTCTCACCTATCATCTATCATCACTGGTACCCCACCAACGTATATCGATAATGAAGGCGGAGTTACGATTCTATTTTCACAGATTTAAAAAAAAGTACATTGTACACAAATTGGTAGTTTTTGTATCATATCTGTTACTCACTAAACTAAACTCACATTGAAAATATGAAATAGATCTCTCATTTATATTTTTAAAAGAAACAGCTGTGAAATCAAATATAAGTATATATAAACTTATGTGCCGACTGCACCTGAGTAAAGTAAATATTTTGTTCAAATATCCATCCTTATTGATACAATATCTTGTTAATAAATATATCACAAGTTTTAAATAACAAGAAACACTAATAAAAGTTGTGAATTTTCGTAGATGGAGTTAGTTTTGCTCCGCAAGTAAAAATGGTAGCTTCAAATTATCACGAAATTTATATTGGATCAATATGTAAAAAAACCCTATCGATGGTAAAAAGAATCACTAATATTGGTTTAATGTTGGCGCGTAATGTATATGTGTAGACGAATTAATTGAAATAAATAAATTAATTCATTTGGGAATCGATTTAAAAAATATGAAAACAGAAATAGAAATTTATTTTCAAATTCGCAAGGGAAATAAAATGATTATGAAATTTTAACCTTTTAAAATGTTTATTATATTAATGATTTACATTATCTATGAAATGATGATATAAGGCAGGGGGAAGCACAAAAGATCTCAATGGGTCGACGTGTAACAGCTTAGCTGACCCCATATGCGAATATAAGATTAGATAAGATAAATGATTTACATTTAATTTTATTTCGTCTGCGAATGTTGTTTTCCGTTAATCTTAGTTAATAACTTTGTGAACCCTGAATTCATAAAAAATGTAATTAAAAGTGCTTGTAAACAAATATATTTGAATAAAGATGATTTGAATTTGAATTTGAACCTAAGTATAATCAATCAATGACACTTTCGATAGTTCATAATAAAAATTACGCAAAACTCCATGCCTGTTTCGGTTTAAAAGGTAGGATAAGGCAATAAAACTACTAGGTATGAATACTTATACTATAATTGTTATGTATATTATGTAGTACGGATGCACAACACGTAAGCCGTTATAAATTGTAACTCAGAGGAGTATCATGGGCGTCACAGTGTATTCCGTGACATTCAAAGTGCTATTCACGTCTATAGGCGACTGGCTGTCTGATAATCGAGCGACAATTTATCTTTACTGTCTTCTAATATAATAAAGCGTTGCGTAAAGATTCATTTACATATTTTATTATTTAAATTAAACTATTAATTTAAATCCACATTTGAATTCAACTTGAAAAAAATAATTATTCTTCTATACGTAATACTGTCTTTATCTACATATTTTTATGTGAAACTGTATATTTCTTTGATCAAAACTATAAAGAGTTTTCAATTCATTTATTATTTAGTTTATTTTGTTTAAAACCTCTTGAACAATTTAATAAATTTGAACAAACAACGTCTACGTGAGTGACTCTGCCCCACTCCCGCTTTTGGTGGGTAGCAGTTAAACTTGCATGGTTGGGTTTCGGTTTTTGATATCACAGTGAACAGAGAGATAAAATCTTATTGCTCAGGAATGGCAACGCGTGAGAGGTAAGTACTTCACGTCACTGTATATTCTGTAATCTCCATGTTTCATAGCAACGTCTTCCTGACGGAATGTGGTAAACTTTCCATCAGGTAGGCCTGATGGAAATATTACCACAGCTTTAGTTTGTTTACCATTTTAAATTGCATATAAAAGCAAAAATTTTGACTAATATTATAAAAAGGTAAGTTTTGATTTTTTGTTTGTAATGGATAAATTTTATAAATATCTAAGCGATTTTGAAAAACTTCTTAGCTGTAATAAACTATATTATTAAAGTGTAACACGTGCTGTATTTAAAATATAATATAACAAGGTTTTCTTTGAAAAATATAATAAATTATCTTTTTCAAGGAAAACCTTGCGAAGCCGAGGCAGGTCAATACAGAAATTAAAATTTTACAATTTTTTTTATAATACTTAAATTAGTAAACAAGCTGATGACTGACTTGATAGAAAATACTAATCATCACCATAGATATAAACAGTACTATAGGTGTCACAGTATATACTGTGATGCCCATGATACCCCTCATGCTTTGTCATTTCTAAGAACTAAAGTGATCCGGGTAGAGTATGTTCATACCCTGTAATTTCACTACCATATTCCGTTCCATAATCAGAATTTAAAAGAAAAAATTCAAATCCACTATCAGAATAAAAAAAAAAATAGATCAGTTCGATATCAACATTTAAACATTTCGGAGCGGGGTCAAGGCAATGGGAAGACAATTCGCCAGTGAGTCAGTGCTGCGCGGGCGCAGAGTGAACACGTAGCGGCGCGACCAGCGATACCGGTATGTTTATAATATTTTTCTTTTTATTTCGAACGTAATATAAACAGTGCTGTAATAAAATTGTGACAATTTAGTGTAAAAATCCTCTTATGTGATATAAGATGCGACTGTTACCTACTAGAAATTTATTATTGTGAAAGCTTTTTTATCAATGTTGAGTATAAAACTTCAAGATACGGGGTAAAACCATAAATTGTCTTACGGATCCTCATTTTCTTAGTAATATTTGGTTGAACATATTATAATAATGTTGAAATGATAAAAATTAATGTTATTCTAAAAAATCGACTGCCAACCATAAGTCTGGGGGAGGGGTGTTCTAGTAGTTGCCATAATTAGCAGGTGGTTTGGCAACTGCAGTTAGGCTTTGGAGATGTTTTAAGAGGGACGCTGCTGCCCATCCCTCGCCCTCCCTTAGTTGTCTCTTAAGACACCTACAAGAAAGGGAAGGGTGGCTTATTTTATGCCGAGACAATACAGCAAGTATCTGTACTCACATCATAATGAGAAAAGATTTTAAAATTTCTTTCATCTATAGAAAGCTACATTATATATATTCTTATATATTATATATCATTTATTGCACTAAAACATGCAGTAATAATAACAAATTACATAGTAATAAATTAAAGCAAAGGCGAACGTGTCCTTAAAAGAGATTTCTTCCAGTCAACCTAACACAGTGACATAGGAAGTAGTATAATTATTTTTATTATTATAAATTTATATGATTAATTTAATATGAATAATAAAACGATATTTTATTAAACATGAATATTAATATTATAACGTAATACAGACATATAAATAAATAACAAACATTCAGAAATATATACATTTTGAAGTAAATTTTTATATACCTACCTATATACAATAGTAAATGAAAATTATTCATATATATTTATCACAGTATTTTATATCAATGATTTTAAATATTTGTAACCGACTTCAAAAAAAGGATGAGATTCTCTTTAAAAATTTTTTATGTATGGTCAATTCAAAAAACTCTTTTTAAATTGAAAAGACATACTTCCAAATAAGTCTCAGACATATCATATCAAAATCGGTTTGTTACTTTAGTTTTTAAATCAAAATAACTGGATTTTATAAATAAAATATTTGATTTTGCCATGACTGAAGTCGGTTTTTTTTTTATTTATGAAGCACAATCCTAAATTATTTTTAAAGAAACATAAATTGACAAGTGCATAGTCAATAAAATAGTTTGTCATTGCATGTAGTATAGGAAATTTAAATTTTGATCAAATTTGAATCAGTCGAACTAAAAATTTTATTACCATTTTCGATATATATTTTTTTAATAAATTTATCTTTCTTTTTCATATTTTATTTTTAATTCACTGGTAAACAGACCTTTAAAATGACGATAATGATCACAATTTAACCTTGTATAATCTTCTAATTAAATTGGATTATATAAAACAACGAAAGCCATTCACACCCAAATTCTCGGGAGTGACAACGCGTTAAGCCGGAATTTACAACAAAGAGAATCATTTTGCAAAACAAGGATCTTATTAAAATCCTTATAATCATTAGCATAATATGTTAATAACAATATACTTTATTGCTCGTAAAAAAAATATGCAGAAAACTCTATGTCTTTGTATCAATATTCATACCTACACGGAAAACTAAACAAGTGCGTGCAAATCTGACCTTTCTGTAGAGCTTAATAAGGATGTAATTGGTAATAATATTCGATAATTACGGTATTCAATTTTTAATTAATTTAACTCCTGTGCCTATACAAATTTTAAATAAAAAAGCAAATTTCGCTAAACGTCAATGAAGGCTATTAAAAAAAGAAAAAAAAATTTATAGTTAATTTCACTATTCCTATTTTAAAACGAATAAAATGTACCGATGCACAAGAAAATGTTTTATAGACATATTCGACCTTACTATAAAAATAAATATTACTATTAAATAAAAATAAATAATATTTAAAACACTGCTTGTGTCTAAACAGTGTTTAACAAAGTTTTGTTTAAGTGACTAAATGTTGTTTATTTATTGATCACTATATTACACTAATATTACAGGAACTTAACTGTTTAGTCAATTGGATAATATTTGTTTGTGATTTTGTATGTACATCTAAATCTATAGATTACACAATTAAATTGATTACTTCAAATAGCTTTTATTTTTTACATAAATTTTCTTTTACATACTTACAAACAGACAAAAGCGCGTCTACGTTTTTGTAGGCTGTCGTCTAAACATGTATTGAACACCTAGTTATCGCAAGATGAACTTTTTTGTGGTAAAATAGATTACACTTAAATTTTGGAGAGAGCGACTGTACAAAAGTCGTTTGCTTGAACACCTCTGTCACATTCGTGTTTCTACAGTGAAGCAGTTGTGTTTGCATGGCTGTGTTTCGGTTTGAAGGGTGGGATGTGGCGTGAATTTACTGGGTACAGAGGAATAACACCTGAGCCCTCAGGAATGACAATGCATGGGGCGTATCATGGACGAAACAGTATATTCTGTTATGTCCATGGTACTGCTCATGTCTATAGGCGACGGTTACCACTTTCCATCAGGTGGGTCGTCAGGTTGTTTGCCATTCTAAGTCGTATAAAAAAAAATATAATAGAAATAGGTTTAGTCGGATAAATCCTCAAAGAATTCGATGCTGTATTGTAATAAAGCAAAGTAAACTGTGACGGAATCATTACTGAAACAATTAACTGTTGCTATGTTTGGTTTATGGGCAATATGACGTGCTAATTGAATCTTGTTACAGCCACGTTCATGTGCTACTAAAATTATATTTACGACAGTCCAAATTTAAAAATGTTTCAAATGGCTTCAGAATGTTTTAAGGCGATTTAAGTGCGTCTACACTAGATTGCTTTTCAACCGGCTTCAAAGGTTCTCAATTCCTTTACATTGTTTTAGGTTTGTCACCTTTTCAGTCAGTTATAAACCGATTTCTAAAATACATTCGAAAATCATAGATATTTTACCAAAATTGATTTAATAGTTCAGTTTAGAAATCTAAATCGAATACAGTTTGAATAACAATAAGTATAATATTTTAGAAGTATATATCTGTATATGGCATTCGAAATATGGATATGGAGGAGAACGAAAAAGATAAGCTGGACAGAAAAAGTAACGAATGATGAAGTATCAAAAAGGGTGAATGAAAAAAGAACATTAATAAAAACAATAGAGAATAGAAGAGGCAAAATGCTGGGCCACCTTATACGACATGACGATTTTTTAAAGAGCATAGTACGAGTAGAAGAAATAATAGAGGGTATAAGAGGAAAGGGAAGACCGAGAAATAAGTACATGTGACAGATAAAGTAAACACTAGATGTCATGTCGTATAGGGAGGTCAAAGATATTGCCTGAAATAGAGCTGGCTGAAAGTAAATACATGAATTAGTTGCACCGACAAGAGGGAACCCTTAAATCTCTTAAAAAAGTCTGGATCTTAAACGCAACGTACATAATCATACATATCATATATATGTAGTATTCCAATAAATCTTTTTAATAAGTATTTACGGTAATTGCTATTTCGTAGTAAATTATCATTAGTCCAGAGTTCTAAATATTCCTACACTAATTCGAGCTGTTAACACTGATCAGAATTAGACCTAATAATGAGTACTAACTAACTACCAATGTTTTGTACTAAAATCATATGAATTGGGTATTTTTGAGATGGGAAAATACTTCTTACTTTATTCATGTCAATCCAATTTTCCAAGTAATGACGGAATAAGAACACATCGAGTAATTGTTAGTCATAGTCTCGTATTATCTGGTTAGCAATTAGACTGTACACTCGTTTGTCCTTTGCATTTAAAAAAAAGTTTTGTTTTAAAAATATTCTAAATTTTAAAGTACAGAAAGGTCGCCTTTCACAAAAGAGTCCTAAATTCAATATTTTTCCATTTAAATTACAAAATTTCAATAATATTATTTCTTAACAGGTCAAGCAACCGTGTGGAAATATCTGCAAAATTATTTATGTGGCAATAACGATTGTAAGTTATGAATTGAAATAAATAATTGGATCGATTTTCAAAGTATACCGAACTATTTGGCACTACCAAAGAAACTATTATTGCTAAAATTTCGTTTTTTTATGGTTTGATGATGAATCAAATCTATGATTTTTGCACTATACGTGGTTTTATAGTGTTTTAAGTAAACGTACGATACAATAGACGAGTAGAAAGTGGTAACTAGCATTTATTTTATATCTTCACAAGTAAAATTTGATTTTAATTTTGTTGTGTAAAAAAACAGCGACTTCAATTATGATGAACACACCGATGAACGATAAAATATTTTTTGCGCAAAATACTATTAATTTCGTTTCTCAACAAACATTTCCTTTTTTTAGCTTCGCGAGGATAAAGAACGTTTTCAATAAGCACAAAACTAATTTAAAACCAATTATAGAAGTAAACTCTATTGATTATAAGTAAACAAACATATATTTGTTTATTAACAATCACTGTGATATCTATGATATCACTGGAGACATTACACAGTGCCATCTAGTCTTAAACTAAGCAAAATATGTATAACAGTACCACACAATTAATAGTAATATTAAGATACTTTTTTTACACACTTACCTATTATATAATAAACACCCAGATTTTGTATACATACAGTATAATACTGTATCGGTCATATTCATTATTAGATATTTAAATTATGCAGGTTGAATCCGTGATATTAATTGATGATCAAAAACAGTTAAAAATTAATGACGAAACCACAAAAAAAAAATACATACGAATCGAGAACCTCCTTTCGGAAGTCACTTAAAAATATGACCGTCATCATATCCGATTTTTTAATCGGATATTATTCATATATCGCAACACACTGATCGAATGCAGGAAGTCACCTCGGCCGATTGACCTTCTACAAGTGCGAACCGCTTGCCGCACATTCAATCTCGCCGTATCACTGGCGGCTGAGCTTTTCCGTGTGATGTCCAGATGCTTATTTATCTGCTGCTTTTTATGAAATCAAAATCTATTTGAATGTATTTCTTTTTTGGTATTTCTACATCGCTATGTGATGCTATAAAAGAACAAAAATTTTGTAACATAGTCTGTTTTTCTCTACGAGTATACATATGATGGCTACCACTTTCCAATACAATTATTATTATTAAATTATTATTACAATTTAGGCTACAATTATGCAATTGAAGATTTTTAGAAAAACAAGTAAACTTTTGATAGAACAATTAGTCATTTAATAATAACAAACTAAATATTTTTTTTTTTTTTTTTTTTTTTTTCTGAATGTGTTTGCTGTTGGCCGTGTGTGGCCTTTACAGCTTCACCGGACGCGAATGCAGGGGCGAGTGCTGATGGCACTCCAAGCCCGCGAGAGGGGAGCGACAGAGGTGTCGACTCTTTCTTATGGACTGCGGTGTGTGTGTGCGCCTAAGGGCGCCAGAGTGGCTCGGCCTCGGCTTAGGCCACCGCACTTCGACCCCCGTCGAGGGACGGCGAAGGGTCGGTACGTCTGGGTGGGTGAGATTGCGACGCGGTTGTTATGCGCTCGGGCGCAAACCTGATCGCGCGCGGACCGTGTGTCGCGAGGGTTCTTCGCCCCCGCCGGCGGGGGCGGTGTGTGCGATGTGTGGGTGTGTTTGTAGGGGCTCTTGTCGAGGGTTCCGCGGTAGGTAGGGAGGGAGACGCGTTTGCCGTCGTAGTTGGATCATCGGGGTCCAAGAGTGCGTGCCTCGGGCGACGACGTTTTGGAGCGACGTTCTCTATGGGGGGTTTGTATTTGACCGCTCTTACTATGAGCGGATTTGAATGGGACTCGGCTGAGGCAAAGTAGCGTCGAGACGCTTGCTTCATAAATTGCCTTATAGTGGGTATTTTGAGGTCGCGGTGTAGATCCACGTTGCGCACGTACCACGGGGCGCCCGTGGCCCGTCGCAGAAATTTATTTTGCACCACCTGAAGGGGGTGAAGTAATGAAGGAAGGGCGTGGGCGAAGACGACACTAGCGTACGTCATCACCGGTCTTATACATGCTTTATAGAGCGTCAGCTTTGCGTTAAGCGACAATTGGCTGCGCTTGTTAATAAAGGGATGGAGGCGTCCCAGTATAAAATTGGCCAGGCCTCGGACGCGCTTAAGATGAGATGCGAAACTCAACTTGGAATCTAGTGTCACGCCTAGGTATTTGGCTTCGTTCGTCCAGGGGACGGGCGTGCCAAACAGCTGAATAGAGGCGGGAAGGGATGGTTTTCTTTTGGCCGTGAAAAGCACGGCGGCGCTTTTATCTGGGTTGACTTCGATGCGCCATTTTCTGAACCAGTAGGCCAGCTCGTCCACCGCCCGTTGAAGCCTGTTGGCTGCACAGGCGGCCGACGTGCTGTCCACATATAGGGCTGTATCATCAGCAAAGAGGGCGATTTGCACTCGGGGCTGACGCGGGATGTCGTTGGTGTACAACGAGAAGAGGGTGGGGGAGAGGACAGCGCCTTGAGGGACGCCGGCTCTAATCGGTCGTGCGCTGGAACGCACTCCATTGACGCGATAGCGATATGACCTATTGGACAAGAAGGCTCGTATGATGTGCACGAGCCTGTCTGGCACTCCCATCTTGTGCAGTTTGAAAATCAAGCCGCTGTGCCAGACTTTGTCAAAGGCCTTCGCTACGTCGAGAAACAGGGCACATGTGACCCCGTTGGATTTCAGGTGTCGGGCGTTGAGGACGTGTTCTACTACACGATGTACTTGATGAACAGCTGAGTGCTTGGCTCTAAAGCCGAACTGCTCATCGATCAGGATGCCTTTGGACTGTAGCCAGTCTTTCAGGCGTGCGAGTATTAGCTTCTCATACAGCTTCCCCAGCGAGCTGAGGAGACTGATGGGGCGAAAACTGGTGGGAAGGGACTTATCTTTCCCAGGTTTGGGAAAGCCTACGACATCGGCTTCTTTCCAAGCATCTGGAAAGATGGCATTGGTAATTGCCGCATTGAAGATCGCTACTAGAAGTAGCAGAATGGTTTCTGGCAGACTCTTAAGGAGTCTGTTAGAGATACCGTCGGCACCGGGTGCCTTTCGGTTGGGGGTTCCTTTGATGAGTGTTCGCACCTCATCCAGTGTAACGGGGGGAGTGACTCTACTGGAGGGATCGACAGGATTCGCTCCACCTCGGATTCTACCTTCTCTAGATGATCATCGGGCACCGGAAGGGTACTCGGCATGCATTGGGCCTCTAGGCTGTCTGCTAGGCATTCAGCCTTTTCTTCATCAAATAAGGCCGGACTGTTGTTTGTTCGGACTAAGGGCGGAAGGTCGGAGTAACACTGGTCTGTTTTGAGGGTTTTGGCTACTCGCCAGTACGCGGTATGGCAGGGGGTGAGTTCTTTGGTGAACTTATCCCATCTGTCTCGCCGAAGTTCCGCTATGCGACTCTTTACTTCGCGCTGTAAATCTCGCAGGCGGGTTCGGTTCTCTTCTGAGGGATAGCGGTCATACGCTCGTGTGGCTGCATTCTTAGTGCGCAGCAGAGCCCTTACATCATCAGGCAGGTTCCATCTACGGTCGCCCGTATCCGGAACCTCCCTGGAGCAGTCCTTGACTGCCGACTGCAGGTGCTCTGTTAGCGCGTCAATGGCTGTAGTCGTCTCCTCGATAGATTCGACTTCGTCCGGGATGCGGTCCAGTACCGGAGAGTTAGTCGACTCGAGGACTTTCTCGAGCCGGCTCCAGTCCGTGACCGTTTTAAATTGAGGCGCCCCGTCTGCAGGTGGGCCTAGCGAGAATGTGACGGGGCGGTGGTCGGAGATGAGTTCGGCATGGACCTCCATAGAACTCAGCCTTAAGGCTACGTTCTTTAGTAGGGCCATGTCGAGGATGAAGGGCTGATGAGCAGTGTTTGCCGGATAGTGCGTGAAGTGCACTGGGGGAAGGATGTCGAAACCCATGGAGAGCGAAAGGCGTTCCAGGGTGAGACCGTTTGGGTTCGGATAAGCACAGCTCCAAAGGCTGTGCTTGCAATTTAGATCTCCGGCAATAATTACCGAATCCCCCAGGTCCATGAGAGCTTGGAGGTCGGCCCGGAGTAGCTTTTTGGAGGGAGAGAGATATGCCGATGCTATATAGATCGGTCGGTGGTCTGTCATCGCGAGGAGGCATATCGAGGCTTCCATGTTTACGAGCGGAGGCGTGTCGATCGGAATGCACTGAAGGGACCTTCGGTAATAAATTAACGTACCGCCGCCGCGACTGATGCGGTCATTGCGTACGATATTGTAGTTTGCGATTCTTGGACCGCGTGTTGAAGGCTTGAGGAAGGTCTCCTGTAGTAGGAGAACGTCCACCTGATGGACGGTGAGAAACTCACGGACTTCGTCTCTTTGCCCTTGTAGTCCGTTAGCGTTGAAAAACGCTAACTTAACGGACCGAGGTTTGCATCTTTTCGCCCTTAGATCCATAATTAATTGTTAAAATTGAGGATGGCGACTAGTACGCCGATGTGCTCGCAGACGGCTGCGAGTCTTTCTTGTGGGTCGTTGACTGACCTTAATTTGGAGGCCAGGGCCGTAATCTCGCCAGCGTCGATGGAGCTGGCGAGTTTCGCTACCAGTGCGAAGTCGGCTGCGAAGCTTGAGCCTATGTTCGTTCCAGTTTGCGGGGCGGGGCGCGGAGGAGCGGGCGATGCCACAATCTTGGCAAGCGTGGGAGCGGTTGCAGATGGCATGGTGGGTGAGGGGGTCGCCTTGACGACCGGAGGTCGCACCCAAGCATTTTTTGGCGGGGGAGGTGGTGCAGCTGAGGGCTGCGGGATAGTAGGGGGCGCGGGGCGTGCTGCGCGGGGTGCCTGAGCCTTTGTGGCTTTTGCGGAGGCCTTGTTTTGGCCGGGACGGGGAGCGCGGGGACATCCGCGGTAGTTAGCTGTGTGGCCCTGTGTGCCACAGAGTACACAGCTAGGTGGGGTCGGGGTGCCACTCACGCGAGTGCATTGCTTGGTGCCGTGGTCTCCCAGGCACTTGACGCAACGTTCGCGCGCGTAGCAGTTTCGGGCGGAGTGCCCATAATTTTGGCAGCGGTGGCACTGCCCGGGGTAGGTCCGCTTATTTGGCGGTTCTACTGATAGGCCTGAGATCAGGCAGACACTTCGGATGTTGAAGATAGATTTCCCCTCTGGGGAGAGATCTAGTACCACTAGTACCATGTCTAGTGGCGTTTTGGCCCTGCTGCGGTACATCCTGTGTACCTCGTGGACGGGGTAGTTTTGTGAGCGGATATCTGCGAGGATGTCCTGGCAGTCCAGCTCCTTAGGGACGCCGCGTATTACTACGCGCAGTCGTTTCTCCTCCTCGAGGGCATAAGTGTGGTAACCCACACTGTTTGTCCTGAGGAAGGAAGTTAACTGGCGATGATCCGCCGATGTGGGAACCACTACTCTGATTCCTAGTGAGGTTACCCTTGCATGGGTAAAGGATATGCGCTTTTCCTTCAGCGCAGCTGACACCCTGTTCCAGGCTGTCTTGTCCTGGATGATTATAGGAGGAGGAGGCCTCACTTTCCCCGCGTGATCGCGGTCGGTTTTATCGGCGTTAGCCGGAACGGGTGCGCCATCGTTGGCACGTTGGGTTTTAGGCGGGGGAAGATCGCGCGCCCGCTTCGCGCGTTTGGTGCGCTTGGCACCCACAATTTGAAATTCCTCTTCCGAGGAGGAGGCAGTGTCGGAGGAGTCGCCTGTTTCGGCGACGACGTTGGGAGCGTCTAGCTCCATTTCCGTTTCAGAGGAGGGGCGGTTGGGAGCAACCTCCTGAGGGGACATCGGCTCCGGGGTACTCACTAGGTGGTCCCCGGGGGAAGGTGGGTTTGAGGACAGCTCGTCGTTGGCCTCCTGAAGGGAGGCCGCCGGCGAGGCAGGGGCGTCGTCATGTATCACATGTGCGCCCCTGCGCTCATCGAAAAATGCCTTTAAGAGGCCAGGACATTTGGCCTTTAAAAAGGCCACGAATTGTGGAATGTCATCCTGGGACAGCGACATGTTGTCCCAGGAAACACTCCTCTTATAAATTAGCAATGCACCCGACTCTTAAGTCGGGTGCCAATACCTAAAAATAATTTAAATTTATAATACGGACAATGCGCTACTATAAAAGTGGACACAAAAAATAAGCCGCTACAAGCCGCGTATATAAGGGCCTGTTGGGACCTGTCCAGGTATGAGTCGCCCTTTATACAAGGATTAGTCACCGGCCGGGCGACGGTTACCCGGCCGCTTTGTGTACAGTTAACCGCCCCGCCGAGTACGGCGGGGGGGTGTGTGCCGATTGTTAATGTAACAATGGAATGTAGTCACCGGAGTGACTTGTGTACCTGTTGCCGATACTTGGCCGGGGTCTCTCTCGCGGGTCTCTCTCTCTCTCTACCGGCTCTCTCTCTCTGCGCTTATGGCGCAGTACACCACCCTAACACTTGTTAGTCCGATGCACTAGAGTTCACAATACTACACAATTGTCACTTGTAACTGTTCACATGCACTCACTGCACTCGCGACGCGACGAGGTGGCAGCGCGTGCCGTGTACGCGAACGGACGGCCGTTAAAAAGCGCGCGAAACTAAGGCGACGAACGAGAACCTCGTGCCCAAGTTGTTCTCTACTTTTCTTCGTGTCCGACGTGTTTGCGTATCCGCTGACTCCGTGCAACAAGGCAGCGCTACACAACGGAGTATTGATGCCAGTAGTGACGCGTGCGTCACCAAAGGCTATCGAATGAGCAATGAACAAACTAAATAGTGATTACAAATAAACAAATAACTCTCTCTCTCTCTCTCTCTCTCTCTCTCTATCTCTCTCTCTCTCTCCTTTCTATTTTTTTTTTACTTTTTGGCAAACATTTATAAAACGCATCTTTTTTCAGATATATATCTCTCTTATTTGTAAATAGGTAAAAATTAATAACAACCTTTTATTCTCATATCGACAGAGATGATATCTAATATAATCTATTTCATTTAATATTAATATCAATGGGATTGTCCAATTTGGACAATTTAATTTCGAGTAGGTCGCCCTTGACCGACTTGCCTAATAAATTCTCCCCTATAGATCCGCTTACACGACAATCATACATCCTTTCAATATGCTCGAAACACTGTAATACTTTGTCAATATTAATCACTATCACAACTTCTATCAATCATTCAAAAGGATTTCTTCCAATCAATGGAAGAAATCCCTTTTATGGGATAAGTCTGCAATTATACTCATTCCTTTTTTACGAACTTTATATTCTATAAATTTAAGATTAAGATTTTAATGTACAATAGTGTTACCAACAAACAAATAATCATATTATTTTTGTCACATACAATCTTTTCTTGCAAACCGCTATGTTATTTACTGCAATGTAGTTTTTCATAGGTGAAATAATTTATAACCGAATTCAAAAATTCTTTCATTTGTAAAAAGCTAAATTTTCAGTCAGTAATATGGACTGTCGTCATCATCTTTCTATCCTTATCCCAACTATTATTTGGGATCGACATAATATGTTTTTCTCTTCCATTCTTCTCTTTTTGCAGTCATTTCCTGGCCATATCATCTTTCACACAGTCCATCCATGTCTTTTTAAATCTTCCTCAGCCCTTATAGACATCCACATTCATTTCTAATACCTTTTTTAAAACATGCTCCTTATCCCTGCGACTCATGTGGCCACACCAGAACAGACGGTTACTTCTTAACTTTTTTATCACAGGCGTTACTTTTACACTTCCTCCGATATAATCATTCTTAATTTTGTACATTCTTGTCACACTACATAGCCATCTTAACATTTGCATCTCAGCTACATGCAGTCGCCTTTCATCCATCACCTTTGCTAGCCAACACTCCGATCCGTACAAGACAGTAAGCCAGATTATGCTCTTGTAAATTTTACCTTTTAATTTAAGGGAAATTCGTGGCTCACAAGTTGTTGCTATAACCTGCCGCCATTTCATCCATCCTAAGTTAGTTGTATTTTATATAAAAAAAATTATAATGCTATTTCAAGCCAATTGCAAATATGTAATCAATAATTTAATACTTTGTAAAAGACAGATACTGTGATAAATCTATCTCGCTCAATCCAAGCATCGGTTTTGCCTGTGCGTGCTATCCGTAAATCAATCACTTAGGTTTTTCTTTTACATATAGATTCTGTAAGAGATAATTAAACTCATTTATTCAATTATGTATAATAATAACCTATATGACTTTAATTTTTTCCCCTCGGAAAAAAAATATCTTCCACCTACCGACTTCCTTTTACATTATCTATGTTTTTTTTATATACAACTTAGAATGGCAAACAAGCTGACGGCCCACCTGATGGAAAGTAGTAACCGTCGCCTATAGACATGAGCAGTACCGTGGACATAACAGAGTATACTGTTTCGCCCATGATACCCCCCATGCGTTGCTATTCCTGAGGACTCAGATGTTATTCCTCTGTACTCTGTAAATTCACGCCATATCCCACCCTTCAAACCGAAACACAGCCATGCAAACACAACTGCTTCACGGTAGAAACACGAATGGGACAGAGGTATCCAAGCAATCGACTTTTGTACATAGTATTTTTAATGATATAATATATACATTGAATGTAAATATAAAGAGGTCGTTTTTTGTAATATTACTCTGTTATTGTTTGAAGATTTCATAATAAAACAAATCAAATAAAAGATAATCAATTTATTAAGATTTAATTTAATATATTTTATAGAATTTCCATGCCTTTTACTATGATTAAAATTAATATGAACTGATGGACCTGACCTGTATCATTCATCAATCCAGAATATATCGTCATAGTCGTAGAATACTGACGGATCTTTATATGTAATCTTCGTCAAATCCGTCAGTATTCTACGACTATGACGATATGACGATTCAATATCAACTCGTCAAATTTACGTTAATGTTCATAAGTATTTGATATATTGTATTAAATACGTACTAAAGAATGGTTTCCAATGAATTTATTTCACCTTGATGACATGAAATTTTGTAATACTTTAAACCATCAGGTTGAATATCAACACACGGACGGATGGACGATTTCATTATCATATAGTAGCGGATCATCTTATCAATGGAGATTATAAATGCTTAATAAAGTAGTTTAGCAATGAATGACTTTAACAGGTTTATAATTTTATACATGATCTCGCTCATAAATAATAATTACGATATATAATCTCATTTAATATACAGTAAACAAGAGTATATATATATATATATATATTTGTTTTATTTATAAATAAACATATTTCTGTCGTAGGCGTAAATTAGAAACAAAAGTTCTTAGGATACTTGTATATGTAGGTTATAATATTATATGGGTTGGTAGATCCTGTGTATATTATATTAATACTACCTGACTCGTCAAACGTTGTTTTACCATATACTTTACATGAAAACTTATCCTACTACAATTATTATATGTGATTGCCATCATGCAACCCCATTGCGCGATTAAAAAACAGGAGTTGGTCGCAAAAGCTTGAAAAATTGTATTTATATGAATTTTTAATGCTAAATTATATTAAAATAAAAATAACAAATTTTATCAAAAAAAAAAATATTAAGGGGTAGGTCACCTATCATTGAGGGGTTTGAAAAATAGATATTGGCCGATTCGCAGACCTACCCGATATGCACACAAAATTTCATAAAAATCGGTAAAGCCGTTTCGGAGGAGTTTAGTAACAAACACAGCGACACGAGAATTTTATATGTTAGATTATTAATATATTTGTTTTGTCTAGTTAGAAAAATAGTAGTCTATTTGTATCCTTATTTAGGCTGGTACAAATAAATAAATATTTTTTTATCTAATGGTAGAAATAAGAAACGTGAATTTATATGATGAATGTATGAATTTATAATATATGCCCACAAAATATGTAGAATTTCACTATATATATATATATATATATATATATATATATATATATATATATATATATATATATATATATATATATATATATATATATATATATATATATATTTCAGAGAACTAAGATGTTATAGGTTACCTTGTAATCTTAGATAGAGTATCTCCATACATGTTTCGCCAAAAACAGGTTAACCTTTTTATCCGTGTGTGCGTCAATGAGGTTACCACATTGTACATTTATTATTATTACATTAAATAGAAACACAAACTATAAAAATTTCTTACTACATATTAATATGAATATGAATGTTACACCCATACTAGTACTTATGGTTAGAGTTAAAGGAATTGTTAGTATTGGGGATCTATAACAGCCTCATTGCTAAAAATATACCCTATCAGGTCGACCTCCACGCGGTTCCCCCTGGAAACCATCCTGATTAATTCTTTATGAATTCAACACTATAGGCCAACTGACCTGTTTTCATCCTCGTCTATCATCTCTCACTGGTGCCCCGCCAGTGTATACCGATAGCGCAGGTGGGGTTATCATTTCAGGATGACACAGATACTGTCCGGGCATGGGTGCTTTGGGCGATATCTGTCAAACACGGAGGAGTGCCAAGCCTGTGGAGCGGACCAGGACACGGCGGAGCATACGCTAGAGGAGTGCCCAGCGTATGCCGATGAGCGTCGTGACTTGTCCGCGGTAGTGGGGACCGATCTCTCGCTGCCCGCCATAGTCCGGCGGATGGTGAGCAGTGAGAGATCGTGGGAAGCAATGCTCGTCTTCTGCGATGCCGTCATGTCGCAGAAGGAGGCGGTGGAAAGGGAGCGGGAGAGTGCCGTCAATCCGCCGCAGACGAGTCAGACGCAGAAGAAGGGGCGTGCCCAATTCCGCCCCTCCTCCTTCCCCACTGGGGCCGGGGTGATACCTGTGGGAAGGTATTGTCCCAATGGTCCTGGGGGATGTGCTTATATACCGGCGCATCCCCCGAGTGGTAGGGTGAGCACGCCATTCACCCTATCTTGAGAGAGGAGACCTGCTCTTACCATCAAGGGGCGGGTCGCTGCCGTCGGAGACCCATGTCTCCGACATATGGCATCGAGGGTATATCTCTGGTTTTTGGTGGGTACACCCCCACCTTACGGGGGGACTCCCACAGTACCCATACACCTCCCACAAGGTGTATGGGTCTGCATAAAGCATTTTCCAGACGTTAAAAAAAAAAAAAAAAAAAAAGGTGGGGTTATCATTACATTGTCATCCATAAAAAAAAAAAAAAACGTTTAAAGTAAAACACCGCAGTGGAAGCGTTTTATAAAGGGAAAGATTCTCTGTCTGTCGAGGAGGACTAATCTAGCATCGGCCTCGTGAATTTATCTGCTGTAGGTGATCGGCAGTTCTTCCTCAACTCCTATATGCACGCACACACAAGTTCTTGCAGGTTCATCAGGGCACATACAGTTTAAAACATACAAATTACATTTATTTTACAGGAGCAAGCGTCCGCGCACACTTTTTTTTATTCGTTAAACTAAGGTGGGAGAAAAATAATAATGACGGACTCCAATATTGTAAATAATCTGTATTTTATTACAAAGAGATAAGGTTTTATTTTGAACATAGTTATAAATACAAATAGCAGAGAGTACAAATAGACGCATTTTGTACAATCTTTCTAGAGTGAATGTGGTGTTTTATTTATTTTCTTCAATTATTTTACATACTTCTCGTCTTTAATTTTGTATTAAACTTTATTTTTCTATACAATTAATCTCATGAATATTTCAACTAGTTCATTCAATTGTGATATAATGTGAGATCATTTTTATTTATTTATTTATTTATTCATTAGTACAAATATGTGTACATGGCGGACTTAATGCTAAAAGTATTCTCTCCCAGTCAACCATAGGGAAGTGTCAGAATACTCGAATGCGGTACTACTAATTATTGATATACATACATACTAAAATTACTATATAAACTAATAAATATATATGAATAACAAATATACTTACACATATATGATATATACTATATTATACACGAATTTGGGAATAATATAAAGCACTTATTGCTCGGATAAAAATAAAAAGCGTTGAAATTATTTCCGTGTTTTTACGCACGATTCGTTACTTAGTATACAATGACAGACACAAAAATAATTTGACCGTTCCATATTGTATTTATAATATAATATATTAAATTGTAAATATTGTATTGTAAGATTTTTTTGTACGCGATTTGAGTAACTAAGCTCTTTCTTATTTTTTAAAATTAATAAATAAAAAAATAAAATACAAAGCGCCATCAGCATTTTTACAGGACTTTTTTCATATCACGGTTTGTAGTACAAGAAAAAAAAATATTTCCTAATTTATTAATATATGAAGTGTTTATTTAAATTTATAGGAGATATGATTGTTTTTTTCTTTTCTTTATTTTTAATTGTACCGCCAACAAACACTTCTACTTACCTCTTGATGTACTGGTACCCCTTTAGGTGTTATGTTCGCCATGCCTACTTTACGTACGTACATTACCTTTCCTTTGTACATAAAAGTTAATAAATAAATTGATAAATAAATGAAATTCAAGCATAATTTGATTGAATCAATGCTCCGCCATTTACTCTCTCAGTTTAGCGTTACGGTTAACTGGTGGAGAATGCCAACATAGCCATAATAGGACTTAACAGCATTAAGTCCGCCTTGTATTCGTATTTTAATGTTTGCACAAATATAAATAAATAAATATTTATTTAATGATAGCTTATATTGAAAAAAAAAATTGGCGCTGTTTGTCTTGTATACATAGTATATTTATTTCTACTAGCTCTATCAGTTTTTATTATAAAACTAGCTGTTCCCCGCGACTTCGTCCGCGTGTCCGTCGTTTTTCATAAAATAAGTAGCCTGAATGTCCTTCCTCACGGTTCAGTGGTTTTGATATAACAGACACATTTCCCTTCACTGCTCTGCTCCTATTGATCGTAGCATGGTGAAAAGAATACTATAGCCTGCCCAGGAGTATGAAGAATAATTGTATTAAGTTTTGTTAAAATCCGTCGAGTAATTTTTGTATTTATAACGAACATACAGACAGACAGACAAAAATTTTACTAATTGCATTTTTGGCATCAGTATCGATCACTAATCACCCCATGAAAGTTATTTTGGAAATATATTTAATGTACAGAATTGACATCTCTACAGATTTATTATAAGTACAGATGGATTCTATTACAGAATGCAAGTAAACGTAATTAAAGATACCAAGCAATTATGACAAAATTAACAATTGCATCATCTCTATATTAGTCTGTCTGTTAGTCTGTCAATTGTAACACGACTAGTATGATTATACTGTCTTGTCTTAATATATCAAAGTTTAATAAGGTTACTTTAATTTTAAATTTAGTAAATATATTCAACTATATATTATTATGCTCACAGTAATATTACGAGTAATATCCCATTACTGGAAATGGGTCTAAAAATAAACTAGGGTTATTTTTTTTTTATACTACTTAACACGCGTTGCCATTCCTGAGGACTCAGGTGTTATTCCTCTGTACCCTGTAAATTCACGCCATATCCCACCCTTTAAATGGTGGAACTAACTATACTTTAAAATAAAATAACATATTATCATATAATTAGAACAAGTTAATAAAATACATCGACGAAACGATAACCGATGTAGAAGAAAGGTTCTTGAGGCGATCTATTGCATGTCAATGACTAGATAGGACAAATACATTGCAGAAATTAATGGATTAATGATGATGTATGGGAGACGCCTTGTCAATAATAGACAGATAATGGCTAATATGGTATGCTGTAACTTGAGCAAACCAGTCCTACCAAGTTTGAGGGGCAGGCGATTGGTATGATTATGTGGCACTTATCTTTAAGTAATGACATCTGTTTTTAAACACACAACGGTACATTGTTTACGTATGACCTTCGCCTTGACTATTAATCACTATGACCGATTACTTAAGTAACGCGTTGCTAAGTGAATGTATCCATCTTTCATTTGTTTTTTGTATGAATAAGGAATTGTTTTAAATAAAAAAAGTGCATAAGATTCTATAATGTAAATAACAGTGATATTATTTATATGTATGATAAACTGAAATATAAACCGTTACGTTTTGCTCCATAGAATGACGGTAATATTAATTGTGGCAAAATACAGGTAAACAATAACATGTGTCGTAGATACTTCAGACTGAAAATCATGTTGATATATAAGTCGTCAACTGTCCACTGCTGGACATAGCCTCCCCAATAAGGGGGGTTTTGCCAATACTATGAGTATGATACTCGAAGATGGGTTGCCAACCGCAGTTTGGCTTTTGGTGATTTTTTAAGAGACATGCTGCTGCCCATACCTCCACTATAAGCTCCATTAGTCGCCTATTATGGCACCCATGGAAAAGGAACGGGTGGCTTATTCTATGCCGGGAACGACAATTTATTGGGGGGAAAGGAATTGTTAGTAATGGAGACTAAGAATCCCATTGCTAGCAATATACCCAACCAGATCGACCTCCTCGTGGTTTCCCCCTGGAAACTATCATGATTAATTCCAGATGAATTCAACATGATAGGCTAACTGACCTGTTTTCATTCTCATCGATCATCCTTCACTGGTGCCCCGCCAGCGTATCCCGTTAGCGCAAGCGGGGTTACGATTCCATTTTCATTCAATAAAAAAACGACAATTCATTAAGATAACAATATGTTTAGTTTTTTGAAGAATAAAATCTTTGAATGTTTATAAGAAACATTCAAGATCTTTGTTTGTGCTCGCTATGAAACTTGACCTCACATTATGACCTTTTTGGGCAACTTGATAACAGCATTGATGAACTTGCTTCGTGAATCAGCGTTACATATTATAAAATTAAATCACTGTCATTGAAACGAAAATCATTCAATGATATAAAAACAAACTGCATTCCTATATAATAACTATAGGTATGATTATTATTACGCATTAAAATCTGTAAATAAATTATATGTAGTTGCACTATATGCAAACGTTGTTCTTTTCATTAATTATTTTTTATGATGTTTAGAATGATATATATATATATATATATATATATATATATATATATATATATATATATATATATATATATATATATATATATATATATATATATATATATATATATATATATATATATGTTATTGTTTTGTTCATTTGTGTTTTGTGTGAAACAAATTTTTAAATTATTTGTCTTTTGTCATATTAAAATCTAAAATAGATGAGAATAATTTCCGTCAATACTGCAGTTCCGTTTCATTCGATTTCTTTGTACATTCCCTCATCGAACTCAACCTTTTCTTAGTTACGAAAACTCGAAGACAATTCGTGGTGCGTGGTATGTCAAGGCAGCAACGTGATAGGATACACTGGCATTTGAAATGTATTGTATTGGTTACTTGCAACTATCGCCTTACTGATTAATAGTGATGGAGTGAAAAAAAAAACTAGTTTATAACCTTCGTACTTCTCTCTGTTTAGGTAAAGGATTGCTTACGAAAAGGCCGCCTTTTGTTTCACTTCTCATTAATATTTACTGTATTTGTTATTTCTCTTTTTACTTGGTGCAATAAAGTGTAAATAAATAAATAAGGAAACTGTGTACAAAGTCTTCCTACGAATAAACATGTATTAGTGTTCGACCATTTTATTAATTTGTTTTTAATATTTAAATCTATACTTATAATAAATCTGTAGAGAGGTCAATTCTGTACATGAAATATATTTCCAAAATAACTGTCAGGGGATGATAAGTGATCGATACTGATGACAAAAATGCCAGTAAACGAAACATGGTACAATCATCATCATCATAGATGATGATAAACGCTAGTATAGTACTTACTAAAAGTAGGTATTATCTCGCCAATTTATGGCAATATACAATTTGCTTAAATCTATCCAAAATACCAGGAAAGCATAAAACGCAAAGATTTTCATCTCAACGATACGAGTATTTCAATAAATTCCTCGAAATTAATTTAACACATAGGTACATTTTAAACAGCTCGGCTTTAGATATGAAATTAAATCGATTTTGTACAAAGTATTCATAATTGTCCAAGGAACGGTACAAGGCAAACGTTCTTGGGGTAGATCGCCAACGCGATGGACTGACCTCATCAAAACGGCCACACAGTGGTGGTGGGAGTCTATTGTGGAATGCTCACGCTCGGCGGCGAACAGAAATAGATGGAGACATATCTGTGCCTCTAGTGAGAAAGGTATAACTCAAGTTATAGCCTTTTTTTTTTTTAAAAATAAGCAAATTTTTTCTTTCGAATGGTATAAGAATCGTAACGATATCTTTAAAAACAATAGAGATAGTAAACATGTAAAAGGCTACAATTAACAAAATATTTGTGGTAAAAAAAGTCATAATTAGAAATAAAACTACAATATTTTACAAAAATAGTGCCCAAAATGACAAGATACTTAGAACCGCCCTTTAAATATGAATTTATTTTTGTGTAAAATGAATCAGTTCGATTTGAACCCTTTTACACCATTTAATAGCAATTATTTTTTTATAGCGTAAAATACACAACATTGTTTTTCTTCAATACTTCAATAAAATAGTTTTAATTCAACTTAAAACTATTTTCACATCATAATTTTAATATTTTTGTTAAGTGTGATTATGTATAATAGAATTATTTTTAAAACTATAGGTTTTACACAAAAACCGACAATTTCATAAGAAAGAGGAGAAAAAATTACTATAAATGCAATCATTGACTTGTTCAATTAGCAAATAATAAAAGCAGCAGAATTTTTTTTCTTTATTTAAAATAGTTTTTTGGCTCTCCTGAAAAGTGGCCATTTTGAATTGAACCTTTTCTCACTAGAGGCACAGATATTGCGAGGACCTCAATCGCGAAGGAGAGCCTCACCGACGATCCACCGTCATTGTGAAAACCACGACCACTCTGCCAAGAGTGTACGACTGAAGAGAGAGATTCATAATTTAGCATTACTAATATTATTATTTGGTAATTAACTAGGTAGCATTAAAACGGTTTCTCTTTAACACAACCGTAATGAAAGTGATTTTCAGAAAGCAAACGCAGTTCGCGGTTCGTTAATCGAATTTGTTTGACTCTCTTACAAGTTTCCTGTAAGAACATTTAATATTGAAATTAGATAATATTTTCAATATTCAGAAATAATCAAATAATATTAATTATTTGTAATTATTTTAAACATACTCATAATGCAAACAAATACGTCTATACTAATAATATTCATAGTACTGCTCATGTCTATAGGCGACAGTTACCACTTTCCATCAGGTGGGCCGTCAGCTTGTTTGCCATTCTAAGTTGAATAAAAAAATACTAATATTACAAGAAGGAAATATTTGTATTTTTTTTTTTGTTTGTTTGTACTGATTAAACTTAAAAACTATATAACCAATTTTTTAAATTTAATTCATTTCACCTATATAAAGATACCTTATCAGAAGGTAACATAGGCTATAGTTAATCTTAAAATTGCTTTCATTCATAGGAATTAGCAGCGAACTTTAAAAAAAAGGGCGAGCACACAAGATCATGGCATGGTCGCAGCGTCACAGGTTTCTTTTGCCTGAAAAAGCCCGTATTTCAATATTAAATAAATAATCACTACATAGTCTAAAACAAAGTCGCTGTCGCTGTCTGTCCGTCCGTATGTATGCTTAAATCTTTAAAACTACGCAACAGATTTTGAAGCGATTTTTTTTTAATAGATAGAGTGATTAAAAAGGAAGATTTATATGTAAAAACATGCGTAATATTGTAGAGAAACACTGATAATTTTAGAGGTTTCACATGTGATGTGATGTAATGTGCATCCGTGCGAAGCCGGGGCGGATCGCTAGTAGTTCAAAAAACAATTTGAGATCCCTACGGAAATTACAATGATGTAAAGCTAATATTAATACTAATTAATTAATCTAGCTACCCGTGCAAAACCAGGGCGATTCGCTACTTAATATTCTTTTCGATAGAATGAAAATTCACGATATGTCTATATTTTTTTTTATAAAAATTACGCATTATCGTTAACAATTCTGATTGAACCGATTTTATCGATTCTTTTTGCAATCGATCAGGTTTACTCCCATTTTGAACAGATGATTAGTTTTGTAAAAATTCACAAATATTTTTTCAATAAAAAATTGCTTCTTACTAAGTCTAATCCACTTGTAAACACAAAGCTTCGCGCTCTAAATACTTTTTTTAAATCTAACGTATCTACAAAATATCCCTTTGTTTATTGATATGTAACGCATGTTTAAAGTCGTTATTTTTTTGCAGTGAAAAATGTAATCGTTTGCTTTTAATATAGCATTTTCCAAATACTTTTTTTACCATTGATAGTTTCATATGAAACTTACTGCACGTTTAAATTGACAGTTATTGTGGAATGCTTTTAAACTCAGTATAAATAATCGATTTTTTTATTTTATTTTTAAACTAATGTTTATGCTAGAGCAAGCAATACATTAGCATAGTCTAAAGAAGTGATATATTTATATGCAACTCGGTGTGTCAAACAACAGCGGCATACCTGTTGGAAATTGTTTATCATCGCCTATAGATATGAATAGCATAATGGGTAACGCAGTATATACTGTGACGTTCATGCTAACCTCATGCGTTGTGATTTCTGTTTTTTTTTTTTTTTATGATTATTATTCCTATATTTATTTTTAATTTGTTTGTATTTATTTTACCTTCTGAAACGTACCATGTTCTACTGTCTTTTTTTCTATGCAACTTAGAATGGCAAACAAGCTGACGGTCCACCCAATGGAAAGTGCTAACAGTCGCCTATAGACATGAACATCTCTTTTACATAATAGAGTATACTATATCGTCCATGATTCCCCTCATGCGTTGCCATTATTGAGGATTTACTTGTAATTTATTTTTAAAACTTCATATTTTCTCTTGTAAATAAATTGTATTTCTTTAAGTAAGTAAATATTTTAAACCATATATGTATATATTTTTTTAATTATTATATTTTATTGCCTATAGACACGAACATTTTCTTTTACATAACAGAGTATACTGTGTCGTCCATGATTCCCCTCATGCGTTGCCATTATTGGGGATTTACTTATAATTTATTTTTAAAATTTTATATTTTCTCTTGTAAATAAATTGTATTTCTTTATGTAAGTAAATATTTTATACCATAGATATTTTGTTTTAGTGACGTTATCTTCTATAATGAATACGAAATAACTAGGTTTCTGGTCAGAGGACAAAAAAACGGACATGATGACAGGTCATTTCGGAGTTCATTGTACTGTATTTATCTATAGAACGATGATTGTTTTAATGTAAATGTTGTCATTATGTGAAATAACGGATAACCGTAAAAACTACAGTGTCCACTGTACCTACAGTTTGCTTTATGTGAATAAAATTTATTTAACTGTGTAAAAAGTTGCCTAACCGTCAAGCTGGGGGGGAAAAGGATTGTTAGTAATGGAGACTGAGATTCCCATTGCTAGCAATACACCCAACCAGGTCGACCTCCTCGCGGTTCTCTCTGGAAACTATCATGGTTAATTCCTGATGAATTCATCATGATGGGCTAACTGGCCTGTTTTCATTCTCATCTATCATCCTTCACTGGTGCTCCGCCAGCGTATCCCGTTAGCGCATGCGGGGTTACCATACCACTTTCACCCATAAAAAAAAACCGTCAAGCTGGGGATAATTGTTAATAATGGTGTCTAATATTTCTATTAGGGGGAAAGGGATTGTTAGTATAGGATTCTATAAACTTCCTTCCTGGAAACCATCGTGGTTAATTTCTTGTTGAATTCATTACGATGGGCCAACTGACCTGCTTTCATCCTCACCTATCATCTATCACTGGTGGCCCGCGTATCAGCGTATACTGATAGCTCAGGCGGGGTTACTATTCCATTATCACCCCTTCGAAAAAAAAAACAGTTCTATTACTTCTGGTAATATACCTTCTCAGATAGACCTCCACGCGTTCACTCTGGAAACTACCTTAGTTAATTCTTTTGACTGTGTAAAATGTTACCTAACCGTCAAACTCGGGATAATTGTTAATAATGGTGTCTAGCAGCCCTATCGCTTTCTAGTAATATACCTTCTCAGACAGACCTCCACGCGGTCACCCTAGAAACTATCTTAGTTAATTATTGGCGAATTCATATTAATGGGCCAAGTGATTTGACTTCATTTTCACTTATCATCCTTCACTAGAATTCCACCAATGTAATTCTATAGCACATGCAGAATTACTATTCCATTTTCGTCTCTTAATAAACACATTTAAATCAAGCTTTAGTTTCAAATTAGGAAACAATACTTTCCCAATTCCACTATTATTATTTAACTAGCTATATTTCCCACAGCTTTGCTTATGTTAATTAGAAGAAAATAGCCTAATTATTGCTTAGTAAATCAAGAAAATAATCTTATTCGAAACGGTTAAGCCATTTAAGCGTAATCGAGTAACAAATGCCCTTAAACTATTAAACATCTTTTTAATTTTCCAAAATAAAACTTCAAAGCTCTGATCTGTTATTCGACCTTGAAACTCCTAATACATATCAGTAAACAATACGTTATTTAATAGTCGACACCACTCTAATTTTGACAAAACTGGAAAATAAATCTGTGTAACCACATAGAAGTGTCAACACTATAAAATAAATTAATATTCATAGTATTGTAAAAATATTTATAATATGTATGTGTTTCTTCAAAATAACAATACTATATTATACTATATCAGCTGTTATTTGTATACCGCTGAATATAGGCCTCCTTCTATTGAGGGGGTTTTGCCACGCTTGGCAGGCGGGTTGTTAGGCCAAGTTAGGCAACCTAACTTAACCGCTGTTAGACTTTAGTGATGTTTTAAGAGAGACACTGCTGCCCATGCTTCGACCATTATGTTCCCTTAGTCACCTCTTATGACACCCACAGAAATGGATGGGGTAACCTATTTTGTGCTGGGACCAAATGGTAATAAAATAATATAAAATACCAATAAAAAAACCTAATTGCTTATTAAATTATTTGTTTCAAATTCAATAAACTGATTGCACAGATTTCATGTAAATATTTTTTTTTTACTTGAAATGACATATACATTATTGTCGTACGCAATAATCAAGCATTCTATACTCGCCGTATAACTTTTTTCTTAATATTTACTTTTTTATCTTGTTCATTGTTTGTGAATAGGCAAAGGCAACGACGGTAGCGCTTGCTTTTTTGATAGGTTTTTTTCTTGATTTTTTTTCTTTAATTTTTTATTTAGTTGATAATGACAAAGCATTATAAACACATAGCGAAAGCAAATAACAATTATTTATAAATCCTTCTTATGTATGGTAGTATCGCTACAGAATAGAACGCAACGAGATGAATAATTCACAGACGATTTCCTGAATTCGTGTTACGAATGCTTGATTGTTCCATCCGGGTATCTAGATACTACGCCAAGTTAATTAAAATGAAACAAGTGCCTCTACACTTAGGTAACTTCAACTTTAAATTTTAGATAAATCACAGACATGGAGTACAAATTAATATTGTTTCAACTAAGATTATTTACCTAAATGGATTTTAAGGCGGAAAAAAATTATTGAAATTTAATTGTTGTTTATTCATTGTCCAGATTTTTTACTCAAAAAATTGTATATTGATGTAAATAATTACAGTTTTAACTATTTATCTAAACTTACTTTCAGCATTAAGTCCGCCTTTTGTATCAAACATTTTCTTGCAAATTTGTTCAAGCTTACTAAAATAGTAAAATTATAGATAGCTAAAAAATGTCTGTACATGAGAGATATTTAAGAAAAATGAAATTGATAAGTTTTAATAAAAACCACAAAAAAACAATTTTTAGATATTTTATTTGGTTATCTATCTGTCGGTTTGTTCCAGCATCATGCAAAAACAATTGCACCTAATTGAATATGATTTATAGTAGTCTAATAAAAAATCTTTATACGCCATTTAGAAGTACTATTTATTGATTTTTCTACTTCTAAAATCCAAAAGGCTGGTCGTAGGATTGACAAAAAATCATTAATTCTCGTAATGTCTCATAATTCTGGCGTATATATTAAAAAGACCGACAGTGTCGGATGTCGCTATTACTAACGCTTTTTATTTTTCCCGTAAGTAATCTCGAGGTAAAATTTATTATATGATAGTAATAACTGGTTTATATTACAAGGCTCACAAAAGTTTCGTGTAGAAAATTGCTCAATTTCATGTCCAACGGCCATTTTGTAAACGCACATTTTTCGGAGATTGTGTGCCAATATGAAAGATTGTGGAACTTCTGGTAGTAAGAGTGGTGGTCAAATTTTGAGTGTTGGTAGTCACATATACCATCATATCAGCCTTTAACTGTCCTCTGCTGAACATAGGCTTCCCCCATAAGGGGAACTTGGCCAGTAATTTCCATGCTTGGTAGGTGGGTTGGCAACTGCAGTTAGGCCTTGGTGATGTTTTAAGAGAGATGCTGCTTCCCATCCCTTGACTATTAAGTTCCCTTAGTTGCCTTTAATCAAGCTTACGTGAGGAGGGAGGGGGGCGTCCCCTTAGTCTCCTCTTACTATATCAACGGAAGTGGAAGGAGTAGTCCATTCTATGCCAAGAACACACGGCAATGTATAATTATAATTGTAATGAAATTACTAAAAAAACTGCTAAATTCAAACCAAAATTAATTTATTTATAAGTCAAATAATTATACATAGTATAATTTATATTATACATAGATTTTGCTAGTAGTTGCCATGCTTGGTAAGCGGATTGGCAACCGTAGTTTGGTGATGTTTTAAGAGGGATGCTTCTGCCCGTCCCTAGACCATAGTCTATTACGACACCCACGGGAAAAGAATGAGTGACCCATTCTATGCCGGGACCACATGGTTTAAATATAATATAATAGCATCTTCTAATTAGAGCCCTTTTTACGATTACTCGTGACATTTTTTTATGAGATCTGTCATAATTCACGCTACGACGCGGATGAGTGTCCGTGACTCTTCAAGTGAAACAGTGACCACTTTTTGTTGCAAATATAGCACAATTGCTTGGTGGTGGCGTATAGTCTTGTCATTTTATATTATCAGAGTATTTTTTTATGCTACTTACAATAGCAAACAGGCTGACGGCTCACTTGATGGAAAGTGGTAACCGTCGCCTATAGACATGAACAGTATCAGGAACATAACAGAGTATACTGGTGCGCCCATGATACTCCTCCCCAATACGTTGCCATTCCTGAGGACTCAGGTATTATTCCTCTGTACCCTGTAAATTCACTGCCATATCCCACCCTTCAAACCGAAACACAGCCATGCAAACACAACTGTTTTACGGTAGAAATACAAATGAGACAGAGGTCCCCAAGCAAACGACTTTTGTACAAAGTCTTCTTCTAGTGTTATTTTGTATTGTTAAAGTAGTTAGTATTGTTAAAAAAAAACAACTACGTAGTAGGCATCAGTAATATTGGTACAACACAAATACATATATATTGAGTTCCTCTGGCCATTGATGACGGAAAAAATGGTCATTATATATTTCTAACTCGCACATATGTATATATATATATACTTATATACATATATATATATATATATATATATATATATATATATATATATATATATATATATATTCTTTATTGCACTAAAACATACAGTAATAATAATATAATATAATGTACATATTTCAATTGGATTCTTCATTTCAGTATTATATATAGGATATTGTCATCAAAATACATAGATATTCATAAATATATGTACATAGATATTCATACCCATCTCTACTAGGTACTTCAATTAAGACGTGAAAATATTCTTGATATTTTTATTTACTGCTGTGGAGCAAATTTGCTTCTTTATTTATTTTTGATTTTTATTATTACATCTGGAGTCAACAACTTATATCTAGAATAATAAAAATGTATTGTATTTATATCATCATCATCATCATATCATCATTTCTGTCGTTAATTGCCCACTGGTGAACATAAGCCTTCACTATAAAGGAAGTTTTGTCAGTAGTTGGCACGCTTTTACACATACATTGATCAATTATAGGTTCCCAATTTGTGTACCAAACAAAATTATACTTACTTTTAGGGGGTTTTCTCCAAAAATAAGGCAAAATTCAATGAAGATACTTATTACAAACGTTGCATTATAAACATGATAATCATTCTATGTTCAGATATTTCAAATCAAAGGTTTCTGTGAAATTATTCATCGTCCTCTATATCGTACATTTTTTTTAATCTATAACCATACATTAGTTGATAATTAAAAAAAAAAATTTCAGCACCAGAATGTCGCCGGCAGCGTCGTTTGCCGAACGATGGGCCCAAGACAATCTGATCAGGGAGCCGTCCGAGGAGGAATTAAAAGTCCTCGATATATTCCCCCACACGTGTGAAGGGGATGAGATAGAGGCAGCGAAGAGGGCCAGGCGGTATTATATAGCGAGGGGACCTGGAGGGCTGACAGATTTGTGGCACAATAGATATCCAGATGGTGAAGATATTCTATCCAGCTGCCAAGATTCGTGAGTACTGCTTTATTATTAACCGATCTCAAAAAAAAGGAATAGGTTCTCAGTCTTCGATTGTGTTTTTTTCAACCATCTTCAAAAAGTAAGGGGTTTGCAATTCGGTTATATTTTTTTATGTTTGTTGCTTCATAACGCCGTCAATTATAAACTGATGTAAATTTTCTTGTGAATGTTGGTTCTACAGACATTTTATCCAAATAGGTTCAGCAAATCAAAACAACTTGTTTTACCAGAATTGAAGTCTTTTTTTTTAGTGGAACTCAATCTTAAATTGCTGTGTGGTCCCAGCATAAATTAAGGCCACCCATTCCTTTTCCGTGGATGTCAGAAGAGCCGACAAAAAGAGTTTAATAGACGAGAGATAAGTAGCAGCGCCCCTCTTAAAATATCACCAAAACCTAATTGCAGTTGGAAACTTATGGGGGAGACCACTGTTCAACATAGGATAGTTAATGCCTGATTTTTTTTATGCAACTTAGAATGGCAAACAAGCTGACGGCTCACCTGATAGAAAATGGCAACTGTCGCCTATAGACATGAAGTACCATTCAGACTAGACAACAGAGTTTACTGTTTTGCCCATGTTACTTTCTGCCATTCCTGATGGCTAAGGTTTATACCTCTGTACCCTGTAAATTCACTGCCATATTACTCTCGAATCGAAATACAGCCATGCAAACAACTGCTTCACGGTTGAAACACGAATGGAACAGAGGTACCCAAGCAAACAACTTAAATAAAAGGTCTCCATCTAGTTATATAATAATTTTAAATTATTTTAGACCGAGATACTATGATGTTATGACCAATAATACTTACTATTTTTATTGTGATCCCCAGGTTTATCATCCCGCTCCGGGCTCGAAGCGTTGGCGGGAGGCGTTTAACGTTAGTCCGATTGCCAGCACCAACAGCATTAGACAGGCCTTTGTCAGCTAAAGCACTCCTTACAAGATGGCTTATGATATTAGATATTAGGTAAGAAACCATTTTTTTATACCACAAAAGTGGCAAACAAGCACACAGCCCATCCGATAGTAAACGGTCATTGTAGTCTATGGACGCTTGCAACACCTTTATATCCCGTTTTCCACCCACAAAGGTACAAATCTAGTTTTTTTTTCTATATGAATGTATGTTTGCATAATCATATATCATCATCATCTTCCTACCCTTATCCCAATCATTTGGGGTCGGCGTAATATGATTTTATCCATATTACAAAAAGATTTTGTTTTTAATTTTACGACCGGCCACCTGACGCCTGACGTCAACCCTCTTTGGGAATAATCATATATAAATTATGAAATTGAAGTTTAATTTAACAACATAAATAGACCATATCGTGTTTTTTTTAAAGTGGATGAATATAGTACGGTATCCCTGCCTGCACAATTAGTATAGGTATCCTGACCAGCGAAAGATGATAGGTGACGATAAAATCTAGCTAATTGACTCATCGTGACAAATTTGGTAAGAATTCATCACGACGGTTTCTAGGAGAAACGCGTGAAGATCGACCGTGGATAATTTGCTAGCAATGGAACTGTTAGCCTCCATTTTTACTAATAAACGCGTAAATCGTCATAGTCGTAGAATACTGACGGATCTTTATATGTAATCTTTGTCAGATTCGTCAGTATTCTACGACTATGACGAAATTTGCCAAGTTTGAATCTATTTTGTAATAGTGTTTACCCTCGTGTTGGTAATTTCAATTTAATAATAAATAATTTACGAGTAATAAGTTCGTAATTTAATTTTAATTGTGACTAATTTTATAATATAGGAATACTATAAATTTAGTAATAATTAAATTTAAATTGTTTCTGAAACAAAATCTTGCAATTCTATATTATTTCATTATATGTAACTGTTACATCAGGAAGATAAAAACGTTGCCTTGACATGTACATATAAATAATTCTTGCGTATATTATTATACATATATACCTATTTTATAAGCCTTGGCGAAGATTATAAAACCGCAAGCCACTAATGTATTAATATAACGTAGGTACTTTATACATACTCATAGTTCATCCTCATATAATAGATCAGGAGGTAAGGGATAGTTAGTAATTGAAAGATGAGCCCCCATTGCTATCAATATAGCCTATCAGGACGACCTCGATGCGGTATCCCCTGGTTTCACAATTTTTTTTTTAGACATCTTAGAATGGCAAACAAGCTGATAGCCCACCTGTGGTAACCGTCGCCTATAGACATGAGCCCATGATACCCCCCATGCGTTGCCATTCCTGAGGACTCAGGTGTTGTTTCTCCGTACCCAGTAAATTCACGCCATATCCCACCCTTCAAACCGAAACACAGTCATGCAAACACAACTGCTTCACGTTTGAAACACGAATGGGACAGAGGTACCCAAGCAATCGACTTTTGTACAAAGTCTCCCTCATTTATCGTAGAATTCGTCACGATGGGCTAACTGACCTGCCTTTTCATCCTTACCTGTCATACTTGACTGATACCCTGCCAGTGTATACCGATAGCGCAGGCGGAATTAACATTCCAGTATCATCCATTAAAAAATAAGTACATTATCTATAATAATCCATAATACTGTATGAGAGTAAAATCCAAAGTTACTGGAACTGACTTGCCTATTTCATCATCATCATCATCGTCATCATATCAACCGTTAATTGAACTGCTGAACATGAGTCTTCTCCATAGACAACCATAAGGAATACTCCAAAATCCACTATCTCCATACAAAATAACGTAAAAATAATTACAAATTATTTTGTTCCGCCAAAACAGCTTCGAGCTTATATCGTGCAAATTATTATCCAATAGTCTCTCTCGCTCTAACATGCAGGTTATTATATTTTCTGTCTCGTACATTGCCAATCTATATACTCTATAATCTACGATAAAACCTATATCAGAATCCTTGGTGTCTTTTAGGAGAATAAAACGAATGAACAGACATAGACATCGACTTTGTATTATACTATTTTATTTATAAACCTTATGTTCATTTTTTGTCCAATGTCTATATATAACGGCAAAACACAGTGAGTTTGCTAATTTCCCGTTGTATATGTATGTATGACATTTGTTTTATACTATTTAAACATGAGTCACTCTTTGGTAAGTAATCGAGTAAGACTAGCTTACTACCCGCGGCTTCGTCTGCGTAATTTTGATATGTTTACTGACAAAAATAAAAAGTAGCCTATATCTTTCTGCATTTCTTTTATTACACGTATATAAAATTTGATAGTTATTGGTTAAGCAGTTAAGGCGCTATAAGGTAACGAACAAACACACTTTTACATTTATAATATTAGTAAGAACTGTAATATTATTAATGTATTCATTCAATATAATGAAAACAATACAATATTCTTGTAGTCATTGTATCTTACTAGAGCAATTGTTTACATTCCGTCACAGTTTTTAACCGAAGAATGGCGTTTTCTGTAACAAAAGTATTTATGTACCAATAAAATAACCCGTATATCTGTATCGAATCTTTTTAAATGGAGAAAATTCAATGTGACAATAAATTTATCTTTTTTAATTTTTATTTCTACTTTTTTTATTTAAAAACATTTACTCAATATTTTTATTGCCATGCTCTTACTAATAGGTATCACTCGTATAAATTTAGAAGCGAGTTTGTTGCCCTATAGTGCTTTAACTGTTTAATCAGTCACTATGAAATTTGGTATCCACATACTATATGGGTTGGAGAAGTATGTAGGCTACTTTTTATTCCGGTCAGTAAACATATCCCGGACACGTGGACGAAGTCGTGGGCAAAAACTAGAAAAAATATTATATTAGTGTTGTTTTCATACCTCTGAGGTGGCAAAATTAATATATATTTATTTACTATACTATATAATTGTGTACTGAACTATGTCGTTTCATTTGAGATTTCAAGACGTATGTTATTAGTAGATCGTACAAGGTTTCGTCAGTTAACAGTAGATACATACATATATATCTGTCACGCCTGCCTCCCATTAGGGTAGGCAGAAACAATGGAACGCCAAATGCTTCGATTCAAAGAAACCTCTTTCGTTTCTTCCACATTCATCAATCTTTTGATACACGCTCGCCGGTTACGGGTACATTTAATTTGGCCCTTCTTCAGCACGTCGCCTATTTGGTCGACATACGTCCGTCTAGGGCGGCCCCTACCGACATCTCCATTCATTCTTGCTCGATAAATCTCTTTCGTAATTCTTCTTTCATCCATCCTCTCCAAATGACCAAACCAACGCAATATTCCTTTTTCGATTTTTGTCACTACATCGTCTTTTAGTCACACTTTTCTCTAATCACACTGTTTCTTACTCTATCTTTTAATGTAATACCACATATACTTCTCAAAGCTCTCAACTATACAGCATATAAATATAGATCTTGGGTATATTTAAATCAACTACCCTTGAGTTATACTATAATACATAATGCATTACTTATTATAAATATATTATAATCAAATTAAAAAATAATCATGATCATCACATCAGCTGTTAATTTTCCACTGCTGAACACAGACCTTCTCTGTAGGGGCGGGGGAGGGGATGCCAGTTGTTGCCACGCTTGGCAGGCGGATTGCTAACCGCAGATAGACTTTTAGTGATGTTTTAAGAGCTGCTGCTCATCCCTAAACCATTAAGTTTCCTTAGTCGCCTCTTAGGACACGCACAGGAAAGAAGAGATGGTGCATTCTATGTCGCGTACACACGGCAATCATACTATAATGGTTTTGCTAAATTATTAAATAAACATTTTAATTTTAAGAGATATGTAAGTCTTAGGGGATTATACCAAGAATGGACCCCAATCATTCATCTGTCCTATTAGTTTAGCTGACAGGGTAGCAGTGAGTGATAATGCGTGAATTCATCAGGATTTAACCACGATGGTTATTGCTAGCCATGGCGACAGAATAGTATTAACAATCTCCTTTCCCAAAGAGGATACCATAGATCATGTAGCTTATTTGTACATAGATGGAACATAAAATTATTGAGTTAAACATAGCAATAATACTTTTTCCTAATTTACGTTTAAAACGGTTACTAATAAGGGCACGTTACAAATGGTATGATGGATGTTATTATATATTCTGTGGTAACTATGACGCTTGTATTTACAGGTGGCAATACTTGTAGTAATATATTGTCTGTGACGACGTTTACCTGATGAATGAATGATTGAAAACTATATAATAAAAAAAATATATTTATATATATATATATATATATATATATATATATATATATATATATATATATATATATATATATATATATATATATATATATATATATATATATATATATATATATATATATATATATATATATATATATATAGAGTAACATTAGAAAAATGATTGATTTCAGATTACGGGAAGATCCATCACCAGGAGAGGAGGTAGCATTCATCGACGTCTCAGATTTACAGCCTGCCCACTTGAAAAGTCATTTCAGAAAGTCGTATTGGCGAGATTTTTATTTATGTATGAAGGTATGTTCCTTTTTATGCAACATGAAAAAACTAAGTTGACTACCCCAAGATGAAAATGGTGATCATCACAGTTAGAAATGAACAGTAACATTAACATCACAGAATACAATGTCCTAAACTGGCAAGAGTCGTTGTTAGTAATTTATTTATTTGTTTACTAGCTGACCCGGCGAACTTCGTACCGCCTAACAGTCAATGTATCGTGTCACATATTATCTACATTTTTAAAACCTAAATTACGCGATTATCCGAACATTGTGTCGATATAATATCTTGTCGATTCAAAACCTTTATTTAAGTATGTTCTTTAACTTAAAATTGTTTGATAGGTATGAAATCCATGAACATTTTGTATGCGAAAATATTTTTTCTTTTATTTCATTTTTCGTCAAAATTCCAACCTTTTTAATAGTTATTCTCACAAATCCAACAAATCAAAAACCATGATAATTGGTTAAGCCGTTCTCGAGTTTGAATAAACACGACTTTGTTTTATATACATATATAGATAAAACTTCCCCTGTACTTTTTTATTAATGGCTGATAATGGAATGGTAACCCCACCCGCGCTAACGGTATACACCGGCGGGGCACCAGTGAAGGATGATAGGTGAGGATGAAGCAGGTCAGTGAGCCCATCGTGACGAATTCAACAACAATTGTTCACGATGGTTTCCAGGGGGAACTACGTGGAGGTCGATCTAATAGGGCATATATGCTAACAATCCCTTTTCCCCCACTTCCCCTGTACTAGTTTTATGTAAATTTTAATGATATTGAATATGACTTATTAAAACAAACTTTGAAATTAATCAAACATCAGCTTCAGCTTCTCAAAGAGTGACTGTAAGAAATCCCACTTAAGGATAAGTCATTATGTATTAAAACGTTTTAAGTGTCCAATGTATATTATGTACAATAAAGATTTTATAACAACTGCAACATCATTTTCAGACAATATACCCACGAAGGTTCTCTGAAGTCCACATTATCAATGCTCAGCATTTAAAGACCATTCCGTTACTGCTTCTCCACATAGGCCTGTACCCTTGGAAACGGCAGAGGGTCCAAATTCATACAAATACTGGAGATGTCAATCAGGCCATGGGTCTAGACTACTTCCCAGTAGAAGAGCTTCCTTATGAATATGGTGGAAAAGCTGGCGCCATGAAGGATCTAAATGGTATAAATGTATTTGTATTAATTATAAAAGATTAAAAACTCTTCAACCTATTTTCTCTCAAGGATTAATTTCACATTTTCCATTTTTTTTTATGATATTTAGAATATCGAACGAACGAATATCAGAGGGAGACTTTGTACAAAAGTCATTTGCTTAGGCACCTCTGTCTCATTCTTGTTTCTACCGTAAAACAGTTGTGTTTGCATGGCTGTGTTTCGGTTTGAAGGGTGGGATATGGCAGTGGATTTACAGGGTACAGAGGAATAACACCTGAGTCCTCAGGAATAATGGGCAAAACGGTATACTCTGTTATGTCCATGGTACTGCTCATGTCTATAGGCAAAGGTTACCACTTTCCATCAGATGAGCCGTCAGCTTCTTTGCCATTCTAAGTTGCATAAAATAAAGGTGGCTTTCCACCTGATGGGTAGCGATAATCATCGCCTATAGACATGAGTAGCATCATAAGTATCACAGAATACGCTATGATACCTACGATACCCCCATACTTTGCCATTACTGAGAACTATAATGTTATGCCCTTGTGTATCATTGTATGTTACCTATGACGTCGTGGTCCCGGCATAGAATGGGCACTCTTTTCCTTTCCGTGGATGTCGTCAGAGGCAACTAAGATAACATAATTGTCAACGGATGGGCAGTAACGTCATTCTTAAAACATCACTGAAAACCAAACTGCTGTTGCCAACCTGCCTGCTAAACATGACAACTACTGACAAAACCCCCTTGTGATGGAGTCCTATGTTTAGCAATGGACAATTAACGACTGATATGATGACGATGGTAATGATGATGATAGTGTTATGCTCTCGTACTTTGTAATATCATTGCCATATTTCACACTTTAAACCAAAACAAAGTACAGTTGCTTCACATCACAAATTCTGGTGGAAAAAAGATTGATGAATGTGGAAGAAGCGAAAGAGGTTTATTTGAATCGAAGTATTTGGCGTTCTATTGTTTTCTCCCTACCCTAATGGGAGACAGGCGTGACAGATATGTATGTATGTATGCAGACGTACATATTCATGCAGACAACTTTAGTCCAAGTTCCCTCTGATATTTTCTTACTCTGAACTAATTTGAAAGCCTTCAGCTAAAGCCACTGATAAGATAAAAGCAATTTCTTATTGGTTCGCTTTGTGTTCCTTTGTCTAAAAGCTAGTTAGGAATAAATAAAGTAGTTCTAACTTTTATTCAATGTATAAGCAAAGACATGACTTTGCTCTTCCAATTTATGTAGGAGTAAGTTCGTATTTCTTTGACTTATCAATACTAATTTTACAAACAAGCTTTATCTTTGAACGCGTGGTGTTGTTGAAACTTTCATTAATCCTTCTTTAACGGATGCTTACATTATAAAATAAACTTTTATTCTAAACTTTCGTTTTCTATACTTAATGGGATTGCACTGTGCATTGATAATTAATCAGTAAAAATTATTTTATAACCATAGATATGGATTCTTTATTTGTTACCTCATGATAATTTAATGACTCGACCGAACATCATGAAGTTTAGCATACAAATAATACTTATTTACATGATGTAGGATATAGGTTTCTATTAATCCCATTTATACATAATGCTAGCGGGATACGAAAAAAGATCATTTGGTTGTGATGACAAATACAGCAGGAATTAAAGGAAGAAATATGATTTAATTTCCTACAGGTTTTACTAACTAACAGGTTATAGCAATTGTGCTGATCCTCATTACTAGCAATCTCTCCTGCCTACACCGCCAATGCCATCAAATATTTAATAAATATGTTATTGTACTTATTATATATATAATCATCACACTAGCTAATGAGGTTCTTTATAATTACAGATCAATGGACCAAAAAATTATTACTCAACTCAAAATGGTTGCAATCTGAAGAAAGGAAGTTCTATGACACGGAACTCAAACCAGAAGTGAGATCGCGAATTCGTCACCGTAGCGCCGTGCGAACTTTTAGCAACAACGAATCATATAACATGTTGACAAGAACGCATTCATGTAAATCTTTACACAAACATGATGACCTTGATGAAGGGACATACGGTGCATACAGGACACTAAAACTGACCACTGATATGGGATATTACGTATGATCGTTTTTATCTCTGAAGAAATAAGTTTTATAACATAAAAGACGATCGTAAATTCGTCAGTGTAATGTCCTGTGTACTTTTAGCAACAACGAAACCTATAACATGTTGACGAGAACGCATTCATGTAAATCTTTACACAAACATGATAATCTTAATGAAAGAACATGAAGTGCGTACAGGACACTAAACCTGACCAGATATGGGATATTTTGTATGATTGTTTGTTATTATGTCTGAAAAGAGATTAAAAAATTTATGACACGAAAGTCAAATCAGAAATGAGATCATGAATTCGTCACCGTAATACTGTGCGCATTTTTAGCAATAATGAATTCCAGAGCTTTCGACGAAAAACCATTCGTTCATTTGCACAAACATGATGAGTTTGAAGAAAAAACATATAGAACAATATAATATGTTATTATAATTTTCATTGAAATAATTGTAAAATGTATCTCTTTATTTAAACATAGTTATTAGAACGCTAGAAAAGTGATAAAAATAAATTGCTGACTCCTGACTCATTTGTGTAAATATGTTATATTTATTTTTTTATTTTTCATTGTATATAATAGCTTTTAATTTTATAATGAACTACAATATCAAAAAAGTTTGATTCCATTGGGATTTTTGTATCCTCTTCACTTTTTTCAAAATCTCTTAAATTCTTTCTGTTAACAAAAAAGCGATAAAGAAACGTTTTCTTATATCGATTAATATTTTGCATATTAATACATACCTATTTGTAAATTACATTGGTTTGTTTACACATTAGAAACGAAATATACATGAATAAAATAAATTAATAAACTAATTAATAAATATTAATATTTATTTAGATTTAGTAAAAAATTGTAAATGTAAATTATTAGATGTATATTTCACTTAACAACTATTAATATAATATATAGTACCTACTACATAATACTCTAGCAATACCTGTTGGTATACTTATATATCGATTTTTTTTTTTTTCTTTTAATTGGTAATGTTAGATAGGAAATACTTTCATCTGTACATAAAACTAATAAAGTCAATAATTTTTATTTAATGAATTACTTTTACAAAAACAAAAACTCTATAAAAATTCTTCTTTACAGTTTTTTTTTTTTTTTTTTTTATTTTTTGCTGCATAGCATTAATCATTTTAAATTAATTACCTTTTCAATTGACTTCACAAAGAAGTAGATTCTATATTCGGTTATATGTTTTTTTTTGTTTGTTACCTCAAAACTCCGTATATTATAAATCAATTTGGAAAAGTCTTTTTTGTCTGAAAAATACCTACAGATTGATCCCATAAAATTTTTATCAAAATCAATTGACTATTTTAGTTTTTAAATCGAAATAAATAATCTTGCCACAATTGTAATTGTTTTGTTTTTTTTTTTTTTGTAGAAATGAATCATTAAGATTCTTTTCCAAAAATGATTGTAAAATTTGATCAATAAAGAGTAATTAAATATTTATCACTTATTTATGTTTTACTTTGCGTATTTTTAACTATTTTAAGGTATTGTTGTTACTCTGCTTATTTTCTCTGCTTACTTTTAGTTTACTATTATTTTTTTATGCAACTTAGAATGGCAAACAAGCTGACGGCCCTCCCGATGGAAAGTTGCGAACGTCGCCTATAGACATGAGCAGTACCATAGATATAACAGTATACTGTGTCACCCATAATACCCCTAATGCGTTGCCATTCCTGAGGACAAAGTAATATGCCTCTAGTTAAGGTACTATCTATTTTTAAATCTGTAATTCTAAATTACATTTCATTTTATTATACAGTTTTTATCAGTAATTATTAATTAGGTAGCACATACTTCGAATACTTACACGTTTCAGATACCGTGTCATACTGCAGATATAAATTCCAGATAGGATAAAATGTCGGTGCAATTTGGTAGAGTGAATTATCTGAGTGAAAGGCTCCAAACGGACCGCCGGTAAGTGCACGAAATGACTTCACAAGTCCGTTTACAAGTGACGACCACGTTACGATTACGACACTACGATTACCGTTGTTTATTGATGCAATCGAGTTGGAATCGAAAATCGAAATCGCATCGAATAAACGTCAAATATACTCGTAATATATACAATTTTATTAACTCATCATTGTTTTCTCCAAAAAATTATAATAGTAAACTTATTATAGATACAAACAATTACAAGAAATGATCACAGTGAGAAAACAATGGGTGACCTTATCGCTTAAATCATTCTCTTTCAGGCAACCTTAGGATAGAGAGGCGTAATAATAAACAATTCGATTGTAGTGGCGATAAAAATTCTATCATTTAAGGTAGGAATATACCTTAAATGTTCTCTTTTCATCCTTCAGTCTCTCTGTATGATATTAAATTTGTGTATGTTTATGTATATATCTATTTATATAAATAAATAAGAATCATTCAAGCAAAACTATTAACTCGCAATCCATTGTTCTCAGTAGAGTTCATGAACCTTTTTTTTAGTCCTTTGGAAGTCGCTTAAAAATATTAAGCCTACTATATATATATGGAAAAGTTGAGAGAATGTTACATTAATAATAAGCGACAAACAATCACACAATTCGTCTAGTTCTTGAGCTAAGGGATATGAGAAACTAAACAAAGAATGTCTGAAAATACAATCTAGCCGAAACCAAGTCACCCAGACCAGAGTCAATTCAAAAAATTTGTTTCTTAAATTGGACTGCTCAGGAATAGAAGCCGCGAAAAAGATTAACTTGACTACCACTGCACCACGAAAATCGTTTTTACTGGATGTTTCTACCAGAGGGAACTCATTTTTAGATACCTCTGTCCCATTGTTTCAATATTGTGTTTGCATGGCTGTGTTTCAGTTTGAAGGGTGGAATATGGCATACTGGGTACAGAGGAATAACCGTTCTCAGTGGCAACTAACTCATGGGCGAAAAAAATGAATACGATGGTTACCATTATCAGATGAACCGTCAGCTTGTTTGCCGTTCTAAGTTGTATAAAAAAAAAAATATTATTCCTTTTTGCCTATCGATATCCGTTCTGTAACTAACTTAACAAAAAGAATACTTCCACTAGGCCATCTATTCCTTTTCCATGGTTGTTGTAAGAGGTGACTAAGGGAGGGCGAGGGATGGGCAGTAGCGTCCCACTTAAAAAATCTTCAAAGCCTTTCTGCAGCTGCCAACCGACCTACCAAGCGTGGCAACTACTGACAAAATCCCCCAAGGAAAGAGGCTTATGTTCAGCAGTGGACAGTTAAACGCTGATATATATACTGACACATACGGGTGAGACCGAGGGATTTAGTTGATCAATCATAATGATTAGAATTTTCTGAGAATCGTCAGTTGTAAACTAGACCTTTTAATCCGGAGCACAGAAAAAGTACACCGCTACGATAACGAGCAGTGATCTGAGTCCGCTTTCTAATCCGCCCGCACATATTATAGCTTCAGAGACATGCACAGCGTTCATATTTTTTTTAATGACATGAAAAGGTAATAGTCACCCACAGGTACGAGTTGAAAGGACTTTTAATGAATGAATGAAAACTCTTTGTTGTTCTCTTCAAAGAATAATACAGATTAATAAGATGAACAATATATGCACAAATAAAATTAATACTTAATTACATAAACTTCATTACATAAAAGCAAGATAAAGAGGCAACAATGGGCGGCCTTATCGCTAAATAGCGATCTCTTCCAGGCTATCTTAGGATGGAGAGGAATAAAAAAATTGTGTCTGGTCAAGGTGTAGCAGAAAAATAATAAGGTTAAAAAAGGATAAAGAAAAGTTTTGTGTGAACTGGAATACAGCACCTATCATTTTATCTGGGGGAAAGGGATTGTTAGTAATGCGCACTACAAGTCTTATTGCTAGCAATGTACACTCCCACATCGACCTCCACGTGACCCCCCTGGAAACTATCGTGCTGAATTCCAAGTATATTCGTTACGATGGGATAACTGAAACCTTTAGGAACACAACTGTGAAAATTGCAATAAATTTAATGCAGTAGTTTTTGGATTCTATAGACACAAACATACAGACAATTTCTTTAACTTCTATTGTCCTCATTAAAAACCTCATATTAGTTTTTTTAACATATCTCTCATATACATCGTCTAGTTATATTTCTATTATATTAGTATTAAATTTTATTTATTTATTACATTGTTATACATAACACGGATACAACATTTGTTTAGTTAGTTTATTAAATCAACCGTTAACTGTCCACTGCTGGACATAAACCTCTATCATAAAGGGGGATGTTGCCAATAGTTGTAACGCTTGGCAGGCAGGCTGGCAACCCCAGTTAGGCTTTAGTGATGTTTGAAGAAGGACGCTGCTGTCCATTCCTCGATATTAGTTGCCTCTTACAACATCCGCGGGACAGAAAGAGATGGTCCATTCTACATATGTTGGGACAACATGGCGCGGTAAATAATTGTTTTTTTTGGTGGATGAAAATGGAATGGTAACCCCGCCTGCGCTAATGGGATAGTCAGCCCATCATGATAAATTCATCAGGAATTAACCGTGATAGTTTTCAGGGGGAACCACGAGGAGGTCGACCTGGTTAGGTATATTGCTAGCAATGAAATTTTTAGTCTCCATTACTAACAATCCCTTCCCCCCCCCCCTCTCCGCGCTAAATAATAAGAAAAACATATAAGTGAATAATTACTTAAGTAAAACTAACAAGCATTAAATTAATACTAGCAAAATATTTCACAATCATAATCAGTTGTATCCACTACGTGTGTAACAAGTACTCCTTAAAATTTTGCACTAATGAGACACCTTGAAAGATATATTAAATCTTAATAGTTGAGTAATACGAGTGTAATTTGTATATTTCCCTGTCTAAGAATGGAAGCAACAACAAATCAACAAACGTATGTGTACGCAATGGCGTCACGCACTAGTAAATATGACTGGGGTTACCATTATTTACGATGGATCATCAAATGAGTGATGAAATAATGAAAAAAAAATGTACTCCTATGTACTGTAAAATTCCTTTACTTATTAATTAAAATTGTAAATATGGCGCACTTAGCTAAAACACACACCGACACACACACATGTATATATACATATATGCGTGTGCGTGCGTGCGTGCGTGCGTGCGTGCGTGTGTGTGTGTGTGTGTGTGTGTATAAATTCAATATATCAATTATATTTTAGATTTATTACATATTAGGTAATAAATAATATTTGTATATCATTTTTTATTTTTATCTGAGTTAATAAAAATATTTTATGCTTATTACCTCTTAACTGTGTCATTTATAAACAGTTTTAGAAAATTCAATTTTTTTAACTGAAAAAATTTACTTTCAGATCGGTTCTATTAAAAGTTTCATCAAAATTGATTCAATAGTTAGATTATTTTAATCAAAATAATTAGTTTTGTCACAACAGAAGTCTGTATTTTTTACTTGTAGAACTAAATCTACTTGTTATCAAAAATTAACCAAATAAATGTGTAATAAAATAATACATAACAACATAAATTTAATTTTAACGATAGTATACAGGCAAACATAAAATTGCACGTTAAAAATTACAGAGATATTTTGTAATCTCATATAATAATATCTCAGCAGTGTCCTTCTTAAAACATCAATAAAAGGCTAACTACGATTGCCAAGCGTGGTAACTACTGGCAAAACAAACCTCATGTTTAGGAGTAGACAGTTAACAAGTTAGTTAAGTGGACAGTTGGTATGATGGTGACATGATGATGATATGATGATCCCACATTATATAGCAAGATGGTCACCCTGGTGGAAAACTAAGTTGAATTTAAAGTACTGCGTACACCGAATTTAGCAAGGCTTACATAACCTGAAAATTTGTATCGTACGATATAAACATTTGTAAAGAGGGCGACTGATGCAAAGTTCCGTTCTAATTGGTCTTCAGACCACTATCCGGCAATAACGGTTTTTTTTATTACCCCTTTTCGATCACGTTATCATATTTATAGTATTTGACTTGATGCATAAGGTTACTTGAATATTTTATGAAAAAATTTGTTCGTAAACGTAGATTAGGTATAATTCTCACGGTGCTATCTAAAATTTCTAAATACCATAGATTAAGAACCTGAGGTTAAATATAGTAAAAAACCACAGTGCAGGGAGTGTTTCTTTATATGTTACGCTGTATTTTGCTTGAACACATAATTTTTTTATATATTTTTGTCCAGATGCGTCAAATTAGAAGGAAAGAAAGAAACAAAAATAATTTATTAGTGACATACATAGACATTACAAAAGACAGAAATGCATTTTATTAAATAAATTAACAATTCATCATTTTCTTTGTTGAAATTCATTTCTTAATCATTTCAGCATTGATTTTTTTTTATTTTATTATTGGAAAAGATCGCTAATAATAAATACTATAGAAAACAAGTAAAAATTAAGATTGTCTTCCACAAAAAAGACTTCAAAAACCAATTATTTTGATTTGAAACTATACTACTAAACTGATTTTGATACATTTTTTTATAGGATCAACCTGTAAGTATATCCTTTCAGATAAAAAAAGAATATTCAGAATCCGTTTATAAACTGGTCACATAGCTCGAAGGACCGAAAAACGATAGCGAAAAAATATTCTTGAGTGGCGACCCCGAACAAATTAAAATTATTTTTATTCAAATAAACTTATTTACAAGCACTTTTAATCATCATTTTTCTATGAATGCAGGATTCGGAAAGATAATCTGAAAATAAAAGAGTCAGGAAGAATCGTGATAAATACACTGAATTTAGCATCTGGTTTTAATATTATGTGTATATTGTTTAAAATGTCCACATGTAACAATCTATCCAAATGTTAGGATTATTGAGATCGCAAACGCTTAAAACGCCTCCACTAGATCGACTAACACTCAAATGCACATATGTCATGAATCAAGTAACAGTTCCTTATGTCTATGTATGTGATAGAAGATTGATAATATATGTTTTTTAATAACATTTTTAAAATATATTGTGACTAACGGACAGACGGACAAAACAACGCTTAAGGGTTTAACATTTAATAACAGTACTATAAAGGAAATTAACCTTTTTAAACGACACCTTCATTATACAGTAAGGTCTTTGTATCTAGTGTTTTTTTTTGTAATGGATGATAATTGTTTGTATTTATATTAAGTTTACTATTGTAATCTTCTGGAGGAAACAATAAAGAGTATCTGTCTATCTATCTATTCTTTTTTCTAAATACACCTTTTTTTTTTATACAACTTACAATGGTTTCAAGGCAGACCCCACGATGGAAAGTCGACCTATAGACATGATATTACTATGAACAAACAGACTAATAGTTTCGCCCATGATACTAACAGTCCCTCTTGTCCATAATCCTGAGAGACTCAGATATTATTCCTCCGTGTAAAACGTCCCCCCACTTCAAACCTAAACACATCCATGCAAACACAACTGCTTCACGGTAGAAACACGAATGGGACAGAGATACCCAAGCAATCGACTTTTGTACAAAGTCTCCCTCTGGTAATTTAATTATCTCTTTACTAAATAATTAAATATTACCATAGATCTTTTAAAGTCTGTTAATATATAACATTGTTTAAAATGAAAATTGACGTTTGTATTCCGTAATATGTAATACTATGATACAATCAGAATTAATTTTAATTGTTACTTGCAACGGGTAATAACCATATGTATAATGAAACAGCGTTCTGAAATGACTGCGATATTTTGAGTTCTTTTTCTTTAAGTAATTTAATTATAGTTATGTATTACTATGTATAATTATTTTACTTATAAATAAATTTTGGTTAAAATTTAGCAGGTTTTTTTTTTTATTTCAGTACAATTATAATTATGCATTGCCGTGTGTTTCTGGCATAGAATGGGCCACTCCTTCCTCTCTTGTTGATGTGGTAAGAGGTAAAAGAACTTAATGATCGAAGAATGGACAGCAGCCTCTCTCTTAAAACATCACCAAAACTAACTGCGGTTGCTAACCTGCCTGCTAAACATGGCAATTACTGGCCAAGTTCCTCCTATGCGGAAGGCTTGTGTTCAGCAGTGGACAGTTGATGGCTGGTATGATGATGATGATGATGATAATTATGTATTACGATCATATATAACTTATAAATAATTGAAGTAAATATTGATTTAAATTTGGCGTATAATATAATTCTCAACCGAATTCAAAAAAGGAAAACTACTCAGTTCTACTATTTTGTGTAAATATTACGTCATATCTTTGACAATAGTCAATTGCAATTATTATAACCCTTTAAACGTAATAGTTGCTTCACTAAACATTGATTTCAATCTTGATAAAATTAGTATGCGTGGAACATTTCGACAAAAATAAAGAATCTACAAAATTGATAGGTAGAAAAAAATAACTACCTATGAAAAACCATATCTCCTTCTCTTGGAACTTTCTTTACATTTTTTTTCTTCTTCTGCATTTTTGTATGTATATAAATCATTCTCCAATCGATAGATGTCGCTCCTGTATCGGTCCCACTCTAATTTTGTCATGATTAAAGTTGCAACTTTAGTCGCAGAACAAAACCTTTTTTATCATCATCATCATATCAGCTTTTAACCGTCCACTGCTGAACATTAGCCTCTTCCTAGGGGAATTTTGCCTTATGTTTTAAAAGGGACGCTGCTGCCCATCCGCTCCATTCTCAGTTAATTTACATTTATAAACTGAGTTTAAAAAAGGATCAAGCGCTTAATTTAATTGTATTTTTTATGTTTGTTACTTCAGAACTCCGTCGTTTATAAACCGATTTGGAAAATTCTTTTATTTTCTTAAAAATTTCATCAAAAACAAATTCAATAGTTTGGTGTTTAAATCAAAATTACTAGTCTTGCCACAATCGAACTTGATTTTTTTCTTTTCTAAGCAAACTCTGCTTATTCTATAATGTAGTAACTATTGGATTGGAGCGAATTCTTATATTATTAAAGTCGCTTAGCAATGGGCACACAATAAGTAGTCACCTAGACCATAACAACCACAACGGTGACTCACGGTCATTAGCCCCAGCATTACACGTTATGTTCTTCGAAGTATTCTAACGTCCAACGAATTTACATTTCAATAATGAACCTTACCGCTTCAGCAATAAGTGCATATGCGTTTCGTAAGAGAGTGGCGTGCAAGTGTACAGTGGCTGCATGCCCTAAAAATGAGTGATGCAAAAGAAAATTACTTACGACCTTGGTTTAGTACTTTCGCTCCGGCTTCTTGTATTTTTCTTCAAATGTTTTGAATTTGGAATAAAAGGCGCATTGACATACCTAGTACAAAAAAAATTAGGAACCTGTCAATTCATATAGGTATATTTTTGTTTGTTTGTTTGTTGTATGTTACGTGGTATATATGCCAATTCTGTACCTGTTTTATTGATTATTTTTATAGTTAACAGTGTTACCTTTTTCTAAAGATGGTTTTATACTAATTAATTCTGTCATAATTGAAATAAATACATTAATAAATTTTGCACATATGATGCAGCGCCATCTAGATGAAAATAAACACAACTGTATTGTTGAAACACGAATAACGGATAAATATTATTTATTATTCGACCTTTACAATCTTTCAAATTAAAGATTTGTAATATTACCAGTTATATCAATATTACCAACATTACAATGTTTAAAAGGTACTTATGTGTCTATTTGTACTACAATTGTTTCATTTCAGCCATTAACTGCCCATTGTTCGACATAAACCTTCCCCATAAGAGGAGGTTTGGCAGTAGTTGTCACGCTTGGTAACCGCATTTAGGCTTTTAGAGATGTTTCAAGAGGGACGCTGCTGCCCATCCCTCTATTATTAAATTCCCTTAGTCGCCTCTTAAAACACCCACGTGAAAGAAAGTGGTGGCCTAATTTATACCGGGATCACACAGCACTATAATTGTTTATGTAGTATGAATCCATATGAGATTAATGTAATAAATAAATAAATATTTAAATATACCACAAGGAGATTTTGTACAAAAGTCGTCTGCTTTTGCCTCTGAATCAGTTGTTTGCAAGGCTATTTTTCAGTTTCAAGCGAGAGATATGGCAATAAAATTACAGGGTACAAAAGCATATTTAAAAATACCTTAGTAAACAGGAATGGCAACGCATAAAGGGTGTCATGGGTGATACAGTATATTCCGTTATGTTCAGCGTACTGTTCATGTTTATAGGCGACAGTTACGACTTTACATCAGGTGAGTCGTCAGCTTGTTTGTTATTCTAAGTTGCATTAAAATAATAAAATTGCGTTCCCCAAAAAAAAAAAACCGATTTCAGTTTAAGGATTTTCTGCGTCATGAAAAACCTGGTAACGAATTCTTTCTCATTTTTGTATTATGAGTAACGGGTTTACGAACCTAAACACCCAAAATTAGATTTTTTCCTAAATTAGTCCGACCGAGAATTGAACCCGGAACCTCTTTATACTGACTGAACGTGACTGCCGCTGTACCACGGAGGTTGTCCAATTACTGTTATTATTACAATTTTGACATTATTATTCAGGGATTTCTGTCAACTTCATCAGACACCATTTCAGAAACCGACTTGATCTTCTATTTTTATTATTTTATCAGCCGTTAAGTGCTGAACATAATCTTTCCCATAAGGAAAATTTTGCCAGTAGTTGCAACGCTTGGCTGGCAGTTTGGCAACCGCAGTTAGGCTTTGATGATGTTTTAAGGGGGACGCCATTCCTCGATCATTAGGTTCCCTTAGTCGCCTTTTTTTTATGCAACTTAAAATGACAAACAAGATGAAAAGTGGAAACCGTCGCTTTAAGACATGAGCAGTACTATGGACATAACAGAGTATACTGTTTCGCCCATGATACTCCCCATGCGTTGCCATTCCTGAGGATTCAGATGTTATTCCTCTGTACCCTGTAAATTCACTCCCACCCTTTAAACCGAAACACAGCCATGCAAACATAACTGCTTCACGGTAAAAACTGCATCTTACAACGCTCATAAGAAAGGAGTAGTCCATCCTATACCGGGACCACACTACAATGTCTTTTATATCTATGCGTAATAGAAGTATTATAAAGAGAAAAGATTTGATTTTTTGTATGTTTATTTCTAATGGAAAAACTCAAAAACTACTTAACTGATAATAAACATTCTTTTACCTACACAAAGCTACATTATCAGCAAGTAATATAGGATCTATATTATTTTCAAAAAAATGAAAAACTCATTATACAAATCGTTACCATTCATGGTATCAAAAATTTGCCTTTTAAAGCTAATACAAAATACTAAATTAAATCCCTATCTACCCGAGTGAAGCCGGGCAGATCGCTAGTGTTCATATAAAACGCGACGATATAAAAATACCTACTTTCTCAACAAATTCTTCCAGTTTACATGCAGTAAATAGAAAATTTGGTTTCATATTTCTTGTCTGGTCTCCTACACCGGTACATAGATGACGCATACATTTTTTGTCAGGTACGCCATCAAATTAGATTTTTAGCTATCATGTCTCCGTTTTATCATACTTCAAACTAGCTGTTCCCCGTGTATCAACTCGCGTGTATTGTTATTTTTTTTTTTGTTTATTTTCTTTATTTCCCTCACAAAATACAAAACATTTTAAAATGTATACTTGTTCGCTACTTTTGTGGTATAAAGGAAAACTTCATAACGTTTAGTTTCTGATTAATTTAAGATTTCTTCCATTTTAATATTTCTCAAACACAAAACAAGATGTAGTTGCCTCTAAATATAAGAATGGTTAGACCTAATCCACTAGTGTGGGGGGAAAGGGATTTTTAGTAATGGAGACTAAGAATCCCATTGCTAGCAATACACTCAACGAGGTCGACCTCCTCGCGGTTCTCCCTGGAAACTATCATGGTTAATTCCTGATGAATTCATCATGATGGGCTAACTGACGTGTTTTCATTCTCATCTATCACCCTTCACTGGTGCTCCACCAGCGTATCCCGTTAGCATAGGCGGGGTGGGTTACCATACAATTTTCACCCATCAAAAAAAATCCACTAGTGTATTGTAATACTTCGTTTTACCTGATGTTGGTGATCCTATAAATAAATAATTTTTAATCTAAAAAGATATCGTTACAGATTAGTTGGATTATAGAAATTTTATCAAAATCAATTGAGTAGTTTAGTTATTAAATCAAAATTACTAACAGAATTGCAGTCGGTTTTATTTTTTGGAACACGATTTTAAATTATCATTCCTCTTGCGCCAGTATGATGATTATTTCTTTGCTTTTTACGACATCCTGGTAAAAAAGAAGTGATGACATATGCATTTTTACTCCGTTATTACATGAACATATGCATTACGTTATGCATGCATAATATTAAGTCAAATTTACATTAGGTCTCTCGATATCCGTTTGCCTAACTACCAATAAGGTGAATGTAAAGTTTGTGATTTTGATATAGCGTAAAATTTAAACAATGAGTCAATTGGGGCAACGTGTGGGACACAAGTGCAGATAACTTTTACACATAACTTCTGCACTAAATGTCTTCTATTCGAGTATCTCTGCATTTTTCAAATGTTGACTGTTTGAAATTTACACACATTACACTTGCTTTTTGTACCACATTGTAGTCAGTAGTAATAAAGAAATCTCCTTTTAGTTTCTAATTTAAAATCTTTTTTTTAATACAACTTAGAATGGCAAACAAGCTGACGGCCCACCTGATGGAAAGTGGTAACCGTCGCCTATAGAAATGAGCAGTAGCATGGACATAACAGAGTATACTGTTTCGCCCATGATACCCCCCATGCGTTGCCATTCCTGAGGACTCAGGTGTTATTCCTCTGTACCCAGTAAATTCACGCCATATTCCACCCTTCAAACCGAAACACAGCTATGCAAACACAACTGCTTCAAGGTAGAAACACGAATGGGACATAGGTAATCAAGCAATCGACTTTTGTACAAAGTCTCCTTCTGGTAAAATACTCAAATAAAAATAATAAATCTAAATTAAAACTGACAAAATAATTATTTAACGTCTTATGCTAATCCTTTTTAAATACTGGCCACATATAATTTTAATATTTTTACTGTTCATACAAAATTAGCATTGTCTTGATTGAAGGAAATAAATGTACAATTGTTCCACATCGTTCATGGATTTTAAATTAATTACGACTCTTAATTTGGTATATACAATAAAATTGAGAAGGGTTTTTTTTTATCAGTTCCGGAGGCTATCTGCTCATAATATACTCTATGGTTAACAACAACTCTCGACCGTGGTTCTTCTAGAAACTATCGTGATTATTTCTTATTAATTTCGTGGCCCTTTTTCATTCTCATCCGTCATCCGTCACTAATGCCGGCAGAGAAACTCGATTTAAAAAAACCGACAAAATGAAGAAAATACTTTAGTTTACTTTTATAAACCAAGGAAACACGTGAAGAAGCTCTAAACCTTATGTCTAATTCTACACACCCCAGCTACTTCCCCCCAAATGCAATTGCAGCCGCGTTCACATCGCGTGACGAAATCATAAAAGGAGCCCACTGGCTGAATCGGACTCATTCGAAAGAGCGCGTTTGCCCGCGCTGCGAATTTGAAAAAAGAATATTCCATAGATTTCAAATTTTAACTTTTTTTTTCATACAGTGATTTTCAAAAACTCAAACACGTTGCGTTCAAGTGCCAGTGTTTTTATCGTTGAAAGTTTGGCGTGTGACTTGATATTCGAATTCAAAGGTGATTGTTACTTTTTTTTATTTTTATGGGTGTTTTAGTGTTGTGATTGTGGATGTCTGTTTGGTAAGATACTTAAACAAGTAAATGATAAAGAGTACAGTGGAACGAATTAAATTATGGCTGAATCCGATTCATCTTTAAGTAAAACCGAATGAAAAAAATTGAATTTAATAATTTTAGAGATTCTTATAAAATAAAAGCAACGAACTTGGTAAAAATTGTATGTGACTAATACAAGAATTGATCTTTTTAATTGAAGATAGAATCCTCGTCCCACAATTAACAATGATATCGCATAGATGTATCGCGTGTACGTCAAGTCGAAATAAGAATCTTCCTATTTAGAAAGTTTCCGAGTAAGTTTTCTTAATAAAAACCGCTAAAATAAATAAATCAATAAATAAATGTGCAGAAACTGTAATCATGGTATTAAATATATTAAATATTCAAATGTATTAAAGTATTAGATTCTTTTCTTTATTCTTTATTGTACACAAATTATATTAAATTGTATTATATTAAATTAAAACCTTTTACAAACATTAATTTATTGTTATTACCTATTTATATCTTTGGCATTGTTTGGAATTTGATAAATTAAAATCCACAAGTTTTATTTTATTATATACTTAATGGTAATACTAATATAAAAAAGAGGGAAGATTTAAATTTATTGCAGTGGATACACTCAATAAAAACTTAAAAGATTTTTTTATCTATATAACGCTACATTATCAGCCAGTAACATGAGATCAATTTTATTAAAAAAAAACCATGCGAAGCCGAGGAAAATCGCTAATTGTATATCTAGATAGAGTAAAAAGATTAACAAACATCCAAAATAACGATTAGATGGAGCGCCGAATACCAAAAAATATCTCAAAAACAGTCAACCAATTGTAAACAAACGCAGCGCTTTTCACACAGATTGTTCAAATATTTAACCTCTTTTTTGGATGTTCTAATGTCTGAAATAAATGTAATTAAATGAAATGGATAAAACGAAAGCGGTTTATTTGATAAAAGTAACATATAACAAAATTAATACAATTTTAAAAGCGATACTTTTTAATTAAACATTGGGCAGTTTTACCGAAGCATTTTTAGAAATTTTTTTTTTTATATGTATATTATTGACCTAAAATAAATTGCTGTCTTTGTAAACAAAAACTTTATTTGCGTAGAGACATCGAACTTATTATTTATAGTAGTTTACGACGCCATTTAAGAACCAGAGGGAGACTTTGTACAAAAGTCGTTTGTTTGGGCACCTCTATCCCATTCGTGTTTCTACTGTGAAGTAGTTATGTTTGCATGGCTGTGTTTCGGTTTGAAAGATGGGATATGGCGTGAATTTACAGGGGTACAGAGCAATAATACCCGAGTCCTCAGAAATGGCAACACATGGGGAGAATTATTGGCGAAATAGTATACTCTGTTATGTCCATGGTACTGCTCATGTCTATAGGCGACGGTTACCACTATCCATCAGGTGGGCCGTCAGCTTGTTTGCCGTTCAAAGTTGCATATAAAAAAGATGATTTACTGAATCCTAATCATGATAATGATGATGATATCAGCCGTTACTATCCGCTGCTGAACATAAACCTTCCCCTATTGAGGGATTTTGCCAGTAGTTGCCATACTTGGCAGGCGGGTTAGCAACCGCAGTTAGGCTTTGGTGAAGTTTTAAGAGAGACCGTACTTCCCATTCCTGGATCATTAAGTTCCTTAAGTCGCCTCTTACGACATCCACGATAGAGGAAGGGGTGGCCTATTCTATGTTAGGATTACACAGCGATTTAAGATGTTTAACTGAATCCTAATCATGTTTTATATTAATTGCCTATATGACAAATACATGGGTGCCACAGTATATTCTGTGGCGTCCATTTTTTTTAATGGGTGATAATGGAATAACCCCGCCTGCATAAACATTATTTCACCTATACGAAGCTACATTATCGGCTAGTAACATAGACATACATATATTATATATGTATGTCTATAAATATATATTAGTATTATATTATTTTATAAAATTCTATCTACCCGTACGAACTTAATCGCATCTTACTACACTCACGGGAAAGGAAGGAGTGACCCATTATATTATTTTTTATACGACTTAGAATGGCAAACAAGCTGACGGCCCACCTGATGGAAAGTGGTAACCGTCGCCTATAGACATGAGCAGTACCATGGATATAACAGAGTATACTGTTTCCCCCATGATAGCCCCCATGCGTTGCCATTCCTGAGGACTTAGGTGTTATTCCTCTGTACCCTGTAAATAATATAATATAAATAAAAATAAAATATAAATAAAAGATCAAATATACCAATCAGCAAATGAATCATGATCAATAATGAAATGAATCAATATAATAAACACCAATGAAACACTACTGGCATAACAATAGCAAAATATCTTTGATACAAATAAAGCGAAAAATATTCTACGTGACTTCCGCACGTGTATCATTTAGACATCGTTAGATACGGTTCAACAACCGGTACGAAATGTGTTACATAGACAATTACATAGGAAAATAATATATAATTTCAGGCCATCAATAGAATTGGTGAAGACTCTAATTTTGACCATTAAAAGCATGTCTAAACGAATATTATGGTGAGTAAAGATTAGATTTTTTTTATAATGGATATTTAGACAGATAATGGAGATATTAGAGCGATTTTAAAAATTCTTTCACATATAGAAAGCTATATATATTATCAGCAAGTAAAATGCAATATACATATGTAACATTCTAATACAATATGTATTTATTAATATCCATTTAAATCCATATATTTTGTAGATTAAGGAAATATAATTAATAATACTATTATTACCTTTACATTATATAAAACATAATATTTATGAGTAGGTACGATAAACATAAAATATATTCATATTCATAAAACATTTTCGTTGCCTAAACTACCCTCATATTACTTGGCGTTGGTGTTATAAAGTAGATACATTTAATTTCATTTTGTACTTTGATTTTGATGTATTGTATTTTGATGAAAAAAAAAAATTAAAAAAAAAAACACAATTAACTGTTTATTTGTATATTTGTTTATGTATTGATTAGTTATTCATATTCGGAGTATAAATAGTTGTTGCACTTTAGCTGCCTGCTAACGACGTGCTTTCCAACTGTTTTGGGTTGACTGAAAGAGATCTTTGTCAAAGATAAGTTCACCCTTGCTTACAATATTTATGAACGCATTAACAATGTAGTTTACAAGTGCAATAAAATATATATATATATATATATATATATATATATTCTTTATTGCACTAGAACAAAAGATACAGCGATTAGTTTAACAACTTGCCATGCTGTAGCCTTTTTTTTTATACTACTGAGGTGGCAAACAAGCATACGGCCCACCTGATGGTAAGCGGTTACCGTAGCCTATGAACGCCGGCAATACCAGAGGTATTACGCGCGCGTTGCAGACCCTGAAGGAACCTCTTTATCCTTTTTTTGAAGGACCCCATGCTGTAGCCTCTTAGAAAAACCTCGACAGGGAGCTCTTTCTATAACCTGAGCGCTCGTGGGAGGAAATATCTCTAAAACCGCACTGTACGCTATAAATAGATCATAAAAACAAGTACATAATTATTAATTTAAATATACAACTTTTGTGGTAAACCGGTTAAACACACTGTCTTATTTACTAATAATTATGGAATACTGTTCTCACCCATGGGTAGGAGCGCCACAGTACCAGCTTCTCCCGTTAGACAACATTCAAAGCCGAGGGACTCGAATTATTGATGATCAGTGCCTTACTGTCCGACTCGACCCACTAAAACTGCGTAGAGATGTTGTATCTCTGTGCATTTTCTATCGAATTTATCATGGGAAGTGCTCTGAAGAATTGTTCAGATTAATACCTGCTGCTGATTTTCACCACCGTACAACCCGCCACAAACTAAAGTTCCATCCCAACTATCTAGATAAATGGCGGTTCTCAACCGAGCGTTTTTCAAGGCACTTTCTTTCACGCACAACCATTCATTGGAATCAACTTTCAGTAGCAGTATTTCCGAACCGATACGACATCTTAATCTTCAATAAAAGAGCATATTCCTTTTTAAAAGGCCGGCAGCACACCTGCAATACCTCTGGTGTTGCGGATGATTAAGGGCGGCGATAGTTACTTACCATCAGGTGAGCTGTATGCTCGTTTGCCCCTGTGTAAAAAAAAGTAGTTAGAATCGAAAACCGGGAATCGAATCCCGTACAATACAAACATTTGAATTCATTAATATATCTGTTTATATTAGTGAATGTTTTTCATTACATGATATATATGCAGTTACTAAAAAATTTTATACATTTTTATCAGTTGGCTAGTATAAATTTAGTGTTAACACGCAAGTCATATTAAAAAAAAAAAAAACCAGTGAATAATATATTACATTTAGTAGATAATGAAGTTTAATAATACTTAAATCTTAAAGATAAAACTCATAAAAGTCTATTTAATATGACATAGAATAGATATCTTTTCGAAATAGAAAACTATGTAAGGAACACAGGATTCTTATGGAAAAAAGTTTAAAGAACAGTATTAAAGGTAATGGAAAAGTATTATGTGATTACATCTCGAATTATCATGTAATCAATCAAGACATAACCGACGCTTGCTTCTTATACTATTCTCATGCCTTGTCTTTAAGGTATCTGCATAAAAGACTTAGAACTCTGAACAGTTTTAAACGTAGGTATCTTTTGCATCGGAATTTGAACCAATGAAGTTTTCATTTATACCAATTACAGTATTTATGAAATATCACTATTATAATATAATTTAAATAAATTTAAATTATATATTCTAATAATCAGAGCATTATTACTAGAAAGGCGTTATTTAACAATGTTGTGGTGAAAGCTAAATTGGTTAAAAAACTCATTAAAATAACTTTTTTGCTACCACGAAAACCGTTACGCTGTGTAAGTCGCGTGACTTTTAACAACGTTATTTTAACTGTTACGTATTGGTGAAATCCTTATGCTCTAATACCGACTACATGATCGCATCACACTACACCACAGATTCGTGCTCATTAATTCAATAAATGATAAAGATCTTACCAAATTATGTACCTACCTCGTTTTGAGGAAACATTTTAATATGGCAACTCTAATCTACTATTCCAATACCATAGAACGTAGATAGCGCATGTTTTTTTTAATTGAGATGCAATTCTTGATGAAGTTATTTATTTATTTATGTATATGCTAGCTTTATCCGTAACTTCGTCCGTTCTAAAAACGAGGGTTTTGCCAGTAGCTGTCATGGCAGGCATGATAGGCAGGCGGATTAGCAACCGCAGTTAGACTTTGGTGATATTTTAAATGGGACGGTGCTGCCCTTCCTCGACCATTAAGTTCCTACGATACCTATGAAAATGGAAAGGGTGGCCCGTTCTATGCCTGGACCACACGCTGGACTTGAAGACTATTATATACTATAAATACAAAAGTCGTCTTTTTAGATACCTCCACGTGTGTTCCTTTCTACCGCCAAGCGTCTATGCTTGCATGATTCTGTTTCAATTTTTAGAGTGAAAGTGGCAGAAGGGTAGAATATGGCAATAAAATAGGGTACACAGTAGTCCATAACAACGTATGAAAGGTACTCCAGGTGTCACAGTGTATTCTATGATATCAATGATGCTCGGTTATTACTTTTCACATCTATAAAGGTTATTACTTCATATCAAGCTTTGTCAGCTTGTTTTCCATTTGAATCTATCATCATTTCGAACCTAGTGCTAAAGACGTCTGTCCTTATATACATCTCTTGTTTCCTGCGCTTTCTTAACTCGTCTTATGCATGCACGTCGATCTCAGAAACTCTTGACTTGTCCTTCCGAAAGAACACGGTCTACGTGCCCATAATATGTTAATCTAGGTCTTCTCTGGTACCTATATTTATCCATATTTGCATTGTTTATCTGTTTAGCAACCTTTCACCTGACACTGTTCCCACTATGCCCGAACCACATTCGCTTATAGCGGAAAAGAATTTACTAACAAGCCTTGTCAGGTCGACCTCCACGCAGTTCCCCCTGGAAACCATTGTTATTTTAAACACTTGTCGCATTCATCACGATGGGCTAAGTGACCTGCTTTCATGCTTATCTATCATCCCTCACTGGAGCCTCGCCAGCATATACCGATAGAGCAGGCGGAGTAACCATTCTATTACCTATTAAAAAAACACATTCGCTTTGGAAGTAGCATAAAAAACTTGCACAAAGAAATTAGTATAAAATAAATCATCGTATTATTCGCATTTGCGCATACGCAACGCAACGTCAAGGTCCATGGAAAACGATGGCGTAAATCGACGCTTGTGAAATGAAATTATGGGGTCTTGCTGTATACTAGCGAGATGTTATTATTTAAATGGTGCAATATAATTATTCTCAATATTAGAAGTAATTTTTTCTTTGTCAATAGATAAAAATACTACTTAGAATCTATTAAGGCTACGAAAGTAGTTATTAAAAAAAATTTAATAAAATTACACTGCCCTGATATCAGCATATTTTTTTTTAGTTTTCCTTAAAGATGCCAACAAAATTTCTTATGCAACACAAAATAGCAAACAAGATGATGAAAAGGGGGGAAAGGGGTTGTTAGTAATGGAGACTGAGAATCCCATTGCTAGCAATATATACCCAAACAGGTCGACCTCCTCGCGGTTCCCCCTGGAAACTATCATGGTTAATTCCTGATGAATTCATCATGATGGGCTAACTGGCCTGTTTTCATTCTCATCTATTATCCTTCACTGGTGCTCCGCCAGCGTATCCTGTTAGCGCAGGCGGGGCTACCATACCATTTTCACCCATCAAAAAAGAAACGTGATGAAAAGAAATTAATACCCGTTGCCTTAAAAAAAACATTTCCATGAAAAGTTTATGTATATTATCATCGCATGCACTATTTCATTAATTAATTATTCTTACAGTTAAATTATGTATTTCTGCTATGAAGCTACAGGCTTGTAGTTTAATTTACGTTGTAATTCGATAGTAAATCGAGTATAGACGATAGAGAAATTTTCGAGATGAGACACAATATATGTATGTATAAAATAACTTTAGAGTTATTTTATGGGGTTAGCCCCATGTGGTTCCGACATAAGATGGGCTACCTCTTCTTTTCCCCCGGGTGTTTTTTTTTGGGTGAAAATGGCATGGTGACCCTGCCAGCACTATCGGTATATACTGATACCCCAGTAAGAGGTGATAGGTGAGGATGAAAGCCGGTCAGTTGGCCCATAGTGATGAATTCATAAAAAAACAATCAAGATGGTTTCCAGGGGCAACTGCGTGGAGTTCGACCTGATAAGGTATATTTTTAGCAATGGGGCCTCTAGTCCCATTACTAATAATCCCATTCCCCTTTTCCGTGGGTGTTGTAAAAGGCGACTAAGGGAACATAATGGTCGGAGGATGGGCAGTAGCGTCTATCTTTACACATTGCCAAAGCCTACCTGGTGGTAGGTAACATGCCAGCCAAGTATGGCAATTACTGGCAAAACCCCTCAAGAGGAGGGCTATGTTCAAGAGTGGACAATTAATGGTTGACATAATGATGATTAATTCTATTACTTTAAAAATCCATCCATGGTGTTCCACTATTGGATAAAGCTGTCCCCGACTCACGTTCTACTTCCTTTCCTTGAACCTACTGTGTCATCAAAAATCAATACATTTTGTACGTAAAAACTGAAAAAAATCGGACTTTAAGAAAGTAGGTAACTTGCTGAGATTTTACATTGTACGTTCTAAATAGACATGTAACGTTTGTTTTCAGAACCAGTCAAAGCCAAGATGACTCTAGAACAGCCAACTGGTGAGATGTGGCAGAAGATCAGGGAGGAGCTGAATGAAAACCAAGAGACCAAAGACGCAGACCTCGCACACATTAAAGAATGGCTCAAGCAACAACCCCATTTACCTGATGAGTTTGGTAAGGATTTTTTAATAGGTAAAGATTTTATTATTCAAGCTAGAGCTGCCGTTGCTAACAATTGCAACACAAGAGAAGTTGCTAGTACATTGACAGTCTTTGAAATTTTGTGGCTAGATTTTTTGAAAATTTCCATGATTTTGTGTAAGGGCAAAATTTTAAAGAACAGCCCATTTTACAACCCAGGTAAATGCACGCAAAGTATATGCTGTCCAAAAAAATGTGTTATACATAATAATATATCACATTTTTTGGACAGCAGATAGATAAAGTGGTGCACCTGTCTCTACTAATTTATTTAATGGCGTGATTCCAGTAAAGATAAATACAGGTCAGTTGGCTCATCGTAAAGTATTCATCACAAATTAACCATGGTAATTATCAAGAGAACCGCGTGAAGATTGATCTGACAGGTTATATTATTGGCAATTGGAACTATCCTTCTTATCCAATCTTCTTTCAAGTTATATTCGATCTTTCTTATCGGAATAGTTAAACTATGTATCTCATATTCCATTACATATCATTATTCCTGCAGATGATCAGCGGATCATGACCTTCCTTCGTGGCTGTAAGTTCTCTCTGGAGAAGACCAAGCGCAAACTGGACATGTACTTCACTATGCGCACAGCTGTGCCCGAATTCTTCAATGACCGTGACGTCACACGCCCTGAACTCCAGGAGATTTTGAACATGGTGTAAGTTCCAATATAATGCAAATTCTAATTAATTTCTCTTTATAAAAGACTACGTAGCACTATGTTGTATATTACTGACCATTATTGTACCTATTTATTTTATATTAGCCATCAGTCCCGGTGTTGCATGATTTTTTTATGCAACTTAGAATGGCAAACAAGCTGACCAGGTGGGCCACCTGATGGAAAGTGGTAGCCGTTACCTCTAGACATGAGCAGTACTATGGGCATAATAGAGTAGACTGTTTCACCCATGATACCCCCCATGCGTTGCTATTCCTGAGGACTAAGGTGTTATACCTCTGTAGGCTATTAATACCAGAGGGAAACTTTGTACAAAAGTCGATTGCTTGGGTACCTCTGTCTCGTTCGTGTTTCAACCGTAAAGCAGTTGTGTCTGCATAGCTGTGTTTCAGTTAGAAGGGTGGGATATGGCGTGAATTTACAGGGTACAGAGAAATAACACCTGAGTCCTCAGGAATGGCAACACATGGGGGGTATCATGGGCGAAACAGTATACTCTGTTATGTCCATGATACTACTATTCATGTCTATAGGCGACGGTTACCACTTTCCATCAGGTAACTGTCAGCTTGTTTGCCATTCTAAGTTGTATAAAAAAAAAAATTCACTGCCATATCCCACACTTCAAACCGAAACATAACTGCTTCACCGTTGAATTTATAAAATAAAATACAGCTCATGTTAAACGTTAATAATGTTATTGTTAAATAAATGTTAACTATTATTTTTACTATTACAAACAAAGAAATTTACCAACTAAGAATATTATAAAGGCGAAAGATCAAATTTATTCAATTTTGAAGAAAAAGTCTGAGCATTCTTCATTATAATATACTTAGTTTAGAAAAGTACATTAGAAACACTAAATTTGTCAATAACATTATAGTCCTCATTAATAATAACTTATGTGGGATGCCATAGGAATCACAGTATATTCTGTGACGTTCATAGTGTTTTTAGTATACATAGAGGACGGTTACCACTTTCCATCAAATGGCCCATTAGCTTATTAGCCATTTGAAGTATTATAGAAAATATAAATTATATAATAAATATATAATAAACACATATATGTAAATCATTTGAAAATCTCTTAAATATGACATTAATAAATATTTAAACATGTAGATAGTAAATAAACTATTATTATAATGCAATTATTTGTCTGTCACTCATTGTCAAATTTATAATACGTCAATACAGTTAATTTCTTTAGTCAAAACTACTATTACTTACTTATATTATAAAATTATTACTAAACGATGTCTGTACATAGTTAATATTTAAGAAAAAAATAATATTAAATCAATAGATACCAAAACAATATTTTTTTTAGAAATTTTGTTTGTCCCTTTGTATGTTTGTTCCGGCATCATGAAAAAACTATTGCACCAAATTATTATACGGTTTTCATAATTGTGTTTCTGAATCAGATTTAGATTTTAACATAGAACTCAGATTCTAAGTTAGACGAACTTAGAATCTGATATGTTTTATCTTGAAATGGTCTGTTTCACTGGTTTACCAACTTCTGAAATCCATGCATACGAAGTAGCAAGCAGAAAAATAGTAAAGATATATAAATAAATTTCTTAATAATCTTGCAAATACGAAAGTCACTTTGTTTATTACCTCTTAACGCGTTAATGGCTGAACCAATCATCATGAAGTTTATCATACATACAGTATTTTAGATAGAAAAGAATATAAATTAGTTTGGGCATAAAAAATATCCCAGTTTACCAACAATATCCCTGTCACATAATTTATATCAAGTGTAATTCTACATAATGTACTCATAATTCAAGCCAATACTAAGAATACTATGGGCCAACCTTTTCATTCCCGTGGGTTTCGTAAGAGGCGACTAAGTGCAATTAATGGTCGAGGGATGGGCAGCAGCGTCACTCTTTAAACATCACCGAAGCCTAACTACGATTGGTAACCCATCTGCCAAACTTGACAACTACTAGCAAACGGCTCAACAGGTGGGAGGCTCCAATATGTTCAACAGTTTACAATTAAAGGTTGAGAATATATGATATGTTACGATAATGAATGCTTATAACATTCATTCTTACATTGGCCATACACGTATTAATAAATTGGGTCTAGGTGGCCCCATTGCTAGCAATATACTCTCAGAAGAACCTCCACGCGATCCCCATGGGTACCATCGTAATTAATTCCTGGGAAATTTATCACGATGGCCCAACAGACTTCATCATCGTCATCTAGGCGGTTACTTCATTATCATCTTTTAAAAAAGACCCTATATGTTCAGTTACAACCGTCTGGATACCAGAGGGAGACTTTGTACAAAAGTCGATTGCTTGGGTACCTCTGTCCCATTCGTGTTTCAACCGTGAAGCAGTTGTGTTTGCATGGCTGTGTTTCGGTTTGAAGGATGGGATATGGCGTGAATTTACTGGGTACAGAGGAATAACACCTGAGTCCTCAGGAATGGCAACGCATAGGGGTATCATGGGGGGTATAACCAGTATACTTTGTTATGTCCATGGCACTTTCCATCAGTTAGAATGGCAAACAAGCTGACGGCCCGTCAGCTTGTTTGCCATTCTAAGTTGTATAAAAAAAAAATGCCAAAGGATATTTTGTATCTACTTTTTAATAAATTTAATACTGTTATTAAGAAATACTTATTGAACAATGCCTATTACACACTAAACGATTACTCCAATAACAAACGTGCATAGAGTCAGAGGGCTGTGTAATTTTGACATTTAAATAAATACGCACAATATAAACAGAGAGGGGGGAAAAGAATTGTTAGTAATGGAGACTGAGATCCCATTGCTAGCAATATACCCAACCAGGTCGACCTCCTCGCGGTTCTCCCTGGACTATCATGGTTAATTCCTGATGAATTCATCATGATGGGCTAACTGGCCTGTTTTCATTCTCATCTATCACCCTTCACTGGTGCTCCGCCAGCGTATCCCGTTAGCGCAGGCGGGGTTACCATACCATTTTCACCCATCAAAAGAAAAAAAAAATTTACAGAGATATAAAAAAAATAATTTGTTAATTTTAAACTTTCGCGTTGTTTACACACATTTTAAGTACATTATCGGGAAATGTCGGCAGTAAAGAAACAGGTATGTAGTACAATATAGTAAAGTACTACTTACCTTCAAAATTTTTCATCTCGTTAAGTCCCGATAGTGTACTTAAGAAAAGTAACTGTTGAGTTTCTTGCGACTTCTTCTCAATAGATAACAACTTTCCAAACCTTGCATTCATCCATCTATACTTATAATAAATCTGTAGAGAGGTCAATTTTGTACATGAAATATATTTCCAAAATAACTAGCAGGGGATGATTACTGATCGATACTGATGCCAAAAATGCAATCAGTGAAATTTTTGTCTATCTGTCTGTCTGTATGTTCGTTATAGAAACAAAAACTACTCGACGAATTTTAACGAAACTTGGTACAATTATTATTCATACTCCTGGGCAGGTTATAGTATACTTTTCATCACGCTACGATCAATAGAAGCACAGCAGTGAAGGGAAAACGGGAGAAGTTACTCCATTTTTAAGCTTCCGTCGCGTGTGCAGTCTTAATGGCCACTTTTTAAAATGCAAAAATTTCCATCTGTTCGAAGCTGGGACGGGCTACTAGTAAAGAATAACAATTTAAAAGTGCTTATAAACAAGTCTATTTGAATAAAGACAAATTAATTTTCAAATTGAAATATTTTATTTTCCAGCCATATGCCACCCCTACCCGGTCTTACGCCTGAGGGTCGACGGGTGACCGTCATGAGAGGTAATATCATTGAAAAATATCTTCTATCTCGTTCTATGGTATTGTTTTAGGTATTACTGTATTTATTATCTTTTAACATTGAATGAGACGTAATATATATTTTATTGTTATTATAATTTACAAGTGTTAATAATAATAGTCACTATAAAGTTTTTTTTTTTACAACTTAGAATGGCAAACAAGCTGACGGCCCACCTGATGAAAAGTGGTAACCATCGCCTATAGACATGAGCAGTACCGTGGACATAACAGAGTATACTGTTTCGCCCATGATACCCCTCATGCGTTGCCATTCCTGAGGACTCAGGTGTTATTCCTCTGTACCCTGTAAATTCACGCCACTTAGTCGCGAAGCAATGTGCCGGGTCGTTGAGTTCCCTAAAACATAGTAGAGAGCAATGATAGCTGGCTCATCCGTCATACTCGTGAACGGGTGCTGTTTGCATAGACTGCTGTGTTCATGTTTGCTTGTTTATTTTCCATTTAATAATACTTATAATAGAACTGAATTTAAATATAAAATCACCTTGTATATAATTAAAGACTTAAGTTTCTTGCGGGTTCTTCTAAGCAGATAACAGCATCCCGAACCCAGCAGTACGATCGTATTTAATTGACGATTCCCTTTATTCTATTCCATTCTAAAAATATGCAGATATTTATAAGTGACTATTATCGAAGTTTCGTATATATTCGTATATAAATTTATTTAACATCAAGCAATTTTTTTACTATAAATAAAAATAGAATGGTAACCCCGTCTGCGCTATTGGTATCCGCTGACGGGGTACCAAATATCAATTATTCCATTATGGGACTACTAATATTTAACATAGAACGTTGGTGGGCATATTGCTTTGTGTAAATAAGGTCCCGTGTTCGATTCCCGGTCGAGTCAATTTTGGAATGATCTTTTCTGCATTGGCTACGATTCGAGTGCTCTGATTTCACATAAAAAAGGTGTCCTGGCTTGAGGACTAGACAATTGGTTTGATTTAGTGGCCTTTATTATTATTATTATTAATCTAGATACCAGGAACTCAGGAACTTTGCTGTCTCTTTATCTTGCTTTCATGTAATTTTGTTTACGTACATATTGTCAATCTTTATAACCTGGGTCATTTTTTAAAGGTAACAATAAAGAGTTTCTATTCATTTACGCTAATTTCCGGGAGAAGTATCCCGGATAGTCATTGAGTATTTTTAATCATGTTTTTATTGACCAGAGGGAGACTTTGTACATAAGTCGATTGCTTGGGTACCTCTGTCCCATTCGTGTTTCAACCGTGAAGCAGTTGTGTTTGCATGGCTGTGTTTCGGTTTGAAAGGTGGGATATGGGGTGAATTTACTGGGTACAGAAGAATAACACCTGAGTCCTCGGGAATGGCAACGCATGGGGGATATCATGGGCGAAACAGTATACTCTGTTATGGCCATGGTACTGCTCATATCTATAGGCGACGGTTACCACTTTCCATCAGGTAGGCCGTTAGCTTGTTTGCCATTCTAAGTTGTATAAAAAAAGATTGCCTTACAGAAGAGCTAAGAGCCGATTTTTCCCAGGTCTCGACAAAGATGTGCAAACACCAAACGTTGCTGACGCCTTCAAGCTGGCTTTGATGCTTGGTGATGTGAGGTTGGCAGAAGAGAAGGAAGGCGTTGCTGGCGATGTCTACGTCTTGGATGCGTCAGTGGCTACACCTACGCATTTCGCCAAATTCACCCCAACATTGGTGAAGAAGTTTTTAGTTTGTGTACAGGTTGGTATAAAATATTGTGAAAAGTTTCATAAGTAAAATTGGATAATATATACAAATATCTGTCTATATATTTTAGTTACAATATCTTAATATTGGCCCAATAACAAAAAAGAATTGCCTAGATAGATTTTTGCTAATAAAGACGTGGAGTTTGTATGTTATTACCTTTCGGCGCCTTAGCAGATCGACTAATTGCCACAAAATTCGATATATATATATATATATATTGTACAACTTAGAATGGCAAACAAGCTAATGGCCTACCTGATGGAAAGTGGTAACTGTCGTCTATAGACATGAGCAGTACCATGGCCATAACAGAGTATACTGTTTCGCCCATGATACCCCGCATGCATTGCCATTCCTAAGGACTCAGGTGTTATTCCTTTGTACCCTGTAAATTTACGCCATATCCCACCCTTCAAACCGAAACACAGCCATGCAAACACAACTGCTTTACGGTTGAAATAATTCTTACACATTGTATTTAAGATGGGGAAAGATATAGGCTACTTTATATTTAAATCAATTAATACATCCCGATAGTACGAACTAAGTCGAGGGTAAAAACTAGTCAATAAGTACATTTATTGATTTATATAAGTACTAGCTTTTACACGCGACTTCGTCCGCGTAACCGAGATATAATTACTAACCGGCATAAAAAGGAACATATATCCTTTTCTATCACGTGTAGTACATGTATAGGTACATACCAAATTTCATAATGATTGGTTAAGGCGTTAGGAGGTAACAAATAAATAAATTTACTTTCATATTTATAATATTAATTAAAGGATCCACATTTATACAATCATTAATGATCAACAGGAAGCATATCCAGTAAAACTAAAGGAGGTGCATGTCATCAACATATCTCCACTAGTGGACAAGATTGTCAATTTCGTAAAACCATTCATCAAGGACAAGATCAAAGACAGGGTAAGACTTTTTTATGCAACTTAGAATGGGAAACAAGCTGACGACCCACCTGATGGAAAGTGGCAACCGACGCCTATAGACATGAACAGTGTTATAGACATAACGCCTACGTTACTCTTTATACGTTGCCATGCCTGAGGACTTAGGTGTTATGCCTCTGTACCTTGTAATTTCATTACCATATCCTAATATTTAAACCGAAACACAGACATGTAAACACAACTGCTTCACGGTAAGATAGATCCAAGCATATAATTTTTGTAAAGTCTCCCTCTCGTTTATAATAATTTGACCAATTATGGTAGGTATATCAAAATTTTGTAGGAGCAATATTCTGTCAACAATGAGTTGAATGAACCTTATACAGTTCTTTGCCCATGCTATTTAGTACTACATACTTTTGTATAGATTTCTAGAAGATTTTAGATCTTTAATGTGTGATAATGAAGTGGTAATCCCCACCTGTTCTATCAATATACACTGGTGAAACACCAGTAAGTTATGTATTCTACAAGAATTAAGCACGGTGGCTTACAAAACGAACCACGTAAAAGTCAAGAATTGCTAGTATATTGCTAGAAATGGGGCTGTTAGATTCCCATTACTAACAAAATGCCTTTCCTTCAAAGGTTGTAAATTGGAACACATAAGAAGATTTAAAGAAACAGACCGACATACATCATTTTTAAAAAAAATATTGTTTTGGTTTCTATCTCTCCTTTAGAAATCATTTACATAAATTTTTTCACTATATCTTCCATGTACAGACATCATTAAGTTTATTATTTATTAAGATAAGCTAAGAAATAAAAATAGTAAGAGAAGATAACTTTATTAAGCATTCATACGAGTAGTATATGATTTTAAAGACAGACTTAATGCAACATTGACAGTAAACGTTTACAAATTGTGTATTCCAGATCTTCCTTCACTCGGATCCCAATGAATTATACAAATACGTACCTAAAGAAATGCTTCCAGCTGAGTTTGGTGGTAACGCTGGCACAATGGCTGACCTCCACAGTAAGTTATATACAAAATATTATAGCAAATAATTTGTTTTAACAGGACTTAATGACTTTTAATTAATTAAACTTAATGACTTTTAATCAATTAAACTTAATGACTTTTAATCAATTAAACTTAATGGCTTTTAATCATTTAAACTTAATAACTTTTAATCAATTAAACTTAATTATTTCTTTCACTTAATGACAATTACTAACAAAACTCCCCTTATGAGGAAGGCTTATGTTCAGCAGTGGACATTAAGGGCTGAAATAATAATAATAACTTTTAGTTAATTAAACTACCTTTATTATATTATATTACCTTTGTAACCAAGTTTTATTAAAATTAATACAGAAACGCTCAAAATAATTTTAATAACAAATCGAAAAACCTTTGTTTGAAACTGGATTAATTCAATCAATTAATCCAATTTCAAACAAAGGTTTTTGTTTTGTCAAAGGTTGACTGGGAGAGAATTCTATATAGTATTAAGTCCGCCTTTTGTACCAGACATCTTTTTGTAATGTGGTCAATAAAGAATAAATAAATAAAAAATAAAAATGAGGAGGTTCTCGGTTCGGTTGTATTTTTTCTGTTTGTTATCTTACAACACCATTAGTCAAAAACAAAATTTGAATTTTTTTTATGTCAAAAGATGTACTTTTAGTTTGGTCTCATAGAAATTTCATCAAAATTTATTGAGTAGTCTAATTTTCAAATCAATATAACTCGATTTTTTATTCAAAATAATTAAATTTGTCACGATTGAAGTCAGTTATTTTTGTGAAACACAACTTTTTGAATTATTAGTACTCTTACTACTATTGGACTTCAATAGACTGATTTATATATCTTATGTATTAAGAATAACCATTGGTTTGTTTATATTTTCATTAAATTCTATTGAAACAAAACATATATGTATACATATACATATTCTATTCGACTCGTAATACTCTGTTTACACTAAAAAAATGATTTAACACATTTCTACAAAAAACATCAACTTAAATTAGTTATTTTGTTGTAAAAACTAAACTCCTGAACCAATTTTGAAAATATTTTTATGGAACCAATCTCTAAATGTATATATCCTTTCAAACAAAAAAGGATTTTACAAATCAATTACGATGCTAGTTGAGTTATGATCTAATATAAAAAATAAATCAAACAGAAATGAAAACTTCCTTCTTATTGAAATCAGGTGAATAACTTCTGTTCTGGGTGATGCCTCCAGATTTTCTTTTATCTGGTTTCTCATAACACAGCATGTTTGTTGGAGAGTCCCAGTTGGAGGACTAAGTGAAACAAAAATTTACAGTACTCGCGAATACCTTTAAAAAGGTCTATATCACTGGTTATTTAATTAGAATTATTTTGTTTAATTCCACTACCATTAGTATATGTGTGACTGCCAACACTCGAAGATTGACCACCACTATTACTACCAGAGTTTTCACAGCCTTCCATATTAGCTATTAATCTTCGACTGTCATTTTGTTCACGCACGTTTTGCAACACGTGTTTCACTTCTAAATGAGGCATCTTCGGGCAAATTATTATTAGGTCATTGCTCGGAGCCTGGTGTTAACCGTTTGACGGTTAATGTTGCATAAATAATTCACAGATTGGGTATAAACATACATGAACAAAAAGGTAGCAGAATTAAACAAAAAAAAAATTATCAAATAACCAGTAATATAGATGTTCTTTAAAAATCTTAATGTTTACTTACCTAACTACAGGGACAAATATATATTTAGTGTCACAAATCAAGTATTCTGCATCATATGGTCTTATTTGCTTTACCCAAGATGTTTGAATTGTAAGCAATGTATTATAATAATATTTGTAAAATAATATTGAAGTTCCCAACAGTTATATTTTAAGATCCTTTGTTTCGTCTCCAAATCTATACATACGTGAGTAATAGAAATAAAATGGGCATCAACTTGTTTGACATTGCAAATTATATATATTATAAATCATGTCCCATAAAAAAAAATACCTGAGTTGTAATAGTTTTGAACTGTCAATTCATATATTATCAAAGGCCAAATTAATCAAAATCATTATTTTTGAAGACAATTTAAACATAATTAAACTTTGGCATTGTTTATATATATTTTAAATTCACAATTGAGACTTAACGCGACATAACTAATACCTACATATCTAATTTTTATCGCCGACGTTTCGACGAAGATTAAAATGAACGGCGCGGCGTCTCCTACTGGCAACCTGCTCAGTTTCTCCGGCCACCGTTACATTATTAAGTTGTCTATGTCCACCCTACACACTATTCACTGCAGTCTTCCCGTAACCACGACGTGGTACAGTCCAAATAAAAACGTCAGCAATAATAATCAGGTATAGGTAGATACTATTTACCTGTAATCGCGTCGCGATAAGGCCCAATCATATATTTAAAATTTAACCATAGATGTAACGCCTATAATAATGATGAATAATCTTATTGCAGAGGCTTGGGTGAAGAAATTAGAAGAATACACACCATGGTTCGCAGAACAAGAGAAGTTGAAGGCCAACGAAGAGTTAAGACCAGGAAAGCCTACCAACTATGATGAACTGTTTGGCATAGATGGATCCTTCCGTCAATTAGTTATTGACTGATCTCAAGACAGTCTATAGGTACAAGTGACGCGTAATATCAATGATAAATATGTTTACTCTATCAATCATACAGGAAGTAACGACACCGTGTGTTTTATATCTCATTAGAACACATGTGATATTAGCAGAATTTTTAATTCGCTGTTAAATTTGCTAAAAGTGATTGTTTACGCCAATGAGCGAAATGTAAACGTATTCATAATTGTTATATTTGTCACTTGTCAGACTCAGAATAGGTTAGAGTACCTCATCATCGTTAATGATTGGTTTACAAGTGTCTATAGAATTCTTTCTTTTGGTATGTTATTAACTTCAATAAGTACTACTTGGAATTTGGACAAATAATAACATTTCTACTATCTTGCTGTTAAAAATTATCATATTAATATTCAAAAGTTTACGTTAATTAGATACTTTATTCGATTTTCATAAACAAAACATAAAAATTATAATAAAATAATGTTACATATAAAAATGGAATTATCCATAATAACAAATTGAATTGACACTATTATTCATAATTTGTTTTTAGTCTATACCCGTAATCATAGTCTGTCATATTGTTTTAACATTATGGAAGGTGTTAAAGTAATTTCTGATACATTGTATTTGCATTTAAATATCTCTAGTTACAACTTTGTGGCATGTAATATCACTTATGTTTGTATTGTATAAATAAACATATAACGATTTAAAAGAATATATTTCTATTGACTCCTTGATGAGGTACTGTTCTTAGCGTCTTTTACTGTCGCTTCATCGGTTACCACTTGTTTAATTCTTATTATAAATTGTTTTATTGTCAACCAAAGTTATTGCTCAAGGCATACTGCGTTCATTGTAGATATGTTATAAACTTTGTTTTGTGTTTTCGTTAAGATTTTTTTTTTTACTATTAAATACTATCTTTTTTATATTGGTTTTCTTTTATATTCTTATCTTAATTATTGTTTAGTTTAAACATACAATATTTGGTTATAAAATTGCAAATTTCATAAGCTATTTAGTAATCTATTGTCATACATTTTACTGGCTTGACCTTCCATCATTATTTGGAATCAACATAATGTTTACGTTATATTATGAGGTGATGTTTCCATATACTCATATTTATAGACATATACTAATATATTTACCTTTCGTATTAACATTTTTAGGTATATTTATTTATTTAATTACACTTTGTACCATACAAAACGATTTATTACTATAAATAACTTAGACCTAGTGATATAAAAAGTGTTCTCTTCCTAATCTTTGGGTAAATAATATTGAAAACAAAATAGTAAAGACAGATAATGCACTGTAACATACAAATACATATACGCATAGATAAATCTATATATACATAGTTATAATAGCATACATATGTAACAAGAGATAATAAAGGCAGAAGATGAAGACAATAAACTATAAGTATTTAGAGAAAAAATAGAGAAACTAGACTCTTTTTAATATATACGTCATGATTTATGCACAGGTAAAATTTAATATGCTACGCCGAATCATAAGTCATTAAAACTATGTCGCTTCACAGAGTGTTACAAATTACAATAAATCTAAATGGCAGATAGTCGCTGTGATTCGGATTAATTCGTAAGTCATCGACTAAGCTCGATTGGCAATGAAATGAAATCATACAGAGCGACCAAATAGAGACTTCACAACACTAGTTCAAAGTCATAAAAATCACAATTCATATTTCACTTTCAACAGCAAATAGTAGCTAGTGCGATATTAAGTCATTGCGAGCGAAAATCACATCGTGTAATTTATCACTGATGAGATCACAGTGAAAAAAAATGTATAAAGTGATAACGCATTAAATGTAGCTATAATTTATATGCCTACTTTATGTATGTTAACTCTCATTGAGATAGAAGCAATGGAACGTCAAATACTGCGGTTCTAACAGACCACTTTCGTTTCCACATTTATTAATCTGTTCATACTTCGTCTATTACGAATATATAAAACAGATAGAAAACAATTAACAAAGCAACTAACTATTGATTTTTAAGATAATTATTTTATTTTATTTATTCATTAGTACAAATATGTGTACATGGCGGACTTAATGCTAAAAGCATTCTCTCCCAGTCAACCATAGGGAAGTGTCAGAATACTCGAATGCGGTACTACTAATTATTGATATACATACACACTAAAAATTACATATATAAACTAATAAATATATATGAATAACAAATATACTTACACATATATGATATATACTATATTATACACGAAATTAAGAATAATATAAAGCACTTACTGCTCGGATAAAAATAAAAAGTGAGCGTGAACGCTTTTTTTGAAAGACGGTTTAGATCATGTTAATTTTTGTTATACAACTAAGATTTACAAACAAATCGACGGTAATAACAGAAAGCGCTAACTACAGCCTATTTCTATGAACAGCACTATGAAACCTATTACTAAATAATCGCCACACCACATAACGTAAAAAATAAATTCAAGTCCAAATAACATCAATAGCTAAAATATTTGCAAACTGCTGTCCAGTCGAGCGTTTAGTCCACTTGCTCAGTCATGACATTTAGCTACTGCATTGCTACAACTGGAGCGAACCTCTTGTTACGCAGTATTGGAAGTCGCAAATTAATCACGTGCCTAATTGCGCATGAAAATGTGGTTAATTGGTATGAAAAGTATAATTTTGTTAATTAAAACCCTTTTCCATCCGGCCTGGAGTATAACTCCTATAAAATAATATCGAATAAAGTAACATCTTAAAATGTTATAATTTTTATACATTTATTATTTATTATATATTTCTTTTCATTATTTTTTTGTGGATTTTATACACTTATCTATGTATTCATAAAAACAAAAACTTGTATAAGCCTTTATTAATTATTACAGTGTTTTATCACCTTATTTTAAATTGGAAATTTAGTACAAAAAAAGAGACAGAACAGTTCTGATTTTCAGAGAATAGCTAAAATAGATTTATGAGACGTTTGAGGTTTTTATGAATAAGAACATAAAAGTGCCAATAAATATCCTAACGTGTCTATATATGTATAACTAGCGACCTGCCCCGGCTTCGCATGGGTACAATATTTCTTTGTACAAGATTTAAACTGTTCAACACATTTTAGTAAGACTGATATTTGAGCGTGTGTAAAAATTAAAATAAACGGCTTGTAAAATTTATTTTACTCTCAATATAAAAACTATGTTTTTGACTGAGATATTAAACTTAGATATATGGTGTCGTGGACTTTTTTATAAAGCTAAACGTAATGAATATTTATTCTTTATTTCAACTAGTTCAGGTAGCGCACGTCATATTGTAAATTTACTCCCGTCTCCAATTATACATATCTATTACCTATATTAATTTATCAAATATATATATTTAGGAAAATAAAATGCAGTCTATAGCACTCAAGGGTAATACACTTTTCTAACAGTAAAAGGAGTCAAAATAGTAGTACCGGAGTTTACCCCGAACATCTAAACTCACAAACTTTACCTCTTAAAATATTGAAATATATAGTATATAGTGTGTACACTATTATATATATATATATATATATATATATATATATATATATATATATATATATATATATATATATATATATATATATTATTATTGATTAATAAAGTACAGTGCTAGTATAATAATTTAACTGCATCCGACGTTAGTTCTAATAAGGTACTAAGAAATAAACTCATATCTAAGTTATTTAAGTTTGGATTATGTTATTTTTTTCGGTGACTTTTAAAAGTTAGTAATAACTAATAATTTGATTTTTTTTAATGTTTAATAGTAAAATGTTTAACGGTATACGCTGGCGGGGCGCCAGTGAGGGATGATAGGTGAGAATGAAAAGGCAGGTCAATTAGCCTATCATGATGAATACACCTGGAATTCAGCACGACGGTTTTCAAGAGGAAACACGTGGAGGTCAACCTTACAGAGTGTATATTGTTAGCAGTAGGATTGGTTCTTCGCATTACTGGCAATCCCTTCCCCTTCACTAAAACTTGGAGTAAACTTAGCCATTTTGAATAAGAAGCCAATATTGATGACTTTGTTTAGCGTAAACTCTAAATGATGCAATACTTACCATAAGAGTTTATAGTTTTCTTTTTTAACTTTATAGATCCCAGTGCTAACAATATACTCTATCAGAGCGCCCTCTATGCGATCCCTTTTGGAAACGATTAATTTCTGGTGAATTTATCACAATGGCCCAACTGACCTGATTTCATTCTGCCCCAGTATTGCTCACTGGTACCACCAACATACACCGATAGGGCAAGCGGGGTCAACATTTCATCATCACTCATTAAAAAAATCTATCTAATCCAAAATCCAGCCTAATTGACTTTTAAGGTACTCATATCGTACATTTAGGTATCATTCTAGTTTAAATGATTTTGGGTCAATCTTACTCGTATTTGGAGAAAACTATTGTGGCCCTTTTAAATTTAGAACAAAAATTATTAGCTCATTTAGTATCGGGTAAAAGTCTAAATGATGTAGTACTCGTGTTTATCATGGCGCAAGCAAGACACCAAGGTCGCTGTGGTACCTGAGATCTGTCGCAAGATGACGTCTCATTCTTAGTTCGGGACCAACAGTGGTGGTATCTGCACGCGTGCATAATTATCACTAATACGGATTGTACACGCGCCGCCGGAGAAGTAAGTTTCTGTATTAAATATAAATTAAAACGAACGTAAATTAAAAGATTTCCTATAATTTTATTTTAAGTTCGCTTTTAAATTTTATTTATAATATTTAAGTTCTGATTTTAAAATAATTATTTAGTGATTTGTACATTTTTATAAATTTAAACATGAAATAGATTAATTTAGGAATTTATTGGAAATTTATTGTATTATAGTTCTAATTTATCAATCAGAACTATAAATATAAGAAAAAGAGAAGAACTGTCTCATATCTGTTTTGATGAAGGTAATTTTACAAAAATTCTTAGAATCATAATACTAAATTATTATGTATTTCTTATATTTCTCCGTTTTTTTATTTTCTACCGACTTCAAAAAGACGGAGATTCGAAATTCGGTTGTATTTTTTTATGTTTATTACCTCATAACTTCGTCGGTTGTAAATCGATTTGAAAATTTTCTTTTTTGTCTGATAAGATATACTTACAGATAACGGTCTCATAGAAATTTTATCGAAATCGGTTTAGTAGTTTAGTTTTTAATTTAACGCAACAATTGAAACCGTTTTATTTTTTATGGAACATAATCTGAATTGTTTTATGGCATTTTGTAAAAAATGTCCGATTTTCTTTGGAGAAATATTTATACTAATGATTTCAAACTGTACATAGTCTGGAAATACTAACTTGATATAATACAAAAAAAAAATTAAAAATGCATAACATGTAAAAAATTTGTATGTAGTTTTTCTACCCATGTTTTTTTAGCAGAAAATGTTGAGTTTCACTATCCTGAGGATACTAATTATTTTCAAATATACCAACTCTAAGCTTTAAATAAACAGAAATAAATAATAAAACATAAAGTCGTAGAACAAATGTCCATTTGAAAAAGCATAACGTCATTGGTAAACTTAAAATTACAATAACAGGATTTCCCGTGTATCCTCAGATGGATGTGTATTATTTGTTCGCGATAGCAATGTTTTATTTAACCTTATTCTAAAAACATAAGAATCCTTTTAAGTCTTAACCATTTTGAACCGAATTCAGAAAGTAGGAAGTTCTCAATTCGATTGTATTTTTTTTCACAAGATATTATCTCATAACTCCGTCAGTTGTAAACCGATTTGGAAATTTCTTGTTTTTTTTTTTATCTGAAAAGATATACTTACAAATTTGTTAAAAAACACCAATAACTGGTTTTTTCACTATTGTTTTTTATGATTTTTAAATTATTCCCATCACTCATTTCACCTGTGACCATAGAAACAAAGAAAACTGTTTTGATATACTTTACACTATACAGTTTATTCTCTGGATCAAACTTTATATAAAACTGTTCAGCTGTTTAAGCGTAACTAAATACAAATATTCTAATATATAAACATTTCATGTTTCACATTTTTAATAATCTTTTGCCCACTACTTCGTACGCATGGATTTCAGAAGCAGAAAGATAGATAGATAGATAGATAATTTATTTGCATTACTTTCAGCACACAAATTACAACATAGATATACAAAAAAAGGCGAGATAACATAAATGATAAAAAAAATACATAAAGCTAAATACAATTTTCGTTTGTGAGTGTGCCATAGCAATACAAAATGGCCACAACTCAGTTTATTGGTTCGCCCCCAAAAGAGCAAAGCACTGAGAAAGACCAATTAAATAAATTAAATCAAAATGAACCATATGTCAGATTTGAAGTTAGACCATCAAAAATACAACTGTGGATAGTGCATCCAATTTGGTACAGTAGTTTTTGCATGTCACAAAATTTCCAAAAATATTTATTTTGATTTCTATTGCCGTTATTAAGACCCTTATTTATATATAACATTAATTTTATAATAATTATAATATATTATTGTATATATTAATTATATTTTTATTTCACTATTCATTTTTATTTTATATCTACTATACATAACATACTCTAGTTACAATTTTATTATATTGGTAAGATTTCACTAGTTTATATTACATATTAATTAAGTGGGATTTTTATCCCACTACTACTTTTTAGTAGCACACAATTTTTTTCATCCCAAATGGTTTGTGTACACCAAACTTTATGACGATAGATTAAGCCATTAAGCCACTAACAAACAATAAAAAAAAAAAGAAAATATGCACCGTTTACTTTTTTTTTTCTAGGTCAATACCTTTTCTGTTCTTCTTTGTCGTCAAGGCAAATTCCATAATTGTACGATAACTATTAAAATAAATAATCTGCAGTCGTTATTCTTATGCGATATCCTAGTTTTTTTTTTTTTCTCGAAACGCATGGTGCATGACCTACGTAGATATACTGATGCATATAGAAGTTTGTGATTGGGTAAAACTCCTGAAAGTCGTATCGATTTGGAGAAAAAAAAAATATAACAGTCAAAATTCTTATCTAGCAATTCTGTCATATGGATTTTAATCCTGGAAAGCATTCCTGATATATATGTAGGCTATTATATCAACAATTTTAAACTAAGTTTTATATATATTGCAATCAATATGGATTGCTCCTGTATTGACCCTAAGTTAATTCTGTAACGAAGAGTAAACAGAAGCTTCAAGCTTCTGTTTTCCTTTGCGGAGCAAAAAATACTTGTTAAGAGCAAAGTCTATATCAAAACACATCATTCCGCATTCCAAATTCAAATAATGTCAATCTAATGTATTTACTAAACATATATATATCTGTGCGTAGGGGGTTTCTATATGTTCGCAGTCGAAGACGCTACTTTTTTTTTTCGAGGAGCAAAATTAAAGGGCACGTAACTTACGTGTCGTATTTAAAATGTTATAACAGGTACATACATACGTAATGACATGTCTTGACGTCATCAGAAAACAATTGACACTTCACATAACATTATAAGTTGTTTAGTTAATGATCACGGACTAGAATAACGTAGGTATTGTTGTTATTAATGTTACCAGAATCTTGAAGAGAAATTCATTTATTTCTTTTTTTTTTTTTGTAAGTGTTACAATAACAAATGTCCATCTTTTTTCGTTTATTACAATGTACACTACGTGTTAAATCTTCTATACCGCTGTGCTTTTATGGCTGTGGTAATGTTTGAAGGACGAAACATGGCAGTGCAAATCACGGAGTACGTACATGATGTCTTAGTCCTCAGAAATTGCATAGCGTATTTTTTATTTTCTATTACATAATTATATAGGAAACAAGCTTTGTTTTGATCTTTATTATTCATTTAAAATCATCTCGTATTCATGTTACTTAAATGTTGCCTCAAATCAAATATCGGCATGATTCAGTGGATATTAACTTGTATCATGTTTTTTATAATAATAATAACTTTATTTGCAATGATTTTGGGTATAAAACATTTGATCTTATAAATTAAAAGTACCTTACAAAATCTTCTTAGGTCAAGCGTGCAAATATTGAAAACAAAAATTACAATGATTTAATTTTAAAAAATTTTGTAGCATTTAAACATTACGAAAATTATATAATAATAAAATAACAAGTTTTTTTTTTTGTATTTAATTAATAAAATATTAAGGAATACAATTTAATTTATTCAGTCCACTAGTTTAAATAGGAAAAATAAATAACAATTGGATATCAGATGGTCAAAAATAAAAATGAGGTGTACTAATAAAAATAAAGAAATCAATAAGTAGGATATGTCATATACGAGTATATAACGATAATACGTACAAATCCCTTTCAATCCGACATAAAATCTCTAACAGAGTAAAAACACTATTCAACTACCCATTCATTTATGAATAATAAGGATAAATTAAAAGCTAGTTCCAGTTTTAGAAAATAAATACACTTTAGAATATCCGGTAATAATGTGTTGAACAATTTTGTCTGCGCAATTCCACTACTTGCAAACTTGTCCTATCTATCGCAAGAATTACACCATACGCCTACTTTGACTTATTTATTAGCAGCTGTGCCCACAACTTTGTTCGCATTAATAAACCTTCCACCACAATTATTAAGTAAATTTTTGGTTTCCATTTATCTATCTTTTTAGCATTTTTTATGTAGTTTTGGGTCTAAAAATTTATAAAGAAGTACAAGAGATCCCTATGGATCAAACTGCAATACATAATGATCAAACCTTAGATTATATACAATAGATAGAGCATAGAGTCTCAAAAACGGGTTAACTTTTACTGTTAATTAGCTTACTTGTTTTTTTTTATCAGTTTTTATGAATAAGGAGGTATGTTTCAATCTTAGATTATATAGATAGAGCATCGAGTTTAAAAAACGGGTCAACTTTTGTCAAAAAATGATTTTTTATCAGTGTTACTTACGTATATAATGTACTCGTATTTTGATGTATTTATATTTAATGATTTAATAAATAAAAAACTTTTTATTCATTAAAAAGATACAAAAATATAAAACCAAATAAATATAGAAGTTATAAAAAAAACATTTATAACTATTTATCAGGTAAAATTGTATGAAAAAGTTGACCCGTTTTTTTCGAAGCATTTGTATCTCTCTCTATCTATATAATCTAAGGATTCAGTCCGTATGCAAAATGAGTATTACAGTAGCACAATTTCCTAAAACATGATTTTACTAACACAGGTATTTAATTATACTAATCTTTTAAAACTGTGTAAAGGATAAATGAATAAATTATTATTAAATAAACTGTTTCTTGTAAATAAATAAATAAATAAAAATTATTATTCTTATTATTATTACAGTGTACTCATTACTATGTTCATGGTCTCGTTAATGTCCTATAGGCGACAGTGTTTGTTTTTCATTAATGGCAAACCATTTTAAGTTTCATAACAAAATATTCTTTTTATTTCACCAACTAGCTTACCATCCCACAGCTTCACCCATTTGATACAATGTATAAGGTACCCTATGTACTAAGTTATTCACCAGAGGGAGACTTTGTACAAAAGTCGATTGCTCGGGTACCTCTGTCCCATTCGTGTTTCTACCGTGAAGCAGTTGTGTTTGCATGGCTGTGTTTCGGTTTGAAGGGTGGGATATGGCGTGAATTTACAGGGTAAAGAGGAATAACACCTGAGTCCTCAGGAATGGCAACGCATGGGGGGTATCATGGGCGAAACAGTATGTGTGTGTACTGTTATGTCCATGGTACTGCTCATGTCTATAGGCGACGGTCACCACTTTCCGTCAGGTGGGCCGGCAGCTTGATTGCCATTCTAAGTTGTATGAAAAAAAAAGTTAGGATATAGCCTATTGAAATACCAAATTTCATTCAAATCAGTTAAGTATTTTTTGCGTAAAAGAGTAACAAACATGAGTCGATCAAGCCATCCTTACATACTTTCGCATTTACATAATTGTTACAATAACAGAAGCTCGTCTCTTATATTTGACAATAACGTTATTTTATTTCTATAAACTTAAAGATGTGCAATGAATTTTGATCTAAAATCATAAATTTTGAAATGGGTCTTCTATGGTGAACTTAATTATATTTTCAACCTTGAATGCTCTTTCAAATATGTGTTAATAACAGATTGCTTCATAGCTCGACTTCGGTTGTGGTTGGCAATCTTATTATTAAAACGAATTTACCAATAGTTTACCATAGATAGAAAATTGATAAATATATATTTTTACGCTGTTTAGAATTTGGAACGGTAAAAGATTTAAATTGTGGTAAAGTTTTATATAAGTAACCAGGATTAGTGGGTACCGGAGATATAGAAATTAAAAATGTCATTGGTACCTCAATTAAATAAAACTTTTGTATGTTACTACTACAGAATCACTTGCCTCGATGTTGCCACTGCACGAAATATATCAATTCTCATAACTTTATTATAAAAAAAAAATTTATAAGAATTTTATATCTGTATTCAGCCACAGTCAATTTAAATCTATATAGTTAAAATAATACCTAAAAACTATTTTTTTGTGTAATACCTTCTATTTTTTTTTTGCAAAAAATAATAATAATACTATACTTAAATCATAACAAAAATCATAAACCATTTATTTAAATTAACTTAAAAGGTATTTTAAATAATTTTTATATTTTTTATTTCTTCTCAATAAATTATTATTTAAATAAATTGTCTATTTATTCAAATCCAGGGTCTTATAATGGTGTCACGATATACAATTTTTAAAGTTTAGTACTGCCAGCTTATTTGTTAATTGCATTTCAAACAGTGTAAATAAATATAAGTCCTTGTACATTTCAAACAATGTACATATGCCATTGCAAATACATACTTCATTAAATAAAATCTTGTAAATTATTATAATACACATATACTGTGTACTTTTACAGCGACAGTTTTACGTCTTGACCACAACAGGTCAAGTGCACTACCTTACGAAGCATGGTGGGAGAGAGGAACTTCTAAACTGTTGCAACATTTTTTTATGTGCACGTTAAAATATAAAATTATCTAAACAAGCAAAACGTGCGTGAGATCTCGTGTCTGATTCAAGCTCAGAATGCTGGACAATGAACTTTTTTACGAGCCTTTATTTAACTTGCTTTACAACCTACGTTTTATTTGCAAACTATTTTTTAACCATTTGCTAACTTACATTAGTTCTATTTGTTATTATATGTATTATAATATCAGCCTTTAACTGTCTCTTCCATAACGAGAGTTTTGCCAGTAGTTGCTACGCTTGACAAGCGGGTTGACAACTGCAGTTAACTTTTGGTAATATTTTAATAGACGCTGCCACTCATCCGACGAACGTTAAGTTCCCTTAGTCGCCTCTTACAACACCCACGGAAAAGTAAGAGGTGATCCATTCTGTGTCGGGACCACACAGAATAGAATAGGCTATTTGGTATACTTATGAATATTATTATTATATATTATAATATCACCGAGCTGATCCGATGTTGAAGATTGAAGCTGGCTATAGGAACTTGTAAACTAGGCATGATAAAGCAGCCATATTTGGACTTGTTCTAATTGTCTTGATAAAAATGATCTCTATGTGGTAAATACTCAGATTCTAATGTCAAAGCCTATTTTTGAAAATGATTTAAAACAGACTTCTTACTTCTTTTTCGTCACTGGTTTTGGTTATTTTTATTTTTATTTGATAAGAATTATTTTGTTTAATTCTGCTATTAGTATGTGTGTGTGTAAGTACCAACACTCGAAGATTGTCCATCACTATTACTACCAGAAATTTCACAATCTTCCATATTAGCCATTAATCTTCGGCTGTCATTTCGTTCACGCACGTTTTGCGACACGTGTTTCACCTCTAAACGAACAAACTCTCGAAGATTGACCACCATCATTAGATTCATTATCATTAGATAAAAAGCACTTATTTATAATTTATAAAATTAAAAATCCAGTTTCAATTAATTATATCATTTCCATTACAAATTTATTATATTCTATTCAATTATAAATTGAAATGATTATTTGGAATAAATATATTTATTTATTTAATACTTTATTGTACACACAAGTTATAAGAATATGACAGAGGTAATCAAATGTACAAAGGCGAGCTTAACTCTGATAGAGTTTTCTTCCAGCAAACCCAAAGTGGAAAGGAGCATTAATGTCAACGGATACACCAGTGTACAATATTGAGACAATTTTTAAACAGACAAAATTAAATTAATTACATTATATTTAATCGTACTAATACACATGTACATATACATAAATATATACCTATATTTAGTTGAATAGATAGTGATCTATCTGAAGAAAAAGTCAAAAGTTTTTTGAACATGTGTGAACATGTGTGAGCATGTGTGACGAGTCGTAAAAATGTAGGAAGGAATTATTAATAGGAGGCCTTTAGAGGCCGCTCGATTTTTTCTGCCTGTCCCGCAAGGGTCTTTGCGTAGGACGTAATAGCTATCGGTGTTCTCTACCAGTATCTATTGCTTAAATATAAAATTTTAAAATAAGTTAAAATATTCAATATTCAAGCGTAATATTGATATTTGTACAAATAAATACTCGTAAACAAAGTGACAGATCTGTGTAAGAAATCCCTCTACGAGAGGGTGACTTTGTATAAAAACCGTTTGCTTGGGTACCTCTGTCCCATTCCTGTTTCTTCCGTAAAATGGAGTTGTACTTGCATGGCTGTGTTTCGATTTGAATGGTGGGATACGGCAGTGAAATAGGTACAGAGCTATAACATGAATATCATGGGCGACATAATATACTGTGTTACACCCATGGTACTGTTCATATCTATATACGTCGCGACGATTAACACTTCCCATCAGGTGTGCCGTTAGCTTGTTTGCCATTCTGAATTGCTTAAAAAAATGTCATGACTTGCTAATTCGGCTAATGGCGTCTTTTAAAAATAAAGTTGAACTATTTTTACTGAAGCATTTTTAGCCACACATTATTGATTAGGTGTGACGGTAATGATGACTGGACGAAACTTATCTACTTAGAGTTTAGTCCAAGGATTCCCAAACTGTGCACTGCGGTGCTCTAATACGGTCGTAAAGAGCATAGAGTGCCGCCGTGAGACATTCTTATTTACCATTGCCTCGAAACGGCCAAAAATCTGTGGAGTAAAAAATATTAATAGCAGTATCAAACCTTGTCCTGCGCTTTGAAAAAATATGTAGAGAACACCAAACTGACACAGTTGTATTTTATATCCCATTTTTTTTACATTATAAATATTTCTTGCATGTCAATGAAAATATAGAAATCCTAACATATTGTGAATGTTATCATTTTTGTGTCTATTTACTATACCTAGTATTTTTCTAATATTGAGAACTAACTACTATGGGACGCCGAGATAAAATATTTTAAAGTTTGAGAACCCCTGGTTTAGTCACAAATATATATTATAATAATAGGTATCTAGAAATTTTCAAATACGTGGACATATTTCATTGTGTTTGTCGTTTATTTATCAACGATATTTGACATTTATGACAGAAGAGAAGAAACTGTAGGTACCTAAATGTTTACTTAACAATAGAATCTAATATTAAAATGTTCAATTCTGTATTCATGAAAATTTCATACTGTACAAAATTGAATAACAAGATGTGGAGCCGTAGAGAGCAATGATCTCATCTAACACCATTCTTTTTTTTCTACGGACTTCCAAAAGAAAAAGGTTGAGAACCTGCGTCTTTTTGAAGTCTCTAGTATTGTTTTTATGTTTGTTACCACATAACTCCGTTAGTTCTAGACCGATTCGAAATTTTTTTTTTGTATTTTTTTTAATACAACTTAGAATGGCGATCAAGCTAACGGCCCACCTGATGGAAAGTGGTAACCGTCGCCTATAAACATGAGCAGTACCATGGACATAACAGAGTATACTGTTTCGCCCATGATATCCCCCATGCGTTACCATTCCTGAGTACTCAGGTGTTATTCCTCTGTACCCAGTAAATTCACGCCATATCCCACCCTTCAAACCGAAACACAGCCATGTAAACACAACTGCTTCACGGTTGAAACACGAATGGGACAGAGGTACCCAAGCAAACGACTTTTGTACAAAGTCTCCCTCTGGTAATAAGGTAGCATAAGCATAAGCTGGTAGCATAAGGTTGAAAGTTCAAAGTTTTTTACTATAAACTTCATTTAATTTAATTTTATTCTTAAATAAACAGTTTATTCATACAGTATTGTGGAGAATGAATAAATATTTTGAATATTGTAATTTTGAATTTTGAAATTTAATTAACACGATACCCCCCATGCGTTGCCATTCCTGAGGACTCAGGATTGGTATTATCTGAAAAGATTTACTTTAGACTGGTTTTATAGTAATTTTATCAAAATCGGTTCAACAGTTTAATGATCAAAATAACTGGTTTTTTCACAATTGAAGTCTTTTTTTTTTGAGGGACACAGTCTTTAATTAATAATAATACAATAATTATTCGAATCATATCAGCCGTTAACTGTCCACTGCTGAACATAAGCCTCCCCCTTAGGGGCGTTTTGCTAGTAGTTACCACCCTTGGCAAGCGGATTAGCAACCGCAGTCAGGTTTTGAATTTTTTTTTATACAACTTAGAATGGCAAACAAGCTGACGGCCCACCTGATGGAAAGTGGTAACCATCGCCTATAGACATGAGCAATACCATGGACATAACAGAGTGCGTTGCCATTCCTGAGGACTCAGGTGTTATTCCTCTGTACCATGTAAATTTACGCCACATCCCACCCTTCAAACCGAAACACAGCTATGCAAACACAACTGCTTCACGGTATAAACACGAATGGAACAGAGGTACCCAAGCAAAAGACTTTTGTACAAAGTCTCCCTCTGTAGACATTTCAAGAGGGACGCTACTCCCCATCCATCGCCCTCCCTTTGTCGCCTTTTACGACACCCACGGGAAAGGAAGGGGTGATCACTCACGGCGAGATATACAGATATACGTATGATATACTCATAACTGGTTACATATAGTCTAACAGCTTTTATTTCCTATCCAGACTAAAGATGTCGACAGCCTTACTCGTACAACCTTCGGGAGAACTCTGGAAGAAGATCAGGGTAGAATTGAACGAGGACGTGAGTACCCGGGACCAGGATCTCGCTGCCATTAAGGAATGGTTGAGGAAGCAGCCACATCTACCTGATGAATGGGGTAAGATGGATGCCAATAGTTATCTTAAGCCACTAGCATTTTTTTTTATACAACTTAGAATGGCAAACAAGTTGACGGCCCACCTGATGTAAAGTGGTGACCGTCGCCTATAGACATGAGCAGTACCATGGACATAACAGAATATACTGTTTCGCCCATGATATCCCCCATGCGTTACCATTCCTGAGTACTCAGGTGTTATTCCTCTGTACCCAGTAAATTCACGCCATATCCCACCCTTCAAACCGAAACACAGCCATGTAAACACAACTGCTTCACGGTTGAAACACGAATGGGACAGAGGTACCCAAGCAAACGACTTTTGTACAAAGTCTCCCTCTGGTAATAAGGTAGCATAAGCATAAGCTGGTAGCATAAGGTTGAAAGTTCAAAGTTTTTTACTATAAACTTCATTTAATTTAATTTTATTCTTAAATAAACAGTTTATTCATACAGTATTGTGGAGAATGAATAAATATTTTGAATATTGTAATTTTGAATTTTGAAATTTAGTCGGACGACACCGAGTATGTAGATACTAGCGTTTATATGTAACTTTGTCCATGTATTTAAGACTAGTTTTCGCCCGCGGCTTCGCCCGCGTGGATCTTGGTTATCGCAATATATAATTTTTGGAAATAACTTGATAGATTTATTTGGATAAGGATTAATAACATGAGTAAAATAAATGCGTTTAAATGTAGTCCAAAAAAAATCAAGATTTTTAAATAAAAAAATGGTTGTTGTGCCTCACTCGACATAGATAGTGTGTCGCGGACTTTTTTGTAGATATTTATAAGATCTACAATTAATTATAACATTTTATGGTTCTATCTTTTGTAGTTTAGGCAGCGTACGCAAAATAAGTAACTTCTTTGGTTGATTTTTTTCAGTTTGTGTCCGAAAAATCCAAATATCTTACGGAACCCTATTTTTTTCCAAAATAAAATATAGCCTATGTTACTCGTGGATAATGTAGCTTTCGAATGGTGAAAGAATTTTTAAAATCGGTCCAGTAGTTTTTGAGCCTATTCATTACAACCAAACAAACAAAGTTTTCCTCTTTATAATATTAGTATACATAATGTTCACTGACCGGGATGAAAGTAGCATTTGTCCTTCTTTATCTTATATAGTACGTGTATTCCAAGTTTTAAAATGATTGGTCAAGCCGTTAACCAACAAACAACCAAACTCACCTTTACATCTTATTAATATAATAATTGATACACGTGTAGATTATTTCTTAAGTTAGCACATAGGATGCTTAATATATGGATTGACGAGGGCGAAGCTGCAGAATATAGCTAATGTGTAACATTAATACGGATTGGTTAATTTTAAATCACCTTGAAACTTAGCAGAGAATTTAACTAGAAAAATGAAGTTAAATTAGAATATAACTTAATAAATTTCTTTTAAATCCGTTCAGTAGTTTTTGTGTGAAAGAGTAATAAACATACATCCCTTCATCAATCGCTACAAAATTTCGCATTTTTTATATTACTTGCTTTTACCCGCGACTTCGTCCGCGTGACTAGGATGAAAAGGAGCCTATATCTTTCAGCATCCCAAATAGTACGTGTACAGTAAATTTCATAGTAATTGTTTAGAATATTAAGGCACTATAAGGCAACAAAAGAAACATACTTACTTTCACATTTATAATATTAGAAAGGATAATAAGATGGGCCATTACTTATATTACAGATGATCAGTGCCTAATGACCTTCCTTCGAGGCTGCAGTTTCTCCTTGGAAAAGTGCAAGAGAAAACTGGACATGTACTTCACTATGCGGACTGCATGCCCTGAATTCTTCACTAACAGAGACATTAAACGTCCGGAACTCAAGGATCTGATGAATAGAGGGTGATTACACTTTATACCAAATTTCATAGTGATTAATTAAGTCCTTGAGACGCTAAGAGGTAATTGCCACGCTTGGCAGGTGGATTGGCAGCCACAGTTAGGCTTTGGTGATGTTTTAAGATAAGACGCTGCTGTCCATCCTTCGACCATTAAGTGTCCTTAGTCGTCTCTTTTTCCTTTTTTTTTATACAACTTAGAATGGCAAACAAGCTGACAGCCCACCTGATGGAAAGTAGTAACCGTTGCCTATAGACATGAGCAGTACCATGGACATAACAGAGTATACTGTTTCGCCCATGATACCCCCCATGCGTAGCCATTCCTGAGGACTCAGGTGTTATTCCTTTGTACCCTGTAAGTTCACGCCTTTTCCCACCTTTAAACCGAAACACAGCCATGCAAACACAACTGCTTCACGGTTGAAACACGAATGGGCCAGAGGTACCCAAGCAAACGACTTTTGTACAAATTCTCGCTCTGGTATAACTTACTTACAACATGCACGGAGAAGGAAGAGGTGTTCATGTTGCATAAGAGGATTTAATCTTAAAATGTCCTTTAAAACCTTTTCAAGTCAAATGTCTAAAAATCATCATCATTAGGTATAATGTTATCATCTTCATCATCATCATATCAGCCTTTAACTGTCCACAGCTGGACATAAGCCTACTCCTAATCTTATCATCTTAATTATACCATCTGCTTGTGTTGGCCACAGCTGTTTGTCTAAATGCGACAGTAACCACCTTCCATTAGACAGATCGTCAGCTCTTTTTATGCTATTTAGAATAACAAACAATCTGACGGTCCACCTGATGATAAGTCGTAACCGTCGCCAATAGTACTATGGATGTAACAGAGTATACTGTGTCACCCGAGATACCCCATGATTTGCCATTCCTAAAAACTAAGGTTGTGCCTCTGTACCCTGTAATTTCATTTCCATATCTCATACTTCAAACCGAAACACAGTCATACAAACACAATTGCTTCACAGCAAAAACACGAATGGTACAGAGATACCCAAGTAAACGACTTTTATACAAAATATCCCACTGGTAAAAAAAGCTGATATACCATTGTTGTTTTAAAAATACACATTTACATACGCCCAAAAAACATTTTAGCAATCAGATAAAAAGATTTGGCATTTGTGTAAAAAAATATATATATACATATCTGCAAGTTCATAGAATTCTGCGTGTTTTGTTTCTTATTGACTTGCGGGTCACGGCTTCAAACCATATTCACGTACTAAATGCTTTGAATTTTAATTTCGGTGCCTCATAAAAATATACATATTTTCCGCTATCATGTGAGGACAATTTATGTACGCTCAAATATGTCTAATAGCTGCCATGAGTCATTCATTCTGCATTTAACGGTCCACTGCTGAACACCGGTTTCACCCATAAGAGGAGGTTGTGCCAGTAGTTTTTTTTTTATGGGTGAAAATGGTATGGTAACCCCGCCTGCGCTGACGGGATACGCTGGCGGAGCACCAGTGAAGGGTGATAGATGAGAATGAAAACAGGCCAGTTAGCCCATCATGATGAATTCATCAGGAATTGACCATAATAGTTTCCAGGGAGAACCGCGACGAAGTCGACCTGGTGGGTTTTTTTTATACAACTTAGAATGGCAAACAAGCTGACGGCCCACCTGATGGAAAGTGGTAACCGTCGCCTATAGACATGAACAGTACCGTGGACATAACAATGGGATTCTCAGTCTCCATTACTAACAATCCCTTTCCCCCCTTGTACCAATAGTTACCACGCTTGACAGGCGGGTTGGTAACCGCATTTTGACTTTACGATAGACGCTGCTATCTATCTCTCGACCTTTAAGTTCTAATGGTCGCCTCTTACAATACCCAGAAAAAAAGAAAAAGGTGCCCCATTCTACGTCGGGACCACGCGGCATAGAATGGACTACGACTAATAGTTGTAGTAAAACATAAATAATATTTCTTTTTTTTATTTTCAGACAAGGCCCAGCATTACCTGGATTAACGCCTAAAGGTTACCGAGTCATTCTTACAAGAGGTAATTTACTGCAATTATATAATCATTATTTTTATATGAACACTTTGTAACTTTGTGTTTGAAAATAAGATAATTAAAATTGTAACGAAGTAAGCATGATTGTTATAATTACATGTAGTAAAACTATTTAATAATAACTGTCGTGAGTCGTACTACATTATACAGTACAGTCGAGAACCGCGCTCATGAATAAAGCTCCTATTAAGTTCGAAACTAGTCAGACATCCCCGAATTTAAAACGTTAATAAAGTCGACATAAAAATAACTGTATATTTTTAAATAAAACCATTTGTTACTATATTTTTTAAACAAAATAAAACTGTATATTTTCATATTATAAATACTATTTTCTTTTTATACTATCTTTCTCCCGTGGCTTTGTCCGCGTACATAATTATATAGAGTATTGTACGTGTTAAATTGGGAGAAAATGTTTTCGTATACCAAATTTCATTCGATTTGCATATTAAGTTAGGGCTTAAATTACTCATATACAAAATTCGTTTAGCCGTTTATTCGTAATATATATCGTTATAACAAACAACTAAACATCGTTACAAACTTCCATATTTATTATAATCTTAGTTGTTTTCTTCTTTTCCCATTTTTTCTTTTCGGTATTAAAATTATCCTATTTCTCAAGTTAGAGTAAACAATAAACAAACAAATAAACAATAAACAAAGTTTCATTAAAAACAGTTGATCAGTTTTGGACATTAGAAACACTGGATTTTCATATACATGGTATACTACAGTGAATTCGAAAATATCCGTGGTTCTAGATACATTAATAACTACATACTTACTGTCCATATGAATTCCCAGGCTAATTAGAAGCGTCTTGAATAAAAAAACAAATTTGTATAGTCTGTTTCAATGGAACTTAATAAAAAGGTAACTAAGTTTTGTTGAAATTATAACAGAAACACTCTGTAAGTAAATGATATTGTTAAGAAATCAAAACCTTCGATCAATTAATCGATTTATTTGTACCACTATTGAAAATCATGAGTTCAATATAGAGAGCAGAGCATGCTGTCTCTTAAGGTAGCGTCAATATTATTATATATAATTTTATTATTATTATTACAACTAGTATTATTTTCTATATAAAATATGCATCTAATTGAAGACACTGGTATCTAAGATACAGGCTAGGCCTGATTTAAACACTAACATGCTGGAGATAATGGCACTACTTCCTATGCCACTGTATTCGGTTGACTGGAATTCCCTTCTATGTTTGTCTATACTCACTTTGTTACTAATTTGTTATTATTACTGTATTGTATTGTATTGTAAAATCTTTATTGTATCTCTTACAGTCAACCTTTGAGAATCTGAAATGTTTTATTGTATGTTTTAGTACAATAAAGAATATATATATATATATATATATACATAATGTTACATATTATACTTATATATTATACTTTGAAACCACTTCTTAATAATTACTTAATAAATCTATATCATTAATAATATTCATATACATACTGTTAATGTTGTTCCAGCTCTGGATAATAGTCTTGACCCATCCCATTTGACAAACGTATTCAAAATCGCCATGATGATCGGAGATATCAGGTTGAAAGAAGAATTGGAGGGTGTGGCTGGAGATGTCTACGTTTTGGATGCGTCCATTTTGGTTCCCAGCCACTTGGGGAAAATATCGCCTGGTACCATCAAGAGATTCTTAATCTGTGTTCAGGTATTTACCTATTCATTAAATACTAGCTTTCACCCGCGAATTCGTCCGCGTGGCCGGTTCACTGACCGTGATAAACAGAAACCTATGTCCTTCTCCACCTCAAATAGTACGTGGATACCAAATTGCATAATGATTGATTAAGCTGTTAAGGCGCCAAGAGAGAAGAATCACTTAGAGAACAGATCACTTTTAGCGATAAGACAGTCCATTGTTTTCTCACTATGATCATTTCTTGTAATTGTTTGTATCTATAATAAATTTATTATTATAATCTTCAGGAGAAAACACTAAATAGTATCTATCTATCTCATTTACAAACAATTAACTCCATTCTCAAGAATAACAACGCAAGTAAGGTACACCACATGTATTAGAGTGAGTTCTATGATGTTCAGGAGGTATACTCAGAAATGAGTAATCCGAAATTTTGGGTGAATGAATTTTGGATTCGGACATTCGCCCAAAACTTCGTCGGAATAGAACACTAGGTTTCTGTTTCGGCGATGGTTACCACTTTATATCAATGAGACCGTCAACTTATTTTCATTTCCAATCAGTATAAATTATATCTTTTCTTACTACAAAACAAACCTTTTTCAATCGACTTTAAAAATATGCTAACCCCCATTCAGAATGTGTTTTGATGCTTCTTTTATAACCGACAGAGGTTTACTCCCGTGTCAGTTTTCTGGAACAAATTGAATAAATAAATATATATTATTGTCATATTAAAATAAAAATTCACTGTATTTCAGGAAGCATATCCTGTGAAGCTCAAAGAAATACACGTGGTGAATGTATCACCCCTGGTGGATGCTGTAATGAGCATCGTTAAACCATTCCTGAAGGATAAAATCAAGAAAAGGGTAGGTACAACTGTAATAATAATATTAAAACAAAAATAAGAAGCAATGTTACTGCTTACCATCAGGTGGGCTATATGCTTGTTTGCCACCTTAGTGGTGTAAAAAAAGTATTAAAAACAATAATATAAAAAAACAATAATTCATCTAATAAACTTGCAATATTTTTTGCAAATATCCACGCACCATACCACATCATATCAGCCGAGCCTTGACCATTAAGGTCCCTTAATCGTCTCTTATGACACCCACGAGAAAGGCAGGAATAGCCCATTATATTCCCATTCTATGTTATATTATATATTGTTTTACTCGTATATGTATAATAAGCAAGATAAAATAAATCTCATTGTTAAAATTACCCCTTTTCAGATATTCATTCACAACTCTCTTGAAACCCTTTACGAATATGTGCCCAAAGATATGCTCCCAGTGGAATTTGGTGGAACCAGTGGCCATCTTGAAGATATTCAAAGTAAGTTTTAATAAAGATTTGTACAAAAATCTTATATATATGAGTGCCTTTACCTCTCTCGTGTTACTGCTGTGAAGCAATAATACCTGCATAGCTGTGTTATGGTTTGAAGGATCCATCTTTTAATATGGCAGTGACATTACAGAGTACAGAAATATGATATCGTAGTCCTTAGGAATGATAACAACTGCAAGATACCATGTTTATAGGCGACGGTTACAATTTTCCATCCAGGTGGACTGTCAGTTTATAAACCATTCGAATTTTGAATTTGTAAAATATGTAAATAGTTATAAGGACAAGTATAAATATGTCTTCATGTCTATGTTTCAGTTTAGGGAGTAAAATATTGTCATATTTTAATATAAGTACAGTAAAATATTGCCCTAGTAAAAGTATTGTGATGAAAGTATGACATTTTAGTACGCAGGAAATCATTTAAGTGGGCTGCCAATTTACTTGCCTTTCTTAACCGCACAAAAAATATTGTTTATAATTGCTTAGAATCTGGGGGTCTATTATGAATTGAAATTCCAAATTTTCGGGCTCAATTTCGTGTTTTTGTTTGTACCAAAATCGACCCTAAGATTTCATTTGTCATAAATCCTACCATAAAAGTCCAAAGGAACGATACTTTAGCATTTTTAATATTTTTAAACGGTACGTATCATGTAATTTTAACATCAAATTTGTGTTTCGTTCGGATCTGAAATTTCGGAAAACATTTCATGGTAGGCCCTCTGATCTAAACCAAAATATCCGACAGAGTACGAAAGGAAGAAGCAAGTTAAAATGGCAATATGCGAGACCATATGATAATTTGAAGAACGAATAATCATTGGGGTAGATGATTCTCAAGTGGTAAATCCATATAATCCAATACAGAATAAGCTAATTTCCCATACTTATTAACTACAGTACGTTATAAATTATTATTACTTTATTCTTTATAAATTTCAGAGGCTTGGGAGAAGAAGCTAGATGAATACACAGACTGGTTTCTGGCAGAAGAATCGGTCAAAGCAAATGAAGCACTCAGACCTGGGAAACCGACTAACTATGACGAACTATTCGGTATAGATGGTTCATTTAGACAGCTGTCTATCGATTAATATAGAAAATCATCAGTAATATAAACTATCGAATATAAGTTACTGTATTGACAGTGACAGACATTTTTGTTATGGGTTTTTGGTGTAAAGAATCAATTGTGACAATTTTTACATCGTACATTTTACCTACAGAACCTTCAGCGTACGAAACTGGCTACACGTGATATGTTATATTTTTAATTATCATCAAAAAAGGAGAAGGTCGTATAAGTATGTTCGCTGCATATCTTTTTTCATGTATGCATTTCGATGTCTTTCATTTTCTCTGGGCCAATTGGCATGAATCTTTTTATTTTATTTGTAAACGGTTTACAGAGCCGAATGATTTTTTTCCACAAACACCTGACTTTAACTTGAATACAGTAAATATGGGACTACAAAGATTGTCCTATGCAGGTCTAAAGAAGATTTAGGTACACATTTTTTCCTTACTCGAATGTGAATTGGATTTTGTGAACCCACTTGAAAAACTTGTGATGCCTATAACTACTTTAAGATCTTTATAATAACGCGAAGAAACACCCACTTTTTTATTTTGCCACGCTATCTAGTTCAGAGAAGTTGTTTAATATGTGTATATTATGTTAGCATTTTATGAAAGATACCTAATTTCAAAATTCCATGAAACATCTTTATAGTGCATCTTTATAGTGAAAATGACCATCTCGTTTTATAACAAGCACTAAGAACATACGAAATAGCATTTCGTAGAGTTAGAAAATACCTTGTCTGATTTTTTGTTGTATATAGCTTTATACCTTGGGTCTAATCTAAACCGAGTTAAAAAAAAATGGTTATAGAGTCAGGATCACCTATCCTGTTGTTTTGTCTATCCTTTGTCCAATCTTATGTGGGTACCTTAAAAAGGCATTTCTTTCCATATCTTCTGTCAAGATCTCTAATGTTTCGTATGCCACTCTCGTAATATAAAAATCTCTCTAATTCTAGATTTCCGCATGACGCAGCTCATTTATTATTAATATTAATAAGTTTAGTACAATGGATAATTAAGGTACAGTTTTATATTAAGCCATAAGCATCACAAAGATTCAAATTATATTATAAGATAGAATAATTATGAAAAAGCAATCACACTATCTCATCTTTATCATTATTCAGTCTGATTCAACCTTGTTTGTAATTCATTTGTTGGTGCTCTTACATTGTGATATTATTATATTGAAATTATACTAATAAAATAGACGTAGATACAACATTTTTTTTAATTAAACTGGTTTTTTTATAAATCTTTTTTATTTATTTCACATTCCTATCCAGTTGCCAGAAGGGAATTTTGAACAAAATAATGACTTATGACTTATATGTAACGAAGTATGCAAAGGCATAGGAAATTTTAAACAAAATCACTGTGGGTAGGTCTATCACGTCAGAATTTCTATTGCTAAGCAACTTAGCTATCTTTATTTCGTTTCGAATGGTAAGATATTGCAGAGTAATTTCCATAGCCTATCCCCTTCCTATGCACCCTAGTTCGTAGAGATAGCAATTAATGTCACAATATATTTATGAAGATGCTATTGTCGTACCATACATATAGCAACAACTGTATTTCTTGCCCGTTTTTCTCAACTAAAATTGCAGCTGGGCGGTAGATGCATCAAAACTACCAAAAATACCAGAGGGAGACTTGTACAAAAGTCGGTACTCGGTCGGTCGGTCGGTAGGTACCTCTGTCCTATTCGTGTTTCTACCGTGAAGCAGTTGTGTTTGCATGGCTGTGTTTCGGTTTGAAGGGTGGGATATGGCGTGAATTTACAGGGTACAGAGGAATAACACCTGAGTCCTCAGGAATGGCAACGCATGGGAGGTATCATGGGCGAAACAGTATACTCTGTTATGTCCATGGTACTGCTCTGTCTATAGACGACAGTTACCACTTTCCATCAGGTGGGCCGTCAGCTTGTTTGCCACTGTAAGTTGTCTAAAAAAATGTCATTATCATGTCAGTCATTATCTGTCCACTGCTGAATATAGGCCTCTTCCATAGGCTGTTAATTAAGTTTATTTGAATAAAAAATACTTATTTTTTATACAGAAACAACCACACCAGTAAAAACTCAAAATTATTAAAGGAGAGATTTACCAAAGTTTCAATGATTGGTGCTCACGTAATCGTGGGTAATATATTCTAGATATATAACAGAAATATATAAACATCGATAATTCGAGAGTATGCCAGAATAATCCTTACTAATACTTACTTAATAAGTGAGTTTGTTATAAAATTAATAATAAATGAGTAAGTTCCTTCCTGCGAGGAATGGCGGACAAGGGATGGGCAGCAGCGTCCCTCTTAAAACCTCTCTAAAAGCCAACTGCGGTTGCCAACCCGCCTGTCAAACGTGGCAACTACTGGCAAAACTCCCCTTATGGGGAATGCTTAAGTCCAGCAGTGGGTAGTTAACGGCTGAAATAATTATAATAAGAGTTCCTTCCTTATCGATCCCCTTTAGTACAAGTAATAAGGGATGGAGAAGTTATTCATAAAACCTATAGTTTACTTAGTCATTACCAATTTTAGACGTTTACAGCTTTTTTATCCTTCACATTTGTTCAACTTTACACAAACTTCCTGTATATCTGTTTACTTACACAAATTTATATAGATTTTTACTTTAATATCTATATACATAAGTAGTTAATTCAATTGTTGCACTTTCAATTCCTTAAAGATATTGCAATTACATAAATATACTGACCTATATTCGACACAACTTGTATTATTAAACAAATATTATTTACACTTTTGTTTCGGTCGAGTAAACTATAATCTGGTAAAGTTATTTTTTAAGCATCCCTTTAATGGTTGACAAACATAAATATAGTAAATAAAGCCCAAGAGGTTTAAGTGGTACTAAAAATCCAATTTTTTTAATGTATTTATGTATGATAATTAAATAAAAAAAAATATTAATAAATTAAATAATAATATAATAAGTTCGAAAGTCTGTAACGATGGATGAATGGATGAATGGATGTTTCTTACTCTTTTACGCAAAAATTACAGAATAAACTTGAATAAAATTTGAGTAATTACATAGTAACTTAGCACATAAGATACTGTATATACTTACTCATTTACGTGGTCAAAGCCCCGGAATACAGCTAGTAACTCACAAATTACAAATTAAAATTTTCCAATAATGATTCCAAATCGTATCACTTAAATATGGGAGTTGAAGGAATTTTGGATGAATATAAAAATAACATTTAAACGCATAATATATCGTCATAGTCATAGAATACTGACGTATCTGACAAATATTACATATGTAGATCCGTCAGTATTCTACGACTATGACGATATATAATATCTAGAATAAGTAACCCGACTATAAGTCGAGTTAATTATTCATTTATTTACATTTACATTGAGTTATATTGAAAATATATTTGTAACGACACCGCATTGCTCGTGAGAATAAGCAAGCGTGTGTTTACAAAAGGCTGCATTGCCCAACAGCTAAGAGATTAAGGTGTGAGGTTACGTTAGTCAGTTCACATTGTGCTTTGTGGCCGGACGGTCGCGAGCCACGTCACGTGTATTTTAACGTCTCTGCGTACGAACGTGAGTATATTTTTATTTTGTGATTTATTAAAACCAAATTACCAGTACAATTTTAGTCTATGGTTACTGAAACCCTTTTTGAAAATCCAATATGTTAAAAAATATGTATCAGTTATTGCTTTGTGTACTGTTATTCTTTTATTATTATATTTTTCTTTTTACTTTTATTATTGTTTTAAATAATAACAATTTATTAGTTAGTTAATAATTTAGTTAATTTATAATTGTTTCTAAGATAATTTATTTTAAGAGTTAATATAGATTTTATTCTAACTTCACCATAAACTGTTTTCCAAAGACTTTACTCCCATCTAATCTCAATAATTTATTAGCAAACAAAAGAATTATTTCTCCCATCAATAAAAATTAAAGGAACCTATTTTTAGTAATATTTATTTACTAACAAAATGACAGTCAATTTCATAAAAATATTTTTTTTTTTTAAATAATCTAACGAATTAGCTTACATCTATTAACTCTGACACAATAGGCTCAATACCGATTTCTGCGTGAATTGAACAAAACATGCAGGGCTTCCCATGGATAGCACAGTATATTCTGTGATGTTTATAGTGTATTTGTAAGCGACGTTTACCACTTTCTATCGAACGGAACTTGCCAGCATTCGCTCACTGCAATAATATACAAAAAATAAACTTTATAACTCATACTTTTTTTATATCACGAGGGTGGAAAACAAGCATACAGCCCGTCTGATGGTAAACGGTTACTGTAGCCTATGAATGCCTGCAATATCAGGGGTATTGCCGACCCTGAAGAAACCTCTTTACCCCCCTTTTGAAGAATTTTACTTTGTATGTGAGAATTCAAACACACAGTAACCACATACCATCAGGTGGGCCGTATGCTTGAATTTTACATTTTATTTTATTTGAATGGTATAAAAAAATCGTTACAAAATGATGTATGTATGAACAATAAAAGCTAAAATTGTTTACAAATTTTATCTGTCTGTCTGTGTGCTTGTTCTGTCGTCACGCAATAATAATTTAAACAAATTGGATGCAATTTTCATAACTGTATTTCTGAAAGTCAAACTTAAAATCTAGTGTATGTTTTATCCTTAGATTATATAGATAGAGTATCTCCATAGAAATGTTTCGAGAAAAACGGATCAACTTTTTCATACAATTTTGCGTGATAAATAGTTACGAGTGATTCCTTTACAACTTCTATATTTATTTTGTCTTATAAATTCTGCATCTTTTTAATGCGTAAACACTCATTTTATTTATTAAATACATAAAGATACATTTTATGTATAAGTACCTATGTAAAACACTGATAAAAAAAAACGAATCAACTAATTTGACAATTAAATTAACTGACAAAAAGTTGAGCCGTTTTTGAAGCTCGTTGCTCTATCTATTTAATCTAAGGTTTTATCTTGATATACTATCTAGAAATAGTTATTTAATTCCAAAATTTATGCATACGAAGTATTTGGCAAAAGCTAGTGGTAATAAGTCAAATTACTTAAAATAAAATGACTATTTTTTTTATTGTCAATGATGTTGCATCGATAAAGTCAGTTGACTTGTTTTCCCATTGTTCATTTATGTGTAACATTATAATAACTGGTAGGTGCTTATTATAAACACTTAACATAAATGATTTCAATAATGGGATATACTATGTTATTTAAGTATTTTATTTATTGGAAATAATTTATATAACTCTAATACACGTGTTTTACTTGATTCTCATTTTCTTTGATTTCATAATATATACAACTATAAGTAATATGATTTGTATCTGTGGTAAAGTAAGTTTGTACTTAACTAGTCTAAATTTTAACATGACTAAATAAAAAAAAATACTAAAAATATTTTTAATAATTTAAATTAAATCATTATAAATAAAAATTGTAACATGAGTACTTAAATTTACTTGATGATGATGATGATTTATGAGTACTTTAATTTAATATATTATTATTAAAATAAAATTCAGCTTTCTATGGGTAAAACAATTTTAAAAAGCAGTTATTGTAATAACTGTTTTTTAGTTTATCATATACAAACAAACAAATCCTTTTTTATAATATTAATAAAGATAATATTCTTATCGATAAGGTTAATTTAATTACTTTTTCTTTCTTGTTTTTCTTTCTTTTTTCTTACAATGCTTTGTAACACTCAAATAGTCTTACAATGAAGTCTTTGTTTTCTTACAATGCAAAATTATTAAACCATCTCAAACTCACTACTGAGCGCTCATACATTTTGCAACACATTGTCTTGTGGGCACATACTCGTATGTCCCAATCAACGAAGGTCAGCATAATACTTGTCCGTATCCGGGGTACGTCACTGTCATCTGCGACATTGACGTATTGCACAACACTACACAATACAGTATGACAATTAGATATGGAATCGAATAGATAACATCATCGGCAAGATTATTTACTACAATAAAACTGATATAGATTAAAGATGGAGTGTAAGGAAATATCCAAAGCCGGAAAACTATTAAAAAAAAGTATGACAGTTAGTGATGTGCATAGAGAACGATTTTTAATATTCGCGTATATTGAGAAAAATCGCCGGAGTGTCAATTATATTTGTGTGTATTATAGTTTAGTACTAATACATACTACTTGTATTATAGTAGTACTAGGTTAGTGGCAGTACATAGTAAAGTACATAAAACTCGAAGTTTTTTAATTTAGTTTTATGTCCATCATCATGTAATCATGAATTCGAGAAAAAAATCGAATTCGAACATTTTTCGAGCAAAAATCAATTTACGTTATTCTAAGTATGTCGATTTCTCGAGGAAAAGCCGATCGAGTTGGTTTGAATAATTACGAACGTTTGAGACGAATAGCATCGATTCGAACCACGACAAACATTTTCGAACATATGACTTCGAATTTCGAGATTTTACAGTATAAAATGAATTAGAATCACTATATCTATTTCAACATTATGTCGAAAAAACAATAATTTGCTTTCTGGTGTATATAACGATAATTATATAGTTATTTAAGCCGTGTGGGCCCGGCATAAAAGGGCCACCCCTTTCTTTCCCGTGGGTGTCATAAGAGGTAACTAAGAGAGGGCGAGGCAGCAGCGTCTCTCTTAAAACATCTCCAAAGCCTAGATACGATATTCAATCCGTCTGCCAAGCATAGCAACTACTGGCAAAACCCAAGGGGGAAGCTTATGTTTAGTAGTAGACAGTTAACGGCTGAAACGATGATGATGATATAGTCATTTAATCCTTTTCCTTTAGTAATTCAGAGAAAAAAAGTAGAAAATATGCTTTATTTGCAACAAATATACGTTAGGATTTTTTTAAAAGATGAAAATGCAATGGCAACCCTGCCTACACTGACAGTATGCCAATGAATAATTAGTCAGGATGAAGTTGACTCATCATAACAAATTCAGCAGAAATTACCCACAATAGTTTCCAATGGGAACCACGCAGAAATCGACCTGATAGTGTATATTGCTACCAATAGGGGCCATTTACTAACAATTTCTTCCCTCCCTCCCTTACACGTTTGTTTAAAAATAACAATACTGTAAAGAATACAAATTGTTTTATTAAAACAATAAGAATATATCCTTTATTCTTATTGTTTTAATAAAACAATTTGTATTCTTTACAGTATTGTTATTTTTAAACAAACGTGTAAGGGAGGGAGGGAAGAAATTGTTAGTAGAGCGTTTGTCATTTGCGCGGAAGTAAATGCAAATGTCTCAATCTCTGTTAGAAGCACGTTTGTAACTTCATTTTTCTTTTATTATTGACTCTGGCTTTTACCCTCGACTTACCACAACCAAGATATGTCCATATCTTGACCAGGATAAAGAGTAGCCTATATCTTTCTTCATACCATCGATGATATGCATCATATTCTATTAGAGCGTCGTATTAACACAAAGGAAAGAGAATAATTCATGCGCCACTTTAACTTAAATAAATTGAATGTTGGTCTTATTCAATCTATGTTAGCTGAACTTAAACCAGAAATTTTTGAACATCTCTGTAAATTATTGATGCCCATTATTTCTTCTCTTTCCGCATCTTGGGAAAGTAGATAAAGTTTTGTTTGAGAAATTTGTTCAGGGTACGATAGGACTGATATGCCTGAAGAAGGTAAAAGCCCTTAAAATAATAATAAAAAAAAATCTTTCTTCATCTTATATAGTACGTGCATATCAAAATTTTACAGCGATTTGTCAAGTCCTTAAAGTAACAAACAAACTCCCTTTCATATTTTTAATATTAGTAAGGATTGCTTGCTATTTCACACGCGTAGATTTTGGGACGAAACATACAACAAATTTTAAGTTCAACCATGATGGTCAACCATATTGAGAAAATCGCATACTTTAATATTTTTTGTATGATTACAGACAAATATATAGTTAAGACGGAAATATTGTTATGGCTTCTATTGCTCTTATTAATATCCCTGATATTTATTTTTTCTTAAATATCTTAATGAAAATGTAGACAAAAGAATAATTTAATTGACCAAAAATTTTGACAGTCTATTCTGTATAATAATAAAGGCTTTCATTAGACACTACAAACTAAATAAGCGCATAGCGCAACTAGGCTTATGCCCAAAAAGTGTTTACAGATGCAGATTTTGTCACAATTAAAAAAAACGGCAGGGCACGTAATTTGTGGCTGCAGCCCACTTATACACAAATGATATATATATTTGGAAAATACATTTATACCCATTTATACCCTGAGAATATAAAAACAGGAATTACGAGCGAACTTTAAAATACTCGAACACAAAAGATCACGAAGGTCGCAGCGTTACAGGTTTTTCTGCTTGACCAAGCCCATTACTCAAATAATAATAATAGATAATCTATTGACGATAAATAAAAAATCTAGTAATTAATTGAATATTTCGATTTGTTACTAATTTAATTTATATATCTATAATATAAGTTTGTACGATAATTAAAAAAATAATCTGTAAATAAAATAAATAAAAAAAAAATTGTGTTTCACAAAAAAAAAAAACAACCTCCTTCAATTGTAACAAAACCAGTTATTTTAATTTAAAACTAAACCACTTAACCGGTTTTAATAAAATTTCTATGGGACCAATATCAAAGCATATGCTTTTAGATAAGAATTTCCAAATCAACTGATGTAGAAATGAGGTAACAAACGTTAAAAAAAAACCGAAATCAGAACCTCCTTCTTTGAAGTTGGTTAAAAGGACTTATTACTTTTTCCCTAAGTTCGATTGAAATAGATGATAGTTATAATTTTGACATATGTATATATCACCAGGAGTGGCCAACCAGTCGATAGCGACTTTTAGTCCAGTCAATCTTGGCAAGGCAAAAAATATAATATTTTGCTAATCTAGTGGAAAATGCTTACACGCAATGCTTACACTAATATAACGAAGTAATTACTAAGAATAGTTTTCAGTTTTAAAAAAAAAAATATTACACAATTATGTGCTGAACTATTTTGTTTGTGTAGATCGTACAGAGTTTCGTCAATAAACAGTAGATCTTAGGTATAGTCGGCCAGCCCATGATATATACCATTATTCGTAAAGCCATAGATAGAACAATACATAGTAGTGACGGCTCTCACTTCGTTCAGTTCCCATAAACTTATTGTTCTATAAATGTAATTACTTTGTACCGTTACAGTTGCACAGACCTGGGGTGTTGCGTGCAGTTATCTCGTGCAATATAACTGTACTGCTTCACTTACCAGGTATATTACCATAACCTAGTCCAGCCTAGACCTCGTATTTTCTACGTGAACTTGTTTGTAAATTACTTATCCTACAGGAATGCATTGCGTTGAATAATTTAAGATTTTCCTCCACAAAGAAACGTTGATTTTTAATACTGGCAATACCAGTTATGTTGATTTAGAAACTAAACTACAAAAATCGATTTTAATAAAATTTCGACGAGATTAATCTGAAAATATATTGTTTTAAATAAAAAAAAGAATTGTCCAAATCAGTTTATAAATAACGCAGTTCTGAAGTGACGAACAAAATAAAAATACAATCGAATTGGAAAACATCTTTTTTAAGCAACTTCAAAAAGAAAGAGGTTCCTAATTTATTTGTATGTTTTACTTAATGTTACAAATACAAAATATAACATACAAATTCAAAAGAGTCATCCATTATAATTGCATACTGACATTAGGTATAAATTACAGAGATGAAATACAATGAAAGGCTAAGGAATTGCATAAAATTATCACAACGTTGTCATTACTAAAGACTACTGTTATTTTGCTCGCGAACTATACTATTGTCTGGTATTTTCCTCATTTCATAATTTACTTATCAAGATGAAACTATTAATTTATTTACTCCAAGTTAAAGTCTGAAATAACTCGAGTATTGTTTGTCTTAAGAGCAAACATAAATTTAAATTACGTCCTCTTTTAATATCCTGTCTCCTTAGTTGTTTGTTAGTGGCTTAAAGGGCAACATTAGCCCTTTACCAATAAAAAAAAAACTTTAAATTATAAGGCAACGTCGCTATTATCATTTATTAATTAGCAATTATTATTAATATATAGTCGATTAAAAAAATATATTAAACATTTTTCAATGATTTTAATTCATTATTTAAAAACTACTCTAATGTACATACTCATAAGTTAATTATAAAATATGTTGTATATAATTCTACTATTAAAAACTTTATATATATATAAAACGTATATATATATATATATATATATATATATATATATATATATATATATATATATATATATATATATATATATATATATATATATATATATATATATATATATATATATAAACAAACTATATAACTCACCCAACCCATACAACAGTCTGCTTTTTGTAATACACATTTTATTTGATATGTTACTAATTTCATTAAGGAAATGTTACTGAGATAATTTAAACAAAATTGAGTTAGCTTTTCATTTAGTTTTTTTTTTTTCACCACAAAGTTGGCAAAGAAGTATACCGCCCGTCTGATAGTGATCGAACACTGTAGCATATTAACGTGTACAGCACCAAGGGTATCACGTGCACGTTGCCGACCCTGAAGAAATCTTAATATATATACCCTTTTTGATGAACCTATGCTGTAGTCTCTAGGGGACTTAAAGATCGAGTGATGGACAGCAGTGTCCCTTTTAAAATTTCACCAAAACCCTAACTGCGGTTGCCAACCCGCATACCAAGCGTGGCAATTACTGGCAAAACCTTCTTAATAGGAGAAGGTTATATTTAACGGAGTACAGTAAATGGTTGATATAATGAAACAAAAAAAAACTAACAGAATTGAGAACTCCTTTTTTGAAATCTGTTGATAAATAGACAAAAATTATAAAAAAAAATATCGTATTATGTATTACACGTTCTTAGTCTTTACATTTTTTTGTAAAGAGTATCTATCTTTATTTTTTTTCTAATGTAATGATTTAATGTAGATAAATTGTAATGAGTAGATTTTTTCGTACTTCTGTATTGTCGCACTTCCGTGATTCGCACTTTGAATACTCAATCTATTTTTAAAACATATAAAGAAGGATGTTCTTAGTGCGTCTTCATTTTTTTGTACATATATTACGCGATATCTTCGGTAATTCAGAACAGTTTTGTTAGTCTTTTGTTAAACACAAAGCATGCTGTGGTTGACTCTAAATGTAAGAACAGTTAGACCTAATCCACTAGTGTAGGGGGGGAAAGGGATTGTTAGTAATGGAGACTGGAATCCCATTGCTAGCAATATTGGGTATATAGTGTTGTAACATTATTACTTTGGGGGGAAAGGGATTATCAGTAATGGAGACTGAGAATCCTATTGCTAGCAATATACCCAACCAGGTCAACCTCCTCGCGGTTCTCCCTGGAAACTATCATGGTTAATTTGTGATGAATTCATCATGATGGGCTAACTGGCTTGTTTTCATTCTCATCTATCACCCTTCACTGGTGCTCCGCCATGCGGGGTTATTAACCCATAATCACCCATAAAAAAAAACAACGAATATAATACTTTATGTTCTAATTCACACGGACGAAACTGTGGGAAAGGTAGGTATAATTGGTAAAAATAAATTTTTAGACATTGGCAACAGTAAACATACTAAGCCTGTAATTCGTATTATATATATAAAGATACATTCACAAATCACTTTTATCTGTAGTCGACAAGATGGAAAGAAAATTAGTAGAACAAAATATGCTAATAAATTACTACCAATGTTTATAAAGCGATGATAATAGTCGTGATAATACTGCGTACTATGCTTAAGATATTATACAGCTGACCACACTAGACGTGTTATGCATGTTACATAGGATAAACAAAGCAGATAGCTTGTTTCAATGTTAAATAAGTAAGATAAAACCAATAAGCATAAAGAATTAAACTATGTATTTTTTATTTTTTTTATTTTAGGCTGAATATACTCGGCAAAAAAAATTATTGCTGGATTTTTTAGAGTCAGCACTGCCCTAATATTAACAAAACTAAAAAATGAAACTATGCAACTATCTAGAAGTATCAATACAATAAAATAAATGAATATTCAGTGTGATACATTCATTATACAATTCATGGTCCTAAGTATCGATATCGATAGGCATCATAAAAACCTAGTTAGTTTATAGCGCAAAATTTTCGCATTCTATTAATTGGTTGCATAGAAATTATATCATATCATTTTTTGTTCAAAGTGACGCAAACCCGTGTTTATACACAATAATATCACAACACACTGCTATCTAACCTCATTTTTAATTTAATTCGCACCATATTGACTCCCACAATTGTGTTCTTCTTTTTAAATATTTAAAAAAATGCGCATTCCGTTTTCAGAATAATAAATAGGTACCAAATATTTTAACAAATATAATTAATGTTAATGTAAATGTAGTAATTGAAAAGAGGTAATATTATTGTCATTTGCTTGAATACTGTAGTTTATCTTACGGTCAAAGCACATTTTAATATATGGGATCGAGTCTAAGGTGCCTTTTCTATAAACTATAATCTAATCTCTAAATCGGTAAAATAAAATATCTGTAAAATTAAATAAACAAAAAAAAGATTTCAATTATTGAAATTTAAATTAATATGTGACCTGCATACAGATATACACATGCAGACACGACATACATACATATGATAGACATACAGACTTGACCCATTTATTAATAATATAATCATCGTGTAACAATAAAAAAGTTAAATAGTGCAATCAATCATGCATCACTCATCATCAATGTCTCTCAATGACAATATAAGATACATCAAATCGTCTATAAAAAAATTATCCAAGGTATTATGTAGTTATACGTAATTACATCTAAATTAGCTTTAAGCAGGGGATTTTTTATCTATATGTATATATATATATATATATATATATATATATATATATATATATATATATATATATATATATATATATATATATATATATATATATATATATATATATATATATATATATATATATATATATATATATATATATATATATATATATATATATATATATATATATATATATATATATATTAAAAAAAAATTTAAAAGATCGTTCCTTTGGACTTTAATTGTAGGATTTATAACGAACGAAATATCAAACTCTACTTACTGGACCAATTGCGGTATGAAAAAAAACACAAAATCAAGTCCGAAAATAACGGAATTTCATTCCATGGTAGACCCTTAAAAATGTTATGTCCTACTACTATTATAAACATGAAATTTTATGACGATGGATAAATATTTTGCTATTCTTTCACACAAAAAGTACTGAATGTACCTACTCTGAACAAAACCGCAGGACACGACTAGTATGTATAACCTGTGCGATCTATATTAAATACCCAACGAACGCTCATGACTTCATCTTATATTTCGATAGTATAAATTGTCTCAAGGAAACATTACCAATTTTAAAGAGTGCTTCCTGTTATTAAGGAACTTGAGTGTACGGGTTTGACATTACCTCTTACTGGCCATTATTCTTTGAGCAATTAGCACGTTAACAAAGAGTATTGAATTACGCAGATCGGTCACATCGTTCCAATTTAGGTATAAAGTTATTTTACTAATAAGAAATCGAGAGACGAGACCATACCCATAGGACGTTGTTATAGCTATCATATTCATATCTTTTATTAACCAATGTAACAATTGTCGTCACACACTATATTTACTTTATATTTACGTTCTTTTGTTTATTTATTCATTGTTTATTAGACCACATTACAAAAAAGTTTAGTGAAAAAAGCAGACTTAATGCTATGCAGCATTCTCTCCTAGTCAATCTTTGGCAAAACAGAAATGTAATTATGCAGTGATAAATTGAAATTTGTTTAAAAAAAACAACTACACCGTAGCTCGTATCTGTTTGATCCACTTTTGAACATAGAAATACAGAAATGGGCATCAACGTTCCCCTTAAAATATCACAAAAACCTAACTTCGGATGCTATGGGGGAAGGGATAGTTAGTAATGCGGACTATAAGTCCCATTGCTAGCAATATACCCTATTAGGTCGCTCTCCACGTGGTTCCCCTGGAAACCATCAACCAAGCATAGCAACTACAGGCAAAACCTTATAATGCCTATGTTCAGCAGTGGACAGATAACGAATGGTATGATATTGATTATTTTATTTTTAAATTTGTTATTGGCAAACGTATTATTGTAATAGGTAATTTATTATACATTTTCAGCTAAAAATTTATACCCATTCAATATTTTTAATTTATTTTTAATAAACTCTCAAACATTGGATTAAATATGAACTTTGTTATTTATAATATTTGGCGACGAAATTGCATACAAGACAGTCCTTAATCACACTTAAACGAGCGGACTTAAAATAGAGAGCCTACCATGAAATGTTTTCCGAAATTTCGGAGCCGAACGAAACACAAATTTAATGTTAAAATTACATAATACTTACCGTTTAAAAACATTAAAAATATGAAAATATTATTCCTTGGAACTTTTATGGTAGGATTTATGACGAACGAAATATTAAGCTCCATTTACTGGCCCGATTTAGGTGTGAACAAAAACACGAAATTGAGTCCGAAACTTCGGAATTTCATTTCATGGTAGGCCCACTGATGTCCCACTATCCTAAATTATCAAATGCCAATATTTTTAATCTATAATTTACACAGATAAAACCATGGGTTTCAACTAGTAAATTACATCACGCTCACCGGAATAAACAACTTATGATTCTATCTGAAGCGGAAAAATCCGGTCTTATAATAACACAGAACAAAAGATTTGCAAACGTCTTCATAATTGATAATGATAGGCAGTAATGGCCGTGAGACTAACACCTCACTGTGGCCTTCCATTAATCATGGTTATAGAATGGTTTCAGCATTGTCCCATAGCTTCGAGGGTCAAATGTAAACATTATGTTTTTATTATTTGACAATAATTACCATATAATTTTGAAATTTTGTTCCACAAAAGGAAACAGAAAATTTTATCGTAGCAAAATCAGTTATTTTGTTTTTAAAACTAAACTACTGTATCGATTTTGATAAAATTTCTATGACATCAATCTGAAAGTATATTGTTTCAGATATAAAAAGAATTTTCGAAACAGACTTCAAAAAGAAGATTCGAGAACCTTCTTTTTGAAGTCTGTTGAGAGTGTCAACTTAATAGTACATAATATTATAAAGTGATATCATAATGTATTCTGTGAAGTTTATGCTGTTTTTTTTATGTATAGACATGAGTCGATAGCGCCAATAGCAAGAACGGTTACTAGTTCTATCGAGTGATTTTTTTTATACAACTTAGAATGACAAACAAGCTGACGGCCCACCTGATGGAAAGTGGTAACCGTCGCCTATAGACATGAGCAGTACCATGGACAAAACAAAGTATACTGTTTCGCCCATGATACCCCCCATGCGTTGCCATTCCTGAGGACTCAGATGTTATTCCTCTGTACCCAGTAAATTTTTGTATCATTCCAAATTGAACATTAAATATGTGGGAATAATACTTTGTAACTTTACAAATTTATTGTTAAAATCTACGTGAATGAAATAGCCGATAAAATTTACTTAAAACATTGTTTCAGGTAAAAATGAAGCTAAAATCTGAACTTCTAGTCCAGCCTTCGGGTGAGATGTGGAAGAAAATCAGAGTTGAGCTCAACGAGGATGTGAATACACGTAATCAAGATCTGGCCGCGATCAAGGAATGGTTGAGGAAGCAGCCGCACCTACCTGATGAATGGGGTAAGCCGGAAGCATAAAACATCTGACTTAATCTTCCACTTCGCTTACTACTTAGATACTACGTTGTTATTAGGTCTTTCAGAACGCTGACAGATGGTATTAACACGTTCTCAGATCACATTCACTCGTAATTCAAGCCATTGGGATCTTTCGTGTTTCCCTGCCTTACTTGATCGTTGAAGTTATTCCTATAATAGACTCGTATCCATACTTTTTAACGACTCACAATTGCTTTTATGTTTCGTAGATTTTAATTCCTCACTGCAAACTCTACAGTGTCCTAACAGATGTACTCGGAGGGAAAGGGATTGTTAGTAATGGAGACTGAGAATCCATTGCTAGCAATATACCCAACCAGGTCGACCTCCACGCGGTTCCCCCTGGAAACTATCATGGTTAATTCCTAAGAAATTCATCATGATGGGCTAACTGGCCTGTTTACATTCTCAGCAATCACCCTTCACTGGTGCTCCGCTAGCGTATTCCGTTAGCGCAGGCGCGGTTACCATACCATTTTCACCCATCGAAAAAAAAAAAACAAATGTACTCATCCTTTCCTTATCAGTTGAAAAAAGAGCAAAATGGATTTCCACATCAAATGCTCCATCGACTTAGTTCCCTAACTACGTACTAATATAGTGTAATTATAGAATACACCTGTTGTATAGTATCTGTAGATTATACAAAAGTCGATTGCTTGGGTACCTCTGTGCCATTCGTGTTTCTACCATGAAGCAGTTATGTTTCCATGACTATGTTTCGGTTTGAATAGTGGGATATGGCGTGAATTTACAGGGTACAGAGTAATAACACCTGAGTCCTCAGGAATGGCAACGCATGGGGGGTATCATGGGCGAAACAGTATCCTCTGTTATGTCCATGGTACTGCTCATGTCTATAGACGACGGTTACCACTTTCCATCAGGTGGGCAGTTAGCTTGTTTGCCATTTTAAGTTGTATAAAAAAAAAAATTGTAGTAATAATTAAAGATTGTGTTCCATAAAAAACCTACTTCCATTATGACAATACTAGTTATTTTGGTCTAAAAATAAAACTACTAAACTGATTTAGATAAATTTCTATGGGATCAATCTGTAAGTATATCCTTTCAGATAAAAAGAGAATTTTTCAAATCGGTTAAGAACTGGCAGAGTTATGAGGTAACAAACACAAAAAAAAACAATAAAATTACGAATCTCATTCTTTTCGGAGCCGCTTAAAAAGATTTGATAAAGAATAAATAGCAAAAACATTAATATAAATTATTCTCTTGCCATTGTCAAATGACTTGTATTTTTTTATTTATACGTTTTTTTTTTTTTATTTCATTAAAATTAGCAATTTATTGTATTTAATAATTAAATAATTTCATGATATCAACCTTTAACTTACCACTGCTGAACATAAGCCTCCCCCTTAAGGAGTTTTGCCAATAGTTGCCACACTTGACAGGAAATACGCCTGCCAAACAACCACAGTCAGGTTTTAGAGACGTTTTAAGAAGGACGCTACTGCCTATCCCTCGCCAACCCTCTGTCGGTTCTTACTACACCCACAGGATAGGAAGGGCTGGCCTATTCTATGCCGGAACCACACGGCCAATTAAATAATATGTTTGTTAATATTAACTTATAAAATTAAAAACAATACACATGTAACATGTGAAATATAAATTACTTAAAATTAAAATAGCAACATCCTATTGTATATTATTATGAAGCATCTCAAGCTACATCGTTAACTCAAGTGTAATACTTATGCTACATAAAACTGTGTAATTGTAAATAAAACTTCCATAAAATTCTACAATTAGTGCTTATAAAGTCTAAATAATTACTTCCTACTAGTGATTTAACAGACATGTCTAGACTGAACAATGTGTTTGGGACACCATTTAATCATTTGGGACATACCCAAAACCAATGAACCACTGGTTATTCCATATGCTGTGGCAACATCTCGAAACAACGCTCTCAAAGAACTGATTCTCTATTCAAAACCGTGCAAACTATTACTATTGTTTATTAAAAAAAAAATAGTATTATGTAGCATAATTTCTTGCTAATCATCAGATGAATTAAATGCACTTTTCGTTAGCAAACAATATGGCCAACGATCAAGTTACAATACGGCACAAACGAATTGTTTCGCTGATGGACAGTGTGCGTGTTGGCTCAAACAGTGTCCTGAAGATAATTGTTGGTAAAACGGACTGTCTTATACTAAAATATTGGGTGGGACAGGTTGTCAATGCAAGAGCGTCATGATCGCTCATTTAATAACATAGGTTAAGTAAATTTATAACTAACAAAATGGGCCTTGAAATTAAATAAATATTATTATTATTATTATAAAAATATATGGTAAATAAAAATTCATTAATTCATTCATACCTATGTAGTGATAGTTTTAATCCCTAAATCGCACTGTACAGGCAGTATGTACATAAAACATCAAAAATGGTGATTGACATCAAATATCAAAGAATTTTTGGCCGTTAGCATTTTTATGGACAGAATGAAAAAAACTAGTGCAGTAGTATAAGAATAAATTTATTCTTATGATAGTACTTAGAAATACTTAACTGTTGCTAAATTTTATTGTACCCAATTTTAGGATACTTTCTTAAATTTCTTAACTGTGTCTGAATATAAAGTGTACATTTTAACAGTGGATAAAATCGTGATAAAATTTTATGTATAATAAAATTAACACAGCTTGCTATGTATGTACATTACATACAGTACATTAGTACATCACAATAGGGGGAAAGGGATTTTAAGTAATGAGGTCTAATAGCCCCATTGCTAGCAATATACCCTTTCAGGTCGACCTCCACGCGGTTCCCCCTGGAAACCATCATGATTAATTCTTGTCGAATTCATCATGGTGGGCCAACTGACCTGCATTCATTCTCACCTATCATCTTCCACTGGTGCCTCGTCGGTGTATACCGATAGCGCGGGCGGGTTTACCATTCCATTTTCACCCATTAAAAAAAAGTACATCACAATGGAGATCCATCTTCACACGATATACCTGGAAAAATCTGGGTTAAGTCCTGATGAATTTGACATGATTCGCCAACTGATGAACTGACTTCATCCTCACTTATTGTCCTTCACTAGTGCCCCGCCTGCGTATACTAATAGCACGCAAGCATTTTCTTTTAATGGCTAATAATGGAATGGCAATACCGCCTGCATTAACGGTATATGCTGATGGGACATTGTCTCATAATAGCCAATTCATAAAGAATTAACCAAGATGATTTTCAGAAGGAACTACGTAGAGACAGACCTGATAGAGCCTAAGGGTTATTATTATCATTATTAATATTTCATGACCGAAAAAATATATATTTCATGTGACATGATCATATTTCTTTGTAAAATGTACAAGGAACTTTTTAATATGAAAAATGCAATATTTTACCAAAAATTATTACATTATTTGAATTACAATTACACTAACACACAATACAGTCTCCATACACTATTCGTCAGTTAAGTGGAGTAGTATCTTCTAATTCTTCAACAAATTTCTTTTATAATGTCGATCGATTCAAAATCTATTCCTAGAAAAACTACCAGCCTTGGAAAAACAAAAAAATCAGAAAGGGCATATTAAGTAAGTGCCATATTTGATCAATGATATTCGTCGAGTTGTTGTTTAAAAAATCTTACACAACGACGACCTTGTAAGATGGTGCATCATCATCATGTAATATCCATTAATTTTTTTTATGATATTTACTATAGCAAAACAAGTTGACGGCCCGCTTGATAGAAAGTGATTACCGTCGCCTAGGGCCATAGGCATAACAGTATCATAAATATCGCTGAACTTATCTCATCGTTGAACTTATACTATATATATAAATATATATATATATATATATATATATATATATATATATATATATAAATATATATATATATAAATATATATATAATATATATATATATATATATATATATATATATATATATATATATATATATATGGAAAGTGGTAACCGTCGCCTATAGACATTAGCAGTACCGTGGACATAATAGAGTATACTGTTTCGCCCATGATACCCCCCATGCGTTGCCATTCCTGAGGACTCTGGTGTTATTCCTCCGTACCCAGTAAATTCACGCCATATCCCACCCGTCAAACCGAAACACAACCATGCAAACACAACTGCTTTACGGTTGAAACACGAATGGGACAGAGGTACTCAAGCAATCGACTTTTGTACAAAGTCTCCCTACATTACTATTTCTGAAGACCATTCATAACTTGTAATTTCATTGCATACGACCACTCTACATACCGGAACTCAATTATTCAAATACATCTGAATCTAACATAAATACGAATAGGACAAAAATACCCAAGCAGACGACTTTTATACAAATTTTCCAGTGCTTCATCCTTAGCACGTCTGTACTACTAACTTAGAGCTATTTACACACAGTACAGTGTTACTAACTCAGCACAGTGGTCCTGTCTTAGTACAGTGCTAACAACTCAGCCTCTCAATACTAATTCAACACAGTGCTCTGACTCTGCTCAGCACTACTAATTTAATACTGCGCTTCTAATTCAGCACAGTGCTATAAACTCAGCACTGCACAATTAACTCACCACAATCCTACTGACTCAACACATTGCTAAATTACAGGAAAAAAATCGTTCTTAAAATTGCCACTTGCAAGCAATGACAGTAAATCACCGGATCATTCTCTTGTTTTAAAAGTAATACTTAAATAATGGTCGATCATAAGCAAAACACAAACATGACTGGGTGACTGATTCTCTTAACCGCAAGTGTTTCGAAACGATATTGCAAAAGCGGATAGGCAGCCACTTGTACACGCCGTAGTTATTTATCTTAAATCAATGTCAAGGTTCCCCTCCAAAATAATTATTTATATATTTGTTAGTTTTTTTTTTTTTTAAATAAGCATTTTGTTCCAAAGGGGCAATGCTATTAGTGTCATCAGTATTTAACCTTGAAGTGGCATATTACAATAATATAATTATGTAATAAATTTAATAATTACAGAAATATTATTAAAATATGAAAGTCATAATAATTATCAATTACTAATATTTCTACAACAATTTCCAATTATATAGTAAATTATTAAGTATCTAATCATAAATATTTTTTTTTAATAATTACAGTGTTATACATACAATCTATGAATTTAAATAAGGTACTACGATTTAATTCAATAAAAGTTAAAAATATTTATTTATATAATACTAGCGGCCCGGTACGTGCTTCGCTACGCATAAAGCGAAATAATAAAAAAATTAAACCTCAATACCATTTATTCAAATAAAAAAATATTTTATTAATTGCTAGCTATTTTAATTTTACTGTTAACACTGAAAAAAGTTTGAATTTGACACAAAAATCCCCATTGCAAAATTATCCGCCATTTATTGAATTCATTTGTTACAAAAAATGTGACAAATGAAGAACCGCTCGACCGATTTTGTGCAAACTTCACATAAACCATTTACTAAATAGTCCGAACAAAGCCTAAACATTTGGTTTGGATAGGTGAGCCTGTTCTCGAATTATAAAATTACAACGAAAAGTGGCATTAATTTATATATATATATATATATATATATATATATATATATATATATATATATATATATATATATATATATATATATATATATATATAATGGCAACGCATGGGGGGTATCATGGGCGAAACAGTATGTGTCCATATTTATATACAGTTTCGTTGCAAATTACTTCTTCATTAAATAAATATTACTTTCTAATAGTACAGTTTTCGCAAAAACAAATCACACAAGTCTCGAGTGAAATATCATTCGACTAAAATCATGTATTTATAGAATGACAAACAAACTAACGGCCCACCTTGTGGAAAGTGGCGACTGTGAAAGTGGTAATACAAATAGCACCGTGGACAATATAGACTACTCTAATATACATAAAAAATGTTCAACATTTGTTTTCTTATAGGTTCTACATATATATATATATATATATATATATATATATATATATATATATATATATATATATATATATATATATATATATATATATATATATATATATGATATCAGCCGTTACCTACCCACTGCTGAATTATGTTTCCTCTCCCTTGGCAACAGATTGGCAACCGTGGTTAAGCTATAGTGATGTTTTAAGAAGGACGCTGCTGCCTGTCACTCAATCACTTCCCTTGGTTGGTTGATTCCCTTAGTCGGCTCTTACGATAATTACAGAAATGGAAGAGGTTATTCTTTGTCAGGCATATACAGGATATACATATATATATATAATTTTAATGGGTGATAATGATGATGTAATAAATATAAGTCAACATTAAAAAAATGTAAAGCCCATAAAATAAGATATAAAATAGTTTAAATCTCTAGACAACTTATAAAGTAAATGATCTCTACTTTGATTATAACATATCGTTAACTGACCACCAGGTAAGTACTTAATTATACGGAATAAGTATAAAAACAAGTTCAATAAGAACGCGTAACTTGTGAAAGCTGTTGAGAAAATAAATCGATTGCATTTACGATCAAGTGGTGTATCCATTCTCCATTAAATACTAAAAAGACAAAGTATTTAATATTTATTTTTTTAAATTTCAAATATCGATCGTAATCTTAAATCTTTAAGGTTACGGTACCTTAGATTATTTATGTAATAGAAAATTTATAATTATATTATTTACTTCTTCAAAAACACCGTATAAAAATGGTAATAATAATATGCTATGAACATGCTTATTTTGCCAAAACAATGACATACAAAATTTTGATGCAATAATGTCAGTAAACGATCGATATTAGTTTGTAAATAGTAATAATAATAATTTAATAACAAAATAAAATAATAAATATACAAAATTGAGTATTTTGTAGTTTTAGGAAATTTATCATTGTATTAAACTTTTTTTGTTTAATTATTTCAAATTTAAGTCCACGTAATTTTTAATGCAAATAATATTGAAAACAGCACTATGTTGTTTAAAAAAATAAACGTCAAACAAGTCTTTCTTGTCATACTGTTAACAGCCCGTATTTTAATACTCAAAGCTCCATTTAGAGGTAGGTAGGTGCCAGATCGTGGTAAATTTTTACAGCATTATATCCCGCTATGTTTTGTACTTCAATCCTTGGCACATCATCATCATCATCATGTCAGCCGTTAACTGATCACTGATGAGCCTTCTCCTATTGGGGACTGACAGTAGTTGCTTGCCACAATCATTACATATAAATATGAAAGTAAGTTTGTTACCATATAGCGCCTTAACGCTTAACCAGGGGGGAAAGGGATTGTTAGTAATGGAGACTGAGAATCTCATTGCTAGCAATATACCCAAACAGGTCGACCTCCTCGCGGTACCCCCTGGAAACTATCACGGTTAATTCCTGATGAATTCATCATAATAGGCTAACTGGACTGTTTTCATTCTCATCTATCACTGGTGCTCCGCCAGTGTATCCCGTTAGCGCGGGCGGGGTTACCATACCATTTTCACCCATCAAAAAAAAAAACGCTTAACTAATATATAAGATGGTGAAAGTTATATGTAGGCTGTTTTTTATCACGGTCAGTAAAGATAGATAAGACTTCGTTCGTTTGACCCCTTCAAACGAACGAAGTCGCGAATAAAAGCTAGTTAGTATAGAATTAACAGTAACAAAAGCATTCCCATGATCCATGACCGTGAATTTTGTAATAATATTAATGCCATTATCAATTAACAATGATACAATGAACTCTTTGATACAAAAATATGGCTTCTAAGCATTACTCACAATATAAAGGTAGGATACATTTGTAAATTTTATTTGTGCATTGTTTAAAATTTATATCCGTGTTGTATTGTTTTATGATTAATGAAACGTGTAATTAACAAGTATAAAGCATGCCTTTTATATTATATTTTATTTACATTTAACTAAATTTTAAATCGATAAAAGCAACGAATGTCAGATGACAAAAAGTGAACCAAAAATGAGGGCTATATATTATTTTTATTGTTTTTAATCAAAAATAAAATTAAAAGTACCCGTAACCGGCGAGCGTGTATGAAAAGATTCATGAATGTGGAAGCGAAAGAGGTTTGTTTGAATCGAAGCATTTGGCGTTCCATTGTTCCTGCCTACCCTAATGGGAGACAGGCGTGACAGATATGTATGTATGTATGTATGTTGATCAATTTCAAAAAGAAGAAAGTTCTGTATTCGTCTATTCATAGTTTCAACCGTCTTCAAAATAAAGAGGAACCTCATTCTTTTTGAAGTAGGTTCAATTTGGTTATATTACTTTAGGTTGGTTACCTCATAACTCCATCAGTTATATTTTGGAATTATATGGTATAAGTTAAAATTTGTTATAGTTTGGTTTTTTTTTTTTTATCTGAAAGAATGTACAGATTGACCTCCCAAAAATTTTATCTAGATAGATTCAGTAGTTCAGTAGTAGGAACCCGATCTGGATTTGTATGTACTTATGTAACGCAATATCTTGACTAATTTTGGACTTTGATAATTATTTTATGATCCATAAAAAGTAAATCATACTCCCATGTTAGTTCCATATTAATTTAGTGACGATTTCATATAATGCTCTTTTTCTTTGCAGAGCAAAAAAAACTGTTTGTTGTAAAACCTAACCTTTTAGGAAGCGAACAAAGAATTATTAGTAATGGAGACACTAGTCCCCATTGCTATTAATATACTCCGTCAGATCGACCTCCATGCGGTCCCTCCTGGAAACTATCGTGGTTAATTCCTATTAAATTTGCCATGATGCCGATAGACTATCTGACCTGCCTTCATCCTTACTATCACATCCTCCACTTGTATCCCACCGTTGTATGCCGTTAGCATAGGTGGATGCACCATTCCATCTTCATCCATAAAAATACTTATTTCTATTGGGACAAATCCACATTCTAAATTCAAATATTTTCAGCCTAATATGTGCACGACGGTTCCCCCTGGAAACTATCATGGTTAATTCCTGATGAATTCATTATGATGGGCTAACTGGCTTGTTTTCATTCTCATCTATCACCCTTCACTGGTGCTCCGCCAGTGTATCCCGTTAGTGCGGGCGGGGTTACCATACTATTTTCACCCATAAAAAAAAATATATGCACGAAATATCTCGTCATATCGCTGTGTGTGTGTTCACTTTTAGAGTAATTTTTTTACGAAGCAAAATATTCTTACCATTTTTTTTTATTATTAATAGATTTTTAAATAATCAATTAATTTCATTTTCACAGAGGACCGTCCACTGATGACGTTTTTGAGAGGCAGTAGTTTCTCATTAGAGAAATGCAAGAGGAAGTTAGACATGTACTTCACATTACGCGCTGCTTGTCCAGAATTCTTCACTAACAGAGACGCCACAAGCCCAGAACTTGAAGAAATACTTAGTAAAAAAATGTAAGTGTTTTTCACCTATTGAAAGCAACATTATAAGCGAGCAATATGTATAGTATTTTATTTTCAAGAATCCATACAAATCAGGGGCGGGTTGTTAGTAATAGACAATACGAGTATGTCCTCTCCGACGTGCGCGATTGCTTTTTTCTTTGACGGGTGTGAGGTCATTTATGGACGCAATGCCTACTTACCTCGACCTTTGTTCCAAGGGCATAGTAACCCATCATTGTTCTTTAATTGTTATTTAACATTACGCAAGTCTGTAATAGTCTAGGTCGTTATAAATACTGGAATTTTGTCGCGTGACCGACGCAGTTATAAATGACTTTCATTATTTTGATAAGGTGTTGTTATAACAAGTATTAATTAAAATAATTAAATATAATTAAACATAAAAAACATAACATTATTTAAGAACTAATACTAGTAATAATAATTAAGAGATTTATTTAAAATATAAAATGAAAGAGTAACATTTTAGTATTTCAATCCTCATTAAAAACGCAATAAACGCATGGGGGGGTATCATGGACGAAACAGTATACTCTGTTATGTCCATGGTATTGCTCATATCTATAGGTGATGGTTAATATTTTCTATCAGGTGGGCCGTCAACATGTTTGCCATTCTAAGTTGCATAAAAAAATTAATTGAACACTGACTTGAGTATGGGTATTCAAATGCTTCATCATGTACTTCTTTTAATTGATTTCTAAAGCTTACTTAATGTTTTGGAGAGAAGAATTAAGAAACTATCTATCTTCTTTTAAAAATATAATAAATGTTTCGTTATTTGATATTATTTTCTTTAAAAATAAATAAAAAGGGAAGAAGGAAACAGATAATAATGAAACTCCTAAAAAAATATGTTCACTTTCATGAAAACTATCACTTGTCCTCATTAGTTTTTACCCGATACTTTTATCCCCGTTGGAGATATTATCGTTTATATTATTCTTCACCCCAAATAGTACGTGCCAAATTGTAAAATTTTGTGATTATTTGTTGAGCCATTAAAGTAGTAAGAGGTGACAAAAATACACATAATACAAACTTTCACATTTATAGTCAGTACTTTATTTCGAAATATACCAAACTGTAACTGTATCTCTTTTATTTACAGACAAGGTCCTCCGCTATCAGGTTTGACACCGAATGGAAGGAGAGTCACCATATGCAGAGGTATGTATATATATTAAATAAACATAGAACTGTAATTCCTAATAAGATAGTCAGATTGTGATGCTATTATGATCTATTATTTTTATTTATTTATTTATTTATATATTATGACAATTAGAGTTAATTTTCATAAGATTCTGCAGAGTTATATCAAAATTATATACGCATACAAAATTTATATTAATTATATTAACCAAAATATAAAATCCACCCAATAGTCTCCTAATATTTATTTTTAAACTCATATCAACATTTTTTGGAAACAACAAACCTAGTAAATTTATTAAACTCTCATTGTCTAGTTATTGATATACAAATAGTTTCTTATTATTGTCTGCTACGTAATACCGTATTATTATTACAGAATATATACATTATTACAGAAACAGTATTTGAAATTAAATTAGTAACAAATCAAAATATTTATTCATATAGGTAGTGGATTTATTTGTTTATTTATATTTTCATTAAACTCTATTGTTTTAAACTATAATTACCTCAAAAAAATAATAAGAATCGAGGACTATTTAAATTGTGTTGCCATGTTACAATACTGATTGCAGTTTAAAAAAAAATAAAGGCAAATTACAGAAAGTGCACCATAAGGTCATTGTACTCTCCTAGGGCCGTTTACATAGAACTGGTAGGCTTACTTGTAAAACAGGTTCTGTTGTATGCAGTATGCACACCTCGTCGTGTTTCCTTTTCAAAAATGTCAATCATTATGTAGAGACAGTTGAGTAAAGATCAAGGAATATGGAATAAGGAAGCCCCCCATTTTCACCATTTCCTGCTATAGGTAGTTGTAGGTACAGGGTAGAATCACTTTCTAGAATAAATAGATTCTTAAAGTATTATTAAATTACGTAATTGTATTGGATGGAGAAAGTCAACAAAACGGGATCCTTTCCTTAAAAAAATGTTCTTGGTTATAGTCTGCTATTCAATTGTGTTCCATAAAAAAACGGTCTTCGTTGTCAACGATTGTGAAAAAACCAGTTATTTTGATTTAAAAACTAAACTACTTGACCGATTTTAATAAAATTTCTATAGGATCAATCTGTAAGTATATCCTTGCAGATAAAATTAATCCAAATCGATTTAAAACTGACTTAGACTATGAGGTAAAAAAAACATAAAAAATACAACCGAATTGAGACTCGCTTTCTTTTTGAATTCGGTTGACAATAGTACTTAATTATAATCATCAATCAACTCATATAATGACATTTAATAATTTAATTATATTTTAATCTTTATCACAACACAAGGCATGCTGTGCTTACCTATAAATATAAGAACAGTAAGATCTAATCTACCAGTGTATTTTATTAAAATGTTTAGCTGTATCTTATGTTGGTGATCCTATAAATAATTAAATGAATAAAATTTAATCAAATGAATAACTGATCCAATCACAAAACAGTCTGCTAATTTCCAATAATCGTACAAATTAAAAATCAATTAATTGAGGTATTTCTACTTCACCTTGGGGTCCATTCCAAGGCGCTATTTCTCTAAACCTATCTCTAAAATTTAATATCATCTCAACATTATAGCGATTATTAACAATTACAGTTTATCAATAAATTAATTAAATGAATGTTTTGATTTGTTGCTAATTTCATTTAGATAATGTTTCCATATCAATTTTAATAAAACTTGTTTACTTTTTAAACCCTACCCAAAGAGACTATACTTTTTTTTATACAATTTAGAATTGCAAACAAACTGACGACCCACCTGATGGAAAGTGATAACCGTCGCCTATAGACATGAACAGTACCATTAACATAACAGAGTATACTGTTTCGCCCATGATACCCCCATGCGTTGCCATTCCTGAGGACTCAGGTGTTATTCTTCTGTACCCAGTAATTTCAAATACACTATCGGGACTTAACGCGATGATAAATTCTTAATTTAAAATATTAAAAATAAAAATTATAATATGTGTAAAGAACGCGAAAATTTAAAACAAACAGACTATATTTGCATACATCACGTTCCTGCAACATATTTGAAATAATCACTATAGGTAGTAGAAGTAGGAAGAGTAGAGAGTAGAGAGAGTTTAATAGTTTCTCTTACCAATTATCTAGAAAGGTAGATGATCGTAATTTGATGACCAGTGAAAGCGCGTAATTAATTAAAGTTTATTTTAGGCGTTCACCCCAATTTGGACGCTCAACAAATAATAGACTGCCTCAAGCTGGCCCTGATGATAGGAGACGTGCGACTTTTGGAAGAATTAGAAGGAGTTGCCGGAGATGTTTACGTGCTGGACGCGGATATTTTGGGGCCCAGTTTGTTGGCGAAATTATCCCCTACTACTGTTAAGAAGTTCATGATATGTGTACAGGTTGGTTTGTAGCATAAACTTATCTTTATTTGGATGTAAATTATTTGTAATAATTTATAAATGTAAAAAAAAAAACGCTCTCGGGTATGTAAATACCTAGTTAAATGCTCAAATTTATTGTCAGTTTTTCGTCATTTTTTTTTATTGGTATGAGATTTTATAGTATATTTTTATACATTTTCAACAACGAACATGCTTTTGACTCATCTTATGAATTGTTATTACCATCACCAAGCATCACCAGACATCAACAGCACCATGAACATAAACCATTTCCATAAACGCTCTAAATACATTCTGTGATTACATAAATAGTCTTAAGTACTGTTAAGCATCTTTAATCCATAACTTTACTCCAATATCAAACCAAAACACACTCATTCGAACGGCGACTTCACAGCAAAATACTAGAAGTAACTTTTGTACAAGTCCTTTACAGTAGAAATTTCACCGTGCCAAAAATAATATCGAGTGAGGTCAACGAGTCGCTAATAAATTTCATGAATAAACCTTTTGTACTTTTAGGAGGCGTATCCGGTCAAACTGAAGGAAGTTCACATCGTAAACACCTCACCCATTGTAGAAGCATTCATCAACTTAGTGAAACCGTTCCTCAAAGAGAAAATTAGAAAACGGGTAAGTGATAAATTAAATACTTAAACTAAACTATTTCAACGGATTATTTGAAAAAAAAGTTTTTTCTTATCTAGTTAGTATTATGTTGCAACGTTAGATTATACAGATAGAGTGTCTCCATAGAAATGCTTTCAGAAAAACGGGTCAACTTTTTCATACAATTTTGCGTGATAAATAGTTATGAGTGATTCCTTTATAACTTCTATATTTATTTTGTCTTATAAATTCTGCATCTTTTTAATGCGTAAACACTCATTTTATTTATTAAACAATACGTCAAGGTACATTTTATGTGTGAATATATAGAATATTGATAAAAAAAAACGAGTCAGCTAATTTGACAATTAGCTGACAAAAAGTTGATCCGTTTTTGATGCTCGATGCTCTATCTATATAATCTAAAGTTGCAACATGTTAAGAATTGAAAAAAAAAGTCTACTTGTCTTTCACTATACTTGCAAAACTTCGAACATACACATCAAGGCTAAGTCAATGATTCTGACAGTCTGCAACCTTGACTTCAGATTGTGTGCAAAAAGATAATAACATTAGCATGAACTTCACTGAATACAGCGTACACTTATAACACTCTCCTATTTCAATAGTTTTAAGGACCAACGTGTTTTGTGGGGAACGGGGAGAGGATTGTTAGTAATGGGGTTTGATTTCCCTATAACTAGCAATACCCTATCAGGTCGACCTCAACGCGGTTCCCCTGTAAACTACTGTGATTTATTCTAGTGGAATTCGTCATGATTGGCTAACTGACCTGCTTTCATCCTCACCTAACATCCTTCACTGGTGTACCGTCAGCTTATACCGATAGCGCAGGCAGGTTTACTATTTCATTATCACATATTAAAGACACGTGTTTTATGTACCCTATAATTTCACTACCATATTTTTTTATACAACTTAGAATGGCAAACAGGCTGACGGCCCACCTAATGGAAAGTGGTAACCGTCGCCTATAGACATGAGCAGTACCATGGACATAACAGAGTATATGTTTCACCCACGATACCCCCCATGCGTTGCCATTCCTGAGGACTCAGGTATTATTCCTCTGTACCCAGTAAATTCACGCCATATCCCACCCTTCAAACCGAAACACAGCCATGCAAACACAACTGCTTCACGGTTGAAACACGAATGGGACAGAGGTACCCAAGCAATCGACTTTTGTACAAAATTTTCATCTGGTTAACTTAAGTTAACTTGAATAAAAAGTATTGTTATTTATTTATTTTTTATCTTTAAAGAGAATACTAAATAAACCAATTTACCAATTTCAGATATTCATTCACAAGGACATAAAGGATCTCTACAAGTATGTTCCGCAAGACATGCTGCCAGTCGAGTACGGCGGTACATGTGGTACCATGAATGAGATCCATGGTAAAATTAACATTATTTATTCTTAGATAAACATGACCTATATATGGACATAATTATGCAAAAACGTTCTTTATTTACAAGGATGCATTATTAACCGAATTAAAAAAGAAAGAGGTCCTTAATTCTCTCGTATTGTTTTATGTTTATTACCTCATAATCCCATAAGTTCTAAGCCGATTTGGCAAAAATATTTTTTTATCTGAAAAGATCTTTTTTTATCTTTTTTCTTCTTTTACCTTGGTATAAAAAAGGATATACTCACAAAATCGATCCCATAGAAATTTTATCAAAATCGATTCAGTAATTGAGTTTTTAGATCAAAATAACATTTTATTTTTGTAGGACTGGTAGAATGTTTATTTATTCTTTATTAACCACATTATAAAAAAAAAACCGTTTAATACAAAAGGCGGACTTAATGCTATAGAGCATTATCTTTCAGTCAACCTTTCAAAGGTTGACATATCATTTATGGAAAGGTGCATAAATATACCGAATTACTATAATTTTATTACGCTATTGACACCAAAGATAAAAATATTTTAATACAAAATGCTAATACATTTTGTATTAAAATATTTATTTATTTATTATTTATTAAAATATTTAATATACTATAATGGTACTGTAAGTTAGCAGGACAAATATAAAAGAGAATAAAGGCTAAACTCGCCTTTTTAATTACAAGAGTTTGTTTAAATCTTCGTCATCTTCAAATCTTAAACATCTTCAAATACTGAACATATGCCTCTGTACGAAATCGTTCTCCTTTCATCGAATTATTACAACACATTTGAGGAGAATTGTCTTTCACTGTATTTGTCCATTATACTCACTACAAACTTTGAACGGACGATCCCTTATTATATGACCAACCATATCATGATTATCATATCAGCCGTTGATAGTACACTGCTAAACATAGGCTTCACCCATAAGAGGTATAGTTGCCATGCTTGACAGGTGGGTTGGCATCGCAGCTAAGGTCTGGTGATGTTTTAAAAGGGACGCTGCTATTTGCAGCCTGGACCTGGACTATTAAATTACCTTAGTCGTCTCTTACGACATCCACGGGAAAGGAAGGAGTGGCTTATTCTATACCGAAACTATACCGAAACTATAAACGATAGACTTTCCTAAGCTCCTACAAAAATGGGAAATAACAGATCCTGTGCTTGCAGACATTTCTTTGTTTAATTATTATCAATATTCTTTATCTACATTTCAGAACAATGGATAAACAAGCTGAAAGAGTACCGCGACTGGTTCGCTGCGCAGGAGTCGGTGAAAGCGAACGAAGCGCTGCGACCGGGCCGACCGACAAACTATGACGAACTATTCGGCATAGACGGTTCATTTAGACAACTCTCTATTGACTGACGAAGTGTACTGCCTATATTGTGATATTGGTTTAGTTTCTATTGCATAAGAATAAATAAACTCAGTGGAAGTGACACTCATATGCTTTCGTTTGTGAATGCAGCAATACCACTACAATGTACTCTCTCCCGTCAGAACCCAGATAGATGAGAACGGTTGCCACAAACTCGCATTTACCAACAAATATTACAATCCAATGAAACACGAGAGCCTACCATGAAATGTTGCATACCGTTTAAAAATGTTAAAATATCGTTTCTTTGGACTTTTATGGTAGGATCTATGACTAACGAAACGTTCAGCTCCATTTACTGGGGCAATTTCGGTATGAACAAAATCATAAAATTGTGTCCGAAAATTCGGAAATTCATTTCATGGTAATCCCGTGTTAGATAGATAGATAGATAATTTATTTGCTTTACTTACAGCACACAAATAACAACAAACATAGATAAACATGCATAATAAAATAAAAAAAAAAAATGCATAAAAGAAGTAACAATTTTTCCCTTCATGCGTGTGCCACAGTAACACAAAATAATTTAACTCAGCTTTATTGCTTTGCCCTCAAAAGAGCAAAACACTGATATTCTGTTGTGGCCAAAAGCTAGCTTCGAAATTCCTTAGCAAAAATAATAAAAAGCGAGTTCAAGTAAGCCAGACATGCACTTTCGCTACGATGTATATTGCTTGCCAGCCCTGATCAAATCAGATCTTTAATGAATTTTTAAATTATTAAGAAGCCAACGAACACAAGAGTATCTCTTCTACCTGATTATTTATTCTTATGCTCTATTGTATACTAATTTCATGGCGAAAATAAAGTAATTATAAATATTTAATAATAAAAAATGTACTCGTGATATTTTTAACATAAGATATTATACTTATTCATAAGAAAACATTAGGATTAATGTTATGTAAAATTAATATTCAATAAAAATATAATTAGATTAATTTTGTAATTTTTTGGTAACCATACCTTAATTATTAGTTTACGCTAGGTGAAGGATGATAGACGAAGATAAAGTTAGATCAATTAGCTCATCGTGTTAAATTCACCACATTTTTTTTAATGGGTGATAATTTATTTATTTATTTGAAAATTATTTACCACACTTACAGTCTACCAAAACGTGTAGTGAGCCATAGGTTTATTTTACAAACTTACAAATTTTGTACAACATTTTAAAAATATATTTATTTTGTCATTAAATATGTCAATATCTGGCTGCTGAGCCCGCCATAATGGAATGGTAACCCCGCCTGCGCTATCGGTATACACTGTATGGGCACCAATGAGGGATGATAGGTGACGATGAAAGCAGGTCAATTAGCCCATCAAGACCAATTCTACTAGAATTAACCATGACAGTTTCCAGGGAGAACTGCGTGGAGGTCAACCTGATAGAGTGTATTGCTAATAATGGGAAAATTAAACTCCATTACTAACAATTCCTTTCCCAATGGTGATGAATTGATAAATCCTCCTACGCTACCCATCATGATAAATTGAACAATAAATCAATTACGATGGTTTCCATGAGGTGCCGCGTGGAGGTCAACTGGACAGAGTATATTACCATAAACAGATTGGTAGTAAGGAAAAAGGATTGTTAATAATGAGATTGTTAATCCCCATTGCTAGTAATATACTCTATCAGGGCGACCTCTACACGGTTCTTCCTGGAAACCAACCTGGTTAATTCCTAATTAATACACTATGATGTGCCAACTGACCATACTTTATCGTTTTCTATTATCCCTAACTGGTGCCTCGCCGTTGTATACCGTTACAATAGGCGAGTACAGAGAGGAAACGGATCGTTAGTAATGGGGTTAAATAGCCCCATTACTAGCAATATACCCTGTCAGGTATATTGCTAATAATGGGGTTCCATGTGGTTCCCCCTGGAAACCATCGTGGCTAATTCTAGTTGAATTCATCAGGATGGTCTAACTGCCCTGCTTTCATCCTTATCAGTCATCTATCACTAGTGCCCAGCCAGTATATATCGATAGCACAGACTTGGTTACTATATCATTATCACCCATTAAAAAAAAATAGGCGGGTACACCATTTTATCTTCATCAATCAATCTCAATCATCAAACAATCTCCACCAACTCCTAAAGGGCGTCACCGTGTATTCTATGGCGTCCATTGTGTCTATAGACGACATTTACTACCTTTTTCAGGTGGATGGTCAGCTCGTTTTCCATACCCATCACAAAAATCAACTCTACCCTTTCTCATAACTAATTTCTTTCAAAAAAGTAGATACAATTATACATTTTTCTCCGATACAATAAAACAAATTATTAAAAACTTTTGGATATGTTTTATTTGTTTATAATAATCAATTACATTAATCTATATTGAAAGGGTAATGGGGATGATCCTTCCAATAGCTGGTGTCGAATACTCTTCTGTTCTTATTAAATTTGTTTATGGTGTTTATCTCGTCGGGAGTAAGTTGAAAGTCAAATACGTCTATGTTCTTTTTCAGACGCTCCTTGTTAGTCGACTTTGGTACCGGAATTGTTCCTCTGTCAATCTGTTAATACAATAATTTTATTTTAATGGAATCATCATTTATTCATCATCATCATTTCAGCCATTATTCGTTCATTACTAAACATAAGCCTCCCCCATAGACTGTCATAAGGAACAGTCCTGAGCCAACTGCCTCCCTACAATTTGAGGTCGTCATTCCATCTTGTGGGGGTTGTTCTACACTGCGTTTGCGCATAAGGGGTCGCCATTCAAGAACCTTTCTTCCCCATCGCTTATCGGTTCTTCAATCTATGTGACTAGCCCATTGCCACTTCAGCTTGCATATCCTTCGGGCTATGTCGGTTACTTTGGTTCTTTTGAGAATATTCTCGTTTCGGATTATATCACGCAAAAAAAGCTCTGAGCATAGCCCTCTCCATAGCCCGCAGAGTAATTTGAAGCTTTTGTATACGGGCAATCATGTAGAATCATGTTTTGGTCCCATTATCATTTATTTTTAGAGCATAATAGTACGAAATTATACAGAGATTATAGTATGAGTATATTTGTACAAACCCGGTCCCCAGAACCAATCCAGTTTCCCTTATAATCCCCCCCGCACAACTACAATGGCCCCCTTTCCCTTTTCCCAATAAATCCATCATTCCTTTTTTACCTACTCCCTTTAGTCACTCCTAAAGACCCCCTCCTTTTTCCTCATTCCTTTCCTCCATATATATAAACTTACCAAATATCTAAGCACTACTTGACTAGTACTCTTTCCGTATTTCCTAGCAATATTCTCAAGGATAGGATCATCAATTCTGGGAGGTGGAGCATCAGTGACGTCCCTTGATACGAGGAAACCGAACGGGCTGTACGCCATCACGTTTATGCCCCAATTATGACAGAAGGGGATCAGCTTTTCCTGCGTCAGAGCTGGATGCACCTGTGCAGGTAATTTATTGGTTTAAATTTAAGATAACGGGAGGTGTTAAGGCTGCGTTTTATACTGACTAGGTGTATTAAAATTGAATAACTAGATAAATAAACGTACATTTCGAAACGTAGTGCATGTAGTGTACATTCATTCGCTCACTCACACACACTCATTCAATCACCGCTAATTCCTTCACTCACTCACTTATTAATTTATAGTATAGTATCTCACAGATGAGCAAAACGCAAAAACCTCTTTCGCTTTTTTTAAATTTTTTATACAACATAGAATGGCAAACAAGCTGACGGCCCACCTGATGGAAAGTGATAACCGTCGCCTATAGACATGAGCAGTACCATGGACATAACAGAGTATACTGTTTCGCCCATGATACCCCACATGCGTTGCCACTGCCATGCATTCTCATCAGAAGGCCGCTGGCTAATGTTGCACTGTTTTACTTGGTGGGATTTACAGTGAGTCAACACCCAAGAATTTGGCTTTGTATATAGTATTAGTAGAGATTAAAGTACCATACGTTAGTATAGACGATAACACTTATGCTATGGAAATTGGACAATAGATAGATATACCTAAAAATAATGTTTAGATTTTTTTACAAATACTATATTTATTATGCATAATATATTAAAATCAATACACAACAAGCAAACATATTGAATATACATACAATTGTTTGTATATGTTATTTGGTGATCGAACCAGTAACCACCGAACAACAACAACATGATCTTCTCTTGCCCGCCGGGTGATGTGTGGGCGGGCGAGGTAAGGACCTCGGGGCGTACCCCATTACCCCGGCTTCTACTCCGGAGGCGACGACCTCCGGGTCACTGGGTTTGCAACCAGCATACACTGTTGGTCTGTGTACGCCGGCGTGGTGTCTTAACCATCGAAAGGTGAAGTAGAGAGAGTAGTTTTACCAGAGGGAGACTTTGTAAAAAAGTCGTTTGCTTGGACACCTCTGTCCCATTCATATTTCTACCGTGAAGCAGTCGTGTTTGCATGGCTGTGTTTCGATTTGAAATTACAGTGAATTTACAGGGTACAGAGGAATAACACCTGAGTCCTCAGGAATGGCAACGCATGGGGGGTAACATGGGCGAAACAGTGTACTCTGTTGTCGTTGGTACTGCTCATGTTTATAGGTGACAATTACCACTTTCCATCAGGTAGGCCGTCAGCTTGTTTGCCATTATAAATTGCATAAAAAAAAGAAGTAATAAATGATAACTGTGAACACTATTCATAATCTGTGATTTGAAATATAGACTAAGTATGTATTAATTTATGGTAGATTGTATTTTTTAAAAATCTCTCTCTGGTTCCTGCTTTGTAACATGGTCAGCGGAATAAAGCTTGCTCTGCGTAATTACCGGGTTTAATTAAGATTATCCCATAAAATAACTGCTAAAACGTTCAATAAAGTTAAAGACAATATTAATTAGGAATAAAAAAATACCTCGATCTGATTAACAGCTGGCACTATTTCACAATTGTCAATAATGCGCTTGATTTGTACACTGTTGAAGTTGGACACGCCTATGGACTTGGCCAGGCCAAGTTTCTTGGCTTCCTGCATACCGATCCATGTTTCTAAATAATCAATATAATCATAAGTTCCATCGGCCTAGAAATAGAAAATTACAAATTAGTAATTTGATACTGTTTTTATTTATCTTTAATTAGGAATAGATGTTTATTTTGTAATATCCACTGTTTGCTATTACTTTGGAATTTTCGAAAAATTTCTTTTTAGTTCTGATATAAATGTTATAAAAATTTGTTCTACAAACACTGACTTCAATCGTGGCAAAACAAAAAAATCCTAACACGCTATAAACATACCTATTATATAGTGCCGTTGATACAAATACTAGATTCTTTTAAGAATTTTTATTTATATTTTTTTTTTTTAGCTTTTGTGATTACATAATTTTATAAAAAAAATTTAGAACCTACGATACGAGTAATATTTATTTTCAAGAATGGGTTGCGCTAATTAACAGGCTATATTTTAAACAAAAAACATGGGGAAAATTCAAAATAAAGTAGGTACAATATTTTATGCAGGTATTGTAAACATATTGGTTCATACGTTCTAGTTACATACCCTTTGTGATCCAGGACTGTGAATAAGGTACAGATCTACGTAGTCCAAGCCGAGTTTACTGAGGGACTCGTTGAGTGCCGGCACCACTTGCTCGCATGCATGTCTGTCATTCCACAGCTAAAATAAAAATTTTATTATAACACAGGAGCTAAATGAGCATGCAGCTTGCTTGATGGTAAGTGACTAACGCCGCCCATGAGCACCCACAACACCGGAGGAATTGCTGGCGTGCTGACCTTTCAAAAAGTTATATACTTTTATCTGGAAGGTTACAATATTTTATTATATATATATATATATATTAGATTTTATAGTCGATTGCTTGGGTACCTCTGTCCCATTCCTGTTTCAACCGAAGCAGTTGTGTTGTGTGTGTTTGCATGGCTGTGTTCCGGTTTGAAGGGTGGGATATGGCGTGAATTTACTGGATACAGAGGAATAACACCTGAGTCCTCAGGAATGGCAACGCATGGGGGGTATCATGGGCGAAACAGTATACTCTGTTATGTCCATGGTACTGCTCATGTCTATAGGCGACGGTTACCACTTTCCATCAGGTGGGCCGTCAGCTTGTTTGCCATTCTAAGTTGTATAAAAAAAATCATTTCAGAGATACTGCTGCTAGGAATTGATTCCAGTGTGGTTGTGTGTAAAAGAAAGTGCCTTGAAAAACGCTCTGTACAATAAAACTTTGGTTTGTAGCGGGTTGTACGATAGTGAAAAGCCGCAGGAGATATTAAACCGAACAATTGTTCATAAAACTTCCCATAATACATTCTAGCTTTCTACATACAAACGAACAATCGAATATTTCTTCTTTGTAATATCAGCGTATACAAATAACCCGAATCGCTAACCTTTGTAGTGATGAACAAGTCTTCTCTCTTCACGAGGCCTTTTTGAATGACATCTCGTATGCCTTCGCCAATTTGTTCCTCGTTCTTATAAAGCGCAGCAGTGTCGATATGCCTGTAACCGGCTTCGACCGCGTCATTTACTGTTTGTCGTAACTTTGCACGGTCTTCATCCTGGAATTAAATAATCATAGTGTAGTGGTAGGTATAAGTAAATATTCGAAATCCTTTTTTTTATTTCTCGTTTATAATTATATTTTTCAGTACGATTATTTTTGTTTCCACTTCTTATAGTTCGCACATTGTCCGTTGGTAATTAATGCTCCTTTCCATTCAAGGAATTTGCCGGAAGAGAACTCTTACAGAGTTAAGATAGATAGATAGATAATGTATTTGCATTACTTACTTACAGCACACAAATTACAACATACATATACAAAAAAAGCGAGATAACATAAATGATAAAAAAAAATACATAAAGCTAAATACAATTTTTGTTTGTGAGTGTGCCATAGCAATACAAGTTAAGCTCTTATTACATCCCTTACTGATATCCCGCTTGAATATACCAACAGCGAAAATTTGGTTTATTATTTATTTTTATCCCTTAAAAAACATACCTAAAACAAACAACCTACAGACAAGAAATAATACAAATGATTTGAAAACTTTCTATTTTTGAAGTCATTTAAAAATAATTACTCACTGATCCAAATGTGCCCAATGCTAAAATTGGTATCATATTTCCATCGTTCAACCGTGCTCTCGGTGCCTTTTCAGCACTGGCTACCTGAAAATAATATAAGTCATTAATTAAAATAACTTATCAATATATTTCGAAATTTAAATTTAATGTACGTTTTAAAACTTATAAAAAGTATACAATACCTTCCTAGTTTCAAAACAAAAGTTAAGAACTTCTATCTGAGTAAGTTGTCATATTTATAATTTGTGTTTGATTAGCATACTCATATTATTTATATTTTTGTGACTACATATATATGTAATTCGCATGTGTATAAATTTGTATGTATATGTATTTATATATTTATATGTATATATGGATTTATTTAAGTTAAAATGTAAATTTATGTATGTACAAATTAAAAAAAAACAGAGTTTCATGCATCCAGTCAAATTATTTATAAATACTCTTCTCCATCAGAAAATTTTAAAAATAATTGTTTTTCCATCTATTGATTCTCGAGTCTCCTCATTTAATTATATATATAATTAAATGATAATTTATATATATATATATATATATATATATATATATATATATATATATATATATATATATATATATATATATATATATATATTAGTAAGATATAATCTTACTAGATGGAAGGACTGGACTGAAGGATGGAAATAATGCACATAGTGCCTTCTAGATACTTCCTGTTGAATTCGTTCCTCCTACTTCATCTCCACATATCATCCCTTTGCTATCCTATCATCATCCCGCCAGCTTAAATCAATAGCGCATGGGATACCCAATCCATTCTCTGAATTCATAGTATATAGTTTCATTCTATCAACTATTCTGATCTAGTTGAATAGTAACTATCGTGAGTCATACTTTTTACTTATATTTTAAATCACCGTGAACCGCGCTCAAGAATATAGGCTTCTGTTGAATTCGAAACTAGTCATGCATCCCCAAATTAAAAATATGAGTAAAGCCAACATAAATTTTCAATTCTCTTTCATCATGGCTAAGTTTTAACAAATCATTCGTAAATGCTTTCGTGATTCACGCGTCTGTTGGCCATTTGAGAGATTTTTGCATCGTGACATTACGTAAAGTTCAAGACAAACATAAACCTCTTTTGAAATCGGAACTAATTTATAAATTACTTTTAACTCGTGGTTTTATCTGAATGCACTATAAAGTTTATTGCTTGCAAATCTAGGATTATAGTCCGTCCAAATGCTTTTTATTCAAATCCGTTCAGCAATTTAGACTTGATTAAGTAAAATGACTAAATGTCAAAATGACTTCACAGTGGAGAGGGAAGGGATTGTTATTATCTATATTGTCAGGTCGACCTCTACATGGCCCCCTCTTTAAACCGTCATGCGAAACTCCAAGTGTGTTCTTCACGATGGACTAACTGATTTACCTTTTTAGTCTCACCTACCATCCCTCAGTGGTACCCCGCAGCGTATACCATTAGCGCAGGCAGAGTTTAACTTTTCATTACTATCTATTAAAAAAAAATTGCTTCACAAACTTTCACCAATGAGTTAGACTAGTAAACGACCCTAATATAAATGACTTACATGGGATAAAGTAATCATAAAAACTAAAACTCCCTACAAACCTATTTTAGCTATTAATATATTTTGTCACTTTCTTTCAAATTGAGAATATGCGACATATAGATAGGTTTATTCTCATGAACGGTTTGACGTTTTTATTGTTAAAGTACTTAATCTTTATTTATAAAATGAAATATCCTGGCTGACTATCAACACACATTCAAAACTATAAAATATAGAAAGGTGAAATTTTAAACAAAAAACCATCTGCTATAAAAACATCCACTAAAAAAGGTTTTTTACATAGTCATGACATTAAGTCTTGTTACTACATTTACAATTTAATTAACGTGATAATGTTTATAATACATATTTATTTATATATAGCAATCAGTATAAATTATATTATAGGAAGTGAACAATTAAGAAATTCCTGCTCAATAACTAACATTGTATTACTCATATAAGTTAGCAAGTAAGTACTTACTTTGTTGCAATATAATATATTGAAACTTAACTGATTTATTAAAATTATTCTACTTAAAACAGCATATTTTGATCAAAATGACGCTGTTTTCAAAATCTGTACCAATTTTGTAATCATTTTAAATAAACCGTCGTTTTATTTGTTTATATTTCATCGTCATATCAGCCTTTAAAAGTCCATTGCTGAATGTAAATCTCACCCATAAGGGGGTTTTGCCAATAGTTGCCACGCTTGGCATGCAGATGACAATCGTAGGATTTGGGATATTGGTTAAGAGGGACATTGCTGATCATTATCGACCATTAAGTTCCCTTGGTCTCGTCTTATGACATCCACGGGAAAAAAAGGGTGGCCCACTCTATGCCGGGACCACATGGCAATTATTATTAATATTTACTATTTTATAAATACCAATACTGTAATTTCAGATCTCAGTGCACTTTGACAAGAAATCGGACATTGGAACATAAGTAAAAGAAAAAACTACACGCCAGTCAATAATTATATGACCTTTGAAACGTTTTTTGCCACCCAATACAATAAATCAATATGAAAATGATCTATTAATCATTAAACTATTTATTAGATAATATTATTTCACGATGCCTACAAATAAGCACTTGTGTGTGTGCACATTAAATAAATAAGGAAAATCCTACGGGGATTTCCTTAATATTTTAATCTATTCATGATAGGTTTTTTTTTTATGCAACTTAGAATGGCAAACAAGCTGACGGCCCACTTGATGGAAAATCGTTACCGTCGCCTATAGACATGAACAGTACCATGGACATAACAGAGTATACTGTTTCACCCATGATACCCCCCATGCGCTGCCATTTCTAAAGACTCAGGTGTTATTCCTCTGTACCCTGTAAATTAAGTACCATATCCCACCCTTCGAACCTAAACACAGCCATGCAAACACAAGTGCTTCACGGTAGAAACACAGAAACACGAATATGACAGAGGTGCCTAAGCAAATAACTTTTGTACAGTTTTCCTCTTATATATATATATATATATATATATATATATATATATATATATATATACTGACTATCAATTTTTAAAAAACTACCTGTATTAGTTGTATTCGTTGCTCTCAGTGCATTAACCTTGTACATTACTACTTATTAATATTATAAATTTGAAAGTGAGTTTGTTTGTTTGTTACATTTTAGCGCCTTAATAGCTTATGTTATTTTTTTTATATTTTAATATTATTACTATATTATTTTAGTAATTGCAAATAGAACATTTGCACACCTATGTAATGATAAATACTGTTGAACAATTGTTATTAATTTAAAGATCTAAAAGTGGCAATCACCAATGTTTAGGAAATAAAAATTCATTAGTACATTCATTTAACCAATCACTATGAAATTAGGTATGTACATACTATACCGAACGGAAAAGATTTTAGGGTATTTTTATCCCGGTTAGTGAATACATACTGGTCACATGGATAAAGTTGCAAATAAAACCTGCTATATTTTAATCCAACGTGGCAGTAGGCGAGCTTACCCTACTGCGGTTACTTGAATTTATTTAGTTTGTTATCAGTATTTTCTATCACTGGAGAGTTAGTCGAAAAATCACATTTACATACAAATTTTTAGTTATTTATTCATTTTTTATTTATTCATTCGTTGAATTACTATTTAGAACCCATAAACAAGTCGACGAACTTTTATATTTTTTTACCGTAAAACTCTACGACTCAACAATGAACAACTCATATATAAAAAAAAGAAACATAAAAAATAAGTAAAACATAGACAAAATCAATATGGTTACCAACAGTTATAGAACGCCTTGGCCTTAACTTTTAAACTTGTGCCGTTCTAATAAAATGTTAACAGAAGATTCGCTATCAAGTTACATTTACAACACGATCTCTAAAAGCGGGTCATTTTAAATGTCACTGCAGTTACATTGGCTTTTATTATATCTGGTAAATTATACCACATTATATATTTAAAATAAAAGAAAATAGTATGAAAACTTGAAAAATATAGAAAATAAAAAGCACTTAGTGAGCCAGCATAGTAAGATCAACAGTAGAGAGTAAATAATTCTCTTTTCGATTGTTTGTATTCATGGACCATATTGTCTATGTTTTAGTTCAAGATGGTGTGGCCACATATCGTGCTATAATTTAAAAAAAAAGATAACTAATTCCTACTAGCCTATTCTACTATTTTATCTGGTATATTATATAACGCGGATTAAAAAAAAAGCGCATATCCTTCTCCGTCTCAAAAACTACATGCAAACCATAGATTGAGGAATTATTAATAATGGGGATTAGCAATTCTATTGCAGGCAATATACTCTGTCAGGTCGACCTGCATATAGTTCTTCCTGAAAACTATCTTAATTTACTAATTGTTGAATTCATCAAGATGACCTAACTGATCTAAGTTAACTGCTTTATTATCACTTATCATCACTCTGGTAGCGTATATCAATAGCGCAGGCGGAGTTACCATTTTTTTTTATACAACTTAGAATGATAAACAAGCTGACGGTCCACCTGATGGAAAGTGGTAACCGTCGCCTATAGACATGTACAGTACCATGGACATAACAGAGTATACTGTTTCGCCCATGATACCCTCCATGCGTTGCCATTCCTGAGGACTCAGGTGTTATTCCTCTGTACCCAGTAAATTCATGCCATATCCCACCCTTCAAACCGAAACACAGCCAGCTGCTTCACGGTTGAAACACGAATGGGACAGAGGTACCCAAGCAATCGACTTTTGTACAAAGTCTCCCTCTTATACATATATATTACACCACGTAGGTGGCAACATTACCAACCAATAGATAAAAAACTATGTGTAAACCAAATCCCATGACAGTTGGTTGAACCGTTAAAACGCTAAGAGGTAATAATAAGGAAATAAACAAACAAATTCTCTCACATTTATAAACCAATAAAAATTTACGTGGACTTCTGACAAATTATACTTAGAACTAGCCAGTGATTTTGTACGCATGGATTTAATAAAATGTACCAATTCAAGTTCAAACTTAACATATGGTGCATTTTTTAACTTGATACGCCAATCAAGTAATACATAATATTTTAAGTTCTCTTAATTTCACAGTTGTTTTTCAGTTTCTCTTCTGAAAAACAACTGTGAAAAACCACATCAATTATTTTGATTCGGTTTTTAAATCAAAACGACTGCTACAATTGACGATATTTTTTATGCAACAAATTTTTAAATAATATTATATAAAAAATACAAACTATTGAATTAATATAAGCACAAAATACTCACGATTAACGTGACTAGAAGACAAACCAAGGCTGATAGACGCCGCATCTTACTTCAACCACTGAGAAATACACAATGACTATAAGAACTAGATTCTCAACACAACCCTCTACACTTCTGTTATGTACTTTAAATAAGTGCAGTTATATATCACGATACGACGACGACACGATCGCGTGACGATACATTATTTTTCTTTAAATCATAAGAGAAAAAAGTCATTGACATTTCAATTAGAAGAAAATCCTTATTAATATTATAAATATGGATATGAGTTTGTCTGTTTATTTATTGCCTCTTCTAATTGCCTAATCAATCATTATGAAATTTGTTATATACGTATTGTATAGGATAATGAAGAAAATACGCTCCTTTTTATTCCGGTCAGAGTACATATTCCGATCACGTAAACAAAGTCACGATTGAAAGCTAGTAGTCGAATGAAAACAGAAAAAAAATATAGTACTAAATATAATGATAATGAACGATAGTACTTCCTTGTGATGTAGAGCATAAATGATTACAATGTGTCACCCCTCCTTTTTATCCCTATGTTATATGGGACAATTAGGATAAAAATACAATGTACAAATGCTAAAAAAAGAAAACTCGAAATAAAATTATATATTAGTGATACAAAGCCGAGTACTGACTTAAATAACTACTGGATACTGAGCTACTCGAGTATTTACAAGTATCTACTCAATATATAAAATTCGAATGCTTTCCAAATACTTACTATTTCAAATAGTAAGTATTTGGAAAGCATCGCATATTTATCGTAACTTTTTGTTATTATTTCATGCTTTCTTTCTTAATTACTAAAGGTAAAATTATTAAACAATTGCACATTTATTATCTTTATTAAAAGTAATATTCTAAAATCAATTGAAAAATCGGAATCATATTCGAGTCGTAAATCGTTAAGTATAAATACGACCTGTCCAGTTGATCGAAACTGGTTTGCTAACATCATTGATGAACATTACATAAACCAGAAACATAAGCAATATGTAAGATGAGTTCATAAATCTTCTTAACATGAATGTCAGGGTCCGTTCTCATTGAAAAATAGTAAATTATTGATACGGCGGTGAGCGTAACACGTCCATAACATTATGTACCTACTTATTTTACTAATATATTTTTTAATAATTTATATCTTGTTTTCCTTTAATCGACATTAAATAGGTTAAAAAAGTATACTTTTTTTTTTATTTAACATTTTCCATAAACAAAGGAGATGTTTATGGAAAGTGTTAAGTAAGTGTTAAAAAAATAAATGTTAAACAAATTTCATTAAATATTTAATAAATAAATTTACAAGAGACAGGAATTAACGCCACCATTTAGGTTAACTATTATAAATTACTTGAGTTATCTCGACGTGTTGACCGTTAATAAATCCTGTGTCTTATAAACCATTACTGTACGAGCAAATGCAGTGTAGGGCGCACCCACACTAGGTGAAGTGACGACCACAAATGCGTTGCAGGGTGACAGTAGATGGATCTTGGCTGTTCTTTATGGCAGCTATAGGGCCTATGTTCAACAGTAGACCGATAATGACAGACATGATAATGATAGTAATAAACTATGTAACGCAAAAGTCTAAAAGTTAATAAATAATTTACAAAAATAAGTATCATATTGTTAATTATTAATCATCTTTTCAAATTAAATATTCTATTTTATTACGTGAAATGAAAGTCGGTTAAAAATATCTGAATTTTTGTTACTCGACTACAGACGCTAAAAATACTCGTAGTAATCGTAAACAAACGAGTGAACGAAATAAAATTTGTTATATAAACAGACGGAATCTTAGGGTGTTTGTTACCCTAATTTATGCAGGTCAAGATCCCGTTCTAAAAACTAAAGGTTCCGTGTGGTCCCGGCTTAGAAAAGGCCACCCTTTCCTTTCCCGTGGGTATTGTAAAAAGTAACTAAGGGAACGTAATGGTAAAGAGATGAGCAGCAGTGTCTCTCTTAAAACGTCTCTAAAAGCCTAACTGTGGTTGCCAACCTGCCTACCAAGCGTGGCAACTACTGGCAAAGTCCCCCTTCTGGGAAAGACTTATACTCAGCAGTGGTCAGTTAATGGCTGAAATTATGCGGGTAAAGCTGGAGTAGTGGATAATAAAAGGCTGAATTTATTTTATTTTTTTATTATAAAATTTGTAACAAACCTGTATTACAGCTGCTACTCATTAGTCTGAAATTCGAAATTATTTATTTAAAAAAAAATCTTTAGATCATAGAAAGAGTGCGGTCCTTAATGTATACCTTAGATTAATAATATTGTATCTAAATAGGTATAGGAGGGTAAAGAGAACTATCTCATAAGGAGGAACAGAGCAAAGGTGTGCAGCTGTAAATAATAGTTCCAAATCCCTCCAGAATGGCGCTAGAGTAGCATTAGAATATAAATTGAAGTTAGCAATGGAGTGAAGTGTGCCGAGTTAAAAAAATTTAAATTTTGATGACTAAAGTGGTTAATTAAATTGCAGTATACAAGACATGAAATGTTTGTTTGTATTTTTAGTGCTTTCTTTATAATTTATCCTATTTCTACTTTAACGCCACCGTAATTTACATTTTTTAAAACACAAAGAAGGTTCTCCATACCTCTACCCGATACCTATCTAGAAACACGTCCTCAAAAGTTTTATTCCTGTGTAATTGAATTAGTACTCGTATCCGAAACCACGCATAAACTTACGAGATTTGTCAATGTGTGTGTGTCAGTAAAAATATTAGTATATTATATAATCTGTGTCAAAATATTATAGTTACTACTTACAAAATTTAAAAATGGCGATATTCTTTTTGGTTAAAAATAAATTTTCGTATCAAACAACACTCTGTCTATAGTCCATTTACAAGATATAAAATAATCAGTACAAAAATTAAATTCACTTAATTATACAATAAATGATAGGTAAAAATAAACACATTACTTAATTGGCAGTTATTATTACTGTAGAATGTTTAAACTTATTTATTTAAATCACTGTTTAAAAATCCTACAGTACATTTCTAAAGTTCGATACAAAAATACGAATTAGTCAAGATACATTCAAACGCATTATAGTTGTCAATTATAACCATATTAATAAATATTTGTATGATTCTAATACAGATATAGATGAAGTCAGATAGATCAATTTGATACTCAATTTGTATGGTATTTAAAATAAGCATGCATTTATAACTTATTTAACATCAAAGCAAATTTAATACCTAACTTTGAATATCACTAAATAATTTTTGTTATGTATTTTATTTAGGAACTCTAAAATTAGTTAATTACGATTCAAAATTACAACACAAAAGTATTAAAGTCAACCAAGCTCTGTGCAGTGAAATTTGGCGCCAAAAATTTACATCCAATTATAATATACAGTTACGACATCTTATAAAACCTGTATCTGTGGATTCTAAAATTGCCAGTTTTAATAATTTTTAATTTGTTTAATTTATATATACGAAAATAGAAACTTATTAAAAAGGATAGTAAGGGTAATTTTTCCAACCTGAAAAATCAAACACACTGCTATTTTGATTGAACTTATTAATGGTGGCAACTTCGTCTGCAGTTAATTTAAAATCGAACAAATCGATGTTCTGTGCTAATCGTTCCTTATTGGCAGATTTGGGAACTATGATCATGTCTCTGTCAATCTGAAATAGAAATTGTAATATATTTTAAATCTATCTCACAACACAAAAAAAAATGGTACACGTGTTCCATATTTTTTTCTTTTTTTTTTTTTAGAAAGCATAAACTATTTATTTCTCCTCCAATTAGATATAGGTATATATTGTATTTTACGTTTACATCAAATATTTTAAATAAAAATAAGTAATACAGTTCTTTTAGTCACAAACTGACGATGTGTCGTCTGTTGGAAAGTAGTTTGTGACTCATTTGCTACCATTAATATACTGCCTGTGGGGAAAGGGATTGTTAGTAATGAGGTCAAATAGCCCCATTACTAGTAATATATCCTGTCAGGTCGACCTCCACAGTGGTTCCCCCTGGAAACCATCGTGAACAATTCTTGTTGAATTCGTCACGATGGGCTATATATATATATATATATATATATATATATATATATATATATATATATATATATATATATATATATATATATATATTGTATATCCTTACATCAAATATTGTATACCGATAGCGCGGTGGGATTACCATTCCATTATCATCCATTAAAAAAAATATATACTGCCTTTTCTAAGAAGCACGGTGTTACGCTTCCATACTCAACAATTCTATTGCCATATTCCACTATCTGTGATGTAGTTAACTAATCTCTCGATCTAATAATAAAAAAAATCGATCCACCTGCATCTCTCTGCTTAATACGTTTGACATCATCAAGCCGTCCGATGGAGGGTTGCCTTACTGCGTTTTCCTATAAAATGTCTGCACCTGAGAGTCTTTTATCTCCCATCGATAGCTGATCATTTCGGCTATATCATCCACCTTTGTTCTTCGACGGACACCTATTTCTACCATTCATCATCATTATATCAGCCGTTATCTGTGAAATATAGGTCTCCCCCATAGACTGCCATAAGGAACGGTCTTGAACCATCTGCATCCACTGATTGCCCACAATGCATTTGAGATCGTCACACCATCTTGCAGGACGTTGCACTATACTGCGTTCGACTCCTACCGCGAAAAATCGACAGACATAACTCCTTACTATAAAAATCATAAAACTCACCAAATATCTCAACACGACTTGCCCAGTGGTCTTGCCGTACTTCTCAGCTAACTTCACCAACGTGGGATCATCGATCAGAGGTGGTGTCACATAAGTACGGTTTCTGGGCACCAAGAAACCGAAAGGACTGTACGCCATTACAGCAATGCCTTTATTTTGACAGTGAGCCACTAACTCTTCATTTGTGTACGCTGGGTGTACCTAAAGTATTAATTGTAAAAAAAATATTAGAAAATGAATGGTTGAATAAAAGAATGAATGACAGAATGCATGAAAGAATGAATAAGGGTTGAGTTCCGCCTGAGGTCTAGGGGCCGGGTGGGCCCTACCCATTCCAGATTTAGTTGGACATGTCAAAGTACATATACAGTTAAGTCCCGATAATGTATTTAAAATATTTAGAGAATCTATCAAAAATATTAAAACATCAAAACGAAATATACTTTTTCAAATTAGGTCAACTCTTGGGTTGTATTCCAGATGTTAATTGCCTGGCTCCTCATAACTCGGTTATCCTAGTTTTGAGAACCAAGCGATAAGTTTAATTGTACAGCACTTATTCTTCTTTGTTCTGGCTATTATCCCAGTTTATTTAGAGCCTGTCCTACAAGTAGTCCTGCGCCACACCGTACGGTTATGGGTTGTCTGTTCACTCGCGTTTGTACATTTAATATGTTTTTTTATAGTTTGCAACCAGGTCATTCGTAGTCGACCACAACACATCTTTCCTTCTCCCATTGCTATCACCCTTATCACATGGTCATCATCCCGTCTCATCCATATCCGTAGCAGCGCAGGCGGTTTTATCTATTTTTCTAGTACGAGTACACTAGTAGCCTTAAAGGTAACACGAATATACTCGTTTTTAATTTTATTTATTGTGGATATTCTATCATACCAGCGTATTAATATTATAAGTTAATATTTTAAAAAACTAATTACAAATATATTAGCTACTCGTACATTGAATAGAGATTGTATTGAATATTTTACCTCGATCTGATTCACAGCCGGTTTAACCTTGCCTTTGGCTAAAAGTCTATCTATCTGCGAGACATTGAAGTTTGAAACTCCAATAGATTTGACAAGGCCTAATTCCTTCGCATCTTCCATACCTCTCCAGGTTTCTAAATAGTCGATATCATCGGGAGATCCGTCATCCTGGAAAAATTGTAGATACCTTAAATTGTTTCTAAATTCTTAAAAAAAGTAAATATTTTTCAGAATATTTTGATCGTAATAAAATATACATCTATAAATTACGAGATGTTCCGTAAACATATCTTATTTAATATATTTAAATTTAGAATACGGATACATGTATTTATGAATTGCTTAACTTAAATTTTATATTTAGTTTAGTTTCAGAATAAGCAGAGATATTTTAATGGATGATATAGAAATGGTAACCCCGCCTCCGCTATCGATATACTTGTACACTAGCGGAGCACCAGTGAGGAATAATAGGTAAGGACGAAGAAGATCATTTGACCAATCGTAACGAATTCAACATTAAATCAATCACGACAGTTTCCAAAGGGACAGAGTTCCATGTAACATTGTTACAAAATATAAAGATGAATTCATAACCTTTTGTAAATTCCTTAGTCTAATAAATTTATAAATACATACACAGCCACCTTTTACCATCACACCGTTCGCCATCGGCAGGGACATTATCCTGACACGCTAAAACCTAAATAATCGTGTACAGTGTGGTTTCAGAGAAGTTTACTCCCGCGAACACTCAGGCTACAAAAAGAGCTCCCTGTAGAAGTTATCACTAGAGTCTAAGATATGGCTTTATTCAAAAAAGGTGTATTAAGCTTTCTTCAAATTTGGCAACGTGCATGTGACACCCCTAGTGTTGCAAACGTCCATAGACTACAGTGACTGTATACCATAATATGGGCTGTTCACTTGTTTGCCACCTTCGTGATATAAAAAACATACCTTCGTAGCCACAGGGAAGTGTATAAGAAACAAGTCGACATAGTCCATGCCGAGTCTGGTCAACGATTCTCTAAGAGTGGGCACCACTTGTTCACGAGCATGTCTCTCACAGGGTAGCTGAAAAATAAAAAATATTATTTTAAAATTTAAATATACTTGGTTCTGGATATCGTAAGATGTGACTAAGAGACTTAATGATCGAGGGTTAGACAGCAGTATCCCTCTTTAAATATCACTAAAGGCAAAAATTCCCTTATGGTGAACGCTTATGTTCAGCAACGGACAGTTAATGGCTAAAATAATAATAAAAAAAATGTACTGACAAACGAACTCACTTTGGTGGTTATATACATTTGTTCTCTGGTAACGAGACCTTTGGCAATCGCGTCCGCCACGCCCTGTCCGACTTGCGTCTCGTCCTGGTACAACACGGCAGTATCGATGTGGCGGTAGTCTGCTTCAATTGCCCAGAGCACTGCATCTCGAACCTCGTCTATGGGTATCTGTAATATAATACGTATTTTACAAGGTATTCCTAAATACATCAATGTATTTTTATAAACTCTTTGCGGTATGGTCCCAAAATAGACTGAGCCACCCTTTTGTTACCCATGGGTGTCGTAAGAGACGACTAAGGGAACTTAATAGTCGAGGGATGGGCAGAAGTATCCCTCTGAAAACATCACGAAAGCCTAACTGTAATGCCCAACTTGCCTACCAAGCGTGGCAACTACTGGCAAAAATCCCCTTTATGGGAGAGGCCATGTTCAGCAGTAGACAGTTAATGGCCTATTTGATGACGATGATATGTACAAACTCGAAACTAGATAACACCATTTAATATACATGTAATATTTGTTTATGTATTTATATATTTATGTATGTATTCGTTTATGTATTAATTTGTTTGTTTTTGTTTATTTTATTATTCTTTCTACTACATATATTGATCCTGTTTGCTTGTCTAATCTTTTTTTACAATTCTAATGAGTACTAACACAGTTTTAAAAACTATTAATTTAAATTCACATATAAAATATAATATTAGTAAGAAACCAACTGAGTAAGCAATTTTTTTATTCATAGTCAGTTTGAATTACTATTGTATGGATAAGAAAGCCATATTTTAATCAAATATTTACATTTAATCTTTAATTTGTATTTTACTTATCATTATTATTATTATTATTTTGTTTTCATTCCTCTTGTTTGTTAATTTTTTTTGTTAACTCCTATTTTTGTAGCTTTGTGTACAGTGCCTTGTATTTATATTGTTGCTACTTGTGAAAACCTATTAGTGGCTTATTTTGTGATCCTAAAACTGTATCTATTTGCCCTGGCTTTCCTAAGAATAAATAAATGCATTTGTAAAATAAAAGCAAGACATCAATAATATTTAGTAGGTAGATTATATAACATAGGTAAGTACAATTATAATAACATCCATGGCTTCTTAACTACAGGAATCACGGTTGCTATTCAAGGATACATCAAAAACTCCATTATTCAAATTGACAATGGAAACATTGACCTAAAATGAATGTTATATAATTTATTTTCAAAGTACGTTATAATATGTAACTAAAAAAGTGAATACTTTAAAAAATAAAACAAAGAAACAGATCTAGTTAGTAATTTAATCTAGGTAAGTTTGATGGCTATAAAACCTAGCGATAAGACCGTCTTTTGTACCTTTATGTATATATTTTAATCTATAATTTAAACTACTGTATTTTACTTGAATTGTTTTATTTTTACAGTATATTTTTAAGTTTCTGGTGCAATAAAGAGTTAAATAAATAAATAATAATTAGATATAAATAAAAACTGAATCTTTAAAGAACACTAACAAATTAACTATCTATATACGGCGACCTTGTAATTTAATAAATCTTTTTAATAATAGTTAATTGTTTATTTAATTATTTTATGTTCATAATTTGTCATTTCTAATAACACACGTTACCTTTGTTAGTCCTTAGTACCCTTACTAATATCAGTATATTATAAATGTTGAAGTGAGTTTGTTTATTACCTATTCCCTATCAATTATCATGAAATTTGGAATACACATAGTATTTGGGATGGTAAAGGACATTTTATTCCAGTAAAATTACATATTCTGGGCATGTGAAGTCGCAGATAAATACTAAGTAAGTAACCCTACAAAAGGTAAAGTATATATACTGGTAAGCTAATATTCTTTTTTTTATTATCAAAATAAGTACGTATAAATTTCTAGTCGTGCCCCGTGGATTTACTCTCAAGAATCAGTATATACAGTAATATATGTACTAAGTTAGGTTAATAAACTACCCGCATACCAAATTTTATTTAAAATCGTTCAGTAGTTATTGTGTGAAAGAATAACAAACATCCATCCATTCATTAATCTTTACAGACTTTCACATTTATGATACTTACCGAACCTGAAGTTCCTCTCCCCGTTCCTAAAGCCACTAAAGGAATCTTGTTCCCATCATTCAGGTCCATAGACGGAGCTACACTGGCCACGGCGAGCTGCAACATAATTATATAAATACTATATAAAAGTCCAGTTATGGAACAAACTCCCTTCCCACATACAAGAGAGTCCCTCTGTTACCTCTTTCAAGAAGAGGTTGAAATCACATTTTCTTTTCCTTGAGTAATATTTTTTTTTTTTGTATTTTTCTAATTGAACTCTCAAATCTTAAAATCATTAAATGAAATTTCTAATGTAAGTAGTATATTAATTTTTTTTAACATATATTATATAAGTAGGTAGGTATTGTATGTATTTATAGTGTATGTATTTATGTAATATTTTATTATATATTTTAATATTTTATTTAACTGTATATTTGTTTATGTATTAATAGTTGTAGCACTTCAGCTGCCCGCTAACGAAATGCTTTCTTACTGTACTGGGTTGACTGGAAGAGATCTCTGTCAGAGATGATAAGTCCACCCTTGCTCACAACATTTATAAATAGATTATTTTATATGTAACTTACAAGTGCAATAAAGATATATATATATATATATATATATATATATATATATATATATATATATATATATATATATATATATATAAAGCAGATTTTATGAATCTAGATCTTTTAATGACCTTCTCGTTTTTTGATCACTTCTGTGACATATTGAGACATACCTTCTTATTCATAAAAATCAGAATACCTGTTGAACTCGAACAATCGCACCATAAAAAGGTTAAACTTGCAATTGACAAGTGTTAAATATATTTGGAACTCTTAATATAAAAAAAAAACAAATAACTTATATTACTAACATCTGTTTAACTAAATAGAAAGACTGTTGTATTAAAAACAAAAGGCGTTCAAAGTAATCAATTTTATTTCAATTATCTATAAATTTTAACACATAAAACTAAAAATAAATATTATTACACCAACTGAACAATGTTTAATAGCTAGCTAGTTTAAATTATTTGTGTAGTAAAACGGAGAAGGTTTAATGAAATAGCTCGTATTCGCATGGTTCGAATAAAACAAGTTTTTTTTTAATCTCAAATCAGATTCTGGGATCTTGACCACAGTAATATTTCATTGTGATCAGCTTTAAATGCAGATTTGAGTATATTTTTTTAAAACAACTTAGAATGGCAAACAAGCTGACGGTCCACCTGATGGAAAGTGGTAACCGTCGCCTATAGACATGAGCAGTAATACATTTTATCTCGCCCATGATCATGCGTTGCCATTCCTGAGGACTCAAGTGTTATTCCTCTGTACCCAGTAAATTCACGCCATATCCCACCCTTCAAACCGAAACACAGCCATGCAAACACAATTGCTTCACGGTTGAAACACGAATGGGACAGAGGTACCCAAGCAATCGACTTTTGTACAGTCTCCCTCTGGTACGAATGGGACAGAGGTACAAAATTTGACATGAAGTACTCATAAGTACGTATTACACATATGTACTATGGATTTTACTAGCTTGAATAACTACAGTCACGATTCACGAGAAAACTTTATGCAACCTAGTCAACATACCGAGCGAGGTAAATACTTTATTTAACCTTAAATAATTCGTGTTAAAACCCGCCATACCATAATGTGTACTAAACGCGAAAGTTTAAAAGTAACTGTCAATTACACACAAACTTGTCTGCAAGCGAACACTTTCACTTTTCAATGCCAACAATAAGATTTTTTTTATTGCAATTTTATTAAAATGCAATTCTTTGATAAAATATACGACAAAACAGCAGAACTAGTGACCTATTCATTGATAAGATTACCTTTTCTTTTAATTGGAGAGCATTGAACTGTAGATACCTACTACATTATTGACTAGTTCAATATAACTATAACATAATGTAAATAACATGACGTAAATAAAGCTATAGTTAATGTCTTTGAAAGTCCTTTAGCTTCATTATTCCACATAAATGTACTTCCTAAAAACATAAGCGTTTTTCGATTGGTTAACCATCAAAAATTCCTAACATGGACTAAATTTTACACGAGCTACTAAATTTTATTTTATTCCAAATATTATAAATGTAAAAAATTAATTAATTAATTTTAATATCAATTATCAACATATTGATGTAAAATCACTAATTTATGTATTATAACTATTAAATAAAATATTGTAGCAAAGGGAGTATACAAATTAGAAAAAATGTCTACAACTATTTTATAAAAGTGAATTCATCATATCAGCCTTTAACTGTCCACTGCTGAACCTCCCCTTTGGGGGGTTTTGCCAGTAATTGCCACACTTAGCAGGCGGATTAACAACCGCAGTTAGGCTCTAGAAATGTTTTAAAAGGGACCCTCATCCCTTCTCTCCCTTAGTCGGCTCTTACGACACCTACGGGAAAGGAAGGGGTGACCTATTCTATGCCGGGACCACACAACAAAAATATGAGTTAGGAGGTATTAATGGTAAAATGGATGCGAAAGAAAACCCCTATTTTTAGATACTGTCAATGCTCTAACAAAGCACGCACTGCAAAGCCAAAAATAAACGGGTAATACTAAATTATTAAATACCTTACATACCCTCAATATTTAATTTTTATTTATAATTAACTATGTTAACTAGATATATGTATGTCTTATAAGTAGATAAATACATAACTATATGAGTATATATATAAGAATAGTAAAAAATAAGTTATATAAATAATTCACGGTAAGATAACGGAACGATATCAAACGATTTTAATCACGATATATTATATACCTTATACGACATAATAGCTTCATAAAAAATATCTAAGAAGAGAATATAGAATGCAAATAAAGATATGAAAGATCAAAGATTATCTATATGGGACAAATAAAGGAAATGCCAGGTGTCATGTCGTACATGAAGGTCGATAATATGTCCAGGGACAGAGCCAGAACGAGAAGAATGCACGAAATATAATACTTGTCCTAGCGTTGACAAATTATTTTTTAACAGTTTTGGGTAAAAAATTGCTATTTGCGTAATTTTGAAAAAATTAAATACTTGGAGAAAAATAAAATGGGCTTGGAGAATTTTGATAATTTTTTAGATAGTTATAGTATTTGCAATAAAATATATGAATGAAGATAGAAAAACAGAGAACAAGTTAAGAGAAGGAGAGAATAAGTTAAATGTAGAAACAGAAGTTATGGCTTTTTTGCATCCTTCATTTTGTACCACATAGCAAAACATAGTAAAAATCGATACAAATATGTGATTGGGTAAAAGTCTTAGAAACCGATTTGGTGAAAAAATATTAGTTGTTAGGATAAAAGTCGAAATCGCATTTGGAAACCCTAAGTTACCTCGACAAAAGGAAACTCTTAAATTAAATACATGTATTCAAATTTCTATGCACGCCCACAACATTATCATGCTATGCACATCAGTTTATTGTGTGTTTACTGTGATACCATGGCGTTTAATATTTTTTTAGAACAATGAAAATCGGGCTTTTGTTACAGGTAACTAACAGTTATTAAAAAAAAACTTTTTTACGAGATTCATTATCTTACTACATAGTAACATAATGCATTTTCTTTATCCAAATGGGTACGTTATTACCACATATAAGCTTAAATAGAAATCCTCAGTACCCTCTGAGGAAATATAAGAAGTGAATAAAGACAAAAAAATCAGACTCCCATACTAACTAACACAGAGTGTTCAGCTATCAAATTTTTTTTTGTTCATTTTCAACCGACTTCAAAGGAAGGTAGGTTTACAATTCAATTGTATTTTTTTTTCTTATATTTGTTACCTCATAACTCCGTCAGTTGTAAAACGATTTGAAAAATTCATTTTTTCTTTTATTTGTATTTACTTACAAATTGGTGTAATAGAAATTTTATAAAAATCTGCTCAATAGTTTCATTTTCGAATTAAAATAACAAGTTTTGTAAGAATTGAAGATGAATTTTTTTTTGCAACGCAATTTTAATTATTCTTTAGTAAAAATATTTAGTTTTACCGGTAGAATACATCCAAAGAGTTAAATTATAAAATCATCAGTATTTATTTCTGTTTTACTTTTGTTTTTTTTTTTACTTTTAACGTACTAGTATGGTATAATCTCTTCATCAGACTATTGTAACGTAATTGTACTTACATTAACCCCGAATAACAATATTGCTTGAACAAGTAACATGTTGTCTCTCCAGATATCACTTCAATACTGATCAGTACTCCGATTGCAGCAATGTCCAACCAAATATAACTATATGTTTAATAATAAACTTGTATGTAAGCACAGCAGCCGGTTTAGATACTTCACTGACCCTTGTATAGAGCTGTAATAGATTAACTGACACCATCACGCACTATTTAATGTGTGATAATTGTATGAGAATGTTAAAATAAGTAGGTACTTTTTATAAAAACATAATTGTGTTACCCTACATTAGCTGATGATGACATGATATAATGAACCATTCACAGTCTGAATTTATTGTTTGAACAACGTAATAATTATAATAAGGATGATAATGAAATGGTAACCCCGCCTGCGCTAACGGTATACGCTGGCGGGGCACCAGTGAGGGATGATAGATGCGAATGAAAAAAAAAGCAGGTCAGTTAACCTAACCTGGGGAATGTGCTAATATACCGGCGCATTCCCTTGAGTGGTAGGGTGAGCACGCCATCCACCCTATATTGAGAGAGGAGACCTGCCCTTACCATCAGGGGGCGGGTCGCTGCCGTCGGAGATGTGGTGAGTGCGAAAGCGAACCCATGTCTCCGACATATGGCACCTCGAGGGCATATCGTCTGGTTTTAGGTGGGTACACCCCCACCTTACGGGGGGATTCCCACAGTACCCATTCACCTCCCACAGGGTGTATGGATCTGCATAAAGTATTTTCCAGAAGTTAAAAAAAAAGGTCAGTTAGCCGAACGTGATGAATACACTTGGAATTCAGCACGATGGTCTCCAGGGGGCCACGGGGAGGTCGACCTGGTTGGATATACTGCTAGCAATAGGGCCCTTAGTCTCCATTACTAACAATCCCTTCTCCCCCAGCGATAACGTTTCTATCGATCAATATTTTTAATAGGTGAAGATGAAATGATAAATACATAGACGTTTTACTCAGTAACGAAACGTTTTAACTGTTTTTTAATGGGTGATAATGGAATGGTAACCCCACCCGCGCTATCGGTATACACCGGCGGGACACCAGTGAGAAATGATAGGCGAAGATAAAAAGGCAGGTCAGTTAGCCCATCATGACAAATTCAACAAATACTACCACGATGGTTTTCAGGAGAACCGCATGGAGGTCGACCTACGGAGGTCGAGCTACTAGTCCCCATTCCTAATAATCCTTTCTTCCCTCTCTATCAACAAATTGGATTATCACCTGTCAAGGGAGGAAAGTGTTAAACCAAAAAAGAGATAATCAGATAGTACGGGGTTCTTCAATATGGGCGTATTAAGTTTCCTTCACGGTCGCTTACACGCACGTGACATGCCTTGTGTTGCAAGCGTCCTTAAGCTATGGTAACCGTAAATAATGGGCTGTGTACTTGTTTGCTACATTTGGGGTAAAAAAATAATCATTTATCTCAGAATGCGTTTGACATTGAAAATGTTGACATTCTTGTTTAAATTTATTGTAGTTTTCATTGACAAGTTTAGTATTCGAATGATGCACTACATTTTATTTCGTGTGTGGAATAAATAAGTTTACAATTTACTAGTTACTTTAAAGACCCATATCATTTTTTTATAGTTGCAAGTCATTAATCTAGATTCTAAGTACCAGTTTTTGACCTTGAATTCGATTATCCAATTGTGTGTAATACCTATCGTTGGGATTAAGTTATTTGAATAGCCTAAATATGTATTTAAAAAATTTGTAATTAAATGTAATGGAATAAAAATATACAGCCATGGAAATTTGCGCCAATATTGATGTAATTACAAATATATATATATATATATATATATATATATATATATATATATATATATATATATATATATATATATAATTATATATATATATATAATTATTTCTTGTATATTGTATGAATGAATGAATAAATTTATGTAAATTTTAGTATATACGTTTATCAATTATTACTAATACCACATTGGAGGGGGGAAAGGGATTGTTAGTAATGGGGTCTAATAGCCCCGTTACTAGCAATATTCCCTCTCCGGTTGACCTCCAAGCGGTTCCCCCTGGAAACCATCATGTTTAATTCTTGTCGAATTCATCATGGTGGGCCAACTAACCTGCATTCATTTTTACCTGTCATCTTACACAAGTGCCTCGTCAGTGTATACCGATAGCGCGGGAGGGGTTACCAATCCATTTTCACCTATTAAAAAAAAATACCACATTGGAGTATTATAACCCTTTCCTAAGGTTGACATTACATTTTATGTATACAAACATGTACATGCATATCACCAGACGAACAGACAGCTATGCAAGTGCGAAATAAGAAAATTTGTAAATTTACAAACTCAAGACGAATATTGTTAACGGCACACTTTCTATTAAGTAAATGTCGTGCACGTTTCCATTGTATGTAAAAAAAAACCGGATATGTGTTGTTTCAAGGTCGTGAACCACATGAGGAGCGAGGGGCGTGATCTAATCATGACACCATTGTAACAATTTAGGATTGTTTTTCACAAAAAATAAATCTTGTAATCACGACAAAATTAGTTACTTTATTTCAATAATTAAACATTTAAACCGATTTTGATAATTTTTTTATAGGACTGAATTAAATATATATCTTTTTAAATAAAAAAAAGAATTTTTCAAATCGTTTTATAAAGAACAAAATTATGAAGTAACAAACAAAAAAATACAAAAAAAAAACTATTTTTTTTTAAGGCGGAAAAAAATTGATATTCCCATATCAGATGTTTTATGAAATTTTACAATAATACATATACTTAATCTGTCATTCATCAAAACTAGAGTGATACCGAGACATTATTTGGGTTTTTATATAATGAATAACAATGGAATGATAACATCACCTGCGCGAGTGGAAAGGGATTGTTAGTTATGAGGTCTAATAGCCCCATTGCTAGCAAAATACCCTCTCAGGTCGACGTCCACGCGGTTCCCCCTGGAAAGAATCGTGATTAATTTTTGATGAATTAAACAAATGTATATATATATATATATATATATATATACGTCGACCATAATAAACAAAATAATTTAAAATAAAAACAATAGTCGAATTTATTGCAAATTATTGTTGAGTAAAACTACTCGTATTTACTGAACTGAACGTAACTATAAATAATTGTTTTGCGTCAAAACCAGTTATTTTGATTTAAAATTTAAACTACTAAAGCGATTTGAATAAAATGTCTATGAGACCAATCTGTATATCTGTATATTTCAGATAAAAAAAATAATTTTCAAATCGGTTTAGAACTAACGGAATTATGAAATAATAAACATAAAAATAAATATACAATCGAATTGAGAACCTCTTTCTTTTTTAAGTCAGTTTGAAAAAGGAATAAATACCATATACAAATAATGCTTACATTAAAAATATAAATGGCAAAGATAAAAATGCATTTTTTTTTAATTACCTACTATTTCCGTTAGCTCCCTCGACAATATTTTGTGCCAGTTTCTATCAGGTGACTCGTCTTTATTATTGTTCTCAGTAGCATTACATGCTTATCATGTTGTAGGTATACTCTGATAGAATGGATGGCCCTAAAGACATTATAATCTGTATATTAATCATTCGCTCCGTGGCGTTTACAAATTACTACCTCTAGATTATATTTGCAGCTAGCTGTAACATAAACCAGCGACTTATCACACTTGAATTAAATAATTTTCTTTTTATTTGGGACAAATAACAGCAAATGTGATGATGATGATGATGATTGTATCATCATCATCATGTCAGTCATTACTGAACATAGGCCTCATAAAAGGGAATTTTGCTAGAACTTGCCACGCTTGGCAGGACGATTGGCAGTTAGCCTTTTGCGATGTTTTAAGAGGGACGTTGATGTCTATCCCTCGACCTTTATGTTCCCTTCGTCACCTCTTACGATACCCACGGGAATGGAAGGGATGGCCCATTCTATGCCGGGACTACACGGCATGCAATATTCGGATATAAATCAGATTTAAGTACAGATATATTGGGGAGAAAGGGATTGCTGGTAATGGGGTCTAACAGCACTTATAGTGTATACCCTGTTTGGTCCCTGCTCCCTTCAAAAAACCATTGTAGTTGATCACTGTTGAAATCGACACAACAGGCCATATGGCCTAACTTCATCCTCACCTAACATCAGTTTACTAGTTCCCCGCCAATGTATACCAATATACGTGTGGGGTACTATACTGTATTCATCCACAGCTCTGAGGGGAAAGGGGTAGTTAGTAATGATTTAAACAGAATCATTTGCTAGCAGTATTCCCTATCATGTCCACCTCCTCGCAGTTCCCCTGGACACCATCGTAATAAATTCTTGTTGAATTCGTCACGATGGGCCTACTGACCTGTCTTCATCCTCACAGCGAGTATCATCCCTAATTAATCACGATGGTGTCCAGGGGGAACCGCGGGGACGTAAACCTGACAAGATATATTTATTTTATTTATTCTTTATTGCACAATAAAATTTTGTACAAATGGCGAGCTTAATGCCATATGGCATTCTCTAACAGCTAACCATATTGCTAGTAATGGGTATTTTTTTGTTAGGTGAAAATGGTATGGTAACCCCACCTGCACGAGAATGAAAACAGGCCAGTTAGTCCATCATGATGAATTCATCAGGAATTAACCATGATAGTTTCCATGGAGAACCGCGAGGAGATCGACCTGGTTGGGTATATTGCTAACAATGGGATTCTCAGTCTCTATGACTAACAATCTCTTTGCCCCCCAGTAATGAGTATTAACGTCCCCATTACTAACAATCGTTCTCCCCCACGCAGGCGGGGTTACCATTACATTTTCATTTCATAAAACACACTAAGCTATAAGCAAGTAACTGTAAGTCATTAAAATTTATAGAATGCGTAAGAGATCGCGTGACATCAAATCATTCATGACTCGATAAGTCGTTTTATCACGCTTCATTTTACAAATCGAAAGTGTTAATTGGCTTTTCAAACAAGACAAGTAACCGTTTACGCTACGAATAGGTATTTTCGATTAATAATACTTACGGACAGTTACATTTTATCGACAACTAACTTTTAGATTTTTTAGAAATCAAAGAAACTCTAAAACAGAATAATTTAGTAGATAATATGCTAATTAGAATGACAAATAAGACAACAAGCAAAAAACATGAACATGACCGTATGGTCCTGGCATAGAATGAACCACCCTTTCCTTTCTCGTGGATATCGTAAGAGGCAATTAAGGGAACTTAATGATCGAGGGATAGGCAGCAGCGTCCCTATTAAAACATCACCAAGATCTAACTGCGATTGCCAACTCGCCTGCAAAGCGTGAAATCTACTGGCAAAACCTCCCTTTATAGAAGAGGCCTACGTTTAGCAGTGGACAATTAACAGCTGTTATGATGATGATGATAAAAGACATGAACAGCATCATGGGTGTCACAAAATAGACTGTGATGCACGTAATACCCTTCATGGATTGTTATTCATATATTGTCATACATTTACCAGAGGGAGACTTTGTACAAAAGTCGATTGGTTGGATACCTCTCCATCATACCTCTCATCCATTCGTGTTTCTACCGTGAAGCAGTTGTGTTTGCATGGCTGTGTTTCGGTTTGAAGGGTGGGATATGGCGTGAATTTATTGGGCACAGAGGAATAACATCTGAGTCCTCAGGAACGGCAACGCATGGGGGGTATCATGGGCGAAACAGTATACTCTGTTATGACCATGGTACTGCTCATGTCTATAGGCGACGGTTACCACTTTCCATCAGGTGGGCCGTCAGCTTGTTTGCCATTCTAAGTTGTATAAAAAAATCTGTCCATTTTCCAATACAGGATATCCTAGTTTGGAAACTGAGCAATTTTGGTGTGATTATGTAGCACGATTATCATTAGAAAGCATAGAAAGATATTATCTTTGCCTATAAGAGTTACACAGAATGCTCCCAAGGATCTGCATTCAAATGTGCAATTAAAGACAAATCGCAAACTAAAATGGTCAGCTGTTTTCTAATCGATTCATACGATCCACTTCTCGATTAGGTATCGAATGGGCTATTCGCTCATTCAGTGAAAGTAGGTTGTATGCAGCGTAGCCCGGTTCCAATTGAGTTTATTACGTGACCAATTATAGCAAATAAAATGCATCACCTAACCAAACCAAAAGTTTTATAATATTTCATATACATATATAATTTTTTCAAACTTGTTATGGTCGCTGAATGAGTAGGTAGTTAAGTATTCAATTTTGAAAAAGAGCCAAGTTTTAAATTCGAAATAATGTTCTGTTTAAAAATAGCAAAGACGTTATAATAATACACAATCACAGCAAATGCCCAATCTTCAAGTTATTTTTTAAGGGAAAATGGTAAAGTGATTCCGTGTGCGCTATCGGGTATACGCTAACGGGGCACCAGTGAGAGGTGATAGGTGAGGATGAAAGCAGATCAGTTGGTCCATCGTGATGAATCCAATAAGAATTAAAAACGCTGGTTTCCAAGGGAACATGCAGGTATTACTAACAACCCTGTCTCCCCCCCCCCCCATCCTCAATTTATAATATCCTATGTTGTGAGGAACCTGAGAACAAACACTGACGGCACAATCCAGAACACCCAGACCTAAGTTAATCTTTGGGATAGGGAGGATTGTTCGTAATGCGGACTACCAGTCCCATTGCTAGCAATATACCCTGTCAGGTCGACCTCCACGTGGTTACCCCTAGTAACCATCATGCTGAACTCCAGATGTATTTATCACCCAATCAATTATCATCTATTAAAAAAGCTAAGCCTTTTTCTTAATTTGGCCCGACAAGTCGCGGGTAGAAGCATTTTTGCATGGTACCAAGCTAGCCATTGTTAATAACAACCCATCCCCCCCCCCCCCACTTCAAAGCAAATTCAATATACAGTATATACTTGTAGTATAGACGACAATACAAAAATCTGTTTGGAAATTGACTCTTATCAGTACCTAAACAAATTAAGGTTACCGTATATAACCTATAAAAACAAAAATGTATCTATTTACCTACTACCTATTACTTTCCAAATCAAGTTGCTATTTCTCAAATGACAAAAAACATACAATTGCAATAGAATAATTATTGAAACTTCTTTGTGGCCGTAATGTAAATTTAAGTCTGGCCACATATATATGTTGATATTATTTTTCTACACGGTTTTTGTTTCTATTCAAATGGTTGTCTTGTCTTGTACTCGTATCTATACGTATTATATATATTGTTGTTTTAAAGAATATTATCTTTCACTGTGACCCTCTACAATGGTTATGGGTCTGCACAATAAGTGAGACAAAGTAAAGAACTATATATAATAAGTGATAATTCGGTAAGTTTGTAATTTTTACAAAAGACAATGGCGAGTTCGAGTATAAGATTTGAACCTCTTAATCGTGAGAATTACGATAGTTGGAGGATTCATGCACAGGCACTACTCATAAAGAATGAGGCCTGGTCCTATGTTAGTGGTCGTAAGCCAAGACCGACCGATGTAACAGAATTGGAAAAATGGGAAGCAGAAGATGAAAAAGCACGTTCGGATATAATTTTATCCATGAGCAGTAGCGAACTGCGGCACGTAAAAGGGTGCACAACTTCACGCGAAGTATGGATGAAATTAGAGTCATTATATGCTTCGAAAGGTCCAGCAAAAAAGGCAACCTTACTAAAACGACTCACATTACATAAAATGAATGAAGCCGATGACTTGCAAGACCACTTGAATGGATTTTTTGATGCTGTAGATAAGCTGGGAGATATGAGTGTGACGATACACGAGGATCTGCTGTCGATAATGTTGCTATATAGTTTACCGGCAAGTTTTGAAAACTTCAGGTGTGCGGTAGAATCGAGAGATGATTTACCGAAACCAGACTACCTTAAAGTTAAAATTTTAGAGGAATATGAGTCAAGAAGGCAAATGACGAGTGTACTGGCAGAGGGAGTAATGTACTGCAATCGTAAAAAGTATGGAAAACAAGTTATTACCAACCCTGACTTCAAGTTTAGATGTTATAAATGTCATAGAGTTGGTCATAAGGCTTCGGAATGTAAAAAGAAGAAAGAGGGTTATAAGGGAAATTTTGCGGAAGATAATTTTAAGAATTCTAGTCTAATGTTATCCAATGTTTCAGGTTCAGATGAATGTAATGCTGTAAACATAATGCAGAAAGATGATTGGATATTAGACAGTGGGTGTACGTCTCATCTCTGTAACAATCCGCGCAAATTTCAATTTCTGACCGACGCGACCGAAAAGTTAAAGTTAGCCACTAACTTGAGCACAGACATTAAAGGTAAGGGCACCGTTTGTTTATCGGCGTGTAATGGTAACTCTGTAAATGAAATAGAATTTCATGATACTCTGTACGTACCTGACTTAAGAAGTAATTTAATTTCTGTAGCAAAAATTACTGAAATGGGTTATGATGTTAAATTTAAACGAAATATTGCATATGTCACTAATAGTAGCGGAGAAATTAAATTCACTTGTTACCGCAAAGGGAATTTATATTACTTACGTGAATTCGAGAGTGCGTGCTTAATGAGTAAGAGAAATGAGTTATATCTATGGCACGAACGTTTAGGACATCTAAATGGAAAGGATGTATGTAAACTTTTAAATAAATGTAGTGTGAATGTAAATGTTAAGGAGTTACAAAATTTACATGATTGTGATATATGTATGAAAGGTAAAATGTCCATGTTACCCTTTCCGGTTACTGAAGGACCTTGCAACGAGAAATTAAGAATTGTATACACTGATATAGTCGGTCCAATGAGAGTACAGTCAAAAGTAGGCTCAAAGTATTTCATTACTTTTATTGATGACTGTACACGTTGGTGCGAGGTATATTTTCTGAGTGCAAAAAATAAGGCTCTAGAGGCTTTTAAATTATATAAGAGCAAAGTTGAGAATCTTATGGGTTGTAAAATAAAATATTTACAAAGTGATCGAGGTGGCGAATATTGTAACAGGGAATTTGACGATTTCCTAAACCAAGAAGGGATTTCGAGGAGATTAACAGTGCCTCGTACCCCTCAGCAGAACGGGATCGCTGAGAGGATGAATCGTACAATCGTTGAAATGGCGCGTTGTATGTTACTTTCTTCGGGATTATCCACAGGTTTCTAGGCAGAAGCTGTCGACACAGCTTGTTACATAAGAAATCGTTGTCCTACCAGTAGTTTAGGGGGAGACATCCCCTATGAAAAATGGCATGAGAGACCAATTAAAATTAATTACATGCGCAAGTTTGGAAGTAACGTGTACATTTTAAACAAAGATCAAAATAAGGATAAGTTTGCCGCTCGTGGTATACCTGGAATTTTTGTAGGTTATTCAAGAACATCAAAGGGATTTAGAGTATGGTTACCACAGGAAAAGAAATGTGTAGTTGCAAGGGACGTGAAATTTCATGAAGACGCAGTTTCAGAGAATAGGTCTTTAGGGCAGGAAGAGAAGCTGATGGATAACACTAGTAAAAAATTTATCGATTTTGAAATTCAACCTTCTACCTCTAGGGATTGTAAAGAATGCTTGCCTGAAAATGAGGTGCCACAGACAGATATACAAGTAGAAATGATAGAAAAACATATTGGTAACAAACCACAGGAGGAAGATAGCCAGTTGCAGTCCATTATTGAACCAAATCCTGAGACGGATCGGATAACCAGTAGTGATAATTCCGGACGTTCAATACTGAAACGAAGCTCTGGTCGACCAAAATTACAGCGAACTGGTCAAGTAGGGCGCCCAAAGAAAATTTATAAAATGGTCGAAGTTGAGCAGCAACAACAGCAACAAAATGAAGCAGATGTTGATATAGAGGAAGTTCCTGTTAACGAATTTGTTGATTTCGTGGGGACGGCACAAATGACTTTGGAAGATGTTTTTCAAAGCAAGGATCGAGAAGAATGGGAGAAAGCGATACTTTCAGAAATTAGAAGCTTAGTCCAGAAAGATACGTTAGAAATTATAAGAAGACCAACAGATAGAAATATAGTTGGATGTCGATATGTATTGACGACGAAATTAAATGTCGATAAGACGACTAAGAAAAATGCTAGACTTGTTGCACAAGGCTTTAGTCAGCATTTTGGGGTTGATTATTACAAGACATTCGCGCCCGTTGCGCGATTGGATACAGTTCGATTACTGTCGGCGTTAGCAGTTGAGTTAAATATGGAAATACACCATTTAGATATTAATACAGCTTACTTAAATGGATTCTTGGATGAAGAGATATACATGGAGGTCCCTAAGTTATTGAAAGAGTGTTTGATAAAACTTGTGGAGAATGACGAAGATCAAACAGTCGTAGAACGAGCTAAGTGTATGTTAAACAATTTAAATGCTGGATGCGATACTTGTTTGTTAAAAAAATCTTTATATGGCCTAAAGCAAGCAGGTCGGCAATGGAATATCAAACTTGATGAAAAACTAAGAAGTATGGGGTTGAAACAAAGTTTGAATGAGCCATGTTTATATTTTAAAAAGGTAAATAAATGTAATTTATTTGTGTTAGTGTATGTGGACGATATTTTGGTCGCATCTGAACAAATAGATTGCATTAATAATTTTAAGAAAGAACTGTCTAAAGAGTTTGAATTAAAAGATCACGATATGTTTTGGGAATTGACGTGAAACATAAAGACAGTGTCATTGTTTTGTCACAACAAAAATATATTTCTGACCTTTTAGAGAAATTCGGTATGGAAAGTTGCAATCCATGTTCAACACCGATGGAAATAAATTCTTTGAAGGCTATGGGTAAAAAGCCAGAAAAATATAAACAAGAAAATGAAGTATTTAAAGCTAAGTTGCCGTACAAAAAGATTATTGGTTGCTTGATGTACTTGAGCGTAGGTACGAGGCCTAATATATCGAATTCCGTTGCTAAGCTTGCTCAATTCACAAATAGCCCTGAAATGTGTCACTGGAAAGCAGCGAAGAGAATTCTTCGTTACTTGAAGAAAACACAAAATTTCGGTTTAATATATAGGAAGACAGGTAAGTCTCTATATGGATTTTCAGACGCAGACTGGGGTAATTGTTTATTGGATAGGCGTTCATTTTCTGGTTATGTTTTCATTTTAGGTGGTGCGAGTATTTGTTGGAAATCACAAAAACAAAGGATGGTTGCGCAGTCGACATGTGAGGCTGAGTATGTGAGTTTGTCTGAAGCGATGAAAGAAGCCGTTTATCTTAATAGTTTATTAGGCGAAATTGGACAACTTAGGTACGTACACACAACTTTACACGCCGATAACCAAGGGGCGCTGTTTCTTGCGCAAGACCCCGTATACCATGCTCGCAGTAAGCATATTGATATTAAATATCATTTCATCAGGACCGTGTTAAGGGACAGTCGTGATATTGAAGTGAGACATGTACCCACTGATTCGATGGTAGCGGATATATTGACGAAACCGCTACCTATTTCTAAACATTATGCGTGTGTGGACAAAATGGAAATTAAACCCATCAGTTAATAATTGTTTTCTTTTAACTGAGACTTAAATTTAAAGGGGCGTATTGAAACTTCTTTGTGGCCGTAATGTAAATTTAAGTCTGGCCACATATATATGTTGATATTATTTTTCTACACGGTTTTTGTTTCTATTCAAATGGTTGTCTTGTCTTGTATCTATACGTATTATATATATTGTTGTTTTAAAGAATATTATCTTTCACTGTGACCCTCTACAATAATGCAACTAGCTTCGTATTTTTTTTTTATTCGTTATTTTAATATAATATTCGTTTACTATATAATATTTATTTACACTTTATTTCACCATTTGAAAAATAATAAATACAGTAAATTTTAATGAGAACTGATAGAAAAGTCGGCCTTATCACTAAACAATCTTTTCCAAACAACTTTTTGGGTAGAGGACATTGAAAAAAAAAAACAAAGGGTAGGTAACGTACTATTATATAAATACTAATATATACTTATTGTTTATTATTTTTATTTCGCATTATCTCCTGACCAACTGCAACAATTAACATGCTGTAGAAAATAAACTTTATCTACATAAAATTTTCATTTTGATTTAAGTATTTATTTTTTATAAAAAATTTTAAAGTATACGTTAAACCTGTATCCAAACTTGTAGAATTTATTTTATTTTCACCATAAAAACTATTTTTTGCCGAGATATTAACTTAGATATATGGTGTCACGAACTTTTTTATAATGCTAAAGTAATGATTATTTTTTAAATATTAAATTTATAATTTTATTCCTTTATTTCAAATCGTCCAGGCAGCGTACTCCATATTATACAATTTTTGCCAACTACAAATACATTTAATTGTGATTAATTATTGAAAATATGTACTTACCAAAATAAAAAGTAGCCTGTAGCACTCAGGGATAATATACTTTTCTAACTATAATTTTTTTTTTAATTGGCCTGTACCTGAGGTTTTTTATACCACATAGGTTGACAAAGAAACATACAACCCGTCTGATGGTAAACGATCACTGTAACCTATGGACGCCTGCAACACTAGGGGTGTCACGTGCACGTTACCGATCCTGAAGAAACCTTAATATACCCTTTATGAAGGACCCCATACAGTAGTCTCTAGAAAAAAACCTCGGCAGAGAGCTCATTCCACAGCCTATTATTAGATTAGACAGAATATCCAAACTCACTAAATTTACCTCTTTATAATATTAATATAGAAGTATAGTATAAAACTTATGTTTTTCTAAGAGAACGAAAAACCACAACTCACCCACCACAAAGTCGACTCGACACCCAATCATCCTTCATCATCATAACCATAAATTACAGTAATCATACTGCTGCGGTCTAAGTAATGTACTTTTATACTTAGCTTAGAATTCAAACAAGCGAAACCGCCTTTGTAGATAGGTTAGGTATTAGATATGTAGGTCTCATAAAACTTGTTGCAAACACTCAAGTTAATATTATCCGCTACTTCGTACCCGTAGATTTAAAAAGTTGGAAACTTAAAAAAAATAGATCACTTATAAAATTCCTATCAAAATAAAACATACACCAATTTTTATGTTAGACCTTCAGGAACACAACAGTGAAAACTATATTCAATTTGGCACAGTAGTTTTTACATAATACCGAAACAAACATACAAACAGAGACAGACAAATTTCTGAAAAGATTAAAATAAGGTTTTGGCTTCTATTGCTCTTATTAACCCTTGATATCATTTTTTTTAAATGACTTCCATGTACATATATCATCTTTCTAACATCCGAGTCCTCAGGAATGGCAACGCATGGGGGGATGTCATGGGCGAAACAGTATGTCACTGAAAACTCTGTTATGTCCCTGGTACTGCTCGTGTCTATAGGCGACGGCTACCACTTTCCATCAGGTGGGCCGTCAGCTTGTTTGCCATTCTAAGTTGTATAAAAAAAGAGTAAAATTTAACTAGGTACCTAGTAAAGTACACAGTATAGCGTACACTAGAAACATATATGGGAGCATGTTACATAAATTGAAAATTACAATCTTTTATAACACGTAGACGTTACGATACCATACCTAATTATTATAAAATCTACGACTCATAGTCACGAATCTGATTTTACAGATGTTATTTCATCGTACACGAAGCACATCTTTTCCACATCTTTGATCCTATACGTTTTGTAATTAATAAATCCATATTTACTAACATAGTCTACTGTCAGTGAAAGAGAATTTCTTGAATTCAGCCCCGATTATGACATAGTGTGCGTTCTATAAAATAAAAGGTATTCTATAACCTTAAAAGTTTAAGAACTCCTGCTAGAGCAGGACTTCAGGATTAAACTATAGTTCTTAAACTTTTAAGGTCTCTTACATAGCATAGCAACATAGCGTATCCCAGTAGCGTAAAAAAATATTACAGTACTCGCGAATACCTTTAAAAATATAGATGTTTTACTGAACTTGGTGTTATATTGCGGAAGTCTATCGTCAACTTGTCAACCGTTATCTGTCTGCAAACTGCCGAACATAAGTCTCCCCCTAGACTGCCACAAGTAACGATTCCGAGCCATATGTACTCACTGACTACTTGCAATGCATTTATAGTCGTCACTCCATCTAATAGGAGCCGTCCTACGCTGCGTTTGCTTGTACGGGGTCATCACTCAAAAACCTATCTAGAGATAAACACGCTGAAGTAGCAATGGGCTGGTCACATAGCTCGAAGAACCGACAACTCATGGGAAAGTTAACTTTATAAACTTTGTCATCACATGTTCAAAGTATTCGATTCTATTCTATTCTATAGTAAAGAAATACCTATAAGCCGAAAAACAATAAAGAATTGAGCCTCCCATACTAATACGCCGTGGCCAGTTATAACGGATGGTAATTTTGAAAAATGAATCATCAAACTTTCTTTTTCCATATGAGAAATCTGACAGAGCGGTAAGATAAATATACAAACATGCATCATCGGGTTTTTTTATTATAAATTTTATTGCTAACAATTTGCCAATATGTCTCGGCCATTTCCTTTCGCTTTTTATGAAGTAATAAACAACAGTTAAGCGACTACAATAAAGAGAAGTATCACATTTCGACTGTAATTTTTTCGCAAGTATCACGCGAATTGTAAATCGATTTTATTCTTTTTTGTCGACAAATTTCACTCTCTTATTGGTTTATAGAAATATGACTCTCATCATATTATTAGATATCATCTAAAATCTATCATAAACTTCCCTATATAGAAAATACAAATTAAAAATAATAATATAAAAATGACAATTTAAAAGTTACTGCAAAAAAGCATAAATAAAATTATGGCTTCTATTTTAAGTCTTGAAAAGCAATTGCATACTTCCGTTAATCAAAATCTGACCAGAATAATTAAAGATATCATGTAACTAAGCATGTAATACACAAAAAAAAAATAAGACATAAATTGAGAACCTACGCCATTCTAAATCGCTTAAAAATCGAATATCAAGTAAACTTGAAATAGTAAAATAGGGCTAAAGATCTAAGAGACAAAGTTCTATTCTTAAACAAGTTCATTAAGCTATTGCAATGTACAACGGGACTTTATACTGACCTTTCCCACGCTTTTTGTGAGTAATCTAGGCCCGACTGATTGTTTGGTATGGTGTCAACCCTAGACATAAATCTATGGTTTCAATGTTTATAATTTTCAATACAACGAAACATATTGACAAATTGATAGAACACAGAGAGGATTATGAACCAATAGTTTATACAAAACTAATAGTTTCGTTCGACTTCGCCTGAGAATCATAGCCGATATCTCCCATTTCCCTAGAATTATTAATAAATCTAAAGTCCTTACTTAGGTAGGTGATATGTACTATAAATATGTAAATAAATTTCATATTTTTAGATCCAGCAATTATCTGGGTAATTTTCAGCAAATGCGATATCTAATTTCGGAGAACTTTTTGGTTTCGAGTCCTAAGATAAGTTGATGTGCCTAGAAAGTATTTTATATATTTTTTTATATTTCGAGAGCATTGGCTTTTTTGGAAATTAAAGGTGGAAAGCACAGTCCACCAAGTTGGACAAGGATCACACTTATTGAAAATCACCCATCTGTATCTACCTAATATATTTTTAAATCTCTATTAATTAATATTGGACCTTATATTGACATGTTTGTTAACTTAAGGCTTCATTTCTAATGTAAACACTTTCCAGGTGCAAATAGGTCTTAGACAGAAAGTGTCTACGCATTCCTTCACCTTGCAATTTTTGCAAGAAATTATCGTGAGTCGTTTCACACTACGTCTACCTGTTAACTTTAAACACGTTTCTTATGCTATCAAAGCACGTTTTAAGACCGTCCATTTACTTATTGGTATAGTACGGGTACACAATAGAAGCGACAGCAGGAGGTTGCTGCCACACACTATCACCAGCCTGTATTCATTCACTCGTGCGACATTCCGTTAGCCGGTTACCGATTCACTTTCTTCTACGCAATGCGCACGATGCTATAAGTCGCCACAAAAAAAAAACAATTTGCTTGACAGTCATCTGACGTTATTTTTGGAGGGAAATATAAAGAAAAATGGAATCTAAATTTTTTATATTTTTTCTCACTGTGTTTTTAGTGTTTTCTACTTGCGAAATGAAAAAGAGGAAAATAAACGATTATCCTACGGAGAAGCAATTGGTTTTACAAAGAAAAGAGACGACCCCAGTGGATTTTTCAAGACTTGTGGTAATGCGATTAGTGTACGGTTTTGCCAAAGTGCTGGGTTTTGAGGAGCCAATTAGTGATGTGTTGAATGGTGCTTTCGTCCCACCGGGAGCTGACGATGATGATGACTTTGATGATGACGACGATGACGGCTTGTTTGATGATTATTGAAACTCTATTTCTTTTAGTAAGTAGTAATTACACCAAAAATATTGCTGCATTTATAAGTGCTATTTATATAAGACTTACTTAATGATAAAGGCGTAATTGTAGCTTAGTCGAAGTAGGTCCATGACTTATTTTCTATTAGCCTAATAATGAATGAAATTTACTTTTAAATTATTTTACACACTAAGTATTACTATTTCATAATTGTTGAGCATTTACTTATTAACCATGTACCTGGTAGTCCTAAAAAATATATTTATAATTTTAAACTTGTAAATTATGTATTTTTATTTTTCATTTTTACTTTTTAATGTTAAAATGTTAATCTAAATTCTTATCTCTATCTAATATCAATATTATTAAAATTATATTTTATTTATTATATTATATTATAGGTACTTATAGCATGTAAAAACATATAGTAATACACAATTTAAATATATAAAATAATATATTTGGTCATAAATTATCATTATCCCATTCCAATAACCATTTAGACTCATTATCAACAAATTCTTTATCTTGAGTAGAAATTACATCTTCATCACTGTTATCATTAACTTGATTATCATTTATTTCACTATAATCATTAATTTCATTCAAATTATCACTTACATCAATATCATTATTACATCCTTTCATTTTTCTAATCAAGTCACCCCATTTTAAATAAGTATCACAAAAGGGACAATTGCCCTGGATTGGTACAAATTCACCAGGTTGCAAAAATAGGTCAGCTAGACAAGTTATATGTGCCAATAAATCACATTCAGGATTTAAACAAGTTAATTTTGATGAACAATTAGTGATGTAATTGGAACATAATAGACATTCAATGTGAGTGCTGCTTGAACTTGATTCTTGACCTGGTTTCTTTATGTTTCTACTTTTGATAGGACCATGGCAAATCTTCATGTGCTCTGGTGGTATTCTTTCAGTCTGTAAAATTATTTTCGTTTAACTTATAGGTATATAGAGATTGAAAGTATTATGTAATATTCAATAAACTATAAAAAACTGTGATTTAATATTTATTTTCTGTATGAATTAATATTTACTATATAACCAAAAATTATTTAAGTATTTTTTGTCTTTTCAATACATATTGATTTTATTTAAAAAAAAAAAGTTAATTTAGTAGAAATATATATTATATAGTTTTGTATGTTATATTATAGTTTTGAGTAAATTTATTTTTTTGATATAATTTGTACCAAAAACTAATTTTGGTATAAAGAAAAAATTGCTGAAATCTCAGACAAGGCAATCTCTTTGTGCTATTTATAAAGTTATTTCCTTAAATATATAACATGAAGTTAAAGGTTTTTAACCTATTATTTAAATTTTAAATTATAAAAAATTATACTTTTAATTAAAATTTATACCAAAATTAGTTTTTAGTAACATGGCTTAGTAATTGAATGTATTATCAAAATCAATGTTTTTTTTACTATATATATATATATATATATATATATATATATATATATATATATATATATATATATATATATATATATATATATATATATATATATATATATATATATATATATATATATATATATATATATATATTAATTATACATTATTTTTAAGAAACACTTTAAGCATGTAAGGGGCATTATATTTAAAAACAAAATTAAAGTACTTACAGGAAATTCTTCATAATAATCCTTTTCAAGCCATCTAATTATTAGTGGTAGACGATACCATGGGCCCACTCTGAGCATCTCAGTCAATATTCGGAGCTTAAATTGAAACTCTGTTTCTTTTCTAGGTATTTTTTTAAGATTCAAATGTTGCAATCTTATTGTTTTTGTTGGATTCTGCCAAGCCCATTCAAACTGAAAAGTGCCTAATATTTAAATTATTTTAAATTTAATTTATTTATACTTATACCTAGTTCTTTAAATTTTTGTTTAGAAGATAATGCAATATAAATAATGAGATAAATTATTATAATACAGTATTATATTTTAAATATGTAAAAAATACTACAATAAAGTTAATTGTTTGTTAATTGCTGAGTATCATAGACATCAATATGTTTCTTTAAACTGAAATAGACAAAAACAAGCATATCCACCTGCCCTACTGAATTAGGTCTATGTCATGAAATTAATTTACACTCACCCTTAGTGCTGATATATTATTTGGAAAACCATGAACAATTAGTACCATTTTCCTGCAATTACAAAAATTGTAAAATAATAAAATAAAAAAAATATACAATATAGAAATGGTTTTACTTTATTTATACTTATTTTAATTTACTTAAATTTACTGTTTAAAGTAAATTAAAATAGGTATAAATAAACAAAAAGTGATGTACCATTTCTTTATTTCATTCATCATAAAAATCTAGACAAATGTATAGAATGAGTTACATCATAACTTCAATTTAATTCAATTCAATTTTGTATAATCCCCAGATGTATAGCCTGTAGAAACATATTTATCACTGTTGTAAATAAACTTAACTATTTAAAAATTGTATTTTAATTAAAGAAGTTTCTCAATAATGTATCAATGTAATAAAGAATAAATAAAATATATATTTCAACTAAACTTTACTATCTCATTTATTTTTTAATATTTACCTCATTAATGATCATTAAATAGGATTACAAATAAAACATAGCTTAATAAAACATAACTTATCATATTTTAATATAGTATACATTGGAAAGACACAAATGAGAGGTAATAAGAGAGGATGAATGCAAGTCAGTTAGTCTATTCTGATAAATTCCACAAGAATTAATTATGATGATTTCCAGAGTGAACTGTGTGAAAGTTTACCTGATAAGGTGTACTGATAGCAATGGGTCTATTAAATCCAATTACTAACAATCCCTTTCACTTATCATCTATATCAGTTTTATCATTGTTTTTTATATACACCTAAAGCAAAGAAGGAACTCATTCAAGTATTCTAATAAGAAATGTTTATAGGTAAATATGTATCAACAGGTGAAGGATTTTTTTTTTAAACCAATAAGATGATAATGTTTAGACTATTATATCAGTTGAAAAAAAAAACAAAAGTCTAAAAGGCGATAAAAATAGTATATATCGTACATGTACAAACACCTGTTACAAAGATAGGAGAGAGAAAAGAGAGGTTTCCTAAGAAATTAATTTAAAGGAATTACCACGGTCCTCTATTGCTAGTGCGGTAAGCTCCTCCAGCCCAAGTGCCTCTATTATGCTGCATTATTCTGCGATTTGGATCTCTTGTATAACCTATGTAAGTTTTTCCTTTATATTTTGGGTTTATACAATATAGCAGATAGACACCGAAAAAATCCTCCACAACCTCCACTTGCATTGTTTTAACACTGAAGATAGTTAATACAAATAAATAAATAAATTAAATAAAAGAGTTTTGTTTTACGCCTCCGACTCCAAACTTGTTAAAGTATAGTCATATTTTTTAATTTAAATAAATGAAATTTAAAACTTATTTTAATTATTTTAAACAAAACTTATTTACTGGTTATTTGACTGACAAGAAACTTTAAGTATGACAGATTTTAGACTGACAATTTTGACATATTTATTGAATGACATTAAAATGATGGATATCGTTTTACTACGTCACTTTGAATAAAAGTTATTTGTAAAAAATCTGTGCAACTAATTCATATAAAATTGATAATTTTACATAAAAGTTTCTTTAAGCCTTCGATTAACCATTTCTATAAATAATTAAAAACTCTTTTGTTTTAGTCCAAAACGACGTGCATAACGTATTGGTTTCATTTTATATATATATACACTCCTCGCAAAAATTAAGGGAACATAAAAATTATTGAAATTTTTGGGTGATTTTCAACAGGCTGTATTTCAGTGAAAAATAATCGTATAGGAAATTTAAAAAAAGGGTTTTGAAGCTTGAAAACTCTAGTTTTCAGATTTTTTGGTGAAAAAATTTTTTGAGCTCCGGTTTCCATGCAATTCTTAAACAAAGCTGAAAATAATTTTTTTCTAAATTTTCTTGGTTTTGTTTTTCACTCTATGGGCATGGAAAAATTTTTTCGAGTTACTCCATTATATAGGTCTCTTAGCGTGTTTATTCAGCTTCAAAAATCGCTTTGGATGGCTCAATTACGACCATTTGTCTCCGAGATATCGAACTTTGAATGCAAAAGCATCCTTTTCCATTCAACTGCTAATATCTCTGGAACTACTGGTCGCACAGCAAGCGGGCGCCGAGTTTCTTTATCTGCATAAAATTTTCTTGATTTTTTTCGATTTTTTTTTTAATAATGAATTTTTAAAAACAAAAAATTGAGTAAAAAGTGAAAAACAAATGAAATTATTGATTTTTGAATGGATTAGGGTGAGTTTAAGGGACAAAAACCTTGTTCCCTTATTTTTTCCAAAACTTCAATCAATTGGTCCGGGAAAAACCGTTGAACCGATCGCTCCAGGGATTTGGGGGGTTCTTTAATGAACAATAGACTGTAAAATTTTCCTCAAACCTTAGCTTTCCCGCCCATATTAGCGAAGATACAGCCAAGTAACCAAAAAAGGAGAAAAAGTCACTTTTTTCCACTTTTTTCAATTCAATGTTAGAGGTGGAAAAACATTTTTTCTTCACTAACTCTTGACTGTGCTTAATTGGAAATTTTATGCAGATAAAGAAACTCGGCGCCCGCTTGCTGTGCGACCAGTAGTTCCAGAGATATTAGCAGTTGAATGGAAAAGGATGCTTTTGCATTCAAAGTTCGATATCTCGGAGACAAATGGTCGTAATTGAGCCATCCAAAGCGATTTTTGAAGCTGAATAAACACGCTAAGAGACCTATACAATAGAGTAGCTCGAAAAAATTTTTCCATGCCCATAGAGTGAAAAACAAAACCAAGAAAATTTAGAAAAAAAATATTTTCAGCTTTGTTTAAGAATTGCATGGAAACCGGAGCTCAAAAAATTTTTTCACCAAAAAATCTGAAAACTAGAGTTTTCAAGCTTCAAAACCCTTTTTTTAAATTTCCTATACGATTATTTTTCACTGAAATACAGCCTGTTGAAAATCACCCAAAAATTTCAAAAAATTTTATGTTCCCTTTATTTTTGCGAGGAGTGTATATTAATTAAAATATTATTCTAGTTTAAAATAAAGTAGTTAGTAGTTTCATAACACGTATGTTATCTGTATCGTATTATCGTGTTATGTATGTGTATATGTTATCTATATCGTACATTATCTGTGATAATACTTATCGATATCGATATTTTGGAAAGGCATATTGTAAACAGTTGTGCTACTATGAATATTCAGTTATGTTATTGTGTTTCACTTTTATTCACAACATAGATTTATTTTCCAATTCCACGAATTTAAGAATAATGTCGACTATGAAATAATATTAAATTTTTGTGTATTTTTATCTCTCGCCTTCGCTCTTATCTTGCACTATCATAAAAAACAAAATGAAAATAATAAATGATTATACTTTATTTATTATCAATGTTATAATGGAAAATTAATACAAAAAATAAATTACATTAATATACTAGCAAACAATGCGACAGTGTTTGTGATAATTGTACAGAAAAAAAAACACGTTAAGCCGGGAATTGTCAAAGGGTTATCATTTAATATAATAACTTATATTACCGTAAATATATTAAAAATGAGTAATACAAACTATTCTTTGTCTGAAGTTGAGAAAGTATCAAAAGAAAAGCCACCAAACAATAAGGAAAGGATTTGTGGTCTGTAAGTAAACATATTTTTCATGTTATCATCACAGTAAACTTTTACTATCCTACTGCTGAGTATGGATGATTTTTTTTTTTGATGGGTGAAAATGGTATGGTAACCCCGCGTGCGCTAGCGGTATACGCTGGTGGAGCACCAGTGAAGGGTGATAGATGAGAATGAAAACAGGCCAGTTAACCCATCATGATTAATTCATCAGGAATTAACCATGATAGTTTCCAGGGAGAACCGCGAGGAGATCGACCGGGTTGGGTATACGAGGTTTGTCCGGAAAGTACGTATAAAAGTTTTTTAAAAATTTTATTTTACAATTATTCAGGTAAATCAATTTTATCCCCTTCAAAGTACTCCCCCTGTGACATAATGCACTTGTGCCAACGCCGTTTCCACTGTGAGAAGGCTCCTTGAAAGTCCTCTGGTTGTAGGTTTCTCAGCTGCCCCGTCGTAGCTTTTTTTATCTCATTTATGTAAATATTAGAAGTTAAAGTACCAATTTGGTTTTTGGGAACAAGAAGAAGTCACACGGGGCCAAATCCGGCGAATAGGGGGGTGTTCGGTCACCGTAATGGAATTTTTACTCAAAAACTCACGGACAACAAGAGAGGTGTGGGCAGGGGCATTGTCGTGGTGAAGAATCCAACGCCCTCTCGCGCAATTCTGGACGAACTCGTGCCACACGAGCTTTGAGGCGTCTGAGCACATCGACGTAGAATTTTCCATCAACTGTCTGGCCTGGAGGGACGAATTCTTGATGGACAATCCCCCGAACATCGAAAAAAACAATCAACATTGTCTTGACATTTGAGCGGGATTTTCTTGATTTTTTTGTTCGTGGTTCCCCGGATGTCTTCCACTCTTTGCTTTGGGATTTTAATTCGACATCAAATTCGTAGAACCAAGACTCATCTCCAGTGATGACTCGGTTCAAAAAGTCACCATTCTCTTCGGCTTCCAACCAGTCCTCACAGCAAGCAACTCTTCGTGATTTTTGATCCGGGGACAAAAGCTTGGGAACGATCTTGGCGCAAATTTTTTTCATTTGAAGTTCGTTTCTTAGAATTTCGTGGACCACGGTTTTGCCCAAATTAAGCTCTTCAGCCACCTGTCTGACCGTTAAACGACGGTCCCCATTAACACAAGTTCGAATTCTTTCCACGTTTTCGTCGGAATGTGAAGTGGAAGGACGTCCTGAACGTGGGTCATCTTGAACGCTTTCTCGGCCCTCTCTGAATCTTTTTAGCCACTTGTGGACATTGGTTTCTTCACAGCATCATCCCCATAAACTGTTCTGAGATCGGCAAAAATTTCACGGCCATTCTTGCCGAGTTTCGAGAGAAACTTGATTACGACGCGCTGCTCTTCAACGGAAGCGGGCTCCATGCCGACGGGGTTTCGTTAAGAGGTAACTTCACAGATGGCGTGACAAGCCAGTTCGCACCGCACGGCGGTCAGACCAGAACTGAAGCATTGTTAGGGACATAAGGAAGGGGTCCTGCGCTTACCTGGCCTCCCCACTCCTCTTTCTCGCATTCCAGAACACTTTTATACGAACTTTCCGGACAGACCTCGTATTGCTAGCAATGAGATTCTCAGTCTCTGTTACTAACAATCCCTTTCCCCCCAAAGGGTGATTACATACAATCTACGCAAGTTGAGGGAATGAATTGTTAATAATGAGGTCTAATAGCTAATAATATATTCTCCAGGTTAAGCTCCATGCTGTTCCCCCTGGAAACCATCGTGGTTAATTCTTGTGAACTTAGGATGAGTTAACTGGTTATGTTAAATGTTAGTCATACTTACAAACTGACTGCTCACCTGATGGAAAGTGTTAATTATCTCCTATAGGTATGACTATTTTTAGTTTTTCCTGTTTCCAGATGTGACACAAATATTAGCAAATATTGTTGTCCTCGTTGTGAAATATTCTATTGCTCATTGGACTGCTACAAATCTGAGCAACACAATGCATGTTCAGAAAGCTTTTACCGTGATTGTGTGAATGAGGAATTGGCTTTCCACCAAGCAGATGATGATTCAAAGAGAAAAATGCTTGATATATTGAAAAAAATGCAAGAACAAGATGAACAAGACTTGGATATACCTGAAGAACTTCTAGAAGATGATCACAGTGTTGTAGACTCTGATGATGAAGAAGAAATTGATTTACATGAAAGAATAAAAGATCTGAACCTTGATGATCCAGATGCTGTGTGGAATGTACTGACAGAGGATGAAAGGAATGAGTTTGAAGCGTTATTAAATCAAGGTGAGGTAGGCTCTATAATACCTCAATGGGAACCATGGTGGATGTACAGAAAAGAAGAAAAAGTTGTGGAGGATGTTAGTTATAATATAGAATTAGAGGAAAAATTGAAGGATTGTCCACCTTTGAAAATGGTACCTCCACTCTCGTCACTGACTGTAAGTGTCGTTTATAAACATTAATAATTATTCTACATACTAAAAATCACAAAAATATTTCATAAAAATAAATCCAACTTTATTTGTGATGGGTTATTTAAAAACTAATCTACAGAACTGATTCTGATAAAGAATTCTATGGGACTATGTCCTTTCAAGTAAAAAAAGAATTTTTCAAATTGGTTTATAACTGACATAGTTATGAGGTAACAAACAAAAAAATACTGAACTGAATGGAAAACTTCCTCTTTGAAGTTGGTTGATCTGAAAAAATCTGATCAAATTTTGTATTAAAAAAAGAAAAAATATCTTAAATGAGAAATAATAGCATTCCCCTTTATGACAAATTAAAATTCAACATCATGTAAGTAATAACAGCTGATAAAATTACTGTGTATAACAGAAAATTGGTGACCCTGTCTATACCTTTAAAGGAACCTATATTCAATATTTCAAGACTCAAACTTGAGTACTTAGGCTATGTTAAAATCGTCAACTACAGAAAAGGTATTTTATTATTATTTTCTATTTAATTTTTTCAGACTGTCCAACCATCTCCAGCTATAAAATTTAATATCACAAATATTATAGCATCATACGTATTCTTAATGAGATATTTCAATGGTGAAATGGATGTAGTTGAAGGCACAATATCTTTTTTAAACATCTGTGCTAATTTGGACACTAATATGAACTTCGAAGACTTGGCTACAGCTGTAGAGTCAGTAGCACAGAAGTCGCTTCAGGTGTGTACTTTATTTATTTTTTCTATGTGAAATGATGCTGAACGAACATGCAGATCACCTGATGGTAACTGATCACCGCAACCCATAGACACTAACGCCACCAAAAGAGTAGCCTGTGGGTTGCCAGCCTATTAAAAAGATATATATTCTGTAGTAAAAGGTCCCCAAATGATATTTGTTTGAAAACACCACTGCAAATACTTTTTTTCACAGTTTAATATCTAGCAAGTGTATGTAGTAAGGTAAATGTGTAAGGCATACTGACTGTACTAGACATCCTTTTGTTTTTTTTTTTTCATGAAAACATTGGTGTTGTAGCATTTTATTACACTGCTTCTATTATTGTGTTTTATTCCATAAAATTGTTATTTGTATTTTATCATATTTATCAACTTTATACAAATATATACATTTAAATTATATTTAGAAAATATATTTTTATTTACAGAGTGACCTTATTGAAACGGACAAGAATAGCTCAGAAGTAATGAAACATGATACGTTTCTAATATTACAAGGACCCAGTAAAGAAAAGAAGTTACACTATTGCAAAGCAGTTCTTTCACATGTCCACAATATATTCACTAAAGCAAAAACCATAGATAAAATATCCAATGAGGGTAGTAAAACCAAAAGTGAGTTCTCAAGGAAATTTCCAGAACATAAAAGAGACCATCTACCCAATTTAGACATAAGTAAAGTGAAGAAATGTATAAAAAAATTAGAATATTATTTGTCTTATATTGAAAGCTTTGATATGGAGTTTTAATAAAAGATTTCTTTTTATTCAGTTGTTTCATACATTTTAAATACATACATATAATAAAATTATATTATTAAATACATATAATAAAAGTAGCAAAGCTTAATACCTTAAATTACTATTTAAGGTATTAAACCTTAAATGGCAACATACGAGGTTTGTCCGGAAAGTACGTATAAAAGTTTTTTAAAAATTTTATTTTACAATTATTCAGGTAAATCAATTTTATCCCCTTCAAAGTATCCCCCTGTGACATAATGCACTTGTGCCAACGCCGTTTCCACTGTGAGAAGGCTCCTTGAAAGTCCTATGGTTGTAGGTTTCTCAGCTGCCCCGTCGTAGCTTTTTTTATCTCATTTATGTCCCCCAAATGCCGCCCCCGAAGTACCAATTTGGTTTTTGGGAACAAGAAGAAGTCACACGGGGCCAAATCCGGCGAATAGGGGGTGTTCGGTCACCGTAATGGAATTTTTACTCAAAAACTCACGGACAACAAGAGAGGTGTGGGCAGGGGCATTGTCGTGGTGAAGAATCCAACGCCCCTCTCGCGCCAATTCTGGACGAACTCGTGCCACACGAGCTTTGAGGCGTCTGAGCACATCGACGTAGAATTTTCCATCAACTGTCTGGCCTGGAGGGACGAATTCTTGATGGACAATCCCCCGAACATCGAAAAAAACAATCAACATTGTCTTGACATTTGAGCGGGATTTTCTTGATTTTTTTGTTCGTGGTTCCCCGGATGTCTTCCACTTTTGCTTTCACGGCCATTCTTGCCGAGTTTCGAGAGAAACTTGATTACGACGCGCTGCTCTTCAACGGAAGCGGGCTCCATCCGACGGGGTTTCGTTAAGAGGTAACTTCACAGATGGCGTGACAAGCCAGTTCGATACGGCGGTCAGACCAGAACTGAAGCATTGTTAGGGACATAAGGAAGGGGTCCTGCGCTTACCTGGCCTCCCCACTCCTCTTTCTCGCATTCCAGAACACTTTTATACGAACTTTCCGGACAGACCTCGTATTAGTGCTATCGTTCATGTCTATAGACAACAGTTGCTACTATCGAGGAGGGAAAGGGATTGTTAGCAATGGAGTTTGACAGCCCCATTGCTAGCAATATGCGCTATTAGGTCGACCTCCACGTGGTTCCTCCTGGAAACTATCGTAAACAATTCTTGTTGAATTTGTCACGATGGGCTAACTGACCTGCTTCATCCTCACCTATCATCCTTCACTGGTGTTCCGCCAGTGTATACCGATAGCGCGGGTGGGGATACCATTCCATTATCACCCATTAAAAAAAAAACAGTTGCTACTTTTTTATTACGTGAGTCATAAAATTGTTTTACATTACAATTTGAATAAAAAAATTGATGCTGTCTTTGACACATGGAACACCATGAAAAAGGACGGGCGTGGCCCATGGAAAAGGAAGGGCGTGGCCCATTCTATTCCGGGAACAGACGGCGACAATAGTAGTAGAATATTGAATTAGCCATTCTACGAAGGTCATCAAATCTAATATAATAAAATTGTGACTAAACGGTGTCTGTTTATGAAAGACATTTAAGAAAAAATTATAAGAGCGTTAGATAGAAATCGAAACAAATTTTTAGAAATTTTGTCTGCAATTTTTTCCGGCGTCACGCAAAAACTATTGCACCAAATTCAATGCGGTTTTCATTACTGTGTCCTATTAAGTTTCAACTTAAAAACTATGATTTATCACGTCACGCCATTTTGAATTCTATTACATTAGTAATCCTATTTCTAAACACCATGTGTATGAAGTAGAGGACCAAAAAAGCTAGTTTATTTTTATACAACTTAGAATGGCAAACAAGCTGATGGTCCGCCTGATGGAAAGTAGTAACCATTGCCTATAGACGTGAACAGTACCATAGATAACAGAGTATATTGTGTGGCTCATGATATACTACATGCCATGCCATTCCTGAGGAGTAACGTGTAATGCCTCTGTACCCTGTAATTATATTTGTACATAAATTTTTGTTTGGGATATATAAAACACACTTAAAACCTTTACCAAATACTATATTTCCATCAACAACAAGAACTTTAATCACAGGAATGTCAAAAATAACATTTATAATATTTTTCTACGTACATTATGAAATATTAAATGACAATAATCAACAATACTGCCTTATGCGACCATGGTTGCATATTTCTGTGTAATTCGTACATTTGAAATGTAAACAAAATTGCAATAAATATAGAAAGCCAATAATTCTCAACTATATTATTCCTATTTTCCCTTAAAATTTTAACTTTTGATATTTAAATAAAGGAAAATACAGATAAATGGGAATCTAGCTTTATACCATAAGTAGTTAAACATGAAAATTGATTAAATACATTATTCCATTTTATGAAATGCAATTTTTGTGACAAAATGAGATAATATATAGGAAGGTAAGCATCGAAATTATCATATATTTTTTTATCTATAATTTTGTAACAGATTTTAAACACCGTCACATATTATTGTAATTGAAATGCGAACGAATTGAAATCCACGTTTGATTATCCATCGATTTTACTTTGATTCCAATTTCGATTCGATTACATAAAATCAACTTGCACATCTTAAACAACGCTTTCTCCTTCCGCAAATCCCAAAACAAATAGGCACAAAACAAGATACAATTTTCACTGTTTACCTACTATACTATACACCAAAAAGATTTGAAATGAAATAATTGCCATAATTTTCCCCCTTTACAATATATACAGGTGAAATTGAATACTATACTCTTATAGGGTATTTAAGCCTAAAAATCTACCCGTGATATAGAATGGAATTTAACTAAAATTACGTAGCACGATGCCCACTGCCGCCACCTCTAATGATTTCCATCTCAAACATCCTGTGCAAGATAATTTATTTCTAAATTAACTTTATACATTTTTAATCTAGCACTTTGATATACACATGAATATTAGACATAATTGTGTTGGAAACATTTGACTTCGTATGCCTATATTTAATGAGAAATTTAAATGTAATAGTTGGTCTATATGTTTTCATGGAAAAATGTCGACAGAGACCTACAGGAATTTTTAAATTTATTAATTCCTTAATTACTTCTAGACTGTAATGATAATTCTTTTTGCAATAAATAGGGTTTATTCCCCACTGATTAAAGTAATTATTTTTCCGAAGTAAAAATTTTAAATAGGAATAATCTTGGCGCTGATTTTATAAACAGCGGATTGCATTTTGACCAAATTGAATGAGGATCTAAACAAATTGAATAGACAACGATTGGACGTTACCTTAATTGATCCCAAATCGAATAAACAAAGTCTTCCCTGCAGCTCTCTGCCGATATTGTGCTAAGAAACTGTATTATACAGTCTTGAAAGGACGCAAAACAACACTCCTTTGGTGTAATAGGTATCCACAGACCTACCATTAGCCAAAAAAAGTACGTTCTAAAAATCTAATGAAGACAATATTTTAACAATAGTTTCTTTCAGATCGTGTCTTCTTTAATGAAATATTTGAAGTCACTAGCCTCACGATTAGTACAAAAAACTATTATACTTCTGTTGTATACATAATTTACTGGTTAATCGATAATTTACATACATCTATAGTAAACAGATTCATCACAAATTTCTAAGTACAAGGGCTAAATGAATATAGATTTATTTTACATATTTAAATAAATAACATCTATACATAAACACATTCTATAGAGTGATTGTCCAATTAGGGTCTAAGGTGAGCCCTCGGGGTAATTTTTTGTCCCCTCAAAATATTAACACAAGAATCTAACATCTAAATTACGTGTCTCGTATGTTATATAGAATGCCAGACAAAAAAGTACTCCGAGGACCATCGTTCGTCTATCAGGGCCTTAATAATACTAATTTAATTATGAAGTCTCGTTTTCGTAGTTGGTCATTTATCAATGTTTTTTTAATATATCGTAACGTAATATTTAATAATAAAATCAGCTTGGTACAACCGTACCAAATGTCGTTTCGTGTTGTGAAATTAAGGTATAAACTTTTTCCAAAGTTATAGCATATTTCTTCTGATACATTTCTTTATGCATTCAATTATACGGACAAATATTACTGTACGAACAAGATAAGATCCACTAAGGATTAAATGAATTTCTTTATTTTGATGTGCAATGAATTACAAAAAAAAAACTATTTTAAGAAAACACATTCTCCCTTGGCAGTGTATAAGTGAGATATGATTTTTACTATAACTTAGTTTCATTCGTAACTCTTTCGTTCATAATTCTCATTCATTGAGAGTAAGTAAAAAAAAATTAACGAATGAAATGCATACCACCATATTTGTCAACGTAGATCTTACAACCAAGATAAAAAAATAATTAATAATAACAATTACTTATTTTCTATAATACATTCCGACTTTAACATTCGTTTAATATTAAGTATACAAACAATTTGGACTTGTACCTTTATACCAACGTGTTAAAATATCTAAAATTAAATGTGACTGACTCGAGTGATCTCGCAGATATATATTTAAATAGATACGACAATTATGTTAATTCGCGAGCCATTTTTGTCCTAAATATGCAATAAAACATAGTCACAAACCATTTTGTTGTATGGATTTGTTCATTTAATATACTGTTATAAAAACAATGCTTTAGGAATAATATATAGAATTGAAATTGTAGTAAATTGACTACAAAATTATTTGAATGGCTTTTTTTAAATCAGTTCAGTAAAAAGGCTATTTTTATATCTATGACTTCTCACAATATTATAGTAATAAAGTGAAAATTATGGTACGCTTGATTCTAATTTGCGTTGAAAAAAATTGTGTTGACGAGGGACAATTTTAGGCGTATTTTTTTGTCCGTCATAATAAAATAGCATTAAATAACTCACACAAATCCATGGCAAGTTCTTGGCGTAAACACACCGACAAATTTTATGTTCCGTAAATCCCCCAATTTCGCAGAAACATTGAGATTCTTGCCACATCTATTTAAAGTCATATCTGTGTTCGATCAGATAAAGAATTTGAAAATAAAAAAAAATCTAGCGACATTTATAGAACAAATCACGGTTTAAAGTTACTCTAATACGGTATTTGATTTTGGTAGTACTGTATCATGTCGTAAGTCCTAGTTCTAAAGTTGAGGAACGAGTTTCGTATGACGGAGAGCATGTACGCCGCTGCCTCCTTCTCTGTCGAGTTAGGGGCGAAACGGGAGCGTAGGAGACGAATGGTCTGCCCACGGAAACAGGGTAAACCTGTGTCTAACATTAGCGAGACCATAGAAATTATCGCCTCTTGGTACGGTCTGAAAACAAAATAGTTAAATATATTAATTCATATTCTAAAAAATACAAAAATGACGATTTCGATAAAAATCATCTCGCTATTTTTCTAAGTCTACGATGATGATAATTTAACTACTAAATACTTTATAATTATTGCACATTTAAACTTTTTACAAGTGGCGAGCTTAATGGCATAAGGCATTCTCTACCAGCTAAACATAGGGTAGAAACATAGAGTGTATGAAGGGCAGTGGTGGTGAAAAAGGTATGACGTAATTACTAGAACATACAAAAATAATCATTTATACATGTGATACATAAGAAATACTTTCTAATTTATATTTAATAAACATACATCATGTCATCATAACAGCCGTTAACCGTCCTCTGCTAAACATAGGCTTCCCCCATTAAGGGGAGTTTGGCAATAGTTTGCATTTAGGCAGGCGGGTTGGCAATCGCTATTAGGCTTTGGTGATGTTAAAACAGGAACACTGCTGTCCATCCCTTGACCGTTAAGTTCCCTTAGTCGCCTCTTATGGTACTGCTCATGTCTATAGGCGACGGTTACCACTTTACATCAGGTGGGCCGTCAGCTTGTTTGCCATTCTAAGTAGTATAAAAAAAAATCTTATGACACCCTTGGAAAAGAAAAAGGTGTGCTTTTCTATGCCGGGAATGCATGTGCTGTTTATACATCTTGTTTAAAATTAAAGAAATGTACCTGACTGCTAAGAAGGCTTGCACACAAAGTTCGCAGAACCAGCGGAATGGTGGCGCCTCCATCTTGCCACCCATCACCATCACCATCTCGTCTGTCAGCTTAATATCAGGCTCGAAGCCGAGGTTGCCTCCCGGTGATGATTCAAACATAAACCCGAAATCTGGAATCAACGATATTTTTTACATTCAGAAATTTTTTATATTATGTCAAAAAAACATCAGAAGATTTCGAAACTAGTTTACAGGCCAATGAAGATCAAACAGGACCTGTGATGTGGGATGAGCAACAATACAGCCCTGAAAACTGAAATAGGGTCCATAGCATTCACTACTAAATCCTAACTCTTCATAAAAGGGGAAGGGGGAGGTATTGCTAATAATGCAAACTATCGGTCCCATTATATACCATTCTAACTAAAGTGCAGCCACGCAAGCATGGCTTAGACAGTGGCTCTTTTGTACAAAGTCTCCCTATGGTAAAAGGTATTTCATTTATTTATTTTCATTATTCTTTATAGACCACATTTAAAAATACATATATATATATATATATATATATATATATATATTCTTTATTGCACTAAAACATACAGTAACAACAAGTTAATAACAATGTTAGCAAAGGCGAACTTATCTCTAAAAGAGATTTCTTCCAGTCAACCTAACGCAGTGGCATGGAAAGTAGTGAGTAGGCAGTAGTAATGCAAGACAGAAATTAAACTAAATATTTACATAAATTATAAATCATTATATATATACATATATATATTTATAAATATCATAATATAAGAAAGGAAGAAGCAGAAGAAATAAATGGGCATAACGTAAAGATAGATTACCTATATGTATGATATGTCCGTCCGTATCGAGCATAATATTGCCGTTGTGTCTATCTTTGATTTGCAGCAGGAAACCGATCACGCTGTACGCAGCCATTGATGTCACGAAGCAACGTCTTGCGGCCTAAAATTTTTAATGTAATAAAGTATTTTTCTTTCACATTATGATGTATTTTTATATCCTCTTTTTAATGTTACAATAAGGCTACAGAATCATGCCTTATCGTCATCATAAGTTATTGGTAAAAGGGGGGAAGGGGGGCAAAGGGGATAGCAGAATCGTAATCAACAGGGTTTATTTACTCTAAAAAGTGCCAATGCCAAAAATTGTCACAAAATGCCCTTAGAACACATTTTTTTCGATTTATCCACTTATCTATTATTGCTTTGCTATCACAAATGCAAAAGATTGTAAGGATGGATGGATGTTTGTTACTCTTTCACGCAAAAACTATTAAACGGAATCGAATGAAATTTAGTACACAGCCATCCTATGTACTAGGTAAGGAGATAACCTATTACATCCTAACTTAAGCACACAGAATATGTACTGATTCACACAAGCTATGCCGCGGAGTGCAGCAGGTGATAAATAAAGCATATTTTGGAGATCCACTACATATTTTTTTTTTACAACATAGGGGGCAAACAAGCATGCGGCTCACCTGATGGTTAGTGACTACCGCCGCCAATATTAAGACACAATTAGCGTTATATCATACCTGATTGGTAAATACGAGACTGTAGATATGAAAAAATAAATGTATTAGTAGATATAATTATTGTTTTAATTTAATATTGTTTACTTCGTTGCATTGTAAATTTTCTGTTATTCCTGTCTACAGTCGACTGGTAGATAACGCCATAAAATATGGTGTTAAACCGAATTTTTACTTTCTTGGTGTATTAAAGTTTAATAAATAAATAAATCTCGATAAATACCTGGAACTCTCTAGTGGTCTCATCGCCGTATTTCTTAATGAAATACTCGTACATGCCGATGTCCGTTTGTCGTCCGAGCTGATCTCGAGACTTCGCATTTGGCACGCATTCAATTACACCACACTAAAAAAAAGTTTAATTGATTAATTATGTTTTATTTTATACCAATCCGGCTCAAAGGACCAGAACTTATGAAAATGTTGCCTTTAAAAATTTCCTATGAAATTGGCAACTTCAGTTTCATGGACTTCAGGTTGACAAATCCTTTAATTTGCATTCAGATTGAAGAAGAGTTTGTACAAATTTCGTATACCTGAGTACCTCTGTTCCACCCGTGTTTCTGTAGTGGAGCAGCTATGCTTGCGTGGCTAAATGTTATAAAAAAAAGCATAGCATATGTTCTATTCTGTAATGTCGGTGATGCTATTCAAGTCTATATGTGACAGTTACCACATTTTAACAGGTGGGCCGTCATTTTGTGTGTCATTCTAGACTTAGAATGACACACAAAATGACGGCTTAAAAAATTGTGATATATATTCAACTTAGTATAAACTCTTTATTGTTTCCTCCAAAAGATTACAATAGTAAACTTATTCTAAATACAAACAATTATAAGAAATGATCATAATAAAAAAACAGCGGGCGACCTTATCGTTCAAAGTGATCTCTCCAAGTAACTTTTGGATGTACAGGAGAAATTCTAAGCAGTTTGATCGGAGGCATAGATAACATTTAATAATAATAATACATAGTATAAAAGAAAGTAGCTGTCGCTGTCCGTCCGTCTCTGTGTATGCTTAAATCTTTAAAACTACGCAACGGATTTTGAAGCAGTATTTTTACAGCATGTAATTTAAATTAATATTTCCGAAGATATTACAGATTTAAAATGCAGGGGCATAGTGGTGCAGCAGTACCGGCCCGGCCGGCGGCGCGTGCCTCTACTCGTAAATAGCGCGTCGAAGGTTGCGCTTCGCCCTAGCACTTTATCATGTTTGTATTATATAATGACAAAAAAATTGTAAACGTTGTTTATAAGGACATTCTGTAGTAGGTAGGTACATTTAGTATCAGCATTGCACCGTGCGAATCCGGGTCGCTAGTTCAATATAATTGAATGTTTAGTTGAAATGTAGTTTAATGAACTCACCCCAGGCGCAGTGGCGACCACTTTGTACGGGAACAGATACAAATCCAACCCGACTTGTTGGAATATGTTCTTGAACAGCGATATCACTTGTAACGCGAGCATATCCTGCCGCACATCGTCGCCCACTTTAAATATGGCCGCTTGCCACGTCTCCGCTGCTACCGACGTGTATCTATCTTTGCCTTCCTCCTATAAATAAATTGAAGTATTATAATAATTCAAATTTTATTTAGCAAAATATTAAGTAAGTGTAAAATTTTGTTATATTATTCTTTGTTAGATTTGTAAATTACAAGAATGTCTGAAAGTGTTCCAATTCGTGTATAATATAGTTATATATCATATATGTGTAAGTATATTTGTTATTCATATATATTTATTCATTTATATATGTAATTTTAGTGTGTATGTATATCAATAATTACTAGTACCGCATTCGAGTATTCTGACACTTCCCTATGGCTGACTGGGAGAGAATGCTTTTAGCATTAAGTCCGCCATGTACACATATTTGTACTAATGAATAAATAAATAAAATAAAGTGATCTTATTTTTATGATAAATTAGTGCATCTTTTTCTGTGATTAACATTTCAGCTATTTTAACTTTTTTTCCTTTTTTTTTTTATAATACTACGACATGTGATCACACCACTCTGAATGAACACAGGGACAATATGATTAATGAATGCGATCAACAAAATATAGATGTTTTGCTCTCAACTGTTTTTTAATGGGTGATAATGGAATGGTAACCCCACCCGCGCTATCGGTATACACGGCGGGGCACCAGTGAAGGATGATAAGTGAGAATGAAGCAGGTCAGTTAGCCCGTCGTGACGAATTCAACAAGATTTGTTCACGATGGTTTCCAGGGGGAACCACGTGAAGGTCGACCTAATAGAGCATATTGCTGGCAATGGGGCTGTCAAACTCCATTGCTAACAATCCATTTCCCCTCACTCTCAACTGTTGGCCACACTATGCTTACTCACTTAGCTTTCAACGCTCCGTTGAAGGATCCGAGGTTACAGAATGAAGGAAACACGTCACAGGAAAGGCCATTCGGCGATGTTAGGGTACTAAACTTGACACGAGAAAGTGCCACGCTTATACATATATTTTATTAGATAGATATAGTCTACATTAGTACAAAGAAGATTTTATTTTGTGTTTGTAATGAATAAAGTAAAAAATGTTTTACTAAACCAATTTTTTTTTTATCTGTAAACTTCATTATCAGCGAGTAACATGGGCTGTATTATGTTTAAAAAAGGACCGTGTGAAGCCGGGACATGTCGCTAGTAGTAATACAAAAAAAAAATCTAACCGCAGGGGGATCCTCGCCGGCTGCGATTGCCATCGCAACAGCCTCCATCTCCGCTATTCCATACTTGCGCACTCTAAACCGGGCCAGGTATGGCGCTTTCGCTGCACTCTGCATTGGTGTACCTAGATACATGAATATATATATATATATATAGTGTAAAACTCAATAATATGTTTTTAAACAAGTAAATTCGCCCTGTAGCCCTGACGTAAAACCTGGAGTTTTATGAAAAAGGGATGGGCAGCAGCATCCCTCTTAAAACATCACCAAAGTCTAACTGGGATTGCCAATCCGCCTGCCTGAATTAGAGATGACCCATCAAGTGGACTGCCACCGTGTTTTTTATTCTAAGTATCACAAAAAAAAATGTTAAAAAGTAAACTTACCGCTTTTATAATCGATGTCCAATACCATAGAATCAGGATTTGATGGTAAATAACACCCTGGTTGTACCTATGAATGAAATTAATAAAACATAAATTAATAAGAAAACATTAGATTTCGAATGAACCTATATTATTTTATTAAACTCTATTTAAATAACTTTAATATTTACTAAGTAAGTATTCTGTGTATACTGGCAAAACTTGAAGTATAGGGTACTATTGAAAACTTAGTAACTTATTTTTTTTTGTTAATACATACATATAAAAATCCAGACTGATACAAGCCTACTAATAATTACTAATATATTTTGCGGGGATCGAACCTGTGACTATTGATAAGTGAAACGGTGTTATAAGCCACTATACAGTGGTCGTCAAATTCTAACTTCAAAACTTACCTTGATATTCTTCAACGCCTCTAGACACGCTCGTTTCCTTTCGGCTCCCTTCGGGTACGGTCGTATTATGCCGCTTATGTTCGTAATTTGACCGAAGAAATCGAACTCCCTCTCGTAGAACGCTTTGGCGGGACCCGATAGCGTATCGACTATGGACTTTATTAGACTTTCTAATATGTCAAATAACGCTGCTGAAAAATTAACATTTTTTTTACAACATAGAATGGCAAACAAACTGTCGGAAAGTGGTAACCGTCGCCTATAGTCATGAGCAGTACTATGGATATAACAGAGTATACTGTTTCGCCCATGATACCCCCCATGCGTTGCCATTCCTGAAGACTCAGGTGTTATTCCTCTGTACCCTGTAAATTCACGCCATATCCCACCCTTCAAACCGAAACACAGCCATGCAAACACAACTGCTTCACAGTAGAAACACGAATGGGACAGAGGTCCCAAGCAATCGACTTGTACAAAGTCTCCCTCTGGTACCACATGTCATCAGCATGATTATCATATCAGCCATTATCTATCCACTGCTATATTTAAGCCTCCCCCATAGACTGCTATAAAGAACGGCCCTAGGCCACCTGCATGGACTGACTTCCTGCAATACCTGAGATCGTAACTCCACCTAGTGGGGGGTCGTCCCACATTATGTAAATAATGAAAATCAGTTTGAGAACGATACTCACTGTCTTTATTATGCATCTCCTCGTCAGTGTATAAGTTCGTATGCATGTTCCATATAAGTTGGTGTGCGACCACTTGCGACTTCTTGGCAAGGGACTTGATCAACTCTGCGACGTAGCCCATCTGTTAAGTTCAATGTGCGATCAGCCTTTTGCGGACAAAGTGTTAGCACAAGTAGCAATATATAGACGTATGGTCGATTTACGACTTTCTGATGAGGGGAAGGGATTGTTAGTAACACAGACTACCAGATCAATTGCTAGCAATATCTTCCAGGAGGACATGTGGAGGTCTACCCTATCAGGTAGACCTTCACATGTCTGGAAGCTATCGTGCTGAATACCAGGTATATTCATCACGATGGGCCAACTAATCTGCCTTTTCATCCTCACCCATCATCCCTCACTGGTGCCCAGCCAGCGTGTACCGTTAGCACTGACGGGGTTTCCATTCCATTATCATGTATTAAAAAAAACTACTTGATGAAGATTTAATCAGAATGTCATTAGATTCATCGTAATTGGAGCTACTTATGGAGAACACAGCCACCTCCTTTAAATATTTTTTTAATGAAATTTAGAATTGTAAACAAGCTGACGGCCCATCTGAAGGATATCAGTAACCGTCGCCTATAAACACGAACAGGACTATGGACAGCACAGAATATACTGTGACATTCGTGTATTGTCGTTTTTGAGGACAAAAGCGTTATGCCTCTCTGCTTTGTGTCACTGCCATATTTCGCCCTTCTAATCTTCAGCCATTTAAGCACAGCTGCTTCTCGGCGAAACACCGCTGGGACAAAGATACCCACACAGTCGACTTTTGTAGCCTCTGTCTGGTATAACATTTCAGGCAATTTGGCTATTTTCTGCATAACAAGCTCCAATTACGAGAATACTAATGTTACATGACGGGACGACATTATAAAATACTAGCTTCTACCTGCGGCATCGATCGCGAGACTAGGATATATTCATTGACCGGAATACAATATGGGATGGAGAAGGATATATAGATGGAGAAGCATATAGTTTTTTTTTATACCACTGAGGTGGCAAACAAGCATACGGCCCACCTGATGGTAAGTAGTTACCTTAGCCTTTAAACACCTGCAATACCAGAGGCATTACGCGTGCGTTGCCGACCCTGAAGAAACCTCTTTACCCCCCTTTTGAAGAACCCCATGCTGTAGTCTCTTGGGAGAACCTCGGCAGGGAACTCATTCCACAACCTGAGTGTTCGCGGGAGGAAACATCTCTGAAACCGCGCAGTACGCGACCATTGAGGCTGTAGGACATGAGGATGAACTCCCTGTCGATAGCGAGCCGTACGATGGTAGAAAGTGGCTGTGGGTATCATATTGAACAATTCCTCTGAGCACAGTCCTCTGAAGCAAAATTGTGAGCCTGGTATATACTAAATTTCATAGTGATTGATTAAGCCATTAAGGCGCTACAAGGTAACAAACAAACAAACTCACTTTCACATTTATAATATTAGTAAGGTTTAGTAAGAATAGTATGTAAATGGAGGTATGTGCCGTGCCGTGCCGTGTCGTATCGTACATACCGTGTCGTGTCGCAGCGCCTGCACGAGCTGTGGTATGTAGAGCAGAACAGCGGAGGGTGGGTACGACGTGAGGGTGTAGACGGCTGCTTGGGCGGACAGTGGGTGTGGCGGATACTGACGGCTGAAGTAGGACAGCGCCTCCACTGGGGACACACGGGCCCACGTCACCATGTGCACGAGCTGTCCACAAGGAGATTAATTTTTATTTTCTTTTACTTTTAAGAGGTTTATTTTTTATACAACATAACATATAAATATCATCACTCATTATTGCCCTGTCAGTATATACCGATAGCGCAGGTGAGGCTACCATTCCACTTTTTTTTATACAACTTAGAATAGCAAACAAGCTGACGGCCTCCTGATGGAAAGTGGTAACCGTCGCCTATAGACATGAGCAGTACCATGGACATAACAGAGTATACTCTTTCGCCCATGATACCCCCCTATGCGTTGCCATTTCTGAGGACTCAGATGTAATTCCTCTGTACCCAGTAAATTCACGCCATATCCCACCCTTCAAATCAAAACACAGCTATGCAAACACAACTGCTTCACGGTAGAAACACGAATGGAACAGAGGTACTCAAGCAATCGACTTTTGTACAAAGTCTCCCTCTTTCAGTCCACACTTCTCTCTAATCACACTATATTTATATATATATTTAAGTTACCTCGTGCGCGTCGTTGAGCAGCGTCTCAGTGGTGACCAGATACTTGAGCGCTTGCGGCACGTGGCACACCGCGGTCGGCTGCGCTTGCACTTTGCGTCTCATCTCCACTACTATACTTTCACTCTTTAATCTGAAAATAAAACAAGAAAATATTAAAGGTGTAAAGGAAACGCGTCGGGGTCCCCACAATATTACCTATAAGTCTGATGGCTCAGTGGTATTCCTTTTTCGGCCATCATTCAAATAGAATGCTTTAGTTATAAGTACAAATGGTATACCATTGATCTATAGATCATTTGCAAATTTTGATTGTTTTTTTTTTTGTATCCTTGAGAAAAAATCTTCATTGTCAAATGTATTTAAGAAGCGTTTTAAAATTTTATTGCACCAATTTAAAATATATATTTTACTGAACTACGTGTTATCTTGCGGAAGTCTGTACCACTGGTTATTTTATTAAAATTATATTTTTTAATTTCGCTACCATTAGTGTGTGTGAAAACCTAAAAGTACTTAAAAACTATGTTAATACTTAATTACTAATAATGATCTAGTCCTCTCAGCAAGTCTTCTCACGAGAGGACTATCTAATTTATTTACAAACGTGTACAGAATACTGTTGCCATTCGCCCATATTATATGTAAGAACGAAGCTGACTTTTTACACCAAATTGCTTCCAAAACCATCGGTACGAGCTTCGGCAAACATAACTGAGGCGCTACAGAAGCGCGTGAACCTTCATATTATAATATTGTTTACCATATAAATATTAAAATCAAAGTATAAAAGTGTCCGCTAATTCCACACGTAAATCAACTCTGTTGTTGTATAGTTAAAATTTACTTGCCTTACTAGGGTACAACATACCTCTCAGGCAAGAAGACGGCTAATGTGGGACTGATGTCCCACGCGAGCTTCGCGTAGTCGCGCCACGTGCGGTCCGTGTTGGGCTTGGAGCGCCACGTGGCTATGTTGTCCTCGCCCGGTATTGCCTGCTCGGGTCGACCGTGAGGGTTGTGCCACGTAACAAGGAATTCAATCTCCACTGCCTACAAAATGTTACATTTTTCTATTTGTTTAGTTTTATCCACGACTTTGTCTACATTACCGAGACATAACGGGAATAAATAGTATGTTAATAAATAGTACCTATGTCTCTCGTCATCTCAAAGAGAATGTGTAGATAGATACTCTTTATTGTTTCCTCCAGAAGATTACAATAGTAAACTTATTATAAATATAAATAATTACAAGAAATAATCACAATGAGAAAACAATGGGCGACCTTATCGCTAAGAGCGATCTCTTCCAGGCAACCTTTGGATAAAGAGGAGTAATTATAAACAATTTGGTAGGAGGCACGATGAAAAATTTTGTTAGTTCTAAATATGGGAGATGTGATACATATAATAATATAAATATTATCCCTACTCATTATTATTATTATATATATATATATATATATATATATATATATATATATATATATATACACATCTTGTGTATATCACGTATCACACACGTATATCAAATCTCTTGACTATTTGTTAAATTGTTAAGGCATTCATTAGGTAACATCATCATCATGATCATGACCTTAAAAAAAGAGCATTTTTTTTAAAAAGCCGGCAGCGTATTGCTTTTTAAAAAAAATGCTCTTTTTTTAAGGTTATAATGTCGTATCAGTAAATTGATTCCGAAGCGTAATTGTGCGTGGAAGAAATGGCCTTGAAAAATACACTGTGAAAGACCGCCACTCATCCTGGTGGTAGGGATTATTACAATTTAATTTATTTATTTTTATTTATTTATTTATTTACAAGAAACATAGTAAGTGTATAGATGTTACAATAAGTATAATTTTCATTATTTACATTAACATTCCCATTAAAAAAAATGCTCTTTTTTTAAGGTTATAATGTCGTATCAGTAAATTGATTCCGAAGCGTAATTGTGCGTGGAAGAAATGGCCTTGAAAAATACACTGTGAAAGACCGCCACTCATCCTGGTGGTAGGGATTATTACAATTTAATTTATTTATTTTTATTTATTTATTTATTTACAAGAAACATAGTAAGTGTATAGATGTTACAATAAGTATAATTTTCATTATTTACATTAACATTCCCCATGGACTAAATTTTATATAACATAAAATAAGTATAGTATTTATAATACCTAATTTAAATTATATTAATATAATAAACACGAAACTTTGTAACGATGGATTAATTTACTCTAAAACTAATTAATTCACGCTACTGAACGGATTTGAATGAAATTTCGTATACAGGTAGTTATATACTCACTTAGCACATAGGACACTATGTACCAAATCACGCAGGTAAAGTCGCGGGATACAGTAAGTAAATAATAAATTATTGAGCTCACCATCAGCTCGAGTATGAGATTCCTCTTCCTGACGTAATCCTTGACGAAAGTGTCCTGCGATTTGGCGGGCGGCTTCACGCTGCGGTTGGACCGCTTGCCCGCAACGCTGCCCGCGCCACTGCTCAGCGTAGTCGTCGACATTGGCACCTAATAAAAAAATTATTCTTATGTTGTATGTTTTTTTTTTTTTATTGTTTTGTTGGCGTCAGTTTTGTTAACATGTAATCGATGACTTAAGAAAATGTTGTGTACGTCTGTAGTTGGTGTATGTAGCGTGTATATTAAAAAAAAAAATACATAACCCTTACCGTATTAATCCACCCGGTTGTCTGACGGTTTCCGATGTCGCTGCTGTTCACGGACGAACGATTGTCGGTCGGCGAGTTGGACGTGTATAAACTTTGTTGGCTGCTCGGTCCGCGCATTAACTCGAATTCTGAAAACGTATGTAGCTTAGTAATAAATAATTGATATTTTTTTCAATACTTTAAATTTTTCCCAAGCAAATTGAGTCGACAAAGGTAGACATTGATATCCGACCGATATGTGCGATATCGAAATAGGCGATAACCTTTTTTCCGTCATCATTGTCCAAAGAAACCCAATATATGTCAAATCGGTATCCATATTTTTTTTGATGGGTGAAAATGGTATGGTAACCCCGCCTGCGCTAACGGGATACGCTGGCGGAGCACCAGTGAAGGGTGATAGACGAGAATGAAAACAGGCCAGTTAGCCCATCATGATGAATTCATCAGGAATTAACCATGATAGATTCCAGGGACACCCGCGAGGCGGTCGATCTGGTTGGGTATATTGCTAGCAATGGGATTCTAAGTCTCTATTACCCCCCCCCCCCCCCCCCGTTTCCATATTACCCATACCTAGTTAGTAAGACATAGCTAACTCATAAAATCAATAGATAAATATAAATACCTACCCCCAATATCACTGCTCTTCAAATACTTCTTATCAGAATGCATCAACTGCCAGAACTTGATCAAGGATATGATATCCTCTCTCAACGCTCCTGATGTTTTCGCTGGACACTGGAGCCCCCTGCAGAAATAGTCCAAACAGGCGCTGTAAACCCGCTCTCGCAGGATGTTCCTTGCTAGCGAACGGGGGAGGATGTCACCTTGGAGGAGAGACAGGCCACAGGATAGCAGTCTGCGAATATGAAATATACACATTAACGAATTAAAGATTTTTTTTATACAACTTAGAATGGCAAACAAGCTGACGGCCCACCTGATGGAAAGTGGTAACAGTCGCCTATAGACATGAGCAGTACCATGGACATAACAGAGTATACTGTTTCGCCCATGATACCCATGCGTTGCCATTCCTGAGGACTCAGGTGTTATTCCTCTGTACCCAGTAAATTCACGCCATATCCCACCCTTCAAACCGAAACGCAGCCATGCAAACACTATATATCTATATATCGTTATATATATCGTGAAGCAGTTCACGATATATATAACGATCTATAGAAGCGTCGTTTACCTACTGGTAATAACTTCTATAATTTAGTAGCATGGTACTATATCGTACGATTTTACCGTCACGATATCACAATTCAAGATGACAGGTTTAAATTTCTGTACAAGTTAGTCTTTAGTATTACGATAAAAAAAAATTAAAGAGTGTCTCCATATAGTCACAGCATTATATCGTGACGATATTACCTATATCGTAACGATAAAATGGTACATTATAGTGTCAATACAACATATTGTAATAGTGCCCAATAATTTAATGAAATACGTAATTTATGTCTGTATTGTTAAAAAAACGCACTAATACTTTAATGTAGTCCAATAATTTGATTAAAAACATTGTCCAGCAATCTCCATTACTGTCATATTGAGAATGTGGGAAAAAAGTAAAAAGAGTAGTAAAAATCGAATGACTTTTTTATATGAATATGATATTTATGATATGCGATCACACTACTTGAAACGATCAACAAAAAAAAATTATACCGGCAACTGTTTCACTATAAGTGCTTCTTTATACTACTTGTTTTAAGCAATTGAAGCTATTCCTTGTTTTATTGAAATAAAATTGATTAGTAATAACAAATTTATATAATGTAAAATGTACTCACTTAAATCGAACGCCAACAGCTTCAACGTGTCGATTTATATGGTCTCTTACGTCACCTACGGTAATGGGCAACGTCCTGAAAAATTGACGAATTTTAAATCATATTTCTATTGCAATAAGTCTAATAGTGATGCAATAGGTTCATAGATAAATATGCTACACAGTTGTCCAATTTTAAACCATATTTCTAATGAAATAAAGTGTAATATTGACAAAACAGATTCACAGATAAATATCTCACTATAATAGTCTGCATAAAGGTCGAAAGTAAAATCGTATTTTTAATGGAATAAGACTTAATATTGATGCAAAAAAAAATACAGAATAAAAGCAAATTTGCAATTACCTTTTTGCTATCCTTTTTCTAACAAAACAAAGTTCAATATTGATGCGAAAGGTTCACAAATAAAGATCCCATGTTATTGAGTGATTTTCTACAAATTAGTATAATTTAGAACCATACTTCTAATTAAATAAAGTTCAAAATTTATGCAGTAGATTTAGAAATAATAACGTAAGGCTAGTTACATACCTGTGGAGTAGACTGGCCAACATCTCTACTTTCTCTAAACTGTTGTATTTCGCTGTTTCCGCAACTTCGCACAAGTATCGAACCCAGACCGCGTGCGGTGCAACGAATGGCGGGCGAGGTTCTAATTTCGCTCCTGGGAGGTAAATATGACAAATAAATGTGACACTACCACTACTGCTACTACTCATGTGAGGATAGCGCCCTCTAGTGAAAAGTTTCTAAGTTGCTTTTGTTTAGGCCGCCTTCGGTAGCTTTACGCGTGTCCAAAGTACGTAATCAATATCAATCATTCATCAGTGACAATCATTTTTAATTGATTAAAATATAAATTTGAAAATTCAAAGGCTTGAGATTTGATCTTACGGCATCCGAACTGCAGTCAAAAATTGTTCAACTGAGTTGCCACCACACATCTGTTTGTTTATTATACCATTAACATATAATGGCAAATAAGTTGACGACCCCCCTTAGAGCAAATGGTAACTGCTTACTAATGGACATAAACAGCACCATTAAAATGACAGAATACACCGTAACGCTCATGGTATTTCTCATGCGTACGGTAACATTCGTGAGTTTAGATGTTATGCTACCCTGTAATTTCATTGACATATCCCAGCCTTGAAACAGAAATACAACCATGCAAGTATAGCTGGTGTTACAATAGAAACAAAAATCCTGATTACCTTCATAAGCAGCAAGCGGGCTGGTCTCTTCGACCTGTTTGGAGAAGAGTCCCATTTTCCTATCGACGGTGCACTGCCACGCTGCGAATATCTCTTGTAAGAGCCTGAGTTCAAGATCGGGTCGGGCGGTCGTCAGCCACTGCCAGCATTCGACCGCTGTGGTCACTGCGTCTTCTGTGAAGATCTCCACTTGGGACCACGCTATAAAATAAATGGGAGTTTGTAAATTATATAAGGTAATTGGAGGAGGTGTATGTTTGAATATCTATATTTTTGGTACTTACACTTAAATGGCTGAATCAATTTGAGTAAATTTGACATACAAATAGCCCATCGTAGAGTTACACATAATTTTTACGCCTATTTGTACGCCAAGTCCAATACTATACACATTATAACAATAGTAGCTAATGATCATCTTTTATATTTTATTTATTTATATATTATTTACATTATTTATTCTTTATTGTACACAAAATATAATGTTAACCACAATTCATTATAAACATAATGTACAAAGGCGAGCTTATCTCTAATAAGAGATTTTTTCCAGCAAACCTTTTCATGTAAATTGTCATTTATCTTGTTGTATATATATTATATATACAACATAATTTTATGTTATTTATGTATACATTATTATTTATTATTAACTCCGCTATTAGTACCATATTTTTTATGTCAATATTTTTTTTAAAATTATATATATTTAAATAATAATTAAATAAATAGCCTCTTCGGAAAAGGTTGTATGTCATATGTTGTATAACAGCACTGCAGAGTGTAGGAGCTCGCCATCACTGTACCGCTGTCCTTGGAGTTTAGACAAGCACTCACCGACGGAGTGAAGCAGGGCGCGGGCGACGGGCGCGGCGGCGGGCTGCGCGGGCTGCTGACGCGCATGCGCAAGCAACGCCGTGGCTCGCCACAGTGCAGCGCGGTGCGCCGTCTCGCTGCCGCCGCTGCAAGCTTCCCGCAGCGCTGTATGCAGCCGCCCGCCCACGCGCCACAGCGCCGCCTCGCCGCCACCTTCGGCGTATACGGCACCAGTAATCTAGAACAGTTTATACGATCACCTCGCTGCTTCAACTAGATGTTGCACTTTTTTATATTTAAATATTTTATTAATATATATCACAATTATTTCAGCGATTTATTATGGTTTTTAAGATCTAGTCTACGTCACTTGCATTCACTGGCTACATATACATTTAAGGTAGTCGTTACATTTAATTGGGGAGAGGGACGCAATATTCACCAGACTTTCTTCCCCGTATGTTGTCAGTTCTTTAAGCTATATGGAAAATCCATGGCACTTCACTATTATTTTAAATTTTATATGTTACTTTGGTTCTTTTAGGATTTCATTTTGGGCTTTATCAGGTAATAATATTATCTATGTACTTAAGATCAACCCCCCCCCCCTTAATTATAAAAACGTCAAGTTTTCTCTTTCAATTTTTGCACTAAATTATCAATTTGTAGTCCCATTCGTATTTCAACCGTGAAGCAGTTGTGTTTGCATGGCTGTGTTTCGGTTTTAAGGGTGGGATATGGCGTGAATTTACTGGGTACAGAGGAATAACACCCGAGTCCTCAAGAATAGCAACGCATGGGGGTATCATGGGCGAAACAGTATACACTGTTATGTCCATGGTACTGCTCATGTCTATAGGCGACGGTTATCACTTTCCATCAGGTGGATTGTTTAGCTTGCTTGCCATTCTAAGTTGTATAAAAAAAATATATAAAAAGGGAATACAGTTTCTTTTTTTAAAAACATCCATTTTGTGTCTTTAAACAGTACGCGCGCCGATCATCGGTCGACGGAAGATCGGCAACACTATATTGCTCATTTTGTTATACATGAGAGAGCAGCTGGACCTCACCTCGCCGGCGTAGCGGCTGCGCTGCGAGACGACGGCGAGTAGGGCGGCGGAGTCGTGCGTGACGCAGGGCGGCCGCTTGTCGAGCGCGGCGCGAGCCAGCGGCGCCGACATGCGGTTGAGCCCCGCCGCGCCCAGCAGCGCACCAGTCGCCAGCGCCAGCCCGCAGTGGTGCCACAGCGTCGAGTTGGGGACCTTATGGGATACTCGTTTGATTTACAAAATTTACAAAAATACGCAAATCAGTTTAGACTTTACAAATTGTCTATAGGCGACGGTTACCACTTTCCATCAGGTGAGCCTTTAGCTTGTTTGTCATTCTATGTTGTATAAAAAAAAAATAAAAAAAAAAAAATTAAAAAGTATCGCATAAATGAACGTTACATAATGAAACGTAATGTAATGTAAATAGGACTCTATTTTCCGCGCTTAGCCTCTCATTTGGGCCGTTATGCGTATGAGTCGTGGCTAGTACAGCCAACCCAGCTCTGCACAGAAGCACAGAAGCTTTCTGGGATCTTCACAGGCCTCACGGAGCGACCTCACCGTTCCGAGGATTTCTAAACGTTAATTGACCACAGCTAATGAAACGTATTTAATGAATATTTTTTTCATTCAAACAAGAATGATTAATAATTAGAGATGAGTAATATCCGATATCTATATATTAAGTTCTTCTGGATATTCCAGTCGGATATGTATATTGATTACAAGCGGGTTCTTCTTTTCGTCATTAATATTGGATAACCAATATCTAATATATCTATTATTGGGCCAATATATGTATAGATATTGTAACTACAATATATAGATATTGCATATTTATAACACCAAACAATTAAATAAATAATAATTCAAACATTTAGGAAAAAAGAGCTAGGACAACTTTTTTTTTCGTTAAACACATACCTGGTTTAAATATTCTTGCAAATGCGATCGTGTAGACTGTGGCGCCCACTTCATCGCCTCTTGTACTATACCGTAACAACGATCCGCGAAGTCTTTTACAATGGACTGTCAACAATATTATTTTAACATTATATACAGAGCGAAATTACAATCTTTAGCACGAATTGAAAAAATTCTATCTAATGAAACTTGGTTAAAAAAACTGGAAAGAAATTAGAGCCTTAAATTGTGCAAAATCGGGACGGGCAATTAGTAATAATAAAAATTAATTATTTAATCCTGAATTTATGGCATTGACAATCAAAAATAATCCTTAATTAATAAACATAAAATTAAATTTCAATTACCTCTCTACCCTCCAACGTATCTTGTAATTGCAAGGTGAAATCGGTGCCTGGGACTTTAAGCAGCGGCGTTTCCTGGTTGGCGTCTAGTTCAAGACTAAAGCTGAGCACTTGAAGAATGTCAAGCATAGACCAGAGCACCTATATAAAGTATAACATAGATAAATAATTATGATTATAGCGATGAAGACAAATAATTTATTAAATACTTATTAATTGTAGTAATTTATTTAATACTTATTACACAACGCCATCTAGTCTCAAATTAAGTACAATTTGTACAGTCACCGGCAAAAGTCAATGAACAGATATAAAAATACAAAACAATTAAATATTGACATGTGACAAAAACTTCTAGTCTGAGTAAAGTAAAAAGTTGTCATTTGATAGTTCCAAAAACATTAAAAACCGATACGACAAAACATAAAACATATAAACATGAGACTAGAAAACATATTAGCCCGATTCTCGGTAGCCGATTATCCGCGACAGAACGCTGTTACACAAAATTGAATAGTTTTTGGGTACTCTCGGTCACACCAGGAGAAAGATCAATCATTACATCGCCATAATATCGCGGATTGCTTGCGTCGAGCAGCTTTTCGGTCATTGGTGTTCTGTGTTTCCGTCGATTGAAGATCAGCAACACCGTGTTACACATTTTTATGTGATAGTCCACACTTAGTAGACGGTTCATATTGACCGTTAATTCAGTGACTAATGATCGGCGACCCAGTACTTAAATCATGACGTACCCGACAGTTCCATAGAAGGTGAGGAAACCTATCAACCAGTCCGGCGAGCCACTTGTCGGCCACCCGTCTGATCTGCTTGTGTATGTGATTAAAGTTGACGAGCAGGAACTGTGCGTGGCCCTCCAGTTCCCGTTCTCTTGACTCGTCCTTCACTTTGTCAGACATCACGTCCAGAAACTTTTGGAATACTTTGTCACCAACACTGTTACAAATTGGCTTTATTGGCATAACTATATAGGAAGGGGAAGGGAAGGGTCTTGTATATTGGATCTTTGCATCATCATTGCAATGATATACATCGTTATATGAATTGTCTTTTTTTTTCAATTCAATTTGGTTAATTCTTGGTAAATTCATCACAATGGACCAAAGACCTGACCTCATCCTCACCTAACATTTCTCACTGGGAAGGAAAGGGATTGTTAGTAATGGATACTGAGAATCTTGAGAATATATTACTAACAATAAAACCCATATAGTGGCTGTTACTAACAATCCCTTACTCCCATAAAATTCCAATTAAATCCCACTACTAGAAACAATTATGAATTCTTATAGGAATTTGGCTTTACCTGTTCTTTATTCCATGTAAAAAATATATATATTTTTAAACTTAATCACATACCTGGCAACACATTGCCACATGCCGCTCTTGTCTTTTTGGAGTGCTGTATCACTTAAATATTCTATAATCGGTTGCAAACTTGGTTCTGGCGAGTTGCATACTCTAAAAAAAAATATTCTAATTAATTATTCACAGTCAAATAATTTACCACCTACTCGTAATAAATTAACTGTAATATTTCTATTTTTCTCTAAATTTAACTGGCAATACTTATAGCATTCTGCTGTAAGTATTCCATGATATTATGACAATATATGACAAGGCCCTTATGTGTTGCCATTTTTGAGTGATTTGTTATTATTCTATTGTATTCTGTTATTTCACCGTCATATCTAACACTTTAGTCATGTGGTCCCGGCATAAAATATACCAGTAAGCAACATAAAGGGCGACTAAGAGACGGCGAGGGATAGGGCAAACCTAACTGCGGTTGTCAATCCATCTGGCAAACGTGGCAACAACTAACAAAACCCCCCAAGGGGGAGGCTTATGTTCAGCAGTGGACAGTTATTATCCAGCATTTCTAACCAAAACACAACCAAATGTAAAACATGTTTGGAAACTTCTTACCTATTCACGGTTAAACGACTGAATGGATTTGAATGAAATATGGACTAGACAACCCTGTACTAAAACAAAGTACTTTTTATTCCATTACACGCGACGAAAACCGCGGTACATTACTAAAGTATTAAATAACTATATAATTACCTCAATGTCTCTAACCAGTACACGCTAAGTAGGTACATACAAGGCGCGAACGTCAACTTATTCACCATAACAGTGACATCTGGCGGGTGATCCAGTAAATTCAATATTTGTGTTTTCAACTCCTGAAGTTCATTCAAGGACACGGAATCATTCCTCACAGCTGACGTGTATTGTAATTCGCGCATTTCTGAACGCAGCGACGTCTGGGAGACGAGGTAGGGTGATTTGACAGCTATCTCTTTCACACCCGTGTACCATTCTTGGGGCCATAGACCTGTGAATCATTGGTATACATGGATGGAACACTTTCAATATATTTCGTTTTATAAGAACATATATATATACGTAGTTTAAAGACGTTTATTTTGCAAGACTACCAACATCTCTGTTAAATGAGAACTTAATTTTTTTTTGTATTTCTAAACTGTTACCCTCTTTCCAAAAAAAAATGTTCAATTTGAGTGGTAGACCATTGGTAAAGAGGTCGCCATTATTTCCCATTTTTGCTTGTATATTTACTTCATATTTTTTTATTTATTTATTAAGACATCTCTTGGCAATAAAGATACATCAATTACGAATGTCATTGATAAATTTCATAAAATACACAATATCTTAATATTATTTTGTAACAATTTAATATGCGTTGTAATGGCATATAAACAATTAATGAAAACAAAATGTTCACTCATAAAATCACTCAAAAAGCAATCTCTAAACAAATTCCTACATATAAAAAACCTGATTGAATATCCTAGACAATATGCAATACAATTTTTTTTTCTATTCCACGCAAACGCTTTGCTGATATGATCTTTATGAACATAGAATACAACATCTAACAAATCTAATATACCACATAGACAAATAACGAACTACTTGATCGATAGATACGTTTTCGTTAACGCACGCATGTGAAAGAACATTTTTCTTTCACAACAAAATGCCGGATATCGCTGTCTCGTTTCATCTTATGCATACATTAGCGATTACGTAGGTGAGAGAGATATTTTTTTTCCACCAATCTAAAGCGTTAGCGTTTGTTTTAATAGAAACGTTTGCAACATGTCTATAGTCATTGAATACAAGAAATCTATATTTGAAGCGGTAGGTTTTTTTGCAACTTAAAATGGCAAACAAGCTGATGGCTACCTGATGGAAACTGCCAATCCGCCTGCCAAGAGTGGCAACCACTGACCCCCCTCCCTCCCGCCCCTCCAAGGGAAGGCTCATGTTCAGCAGTGGACAGTTCAAGATTGATACGAATGAATAAGTATATTTATACAAATCATAAGACTTATGCTAGTTATGAATTGTACGTCATTTATAAGTTTGGGTGTAGATGGCTCAGGACAGCTCTTTATGGCAGTCTAAGGGAGAGGCCTATGCTCAGTAGTGGACAGATAACGGCCGAGATGATGAGATATTAAACCTCTTAAGCAGTTTATATAACGATAACAAATCACCGCTTAAAATATAATATCTCTTAATACTCAATCAACATATTGATATAGTTAGCAACTAAAGTTGAAGACACAGTTTTAATATTATATTAGTGATTTTAGAATCTCGTAGAAAAAAGGAGACATATCGTGCTGATCCCAAATAAATATAAAAAAATATTTATTTATTTATATAAGCATATAAATAAATAAATATAAAGACAAAATTGTATTAATGTGTTCAACAACTTTCGTTGCTATCTGTACTAACAACGCATACTACACTCGACCTATAAGCACGGTCTCAACAAAACAAAATGTAATAAAACACACACTACAAACTGTCAAATGTTTGTTCAAATATTTGTATTCACTCAACCAACATCGCTTCAGAATTATATACTTGGCAATATCATGGCGTTATAGTCACCTAACTCTTAATCTTTAAATAACCGACTTCAAGTTGGACAACTTTTATATGGGACCAAAACGTGGGTGACCGAAAACCATTCACATAACATAGTGTATGCAGAAAAAAAGTATAATAAATTACTCTTTTCTGAAATTAGTTATATTAAAAATACACGCATATTACCCAATATATCAATGTAAAAAACAACCAATGGGCCAACACCTGTGAAATATCCCCAACGATTACAGTTTGAAATGCTTCCATTAGAAAATTGGTAGGAAAGAGTTCCTTTGACTATGCTATTTTTATAAACTATGTTAATGCTGGAAATTATTAGTATTTATTTATTTAACTCTTTATTGCACCATAAATAAAAATATACAATGACAAGTGAATAATTCAAGTGAAATACAGTAACATAAATACAGATTGAAATATACACATAAAGGTACAAAAGGCGGTCTTATCGCTAGGGCAATCTCTTACAGACAACCTTTGGTTAAAGCAGAACAGATAGAAATGGGCAAGTGGCGCAAGGGTGAATTAATAATTTTTCCTACATAAAATACAAAAACCTGTAACAGTAGTAGATATAAATTGCAATTCAATTTTATAAGTAAGAGTCCTTGTACTTTCAATTTATTTTAAAAAATTTTCGTATTAGTAAATTTTGGTAGAATAATTTGGTAGAATAGTAGTTTTGGTATTAAAAATATTATAGTGTTTTTATAATATGGAAAAATATTTTCTTTTCATTGCTTTATAAAATACTTATATTTCTTGATATGTAGTTTGGTAAATATAACACCATAGACAACAAAATAAATATTATAACAAAACAACATTCATCTAAACTCTAAAAGCATCTTTACTCACGCTTTCGCATGGCTATAGGCGTGGCCATAGAAGAAGAGACAACAAGACGTTTAAATAAATCTATACAAATAATATTATGTTTATAATATTTACATAAAGAAGTATAGAAGTGCTCATTGAATTTTAATATTATGGAGTTAAAGTTCAGAATACGGAACGGAATGTTTAGAAAAATTAAAAACACCATCCAATTCAGATTTATTTATAAATCGCTTAAAAATGTAACGTGTAAGCTTTTTACGGATTTTAAAAACGCGGATAAAAACCGGTAAAAACACTTTTTTTTGCTACATATCAAATATATACGTATATAATGAGGGTGTCGCCCTCTAGTGTCAAGAATTTTTAGTTCTATTTTCCTTTTACATAACAAAAATATTTTTTTTAATTTCAAAATTCCAAAATTCCTTTAATAACAAATTGATTTCTCACAAAGTACTAGGATATCAGAATCATAAAGAAGATTTAACAACAGTTCGCATTTAGAGTCCATAAGTGTCACGTTTTTTGATTCGTTCCGTATTCTAAGAATTAGAGCTATTATTAAAAAGTATTTATTCGGTACATTTATATATAAAATATAAATATAATTAATAAATATAAATATCAGATAAAATATATACCTGAATCGGCAGCAGTAAAACCCATGACTACGCAATATAGCCAGAAGTCTTTGAACAGTTTGTGAAGTCTGGGTTTTGGATGTTTTATTGGTGGTAACCTTTTGACTAAAACCTGAAAAAGGAAATGTAAATTATAAGATATAATAGTGATTTTGGTTGATTGCCGTGTGGTCCCAGCATAGAATGGGTTACCCCTTTGTCCCGTAGATGTCATAAGAGGCGACTAAGGGAACTTAATGATGGAGATATCTGCAGCGTCCTTTTTAAAAAATTACCGAAGCCTAACTGCCGTTGTCACCAGAGGGAGACTTGTCCAAAAGTCGATTGCTTGAGTACCTCTGTCCCATTCATGTTTCTACCGTGAAGCAGTTGTGTTTGCATGGCTGTGTTTCGGTTTGAAGGGTGGGATATGGCGTGAATTTACTGGGTACAGAGGAATAACACTTGAGTCCTCAGGAATGGCAACGCATGTGGGGTATCATGGACGAAATAGTATACTCTGTTATGTCCATGGTACTGCTCATGTCTATAGGCGACGGTTACCACTTTCCATCATGTGGGCCGTCAGCTTGTTTGCCATTCGAAGTTGTATAAAAAAAAAACCGCCTGAAAGCGTGGCAACTATTGCCAAAGTCCCCCTTAAAGGGGGAAGCTTATGTTGAGCAGTGGACTGTTAATGGCTGATAAATATGAAGACCGATAAATGTGAAGTCACAATACAAACAGTGAATTACGTAAATGTGTACTTTTACTCCAACTTGAGAGATAAAATAATTATATCTCTGCTAATTTGCCACCTCAGTGGTATAAAAAAAGAGATGGTGGTAACATCGGTGAAGTTCTAACAAGGCGAAAGTATATTTTTTGCAATTTTCATGTTTTAATTTGAATCGATTATTAAGAGCTGTGTCCATCGCCTGAATCAAAAAGTTTTAGTTTAAACAATTGTATACATTGAAAATCTTATTAAAAATTTACAATGGAAAGAGAATAGAGACTTAATTCAATTTCTCTGCTTTTTCGTTACTTGCCAAATTTTGACGTATGCACTGTTAGAAGTTCATTGGCGAAAATCTCCGTGTAATTTTTTATACCATTGAGGTGGTAAACTATCATACGGCCCACCTGATGGTAAGTGGTTACTGTAGCCTATGAACTCATGCAATATCAGGAGCATTACGCGCGTGTAGCTGACCCTAAAGAAACCTCTTTAACTCTTTTTTGAAGGACCCCATGCTGTAGTCTCTTGGAAAAACCTCGACAGGGAGCTCATTGCATAACCTAAGCGTTCGTGAGAGAAAACATTAATAACATATAGTAATAATATATAATTACGTACCGCAATCACGGGTATTAGTACGCCAAGATTGCCCGCACTACCGGACGCCTTGAGAACGGGCGCGGGCGAGCGGTCCGTGGCGCGTTCGCCGCCGAGCCCCAACTGCACGAACAACTCGAGCAGACGAGTGAGCAGTTCCAAACGAGCGTTCGTGCCGCGAACATTCGCCGCTATGTTCGCGAGCGCGTTCAGTACTGCGCCGGATACATGCCTGGAAAAAATGAAAGATGAGGGCGAAAGCAGATCAATTGGCTTATCATAACGACTTCACCAGGAATAAACCACATTGGTTCGGGGGGAAAGGGATTATTAGCAATAAAGTTTGACAGCCCCATTGCTAGCAATATGCCCTATTAGATCGACTTCCACATGATTCCCCCTGGAAACCATCATTAACAATTCTTGTTGAATTCGTCACGATGGGCTAACTGACCTGCTTCATCCTCACCTATCATACTTCACTGGTGCCCCGTGGGTGAATACCGTTAACACGGGTGGGGTTACCATTCCATTATCACCCATTAAAAAAAACCACATTGGTTCCCCTAGGAGATTGATCTAACATACATACTGTTATCAATGGGATTATTAGACCCCATTATCAATAAACCCTTTCTTCCCAGTAAACAACTAAGTAAAGAAATATAAAAGACAATGCTTTCGTTTTATACCTGTACTGCTTCTTATCATCGGTGTGATGGTAGGCGGCGCTGGCTGCCTCCACGGTGATGACTGTAAACATTCGCATGATCTCATCGTGGGCGGGCCCCTCGGGGCTGGCCAGCGCCATGCAGCCCAGCTGGTCCACTATCAGCGTGTCCAACGACGATGGGGAGCGGCATAGCCTGTTACATATATTTTAACAGATAACGCATATTGGTACGATTAAAAACAGCGATCTCAATAATCTTAACACTAGATTTAAAACAAATTCAAACTTGCTGTTTCAAAATATCGTTTAGAAAAGACCCATTTCAAAAAAGACCTACGAGTATTAAGTAGTAGGTCTTTTTTGGAACGGGCATTAAATATTCTAATGAGATACCGAAGGATATTTAGGGTCTACTTTTTATTAAATTTAAAACTGTTAAACACTTATTGAACAAAGCCTATTATACACTTAACGGTTATGTTATGACAAATGTGCATGGTGTTAGTCGATCATGTACGGGCTTTTAACGACCATGTAATTTTAGACATATAACATTTAAATAAATACACATATTGTTAGCAGAGATTTAAAAGAGTAACTGTTGGGTTTCTTGCGAGCTCTTCTCAACAGATAACATCTTTCCGAATCCCGCATTTATTAAAAATTACAATTAAAATTTGCCTGTTAACAAGTGTATTTGAATAAAGATAAATTTGATTCTGAGCTCTACGGATGTCACAGTATATACTGCGTTGTCCGTGGTGTTGTTAAGGTCAGCAAACGTTACCAAACAGACGAAATTGTTATACCTGTGACTATCATTACCGAGATATAAATTGTAAGTTATAATCTTATGTCTTAAATAACGAGAAACCAATAGCGTAATGGCGATGAACACGTCTATAATAATTATTTGGAAGTAATATTTATTATAAAATGATTACCGTTGCTGGAAAAACTGCAAAATAGTGTCCGTAGTTTTGGGCGTATCCTTGAGCGCGACGGCGACGTGACCCAACATGATAACGATATTTGTACTGATCAGCGACGATTCACTGCAAAACCATATTTTACTTATTAAATGATACAATTATAATGAGACAACGAGAAAGAAAGAAAGCTAGAGAGAAAGACAGGGAGCTAGAGAATGGGGAGAGAGAGAGAGAGAGAGAGATAGAGAGAGAGAGAGAGAGAGAGAGAGAGAGAGAGAGAGAGAGAGAGAGCGAGAGAGCGGATTATAAAACATAAATATTTTAAGACATAGTCTAATATATTATATAAAGTATCCGGTAAACTTCTCGAGTAAAAAATAACTATATAGCGGGAAAATTTATGAACGCGTACATTTCCATGAAAAACAATTGTTGTATTTAATAAACTGAGACATTCACACTGAGAATACACTGGGTGACCTTATCACTAAAAGCGATCTCTTCCAGGCAACCCTTGTAAGAAGAGGAGTAATTTTTCGGGTATTTCCCCAACTTCATGACAGAAAAAGATATGACAAATATTTTCACCTGTCACTAGTTTCAGCGGTAAACAGTCGGTTGCTGACAGAACCCACGAGCGCGGGAACGCAGAACAAATCTACTGTGAGTGCTGCTTCGAGTGCCACGCACAAATTTTCAATGGCGGCGTCTCGAAGTTTCTCGAACGGTGTCGACTTCACTGGTACACCCGTTGATGTCAGACCTTGGAGTTCTTTTCCCTGTACTGTAATAGATGTAAAACATTTAAAGATCTTCTATAGTTCTGGTGTGTCTTGTCCATCTCAGGATTCGAGTTGAACTTTTAGCTTACATAAAGACAAGTCTAAAAACACATAATATGCCTTTTTAAAGCTAACTCTTTAATACCTCTTGGATCTTAAATATGCAATGTTCGCATCTCTTATTGCAAAATTTAATCAATTTTGTCTAATTTCATTAGCCCTCCCAGACAAACAGAAACAATTGAAAAAAAAAAATAATATTATTCCAAAAAATTAAATTTATACATTTTATTGCCCATTCGAAATGATAGATAGATAGATAGATAGATAAACACTTTATTTGAGCCATTTAACACACGTAAATTAATAAATAAAATGAAACAATTTGATTATTTACATTTTTTCAAATATAAAACAACATATAAAACAAAAAAATTAATATTGGAGATATGTTTTCAGCAAGTGTGTCGCAGTGACCCAAAAAGGCTACAGCTCAGTGATACCTTTGCTTAAAAGCAAAGCACTGATTTTCAGCTGCAACCTGAAGTAAGGCTACACGGACGCGTGCAACAAACCCAGAGTGTTACCAATTTAACCTTTTATTTTGACCTGTGTAACCAATTTAATAGCAAAAGGTAAAATTATATTATATAGATACATACTTATATAGATGATGCATAAATAATATATTTCATTAATTAATTAAACATAATTTTTAACATATACAAATAATAATTCACCACAGTAATTATGTTAAAAGCAGTCGCTACCAGGCAACTAATCCAAATGTTTGCTTATTTAATAAATGTTGCTTTATCAACTTTTTAAAAATTGATTTGGATGCAGCTAGTCTCATTGGAGGGGGTATGTTATTCCAGCATTTAGTCGCCTGGTGGCGAAAACATCCGGTAAAAGCGACTGTCCTATGGTTATGAACCGCCAACGGGGGCCGCGTTGATCGAGACACATTACATCCATAATAATTGTTGAAAGTCGGAAATTTGAGTTTTTTATATAGATATTCAGGGGATTTAAATTTCACAAGATCAAACATAAGTACAGCAAGATGCAATCGTCTACGTGAGTCCATGTTCAACATAGATGCTTCATTCAAATATGGTGTAATGTGACTACGAGGTGAAACAACAAAGCAAAAGCGACAGCACGCATTCTGAATCCTCTGTATCATTCGACGAGATGAAGAAAGGAGACGAGGCCCGTAGACCAGATCACCATAATTTAATCTGGATAATACAAGAGATTCACAGAGTGTAATTCGTGATCTTTCTGACAACAAATTTCGTATCTTGTATAATATTTTAAGTCGATAAAAGCAATTCCGGACCAAACCCAACACATAGTTTTCAAAACGTAAATTACTGTCAAAAAGCACACCAAGGTTCTTTGCCTCGCAAACATGTTCAATATTTGTATCACCGATCTTTACAACTAGATTATTATTCGATGCCTTCTCAATTTGATTTTTCGAGCCAATTACCATATATTTTGATTTTAAAGGATTAAGAACAAGAGCATTATTATTAGACCATGCAGCGATGCGATCTAAATCTTCATTCATTTTCTGAACGGCATTAGATATCCCAATTTGACTTCTAGATATATACAGTTGTACATCGTCCGCATAACAATGATAGTTACAGTTCTTAATAACATTAGGGAGGTCGGCACTGTATATAATAAATAGAAGTGGGCCCAGTATAGATCCTTGAGGAACTCCACGCTTCACCAACCTGGGGGAAGATATCATACAAGTACCATCATCCTTCAGCAATTTAACCGCCTGAAATCGCTCTCCTAAATAACTCTTAAACCAATTAATCGAGTGATGATTAAACCCATAATATGACAATTTAGAGAGTAATAATGAAATATTGAGACTATCAAATGCGCGGGAAAAATCAAGTAAAGTTAATATAGAGCCTTGACCATTATCTTGAGCAGCCAATATGTTGTCTGTCACATCAAGCAATGTTGTGACAGTGCCTCTGCCCTTTCGAAACCCCGACTGGAAAAGCGGCAGTATCTTGTTGACTTCAATGTATTTTAATAATTGAAAGTATATGGCTTTTTCCAAGATTTTAGATAAAAAAGGCAATATACTAATAGGTCTCAGATCTTTAAATTCCTTTGGATGGTCAACTTTAGGAAGAGGAGTAATTAATGCCTTTTTCCACTGATGAGGAACCACACCTGTTACAATTGATTTGTTAATTATATCAGTAATAATAGAGAGAGTATGTGGTAGGGTAAGCAAAACCATGTCTCGACTAATACCATCAGTCCCAATTGCGTTTGATTGTATGGACAAAATATACTTGGCAACATCATTTGAACTGATAGGTTCCAATCTAAAACTAGGCGTCGTTGTATTAAACCGATGAAATTCAAAATAGGTTAGCTGTGAAATAAGGACTGTTTCAGGTCCGGGCACTTTTAGAAAATATTTATTAATACTATTAGGGTCGTTAAAGCTGTCAGGAAGATAATCACTTTTACAAGGATCTATTAATATTCTATCCCTCAAATTCTTCCAAAACACTTTACTATTACTCGTATTAGAGTTAATATAATGATTATAATAGGCTTTCTTCTCAGCAGCAATACTCATAGACACTGTATTTTTGAGGTCTTTATAATATTTTTTGTCCCTCTCTAATTTAGACTTACGATATTTATTATGTGCTTTGTTGCGTAAGTCAATCATGCACTTAATTGTATCAGTTATCCAAGGAAGTGACTGATGACGTTTGAATTTTCTCGTCATTATTGGAGCATGCCTGTCGAAAAGGGACATAATAAGCGTATTAAATCTATCGACCATATCATCAACCGTGCTCATACACGAAACAGATGCCCAATCATGTGTAAGAAGGTCCTCATTAAATTTATTTATGTCTATATTTTTTATGGGTCTATATGTCACAGATCTAGGTGGAATTTTAGATTTCCTTAATGTGAGAGTAACATTTATCATCGCATGACCAAGTGAACCAGTAATATTTGTGACAGAAATGTCACGGATCCTACAATTTGTACATACAAGATCAATTAAAGTATCGGAACCAACTGAAAAATGTGTCGGTTCATTCACTATCTGTTTAAGATCCATACAGCTTAAAAATTGGTTGAATTTAATTACACTGTTATTCGAACTATCGAGTAAATTGATATTAAAATCACCTAGCAGCACAACGTGATCATAGTTTGAAAAATATGTTACCGATTCGGTTAATGCATCAATAAATAAGTCTACGTTTAACCACTGTGGTCTATACGCCGTACCTACAATAACACGATAACCATTTACTATTGTCGATAGCCACATCTGCTCAATACCTCCATTGGGATGCTTTACATAGCGCACGCGCATGCCTTGCTTAACATAAAAAGCTACACCACCCCCTCTACCGCCACGCATGTACTGCGGACGCGGCGTGTTCCTTAGCCGGTACCCTGGCACCGTGGGGGCACGCGCCTCCTGGCCTGCCGGCAACCATGTCTCGTTTATCGCCACAATATCCGGTTCGAAACGATTCATTGCAATAATGAAATCATCATGACCTGTGTTCAACGATCCCGCATTATATAGCGCTAACTTAAAAAATTGACTTTTCATCATCATGGCATCGCATATACACATGCATATATATATAAGTCATAATTGTACATTTGTAAATATATTTTTGTTAAATTTGTATTAATTAATGTAATAAATAGTAGTAGATAAATAGACACAACACATACTTCAAAATAATTGCAAAAAAAAGAAAATAGTAAGCTATTAAAATATAAGTAAAAGGTGTAAAAAAACAATAATCGGTACATGTGTAGTATCAATACAAACGGTTCAAGATCATAGGATATTATCACTGCGACACACTGGTTCACCCTACTTTTATATGTAAATAGCGGAGTAGCCGTACAATGTGTATAAAAAAGGAAAATATATACAAAACCACTCAAGCTATTAAACAATAAATAAATATACTCCAAAATTGTAAAAAAATTGACTAAAGCATGCAATAAATGTAACAAAATACCATAAAAAAGAAATAAAACTAACACTACCTCAAGCTTTTGTACACTGATAACAATAAAATATAGATTATAAACAAATAATAATGTTTTTTGTACATTTTTAGAAATTTCGAAGAAAATGTAATTACAGCAGTGTACTAAATATGTGTAACGTAGAGATTTAAAAAATAGAGCGAACCGCTTCCGGACCAAAAACTCGAACAAAATCATCGTCCGTCCGCAAACGCAAACGTGGAGAACCTTTATCGTGATATTGCCGTACATATATCCTGCCTTCCTTTGTCCACACGTAGCGCCATTTATACTGATTACAAAAAGTCCGTGCGCGTCGAAATAGTTGTCTGTTAACCTTTGTCAACCTCTCATTTACATAAAAGCGACGCGGTACGCCCGGCAGCCCTGTTCCTTCCGTGGTGGCACCGCGGCGTACCCGCGCAGCCTGTAGCAGCTGATCACGGGTAGCACGGCGCGCCAGTCGTACCACAATAGGACGAGGGCGCTCCGAACTCACTTCTAGAGACTCTGCCATGCGTCCCACACGTCTCGCACTCACTATGTCCTGATCGGACAAATTAACACCCAGCTTAACAGCGAGAGTCGTAACAACATGCGACAGGCTTTCCTCTTTTTGCTCCGAAATACAAGATATTTCTATATCGTTTAATAAAAGATCTTGATCTCTATCGTTGATGTCCATTTTTAACTCGTTAATAGAAGCGAGAAGTGATGTGTCACATTGCTGCACACCGGACATATTGCCCATCCGATTCTCCAAGCTATTAATGCATTCGTCTATCTTATCCATACGACTCTCGCATGCACTAACTCTACTTGAGATTGCAGTCAATGTCTCATTTAAAGTTTTTAACTGAGCCCGTGTCGACTTCATTTCATCTCTAAAAAGACGTATCTCCATAGTAAGCGCTTGTATATCCGTTATTTCGCTGGTGGTATTTGGAGTGGTATCATTTAATATTGACTGCTCTGCCAGAGAAATATCCATATGCAAGGGTGAGCCCGGAACTGCTCCTCCGCGCTGCACAGTAACACCATCTACTGCTGCTCGAACAGGAGTATTCGTATTGTCGAATTTAGGTTGCCTGCTTTTACACATCACACACCGCCAAGCATCTCTATGCTCCTTCGTTAAGGTGTTATAAAAGCGCTGCTCGGATATATTTGCGCAATCCAAATCAAAGTGTTGATTACATCCACCACAATAAAGATATCTCTTGTTTTCAATTAATTTAAGGCATCCAGCACATTGTATTTTGTCTGACGACATTGTAAAAAACAAAAAAAAAACAAAAAAAAAAAAACAACAATAATAATAAAATAAAAAAAAAAAAAATCAAAGGATGAATTCCGAGACTTGAACCCGCAACCTCCGTCAATGTCGCACTTTGCGCTTGCACCTCCGCGCCAGCGACAACTTAAGAAACTTTTTCAAAATTATGAAATATATATACAGCGCAGTGAGTGCGGTTGTGAGTAATTACTGAACAATTATTGACATTGAAACTCACAAGGTCACTTAGCACAATTCACGGTCACTAAGTCGAGTAGAATTTAACGGTTAGAATAACTTAATTTAATCACTACATCAAAACTATTTCAGATCCAGAATAATGAAATATAGAGTTTTAAAGGTTACACTTTAAGGAGCAGAATCATTACTTTTGAAATCCAAATATACTTGTTTTTAACAATTTAAAAGATAAATGAATACGAGAACTAAAAATACACGTCCGCAGCTGTCACCGCGTCCGTAAAACCTAAAAAAAAAAATGCAATTTCAACTGAGTAAAACGTCTAAGAGGAAATTTTTGTTTTTTTTTTTTTTCAAAACTAAAATTTTATAAATTATGAATTTGTATGAATACTTAGTAAATACTTAATAATAATAAGTAAAAATTAAAATCAAAACAAAGTAACAAATTTATAAACACATACTTTTTCGTACAATTCGTGAACCATGCTAATGAATAAGGGCCACTATGGAGTATAAAACTAGTCGAGCAACCCAGTAAATAAGTATTTATTTATTATGTATATGAATGAAGCCGAGTTTCTTTTACTTTTACATTGCCAGATGTATGAGAAAGAATTAAAACGCCAGACTGCTGCTGTCTTGCGCAATTTGACACATGCTGCAACGAAAACGTATCTATCAAGGCACTAGTCGCTTGGCTGTTGAAGCAGTTGCCATGCGAGATAGACAATGCCTGAAATTTTCATCATCACACTGTAATAGTTAAAACTAGTCAAATAGCAAATTGTGATAACTTACGTGTGACCTTCATATGTTCCTTGCCGGTTTTTTCTAGCTCAAGCTTGTGCAACTTGAACAGTATCGGCGATGGGGTAACGAGGAAGTCTCGCAAGCAATATATCGATGTATTCGCGATTGTCGGAAATTTCGTTGCCAATTTACCGAGTCCCTGAAAAGAAAATACGAGCATAAATGTACAAAAGGGAAAGAAATTGAATCGTCATCATGTATATTGAAAGCCTTCCTCATAGATGGCCATAAAGAACGGCCCTGTATCAACTGACTCCCTGCAATGCATTTCAAGTCGTCACTCCATCTAGTGGGGGGTCGTCCTACCCTGCGTTTGGCCGTACACAGTCGCCACTCAATGAGTATAAGAATGAGTTAGATTATTGAAATTTTTTCGACAATGCTATCCCGCTGCTTTATCTATCTATTGTAATAGGTTACACCGTGTGGTCTTGGCATAGAATGGGCCACCCCTTCTTTCCCCGTGAGTGTCGTTAGAAACGACTAGAGGAATTAATGGTCGAGGAATAGGCAGCAGTACCCTTCTTAAAACATACCAAAAGTAAAAAACTGTGGTTGCCAACCCCCTTCCTAGTGTGACAGTAATTGTCATTGGCAAAACACCCCTTATGAGGAAGGCCCAGCAGTGGACAATTAACGGCTCATATAATAATAATTGTAATAAGATTATTAATATTAAAAATAAATTTTGTATAGGACAATACAGGAATCTCTTTCAAACTACCTTTAAAGGAATCAATAGAATGTACTCACTTCAAGACAGACCATCAGAAGGGGCATGTGAGCTAATATCAACTTGTGATTGTGATTTGAATTTATCTTCTCTGTTAAACGTCCACATAGTGAGTCCGCACCTAAAACGTGACTTTTATTATAAATATAAAAACTATACGCAATATTAAAACACGACAGTTTAAAAAAAACTATTAAAAAGTATGAAGGAAGTAAATATATTCTCATGTGAAATTAATATGTACAAATTATAAAAAAAAATATTGTCTAAAAAATAAACTATTTATTTGTAATATATTTTACTATGAACGACTATCTTCTAAGCATGATTTTGTTCACATGTGTTTAATGAAGATAAACATGGCTGTATCCTAAACATTCTAACAAAACAATACATTCTAACAGTAGTAAGCGATCATAAGCTACGCTATATACATCTTAATATCGCAATATGACCATATATTTTATCCTTCTCAATACAGTAAAAGTTCATTATTCGCGGGATATACGTTCCATGAATATGCCGCGAATACAGAAACCGTGAATATAGAAAGCTGAATCACTTATACAGCGGCAATTGCATTTGACAATATACTTTAGGTGTAGTTGTAATAAGGTCTTTTTTATTTTTTATTACTTTTTTATTACTCCTTTTGTCCACGCGTTTATAAAGGACACCAATATACATCGATTAGATCCGTAAATAAAGAAATCTTTAGACACAAATATAGGAATTGGGTTGCAATTTTTTAAATCACGATTAATGAAAACGCGAATAAAGGAAGCGTGAATAAGGAGCTTTTACTGTATTTGTGAAAATGTGTTTGTTTGTTACCTTTTAGCGCCTCGATTACTTACAAATCTCAATGAAATTTGGTATATACATAAATTAAGGGATGGAGAAAGATATAGGCTTGGTATAATTCTTATGGTTAATGAACATATTACAGTACACAGTATAGTATAAATATAGCCTATTTGAAATATTTATAACCTGTTATTTATCTTAACGACGATTGTAAAATAAAGCTTATGTACAAACAAAAACAAAACAAATAAAAATATTTAACTCATAAAATCAATCAAAAGCATTGTAAATTAAGCACTTTTGAAGTATAATTTGTACATAAAACTAAACAACCTTCACCATTGAAGTTTTTAAGGTTGGAACCGGAAAATATTTAAAAAAAAAAACTTCATATAAACCGAGCGGTCATATATTCGATTTAGTATGAAAAATATGAATGTACAAATATATATAATGCAATATTTGACAGATGAAAAAAACACGCCACAAAATAGAGCTAAACTTCTTAAAAATGCATACGTATTTAATAACGTATGTTTATACCTGATAAGACTGATCGATGAGGCAAATTCTATATTTACTAAAGAAAGCTAATCTAATCCGTCAACCAAATTTAATTTCAATCGATTGGAATGCCATTCACGAAATAATTCCTCGGACAAAAAATGAACTTTCTTCCTTACACCTAGGTTCAATTTTAAATATCAACACTATAATATTGACTTTTAAAATTGAAATATAACATTAGATTTAAAATAGAATCAATGTCAACGTAATTAAGTCCAATTTTATATTCCGTTCAAGGGCAACCCTATGAATTATTTAGTGAAACACAGTTGGTGATTTTTTATGATCATTTCATCCACTAAACTGCGTATAGTAAGATACATTAATAAAGGATAAATAAACATAATGAAATCAGTGGCATCCGTTAGAATGGCACTAACACCATGCTGTACAAGTTAGTCGGTAGGGTTGTCACTCTCACACGAGTAGAGATACCTATTAATATAGTTAGAGCGTTTATAAGTGCTGGTACATCATAGTCCCCATCCACTGTAACATTATAACAAATTATACGAGTGTGAACAATGTTGATTTTTTTTTATGGGTGAAAATGATATGGTAACCCCGCCTGCGCTAACGGGATACGCCGGTGGAGCACCAGTGAAGGGTGATCGATGAGAATGAAAACAGGCCAGTTAGCCCATCATGATGAATTCATCAGGAATTAATCATGATAATTTCCAGAGGGAACCACGTATAGATCGACCTGGTTGGGTATATTGCTAGCAATGGGATTCTCAGTCTCCATTACTAACAATCCCTTTCCCCCCGAACAATGTTGATTGATACCACAATGATATAGACACTGCCGCGACATATACAAAGTCAGTAGTTAAAATCTGATATGAAACATGAAAAACTTTAGGTCAATTTATATTTCCGAATTACACCGCATCGAGAGGGGCAAAAAAGGCAAAGGAAACAACCATACTAAAATTACAATTAATACACATTATTTTCACGCGGTTTATTTCTAAAGTACATATAGCTTTATCCAATTTAAATGTTATAAAATTGTACGAAGGAGAAAAAACTACGTAATGAATTTTCGCATTGCAGATAGAGATACTACGAATATTCACCACGCGTATCTATTCTATGTACCATTTTAGCGCGGTTTATTTTCCGCGTCTTATAGTTCATAAAACTTCTATATGACAGAATTGTATGAAAAAATGCGTGATAAAAAATCATAATACATGTTTTGTATTTAAATTACAATCTTTAATTACAACAACAAAATTTTAACCTCATAAATACAGAATTAGTGGAACGTACATATGTGAGATTTATCGCATTTTGTAATAGCTCTTAAGTGTTAAAATTCGTTTTAACCTGTGGAACGAGATTATTAATTTTATCATTAAATTTTATCGCGTATCTTTTCGAATATAAATATGATAAGGTTGGAATGCTCGTTATTGATAAAAATAATGAATACATAACAAGTAAACATAATAAATGCAAGCAAAATAGGAGATATAATAAAATATATAGAGGGTAAAACTAATAAAAATTAGCATCGTTTAGTATTCCCCAAGTGAAAATGAACATTTAAAAAAAAATAAGAAATTTCAGGTTCCCATATTAATTTGACAACTGGAAGCTCTATATGTCATAAAGGGTATCACGAGCATCGAGGGAAAAGATTGTTAGTAACAGGGATCTAACAGCCCAATTGCTAGCAATATATCCTAACAAGTCGACCTCCACGCGGTTTCCCCTGCAAACCATCTTGGTTAATTATTTATGACCAATATGGGTCAATACAAACAATGGTACAATATAAACCTATGGACCAATAGACCTGTTTCATCCTCGCCTATAATCTCTTACTAGTGCCCCACCAGCGTAGAGCAGGCAGGATTACTACTCCATTATACCCTTTTAAAAAAAACCATGGGCATAAATGGACATTAAAAATTTTACTTTATATTTATTTTGTAATGTCTATTTCTGTTCATGTCTACAGACGATGATTACCATTTATCATCAGATGGGCCATCATCATATTTACCATTCCATGTTAAATAAAAAAATAGTGCTAATGATTTCTATTCTACTGTGTAGAAAGTACAATGTTTGATAAATAAATTGTTATGAAATGAATTATTGTAAACTAAAGCGTTTACATACCGGTCTCGTCACCAATAGCCCATACAAGTAGATCGACGCACGCCGAATTGGCCATCACATTCACTTTAAATTTGTTTACCGAGGCGTAATTGCTCTCTCTGTCTTCCCTCTCAGAGGCATCGTGGTGTCGACTCTGCAGTTCCGTTTGGCCACTTAAGAAGAGGCATTTCACGAATTCCTAGAAAACAATAAGAGTTTTATTTAACCACCTACAAACAAGAGAAATAATTAAATGACAAACATTATTTTTTGTCGGTTAGTTACTTGACTTGTCTAAAGTAGAGAATCGAATGTTTTTTGGGTAGGCAAATATGACATACGAGTATATAGACAATAATGTATATTATCAATCGAAATTGACCGTGTGGTCCCGGCACCCGGCCGGCCACCTCTTCCTATCCTGTGAGTGCCGTAAGTGATGGTATTGGATGGTATCAACGTGTGATGGTATTTGAATAAAGATAATTTGAATATGCTACAGAATATATATACAGTCCATGTGATGGTATACAGATTCTGTTACCTATGGACGCCTACAACACTATTCTGTTCTTTAATATAAAAGAATACGAGTAAATTTTATAAAAAAAAATCTTACTTGAACATCTTTAGTAAACGGTCCTGGTAGATTCTTTTGATGTTGCAATAATTCCCGTAACAGTGTTACCATTACCAAATTCAGCGTTTCCGAGAACGATTTATATGGAAATACCTACAAAAAAAAAAATTTAATAGTGTTTATTACTTATTATGCGAACACATGGCCGATGGCATTCCTCCAATTGTGCTAAGGACGTGCGCACCAGAGTTGGCTCCGGTTCTTACGCGTCTTTTTCGGCTCTGTTACTCATCAGGTATAGTCCCAAAGTTTTGGAAGACTGCTTTGGTGCATCCGATCCCTAAAAAAGGAGACCGCTCAGATCCAGCTAACTATAGGCCCATAGCTATCACTTCCTTATTCTCGAAAGTCATGGAATCAGTTATTAACCATCAACTGCTCCGGTACCTAGAGGATCGCCAGCTGATCTCAGACCGCCAGTACGGCTTTCGACGGGGACGCTCGGCTGGTGATCTTTTAGTTTATTTAATACACCGATGGGCAGTGGCAATCGAGAATAAGGGAGAGGCCTTAGCTGTTAGTCTGGATATTGCGAAAGCCTTTGATCGGGTGTGGCATAGGGCACTAATCTCAAAACTACCTTCGTTTGGGTTGCCTGCGAGATTGTGCAGTTGGGTCGCCAGCTTTCTTAAGGAACGTAGCATTAAGGTCGTAGTCGACGGAGCATGCTCTGACTTAAAACCTGTGAATGCTGGTGTTCCGCAAGGCTGTGTACTATCTCCAACACTGTTTCTTCTGCATATCAATGATATGTTACAGATCAGTGATATTCATTGTTATGCGGACGACAGTACAGGAGATGCATTATACACCGGTCATGCAAAGATCTCGCGGGCACATACCGATGAGCTCCGGAACAGACTTGTGTCTGAAATCGAAACTTCACTCGATAAAGTTTCGATCTGGGGTGAACGCAATCTTGTTCACTTTAACCCTAAGAAGACACAAGTCTGCGCGTTCACCGCAAAAAAGACACCGTTTGTCGTATCACCTCACTTTCAGGGCACTTCCCTTGATAATAAGTCGAGTCTGGGGATTCTTGGCGTCGATATATCTAGCGATGTCCAGTTTTGCGGTCATCTGGAGGAAAAAGCTAAGATAGCTTCCAAAAAGTTGGGGGTGCTCAATAGGGTGAGACGGTATTTCACGCCAGAAAACCGCCTGAAACTGTATAAAGCTCAAGTGAGGCCACACATGGAATACTGTTCTCACCTGTGGGCAGGAGCGCCACAGTACCAGCTCCTTCCGTTAGACCGCATTCAAAGTCGGGCAGCTCGAATTGTTGACGATCGGCGTCTTACTGTCCGGCTCGACCCACTGAAACTGCGTAGAGATGTTGCATCTCTGTGCATCTTCTACCGAATTTATCATGGGGAGTGCTCTGAAGAATTGTTCGGATTGATACCTGCTGCAAATTTTCACCATCGTACAACCCGCCATAAACTAAAATTTCATCCCAACCATCTGGACGAGTGGCGGTCCTCCACCGTGCGTTTTTCAAGGCACTTTCTTCCTCGCACAACCACTCTTTGGAATCAACTTCCAGCAGCAGTATTTCCGAACCGATACGACAACATAACCTTCAAGAAAAGAGCTTATTCCTTTTTAAAAGGCCGGCAGCACACCTGCAATGCCGTAGGTGTTGTGGGTGACCATGGGCGGCGGTAGTCACTTACCATCAGGTGAGCCGCATGCTCGTTTGCCCCCTGTGTTGTAAAAAAAAAAAAAAAAAAAACATAAAAAATTGAAATAATTAATTTTGCTTGTATGTAATTAATACCGTCTAGTTACAATTTTATATTAATAAAATTGTAATTATTAGTCATAGGTTATATGAGTACCGATCCAATATCTATATATTGGATTCCTCTGAACACTGATGATGAAAAACAGTCATCACCCATTTCGTTATCGTCCACACTGGTCGGTCGGATATTAATTTTGATCGGCTGCTACATTTCGATATTATATATTGAATAACCGATATTTTACACATTTGTTATTGAACCATTATAAATATTTTAAGTACAATGTATAAATATTGCTAAATATTACTCTCCTAGTAATTATACTAACTTGAATTTGTCCTGACGCATATATGTCCTCAGCTTCTTCATCCAAGAACGCCAATAGATCTTTCGTCAATAAATCTTTGGCCAACGTCAATATAGATTGCAAGTACGCCACGTAAAATTGTACATTGATCCTCTTTTCGGGAGATTCCGAAAATCTCATATAAGGGAACTGATTGAAGCTGGATCCAAACTTGTGGAAGAAGTATGTGGTAGGATCATAAGGTACTGAACTATAGCTGTGCAGGGAACCTCGTTTAATGGTACCTCCGCTGCTATCAACAGTGTCTGTGCCATTTTCTACAATATTCTCATTGTTAGGATTTAGATTCCCTGATAACGACCTGGGGATAATGGGTCTGAACTGGTTGAACTTCCTCTTCTTATCCAAGGTGGAATACTCGAAGTTTGGTTCGGGTTCTTTGGATTTCACTGGACTACTGGGTTGGGGAAAGAGACGGCATAGCAACGGAGGATCGACAGTCGCATATCTGCCCATAGATCTAGCCAACCCTATGAGTACTGGTATTGTACTTTTGCAGAGTTGGAGTTTGGAGGTCGTTTGAGAGTAGTCTTTACTCTCGTGGCAGGTAATGATTATCTTCGTCAGATTGGACATAAGCTCAATTTGGGCTTTGATGATCTCTTCTCTGATGGAAGGCTGTTTGGCTGCTATGTCCGAGAGAAGTGTGTTCAGACAAAAACTGAACTTCTCCGACATAGGAATACCTGGAACAAATAATGTTATTAAATATTTAATTTACTATAAGAATTAAAAATAAATGCTAATCAACGTGGTAAGCGCATTAATATACTGAAGAAGGTTTTTGGAGAAAAAAGGGAGCTTTGGATAAGATGTCTAACAAATCATCTAAAGTATTCAAAAATAAAATACTATTTTTTTAAGCCACTGAAGTGGCAAACAAGCATACGGCCTACCAGATGGTAAGGAAGTTGCCAAAGCCTATGAACGCCTGCAATACTAGAGGCATTACGCACGCATTGCGGATATAGAATAAACCTCTACCCCTTTTTTTGAAGAACCCCATTTTATAGTCTTAAATTGTGTTATTGTTAAGTACTAAATACATTACTTAAGAACGGGTGAACTCATTGACATTTTTTAGTAAATAGTCATAGAAAGTAAATTAATTAGCCACTTGTCTAAGGGGATGGGATAGAAGAGCGAGAAGAGCATCTAATATGGGATAGAAGAGAGTTAGAGCAACAGCAACAATATGTAGTTTTAGTATCATTTATTTTATTTATTTAACCGTATGGTAAATACAGTCCTTTTAATAATTAAAAAAAAAGATAGCAATGTGAATGGTGAATAAATCATATTTCTTCACAGCATTCACACACACATACAAGTAACACAATTCATTAAAAATATATAATGGTATTTACATTATTATATGGATAATAGTAAAAATATACATACTTTTTAAACATTGTAGGTACATTTTAAGCGATATCCGATTGTTAAGATTATAAAAATTTATGGTTAGGTAATTATTATTATTATAACATAACTGGCGACATTGACACATCAATTTGACACCATCTGACCTTCATCTATATGCGTAATGACAACAATCATTGTACATAATGAAGGGGGAACAATTCTTCATACTCTATTATTTATTTACAATGATTAAGTCATTATAAATATTTAAAGGCGTATTTTAACTTCTAAATCTTATCACTAACAATCCCCTCCCTTTCCTACCACAACATTCTTTTCTGATGCGAATTAATGGAGTGGTAACCCTGCCTGTGCTATCGGTATACGCTGGTGGGTTACCACTGAGGGATGTTAGGCGAAAATGAAAGCATAGCAGTTGCATCGTAACGAATTCCACAAGAATTAACCACGATGATTTCCAGGTGGAACCAGGTGAAGTTTGACTTGCTAGTATTGGAACTCCTATTCGTCATTATTAACAATCCTCCCCCTCCAACCAAGCTAGTCAGCTGTTTGTCCTATCTTACACTAATGTATGATTTGTTTCCATACTCGTCTCTTATAGCTAAAAGTGGTGACACGCTGTATATTTAGCTTAGCTTTATCACCAGCAAGATTCCTACCTTCCCTTCCTTTTCCGTGAGTATCGTAAGAGGCAATTAAGGGAGCTTATTGTTCCAGAAATGGGCAGTAGCGTCTCTCTTAAAACATCATGAAAACCTTAAGGTTTTGATGATATTTTCACAGTCAGCTGTGATTGCCAACCCATCTGCCAAGCGTGACAACTACTAGTAACCCTCCCCCCCCCCCAATAGGGGGAGGCCTAATTGAGCGAGAGACATATAATGGCTGATATAAGGATGTAACCAGCGAAATTAAAAGATACGAAGGCATAACATCTTAGTCGTCAGGAATAGCAAGTGTCATAAGAAGTGTCATGGGCGTAGCAGTGTCTGTGATGTCTATATTGTTGGGTATTGGCTACGGTTAACAATTTTCATGAGGACTGCCGTCAACTTGTTTGCCATTCTGAGATGTATAAAAAAAACTTGTATTAAATAATTTCCATTTTAAGTTCCATAAAAAAAATCACTACACGTGTAGTAAATAGTTTACTATGACGCAATCACCGTCATTTTAACTAAAATTACAACGATAAGTATCATTATAAATTTTCCTAAAATTATGTCGTCGAATTAGATTTTTCATTGTTACAGTTTCACAAATAAACATTTGTGCATGTGTGAGCTTTTAAAAACGAAAATTAAGTTCGGTGTGTGTGTAGGGTTCAATATACTTTAAAAATGAAAATTGGTTGTTTACTTTCAGTTTATTTTTAGAGTTAAGTATGCCAAATATATGCCAAACTCCCCTGAAAATTATTGAAAACTTGCGTTACATAGATATATAAATAGATAAATGTAAATACTCTTTATTGTTTCCTCCATAAGATTACAATAGTAAACTTATTACAAATACAAACAATTACAAGAAACTATGACCCTAAGAAAACAATGGGCAGCCTTATCGCTAAGAGCGATCTCTTCCAGGCAACCTTTGGATGGAGAAAAGTAATTTAATTATAAGCAGTGTGACTGGAGGCATCAAACTCTGTTTGTTTTTTAAATACATATAGAGATATGTGTGTGTGTATATATAAATGTACATTTTAAGTTACTAATACATACTAAAACAAACCCATATATACGAGTACATATAAATATGAGAAATACTATTATTTTTTTTATTTATTTATTAAATACAAGAAATTTACAACGCGAGTATATTGGACCCCGCACTAGGCGAACCTGTATCGCGGGAGTCCATAAGAGATTACCAAAACACGCTGATTTACAAATATAAATTAGTGATTTACATATATATATATATATATATAGACACAAATTACGAATATGACAACCTGCTCAGAGAGAAGTTCTTAATTTTTGTTTTAAAACTTGGTAGGTACCATACAATTTGTATAGACATTGATATGATTATTTCATAGTCGAAAATCTTGCACAGCAAACGATTTGTCATAAAAACTTCTGAAATGTACTGGTGTCTTTAGCTGAAGGCTCTCAAACGACCTTAGATTAAGAGAATGAACCATATGGAGGAAGTCAAATCGCTCCTTTAGACAGCATGAGAAGAAGGTTTAAAAAGGATATTATGGAGTAGTAAAAGAATAGAAATAATGGTAAGATTGTTATAATTTTTTTAACATTCGATAATGTGTACTCCGATGTTTTTTCTCATATTAATTTTATCAGAATCAAATTTGCTTTGCGGAGATAAATCTAGTTATTCCTTTTTAAATACTGAACCCAAACCTAAAACTATTTCAGTCTCTAAACGTACCTAATTCATGGTACATTAAATAACGCACTTGTCTATTTTGAGTGATTTTACATTTTCGCAATACCTGACACCAACATACTAGTATGTTTTGTAAACATTTCAATTTTAGATAATTATCTAACGATCATCATTATTGTCGTTAAAAATGTGGCATTTATTTTTAAACGGCCAGCTCTATATACAAATATGGTATAAAAGGGGCAAATGCTTCACACACTTTGTATCGTTTGTGATAAGTAATCCTTATACACGCAAAATGGTGAAAGGCCTCCTCGTTCTGATCGCAGTTGTGATGCTGGCTGGTCTTGTAAGTATCCACTATTTTTTATGATTAAATCAAACAAAATATTATAATATTTTCCCAATGATTTATTCCCTGTATATTCTATAGCGTATAATATAGCATAGCATAGCATTTTTATTCAATTTTTTGGTGAAATTGTTCAGTTTCATTACTAGAATACTTCATTATACAATGATAGTGATTTTGATTTCATCTTGTATATAAATATTACTAGCTGTATCCCGCGGCTTTGTCTACGACCATAAATATAAAAAGTACCCTATGTGTTATATTAGAAGTTAACCTACCTATGTACCAAACATTTAAATATGCAAATTTATAAATTCAATATAAAAAAAAAAATTATATAATTACTAAGATTAGTAATATACCAACATATAATTTAAAAAAATTATGTTTCAGAGCCACCAGCAAGGAGTGGGCCAAGGTGGTAAGCGTTAATTATTCGATGTGAATATACAATTTTCATAGAAATGTATAAAATACAAAATTATGTGTATTACTGACAGCCAATTTATAGATTTCATTGTTGACATTTACGGGATGAATGAGACAATACAAAAAGTGTTAATATAATTATATCAGATGCAATAAATCATAAAGATACAAGAAAAATGAAGTCTTGTATAATAAAATTAAATAAAAAATATAGGTGATTGGATAACGATCGTTGTTCTCCCGATTAAAATTTGTTTTTTTTTTTAGGTTCTGGAGCTGGAGGCGTTGGCGGAAATGCCGGTGGTAGTTTTGGAGGTATATATTAGACATAGACATTTAGTTTAGACTTCTAGATTTTGTTATTGCCTACAAATCAAAGTTAGTATTTAAAACACCACGAATGACACCACTATTAATACAAAAAAAATACTACTTAATTTTAGATTAAAGATTTCTCATGACAGAGACAAATAAAATTAAAATGGTAAAGCCTTTTACAATGTATAGGATTTACCCACATGTTAATTCCATGGTAGTTTTATTATGATTGAATTCTCGTTTTCTGTGAAATATAATTTATAATAGAATGTCTAGTGATACAATGCACTTATTAGTAAAATGTAAAAATATTTATACAACTTTACAGCTGGGTTCAGTTTGGGAGCCAATGCTGGCGGACAGGCTGGTGGTCAGGCCGGTGGACAAGGAGCGGGTGGGGCTGGCAAGTGAACATATTTACGGTATGGACCAATACACAATGGATTTTTGCCATCTCCCATCAATGTTTTCGTTTTAAAGTTAATCGGAATTAAACAATAAAGCCAAAGGAAATAAATTTTGTGAAATAGCTTCATATATAGATTTTTTATCCATCTTTATGAATACCTCTGACTCAGCCTAATTTCTGTTAGAATCATATCAATATGTGTTTTTGTAAAGGGTGGAATATACTAACACACTGGGTTCAAAGGCAAAACATCTCTTATGATGTTATAGTCCATTTGTTTAATACTAAGGTATAAGAAAAAAAAAACAAATCCATCGATCCCAATATATTTTTTCTTATTTATAACTTTCAATGTGAAATACAGTTATTATAAAAACATTATTATTTGTTACAGAAAGAGAAAACACTACACTGCGTGAAGAGATCAACATGCTAACATTTACATTTAAAATCCATTCATTACTAACTAATGCTGCATTAGAATAAATATACACACATATATATTTGTCAGTTTCATTTTAAACAACCTATGCTCGCGACATCGTTCGCGTGGCTTGTTTTTAGTATTTGTCTTTGAAAATATTTACTTAAATAAAATATATTCTATAATTTACACACTATACCTAGCTTTGAGATCTTAAGAGAGTTCATACTTTAATTTACCAAAGTGTGTTTCACGTCACAATTATATGTCAATGTTCAAAAACAATTTTCAATGTTTTAGATTGATCATTTAAAAAGTGCTAGACCTAATATGTTTGTTACTTACTGGAATGATATCGCCTTTTGTGTTATGGGGGTATTTATGAGGGATGATAGGTAAGGATGAAATCAGGTCAGTTGTCCTATCATGATGAATTTACCAGGAATTAAATATTATAAAAAAATATACAGTGGAACACAGAACCTCCTCCTTTTTGAAAGTCGGTTAATAAGGACTATGTGAGGTTCACCTGACTAGTATTATAGACTTAGTATATTAATAATGAGAATAAACTGCCCATTACTGCTAACAATCTCTCCCCCCGCCCCCAACCCCAAAATATTAAGTTGTTTAAGTAGATAACAGAAGGCTACTCTGCCTTTGAGTAATATAGTAATATTCTTTCCTAATTAGAATTTAGTAATAAGAAAAAAATTAACAGAAAACATACTTACGATCAATATTTTTGACTCTGCATAGAGGTTCTTCAAACTGTGCACTTGTGAGACACTTAAGGACCTTCAAAAAATATGGAAGCAGTTTGTCCTGATGCTGCATCCCACTGTGCAAGAAGTAGAGGCCGAGTGCTATACATGCGTCCTGGCTCCGAGATGTTACCACCAAAGATGAGCTGGCTTGCGGGCACAGCATAAATAGTGTGTTTACCTGTAATATTCCAACACTGATAAATTATATTTGAAAAATTAAATATTTTTCTTTTTATGCTTTTTACTGAGGCGCCATAAAAGCAAAAAAAGCTACTTAGATCCTAAGAAACTATTATTAATAATATCTTATGAGCTGAAGCTTCTGTAATATGTATTGGGATGAACTGTGTACTATTATTTTTATCTTATTATCTATTGGTAACAATTATTATTGCAAAATTACAATTAATTTGATTACTTTATCATAAGGGAGACTTTGTACAAAGTTATTTGCTTGGGTACCTCTGTCCTATTCGTGTTTCTACCGTGAAGAATGGTTGCATGACTGTTTCAGTTTGAAAGGTGTGTGGCAGTGAATTTACAGGGTACAGAGGAATAACACCTGAGTCCTCAGGAATGGCAACACATGGGGGAGTATCATGGGTGAAACAGTATACTCTGTTATGTCCATGGTACTGCTCATGTCTATAGGCAATGGTTACCATATTTGCATAAAAAACATATTTTTTCAATATTAACTATTAAATTACAAACAGATATTTTATTCTTATTTTCTTTTCTTTATTTATACTCTGCAACTTGTCATCGGACAAGTCCTCTAGACCCTCCTAAATATTGACTGTGGACTATAGACTCATTTAACATTCTCTGTCAGCTATGGGCAAGGATATGTCTAAGAATACATATGTAACTTTTTTAAAAGAGCAACGGTCATCATAATTATTTTATATTAACAAAAAAATTTACAAAAAATGTCTGCATTACTCTTTTATGTTTTTAATTTCTTTCTCTTTATTTTACTTTCTTTTTTGGTATTTCCTTTGTCTCTTTTTGTGCATGTCTGTATTGTTATTTGTGTGCTGTGTGATACAAATAAATTATCTATCTCTCTATCAGCATGGCTCATTTTATATACATAATACAATCATATACAATAACAGCTAGGGAGTAAAATGTCACTATAATATTTTTATCATTGTTATCATTATTTATAATAATGGTAGTTATAACACCTTTATCACTGTACATCTATTTTCCATTTTTTGTTCCCTACAGCCATTCTAGCCTAGCTCTAAATCCAATTATGAATGATATAAATAATAAATAAAAATGCTTAAACATATTACAACACCATCTATCATCATCATCTTCCTACCCTTATCCCAATCATTTGGGGTCGGCGTAATATGATTTTATCCATATTACAAAAAGATTTTGTTTTTAGTTTTATGACCGGCCACCTGCCTGACGTCAACCCTCTTTGGGTTATTACAACACCATCTATATTTAAAAAAAAGCACAGCTTGTACTATAGTTATAAGATGTAATATAATTGTAAATACTTTCTTCGTAAATAAATATATTTTATACAAAAAATATATTTTATATAATAAATATAATCAAAAAATCATATAGTTCCCGATTCTAACAGTTCAACAATGAAACTTACTCATAAGTGATAATAGTCCATAATCTCTACGCATATTTAAAGGGGGTTTAGGTGAATTGTCTAGTACAAACAGAATATGAGTGGAGATTTTAACTATGCACAAAATTATATTATTTTATTATCATTAACTGTTCGCTGCAAGATATCGGCCTCCTCCTGTTGGGATATTTTCCCAGTGGTTACTCTACTTGGCAGGGGATTGGCAAATGTGCAAAGGTATGTCTTAGAGTAAATAATAAGCCTTTATTAAGGAGCCAAGCTCTCCTAAGAAAATTATCTTAAATATGCCAATGCTAATAAAACAATCATACTTTAAGTATAAATATACTAGTAAGCATGAAATATTACAATAAATATATG